>NW_027141851.1:6548734-7871852 GCF_036365525.1 Heterodontus francisci
ACCTACCCGGGCCGGCCAGGGTAGATTGTGATCTTCAGCTGTAGTGAGATTAAATGATGGCGAATGGTAGGACAAGGTCATGTGGCGGTAGTTGATTCTTCCTAGGCCAGTGTCATGTTTAAAAGACAGCCAGCAATCGGTTGAAAGGCAGGAGCTCTGAAGGACATTGGGTGGATGGACTGACAACTGGTGTATTTGTCAGATGGCAGCAGCCAGAGCAAGGGTGACGCCTATATTTTCTCCTGCCACGCTGGAAGTGCTCATCCAGGTAACAAGGGCAAGGAGGGAAGCGCTTTTAGTTTTAGTTTTTTTTAGTTTCAGAGATACAGCACTGAAAAAGGCCCTTCGGCCCACCGAGTCTGTGCCGACCATCAACCATCCATTTGTACTTATCCTACACTCATTCCATATTCCTACCACATTCCCCACCTGTCCCTATATTTTCCCTACCCCCTACCTATACTAGGGGCAATTTATAATGGCCAATGTACCGATCAACCTGCAAGTCTTTGGCATGTGGGAGGAAACTGGAGCACCCGGAGGAAACCCACGCAGACACAGGGAGAACTTGCAAACTCCACACAGGCAGTACCCAGAATTGAACCCGGGTCACTGGAGCTGTGAGGCTGTGGTGCGAACCACTGCGCCACTGTGCTGCCCCACTTGGGACGGGTGGAGGAGACCAGCTAGGCAGGCAGGGAGGGCATGGCAGGAGATTGAGGAGGAGGTGGTGAGTAGCCGTGAGGTGGTCCCACGAAAGAGGCTGCAGTCCAGGAACAGGATCAATGCCATGATGTACTTAGATAAGGTGAGTGAAGTGTTGAACATTAGCTGGCAGCCTTAAATGTCAGAAGAAAATGAAAATGAAATTGGATAAATGGTGTCCCTACTGAATCTACAACAATGCCCAGGCAGCAGCATTGGCTGCCAGAGGTATATTAACCTCTCTGTGCAAGACACTGGTCAGTCACAGCTGAGCCCTGCACTTCCCTCACTGATGGCTGCATGCAGCAGGCATCCTTGTGGTGCCATGATGGACAGTGAGGCTGTCGCGGACAAAGGTATGGAGTCTCTCTAAGACGGGTAAATGCCAATCTTAATCTGTGTGCTGGCAGGGGAAGTGAATTCATAATGTGCATGAGAGAAGAAGGACTGGAGGTAGCGTTCCATATCTCATAGTCCTGATGACAATGGAGCTAGGATGCCTGGAGGCAGAGCAGCCTATGGCACAGATGGTGAGATGTGCACGGAGGCACCAGACAATGTGTGCCCCAATGGATGAGGGAAAATAAAGAAATGCTGGTGAGCAATAAGCAGAGCGTTGAGATGGTATCATTGGCCTCCTGCAGCTCCAGAAAATGAATGGTCAAAGAATGTATGCAGCACACTCTCACCATTATTCTCTCTCTCTCACAGATGAAGTACGAGCAGAGGCAGCCGACGACCCTGCAGAACAGCTTTGCAACCTTGAGCAGCAGGAGACCTCTGAGGATGCAGCGTCACGTCATTTCTCTCCACGAGCAGAGAACAACGCAGCACCACGATATGCAAGAATCATGATGGGGCATGTTGAATGGTTCCACCAGATCTATCAAAGCATCTGAATTGCATTTCCAGAAGCTTTATGTCCTGTTAAATGGTCGCTGGAGTGGTTGCATGACAGCTGTTGCAGCTCTCCTTTCCATCTGTGCTGTGTTTTGCACAGGCATATGAGGCATGTCTTCAGTGGTAGCCCTTGTCACCTATTATCCGTCCTAGAAGTCTCATGGGGGGGTTTGAAAAACTCGTGCACCTCAGACTGCATTAGAATGAAGGCACCGTGACAGCTTCCTGGGAACCTTGCACAGACACGTAAGAAGCATTTGCAATGTTCCCAAATCATTTGCACAGAGAATAGAAGCCCTTCCTGTTGTTGCCTGGACTGTGAAAGTCTTGATGGCCGCATGCATGCAGTCGATAGCACCCTGCACCTAGCGATTTCCCCAAATACTGCAACAATCTCAGTCTGGCTGTCCAGATTGGTGTAAAAGTGCATGTATTGGCTCGCCTTCTTGAACATTGCATTTGCGGCCATCTTGATGCAGTGATGTGCCACAGGCTGTCAAATCCCACAGATGTCTCCAGAAGATCTCTGTAATGGTCCTGAGGTGTAATAATTCAGTGCCGCTGTGAGTTTCATTGTCGCAGGAAATGGGTGCCAACCACTTCCCATTGCGTTCAGATCCTCCTCCAGCAGATGGCGCATTTCAGGGGCCGCCTACCTGGAGAGGCGCAACCTCCACTGACACTGCTGCTCCGACATTTGCAGGAAGTCGAACCTCTCATGGTTATCTCTTTCTGGCGGGTAGCATCTTCGTCACTCAAGATACTGGTGGCGTGCTCTCTGCTCATCCACACTCTCTTCCAGCCTCATGATCATCGTCCCTCTGTGGGTGCTGCAGCCGAATTCCCGGGGACTGCAGCTCTCTCCATTTCTGATCTTCCTCCGCAATGGGAGACCTCAAAACCGGAGTGGATGAGACCTATTGTAAATTTCTCAGTGCCTCCATTCTTTTTCCTCTGTGTACGTGATTAGATTTTTTTTAGATTAGAGATACAGCACTGAAACAGGCCCTTCGGCCCACCGAGTCTGTGCCGACCATCAACCACCCATTTATACTAATCCTACACTAATCCCATATTCCTACCAAACATCCCCACCTGTCCCTATATTTCCCTACCACCTACCTATACTCGTGACAATTTATAATTGTCAATTTACCTACCAACCTGCGAGTCTTTTGCCTTGTGGGAGGAAACCGGAGCACCCGGAGAAAACCCACGCAGACACAGGGAGAACTTGCAAACTCCACACAGGCAGCACCCAGAATCGAACCCGGGTCCCTGGAGCTGTGAGGCTGCAGTGCTAACCACTGCGCCGTGTGCCGCCCATAAGTTGCAAGTCGGAGTGGGTGCTCAACCTGAATTCCTCCGATGTGCTCGCCAAGATTGGTCAGCCTTCAGATAGTCCATACCGCAATTCAGTATCTCTCACCCTCCCTACACTGCTTCTTGCATCCAAAACTGATCTTCCACTGACCTTCCCCCTCCTTATAGATGACCAGACTCTGAAACTCCGTTATCCTCGTGCGACTTTCACTAAATTGTGAATAGCTTGGAAAGTTGCCTTGCATTTCCTGTTCTATCGGCTCAGTTACCAGCCCATCGTCTTACGGCCTCGACCCAACAGCTCGGGCGACTCTGGAAATATCACCCAGCAGCATAAAAACGTTGGGATTCCTTCACACCGCTATCCACCAGCATTTTGCCCTCCGTTTTAAAGTCACATGTATCCCTTGAATCACTCATCCACCATGCACACAAATTTCACATTTCACCGCCCAGACAACAGTGTCAGAAGACATCATGAACTGAAAGTTTCATTCCATTAAAGTACAGGGTGCAATCAGGATGATTTTGTAGGAATCAAAATTATTTCTTCATTCTTTAAAGCTAAAATCTCCCAGAGAATCTCCATGTCTTCAGCAGCATCAGTTTACAGCGACCAGGTTCTGAGATATTTAGTTGTTGATTTTAGATAGCAGGCAGTGTGGTGAATTTTTTTTTTTAAAGTGATGGTCGCGAGTTACAATGTACCCACCCTGAATACTGGAGCAGTTCCCTTCAGGATTTTCTGAAATTCCAGGATCTGTGTCACCCAAACTGTGACTGGTGTAATATTCAATCTGAGTGAGGGACTCAATGGAATCAGCAACTGTTAAACACAAATATGGATAGTTATTGGAGACATTGATAGGGACGTTCGAACAAATAACATAATACCTTCATCATAGAAACATAGACACATAGAAAATAGGAGCAGGAGTAGGATATTCGGCCCTGCTCCGGCATTCATTATGATCATGGCTGATCATCCAACTCAATAGCCTGTTCCCGCTTTTGCCCCATATCCGTTAAACCATTTTGCTATATCTATCTCCTTCTTGAAAACATACGATGCTTTGGCCTCAACTGATTTATGTGGTAGTGAATTCCACAGGCTCATTACTCTGTGGGTGAAGTAATTTCTCCTCCTCTCAGTCCTGAAAGGTTTACCCCATATCCTTAGACTATGACCCCTGGTTCTGGACTCCTCCGCCATCGGGAAAATCCTTCTTGCATCTACCCTGTCAAGTCCTGTTTGAATTTTATAGGTTTGTATGAGATCCCCCCTCACTCTTCTGAACTCCAGCGAACATAATCCGAACCGACTCAATCTCTCCTCGTACGTCAGTCCCGCCATCCCAAAAATCAGTCTGGTATACTTTCACTGCATTTACTCTATAGCAAGGACATCCTTCCTCAGATAAAGAGATCAAAACTGCGCACAATATTCCAGGTGTGGCCTCACCAAGGCCCTGTATACTTGCATCAAGACACCGTTGCTCCTGTACCCGATGACTCTCACTATGAAGGCCAACATACCATTTGCATTTTTACCACCTGTTTCACCTGCTTACTTACTTTCAGCGACTTGTGTATGAGAACACCCAGGTCTCGTTTCATATTCCCCTTCCTCAGTTTCTAGCAGTTCAGATAATAATCTGCCATCACATTTTTGCTACCAAAGGAGCATTTATCCACATTATACTGCATCTGCCATGCAATTGTCCACGCACTCAATTTTTCCAAATCACCCTGAAGCCTCTCTGCATCCTCATCACAACGTACCCTCCCACCCAGTTCTGTGTCATCTGCAAATTCGATGATATTACGTTTTGTTCCCTCATCTAAATTATTAATATATATTGTGAATTGCTGGGGTCCTCACACCGATACCTGCGGTACCCCACAAGTCACTGCCTGCAATTTGGAAAAAGATCTGTTTATCCCTAGTCTTTGTTTGCTGTCTGCCAAACAATTTTCTATCCATCGCAATCCACTGCTCCCAATCCCATGTACTTTAATTTTACACGCTAATCTCTTATGTGGGATTTTGTCAAAACTCTTCTGAAAGTCCAAATAAACCACATCCACTGCTCTCCCTCATTAACTCTACTAATTACATCCTCGAAGAATCCTAGTAGATTTGTCAAGCATGATTTCTCTTTCGTAAATCCATGCTGACTCTGTCCGATTCCACCACTGTTCTCTAACTGCACTGTTGTAAAATCTTTGATGAAGAACTCTAGAATTTTCCACGCTAACGACGTCAGGCTGACAGGTCCATTATTCCCCGTTTTCTCTCTAACTCCCTTTTTAAATAGTGTGGTTACATTAGCTGCACTGCAATATGTAAGAACTGTTTCAGAGTCTATAGAATCTTGGAAGATGAGCACCAATGCATCCAAGATTTCGAGGGCCATGTCCTTAAATACTCTGTATTGCCGATTATCAGGCCCTGGGGATTTATCAGCCTTTACTCCCATCAATTTCCCCAACACCATTTCTCTTCTAATACTGATTTCATTCAGTTCCTCCCTCTCACTAAACCCTGTGTTCCCCGATATTTCCGGTGTGATGTTTGTGTCCTCCTTTGTGAGGGCAGAACCTCAACATTTAGTTGATCAGCAATTTCTTTATTCCCGATAACACATTTCCGTTTCTGACTGTAAGGGACCTACATTTGGCTTCACCAATCTTTTTCTCTTCACATACCAAGAGAAGCGTTTACAGTGAGTTCAGATATTCCCCGCAATCCTTCTCTCGTACTGTATTGTCCCCTTCTTAATCAATACCTTGGTCCTTCTTTACTGAATTCTAAACTGTTCCCAATCCTCGGGTCTGTAGTTTTTTTTTCTGGAAAATGTGTGTGCCTCTTCCTTGGCTCCAATGTTATCTCCAATTTTTCTTGTAAGCCATGGTGTTGGAGAAATTTTCTTAGCTTTGCTAATCATTGCTTAACTCTGTAGAAGCAGAGAAACAGGATACAGCTTGTAGCTAATCTAACCACAACCAACGGTCATAAATTGTAGACAGAGCAGCTAACCACAATCAGACATTACAGCCAGAAATGGTGTCTGGAGTGGGCATTAAATTAAGGAACTAGCTTGTTATTGTTGAAACTGATGTTTTGCTGACCTCGGACTCTGCATGGTGCACAGTCACGTAGGCGGTGTTGTGATCATCTTGTGGGCGTTTATCTAATTGTGAAACTGTTAGCTCTGCCTCTGTTATACTATATAAATCCACGGCGATCTGTAGCTCTTTGGGAGTAGCACTGGACCGCATTTAGGTAAGGTGTGCTCTCCCATGATATCATGCAATAAAGTGCTTGATTCTCAACGTCTGAGTCCGGAGAATTTGTTCAGCAATTGGGCACAATCTGGATTTTCTCCAACACATGGTTTGGCTACCTTTCCCGTCTTACTTTTGCATCAGACAGGAATAAACATGTATATATATCGAGAACATAGAACATTACAGCGCAGTACAGGCTCTTCGGCCCTCGATGTTGCGCCGACCTGTGAAACCATCTGACATACACTATTCCATTTCCATCCATATGTCTATCCAATGACCACTTACATGCCCTTAAAGTTGGTAACAATGTCCTGGAACTTTTTATCTGACCCGATTGTGGAGCATCAACCATCACAGGGACTGCAGTGGATCAACAGAAACTAGTCATGGATCATAAATGTTGGCTCATACAGCGAGAAGTCAAAACAATACTCAATACAGCTGGTGGGTCAGATTGTTAATCCAGAATCCGTCCACCCTGTCCTCATCTCCTCCCCTTTCAGAGACACAAACAGCCGGCGGTGACACCAAAATTTTACCCCACCCCGGATAATGGGGCAGGAAAGAGTGCAAGGAGGCTCATTTCGGATTTTTATTCCTGCTGTGTGTGTTTTGTTTTAAACCAATAAATATATCTCGATGGTTAAATCACCTCCCAAATATAGCGCAAGAGCAAATATTGTCGATTCAGAAGAGTTGTTACCCCAGTATCGTGAAGTAGAATTGGTAGGTTAATGTGAAAATTCAGACTACCAAGTGTTAGAATAAGTTATTTGGTAGAAATCACTGATTTCAGGTAAGGAGTTCCTGATGGGAGCGTGTTTCCGATCCAGAAATCCAGTCATCTAGAGAAATAAAATGTCAGTCAATGTGAATGTCTCCTCCTGAGAGCAGGGACTGTTTATGGTCCAGCTCAAAGGGAATAAAATGAAATGGTAGTGACATAGACTGCAAAGTCAGCAGATAGAGAATATAAAGGATGTGACGATAAATGAAAAAATAAAGGTAATTTCAGTCGATTTATGAGATTCAGCTGCTGTTTGAGAGAATATCAAAAAAAACCAAAAAAAAAGGACTCTAGGGTGTTGATAAGGTAAGCTTTTTATTTAAAACTTCAGTCCGTCGGATTGCTAAGCGAACAAGTTTTGACTTTTTTTTTCGTTTGGTTTTTCAGTAGATTTATTGGGAATCTAGAATAGTGGGAATGGAGGTAAAGGCAGTTGTATGTTCCTCCTGCAGAATGTGGGAGGTAGGGGTCGCCAAGAGTGTCCCTGCTGACTGCATCTGCGGGAAGTGCACCCAACTCCAGCTCCTCGCAGACCGCGTTAGGGAACTGGAGCTGGAGCTGGATGAACTTCGGATCATTCGGGAGGCGGAGGGGATTATTGACAGGAGTTATAGGGAGGCAGTCACACCTCAGGTAAAAGAAGTAGGTAGATGGGTTACCGTCAGGGGAAGGAAAGGGAACCAGCAGGCAGTGCAGGGATCCCCTGTGGCCGTTTCCCTCAACAACAGGTATACCGTTTTGGATACTGTTGGGGGGGACGACTTACCAGGGGTAAGCAATGGGGTGCAGGTCTCTGGCACAGAGTCTGTCCCTGTTGCTCAGAAGGGAAAAGGGAAGAGGAGCAGAGCATTAGTCATTGGGGACTCCATAGTTAGGGGAACAGATAGGAGGTTCTGTGGGAACGAGAGAGACTCACGGTTGGTGTGTTGCCTCCCAGGTGCCAGGGTACGTGATGTCTCCGATCGTGTTTTTGGGATCCTTAAGGGGGAGGGGGAGCACCCCCAAGTCGTGGTCCACATAGGCACCAACGACATAGGTAGGAAGAGAGATGGGGATTTAAGGCAGAAATTCAGGGAGCTAGGGTGGAAGCTTAGAGCGAGAACAACCAGAGTTGTTATCTCTGGGTTGTTGCCTGTGCCACGTGCTAGCGAAGAGAGGAATAGGGAGAGAGAGGAGTTGAACACGTGGCTGCAGGGATGGTGTAGGAGGGAGGGTTTTGGTTTCCTGGATAATTGGGGCTCTTTCTGGGGTAGGTGGGACCTCTACAAACAGGATGGTCTTCACCTGAACCAGAGGGGTACCAATATCCTGGGGGGGAGATTTGTTAGTGCTCTTCGGGGGGGTTTAAACTAAATCAGCAGGGGAATGGGAACCTAAATTGCAGTGCCAGTGTACAGGCTGTTGAGAGTAGTGAGGTAGGGGATAAGGTTACAGGGACGCAAGAGGGCACTGGCAAGCAAGAACCTGGTTTAAAGTGTGTCTACTTCAACGCCAGGAGCATCCGGAATAAGGTGGGTGAGCTTGCAGCATGGGTTGGTACCTGGGATCCTGATGTTGTGGCCATTTCGGAGACATGGGTAGAGCAGGGGCAGGAATGGATGTTGCAGGTTCCGGGATTTAGATGTTTCAGAAAGAACAGAGAAGAGGGTAAAAGAGGGGGGGGTGTGGCATTGTTAATCAAGGAAAGTATTACAGCGGCAGAAAGGACGTTTGAGGACTCGTCTACTGAGGTAGTCTGGGCCGAGGTTAGAAACAGGAGAGGAGAGGTCACCCTGTTGGGAGTTTTCTATAGACCTCCGAATAGTTCCAGAGATGTAGAGGAAAGGATAGCGAAGATGATTCTCGACAGGAGCGAGAGTAACAGGGTAGTGGTTATGGGGGACTTTAACTTTCCAAATATTGACTGGAAATACTATAGTTCGAGTACTTTAGATGGGTCTGTTTTTGTCCAGTGTGTGCAGGAGGGTTTTCTGACACAGTATGTGGACAGGCCAACCAGGGGCGATGCCACATTGGATTTGGTACTGGGTAATGAACCCGGCCAGGTGTTTGATTTAGATGTAGGTGAGCACTTTGGCGATAGTGATCACAATTCGGTTAGGTTTACCTTAGCGATGGGCAGGGACAGGTATATACCGCAGGGCAAGAATTATAGCTGGGGGAAAGGAAATTATGACGCGATTAGGCAAGATTTAGGATGTGTAGGATGGGGAAGGAAACTGCAGGGGATGGGCACAAACGAAATGTGGAGCTTATTCAAGGAGCAGCTAATGCGTGTCCTTGATAAGTGTGTACCTGTCAGGCAGGGAGGACGTTGTCGAGCAAGGGAGCCGTGGTTTACTAGAGAAGTTGAAGAGCTTGTCAAGAGGAAGAAGAAGGCTTATGTTAGGATGAGACGTGAAGGCTCAGTTAGGGCGCTTGAGAGTTACAAGCTAGCCAGGAAGGATCTAAAGGGAGGGCTAAGAAGAGCAAGGAGAGGACACGAGAAGTCATTGGCGGATAGGATCAAAGAAAACCCTAAGGCTTTCTATAGGTATATCAGGAATAAACGAATGATAAGAGTTAGAACAGGGCCAATCAAGGATAGTAGTGGGAAGTTGTGTGCGGAATCAGAGGAGATAGGGGAAGCGTTAAATGAATATTTTTCGTCAGTATTTACAGTAGAGAAAGAAAATGTTGCCGAGGAGATTACTGAGATACAGCCTACTAGGCTAGATGGGATTGAGATTCACAAGGAGGAGGTGTTAGCAATTTTGGAAAGAGTGAAAATAGATAAGTCCCCTGGGCCAGATGGGATTTATCCTAGGATTCTCTGGGAAGCCAGGGAGGAGATTGCAGAGCCGTTGTTGTTGATCTTTAAGTCGTCATTGTCGACAGGAGTAGTGCCGGAGGACTGGAGGATAGCAAATGTTGTCCCCTTGTTCAAGAAGGGGAGTAGAGACAGCCCTGGTAATTATAGACCTGTGAGCCTTACTTCGGTTGTGGGTAAAATGTTGGAAAAGGTTATAAGAGACAGGATTTATAATCATCTTGAAAAGAATAAGTTCATTTGCGATAGTCAGCACGGTTTTGTGAAAGGTAGGTCGTGCCTCACAAACCTTATTGAGTTTTTCGAGAAGGTGACCAAACAGGTGGATGAGGGTAAAGCCGTGGATGTGGTGTATATGGATTTCAGTAAGGCGTTTGATAAGGTTCCCCACGGTAGGCTATTGCAGAAAATACGGAAGTATGGGGTTGAAGGTGATTTAGAGCTTTGGATCAGAAATTGGCTAGCTGAAAGAAGACAGAGGGTGGTGGTTGATGGCAAATGTTCATCCTGGAGTTTAGTTACTAGTGGTGTACCGCAAGGTTCTGTTTTGGGACCACTGCTGTTTGTCATTTTTATAAACGACCTGGATGAGGGTGTAGAAGGGTGGGTTAGTAAATTTGCGGATGACACGAAGGTCGGTGGAGTTGTGGATAGTGTCGAAGGGTGTTGTAGGGTACAGAGGGACATAGATAGGCTGCAGAGCTGGGCTGAGAGATGGCAAATGGAGTTTAATGCGGAGAAGTGTGAGGTGATTCACTTTGGAAGGAGTAACAGCAATGCAGAGTACTGGGCTAATGGGAAGATTCTTGGTAGTGTAGATGAGCAGAGAGATCTTGGTATCCAGGTACATAAATCCCTGAAAGTTGCTACCCAGGTTAATAGGGCTGTTAAGAAGGCATATGGTGTGTGAGCCTTTATTAGTAGGGGGATCGAGTTTCAGAGCCACGGGGTCATGATGCAGCTGTACAAAACTCTGGTGAGGCCGCACCTGGAGTATTGCGTGCAGTTCTGGTCACCGCATTATAGGAAGGATGTCGAAGCTTTGGAAAGGGTGCAGAGGAGATTTACTAGGATGTTGCCTGGTATGGAAGGAAGGTCTTACGAGGAAAGGCTGAGGGACTTGGGGTTGTTTTCGTTAGAGAGAAGGAGGAGGAGAGGTGACTTAATAGAGACATACAAGATAATCAGAGGGTTAGATAGGGTGGATAGTGAGAGTCTTTTTCCTCGGATGAGGATGGCAAACACGAGGGGACATAGCTTTAAGTTGAGGGGTGAAAGATATAGGACAGATGTCAGAGGTAGTTTCTTTACGCAGAGAGTAGTAGGGGCGTGGAACGCCCTGCCTGCAACAGTAGTAGACTCGCCAACTTTAAGGGCATTTAAGTGGTCATTGGATAGACATATGGATGTAAATGGAATAGTGTAGGTCAGATGATCGGCGCAACATCGAGGGCCGAAGGGCCTGTACTGCGCTGTAATATTCTAATTCTAATTCTAATTCTAATTCTAATATAAAATTTAAAAATAACACGAACAACCAATGTGTTTCTTCTTCAGGGTTTCAGATATCTGAGGCAGTCCGTTGCAGATGGAAGGGAAAATGAAACAACGACTTTGATTGCTAGTTGCAAACAAACAGAAAGCACATTCTTTAAGCAGTAGCCACCGGCAGAAATCGTCCCAAACCCATTGCTCGCTTTCCTATACACACAGACATAGACACACTCACACTGTGATAGGACTCCTTCACATGGGGATAGTGAGCGGATTTCTGACAGTTTCAGTCAGCAAATGTACCATTAAAATGGGGTATTTAAGGGGAAGTGACATTTGTCCAGTGAAAATTCGGTATGAAACATAAAACACAGACCTGAACGCCGGAACTGAGAGGAATCCTTGCCAGGTGCAATATTCCCAATCTCTGCAGAAACTGCTTGGTACAAACCAGCAGGTGAACCCGTTCCACGAGTGACAAAACCTGTCGGATGGAGGATGGAGAGATTAATGTTTTATTCCAACCCACGAGCGTTTAACAGTAAATTATCTGTGAACACATTCAAATCACAATGATAATGGCAGCAAAGAGACAAAGCCAGGTATTGTGAATGCAGAGTAGTTTTGTTGTGCGTACTTTTGTATATATCTATGTGTCTATTGTTTCTGCATACTGATATCTTCATCTGCAGCAGTCTGGTGGAAAGAAGAAATGAGCGGGTATCATGAGAAACAATTTCCAACTGATTACTGGGTTCTGGGCCCACATGTGGAATTCAGCTGAAGAGAAGCTGGATGACGTTGACTGATTCTGTGACAGCATCCGTTGGAAATATGAACGAGGAGCTTATTGTTCTTTGGTCTGTTCCCTCAGTGTGAGAAAAGACCCGTGTAGATAGTGTAAGATATAGGTGCGGTAGTCACAGTTTACCCATAATAGGTGGTCGATAACTCACAAGTAATTTCAAAATACAATGCTGTCTCTGCTCCTCCGAGCATCCATTGATGTACCTTATTTTGGGGAGCTGGTAGTCACCCTATGTCAATCATTTGTTCGAACCTTTGTTACCAATGAACACAGGAAAGGTACGTGGAGTGTCGGGATGGTCATCTCCCCCTTGTCCATGACTATGCTCCCCAAAGTCACCTTTCACCTTATCTCGTGCTTGGTATCGTCTGTAAACTTCTGCCAGGCCCTTGTTCAGTGAGGGTACAAGGTTCCATCTTATCAGCTTTAGGAATGTCTTGTTTCAGAGCCTGTGCTGGTCCTTTCGTTGGCAGAGATAACAGGCCTATGTTGTCCTAGCTGTATAATCCTTCTTAATGAGATGTTTGGATGATTAGGCTGTCATAACAAACACCATCTAAATATTCTAACATTTCGGTTTTATTGTTTTTACACTAACGTTAATGGTTAGTGGTCAGTGTATATTAGTATTTATTTATCGTCTTAGCAGACATATATTTCAAAATGTTCAAGAGCCAGCAAAAGTCCTAATATTTCTTATTCCACAGTGGAATACATTCTTTGAAGACAACTTACTTTTCTTAAAAAGTACCCTTCTGGCTTCTCTATGCCTGATTCGTCATCCTGCAATAGTACTGCAGTGACCCCAGGTCGCGAGCATCAATTGCGATTTTAAATGTTTTAGAAGAATTTGGAGCAGCCCACACTGGCTCATTAGTTAAGATTGCCTTCATCTTTTAAAAAGCTGTCTGGCAATCATCTGAGCATACTACATTGTTGTTCTTTTTTGCAGTATATTGGTTAATGGAGCAGTCACAGAACTAAAATCCGTACATATTTCCTGTAAAAACCGCACATCCCTAAAAATCTCATTATTTCTTGCTTCGGTTCAGGGATAGGGAACTCTACTAAGACGAGTACCTTTGCCGTTTCTGGTAATAACTGTCCTTGCCCCACCATATGTCCGAGCTATGTTACTCTAGCTTTTCCCAATTCGCCTTTTGCCAGATTTATCACTAAGTCCATGGTTTGTAAGTTTTTAAACATAATTTGTGATTAGTTTAAGTGTTCTTGCCAAGTATTAATGTATATTAGTACATCGTTGAGATACACTACACAGTCGGGAACACCTGAATCATTAGTCATTGAAAAGTGGCTGGGGATCTTATTTTACACCTGAATGACACCAAGTGGCCTGACAAAGACCGTTAGGTGTTAGACAAGCTGATATATCTGTCTCCAGGAGACAAAGGAACTTGCTAGTATCCCATTAACATATCGATCTTGGCATAAATCTAGCACTGCACATTCTGTCAATGCAGTCTTCGAAACGCGGAATTGGGTAGGAATCTGCCTTCATTAACTCATTGACATTTCTGTAGTCCATACAAAATTGGGTTCACCCTTCAGGCATAGATAACAGCCCAATACAAAAGCAAAATACTACAAAAAGCTGGTAATCTGAAATACAAGCAAGAAGTGCTGGAAATACTGAGCAGATCTGGCAGCATCTGTGGAGAGAGAAGCAGCGTTAACGTTTCAGGTCAGTGACCCTTCAACAGAACTTACACTAGCACTATTGGTGAACTCCAGCTGCTTTGACGAGGTTCGATCAAATTGTTTTCCAGCATGTATGGGATCTTAGATATTATTTGGGCCTGGCTGTCCTGACTTAAGCGGTAAGAATACTGTTTTGAAGGAACGATTCCCCTTCATCTATATCATGTGTGACTAAGGTTGTACATCCCAGTGTATCCCTACAAACTCCTTTAACTATTGTGGAAAGCTTGGTTATCTCATAACGTTGTTTTGCCTCTAAGTGCAAAATCATGTTGTACAATTTTCCTAGCCGTTCTGTACTCCCTAATCTGAGTGTTGGATGTTTAATCTGAGAATTATCCATGCCTCCTTCTGCCTCATCCTCACCCTCCTTTCCCTTCACAACAGTACTGATCACCTGTCATATCTGTACTGCCTTATCCTCCTCAATGAGATAATATTGCTTTAACATATTAATGTGATACAACCATTCTTCCTTCGACGATCAGGGGTATCAATCAAGTAATCTACCTTACCCACTCTTTTGGCCACTCTCTGTGGGCAACTGAACCGTGTTTTTAATGGATGTCCCTGTAACAGTAAAAACATTAATACTTCATTTCCTGGTTGAAAATCGCGGGGTTTTGCATTCGTGTCTGCCCATTTATTCATATTGGTTTGGGATGATTTAATGTGTACCTGAGGCGCACCACAAGCTTTCCTGAGCATTTCCCAGAACACAGATATATAGTCCAACTTCGAAGATTCAATATTATGTTCGAACAATCTGTCTTTCATGAATTTTAGAGGACTTCTTAATTCATAGCTGTAAACCAATTTGAAATGACTGAAAACTAATTCACTCATTCAGGACTCATTCTGTAAAGTGTCTGGTGGCAAATTAAAAAAAGTTTGGACCCTGATCCCTGTCATGTGGGTATTTGTGACAGCATGTTCTAATCATTGTTTTGAGTGTTTGATGGTATATCTGTATCTAAATACTCCAACTTGGGAAGGGGCCATACTGGACCTGATGCTGGGGAATGAACCCGGCCAGGTGGTTGAAGTTTCAGTAGGGGACTACTTTGGGAATGGTGATCGCAATTCCATAAGTTTTAGAATACACATGGACAAAGACGAGAGTGGTCCTAAAGGAAGAGAGCTAAATTGGGGGAAGGCCAACTATACCAAAATTCGGCAGGAGCTGGTGAATGTAGATTGGGAGCAGCTGTTTGAAGGGAAACCCGCATTTGATATGTGGGAGTCTTTTAAAGAGAGGTTGATTAGCGTGCAGGAGAGACATGTTCCTGTGAAAATGAGGGATAGAAATGGCAAGATTAGGGAACCATGGATGACAGGTGAAATTGTGAGACCAGCAAAGAGGAAAAAGGAAGCATACATAAGGTCTAGGAGGCTGAAGAAAGACGAAGCTTTGAAAGAACATTGGGAATGTAGGACCAATCTGAAACGAGGAATTAAGAGGGCTAAAAGGGGTCATGAAATAGCTTTAGCAAACAGGGTTAAGAAAAATCCCAAAGCCTTTTATTCATATATAAGGAGCAAGAGGGTAACTAGAGAAAGGATTAGTCCACTCAAGGGCAAAGGAGGAAAGTTATGCGTGGAGTCAGAGAAAATGGGTGAGATTCTAAACGAGTACTTTGCATCGGTATTCACCGAGGAGAGGGACATGACGGATGTTGAGGTTCGGGACAGATGTTTGATTACTCTAGGTCAGGTCGGCATAAGGTGGGAGGAAGTGCTGGGTATTCTAAAAGGCATTAAGGTGGACAAGTCCCCAGGTCCAGATGAGATCTATCCCAGGTTACTGAGGGAAGCAAGAGAGGAAATAGCTGGGGCCTTAACAGGTATCTTTGCAGCAACCTTAAACAGGCGTGATGTCCCGGAGGACTGGAGAATTGCTAATCTTGTCACCTTGTATAAGAAGGGTAGCAGGGGAAATCCAGGTAATTATAGACCGGTGAGCCTGACGTCAGTGGTAGGGAAGCTGCTGGAGAAGATACTGAGGGATAGGATCTATTCCCATTTGGAAGAAAATGGGCTCATCAGTGATAGGCAACATGGTTTTGTGCAGGGAAGGTCATGTCTTACCAACTTCATAGAATTCTTTGAGGAAGTGACAAAGTTGATTGATGAGGGAAGGGCTGTAGATGTCATATACATGGACTTCAGTAAGGCATTTGATAAGGTTCCCCATGGTCGGCTGATGGAGAAAGTGAAGTCGCATGGGGTCCAGGGTGTTCTAGCTCGATGGATAAATAACTGGCTGGGATACACTAGACAGAGAGAAGCAGTGGAAAGGGGTTTCTCAAAATGGAGACGTGTGACCAGTGGTGTTCCACAGGGATCCGTGCTGGGACCACTGTTGTTTGTGATATACATAAATGATGTGGAGGAAAGTATAGGTGTTCTGTTTAGCAAGTTTGCAGATGACACTAAGATTGGTGGAGTAGCAGATAGTGAAGGGGACTGTCAGAGAATACAGCAGAATATAGATAGATTGGAGAGTTGGGAAGATAAATGGCAGATGGAGTTGAATCAGGGCAAATGCGAGGTGATGCATTTTGGAAGATCCAATTCAAGAGTGAACTATACAGTAAATGGAAAAGTCCTGGGGAAAATTGATGTGCAGAGAGATTTGGGTATTCAGGTGCATTGTTCCCTGAAGTTGGCAACGCAGGTCAATAGAGCGGTCAAAAAGGCATACGGCATGCTTTCCTTCATCGGACGGGGTATTGAGTACAAGGGTTGGCAGATCATGTTACAGTTGTATAAGACTTTGGTTCGGCCACATTTGGAATACTGCGTGCAGTTCTGGTCGCCACATTACCAAAAGGATGTAGAAGCTTTGGAGAGGGTGCAGAGGAGGTTCACCAGGATGTTGCCTGATATGCAGGGCGCTAGCTATGAAGAGAGGTTGAGTAGATTAGGATTATTTTCATTAGAAAGATGGAGGTTGAGGCGGGACCTGATTGAGGTGTACAAAATCATGAGAGGTATAGACTGGGTGGATAGCAAGAAGCTTTTTCCCAGAGTGGGTGATTCAATTACTAGGGGTCACGAGTTCAAAGTGAGAGGGGCAAAGTTTAGGGGGGATATGCATGGAAAGTTCTTTACGCAAAAGGTGGTGGGTGCCTGGAACGCGTTGCCAGCGGAGGTGGTAGACCCGGGCACGATAGCGTCTTTTAAGATGTATCTAGACAGATACATGAATGGGCAGGAAGCAAAGAGATACAGACCCTTAGAAAATAGGCGACATGTATAGATAGAGGATCTGGATCGGCGCAGGCTTGGAGGGCTGAAGGGCCTGTTCCTATGCTGCAATTTGCTTTGTTTTTCTTTGTTCTTTATCTCTAAAGCACCCTGTGACTTTTGGTTTTATGCTGAAGATTCTAACTGCCTAATCCCCTAATTGCCCATATCTCTTGAAATACCTTAGACATGAAATTAGAACCTTGATCCGATTGAACATAAAATGATAACCCATATCTTATAAAGAATTGTCCTAAATTTTCTACTACTGTTCTAGCATTAATTGCCCTCACAGGAATGGCCTCTGGAATTTCAGTAGTTGCTATATGCATGATACTAAATAGGTATTGAAGTCCAGATTTTTGATTTTGGTCAGGATTCTGCACAAGCGACCATTACCCTGCTAAATGGTTCCTCAATCACTGGTATGGGAACTATTGGTGCTGGTTCTGCGGTAGGTTACGGTTTTCCTACCATTTGACAGGTATGGCCTGTCTTACAACATTTTCTCACATCCTTTGTAAAAACTGGCCAGTAATAATGTTGACTTATACATGATTTCGTCTTCTGAACTCCTCTATACCATGCAAAAGGAATGTCATGTGCTCACCTTAATAATCCCGAGTGATAATTAGTTGGGACTACTATCTGTTCAACAACTGTCTAGTCTTCATCCGCAGGTCTATGAGGCAGTCTCTATTCCTTCCTCACAATCATGTTTGCCATATAATAGCCTTCTGGAACGCCTTTTGCCTCAGCTTCTGTCAGAGCCTTTGTGCTATTCGATATATCTCTGGACCAGCTTTCTGTAATGCAATGATACATCCCCAAATAAGGTTTCAGATACTTGGCTATCTATCCGTGCTGCCACTTATACCTCCGACAATGGATCCTGTTTGGCGATTGCTCGGGTGACTACACACGCAGGAAATATTCCTGGAACTTGTTCCTGTAATTGCTCTGTTTCCGTAATTCACTTGGTTCCTCTCTAATTGTAGGGAAAATTGATCCTTTAGATCTAACCAAATCATTTCCTAGGAGTCGATCAATTCCCTTTACTGTCAAACTCTGGACAGAGATTTAAGGTTTTTGGCAGAAGGATTAAAGGGGACAGGAGGAAAATTATTTTCACCCAGAGGGCGGTGGGTGTCTGGAATTAAATGCAGAGCCCCTCAGTTATTTTAAAAGGCACCTGGACATGCACACAAAGTTATGTAACCCGCGGGGCTGTGGGCCTGGTGCTAGAACGTGGGATTAGTTTTGGTGGATAGCTTATTCAGCCAGCGCAGACATGATGGACTGAATGGCCTCCTTCTGCTCTGTATTTTTTCAATGTTCTAACGTCTACAATTACCATACCAATATTAAGTCACTCTCTAGGCGTACCTTATATAAAGATGCGGGTGTATACTCCCTGCCAACTCTATTAAGTAAAACGTTAGCATTCTAGGCACTCTCTGGTAGAAACGTTATACCTTTTACCAGTAGGTTTGGTTTGCTCCTGTGTCCCTGAGTATAATGATATGTCTTCCTGCCTCACCTAAAGGATATGCAGTTACTTTCCCCGTTGAAAAATTAAATAGCGTTCGGACATTGTATTCTTACCCTTTATCCTCAATTTACTTTATATATCTGGTTTTAAACCTGCTTTTAAAGGGATAGCTTGGTATTTTATCCTCTTCGGCAGAGCCTTTACATTTGCGCTAACTTTGTGCACCCCAAATCCTATGGGTTTGCCTCGCAATTTCCAGCATTCTGAACGAAGATGTCGCGTTTTGTGGCGATGATAAAACGTTGGCTTGCGAACCACACTTCTACCCTCAGCACCTTCCTTTCTGACTTCAGGAGGTGATACTGGGACATTTCCAACTGTTCATTCTTGTCCCCGGATACTTGCCTTCCTGTCATTCTCCCACTTTCTATCCTTCTCGGGATTATGGGGGTGATGGACAAAAGGTTTTGCTTATTCACAAGGCCAAAATCATCCACAATTTCCACCGCCTGCCTTGCTTTCAAAATTTTCAGGTTATCCACATGAATTATCACTACTGAAGGAATTGAATTTTTAAATTCCTCTAAGCGAGTTAACTCTCGAAGTTTATCATATGTGGTGTGCATCTTTACTGCCCGTATCAAACGGTAAAAAATAAATTGTTCCACTCTCTCAAAATCTACATATGTCTGCTCAGCCAATCTCCGTAAGTTCTGAAACTTCTGACTGTAAGCTTCAGGGCCTAACTCATACGCTCGGAGAATAAGATTTTTGCCAACTCGCACTCTGCAGAAGCCTCTTTTGGACGCATGACATAAACGTCATGAGCTCTGCCTACCAACCTACTTTGCTTACGCAGTGTCCAGCTTTCCTTCGGCCATTTCATCTGTTTGACTATTTTTTCAAAACATATGAAAAAGTGCCTCTACGTCACTTCCCCCAACGTAGGAAAAGCTTGTATAAATTTAACAGTTTTTTCTTGGGGCTGGGATGAATTCAGATTCTTCATGACCTGACATTTCCCTGGATTCAAGGCTATCCTTTTGTCTTAGTTCCATCTCTTTTAGGCTAAATTCTTTCTCCTTCTTTCTGTCCTCTTGTTCAAGTTCAAGTTTTCTTAATTCTTTTCCAGCCTCAAGTTTTTTTACTGTTGTTTCTTTTTCTGTTTCGTGTTGAATCTCCACTTCACTCAACTGTAACTGATTTTTTGCCAATTCTACTGTATCAATCTCTGACTTACTACGTTCTTGTTCCTCGTATTTTTCTTCTAATTTTAAATGTTGAACCATTAGGTCAATTATCTCTGCATTTTTGACACCTAGTTTCAATTCTTCCCACAATTTTCATTCATTCTGAGTTAAAGGTATCAAGCCACTGAGGGGAACATTTTCCTTTCCCTAGAACTCTGCTGCAACTGCTGAGCCATTCTGATGTTATAGACTCTACCTTATTATACAATAAAATTCGTTCCCTTTTTTCATAATTGGTGTTAGATTTTGATCCTGACAACCAAGTTTCTAATTAATATGATCCCAAAGCCGACAGCAATTAATATGCTGCCAGACACAAGATCCAAAATTTTATGCTGCCCAAAAGACAAGTAATTAATATGATTCCAAACATGAGACCCTCAATTCATCTGATTCTGATCTCAGACGAGCCATCCAATTAATATATTACGACAGCGGTGGGAGCAATGCACTGTCAATTCAGTCCTGTCACTCCACAGGTCATAGCATATTATTAAGCTTTCACACCCAATTGGCAAACAGCCAAAATAAACATTCTGGTAACCCCAGAATAAAAGAGACCAAACCAAGTATCTTTAGACACCAACAAATTAACTATTTATTGAAACAAAAATCTTAAACACTATTAAGATAAACCTATGACTAAAGACCTTATTATTTTAAACTAACTCCCCACATTCGCACATATGCATCAAAAATCAACAGCAGTTAACTAGTTTTAAATGTAATGTTTTCGAAATTTAGCTACTTCTCAAGAACAAATAAAATAAGTTACATTCCTGGTGGATGAAGCATTCTAATGTGGAAATAGTCAAAGGCCACTCCAAGTATTCATGAGGATTGGATGCACTGGTCTGTTCTTTACAGGCGTTTAATTTTTCGGCTGCAGTAGGCAACAACAGTTCCTTCAGCAATAGAAACGTTTTTTTGAAAAAAGAAGGAATTTCTTCTTTAGGCAATTATTTCGGCTGGGAGCTCTCTGTCGACTTTGCTGAGAGAGAATAAACAGCTCCTTTCTCTTCAGTACGTTTCGCTGGTGAGTCTGCTTTCATCCGTTTTTTTTAGTTTTCCACACAGTTAAGTAGCAAAATTACACCATGTGACCTCTCTATCCTGCTGCCGCCTAGGTAACAAAAATGAAGCTTCTGGCACACTGTGCCTGAGAAATTCCAGACCGTTCTCTCCCTTAACGGTGCTCTATTTTTCCAGAGTCTTAAAGGTGCACATTGTTTTTAATCGTACGAGCAAAACGATACAATTCCATGACACATTCTATGTAATTCTATACCATAACCTCTGTGTGCACCCTCGTTTACACCACTACAGAAAAGGAGTACATTCGTAGCACCCTTACCTGAACACATGATCCTCACATCTTCTTTCTGAGAACAGTCGGGATTACCCCACGATGCTGAGGGAAATTTCCAGAGAAATGCTTTGTAACCAAAACAGTTCATTTCATCCAACCAAACTGGCCCTGTGACTGGTTCACAAGATGCAGGAAATGCCATGTCTAATGCTTTTCCACAACCCAGCTGCTTGCAAACCAAGTTAGCTTCCACCAGATCCCAGGAATCATCACAAACTGAGCCCCATGTCTCATTGTAATAAATCTCCACTCGGCCAGTACATGGGCTTCCACCGTCAGACAGCCTTAACTGCACGTGGTCTGTTGGACAACAATGTAGGAGGATTATACTGACAATATATATTCACCTCATCACTCAATCCAACTCATTGTACTATCACCAGCTTAAAAAAACATTTTAAATGCACATGCGATCGGTAAAAGAAACTATACAACAGAATATCTGTCTAAACTTACCTATTACCTGTAATGTAAAGTACAGAAATGTTTCAGATATCCTACTACATCTGGCTCTGACAAGTTCTGGCCTCCAGTCCCCCTTTTATGTTTCAAACGCTGTGTACGTTGTTGTAAAGGGAATCACTCACACGATTAACAGTTAATTTATACTCATGTTATATAATGGTATCTGCTCCTTGTCCATGTATGTTACCCTTATTTATAATCTTGGTCCGACATTTACTGCCATCTCTTATTTCCTGTATCTTGAACAACATGCGAAATGCATTTATCCAGCGCCATTAATGCAATAAAACATCCCAAGGCGCTACACAGGAGTGACATCGAAGAAGGTTTGACATGGAGCACCTAAGAATATACGAAGTCAGATGACCAGAAGCTAAGTCAAATATTTCGGTTTTATGGAGCGTCTGACAGCAGGAACGAGAGATTGAGAGGTTTAGAGAATTAAGTAAGTAACTCTAGAGCATGTGACCTTCGCAGCTGAAGCCACGCCCACCAATGGTGCGCAATTAAAATCAGGAATGCTCAAGAAGCCAGAAGTGGCAGATGTCAGATTGGAACCGATTGCAAATTTAGAACCTTGAGGCCATGAAGGGATTTGAAAAGAAGGTTGATTTTTCTTAAATCGCACATTGATGGGCAATGTAGGTCAGTGAGCACAGGGCAGATGGCTGAGTGGCACTTGGTCAAGGCAGCAGAGTTTGTAGAGGTTGTAACCAGGGTAGCCAGCCAGGAATGCATTAGAATCATCGAGTCTAGAGAGAACAAAGCAATGGGTAAGACTAGATAAGGGCAAAATCGGGTGAATTTATGGAGGTAAAAATCGACAGTGTTAGTGATGGTATGAATATGTGCGAGGAGTTAAATATAATACCAAGGTTGCAAGCAGTCTAGTTCAGTCACGACAGTTGGCATGGGGAGAAATAGCGTTGGTGGCAAGGGAACAGTTATGATGGGGACTGAAGACAATGACTTCCATCTTTTCAATACTGAAGTGTAGGAATTTTCTGCTGGTGCAGTACTGAATGTCAGACAGCATTTCTGACAGGTTCCACGCAGTGGTGGAAGCAACAGTGTTGGATTTGAGGTATAGTTGGGTACCATGAGAAACATGTGGAAACTAAGGCCGTCTTTGTGGCCATCACAGAAAGGTAGCATGTAAATGAGAAATGAGGTGTCGAAAGTTAAATCCTTTGCTGACTTTACAGGAGCGGGAAGAGAAGCCATTGCAGGGCACTTTCTGACTACTGCATAGATAAGAATAGAACCAGCTGAGTGCAGTCCCGCCAACCCATGCCCCAGGCGAGTGTTAATGGAGAACAGTTTGAGCAGAATTTCATGACCAACCATATCAAAGGCTGCAGGCAAGTCAAGAAGGGGGAAGAGAAATCGTTTACATTTGTCACAATCATTTAGGATGCCATTTGTAACTTTGATAAGCGTTGCTTCGGTACTGTGGTATGATTTCTGATTTGAGGGATTGAAACATGCAGCTACATAAAATATGAGCATGGATTTGGAGGGGACAACACATTCAAGGACTTTAGTGAGGTGATAACAGTTGGAGCTGGGGCAGTAATTTGCAAGGAGAGGTGCGAATACAGCTGATTTGAAGGAAAGGGGGTTGAACATGAAGCGAGGGAGAGAATCGTTAATATTGTTAGCTAACATGGGGACCAGGAAGGGAATGTGTGTGTTCAGTAGTTTCATAGAAATAGGGTGCAGACAGCAATAAGTGGATTTCATTGAGAGCATAATTGCAGAGAGTGTGTGAAGGACTCGAGGAGAGACAGAAGCAATGCGAATTCAGGGAGATGGCATGGGAGGATACTTATAGGAAGTAAGACCTGGTGGGTTGGGGAAGAAAGGGAAGCAGCAGAGGCGACTGAACGGATGTTTTTAAACTTTGTATCAAAAAACCCCATGAGCTCCCTTCACTTATTTTTGGAGTTGAGGGTGGACGAGGCAGGGGAGTCGTTCAGGAGGAAGATTTGTGATGGAGAAGATATGCTGTGCGTGCTCTTTTCCTTCGTGGATGACCTTTGATTAATGAGCAATTTTTACAATGAAACCCAGGACCCGATGATGCTTTATGCGATTCATCCATTCAGGTTTACATTACCAGATAGTTCGCCAGATGTCGCTGTGTCTTTCTGGTTTCAAGTTTCAAACTCTGTAGGTATTACTTCCGCTTCATGCTGGAGAATGTAACATCCACAAGTGCTACACTTAAACATCAGCCTTCCAATATGCAGTATATTCGTGCAGAATTATGTTCTAAGGTTGTGTTGATTATAAAATTATCGTAAATCAACGTAATATTATTTGTATAACAGAATCACGTACTTTTGAAAGGGTAGGACTCTGTCTTTGACAATGAAGATATTTGAGGAATTTTAGAAACGTAAACCACATATCCGAGCAGATTATCTGCATTCCTCTCTGTCCAGGCAGCCTGATGCGATTAGGGAAGTACTTATGTTGAATGTGTAACCGTAACTTGTGAGGGACATTAAAAATTGCTGTTGTCTGTCAAAGATCAATGAACTAAACTACAAATTATATCAATATATGACTGTTGAACCAGACCAAAGAGGGCAGAAAACGGGATATCTCTGCAAAATGTTGGACAGGAACAGGAAGTGTCTATGGGCAATTGAACGCAAGATGTGCAGACCGCCTGGTATGCGGGAAACCAGTATTTAAATGCGCGTAGACAAAAATAATTGGATTTGTTGTATAAGGCACTTTGGAGAACAAAGAATTGGCGTTGTGATAGGAAACAAAGAGTAGTGGTTAATGGATGTTTTTCAGGCTGGATGAAGGTTTGTAGTCGAGTTCGCCAGGCGTTAGTCTTCGGACACTTGCTTTCCCTGATATATATTAATGACCTAGACCTTGGTGCACAGGACATAATTTCAAAGTTTGCAGATGATGCAAAACTTGGAAGCATTGTGAAATGTGAGGAGGATAGTGTAGATCTTCAAAAGGACATAGACAATTTGATGAAGTTCAATGCTGAGAAATGTGAAGTGATTCAGTTTGGTAGGAAGAACATGGAGATAAAATATAAAAAAGGGCTCAATTCTAAAGGGAGTGCATGAGAAGTGGTGCCTGGGTATACATGTGCAGAAGTCATTGAGGGTGGTAGGGCAGGTTGAGAGAGCTGTGTCCTGGACTTTCTTAATAGGGGGAAAGATCAAGGAAGTTATGTTGAACCTGTATAAGACATGAATTCGGCCTCCGCTGGAGTATTGCGTCCAGTTCTGTGTGCTTCACTTGAGGAAAGACAGGAGGGCATTGGTCAGAGTACAGAAAAGATTCAGGAGAATGGTTCTAGGGATGAGGAATTTCAGTTATGAAGATCGATTGGAGAAGTTAGGACTGTTTTCCTTGGAGATGAGAAGGCTGAGAGGTGATTTGATTCAGGTGTTCAAAATCATGAGGGGCCTGGACAGAGTAAATAGAGAGACAATGCGCCCCCGCCCACCCACCCCTGTGAAAGGATCGAGAACGAGAGAGCACAGATTTAAATTAATGGGTAAAAGAAGCAAACATGGCTTGAGGAAAAACTTTTTCGCACAGCGAGTGATTAAGGTCCACAATGCGTTGCCTGAGAATTTGATGGAGGTAGGTTCAATTGAAGTATTCCGAACGGAATTAGACAGTTATATGAAAAGGACGAAAGTGCAGCGTCTCGGAGAGAAGGGATATTTTGTGGGATATGTCGAGTATTCTTTGTTCCAGTCCAACTCAGGCCCCCTCCCCCAACTATGTTTCCAGTACATTGATGACTGTATCGGTGTCGTTTCCTGCTCCCACCCCAAACTGGAAATCTTTATCAACTTTACTTCCAATTTCCACCCTTCTCTCACCTTTACATGGTCCATCTCTGCCACTTCCCTTCCCTTCCTCGACTTTTCTGTCTCCATCTCTGGGGATAGGTTGTCTACTAATATCCATTTTAAGCCCACCGACTCCCACAGCTACCTCGACTACACTTCCTCACACCCTACCTCATGAAAGGACTCCATTCCATTCTCCCAGTTTCTCCATCTCTGACGCATTTGCTCTGATGATGCTACCTTCCATGACGGTGCTTCTGATATGACCTCCTTTTTCCTCAACCGAGGATCCCCCCCCCCACAGTTGTTGACAGGGCCCTCAACTGTGTCCGGCCCATTTCCCCTACCTCTGCCCTCAAACCTTCCCCTCCCTCCCAGAACCGTGACAGGGTTCCCCTTGCCCTCACTTTCCACCCCATCAGCCTCCATATCCAAAGGATCATCCTCCGCCATTTCCACCACCTCCAGCGTGATGCCACTACCAAATGCCTCTTCCCCTCCCTTCCCATATCAGCATTCCGAAGGGATCGTTCTCTCCACGACAACCTGGTCCACTCCTCCATTACCCCCACAACCTCTTCCCCGTCCCATGGCACCTTCCCCTGCAATCGCAGGAGGTGTAATATCTGCCCATATACCTCCTCTCTCCTCGCTATCCCAGGCCCCAAACACTCCTTTCAGGTGAAGCAGCGATTTACTTGTAATTCTTTCAATGTAGTTTATTGTGTTCGCTGCTCACAATGTGGTCTCCTCTGCATTGGGAAGACCAAGCGCAGAGTGGGTGACCGCTTTGCAGAACAGCTCTGCACAGTCCACGAGCAGAACCCTTAGCTTTCAGTTGCTTGCCATTTCAACAATCCCCCCATCTCTCATGCTCACATCTCTGTCCTGGGATTGCTGCAGTATTCCAGTGAACATCAACGCAAGCTCGAGGAACAGCATCTCATCTACCGATTAGGCACACTACAGCCTGCTGGACTGAACACTGAGTTCAATCATTTCAGAGCATGACAACCCCCCATTTTACTTCCATTTTCAGTTATTTCTTCTTTTTATCTTTTTTACATTTTTTACAATCTTTTTTTTTTGGCATTTATTTCATTTCATCTTAGTTTCTTCAGTTTGCTTACCCGCTGTTTTTTTCTCATGTTTGCACTTGCTGCTGTTCAATTTTTAATACGTTAACACCTTATCTGTACTAATGCTTTGTCTTTCAACAGACCATTAACATATTGTTTGCCTTTGCTCCATGACCTTTTGATCAGCTATGTGGCCTGTCCAATCTACACCTTCTCCTTTGTTATCTCTGGCCCCACCCGTACCTCACTTATTGATAACTTGTGACATTTCTAACATTTGTCAGTTCCGAAGATGGGTCATTGACCCGAAACGTAAACTCTGCTTCTCTTTCCACAGAAGCCGACAGACCCGCTGAGTGGTATCAGCATTTTTTGCTTTTATTTCAGATTTCCAGCATCCACAGTATTTTGCTTTTATTATTTGACTGTAATCATCACATGTTTACGTGCTCAGTTATGATTGGGCCAACACAGTGAGATCCCAGAACCAGGAAAGAGCAAAAGAAATTGCACCCTCACCCACCACATCCAATAAAGACAGGGCTGGATTGTCATGTGATCTGGATTCCAGCGCTGATTGGTGATGTCTAAAATGTGGGCACCTTTTGGGCCGGTGTCATTGGAGCTGATCCTTCATACTCTGCTTTTGATGACCCTCAGTTAAGGTCCCTCCGCATGAAGGTTGCAATTATCTCCCAGCTCGAGTTAAAGAGCTTTACTAATACTATGAGGGACGCACTCCTTTCCTGACTTACAATCGGGCAGCGGGTTAATCCGTGATCAAAAACATACTGAGATTGTCGCCCAAGCTTTATATTTCGGCTGAATTTGTTGACACCGCATCCACTCGGTGGCGCTGCACTGGCACATGCGCAAATGTGGCCTGTTACACTTAAACGTCATAGTCTGCCACGTTCAGGCAGCTGCCAGTACTAAAGGTGGCGCCGATCAAATAATCACAAAGGCGGGTGGGGTGCGGGTGATGGAGCGGAGTGGGCGGGGGTAGGTGGGGGCGGAGTGGGATTTGGTTCCAGTGTTTCAAACCCTTCAGCTCTTTCTATGATTTGACTAATTTAACAATCAGATTGAGAGGGTATTTCACGGCCTTCTTCAGCTCGTGTCTGAATTTAGTCTGGGTCACAGTGTAAATACATGTGTTGGTGCAGGAACTGAGAAGCTGTAGCATTTTTGATGTTTGATCTGTGATAAGGACAGGGTCAGTGTTGGAGGAATAGTCCTGAATATCTGCAATTCGACTATAAATGATCAACACAACGTGGGTCACCCATAACATTATAAAACTGACGGATATACTGAAGAGTAAAATAATTGATTTCCTGCGATTCTCCATCTCTGGGTCATTGTGATTTTCTCCATTGCTGTGGCGCCAGAATCCCCTGCGGACTTTACTGGAGAATAAAATCCGTCTGACAGTCAGAACATTGAGCAGTAACATCAGAAAGACCGGGACACAAGGGGTTAAAATTATGTCAAACAATTCAAATGCCCCCCATATGGGGGAAGTATAGAAGCTCAGGTTATAAACACAATCCATCGGAACATTATCAATAATGTAGGCATGTTCCTGTATAAAGTACCATGGTAGAGACTCTAAACAACTCAGCACACTCACTGTTCCAACAACCACAGCCGCCGTTTTCTCACTGCAATATTTTGTTTTCAGCTTCTCACAACAAATGGCCACAAATCGATCAAAGGTGAAAGTGACTGTGAGCCAGACAGCAACATCTGTGGCTGCAGAAATCAGAACGTCAATGAGAGAACACACAGGTGTAATGTTCAGGAATGAATATGGGAAATAAATTGGAGCAATCTGGTACAATATGGGATCAGTGATAACGACCAGGAGATCAGACACCGTCATTCCCACCAGGTAGACAGTGATGCATTTGGAGAGACCGCACTTTCCTCGGGATAGGATCTCAATCGCCACCAAGTGAACTGGAAGAGAGAGAATAGGAAGCAGAGAAATTACTGATCAGACCTGGAGACAAAGCAGCAGTTTGACAGGAATTGGCTGAAATTTCCAGCTTTGTTGCTGCATCGAGCAGTGAAAACTGATTTATTGACATGGGCAGTGATTTTCTACAGTGAAATGTTTGAAAACACAATTACTAATAATGAAATGTGAAATTGATACAGAAAGTGAATAAAGTCAACACCGGATCCACAGGAAGCACAGAGTCAGGATGTAGTGCCAGTGGGGAAATGAGAAAGGGGTTTTACAGAAATGGAATCCAATGGGTTAATTGGAAATCTGTCTCCAGACTGTTGTTTGGGAAGGTTTGTGGAGAGCGGAATGTGTAGCTGGTTTGTTGCACTTGGTTCAGGGAACCGGCAGGGACTGTTCCCAAATGGGAAAAGGCTGAAAACTGCATCGCTGAGGTTGAGTATCAGCAATGATCTAGAATGGTGGAGCAGGCTCGAACGGCTGAATGGCCGCTTTCTGCTCCTTTGTTACTGTATTCCTATCAGGTTGGACAAGGCAGCTGGAGGTGGAGCCAGTGAGTGAGATTGGGAGGGAGAGAAAGAAAAGGACATGTTGGAGCAGGAAGGGAGACTGGAGAAGATGGTTTGGGAAAGTGGATAAACTGAAGCAATGGATGAGGAAACTGAGGATTCAATACAATGAGAGCAGAGGCTGAGATTCACAGGGAGAGACTGCAGCAGAGTGTTAGAGGAAATCTAATCTATAGATCCCAGTAATACAACTCAATTCATACATTCAAACAATAATCCCTGTAGTTATTGGTGTTGGAGAACAGTTCATTGTTTATACAATATAGTCAATATATTTAGTTTGTACAGGCAACTAAATATAAAGTTAAATATATATCTGATGTATGCCTCGCTCTTCATTGAATTCAGCAGTCACAGAGATTTTAAAGTGAAGTAATTAAATAATGAATTACCATCAGTGAAGAACTGATTCTATTCTGCTTATTCAGTCACTAAGTAAGGAATAGGAACTTTTTACAAAACAAAATGTAGACCTGAGAGAAATTAACACAGAGGATCAAGTCCAACAGGAAAATGAACACAATCCGACAAAAGACAACTTCAGCTTCCAGCTTCTCTCACTAATTGTTCTGGACAACTTTATGATAGTGAATTATTCACACTGCTGCTTCTGTCTCTTTCTCTTTACTTCTTCTTATCTCTTCCCCTCGATTTCGTTCTCCCTGCTCCTTTTCTCTTTCCCGATCTCGCTGGAGTTCTCACACCCTGCAAACTGTTACGTAATGCTACTTTTAACATATGATTTATTCCTAACATTCAACGACTGTGTTCTTTCACCAGCCCCAGGTTCAATGATTCTATTCTCAGAGTCAGTTTGTTCAATGGTGAAACCTCTGTGAATAATTTAATGTTTCTACAGAACACTCAAGTCTCCACCTGTTCTCCTACACTCTTCACTTCATCTGCAATACATGGAATAAACACGATCGAAAGCTTCTTCGACACATACCTCACAATCATTGAAATTGCTTCTCCTGGAATTATAAAGTAATCCGTTGGAATGTGGGATCGTTTAATTAATAAAACACCAACATCAGCGCTGCAGTTGATAATCGATAGATAAATGGAAAGACTCTTCATACCAACTGATCGAGTGTAAACTAATAAAACATCACATCAATACTTTCTATTTTACAATGTAGTCCAGTGACAGCGAAGGCTCCACAGTGAAGCAGAGAAGGAGATGTGAAAGTGTCAGCAGCAAACTCAGTTCAGTAGCCAGACCTCTGAAGCAGCGGCAGACACACACAGAATGAAATAATATTTGATAACAATGATAATCAATAAATACATTGAAATCCCAGTTAAACTGAGCCATGTTATTGTGGAGGGAGGACATTCTGCTGTCCCCTTGTATATTTGAGACCATGCGATGTCTCATTATCAATCACCAAAATAAAAAAATATCATAAAAATATTCCAGGACCGGTTCGATCCACATAATGAAACTGTTAAAAGCTCCTGATAGTCTGATTCCTGATCCTAACCGAGACATCTCATTCAAATACATTGAATACACAGAATAATCCAGTAACAATGCCAGGGTTACTTCAAACAAGACCATTAAAGACACACTGCAGCTCCTGCAAAAATGCAAATGTAGACAGTGAGGAGATTCCATCAGTAAATTGCTGGAAAAGAGCTGGTGGCTGTGTAACAGACGCATTGAGAAATAATAGAGAGGACAGCAGCACAGTTAACATCGATTTAGACCATTAGCAGCTGAGATACTGCCTTACCAGGAACTCCAATTGCTGCAAGTGCTGGATTGTAAATGTCTTCTATCTGATGCATTACTGGATATCCCATTTCTGTGAGAAGCAGAGACTTCTGTTAGCCTGAAATCCACAGCTCCACCAGGCACTCTGAGATGATCCATTCCAATCGGTCCTGATTTATACAGGGGATAAGTCTCCACTGACACGGTTATACCCCTGATCATTGCTATTAGTTACACTCACCTGAACAAACACATTACATCAGCAGCTTTGACTCTGATGTAAATAATGTGGTAGATAAAACAAAATCATTTCAATGTCAATGGCATTTTCTGAGTCAGTCCTCTGTCGGGAATAATCCTGAAATCTGCACTCATGCGGCATGGCTGCTACAATTATGAGTGGCGTCATTTATATTTTCCATATTATTGCATTGACCTTGTTCACTCCTGGCATTTCCATTATAAATTTAACTGATCTGTCTGCAGTGGACACTGAATCCAGAGACAAAAATATTCCCGCTGCACTCTGTTCCTGCCTTTATCGGGACCATGTTGAGGGTAACAGCCTAAAAACTACCGTGAGTGATATTCCGGGACAGACACGGTACATATCCATTAAGAAGGCACTCGCATCGTGATAATATCACTGGTCAAGTAATCCAGAGGCCCAACCTAATGGCCTGGGGACAGAGGCTCAAATCCCACCATGGCAGCTGTATAAAATAGGAGCGGCTTTCCCTCAACGTATAAACGGGATGGAGCTCTCTCTCTCTCTGTATAAAGTGGAGGGAGCTCCCTCTCTACGTATAAAGAGGAGGGAGCGCCATCACTACCTGTGAAGTGGATGGCGATTAAGGGCAAAGGAGAGAGGGAAAGGTAAACAAATGGAGAAATGGAGAGAAGAACGAAGTGAAAGACTGAGGGACAGTAGAGATAGTGAAATTAGACCTTGGCAGAACACCAGTGACAATAGCCATTGTCTGACCCATCCGGTATTGGGGATTTAGTGTGAGTGTTTTGGGCTGAGTGTTTGCTCTAACTGTAGTGACATACCCAACAAGCGCAAGAATTACAGATTCAAAATTAACCATGGAATGGCTTGAAGCATTGCTGTCCATGGAGAGAGGGAGACAGAGATGGTGGGAGAGAGACACAGACAGAATGGGACAGAGACAGAGGGAGAGAGACAGAGTTAGAGGGAGAAAGACAAAGAGAAAGACAGCTACAGAGGGAGAGAGACAGACAGAGAGAAGGAGAGAGAAAGACAGAGGGTGAAACAGAGACTGAGGGATAGACAGATAGAGAGAGTGTGACAGGGCGAGATTATAGGAGAAACTTTAGATCTAATAATGCTTGAAAAAAGAGAAAATTAAAAACTAAAACCGGCTGCGTGCAAGAGCTAATTTTGAAAGGAAACATTGGGAATTTAGTGTGAGTGTTTTGGAGGCAACTGTTGGATCAGTGTTTCATATTTTCAAACTGCAGGGACATTTAATGTTGTTGAAAAAATATTATCAAAAATTGACAAACTTTAGAAGCAGGGGAAAGGGGAGACAGGTGTGAGGGGACCTTGACAGAACCTCAATACAATCCCCATTATCTGCTCAATCCTGTATTGGGGGTCCAGTGTGAGAGTTTAGGGAGTGAGTGCTGAACAGTTTTTGATATTTTCAAACTGCAGTGACGTTCCCAGCAAGGGCAAGAATTGCAGATTCAAAATTAACCAAGAAATGGATTAAAACATTTCTGTCCAAGGAGAGATAGAAGGAGAGATAGTGTGAGTGAGGCACAGGCACATTCATGGACTGCGGTGGAGAAAGAGGGAGAAGGAGATCGAGGGAGAGAGAGAGATGGAGAGAGACAGACATGAGAGGGAGAGACAGATAGAGGATGAGACAAGATGTAACGATCAGTAACAATCCTCATTCTCTGCCCAGTCCTGTATTGGGAGTTTAGTGTGAATGTTTTACGGGTGAGTGTTGGATCAGTGTTTAATATTTTCAAACTGCAGTGACGTTCCCAACAAGGCAGGTATAGAATAGAAGAGCAGGGAGGTTATGCTGGAACAGTATAAACCATTGGTTAGACCACAACTTGAGTACTGTGTGCAATTCTGGTCACCTCCTTACAGAAAGGATGCAATTGCACTCGAGAGGGTACAGAGGAGATTTACGAGGATGTTGCCAGAACTGGAAAAATGCAGCTATGAGGAATGATTGGACGGCCTGGGGTTGCTCTCCCTGGAACAGAGAAGGCTGAGGGGAGGTATCATTGAAATGTGAGGGGCTTGGGTAGAGTGGAGGTGAAGGCTCTATTCACCTTAGCAGAGAGGTCAGTGACAAGGGGGCATAGACTTAACGTGATTGGTACAAAGATTAGAGGGGTGCTAAGGAAAATGTTTTTTCACCCAGAGGGTGGTGGGGGTCAGGAACACACTGTCTGAAAGGGTAATTGAGGCAGAAAACCTCACCGCATTCAAAAGGAGTCTGGATAAGCACCTCATGTGCCGTAATCTACAGGGCTACGGACCAAATGGTAGCAGGTGGGAATAGAACAGGTGGATCACTTTTCGGAAGGCACAGACACGATGGGCCAAGTGGCCTCTTTCTGTGCCTTAAATTTTCTATGATTCTAAAGGAAAGAGTTACTGGTTCAAAATTAACCCAGAAATGTGTGAAAGCATTGCTAGCCTGGGACAGAGTGAGGAAGGGAGAGATGAAAAGAGAGAGAGAAGCAGAGAAAGAGGGAGCAACAGAGAGATAGGGAAGACACAGACAGATATGGAGTGGAGACAGAGACAGGGGAGATAGAGACAGGGGAAACAGAGGGGAGGGAAAGTCAGACAGAGAGGGATGACAGAGAGACAGATGGAGGGAGCAGTAGAGTGAGTGATAGGGAGGGACGGACAGAGGGAGAGGGAAAGACAGACAGAGGGACCGATGGAGATGGAGAGAGAGAGAGAGAGAGAACGACTGGGAAATAGAGGGAATGGGGGAGACAGGGATAGAGGGAGAGCCAGAGACAAAGAGAGAGAGGGGAGGGACAGGGATTGGCAGAGAGAGGGACCTAGAAAGAAGGAGAGACCGAGAGAGAGAGAGGCAGAACGAGAGAGATAGAGGACGGGAAAGAGGCAAGGACACTGGGAGGGACTGAGAGAGACGGGGAGACCGAGAGAGAGAGAGAGACAGGACAAAGAGATAGAGAGAGAGAAAGACCGTAAAGATAGAAACATAGAGCGAGACAGAGACAGAGAGTGGGGAGATTACAGCAGCAACTTTAGGTCAGTTATTTTAACTTCGGTGGTGGAAAACCTCCAGAAAAAATATTTGTATCATTACCAAAAGTCACATGGACAAATGTGAGTTAATTAAGGAAAGGCAGCATGGATTACTTAAGGGAACATCATGTATGACTAACATAATACCTTCCTCTATCCTCGTCACAGGTGCCTAACATTCTGTTAGTTAAGGTCAAACTTCTGTTCCTCCCGGTATACCCAACGTTTTTCCCGTGCACGCCAACCCATCCACTCCCGCATAATACAAATTTAAATCTGCTCACTCTCCTTTGTTGGTTCAAATTATCTTGATCTGCTGAGCAAAGTTGTTTCTGGCCACGGGACAGTCGTCCTGCGTCGACACTGCTTCAGGTGCGTTCATTGGGCGGCACAGTGGCGCAGTGGTTAGCACTGCAGCCTCACAGCTCCAGGGACCCGGGTTCGATTCTGGGTACTGCCTGTCTGGAGTTTGCAAGTTCTCCCTGTGTCTGCGTGGGTTTTCTCCGGGTGCTCCGGTTTCCTCCCACAAGCCAAAAGACTTGCAGGTTGATAAGTAAATTGGCCATTATAAGTTGTCACTAGTATAGGTAGGTGGCAGGGAAATATAGGGGCAGGTGGGGATGTTTGGTAGGAATATGGGATTAGTGTGGGATTAGTATAAATGGGTGGTTGATGGTCGGCACAGACTCGGTGGGCTGAAGGGCCTGTTTCAGTGCTGTATCTCTAATCTAATCTAATCTAATTCATCGTGACAGCTCCGATGCGGGTTCACCTACAGTCCCAAATATGGTCAATCCAATAGCAATGAATTGTATCACCCTCTTCATTGTGGGCTGGACCTGTCATCGGCAAGTGTAATTTCTGCTCTTATTTACAGTTTCTTTCTTAGCCTATTTTAAGTCCAGTCTCTCCATACACTGCGCCACACTGTCTGTATCATGTTCCCAATTTGTTTCTGATTCTAACCGTCCATTTCTTCTAGCTCACTTACTTCCCCTGTTTTCTTTATTTTTCTTTCGTATTTCCTTCGATTTCTCTCTGCGTGCGGATGTACAACATCAGGTTGTCTTTCAAACACTTCCGCTTGGATCCGCAGTTGATCCTGCTCTTGATCTCCCTGACCTTCGATCGGAACATCGGTAGCATCAAACATCACGTGCCAACTGTGATTATCTTGTTTATCTCCTACTAACTTTAACTGATTAATGTGATACCAGCCACTCTTATCTGGTGCCGTCAATACTTTGTATACAGATGCGCTAGCTTTATCTACTATCTCATAGGGACCGGTGAACTTTGGACTCAAGAATGAGGTGGGCTGGTATATTCTGATCATTACCCTTTGTCCGAGGTCCAACTCTATCGAGCTGGCTTTCGCATCAGAATAAGCCTTGCTTTGCTGTCTCTTCTTTCCTTGTTGGTGAACTGCTACGTAATTTGCTTCTCTCACTGTTTCTACTAGTTGTTGCACACATTTTTCTGATATAATACTGTCCACCTTGGGTTCAGAAAAGTTCAAACCTACCAACCCCTCTATCCCTCTCATGTCCCTTCCCGTCATGGGTTTATAGGGAGTGTAGCCTGTTGATGAAGCTGCGGTATTCCTGATTGCCATAACACATAGGGCAGAACGACCTGCCAGGTCGTCTTGTGCTGCTGTACCATTTTAGCTATCATGTGTTTTAATGTCCGATTCATTCTTTCCACAATTCCACTAGACTGTGGTCTATAGGGTATGTGGAATTTCTGTTTGACCCCAAAGAGGGTCATTACATTTTGCATTACTTGTGCTGTGAAATGTGTTCCCTGATCTGATTCTATGCTTCGGGATAAACCCCACCGAGTGAGCGCCCTGTCTAACAGAATTTTCGCGGTGATTTTGGCTGTATTTGTGCTGGTTGGGAAAGCTTCCACCCATTTGGTAAACGTATCTACTATCACTAGAATGTACTTAACCCCTCCTGGAGTGGGGGGTAGGGAACCTACACAGTCTATTTGTAAATTAGTCCAAGGCCCTTCTACTGGTCTAGTATGCCGGAGGGCCCCTTTTTTGACATTCCTATCGGAGTTGTGTTGTGCACAGATCAAACAATACTTGACGTAGTGTTCCACATCACCTTTCATCCCAGGCCACCAGCACACCTCCTTTATAATTTCCAGGGTACTCTCTATCCCATTATGTCCCCAGAAGTCATGGTACCAGTGGATTATTTGGTTTCGTCCCCCCTCTGGCACTACGAATTTTCCTTCACATAAAACCACTCCGTCCTGAATTTAGACCCCCTTGTACTCTTTCTATGTGTCTGACGCTACTCCTTCCATCAGTTTTTTTCAATTCTCCATCTTTCTTCTGCTCCTCTGTTAAATCCATTACCTTAACCTGTTTCCCTTTCTGTTCCCCAATGTCCTCAATCGGTGGCTGCCATTCTTGCCCACTAACAGCACCTTGTTTGGCTAGTTCATCCACTTTCCTGTTCCCTTCCAGTGTAAGTTTTGAATGAGCCTTCGTATTCCCATATCTTTCCCCTGTGCTCCTTCAAAGATGTATCTTAATAATGGGGCGGCTGGAAGGGGCTTCCCAACCGCTGAGACAAAACCTCTCGCCTCCCATAAGGGCAAATGTTCCGTGAGGCCTTTATAGACATACATGCTATCAGAATATATAACTGATCCGGGCGGGAGGTATTCTGGGTGGACAAGCACATATGCGACGGCTGCTAATTCTGCCGCCTGCGTGCTCATGGATTTAGGCAACTTCAAGGCTGCGCTAGATTTTTCCTGACCATGTTCGTCTTCTACATATATCCCGCACCCAGTTTCCCTCCTGCCATCCTGAACTGATGAGGAATCATCCACAAAAATATTTAAGTGGGGTTCTTCTTTTTCCTTTGCATCTTTTCTTTCGGGCCCTGTTGCTTTCTCCGATCCACTCCTACCCCCTCCTCTTTGTTTTGAAACAAATGGTCCCTTGGGCATTTGCTATCATGCATTACCACTCATGTTTCTCTCCTTGATACACTAGGTTGTCTGTAAACATAGTGGTAGTTTTTACTCCTTTCACACTTATATTTCTTCCTTGTAGCAATAGTGTCCACCTAGCAATTCGTTTCTGACATACTGACCCGTCTTTGATCCTACCGTCTAATAGTAACTGTACGGGAGTATGTTCTGTCAATATTCTAAGTGGGGTCAGTCCCACTATGTAAGTAAAATACTGTACGACCCAAAAAACGGCTAACAAATGTTTCTCACACGTCATATACCCCTGCTCTTACCGGTGAAAGCATGCGCGATGCATACGTTACTGGTCTTAATTTCCCGTGTGTCTCCTGTTACAGAACTGCCGAAAGGGTGGTGTCTGTGGTAGCCAACTCCAATAAAAGCGGCTCAGTTGGATTTGGGGTTTTCAGAGCAGGCGCAGAACCTAGTGCCTGCTTTAAATCTGAAATGGCCTGTGTGTGTTCAGTTTTCCACTCCCACGGGACATTCTTTTTCAATAGTTCCATTAATGGAGTCACTTTTGCAGCGAATCCATCAATGTGGTCCCTGCAATATCCCACCAAACCCAGGAAGGATCTCAATCCTTTTACATCCCACGGGACAGGGAGACTGTCAACCGCTACTGCCCTTCGTTGGTCAATTTCTCTCTTTCCCGGTGTCAAGATCATTCCCAAGTAAGTAACCTACTGTGTCATAACCTGCGCTTTTTTATGGTTTACTTTTAGTCCCAATTTGTGCAACAATTGTCGCAATTCACTTAGTAACTGATAATGTTCCTGTTGCGCTTCAGTTTGTAGCAGTAAGTCATCTACATACTGCACCAGACATTCATGCTTTGAGAACCCTTTTAAACCTTCCCTTGGACGTTGGTGAAATATAGACAGGGGATTATGAAATCCCTATTAGGACGGTCCATGTACATTGCTGTCCTTGGAAAGTAAACGCAAATTTATATTGGCATACTTTCTCCAGTAGAATAGACCAAAAACCGTTACTTATGTCTAAAACCGTGAACAACTGTGCATCCTAATTTTGTTTAACTACCGTCTCTGGGCTAGTTGCTCCGGTGGGAGCCGTTAACAGGGTTACCTTATTTAATGCTCAATAGTCTATCGTTAGTCACCAGCTACCGTCCGGTTTCCTCACTGGCCAAATAGGCGAGTTGTTAGTGGAGGCTACTGGTCTTAGTATCCATTGTAGCAGCAAACTCTGTATCACCTTTCCCACCTCCTCTTCTGCCTGTTTCGGAAAACCATACTTCTTCTGTGATTTGGGGTCTGGACCCTGTATACACACACTCCTGGTCATTTTCCCACAATTATGTTTATGTCGATCAAATGCTACTGAATTCCGTGTGATAATTTGTTGTACTTCACTTTCGATACTCATTTGTTCTGGTCTCGTCCACAGTTCCCCGAACATGCAAACCCGAACCTGGTATTCTCCTACCGGGATGGATGTGTGATCTATACCACCCATGCCCAAGGGCATTTGCGAAATCGCGCAATTAACAGGGTCAAAACAGAGTCCCGCTTTAGCTATATAATCACACCCTAAGAGATGTTCTTGCTCTCTGGGTAGCTGAATGAGAACCACTGAGTGTTCTATTGCTACGTCCCCCACACTGACTTCCAACGGTACACTCACATATCCCACTTGTGAATGTCCTGTGAATCCACGTAAAACAAGTTTACTTTGAATTTTCCGATCTACTTTATTAGCATTTGTGGTGTTTGCGGTGGTTCGGGATCCTCCAGTGTCCCAAAGGAACGTGACAGGGCGGCCTCCAACCCTACATTCACGAGGGGTCTCCCTGTGTTATCCCACCGCTTGTCACACACCCATAACGGAGAGGCCTGCGACCGTCATTGTGGTTCAGGCTACAAACCCGAAGACGGTGCTATCTCTAGTATATCACATTGAGGATTTGACCTGTTCGGTCCTCCCACGGGTAGGCTCTGGCGTTTGTTCTGGCCTCCTCCCCGCCATGCATTTTCTCATCTCGGTTTTGGGCATTCTCTTTTGAAATGTCCCTCCTGGCCACAATTATAGCAGTGGGTCAGCCCGCCCGGAGTTCTCCCTGTTCCTGGGACGGATCCTCTCCCCATGCCTCTACCCCTTCCTCCTGTCTGAAAGGCTGCGTGGGTGCCACCTGTGCAGTTCCCCTCCCTTCATTTCTCCAGGTTATTGTCTGAACTTTTACAGGCATCCTCTTTCCCCCAGGGGCCTTGGAGAATTTTCTTGTTTCCTTCTCCAATGCGCTAACCATCCTCTTGAGTACTCAAGCCTCTGTGTGCGTGTCATCAGAGGGATCAAATTGATCTAGGGCCCTTCTTCACTCCTCAGTGCCATGCGACACCAGCGTTCTCAGCCATCGCTTTCTAAACTCTGGCGTTGGATTGGCTGTATCTAGGTTTGCACCATACACCCCTTGAAACACTGCCCAGATGCGGGCCGCAAACGCGCGACAGGGTGGTCACCTTTTCTTTGATAGCATTTCGTTAGTGCCTCCACTGGGTCCCTCTGTTAGCGTCCATGAAATGTAATAGTTGTTCTTTTAAAGCCTCATTTGTGCCTCTACCGAGTTGCTGCTCCTCCGGTAGGGCGGAGTGTATGTGTGGATGAAGGCACATTATAATTAATTTTCTTTCTTCAGCATCATCTAAGCCGTGTATTCCTCTCTGTTGACTGACCGCTTGGAATAGCTCCCTACGATCATTCCCGGGTGCGCACGACCCAATATATTTCACAATATCCCTCAATTGCTGTACCACCATTGAAGTGGAATATTTCATATGCGGGCCAGCTGCCACCTGGTCAACTGACCCTTTCGCTGCCCTAATGGTCACAAGGGGGGCCATGGGGGACGATTGTTCCTTTGGCTCTGCCTCATATGCTGGCGAAGGATCCTCGGGGAGAGGGTCTCCATCATCAAGGCCGTATCTGGCCGCTTCGTCTGCGAACTCATTCCAATCTCTGCCCCTTCACCATTCCCCTCACTTCCGCAGGGTGCAAAAGCACATATTATAACTCTCTGCACGGCTAGCTGGACTTGCAGTCTTGCTATGCATTTTTGACACTTTGTGTGATCACCTGTATGACTTCTTTTTTCCTGAGCTGCTCTCTAAATCACATTCATGGCAGTTTTTAAATCACTGCATTGCTGTTTCCATCCTTCCACCTCAGCTTTAGCTGCTTGGGCTTCTCCCTCTCGCCTACTTTTTTCCGTAACTAGTTTTTTGCACTGTAACTGATATTGGTTAATATGCATCAAATCCGCACTTCTCTGTCCCTGTAAATCAGTTACTTTTTCACTAAGGCGGGCTGCCTCCTCATCGAGTTTTTTAAATCTCTTCCTCTAATCTGTTCTGCTCTTTTTGAGCCTGCTGTTCGCATTCTATCCATTCCTCAAGTAAACCGCCGATAGCAACTGACTTCTGCATTTTTTTAAAAAATCCTAGCTTACATCTTTGCTTGTGCAATTTTCCAAAGGGCTTCTCCTACGGGTTTTCCCTTGTCGCCAGTGTGATCTGCATACTCCCCGTATTATGGCCACTTCCCTATTACGATTTTTTGGAGGAGTCCCTTCCAATCAAAACAATCCAAGTCTCCGGGGCTTGGAGATTTCCTTTGATTCGTCATCTTATGTTCGTCGCTACGAATTAACCCCGAAGTTCCTGTTCTCTCTGTACTTTCCCAATTCGGTTTGGCTCGAGTCTGCCGCTGATTCAACGGAGAGATTGATCCTCGTGCCCACGCATGGACGCCAATTATGTAAACCATGGCGCGGAGTCAACTCCCCCTTGGCCCCTTTATTCCCTTCACCCACTTGATCCTGGCCGTCACGTGGGACTAAGTCCTCTTCATTCAGGTTCAGGCTGGGTGTTTGGGATATCAGGTTTACAGGAGAGCCACCCTCCACCTAATCCACCGGCTACAGTTAATGGCTTAGAACAAAGAGGAGGAAACTCAGTCCTTTCTTTAACTATCAATTTACTTTATTCACGTTGTTGTACAAGGCTTATACACTTAGTTAAACAAAAGCATGCAAATCAAACTGGGTTATACAGTTAATAACAAAGCTAGCTAGAATTGATAAGCACACCCATTAATTTCCTCTGACCTTTCCCTGACCTAGTCACAGAAAACAAAGGATAATACCCGAAAAAAGGGAAGAGCTGACGCTGGTCAGGCGTTCCGTTCTCTCTCTCTTTTACGTCGTCGCCCCGTTGCTCACGCAGGGTCTTGCACTTCTGCGATGGTTGGTCTCCGGAGTTTCTCGCTGGCTCTATGCCTGAGAATCTCTATACTTATTCTCTTTCTTATCTCTTCAAAACTGTGCTGTCTCTTCCCGGTTGGTTTTAGCCTATTCACCTCAGTCGTATTTTCTCCTTATTGGCCCAGGCCCAAGACCCCGGTATCACACCGTGTCCAAATAAGGCTCCATTCCTGTGATCTCTCCTTTGTCTTGCCACATAAATTAATTAGATCAAAATGGTTTATACCAGCACAGGCCAGTGCCTGAACTCCGGTTAATATAGTTCATGAACTGTTCAACATTTTGTAACAGACTCTGTGTTTCTTGCAGCCCCTGGCCAACAGAGTCCAGCTCATACACAATGAGAATAGCCTATATTGCCATATCATAATCTGCAGGCGCCTCCTCAGGAAGGATGGAATAAAAGTCATGAGCTCTGCCTACCATGCTGGGCTCCAACTCACACTGTTCCCCTGCCTCAGTTATTGGCTCCATCTCTCATTGCACCCCTGTCTCAGTTTCTGGGCTCTAGCTCACACTGCCTCATTGCCTCAGTTATTGGCTCCAGCTGTCAGTTTCCAGGTTCCACCTCTCATTGCTCCCCTGTCTCAGTTTCTGGGCTCTATCTCTCATTGCTCCCCTGTCTCCGTTCCTGGGCTCCACCTCTCACAGCTCCCTTGCCTCAGTTACGGAGCTCCAGCTCTCATTGCCCCCCTTGCCTCAGTTACTTGGCTCCACCTCTCGCTGTTCCCATGTCTCATTTTCTGCGCTCCACCTCGAACTGCCCCCTTGCCTCAGTGACGGGGTTCCACCACTCATTGCTCCCTTGCCTCAGTTATGGGGCTTCAGCTCTCATTGCTCCCTGCCATATTTATTGGTCTCCACCTCTCACTGCTCCCCTGCCAGAGTTACAGGGCTCCACCTCTCACTGCTCCCTTGCCTCAGATCCTGGGCTCCAACTCACACTGCTCCCTTGCCTCAGTTACGGGGCTCCAGCTCTCATTGCTCCCCTGCCACAGTTACTGGTCTCCACCTCTCACTGCTCCCCTGCCACAGTTACTGGGCTCCACCTCTCACTGCTCCCTTGCCTCAGTTACTGGGCTCAAACTCACACTGCTCCCTTGCCTCAGTTACGGGGCTCCAGCTCTCATTGCTCCCCTGCCACAGTTACTGGTCTGCACCTCTCACTGCTCCCCTGCCACAGCTACTGGGCTCCACCTCTCACTGCTCCCTTGCCTCAGTTACTGGGCTCCACTTCTCATTACTCACTCCTTCAGTTAATGTGCTCCACCTCTCATTGCTCCCCTGCATCAGGTTCTGGGCTCCACTTCTCATTACTCCCTTCCCTCAAATACTGGGCTGCACCTCTCATTGCTCCCCTGCATTAGGTTCTGGGCTCCACTTCTCATTATTCCCTTCCTTCAAATACTGATCTCCACCTCTCATTGCTCCCCTACCTCAGTTACTGCGCTCCACCTCTCACTGTTCCCCAGTCTCAGCTTCTGGGCTCCAACTCTCATTGCTCCATTGCCTCAGTTATGGTGCTTCAGTTCTCATTGCTCCCCTGCCTCAGTTATTGGCTCCATCTCTCATTGCTACCCTGTCTCGGTTTCTGGGCTCCAACTCTCATTGCTCCCCTGCCTCAGTTACTTGGCTCCGCCTCTCACTGCTCCCCTGCCTCAGTTACTGGGCTCCACCTCTCACTGCTCCCCTGCCCCAGTTACTGGACTCCACCTCTCATTACGCCCCTGCCTCAGTTACTGGGCGCCACCTCTCATTGCACCCCTGTCTCAGTTTCTGGGCTCTAGCTCACACTGCCTCATTGCCTCAGTTATTGGCTCCAGCTGTCATTACTCCACTGCCTCAGCTTCTAGGTTCCTCCTCTCATAGCTCCCCTGTCTCAGTTCCTGGTCTCCACCTCTCACTGCTCCCTTGCCTCAGTTACGGAGCTCCAGCTCTCATTGCCTCCCTTGCCTCAGTTACTGGTCTCCACCTCTCACTGCTCCCCTGCCACAGTTACTGGCCTCCACCTCTCACTGCTCCCTTGCCTCAGTTACTGGGCACCAACTCAGACTGCGCCCTTGCCTCAGTTACGGGGCTCCAGCTCTCATTGCTCCCCTGCCACAGTTACTGGGCTCCAACTCACACTGCTCCCTTGCCTCAGTTACGGGTTCCAGCTCTCATTGCTCCCTGCCACAGTTACTGGTCTCCACCTCTCACTGCTCCCCTGCCACAGTTACTGGGCTCCACCTCTCACTGCTCCCTTGCCTCAATTACTGGGCTCCACTTCTCATTACTCCCTCCCTCAGTTAATGTGCTCCACTTCTCATTGCTCCCTTGTCTCAGTTAATGGGCTCTATCTCTCTTTGCTCCCCTGTCTGAGTTCCTGGGCTCCACCTCTCACTGCTCCCTTGCCTCAGTTACTGTGCTCCAACTCACACTGCTCCCTTGCCTCAGTTTCGGGGCTCCAGCTCTCATTGCTCCCCTGCACAGTTACTGGTCTCCACCTCTCACTGCTCCCCTGCCACAGTTACTGGGCTCCACCTCTCACTGCTACCTTGCCTCAGTTACTGGGCTCAAACTCACACTGCACCCTTGCCTCAGTTACGGGGCTCCAGCTCTCATTGCTCCAATGCCACAGTTACTTGTCTCCACCTCTCACTGCTCTCCTGCCACAGTTACTGGGCTCCACCTCTCACTGCTCCCTTGCCTCAGTTACTAGGCTCCATTTCTCATTACTCCCTCCCTCAGTTAATGTGCTCCACCTCTCATTGCTCCCCTGCATCAGGTTCTGGGCTCCACTTCTCATTACTCCTTTCCCTCAAATACTGGGCTCCACCTCTCATTGCTCCCCTGCATTAGGTTCTGGGCTCCACTTCTCATTATTCCCTTCCTTCAAATACTGATCTCAACCTCTCATTGCTCCCCTACCTCAGTTACTGCGCTCCACCTCTCACTGTTCCCCTGTCTCAGTTTCTGGGCTCCACCTCTCACTGCTCCCCTGCCTCAGTTATGGTGCTTCAGTTCTCATTGCTCCCTCGCCTCAGTTACTGGGCGCCACCTCTCATTGCTCCCCTGCCTCAGATACTCGGCGCCACCTCTCATTGCACCCCTGTCTCAGTTTCTGGGCTCTAGCTCACACTGCCTCATTGCCTCAGTTATTGGCTCCAGCTGTCATTACTCCACTGCCTCAGTTTCTGGGCTCTATCTCTCATTGTTCCCCTGTCTCAGTTACTGGGCTCCACCTCTCACTGCTCCCTTGCCTCAGTTACTGGGCTCCAACTCACACTGCCCCCTTGCCTCAGTTACGGGGCTCCAGCTCTCATTGCTCCCCTGCCATAGTTACTGGGCTCGTCCTCTCACTGCTCCCTTGCCTCAGTTACTGGGCTCCAACTCACACTGCTCCCTTGCCTCAGTTACTGGACTCCACCTCTCACTGCTCCCTTGCCTCAGTTACTGGTCTCTATCTCTCATTGCTCCCCTGTCTCAGTTCCTGGGCTCCAGCTCTCACTGCTCCCTTGCCTCAGTTACGGATCTCCAGCTCTCATTGCCTCCCTTGCCTCAGTTACTTGGTTCCACCTCTCGCTATTCCCCTGTCTCAGTTTCTGCGCTCCACCTCGAACTGCCCCCTTGCCACAGTAACGGGGTTCCACCACTCATTGCTTCCGTGCCTCAGTTATGGGGCTTCAGCTCTCATTGCTCCCCTGCCACATTTATTGGTCTCCACCTCTCACTGCTCCCCTGCCAGAGTTACAGGGCTCCACCTCTCACTGCTCCCTTGCTTCAGTTACTGGGCTCCAACTCACACTGCTCCCTTGCCTCAGTTACGGGGATCCAGCTCTCATTGCTCCCCTGCCACAGTTACTGGTCTCCACCTCTCACTGCTCCCCTGCCACAGTTACTGGGTTCCACCTCTCACTGCTCCCTTCCCTCAGTTACTGGGCTCCAACTCACACTGCTCCCTTGCCTCAGTTACGCGGTTCCAGCTCTCATTGCTCCCCTGCCACATCTACTGGTCTCCACCTCTCACTGCTCCCCTGCATCAGGTTCTGGGCTCCACTTCTCATTACTCCCTTCCCTCAAATACTGGGCTCCAGCTCTCATTGCTCCCCTGCATTAGGTTCTGGGATCCACTTCTCATTATTCCCTTCCTTCAAATACTGATCTCCACCTCTCATTGCTCCCCTACCTCAGTTACTGCGCTCCACCTCTCACTGTTCCCCTGTCTCAGTTTCTGGGCTCCACCTCTCATTGCTCCCTTGCCTCAGTTATGGTGCTTCAGTTCTCATTGCTCCCAAACCTCAGTTTCTGGGCTCCAACTCACACAGTTCCCCTGCCTCAGTTATTGGCTCCATCTCTGATTGCTACCCTGTCTCGGTTTCTGGGCTCCAACTCTCATTGCTCCCCTGCCTCAGTTACTTGGCTCCACCTCTCACTGATCCCCTGCCTCAGTTACTGGGCTCCACCTCTCACTGCTCCCCTGCCTCATTTACTGGACTCCACCTCTCATTACTCCCCTGCCTCAGTTCCTGGGCGCCACCTCTCATTGCTCCCCTGCCTCAGTTACTGGGCGCCACGTCACACTGCTCCCCTGCCTCAGTTACTGGGCGCCACCTCTCATTGCACCCCTGTCTCAGTTTCTGGGCTCTAGCTCACACTGCCTCATTGCCTCAGTTATTGACTCCAGCTGTCATTACTCCACTGCCTCAGTTTCTAGGTTCCTCCTCTCATTGCTCCCCTGTCTCAGTTTCTGGGCTCTATCTCTCATTGCTCCCCTGTCTCAGTTCCAGGGCTCCACCTCTCACTGCTCCCTTGCCTCAGTTACGGAGCTCCAGCTCTCATTGCCTTCCTTGCCTCAGTTACTTGGCTCCACTTCTCACTGCTCCCCTGCCACAGTTACTGGGCTCCACCTGTCATTGCTCCCTTGCCTCAGTTTCTGCGCTCCACCTCGAACTGCCCCCTTGCCTCATTGACGGGGTTCCACCACTCATTGCTCCCTTGCCTCAGTTATGGGGCTTCAGCTCTCATTGCTGCCCTGCCACATTTACTGGTCTCCACTTCTCACTGCTCCCCTGCCACAGTTACTGGGCTCCACCTGTCATTGCTCCCTTGCCTCAGTTACGGGGCTCCAGATCTCATTGCTCCCCTGCCACAGTTACTGGGCTCCACCTGTCATTGCTCCCTTGCCTCAGTTATTGGGCTCCAACTCACACTGCTCCCTTGCCTCAGTTATGGGGCTCCAGCTCTCATTGCTCCCCTGCCACAGTTACTGGTCTCCACCTCTCCCTTCTCCCTTGCCTCAGTTACTGGGCTCAAACTCACACTGCTCCCTTGCCTCAGTTACGGGGCTCCATCTCTCATTGCTCCCCTGCCACAGTTACTGGTCTCCACCTCTCACTGCTCCCCTGCCACAGTTACTGGGCTCCACCTCTCACTGCTCCCTTGCCTCAGTTACTGGGCTCCACTTCTCATTACTCTCTCCCTCAGTTAATGTGCTCCACCTCTCATTGCTCCCCTGCATCAGGTTCTGGGCTCCACTTCTCATTACTCCCTTCCCTCAAATACTGATCTCCACCTCTCATTGCTCCCTTGCCTCAGTTACTGGGCACAAGCTCACACTGCTTCATTGCTTCAGTTATTGGCTCCAGCCCTCATTACTCCACTGTCTCAGTTTCTGGGTTCCGCCTCTCATTGCTCCCCTACCTCAGTTACTGCGCTCCACCTCTCACTGTTCCCCTGTCTCAGTTTCTGGGCTCCATCTCTCATTGCTCCCTTACCTCAGTTATGGTGCTTCAGTTCCCATTGCTCCCTTGCCTCAGTTTCTGGGCTCCAACTCACACTGTTCCCCTGCCTCAGTTATTGGCTCCATCTCTCATTGCTACCCTGCCTCAGTTTCTGGGTTCCACCTCTCATTGCACCCCTACCTCAGTTACTGCGCTCCACCTCTCACTGTTCCCCTGTCTCAGTTTCTGGGCTCCACCTCTCATTGCTCCTTGCCTCAGTTACGGTGCTTCAGTCCTCATTGCTCCCTTGCCTCAGTTTGTCGGCGGCACCTCTCATTGCTCCCCTGTCTCAGTTACTCGGCTCCACCTCTCACTGCTCCCTTTCCTCAGTTACGGGGCTCCAGCTCTCATTGCTCCCCTGCCACAGTTACTGAGCTCCACCTCTCACTGTTCCCCTGTCTCAGTTTCTGGGCTCCACCTCTCATTGCTCCCTTACCTCAGTTATGGTGCTTCAGTTCCCATTGCTCCCTTGCCTCAGTTTCTGGGCTCCAACTCACACTGTTCCCTGCCTCAGTTATTGGCTCCATCTCTCATTGCTACCCTGCCTCAGTTTCTGGGTTCCACCTCTCATTGCACCCCTACCTCAGTTACTGCGCTCCACCTCTCACTGTTCCCCTGTCTCAGTTTCTGGGCTCCACCTCTCATTGCTCCCTTGCCTCAGTTATGGTGCTTCAGTCCTCATTGCTCCCTTGCCTCAGTTTGTCGGCGGCACCTCTCATTGCTCCCCTGTCTCAGTTACTCGGCTCCACCTCTCACTGCTCCCTTGCCTCAGTTACGGTGCTTCAGTTCTCATTGCTCCCTTGCCTCAGTTTGTCGGCTCCTCCTCTCACTGCTCCCTTTCCTCAGTTACGGGGCTCCACCTCTCATTACTCCCGTGCCTCAGTTTCTGGGCTGCACTTCTCATTACTCCCTTGCCTTTTCTAAATGGACTCCACCTGTCGTTGCTCCCCTGCCTCAGTTTATGGGCTCCAACTCTCACTGCTCCTCTGCCTCAGTTTCTAGGCTTTTGCTCCCACGGTATCCAGCCTCATTTCTGGCCTCCGGCTGTCGATGCTCCCCTGCATCAGATACTGCTCTCTCGTTCTCACTGCTCCCCGGACTCCATTAGTGGGCTCTGCTTCTCACTGTTCTCCAACCTTGTTTACCAGCCTGTAGATCTGAGTGCTTTGATGCCTCGGATACCGGGCTCTGAGTCTCGCTGTCCCGGATTTGAGTACTGGCCTGCCACTCACATTGCACCACGGCCTCCTTTGCTTGGCTCTAGTTCTGACTGCTGACTGTTCACCATCCTTGATTACTGCACTCCAGCTCTTTCCACTCACTGTCTTTGATTACCCGACCATTGCACTCGTTGCTTCCGTCCTCAGCTAGGGGTTACAGCTCTCACTGCGCCCTGGCCTTGGCTACTGGACCCCTGCCCTTTCTGCTCCCTCATCTAGGTTACTGGGCTCTAGCTCTTACTGTCACCCAGTGTTTCTTACAGGGCCCTGGCTCTCACTGTTCACCACATTTGGTTACTGGGCTCCATCTCTTGCCACCTCCAGACCTCTGTTACTGGGTTCTGGCTCTCGCAACATTCCACTGTAGGTTACTGGGCTCCAGATCTCGCTTCTCCCTGGTTTCCGTGAGTGTACTCTGGCTCTCACTGCCCCCGGACTCGTTTAAATGGCTCTGGCTCTGGTAGCGTCCTGACCTCGGTTACTGGGCTCCCAGTCACGCTGATCCCCGGCCTAAGTTACTTGGCTCTGGCTCGTAGTCTTCCCCGTTGTTGGTTACAGGGCTCCAGCTCACCAGCCTTGGTTACTGGGCTCCGGCACTTGCTGTCCCTAGGATATGTTACTGGTATCTGGTCCCCACTGCTCCCCGTCTTGTTTATTGGTCCGCAGCCCTTGCTGATCCCTTGTCTTAGTTATTAGACTCCAGCTCTCACTGCTCCCTGCTATTGATTACTGGGCTCTGGTTGTTGCTGCTCACTGGCCTCAATTACTGGACTCCAGCTCTAACTGCTCCCAGCCTTAGTTGGTGGATCGTAGCTCTCGTTCCCATGGCCTCTTTTACTGGTCTCTGGTTCTCGCTGCTACAACACTTCAATTACTGGGCTCCAGATCTCACTGCTCTTGATCATCAGTTACTGCTCTGCGGCATCCCACCAACTTCTGTTGCCAAAAAAGGGCAACGGGTGATGACATGATGGCACAGTTGGTAAATATGGTAGATCGGAGGACTGTTTGTTTGGGAGGGCTTTGAATGTAGTAAGAACAGCAAGGCAAGAGGAAATGTGTGGGCATGGAAGGGATGGAATGGGAGATGGGGATTTTTCGGGAGAAGGGGTATGATGGGTATGCGTTGGGACTGATATGAAAGGGATTAAACGAATAGGCTGGGTATGGTATGAGAGGGATAGCATTGGAAGGTTGAAGGGGATGTCGATTTAAAGATATACTGATGCAATAAAGATGGTAATGTCACTGAAAATATTTTCCAGCTCTCTTCTAGTATGCAAGAAACAGTAGTGGTCCTAGTATGGAACCCTGAGGAACACCACTGCCTACCTCACTCCATTCTGAAATTAGCCTTTCACCACAATGTTGATAAAAGTACTCCTGAACTGTCCTCATCAATATGTACTGGGTGCTAATTTATTATTAACCTTTTATTGCGCATGTTTAATGTAATTCTCTGATTTTATTTACATCTCAGTCCCCCTCTGTTTTCAACTGAAATTCCACTTTAATGCTGCATTTGCCAATCCAATCATGATTATTTAACTTATTCCATATCTCCAGCAGAAAGTCTGTCAAAGATACAATGAATAGTTCCGAGCTGAATGTCATAACAAATGAACAAATGTCAGCCTGAACTCCTCAAAAACTGTTGATTTTACTCCCAACCTGATGTATAGTTTCCCTGATAATTGCCCTTGTTCGCAGTTAACGTAGTAAAGATTAGAATTATTTGGTTCGTTGATTTTTACAGTGGACTCATTTCCAATCATATGTTTTGAAATAATTTATTTCCTTGCTGCGTGATACAGATGAGGGAATCTCTCAGTCAGTCCAACAAATACCTTTCTCTACAAAATCAAAATACTGCATATGCAATAAATATGAATTTTAACAGAAAGCACTGGAAATACTCAGCAGGTCTGGCAACAGCTGTGGGATAAGAAGCAGAGTTAACATTTCAGGTCGATGACCCTTCGTCAGAACAGGGAGTGCTTAGAGATGGAACAGCTTTTTTTTTTAGCCAGACATGGAAAGGAGTGAAGGGCAGAATTATTATCAACATTAAGTTCAACAATTTCAGCATCATCCTTATTTTGTTTAATCACTCCTGCCTTCCAGCGTATCACAGACCTTCCTGTTTGTTCGTTCAGGTCCAAGCATTTCAATACAGATCTGGATACATTTACATATTTGTAAATATTCATAAATCCTGAATCAAATGTTTAACTTTACTACCAGTTAATGTATAATTTGTCTGTTCCTTTCCCTTCCTCACAGTTAACTTGCTGACGATTGGGATCCTGTCTCGGGGAAAGTGTGGTCTCTCCAAATGTGTCACTCGCTACATCGTGGCTATGGCAGTGGCAGGTTTACTGGTTGTTCGCCTCGACCTGATATTGAGGCAGATTCCCGTGGTTTATCGAGAACAGTTTATTTTCCTGCGGTCCATCCATAGATGTAATATCCACGCCATCCTGCTTTACACAACCACAGACTGTTCTGTCTGGTTCACCGTCATTTTCACCTTTGATCGATGTGTGGTCATTTGTTGCCAGAAGCTGAAAACCAAATATTGCAGTGAGATAACGGCAGCTGTGGTTCTGGCAACAGTGACTGCGCTGAGCTGTTTAAAGAATATTTTGTGGTATTTTATATTAACAGGTAGGTATTCACTGATTCGTTTTGCATTGTCACAGCGGATGTTCAGGAATCTCTGGTCTGCGTAACAATTGAGTCCTCCCATCACATTCTAACCCCGGGGTCTCATTTGTAGTGATTCTGCTGCTCAATGCTCTAACCGTCAGACACATTTTAATGAGCAGCAGAATACGCAGGAGACTCCGGATGCACCAAAGTGGGGTGAATCGCAGAGACCCAGAGATGGAGAGCCGAAGTATATCCATCATATTACTTTTAGTTGTCTCAGCCAACTTCATACTGTTGTGGGCAGTCTTTATGCTGTATTCAATATGGCAGCGAATGTGGGATTTGGGGTCTGTGCCTGGAATGCTACCATATTTTGTGCTGGAACTGGCCTTCATGTTGCAGTTCCTGGGTTTGCTGCATAAATACTATTTATGCTGTGAAACAAAATCAGTTCAGAGAGCAGTTGAAGAATGTGCTTAAATATACCTTGACTTCAATTATTAAATTAAATTATTAAATGATGAAAGGAAATTAATCACTGACTATTTCCAGCAGCCTGCAGGCGGGGCCTGTCACGATGATGACAAGGTGGGAGCGGAACTTGTCGCTGTCATGCTGGAATGGAGAACGGGGCTTGTCACTTTAGAGACAGGGCAGGGGTAGGGCCGGTGCCCATGGTGATAGGGAGTGGGAACGGAGTCTGCATCGCAAGGTGACGAAACAATAAACAGGAACGTGTCCAGACGTCGGCCGGCCCCGCCCCACGACACTCGCCAATTAGAGTGGACAGAGAAAAGCGTGTGTGCAGGTCTGGGCTCCAGGTACGATACATGTAGAGGGAGGGAGGAAGGCTGGATAATTAGTGTGCACAGCTCTGCAGTCCAGATACAATATATATAGAGAGAAAGAGCGGCTGGGAAACTCTATCTTGCACTTACTTAGTGACTGCAGATACCTGGAGCCAAGCGATAGCCTCCTCATTTGCTGATAAGGTGATTAAACTGCCACTTAGTCTCTAGAGGGGACACTCCTTGGTAATGTGCAGCATTGTTTGGGTCCTTCCGCAAATTCATAACGGGTTTACACTGAGGCCCAGCAATGAAGGTTGGGTGCACAGAGGTCCTGGCTTGTCCTAAACCTGTTTAGCAAGGACCACTCTCCCTATAGTTGCTCAAAGACTGCTATTCGACAGAGGGGGTTTATCACAAGCAACTTGTTATTGACATCTCCTTTTCCCTATTCCTTGATCCAAAGGATGTCTGCTGGTAGATCTTGCTGGGAAGTTTGCTCCATTAGGGGCGCCGAGATGGAAGGTGGGCAGTATATGGATTGAACATGTCATTATGGAGCGGTAAGTGAGGTTCAAAACGCATGGTTTAAATCAGCTTGTCGGTTTTGGACAGTCAACAGATGTGTAGGAGAGTGGTGTTTGCGAGAAAAGGAAGCTAGGCGAGGGGGGTTGAGATAGGGCAAGAACTGAGGTCTGGACTGTTGTTGCAGCAGGAGGCTGGATAAGGTGTACGTCCAGCTCTGGATTTCAGATACTAGCTGTATAGAGAGAGGGAGAATGACTGGATAAAAAGTGTGCACAGCTCTGTGATCCAGATACTAGACAAATAGAAGGAGGAAAGGAGATTGATAAAGGATGTGTAACGTTCTGGTCTCCACTTACTAGATATATAGAGAGAAGGAGTGAATGAGGCTGGATAAGGAGTGTGCACAGCTCTGGGCTCTATTTCCTATATATATAGAGAGAGATAGAGGGGAGGAGTGAGGATAGTTAACAAATGTGCACAGCTCTTGGCTCCAGATAGTAGATACAGAGAGGGAGGGAGGGAGGCTGGTTAAGGAGTGTGAACTCTGAACACTACATACTGCATATATAGAGGGAGGGGGATGCTGCATAAGGTTTGCGCACAGCTCTGCTCTCTGGATACTAGGTATAGAGAGGAAGGGATGCTGGATAAGGCAGTTGTAGAACTCCGGCCTTCAGATTCTTCATAATTAGAGGGAGTGGGGGAGGCTGCATAAGGAATGTGCACAGCTCTGAGCTCCAGATACGAGATATATGGATGGAGGTAGGCAGTCTTGATAAGGAGTATGTGCATCTCTGGGCTCCAGCGATAAGATACATAGCGGCATCTAGAGAGGCTGGATATGGAGTGTGCACAGGTCTGGCCTGCAGATACTAGATGTATAGAGAGAGGGATGGGAGGAATGGATAATGAGGGAGACATTATAAAGATTGTGCGCAACTCTGGGATCCTGATAATAGACATAGAGAGGAGATAAGGAGGCTGGATCAGGAGTGTATTTAGCTCTGGGCTCCAGATACCTGATATATAGATGGAATGGGGCTGGATAAGTAGTGTTTGGAGCTCTAGAACCAGATACTAAGTATATAGAGGGATGGAGGGAGGCGGATAAGGGATGTGTACAGCTCTGGGTTCCAGTAACTAGATAGATAGAGGGAAGGAAGGAGCCTGGATATGGAGCATGTGTAGCACTGGCATTCCACTGCTAGATATATAGAGGGAGGGAGGGAGCCTGGATAAGGCAAGTGCACACTTTTGGACTCGTAATATTAGCTATATAGAGGGATGAAGGCTGGAAATGGAGTGCTCAGCTCTGACCTCCCGCTACTCGATATGTAGAGGGAAGGAGGGAGTCTGGATAAGGAAAGTGAACAGTTCTGGACTCACAATACTAGATCTATAGAGGGAGGGCAGCTGGATAAGGAATCTGTACAGCCAGACTTTAATAGTTAATGATATTAAAGGTAAATGGTTAATTATGTTAAAGGTAAATAGTTGAAGGGCTTTGTTTAATTAAGGTTCGGAATTGAATATAAAGTGAACCTGCTGGACAAAGTGCGGTTGCTGAACAGAAGGCAAAGCTATGTAATGCGGTATTCTTTGAATAAACGGAGCAGGCGGGAACGAATCTGCAACGAGCTTTATTCTTCACTGTTTGTCCTGGATCCATTTGACGTAGCAGCAGAGGATGGTTGCTTAAAGCTGAAGATTGGAAAGTGAATTTTCTTCAGCTATATGTTTGTAATCTGGATTACTTCCGAGACGAATGTCTGAATCCAAGCGTAAAGTGTCAGGATATGATTCCTACTGATACTCTCTGAATATGAACCTTATGACCAATGGAAAAATGACTTAGATATGTGGACACAGAGAGAAAACAAAAGAAAGCCTTGCCTCTGTCAATCCAGCAAAAGCAAGATAGGGTGCAAAGTATTTTGCGAGCTGGATCCTGGCCATTTGCACACTGAGGCAGGTTTCAAACATCTATTAAGCTTGATGGACACAATTTATAAGAAAGGTGATCTATTAAACACATTCCAGCCATGGTCAGATTGTGATAAATAGAGAAATATAGATGGGCATATCATAGAGAATGTATTGTATAATGTAATGCACAATATAACAGAGCGCATAAATTCAAATTGGACATTCCTTGTTCAGTGCATGTTTTTAAACTGTTTGGTTGTGCTAAATTGTCACACATGGTTTCGGCTCCTCGTGTTAACTGGAGTGAGATTCTCAGACAGAGACACAAGTTTGGATCAGATGTCTGATGCTTAAACAAAATCCTGAGAAAACAGTCATTTCCATCAGCATTCATGGTAAAAGTGGGAAATTCGGCGGTGTCACAGAGGATGGAAAACTGAATGGTTGCTGCATTTCGAAATTGTTCAGATACGGGGCGCTGGTGCCAATACAGTGGAGGAATCACAGACAAAGGTCATGAGGACGCATATATTTTTGGCAGATCTGACAGACAATAAGAATAGAGTAACAACAACGCACGAATGAACCCCAGGAATGCCCACCGAATTTGGAGCTGCTGTTTCAGATGTGATTAAAAATATCATTATGCAGTAAACTGTCCAAAATGGAACAACACCGATTTCGAGGCGTTACTTGACAAAGAAGTGGAAGATAATGATCGTGATCAGGTTGAGGGAATCGTACTGGTCTGAAGACATTTCACTCCGGTTATATGTGTACTAGTTGATGATTAATTTCATTGCACCATGTTGGAGAGTTGTTATACATCTGCAGTATGTGGAGCAGATTGGTTGAAATGCTGTTTAGATTTGTTAGGTAGTAAGGACTGAAGTACGGTCAGAGAGGATGAAAGTTCTACTTGCTTCAGGGTCGGAGATGACAACACATTAAAGGGTGGTGATTCCATGCAAAATATCTAGAGCAAGCCACTTTATATATGTTATATCCAGCGCGATAACTTGCTGCTGAGAAAACATTTCATGAAAAAGGCACAAATTAAATTGAACATAAAACATGATAAAGCACCAGATCCAGCGCTGCCACATTTCTAGTTGGACTGAGAACATACTGATCAAGGAATTTTCCGTGGACACATTTCAGAAATTCGTCACCCTACTTACCCGTTTTGTACCTCAACTCTAAACAAATAAGTTCTGTCCTTTCCCCTTCAAGGGCACCCTCCCCTTTCAACACTGCAATGTCTTCCCTAATCAGTACTGTCACTCCACCTCTTTTTTTTTCTCCTTCCCAATCTGGCCTCACTATGTTTAAGCCACGTTTCCGTTTATTGCCATTACATCTTACTCCCTTACTACCATTTGTGCGTGTAGCTCACCAACCTTATTCAGCACACTTTGCGTATGAACTCATACATTGTAATCCAGTCTTTACATTCCTCGTAGTCTCTGTCAATCTATGCCCATCGGATCCGGAACTATTCCATTCTCTGGTACTGTTTAACACTCTCACAGTATGCACCTTATTCGGATTTTCTACTTTTATATGCTGGTGCCAATCCCCTTGCCAATTTAGTTTAGACACTCCACAAGCATACCGGTGAATCTCCCCATGAGGACTTTGTACCCAGTCCTGCTGATCCACAACCTGTCTCTTTTGAATAGGTGCCTCCTGCCCAGATCTGGGCCAATGCCCGAAGAATCTGAAGCCGTACCTCCACCGCCATGCTTCAAGGCATGCATTGATCCTCTCGATCTTCCTATTTCTACTCTCGCTAGCGCGTAGCATGTAGCTCTTTATCTCCCTCCCGAGTTCCTGAATATCTGACTGAAGGAACTCAATGCATGCCATTTCTGTGCTACCGGTCGCAAATGGAGGAGTTCGCAGAGACAGGAAGGGTTGCAAAGGCTGGAGGGGTTTTAAGAAACATGGAAAATCCAGGGGCTGGAGGATGCTACAGAGATAGGGAGTGTTTTCGGGGCTGGGGGAGGCGAAAGGCGATAGCGTGGGTTGTAATGCTGCAGGAGGTAACAGCGATAGAGAAGTATGTAGTCGCTGGATGAGGGTAGAGAGTTAGAGAGGCTTGTAACGGTTGGATGATGTTACTAAGACAGGTGTGTTGTAGGAGCTGAAAGACGTTACAGAGGTAGGACGGGTTGTAGGAACCATAGGAGTACACAGTGTCAGGGAGTATGGGAGAGACTGCAGAGGTTTACAGGGATAGGGATGTTTGTAGGCGCTGAAGGAGGTTACAAACGTAAGGAGACGTGTAGGGGTTGGAGGTGGCAACAGAGATATGGAGGTCTGTCATCCAGTAAGAGATTACACGGAAAGCGAGTGCTGTAGAGGCTGGAGGAGGTTACAGAGATAGGGAGGGTTGTAAAAGCTGGAGGAGTTTACCATGATAGGGAGTATTGTAAAGGCTGGAAGCGTTTGCAGAGTTAGGGATGTTTGTGGGCAGTAGAATGTTACAGTTATAAGGAGTGCTGTAGGGGTTGGAGGCGGTTACAGAGATAGGGAAGGTGGTAGGGTCTGGGAGACGTTACAGAGCATTAGAGGATTGTAGAAGCTGGAGGAGTATACTATGATAGGGAGTATGTGAGAGTCTGGAGAGGATTATAGAGATAGGGAAGTTCGAAAGAGCTGGAGGATTTTAAATAGATAGGGAGGATTGCATATACTGCAGCTTTTTTACATAGAAACGGAAGGGTGTTGGACTGGAGGAGGTTACAGAGAGTGGGAGTGTTGAAGTGGCTGGAGGATGTTACAGAAAAATGGAGTGTGGTAGGGGATGGAAGTGGTTACAGGCTTATGGAGGGATGTACAGGATGGAGAATGTTATGGAGATAGTAAATAGTGTTGACATTGGATGAGGTTAGAGGGATATGTGGTGTTGAATGGGCTGGATGAGGTTGCAAGGATGGGGAGGGTTGTCCAGGCTGGAGGAGGTTAGAGAGGTAGGGAAGGTTGTAGTGTCTAACGGACGTTATAGAGATAGGGAGCGTTGGTGGCGGATGGAGGATGTTACAGAGACAGGGTGCGTTGCAGTGGTCACAGGAGCTTGCAGTCATAGGGATGTTTGTAGGGCCACAGAGAGTGAGAATTGAAGCGGCTATAGGAGTGCACAGGAAGATGGAGTGTTGCAGAGACTAGAAGATGTAATATAAATATGGAGGGTGTAGGTGGAGAGCGCTTGAGGAGTTTAAATAAAGTGGGAATTTTGAAAGGACCAGAGAAGTTTCGTGAGCTAGGGAGGGGTGTAGGAGCTGGAGGAGTTTACAAAGGCAGGGATGTTTTTTGAACTGAAGGAGTTTACATAAAAAGGGAGTGGTGTAAGGAATGGAGGATGTGACAGAAAAAAGGAAGGGTTGTAGTGGTCGGAGGAGGTTACAATCATAGGGAGCATTGTCGTACTAGAAAAAGGTTGCACAGCGAGTGGGAATTGAAGGGGATATCGGAGGGAACAGAGATCTGGAGCGTTGTAGTTCTGGACAATATTGCAGAGATAGAGAGGGTTTCAGAGACTGGAGGAGTGATTTTTTCTTATTCATTCATGGTATGCGCGCATCGCTGGCTCGGCCAGCATTTATTGCCCATCACGAATTGCGATTCTTGAACTGCTGCAGTCCATGTGGGGTAGGTACACCCACAGTGGTGTTAGGAAGGGAGTTCCAAGATTTTGACTATGCAGCAGTGAAGGAACGGCAATATAGTTCCAAGTCAGGATGGTGTGTGACTTGGAGGGGAACTTGCAGGTGGTGATTTTCCCAGGCATTTGCTACCCTTGTCCCTCTAGGTGGTAGAGGTCGCGGGGTTAGAAAGTGCTGTCAAGGTTATACAGGGTTGTAGGGTCTGAGGAAGGTTACAGCACAGGAAGGATTGCAGGGGCTGGAGATATTACAGTGATTGAAAGACTTGTATCACTTCTGAAGTTTACACAGAAAGGGACTTCTGATAGAACTACATGAGTTTATAGAGGTAGGGAGGGGTGTCGGACCTGGAGGTACATACAGAGAAAGGGAGTTTTTTCGCGCTGGAGGAGTTTGCAGGAATAGGCAGAGGTGTAGGTGCTGGAGGAAGTTAGAGAGACAACAAGGGTGGTAGTGGCCAGAGGAGGTTCCAATCATCGCGAGATTTGTAGGCCTGGAGGAGGTTACACAGACAGTGAGAATTGAAGAGACTGTCAGAGGCTACAGAGATGTGGAGGCTTGTGGTGCTGGGCAAGATTGCAGGGAAAGGAAGGGTTGCAGTGGCCGTGGAACGTTATAGCGATACGGATGGTTGTACAGGCTAAGGAGGTTCCCAAGGCAGGAAGGATTACAGGAGCTGGAAGATGTTGCAGAGATAGGGAGTGTTGAAGGGACTTTAGGAGTTTATAGTGATAAAATGCGTTGTAGACTCTTTAATAGGTTGCATAGATAGGGAGGGTAGTAGTTGCTCGCGGATATTACAGAAGTAAGAAGTGTGATAGGGGCTGGAGGAGATTGTGGTGATTGGCGGATTGTCGAGGCTGGCAGAGTTTGCAGAGCATGGAATTATTCTCGAGGCTGATGGAAGTTACAACCACAGGGAGCTTGGTAGGGACTGGAGCATGTTACAGATATAGGGATGGGTGGAGGGCCCAGAGGATCTTACAGAAGTAGGGAGGGTTGTCGTGCTGTGGGAGGATACATGGAAAATGAGGGCTTACGTGGTATAGGAGGCTTCAGTGATAGTGAGGGATATAGGGGTTGGAGGAAGTTGCAGATAAACTGAGGGTAGTCGGGTATGCCGGTCGTTATGGTAATAAGAAGGGTTGAAGGGTCTGGAGGAGTTACAAAGATAGGGAGGGTTCTCGTGCCTGGAGGATGTTACAGAGGTAAGGATTGTGTCGGCCTGGATATGATAGAAGATTATGCGGATTATGAAGAGAACTGGGAATGGTTGATGGAGGGAAACATTTTCCTGCTGGTGGTGGATTCAAGGCCAATGGGACAGACCCGTCAATCAGGAGTGAATTTAAGAAACTGTTCTTTGCACACAGGATGGCAGGTTTGTGGAACTGTCTTCCAGAAAAATGCAATGAATGCTGGTGTTCAATTAATCATTTTAAATCTGAGCTGGATGGATTTTTGATCGCCAAGGGAACTAAGTGGTATGGGGAACTGTGTTCGGATACCAGACAGTTCTGATTGCACTGAATAGCAGAACAGGCTCAAGAGGCTGAAAGGCTTCCTGATGTTTCTATATATATAAGTATTCATCACACTAAACAGAGCAGGTTGGCTCCGGTTATTCTGTGTATTGAATGATTTTCATTCATTTTTGGATGTATTTGCAGACTCACGGTAGATGTGCCTGCCATCCAGGATTATCACAATAACACCAACATCTTCATCTATCCGCTTCTAACCTTCAATTCTCCTCCACATACGGGAAATGGTTCCACTACACAACGGGGTAAATGGATACTGGTTTGTGAGTGTGCGTTTGTGAGAGTGCGAGTGTGTGCATGCGTGTGTGTGAGAGCAAGAGAGAAAGAGAGCAAGGTTTTGAGCATGAGTGCCTGTCTGAAAGTGTACATTTGTGAGTGTGAATGTGTGTGTGAGTGCGTGTCTCCTAGAGTGTGTGTACAGATTGTGAATGTGTGTGTAATAGGGAGTTTATGTTTGTGTGTGAGTGTATGTTTGTGAGTGGATAGATTGTGAATATGTGTGTGAGAGATAGTGTATGTTTGTGTGTCAGTGTCTGTTTCTGTGTGACGGAGTGTGTGTATGTGAGTGTATGTTTTTGTGTGAGTGACTATGTGTATGTGAGTGTATGTTTTTGTGTGAGTGACTATGTGTATATGAGTGCATGTTTGCGTATGGATGACTGTGTGTATGAGTGTATGCTTATGTGTGAGTGTACGTTTTCACAAGCACTACTGTGCAAAATTATGATTTTTTTTTATTCCACCAGCTGGAAACATTTTTTTTAAATGGAACTGATAAAAGGTGACTGCTCGCAGGTAAAATTGCCACTGCAATTAGCATCACAATTCCATGGCACTCCATTGCATCACGTGGAGACGAATTGTCTGACCAGTCCCTCCAGAAACAATGCCCTGGGAATATGGATTGAATTAATTATCCATTCCCCATTAACAAGACATTAAAGTCAATCCCTTTGGAATTGAGTTGCAAGAGGGAATACACACGAAGCCATAATGTTGAATGAGTGGGCAATTGGCAATGAGGCCCCATGAGGTGCTTGTTTAAGTGACTTTTTTCTCACTGTAGAAACCAGACAAGCAACCAGACACCAGCTAGGTAAGGCCCATGTGGGATTACTCTCTCTCTCTCTCCCTCTCTTTCTGTCTCTCTTTCACTCTCCTTCTCTCTCAACCTGATCCAGCTTACAAGCTTCGAACCCTGCCTGCTGACAATACCCATCTCGGCCAATCATTGCTGCAGATCGGCACCCGGTGACTGAACTGGCTCTGTCGCTGTTCTCCAGGAAAATCCGAAACTTGTGGTGTGGGCAGGTAGGGGGGGGGGGAGGGGGGTGGGGGGTTGCTAAATTAATTTGGCAGGGGTATGGGATACAAAGTGGAGGTGCAGTAGGGGTGATGCACAGTGAAATATGCAAGGGAAGCTGAGACAATCTGGAAGGCAGATCAGATATAGACAGGTTAAGGCAAAAGTGAACAATGAAAGACTGGATTGCATCTGTTCTAACGCAAGGAGTCTTACTAGCAAGGGAAATGAATTTAGGGCGTCGTTTTACACATGGGAATTTGTTATTATTGCTATCATAGCAAGATGGTGGTGGGAAGGGCAGCTCAATATTACGGGTATAGAACCTTCAGGCGTGACCGGCGAGGGTGTAAAAGAGGAGGTGGTGTTGCACTTTTGATCAAGTAGTCAATCACTGCTGTAAGGAGGGATGATATCTTGGAATGTTGCTCAAATGAGGCCAAATGGATAGAAGTTAAAAACAAAAATAGGGCAATCACTTGGCTGGGAGTGCACTACAGACTGCCAAACAGTCAGGGAGAGATAGAGGAGCAGATGTGCAGGCAAATCACAGAGAGGTTTACAAAGAATGGGGCAATAATAGTAGAGGATTTCAACTTCCTCAATATCAACTGGGATAGTCATAATGCAGAAGTACACTTGGAACAGCTACTTGTAAGAAAGTTTACATCAGACGAATAGGAGTCATTCAAAAAGGAAATAGTGATAGCTCAGGACCCACATGTTCCAATAAAGATGAAGGGTAGGACCAACTAGCCTAGGGAACCCTGGGTGTCAAGAGAGATAGAAGGTTGGATAAGGAAGAAAAAGGAGGCTTATGGCAGATTCCAAGCCTGCAAAAAGCGGAGGCCCGAGAGAAGTTTAGAGAGTGCAGGGGGTACTTATAGAAGTAAGAAGAAGTGCGAAGAGTGGGCAAAAACAACACTGGCAGGCAAGATAAAGGAAAATCCCAAGGCCTTTCATAAGTATATTAAGGGCAAGAGGATAACCAGGGAAAGAGTAGGGCCCATTAGGGATCAGAGTGGCAATCTGTGTGTGGAGCTGGAGACATAGGTGGGATTTTAGAGGGTTACTTTACCTCTGTGTTCACTATGGAGAAGGACGATGTAGGTGAAGAGATCGGGGGTCTTGGGGGGCGGCGCGTGGTGGGCGAGATATACTTGAACAAATTACCATTGAAATGGAGGAAGTATTTTCTGTTTCAGCGGGCTTAAAATTGGATAAATCCTCAGGCCCAGATGAGATGTATCCCAGGCTGTTATGTGAGGCAAGGCTGGAGATATCACGGGCTCTGAAACAAATTTGCAAGTCCTCTATTGCCACCAGAGGACTGGAGGATAGCGAATGTGAGACCATTATTAGGCCAGTGAGTCTCACATCAGTGGTTGGGAAACTATGGGAAAAAAATCTGAGGGACAGGATTAATCTCCACTTGGAAAGGCAACGAGTAATCAAGGATAGCTTGCATGATTTGGTCACTGGGAGATCGTGTCTAACCTACATGATTGAATTTTTAGAGGAGGTGACTAGATGTATAGATGAGGGTAAAGCAGTTGATGTTGTCTACCTGTACTTCAGTGAGGCTTTTGATAAAGTCCCACATGGAAGATGGGGTAAGAAGGTCAGAGCCAATGTGATCCAGGGCAATTTGGCAAATTGGATCCAAAGTTGGCTTCGTGGCAGGAGGCAGAGGATGATAGTCGAGGGTTGTTCCTGCGAGTGGAAGACTGCGTCCAGTGCTGCAAGGTAGGAATCGGTGCTGGGACCCTTGCTGCTTGTAGTGTACAATAATAACTTAGATGTGGATATAGGAGGTATGATCAGTAAGTTCGCAGATGACACGAAAATTGGTGGTGTCGTAAATAGTGAGGAGGAAAGCATGAGCTTACAGGACGATATAGATGGGCTGGTAAAATGGGCAGAGCAGTGGCAAATGGAATTTAATCCTGAGAAGTGTGAAGTGATGCTTTTTGGGAGGACTAACAAGGCAAGTTAATATACAATGGGTAGCAGGACCCTAGGAAGTACAGAGGGTCAGAGGGACCTTGGTACACTTGTCCTTAGATCACTGAAGGCAGAAGCACAACAAGATAATGTGGTTAGGAAGGCTTATGGGATACTTGCCTTTATTAGCTGAGACATAGAATATAAGAGCAGGGAAGTTATGATGGAGCTGCATAAAGGACAAGTTCGCCCACAGCTGGAGTACTGTGTACAGTTCTGGTCACCACACTATCGGAAGGATGTGATTGTAATGGAGAGGTTGCAAAGGAGATTCACCAGGATGTTGCCTGTGCTGGAGTATTTCAGCTATGAAAAGAGTCTGAAAAGACAAGGGTTATTTTGAGTACAGCACAGAAGGCTGGTGGGGGGGGGGGAGAGGTGGGAGGGGGAACCTGAATAAGATATACAAAATTATGAGGGGCATTGATAGGATAGATAGGAATCAACTTTTTCCCCCTTAGCCAGAGGGCACAGATTTAAAGTAAGGGGAAGGCGTTTTAGTGGGGATTTGAGGGGGTTGGAATCTGGAATACAATGTCTGAAGGTATGGTAGAGGCAGCAGCCCTCACAGCATTTAAGAAATATTTAGATGAGCACTTGAAACGCCATAGCAGACAAGGCTAAGAGCCAAGTGCTGGAAAATGGAATAGAATAAATAGGTGCTTTACACGAATGGCCTGTTACTGTGCTGTATATGTCTATGGCTCTATGGCCCTATACGATCCACATCTGCAAGCCAGAAGCCTCAGGATTACCGAGTGCATCCGGGAAGAGCACAAAGTCTCCAAACCAGGACACTTTATACCCCAGTTTATTGCTCAAGACTCCACTTAGATCAGTCCAACCCTCCCAGTTATGTGACATATTTGTCTTTGTGCGTGTGTGTGCATGTGTGTGTGTATAGGTGCGTGTTTATATGTGTTTTTGTGTGTGTGCTTTCAGGGGTATTCAGTATTTTGGAAGGATGGACAAAAAGCAAAAGGCGGTGTAGTTGCATTGCTAGTTAAAGAGGAAGTCAACGCAATATTGAAGAAAGATATTAGCTCTGACGATGAGGAATCTGTATGGGTAGAGCTGAGAAACACGAAGAGGCAAAAACACGTTAGTGGGGGTTCTATATAGACCCCTGAACTGCAGTGGTGATGTTGGGAATGGCATTAAACAGGAAATTAGAGACGCATGCGATAAAAGAACATCTGTAATGATGGATGCCTTTAATCTGCATATAGATTGGGCAAATCAAACTAGTCAAAACAACGAACAGGAGGAATTCTTTGATTGTATACAGGCTGGCTTTCTGGACCAATATGTTGAGGAACCAACTAGAGAACAGGCCATCCTAGACTGGGTACTGTGTAATGAGAAAGGAATATTTGACAATCTAGTTGTGCGAGTCCCCTTGGGGATGAGCGACCATAATATGATAAAATTCTTCGTCAAGATGGAGAGTGACGTAGCTGATCCCTAAAGGACATTAGTGAACCAGATGGCCTTTGACAACAATCGACAATGGCTTCATGGTCACACTAGACTAGCTTTTCAATTCCAGAATTGAATTCAAATTTCACCATCTGCTGTGGTGGGATTCTAACCCACGTCCCCAGAGCATTAGCCTGGGCCTCTTGGCTACCAGTCCAGTGACATTACCACTACGCTACCGCCTCCCCGTCACTTAAATGAATGACAGTGGAAAGGCAGTGGCAAACATTCAAAGAGCGCGTGGATGAACTGCAATAATTGTTTATCCCTGTCTGGCGCAAAAGTAAAATGGGAAAGGCAGCCAATCCATGGCTTACAAGGGAAATCAGAGATGCCAAGGAAGAGGCATATAAATTCGCCAGAAAAAAACATACCTGAGGATTGGGAGAATTTTAGATTTCAGCAAAGGAGGATGAAGGGATTGATTAAGAAGGGGAAAATAGAGTACGAGAGAAAGCTTGCCGGGAACATAAAAACTGACTGTAAACATCTCTATAGGTTTGTGAAGAGAAAACGATTAGTGAGGACAAATGTAGGTCCCTTCCAGTCAGAAACAGGGGAATTTATTATGGGGTACAAAGAAATAGCTGACCAACTAAATGACTACTTTGATTCTGTCTTCACCAAAGAGGAAGCAAATATCACACCAGAAATGTTGGGTAACACAGGGATTAGTGAGAGGGAGGAACTGAAATAAATCAGCATGAGTAGAGAAATGGTGTTGGGGAAATTGATGGGATTGAATGCCGATAAATCCCCAGCGCCTGATGGTCTGCATCCTAGAGTACCTAAGGAAGTGGCCCAAGAAATATTGGATGCATTGGTGGTCATCTTGCAGATTCTTTCGATTCTGGAACAGTTCCCACAGATTGGAGGGTAGCTAATGTAACCCCACTATTTAAAAAGGGAGGTAGAGAGAAAGCAGGGAATTATAGACAAGTCAGCCTGACGTCGGTAGTGGGGAAAATTCTAAAGTCCATTATCAAAGATTTTATAGCAGAGCAGTTGGAGAACAGTGGTCGAATCGGACAGAGTCAACATGGATTTATGAAAGGGAAATCACGCTTGACAAATCTGCTAGAAATCTTCGAGGATGTAACTAATAGAGTTGAGGAGGGGTAGCCAGTGTATGTGGTTTATTTGGGCTTTCAGAAGGCTTTCAACACGGTCCCAAATAAGAGATTAACGTGAAAAATTAAAGCGCATAGGATTGGGAGGTAGTGCATTGCGATGGATAGAAAATTGGTTGGCAGACAGGAAACAAAGAGCAGGGATGAATGGGTATTTTTTCCCGAATGGCAGACAGTGACTAGTGAGCTACTGCAGGGATTGGTGCTAGGACCCCAGCTATTCACAACATATATTAATAATTTAGATGAGGGAACTTAATGTAATACCTCCAAATTTGCCGATGACACAAAACTGGGTGGGAGGGTCATTGTGAGGAGGATGCAGAGAGGCGCCAGGGTGATTTGGACAAGTTGGGTGAGTGGACAAATGCATGGCAGGTGCAGTATAATGTGGATAAATGTGAGTTTATCCACTTTGGTAGGAAGAACTGGAAGGCAGATTATTATCTGAAGGGCTCTAAACTGAGAGAGGAGATATGCAACAAGAGCTTAGGGGTTCACGTACACTGAAGGTCGCTGAAGGTATGCATGCAGGTCCAACAGGCGGTAAAAAAAGGGAAATGGTAAGTTGGCCTTCACAGTGAGAGGATTCGACTACAGGAGCATGGATTGCTTGCTGCATTGGTGGCCTTGATGAGGCCGCACCTGAAATATTGTGTGCAGTGTTGGTCTCCTTATCTGAGGAAGGATGTTCTTGCTTTGGAGAGAATGCAGCGAAGGTTTGCCATCCTGATTCCTGGAATGGTGAGACGTATGAGGAGAGATTGAGTCGGTTAGGGTTACATTGGCTGGAGTTCAGAAGAATGAGGAGGGTTCTCATAGAAACCTATACAATTTTAACAGGATTTGACAAGGTAAATGCAGGAAGCGTGTTTCCGATGGTGGGGGAGTCCACAATCAGGGGTCATAGTCTAAGGATACAGGGTAAACCTTTCAGGACTGAGATGAGGAGAAATTTATTCACCGATAGAGTGGTAAACCTATGGAATTCGCTACCACAGAAATCAGTTCTGTCCGAAATATTGCATGTTTTGAAGAAGGAGTTACATATAGCTCTTGGGTTTAATTGAATCAATGGTTATGGGGCGAAAGCGGGAATAGTTTACTGTGTTGGATGATCACCCATGATCATAATGAATGGCCGAGCAGGCTCGAAGGGCCGAATGGCCTACTCTTGCTCCAATTTTCTATGTCTCACGTCTCTATGTTTGATCAGGAGCTTTTAAAAGTTTCATGATGTTGTTATAACCGGTCCTGGATTTTTTTATGGATGTTTTCTCAGTGATTAATGATGAGACGTCTCATGGTCTTAGTGTTGCAAGGGACCAGCACAATGTCCTCGCTCCCCGATGGCAAGGTTCAATTTAACTAGGAGTTCAATGTATTTAATGGTTATCACTGTTATAAAATATTTCTTTCCCATTCAGTGTGTGTCTGATGCTGCTTCAGAGATCTGGCTACTGAACTGATTTTGCTGCTAACTCTTTCACATCTCCTTCTCTGCCTCATGGTGGAGCCTTTACCATCACTGGATTACATTGTAAAATAGAAAACATTGATATGATGTTTTATTGGTTCACCCTCTATCAGTTGGAATCAAGAGTCTCCCATTAATCTGTAGATTATCAGATGCACTCTGATGGTGGTGTTTATTAATTAAACAATCTCACATTCTAGCGGTGTACTTTATAATTCCAGGAGAAGCAATTTCAATGATTGTGATGTTTTTTATGAAGGAATCTTTTTATCCTGTTTATTCCATGCATTGCAGATGAGATGAAGAGTGTAGCTGAACAAGTGGAGACTTGAGTGTTCTGTCGACACATTAAAATTATTCACAGACGTTTCACTATTGAACAAACTGAATCTGCGATAAAATCATTGAATACGGGGCTGGTAAACAGAACACATGTGTAGAATGTTAGGAATAAAACGTAAGTGAAAAGTAGCATTAAGTAACAGTTTGCAGAGTGTAATTACTCCAGAGAGATAGGGAGGGCGACTGAGAGAAAGAAGGGGAAAAGAGCAGGGGGAACGAAACCGAGGGAAAGAGATAAGCAGAAGGAAAGAGGAAGAGAAAGAAGCAGCAGCGTGAATAATTCACTATCATAAAGTGTTGGAATGTCCAGAACAATTAGTGAGAGAAACTGTGAGTTGAATTTGTGTGTTGTCAGATTGCGTTAATGTTACTGTTGGACTTGATCCTCTGTGTTTATTTGTGTCAGGTCCTCACTTATTTTTATAGGAAGTTCCTATTCCTTACTGAATGACTGCATAAACACAATGGAATCAAATCTTCACAGATACTAATTTATTATTTAAGTACTCAACTTTCAAATCTCTGTGATTGCTGAAATCAGTAAAATACGAGGCTGATATCAGAAATGTCTTTCAATTTATATTTAATTGCCTGTACAAACTAAATCTATTGACGATATTGCATAACCTATGAACTGTTCGCCAACACCAATAACCACAGGGATAATTGGTTGAATGTATTAATTGAGAACAGTTACTGGGATCCATAGACTAGATTTCCTCTAACACTCTGCTGCAGTCTCTCCCTGTGAATCTCAGCCTCTTCACTCACTGTATTGAATCCTCTGTCTCCTCATCCACTGCTTCACTTTATCCACTTTCCCAAACCATCTGCTCCTGTCTCCCTTCCAGATGCAACAGGTCTTTTACCCTGTCTCACCTCCAAATCGTATTCACTGTCTCCGCTGTCAGTTGCCTTGTCCAACCTAAATAGGATCAGAGGAACATAGGAGCAGGAGGAGGCCGTTCAGCCCTTCGAGCCTCCTCTGCCGTTCTAGATCATGGCTGATACGAACACTCAAACTCAGCACTGCAGTTTTCAGCCTTTTCCAATTTGGCAACAGTACTAGTCGGTTCTCTGAAGCCAGAGTAGCAAAGTGACTGCACTTCCCGCTGTCCCCAAACCCTCCCGAACAACAGTCTGGAGCCAAATTCCGATTTAATCCATTGGATTACATCTCTGTAAAACTCCTTCTCATTTCCCCACCGGCCCTGCATCCTCACTCAGTACTTTCAGTCGATCCAGTGCTAAGTTTATTGCCTTTCTGTATCAATTTCCCAATTCATTATTAATAATTGTATTTCACACAGCGAATCTGCAGCTGCTATGAAGCAATAAAAACATTCAAGCTCTTTCACTCAGTTTGGATAAATTAGGAGAGACTGTTTTCAATAGCAGGGTGGGGGGTGGTGGGGGAGGCGCTGCGGTCAGAAAGCTGAGAACATTGTAAATTGCCCCTAGTGTAGGTGGGTGCTAGGAGAATTGAGGGAAGGTGGGGATGGGAGAGGGAAATGGGATTAATGTAGGAGTAATATAAATGGGCGGTTGATGCTCGGCATGGACGCGGTGGGCCGAAGGGCCTGTTTCGGTGCTGTATCTCTCTACGACTCTGTGACTCGATAACACAGAATAATGGTCAATAATAACGTGAGAGCTATACGTTTAGAGAACCAGGGGACATAATCCACAGCACGTTGTTCTGGTTTGGAATTCACTGTCAACAGATTGGTGGAAGAAGATTTAATATGCACTATCAAAAGAATTGAATTTGGACAGTGATGAACATGCGGAAAAAAAACTCAGAATCCTCCAGGAAAGCAGAGGACAGAAACAGTCAAGATGAAAAGTTATACAAGTGACACTTTATTACAGCAACAAAATCGTTTCCAGATTTTTGAGTTAATTATTGCTGAACTTTATAAAAACTGGAGTTGAAAAGTGAAAGAGCTTCCATACAATTTGTGGTCAGTGGTCGATTTCCAACTTTGTAAATTTTTGTAACTTTAAACTGGCAAATGTAAAGAAAATTTTTTTGAATAATTCCAAGCTAATGCATAAATGCAGCAACATCAAATAAAATACAAATAATCATTTACAGATACAACTGTAAATATGAATCCGAATTGTTGTGTGAAATGTCACCAGGTGGAGAAGTTCTCTTGGCTGCATCATTTACCTGGTTCTAGGTTGAAGGATTGTCAGCCAGTGGAACTGAGATTCCTAATAAAAACTGTCTGTTTCTTAAACTGCAGGAAACCGGCCTCTGCAGCAACAAGTATTTGCCAGAATTTCAAGTTAGTTATAGTTGCAGTTTCTCTAAACTGGAGGCGGCTGGTAAAAGACATTTAATACAATTTGTGATAAATGGCCATTTTCTAAAAAATGTCCCTCCAGGTTTTATATTGCAGCAGCGTTTTTTATTTCTACCTTCAGTTATTACTGGGTTTTGCGGGATCGCGAAAGATACACACAAAACAGACAGTGTCCTGGGTTGTACCATTTATACCATTGGCTGAAATATCCTTCCCCCATTTCCTGTTTACAGAGAGAGCGAGGGGGGGGGGGAGGGGAGAGATTAAGACGAGGGAGGGAGAAAGAAAGTGAGGGACATTAAAGATTTAAAACTCACTATCCCACGCAGTCTTTGCTCTATCATTGGACTCTCAACCCTTCCCGCCATCAGTCCAGAGAAAAGAACTCATAGAAACAGCTGCAGAGAAGCAGAGAGAGAGAGAGAGAGAGAGGGAAGAAGAGACAGCCAGAGAGCCAACTTGGACTGTCCCATATTTGGGAGGAAGTGCCCAAGTGGAGGAGGCTGAGAGCTGTTGGATGAGCCGTACTTTGGGAGGGCTTGGTGTTTGAGTGATAGGTTCTGGGATATATGAGGACAACGTCAGGCCCCATTCTATTTTTTTTTCATGTGGTGTCCGAAGGTGCGTTTCTGTATCCCAGTCTCTGTATCTCTGTACCCAGGTGAATTGGAGCTAACTAAAGTGTGTGTGTGTGTGTGTGTGTGTGTGTGTGTGTGTGTGTGTGTGTGTGTGTGTGTGTGTGTGTGCGCGTGTGTGTGATTCCAGCCTGAATTACCCTCTCTATCTCTGTCTTACTCGCACCTTTTAACTAAATTCCCACCCTATGGCCACCCTGGCCCATAGTCTTGCCACCATGGACGAGCTGATGGTGGGAAGGGTTGAGAGTCCAACGATGGAGCAAAGACTGCGTGGGATGGTAATTATTAAATCTTTAATGTCCCTCACTTTCTTTCTCCCTTCCGTGTCTCAATCTCTCTCTTTCATCTCTCTCTTTGTGTGTCTGTTTCTACCACTGTGTGTGTCTCTCTCACTGTCTCAGTCTCTCCCTCTCTCCCTTTCAGGCTTTTCAATCTATCTCTCTCTCTCTCTCTTTCTCTCTCTCACTCTCTTTCTCTCTCTCTCTCTCTCTCTCTCTCTCTCTCTCCCTCACTCTCTCTCTCTCTCTCTCTCTCTCTCTCTCTCTCTCTCTCTCTCTCTCTCATTTTCTTTCTCTCCCTCTTTGTGTGTCTCTCTCTTTCACTTTATTTCTGTCACACACTCCCAGGCTTCCTTTTCTCTCTCTTTCTCTGGCTCTCTCTTTCTTTCTCTAGCTTTCCCTTTATCTGTCTCTTTCTCTCTCACACTCAGTCTCACTCTCTCTCGCAGGCTTTCTTTTCTCTCTGGTTGTTCTTTCGCTCTTCCTTTCTCCACATTTCTTTACTTCTCTCTCACACTCTCAGGCTCTCTGTCTCCCATTCTCAGGCTTTTCATTGTCTCTCTTTCTCTCTCGCTCTCTCACTCTCAGTCTCTCTCTCAGTTTCTCCCACTCTCCCTCTTTGCCTCTTTTTCTTTTCTCTTTCCCAGGAATTTTATCTCTCTCTAGCTCGCTCTTTCTCTGACTTGCTGTTTCTCTGGATTTCCCCCCCCCCCACCCTCCCCCCCGCTCTTCTTTGCCTCTTTCGCTTCTCTGGGTTCCTGTCTCTTTATTTCGCCCTCTAACTCTTTCACTCTCTTCTCGGCTTTGTTTTCGAGTCCTTTTCTCTGTTTCTTAGTATTTCTTTCTTTCTCTGCTTTTTTGCCCCCTCTTGTTCGCATTATTTTTTCTTTCTTAGGCTCTTTCTCTCTTTCTTTTGCTTTTTCACTCACTCTCTCTCTCTGATTTCTCTTTTCCTCACTCTCTGTGGCTTCCTTTCTGGCTCTTTGTCTGTCCCAATGACTTTCTCTTTGGCTGTTTCTGTGACTCCCTTTCTCTTTCTCTCTCTCGCTCTCTGGCTGTCTAGTCCACCCTCTCTTTCTGCTCTTCTCTGCAGCTGTTTCTCTGAGTTCTTTTCCCTGACGTTCTCTTTCTCTCTGGCTCTTTCTGTCCCGCTCTTTTGCTCGATCTCTTACTCTGTGACTTTTCCAGTTTTTCTAGATTTCTTCACCCATTCCTGCAGGATAGAGGAAATCTGCTGAAATGGTCAGACACTTGGCAGGTTACCTTCAGTGCTGAGAATTGCAAAATGATGCATCTTGGAAGGAAGGCTGAGGAGAAGCGATATAAACTAAATAGTACAATGTTAAAATGGGCGCATTGACAGAGAGATCTGGGATTTCATTTGTGTCACTTTTTATATCTTAAAGATTTAATGCGGGCTTAAAATCTTTCAGTTGAACAAAGAACAAAGAAAATTACAGCACAGGAACAGGCCCTTCGGCCCTCCAAGCCTGCGCCGATCCAGATCCTCTATCGAAACATGTCGCCTATTTTCTAAGGGTCTGGATCTCTTTGCTTCCTGCCCATTCATGTATCTGCCTTGATATATCTTAAAAGATGCTATCGTGCCCATGTCTACCACCTCCGCTGGCTTCGTGTTCCAGGCACCCACCATCCTCTGCATAAAGAACTTACCACGCATATCCCCCCTAAACTTTTCCCCTCTCACTTTGAACTCGTGACCCCTAGTAATTGAATCCCCCACTCTGGGAAAAAGCTTCTTGCTATCCACCCTGTCCATACCTCTCATGATTTTGTACACCTCAATCAGGTCCCCCCTCAACCTCCGTCTTTCTAATGAAAATAATCCTAATCCACTCAACATCTCTTCATAGCTAGCGCCTTCCATACCAGGCAACATCCTGGTTGACCTCCTCTGCACCCTCTCCCTCTAATCTTCCAAAATGCATCTCCATTATTTTGGGAATGTGGCGACCAGAACTGCACGCAGTATTCCAAATGTGGCCGAACCAAAGTCTTATGCAACCTTAACATGACCTGCCAACCCATGTACTCAATACCCCATCCGATGAAGGAAAGCATGCCGTATGCCTTCTTGACCACTCTATTGACCTGCGTTGCCACCTTCAGGGAACAATGGACCTGAACACCCAAATCCCTCTGCACATCAATTTTCCCCAGGACATTTCCATTTACTGGATAGTTCACTCTTGAATTGGATCTTCCAAAATGCATCACCTCGCATTTGCCCTGATTGAACTCCATCTGCCATTTCTCTGCCCAGCTCTCCAATCTATCTATATTCTGCTGTATTCTCTGACAGTCCCCTTCACTATCTGCTACTCCACCAATCTTAGTGTCGTCTGCAAACTTGCTAATCAGACCACCTATACATTCCTCCAAATCATTTATGTATGTCACAAACAACAGTGGTCCCAGCACGGATCCCTGTGGAACACCACTGGTCACCCGTCTCCGTTTTGAGAAACTCCCTTCCACTGCTACTCTCTGTCTCCTGTTGCCCAGACAGTTCTTTATCCATCTAGCTAGTACACCCTGGACCCCATGGAACTTCACTTTCTCCATCAGCCTACCACGGGGAATCTTATCAAACGCCTTACTGAAGTCCATGTATATGACATCTACAGCCCTTCCCTAATCAATCAACTTCATCACTTCCTCAAAGAATTCTATTAAGTTGGTAAGACATGACCTTCCCTGCACAAAATCATGTTGCCTATCACTGATAAGCCCATTTTCTTCCAAATGGGAATAGATCCTATCACTCAGTATCTTCCCCAGCAGCTTCCCTACCACTGACGTCAGGCTCAGCGGTCTATAATTATCTGGATTATCCCTGCTACCCTTCTTAAACAAGGGGACAACATTAGCAATTCTCCAGTCCTCCGGGACCTCACCCGTGTTTAAGGATGCTTCAAAGATATCTGTTAAGGCCCCAGCTATTTCCTCTCTCGCTTCCCTCAGTAACCTGGGATAGATCCCATCCGGACCTGGGGACTTGTCCACCTTAATGCCTTTTAGAATACCCAACACTTCCTCCCTCCTTATGCCGACTTGACCTAGAGTAATCAAACATCTGTCCCTAACCTCAACATCCGTCATGTCGCTCGCCTCGGTGAATACCAATGCAAAGTACTCGTTTAGAATCTCACCCATTTTCTCTGACTCCACGCATAACTATCTTCCTTTGTCCTTGAGTGGGCCAGTCCTTTCTCTAGTTACCCTCTTGCTCCTTATATATGAATAAAAGGCTTTGGGATTTTCCTTCACCCTGTTTGATAAAGATATTTCATGACCCCTTTTAGCCCTCTTAATTCCTCGTTTCAGATTGGTCCTACATTCCCGATATTCTTCCAAAGCTTCGTCTTTCTTCAGCCTCCTAGACCTTATGTATGCTTCTTTTTTCCTCTTAGCTAGTCTCACAATTTCACCTGTTATCCATGGTTCCCTAATCTTGCCATTTCTATCCCTCATTTTCACAGGAACATGTCTCTCCTGCACGCTAATCAACCTTTCTTTAAAAGACTGCCACATATCAAATGTGGATTTACCTTCAAACAGCTGCGCCCAATCTACATTCCCCAGCTCCTGCGGAATTTTGGTATAGTTGGCCTTCCCCCAATTTAGCACTCTTCCTTTAGGACCACTCTCGTCTTTGTCCATGAGTATTCCAAAATTTACGGAATTGTGATCACTATTCCCGAAGTAGTCCCCTACTGAAACTTCAACCACCTGGCCGGGCTCATTCCCCAACACCAGGTCCAGTATAGCCCCTTCCCGAGTTGGACTATTTACATACTGCTCTAGAAAACCCTCCTGGATGCTCCTTACAAATTCTGCTCCATCTAGACCTTTAACACTTAGTGAATCCCAGTCAATGTTGGGAAAATTAAAATCTCCTATCACCACCACCCTGTTGCTCCTACATCTTTCCATAATCTGTTTACATATTTGTCCCTCTATCTCACGCTCGCTGTTGGGAGGCTTGTAGTCCAGCCCCAACATTGTTACCACACCCTTCCGATTTCTGAGTTCTGCCCATATTGCCCCACTGCTCGAGTCCTCCATAGTGCCCTCCTTCAGCACAGCTGTGATATCCTCTTTGACCAGTAATGCAACTCCTCCACCCCTTTTACCTCCCTCTCTATCCCGCCTGAAGCATCGATATCCTGGGATATTTAGCTGCCAATCATGCCCTTCCCTCAACCAAGTCTCAGGAATAGCAATAACATCATACTCCCAGGTACTAATCCAAGACCTAAGTTCTTCTGCCTGACATACTACACTTCTTGCATGAAAACAAATGCACCTCAGACCACCAGTCCCTTTGCGTTCATCATCTGCTCCCTGCCTACTCTTTCCCTTCGTCACGCTGACTTCATTATCTCGTTCCTTACAATCTATAGTTACTACCTCCTTACTGTCCACTGACCTCCTCATTTGGCTCCCATCCCCCTGCCACATTAGTTTAAACCCTCCCCAACAGTGTTAGCTAAAGCCCCCCTAAGGACATTGGTTCCAGTCCGGCCCAGGTGTAGACAGTCCAATTGGTAATAGTCCCACCTCCCCCAGAACCGGTCCCAATGTCCCAAAAATCTGAACCCCTCCCTCCTGCACCATCTCTCAAGCCACGCATTCATATTGACTATTCTTTCATTTCTACTCTGACTATCACGTGGCACTGGTGGCAATCCTGAGATTACTCCCTCTGAGGTCCTACTTTTTAACTTGGCTCCTAACTCCCTAAATTCAGCTTGTCGGACCTCATCCCGTTTTCTGCCTACATCATTGGTGCCTATGTGCACAACGGCAACTGGCTGTTCACCCTCCCCCTTCAGAATGTTCTGCAGCCGATCTGAGACATCCCTGACCCATGCACCTGGGAGACAACATACCATTCTGGAGTCTCGTTTTCGACCACAGAACCGCATATCTACTCTCTTTACAATCGAATCCCCTATGACTACAGCCCTTCCACTCTTTTTCCCTCCCTTCCGAACAGCAGAGCCAGCCACGGTGCCATGAACCTGGCTACTGCTGCCTTCCCCTGGTGAGCCATCTCCCTCAACAGTATCCAAAACGGTATACCTGTTTTGGAGGGAGATGACCGCAGGGGACTCCTGCGCTGCCTTCCTGCTCTTTCTCTGCCTTTTGGTCACCCATTCCCTTTCTCCCTCAGCAATCCTAATCTGCGGTGTGACCAATTCACTAAACGTGCTATCCCCGAACTCCTCAGCATCGCGGATGCTCCAAAGTGAGTCCATCCGCAGATCCAGAGCCGTCATGCGGTCTAACAAGAGCTGCAGCTGGACACACTTCCTGCACGTGAAGGAGTCAGGGACATCAGCCGTGTCCCTGAGCACCCACATTGAGCCAGAGGAGCATAACACGGGTCTGAAATATCCTGCCATTTTTAATCTTAAGCTTAACTTAGATAAAAGAAAAGGGAACGAAAAGTGTTTACTAATCACACGGCAAAAAATATTTAGAAAAAGCCTTACCTTATCTACACACCACAGAGTCCTTTTTTTTGGTTAGAGGAGGAGTGCGGGTCGGAGACACTACAGGTGTAGTGTCTCGGGTTCAGAAACGGCCCACATATATAGGCTTTTACTTACCCAGAAGCCCCCTGGTCCGCCGAAAACAAAAGGAAATTAGGTTTCAGTTGAAACTTACTTTCCCAGCCGATCACTCGCTCGCAGTCTCTGCTCCCGAATAAGCTGCTGCAATGAAAGGTAAGTTATTTTAAACGGCCCAAATACATAGGCTTCGTACTTAACCAGAAGCCCCCTGGTCCGCCGAAAACAAAAGGAAATTATGTTTCAGTTGAAACTGACCTTCCCAGCTGATCACTCGCTCGCACTCTCTGCTCCCGAATAAGCTGCTGCAATGAAAGGTAAGTTATTTTAAACGTAAGTTGAATCTAGCTTCACCCAGATAAGTGTTCGCAAATGGGTTGGGAAAAGTGACAAAAGCTGTTTCTATTCAGATATTCCTGCACAGTGGAAATGTGAGCCATCTTTGCAGATGCAGGAATAGGGATGTCTGAATGGACCTGCAGGTTTTGGTTGATGCAATAAGGTGAGATTTTGATTTGTGTCCCTTGCAGATGCACAAAATAAAAGGTATTTACAGAACACCACATGAAGGAGTTTACCAATGTCTGACAAACTTCAAAGATTTCAGACAAATGGAAGAAGAGGAGAAGGGAACAATGTACAAAACCGACAGACATGCAACAGCAGTAGGAACATTAATCACTCTAAAGGTGTTTTAATCTGAAGGCCTCAACTCATGATTGATAAAGCAGGAGTTCAAATCCCACACTGGGCTGCTGTAAATTGGAATTCTGTTTTTGTTTAAAAAACACATATATCTGGAGTTATAAAACTTCTAGGATGGAATTATTCACTCCTGTCTACGATTGCAAAGCCCGTGTGTGTCTCAGTTTCGCTGTATTTCTTAACGCTTTAATATGTTGGGGTAGAATGCCACATACCCATGTTATAAATGACACAAAATGAGGCAGCACTGTGTGCAGTGTAACTAAAAGCACAAAACTGCAAAGAGATATTAATGTCTTACGTGAATGGGCAAAACTGTGATAGATAGATTTCAATGTCAGCAAAAAAAGACTAGAACAGAGTACTTAACAAATGGTGAAAAGCTAGAAACACTGGAGGTCCAAGGAGACGTGAGAGGTCCATATCCATTTGAGTGCTGCGCAGATATACCAGAAAGATAACTGGACTCCAAGGGTTAAATTACGAGGTGATAGTACACAGGGATGCATTGCATGGAATTTAGGAGGATCAAAGTGATTTGATCAACGTTGCTGAGATATTAAGGGGAACTGATGGGTGGATTGGGAGAAACTATTTCAGCAGTTTGTGAAAATAGTAACAGGAGTAGGCTATTCAGCCCATCGTGCCTTCTCTGCCATTCAATATTATCAATACCTTTTCCCACACCATCTTCATATCCATTTTTCCATTGGTATTTAGAAATCTGTCAATCTCTGCTTTAGAATTTTTAGATTTTTAGATTTAGATATACAGCACTGAAACAGGCCCTTCGGCCCACCGAGTCTGTGCCGTCCATTAACCACCCATTTATACTAATTCTGCACTAATCCCATATTTCTACCACATCCTCGCCTGTCCCTATATTCCCCTACCACCTACCTATACTAGGGGCAATTTATAATGGCCAATTTACCTATCAACCTGCAAGTCTTTTGGCTGTGGGAGGAAACCGGAGCACCCGGAGGAAGTCCACGCAGACACAGGGAGAACTTGCAAACTCCACACAGGCAGGACCCAGAATTGAACCCGGGTCGCTGGAGCTGTGAGGCTGCGGTGCTAACCACTGAGCCACTGTGCCACTAAGCGTACTCAATGACAGTGTTTCCACAGCCCTCTGGGGTACAGAATTCCAAAGATTCACAACCCTCTGAGCAAATAAATGTATCCGCATCTCTGTCCTAAGTGGCTTCCCCCTTATTTTGAAATTGTGTCCCTTGGTTCTAGACTCCTTAACCAGGGGAAACATCTTACCTGCATCTATCCTGTCGATCCCTTTAAATATTTTGCAGGTTTGACGAAGATCACCTCGCGTTCTTCTAAATTCCAATGAATATAAGCCCAACCAGTTCAACTATTCCTCATAAGACAACCCCTTCATCCCATGAATCAGCCTAGTGAACCTTCTCTGACCTGATGCCAGTGCATTCAGGCCTGAGCATTTGTCCACTTTCAAAAGTGCCAAATACCTTAATATTTACCCTTTCACTCTGTTTAGCCCATCCAATATTTCACACTGTTCATCTTTAACTACAATGTTGAACTACATCGTTCCCCCTCTTTTATGAAGACAGACACAAAGGTTTCATGAAGAACCATGCCCACATCTCCCACCTCCACACATTCCCTTTTTGGTCCTTAATACTCTATCCTTAGTTATCCTTTTGCTCTTCATGCATTTGTAAAGCAAAATTGCTTTTTCCCTGCTTTTGCTTGTTAATATTATTTTCTGACTATCTCTTAGCTTTCCTAATTTCCTTTTTACTTTCAACCTTGAACTTTCTTCACTCCTCTCGTCTTTCTGTAGCATTGAGCTCCCGCTATCTGACATAAACTTCCTTTTTGTGCCTTATCCCATCCGGTTTGATCCTTGATATCGTTAATCATATAGTTAGTTACAGCAATTCAGTAAGGATTTAACAAGTATTTATTTACTTAAAATTAATTTATTAATTAGTGCTATAAATGTCAGTTAGAGGGGTGAAGTGCTTCACCTGTGAGATGTGGGAGGTCCGTGACGCTTGCAGCGTTCCGGACGACGACATCTGCAGGAAGTGTACACAGTTGCAGCTTCTCACAGACCGCATGGATCGGTTGGAGCGGCGACTGGGTGCACTTCGGAACATGCAGGTGGCAGAAAGCATCACAGACAGCAGTTTTAGAGAAGTGGGCGGCACAGTGGCGCAGTGGTTAGCACCGCAGCCTCATAGCTCCAGCGACCCGGGTTCAGTTCTGGGTACTGCCTGTGCGGAGTTTGCAAGTTTTCTCTGTGTTTGCGTGGGTTTCCGCCGGGTGCTTTGGTTTCCTCCCACCTCCTAAAGACTTGCAGGTTGATAGGTAAATTGGCCATTGTTAACTGCCCCTAGTGTAGGTAGGTGGTAGGAGAATGATGGGGATGTGGCAGAGAATATGGGATTATTGTCGGATTAGTATGAATGGGTGGTTGTTGGTCGGCACAGACTCGGTGTTTCAGTGCTGTATCTTTAAATTAAATTAAAAATAAAGTGGTTCCACCCAAGGTGCAGGCAGATAGATGGGTGACCGCTAGAAGGGGCAGGTAGTCAGTGCAGGGATCCCCTGTGGCTATCCCCCTCTCTAGCAAGTATACCGTTCTGGATACTGTTGTGTGGGGGGGATGGCCCATCAGGGGAAAACAGCAGCAGCCAGTGTAGTGGCACCACGGCTGGCACTGTAGTTGAGCAGTGAGGGACAAAGCACAGAAGAGCAATAGTTATCGGGGACTCTATAGTCAGGGGCACAGATAGGCGCTTCTTTGGACGTGAAAGAGACTCCAGGATGGTATGTTGCCTCCCTGGTGCCAGGGTCAAGGATGTCTCTGAACGAACAGGGGACATTCTGTAGGGGGAGGGTGCACAACCGGACGTTGTGGTACACATCGGTACCAACGACATAGGCAGGAAGAAAAACGAGGTCCTGCTGGAGGAGTTTAAGGAGTTAGGTAGAAACTTAAAAGACAGGACCTCTAGGGTTGTAATCTCGGGATTACACCCTGTGCCACGTGCCAGTGAGGTGAGAAATAGGAAGATGGTGCAGCTAAACATGTGGCTGAACAGCAGGTGTAGAAGGGATTGTTTCAGATATCTGGACCATTGGGATCTCTTCAGGGACAGATGGGACCTGTATGAAGAAGGACGGGTTGCATCTAAACTGGAGGGGCACAGATATCCTGGCTGCGAAGTTTGCTGGCGTCACTGGGGAGGGTTTAAACTAGTGTGGCAGGGTGGTGGGAACCAGAGCAGAAGGACAGCAAGTGAAATAAATGAGGGGGAACTAGTCAATAAGGCCAGTAAGACTAAGAGGAAGAGCAGAAAGGGAGAAGTTGCGGAGAACAGCAGGACTGGTGGTCTGAAATGCATTTGTTTCAATGCGAGAAGTATCACAGGTTAGGCAGATGAATCTCGAGCTTGGATTAGTACTTGGAACTATGATGTCTTTGCTAATACAGAGACTTGGTTGAGGGAAGGACAGGATTGGCAGCTACATGTTCCAGGATTTGTCAGCTTCAGGCGGAATGGAGGGTGATGCAAAAGGCTTGGGGGAGTTGCATTACTGGTTAAGGAGAATAGCACAGCTGTACTGCGGGAGGACACCTCAGAGCGGTCATGCAGCGAGGCAATATGGGTGGAGTTCAGGAATAGGAAGGGTGCAGTCACAATGTTGGGGGTTTTCTACAGGCCTCCCAACAGCCAGCGGCAGGTAGAGGAGCAGATATGTAGACAGATTTTGGAAAGATGTAAAGGTAACAGGGTTGTAGTGGTGGGTGATCTCAACTTCCCCTATATTGACTGGGACTCACTTAGTGCTCGGGGCTTGGATGGGGCAGAATTTGTAAGGAACATCCAGGAGGACTTCTTGAAACAATATGCCGATAATCCAACTAGGGATGGGGCCATACTGGACCTGGTATTGGGGAATCAAACCGGCCAATGGGTCAAAGTTTCAGTAGTGGAGCATTTCGGGAACAGTGACCATAATTCCATAAGTTTTAAGGTCCTGGTGGATAAGGATAAGAGTAGCCCTCGGGTGAAGGTGCTTAATTGGGGGAAGGCTAATTATAACAATACTTGGCAGGAACAGAAGTATTTAGAGTGGGGGCGGCTGTTTGAGGGTAAATCAACATCTGACATGTGGGAGTCTTTCAAACGTCAGTTGATCAGAATCCAGGACCGGCATGTTCCTGTGAGGAAGAAGGATACATTTGGCAAGTTTCGGGAACCTTGGATAATGCGGGATATTGTGAGCCTAGTCAAAAAGAAAAAGGAAGCATTCATAAGTGCTGAAAGGCTAGGAACAGACGAATCCCTTGAGGAATATAAAGACAGTAGGAAGGAACTTAAGCAAGGAATCAGGAGGGCTAAAAGGTGTCATGAGAAGTCATTGGCAAACATGATGAAGGAAAATCCCAAGGCTTTTTACACATATATAAAGCGCAAGAGGGTAACTGGGGAAAGAGTTGGACTTCTCAAGGGCAGAGAAGGGAATCTATGTTTGGAGCCAGACGAAATGGGCATTGTACAAAATGAGTACTTTGCATCAGAATTCACCAAAGAGAAGGAAGTGGTGGACGATGAGACTAGGGAAGGGAGTGTAGATAGACTCAATTATCTCATTATCAAAAAGGAGGATGTTTTGGGTGTCTTGCAAAGCATTAAGAGAGATAGGTTCCCAGGGCCTGATGGGATCTACCCCAGAATACGGAGGGAGGCAAGGGAAGAATTTGCTGGGGCCTTGACAGAAATCTTTGCATCCTCATTGGCTACAGGTGAGGTCCCAGAGGACTGGAGAATAGCCAATTTTGTTCCTTTGTTTAAGAAGGGTAGCAAGGATAATCCAGGAAATTATAGGCCGGTGAGCCTTACGTCAGTGTTAGGGAAATTATCAGAGAGGATTCTTCGGGGCAGAGTTTACTTCCATTTGGAAAGAAACAAACGTATTAGTGAGAGGCAGCATGGTTTTGTAAAGGGGAGGTGGTGTCTCACTAATTTGATTGAGTTTTTTGAGGCAGTGACAAAGATGATTGATGAAAGAAGGGCAGTGGATGTTATCTATATGTACTTCAGTAGAGCCTTTGACAAGGTCCTTCATGGCAGACTGGTACATAACGTGAAGTCACATGGGATCAGAGGTGAGCTGGCAAGATGGATACAGAACTGGTTCTGTCATAGAAGACAGAGGGTAGGAGTGCAAAGGTGCTTTTCTGAATGGATGGCTGAGACTAGTGGTTTTCCACAGGGATCAGTGCTGGGACCTTTGCTGTTTGTAGTAGATATAAATGATTTGGAGGGAAATGTAGCTGGTCTGATTAGTAAGTTTGCGGACGACACTAAGGTTGGTGGAGTTGTGGACAGTGATGAGGATTGTCAGAGGATACAGCAGAATATAGATCGGATGGAGACTTGAGCAGAGAAATGGCAGATGGAGTTTAATCCGGACAAATGTGAGATAATGCATTTTGGAAGGTCTAATGCAGATGGGAAGTATACAATAAATGGCAGAACCCTTAGGAGTATTGATGGCAGTGAGATTTGGGCGTACATGTCCACAGGTCACTGAAAGTGGCAACGCAGCTGGATAAGGTAGTCAAGAAGGCACACAGCATGCTGGCCTTCATCGGTCGGACCATAGAGTATAGAAATAGGCAAGTCATGCTGCAGCTGTATAGAAATTTAGTTAGGCCACACTTAGAATATTGCGAACAGTTACAATTCAAAGTTGCAATTCTGGTCGCCACACTACCAGAAGGATGTGGAGGCTTTGGAGCGGGTACAGAAGAGGTTCACCAGGATGTTGCCTGGTCTGGAGAGCATTAGCTGTGAGGAGATGTTGGATAAACTCGGATTATTTTCACTGGAAAGACGGAAGTGGAGGGGCAACATGATAGATGTTTACAAAGTTATAAGCGGCATGGACAGAGTGGATCGTCAGAAGCTTTTTCCTAGGGTGGAAGAGTCGGTTACTAGGGGACATAGGTTTAGAGTGAGAGGGGCAAAGTTTAGAGGGATGTGCGAGGCAAGTTCTTTACGCAGAGGGTGGTGTGTGCTTGGAAGATGCTTCCGAGGGAGGTGGTGGAAGCAGGTATGATAGCGACGTTTAAGAGGCATCTTGACAAATGCTTGAATAGGATGGGAATAGAGGGATACGGTCTTCAGAAGTGCAGAAGGTTTTAGTTTAGGCAGGCATCAAGATCGGCGCAGGCTTGGAGGGCCGAATGGCCTGTTCCTGTGCTGTACTGTTCTTTGATCTTTGTTCTATCCAAGAGGCTCTAGATTTGGGAGTCTCACCCTGTTTGTATTTGTAGGAAAATATTTGTTCTCAACCGTCACTAACTCTCACTGCTCTGACACTCATTTACCTTCAGGTGGCTGCTTCCAGTCCCCTTTGATAAATCCTCCCTTCCCTGGAATTACCATCTCCTCTGATCTCCCTGCAGTACCCTCACATCCTTCCTAATGTGTGGTGACTAGAACTGGATGCGGTATTCTAGCTGTGGCCTAACCAGAGCTTTGTAAATGTTCCGCATAACTTCTTTGCTTTTGTAGTCATAACTATTTATGAAGCCCAAGATCCCGTAAACATTGCTGACGATTCTCTCAATATGACCTGCAACCTTCGAAGATACAAGCGCATGTATCCCGCGGTCCCTCTGTCGCTGCACACTCCCGAGAACTGTGCCATTAAGGCTATCTCGGATCTCCCTGTCTCTTCTGCAAGAAAGAGAACTGGGGGGAAGAGAGAGAGAGAGTTGATGAGAGAGAGAGACTGGGGCAAGAGATGTGGACAGAGAATGAGAGAGGGAGAGAGGGGGAACAGAGGGTGAAAGAAAGGGACGAGAGTGGGAGGGGAGGAGAGAGAGCGAGGGGCAGAGCGAAAGAGAGAGAGATGGAGGAGAGAAAACCGGGGGGGAGAGAGGGCTAGAGGGTGTGGGTGTTATGGCCATGAGAGAAAGGTGTCTACTGGTCTGTTACTGTCTTCACCTGGTCTGATAGTAACAGGGTTAAATGTTAAACACACGATGTTTTGAGTACATCCTTGGTGAATCCTTGTTCACCGCTTTCCAATTATAAGGCAATGAAATGAGCACAAACAGGCTTTCTTAGGTTTAAAGAAGAAAGATGAAATTTATTAAATCTAACACTTAAACTGTAATACGCTTAACGCCTACGGATATACGACTCGCCCACTCTAGCATGCACAAGCAATATAAACATGCAACGAGGGACAAAACAGAGCGGACGGAAAGATAAGTAGAGTAGTTATACGTAATATCATGTTACTATTCCCCGAACTCGCTGTAGTCCTTGTTTGAAGGACATCGAACGTGGTTCCATTATTCTATGGTACTAGGGTTAAACCAGGTAAGTACAGGCCAGTGGTCTGAACAACAACAGTGATAGGCAAACCATTGGAAAAAAAATTCTGAGGGGCAGGAATAACCTCACTTGGAGAAGCAATGATTAATCAAGGATAGTCATCATGTCTAACTAACTTGATTGAATTTTTCTATTCGACTAGGTATGCAGATAATGGTAAAGCAGTTGGTGCAGTCCACATGGACTTCAGTAAGGCTTTTGATAAGGTCCCACATGGGAGATTGTTAAGAAGGTAAGAGACCATGGGGACCAGGGCAATTTGGCAGATTGGATCCAAAATTGGCTTAGTGGCAGGAGGCAGAGGGTGAAGGTCGATGGTTGTTTTTGCGATTGGAAGCCTGTGACTACTGGTGTGCCACAGGGATCGGTGCTGGGACCTTTGCTGTTTGTGGTGCACATTAATGATTTAGACGTGAATATAGGAGGTATGATCAGTAAGTTCGCAGATGACGCGAAAATTGATGGGGCTGTAAATAGTGAGGAGGAAAGCCTTAGATTCCAGGACGGTATCGATGGGCTGGAAAGATGGGCAGAACAGTGGAAAATGAAAGTTAATCCTGAGAATTGTGAGGTGATGCATTTTTGAAGGACTAACAAGGCAAGGGAAATACAATGGATGGCAGGACCCTATGTATTACAGAAGGTCGGAGGAACTTGGTGTACTTGTCCATCGTATTTTTAAGTTTTAGAGATACAGCACTGAAACATGCCCTTCGGCCCACCGAGTCTGTGCCGACCATCAACCACCCATTTATACTAATTCTACACTCATCCCATATTGCTACCACATCTCCACCTGTCCCTATATTTCCCTGCCACCTACCTATACTGGGGACAATTTATAATGGTCAATTTACCTATTAACCTGCAAGTCTTTTGGCTTGTGGGAGGAAACTGGAGCACCCAGAGAAAACCCACTTGCAAACTCCACACAGGCAGTACCCAGAATTGAACCCGGGTCGCTGGAGCTGTGAGGCTGCGGTGCTAACCACTGCGCCACTCCAGGCAGCAGCACAGTTAGACTCGGTGGTAATGAAGGCATACAGATACTTGCCTTTATTCGCCGAGGCATAGACAATGAGAACAGGGAAGTTATGATGGAGTTGTATAAAATGCTAGTTCAGCCATAGCCTGAGTACTGTGTACAGTTCTGGTCGCCACACTATAGGAAGGATGTGATTGCACTGGAGAGGGTGCAGAGGAGATTCACCAGGATGTTGCCTGGGCTGGAGCATTTCAGCTATGAAGAGAGACTGAAAAGGCTAGGGTTGTTTTCCTTAGAGCAGCGAAGGTTGATGGGGGAGCTGAGTGCCGTATACAAAATTATGAGGGCCATAGATAGGGTAGATAGCAAGAAACGTGTCCCTTAAGAGAGGTGGCAATAACCAGGAGGCATAGACTTAAGGTAAGTGCCAGGAGGTTTAGAGAAGATTTGAGGAAATAATTTTTCAAGCAGACAGTGTTTGTAATCAGGAACACATTGCCTGAAGGGGTGGTAGAGGCCTGAACCCACACAATATTTAGGAAGTATTTAGATGAGCACTTGAAATTCCATTGCAGACAAGGCTGCGTTCAAAGTACTAGAAAAGGGGATTAGAATAGGTAGGTGCTTGATGGCCGGCACAGACACGCTGGGCTGAAAGGCCTCTTTCTGCGCTGTGTATCTCTATAACTAAAAGTGCTCTGTTCTGACCACTTCTTCTGTCTATTGGGGAAGCAACTACAGGATCTCTTTTTTTCCAACACTGCTAGTACTATGCAAATAGCCTTCCTATCAGGGGCTTGAAATTTTAAGTTTTAATGTTCATGTGACAAAATCATGTGTGCCTCAGTCTTGGCAGGTGGGGGATTGCCTGACAGGGGGGAACAGGGAGCGAGAGAAGGGGACGCGAGAGATGTACAGAGAGAGAGTCAGAGAGAGAAAGAGGGGAGGAGACAGAGAAGGAAGTGGAAAAGAGAGAAAGAGCGAGTGGAGCAGTCAGACAAATTAAGAGAGAGAGGTGGTACAGAGAGAGAGTGGCGACTGGGTAGGGAGAGAGAGGTAAGGGGGAGAGAGGTGAGGGGGAGAGATGGGGATAGAGAGAGCGGAGCAGAGAGAGCGAAAAGGGAGGAGGGAGAGAAGGGGAGAGCGAAAGGGGAGAAAAGAGGGAGCAGAAAAAGAAATAGAGGGAGAGCGAGAGAGAGCACAGCACAGAGGAAGGGGCAGCGAGAGAGGAAGGCAGAGAGAGAAAGAGGGGGACAAAGAGACTACAAGAGCCGGTCAGAGGCTAGGAATTCTGCAGCATGTAACTCATCGCATGTCTCCCCAATGCCTGTCCACCATCGACAGGGAAAAATTCAGGGTTGTGATGGAGTACTCTCCCTTTGGCCTGATGGGTGCAGGTAGAAAACACTCAAGAAGCTCGCCACCATCCAACACAACGCACTCCTCTTGATCGGCAACTCATCCAAAAACATTCACTCCCTCCAACACCAATGCCCAGTGGCAACAGTGTGTACCATATGCAAGATTCACTGCAGCAACGCACTGAGGCCACGAAAAGAGCACTTTCTAAACCCGCGACCAGAAGACCATACAAGTTCGGAGCAGAAATAGGCCATTCGGCCTATCAATCCTGCTCCACCATTCAATTAGCCGGACATCAGTTGTGTGGAAAATGCTAGAGTCCATTATAAAAGATGTAATAACAGAGCACTTGGAAAGTAATGACTGGATCGGACAAAGTCAACATGGATTTACGAAAGGCAAATCATGCTTGACAAATCTACCTGAATATTTTGAGGATGTAACTAATAGAACAGGTAAGGGAGAAGCAGTGGATGTGATGTATTTGGACTTTCAGAAGACTTTCGAGAGGATCCCACATGAAAGATAAGCGTGTATAATTAAAGCACATGTGATTGGGGGAAAGGTACTGACATGGATAGACAACTGGATGGCTGACAGGAAACAAAGAGTCGGAATAAACGGGTCTTCTTCTGAGTGGCAGGCAGTGAGTAGTGGATCAGCACGGGGATCAGTGCTAGGACCCCAGCTATTCACAGTATATATTAACGATATAGATGAGGGAACTAAATGTAATATTTCCAAGTTTGCAGACGACAAAACACAAGATGGGAGTGGAAGCTATGAGGAGGATGCCGAGAGGCTCCAGTGCAATTTCGACAGGTTGAGTGAGTGAGCAAATACATGGCAGATGCAGTATAATGTGGATAAATGTAAGGCTATCCACTTTGGTGGCAAAAACAGAGAGGCATATAGATTGGGAAAGGGGGAGGTGCAGCGAGACCTGAGTGTCCTTGTGCACCAGTTGCTGAAAATAAGCATGCAGGGGCAGCAGGCAGTTAAGAAGGCAAATGGTATATTGGCTGTCATAGCGACAGGATTCGAGTACATGAGCAAGGACATCCTGCTGCAATTACACAAGTCGACGTGGTGGGCGGCACAGTGGCGCCGTGGTTAGCACCACAGCCTCACAGCTGCAGCGACCCGCGTTTAGTTCTGGGTACTGCCTGTGCGTAGTTTGCAAGTTCTCCCTGTGAAAGCGTGGGTTTCTGCCGTGTGTTCCAGTTTCCTCACACAGCCAAAGACTTGCAGGTTGATAGTAAATTGGCCATTATAAATTGACCCTAGTGTAGGTCGGTGGTGGGAGAATGGTGGGGAAGTGGTTGGGAATATGGGATTAATGTAGGATTAGTATAAATGGGTGGTTGTTGGTCGGCACAGACTCGGTGGGCTGAAGGGCCTCTTAAAAAAATAATTAAAAAAGTCCTTGGTGAGCCCACATCTGGAGTATTGTGTGCAGCTTTGGTCTCCTAATCTGAGGAAGAGTGTTCTTGCTATGGAGGCAGTGCAGGGAAGGCTCACCACACTGATTCCTGGGATGACAGGCCTGAGGTATGAAGAGAGATTGTGTCGATTAGGCTTGTAGTTGCGAGAGTTTAGAAGAATGAGAGGGGATCTCATGGAAACCTACAACATTCTAACTGGACTGGACAGTCCAGATGCAGGAAGGATGTTCCCGATTGCGGGGAGTGCAGGACCAGGGGTCCATGTCAATGGATTAGGAGTAAGCCATTTAGGACTGAGAGCAAGAGAGATTTTTTTACCAAGAGATTGGTGAACCTGTGGAATTATCTACCAAGGAAAGCAGTTGAGGACAAATCATTAAGTATGTTCAAGAAAGAGTTAGATATAGTTCTTGGGGCTTATGGGATGAAGGGTTACGGGGAGAGAGCGGAAACAGGTTACGGAGTTTGGATGATCGGCCATCATCGTATTGAATGACGGAGCAGGGCCGAATGGCCTACTCCTGCTCCTATTTTTCCATGTTTCTATGTTTATTCCATCACATTGCTGATGACCGACAGCACACTGATCTGGTCGCAATTAACCTGGTTCAGTTCCTGCTTTTTGTGGAGAGGACATAGCGGGATAGTTTTCCACATTGATGCGTAGCTGCCAGTGTTGTAGCTGTTCTGGAACGGCATTTAGGGACATCGCCAGTTACATATGAACATACGAGCATATGAATTAAGAGCATGATTAGGCCATTCACGCCCCTAGAGCCAGCTACGCTATTCAATAAGATTATGGCTGATAGATTTGTATCCTCAACTCCACATTCCTGCCTACCCTGAATAACCTTTCACCCTCTTGTTTATCCAGAATCAATCTACCTCCGCCTCAAAAATATTTAAAGACTCTGCTTCTGAGGCCTTTGGAAGAAGAGTTCCAAAGACTCACGATCCTTTGTGTGATAAAGAAATCCTCATCTGTGTATTAAATGGGCGTCCCCCTTATTTATAAGCATTGATCGTCGTTCTAGATTCTCCCACAAGAGGAAACATCATTTCTACATCCACTCTATCAACACCCTCAGAATATTTTTAGTTTCAATCAATTCGCCCCTTACTTTTCTTAAATCCAGTGTATACAAGCCTATCTGTCCAAACTTTCTTCATTAGCTAACCAGCCCATTCTTGTGAACCTTCTGTGAAATGCTTCCAATGCATTTACATCCTTCCTTAAATAAGAAGACCAATACTGTACACTGCACCAATGGTCTCACCAATGTTCTGTATAGCTGAAGCATAACATCCCTACTTTTGTATGCAATTCACTTCGCAATAAATAATAAAAGTGTTGTCGCTTTCCTTATTAATTGTTATACCTGCAAAGTAACCTTTTGTGATTCATGCACGAGGACACCCATAGCACTTTGCAATTTCTCATCATTTAGATAAATAATTATTTGTTATTCAACCTGCCTAAATGGATAATTTCAAATTTTTTCTCGTTAACTCCATTTGTCGGATATTTGCCCACTTATTTAACATATCTATATCCCTTTGTAGCCTCCTTATGTCCACTTCACAACTTATTTTCCTACCTATCTGTTTGTCACCAGCAAATTCAGCAACCATATCATCGGTCCCCTTGATCCACGTCATTTATATAAATTGTAAAAAGGCGAGGCCCTTCACTGAACCCAGTGGTGCACTATTCGTTACAACTTGGCAACCAGAAAAAGACACATTTATGCCGACTCTCCTGTTAGTTAACCAATCTTCTATCCATGTCATTATGTTACCCCCTACTCTATGAACATTTATACTCCACAGAAACCTTTGATGTGGCACCTTATCAAATGCCTTCTGGAAATCTAAGTACAGTGTAACCACAGGTCCCCCTTTATCCACAACACGCGTTACTTCTTCAAAGAACGCCAATAAATTGGTTCAACATGTTTTCCCTTTCACCAAACTATGTTGACGCTGCCTGATTCTGTTCAATTTTTCTAAGTGCCCTCTATAACGTCTTTAAGAATAACGTATAACATCTTCCCTCTGACAGATGTTAAGCTAATTGGCAGGTACTTTCCTGCTTTCTGTCTCCCTCCTTTTTTGAATAAAGGACTTACGTTGGAATTTTCCAATCTAATGTAATCTTCCCCGAATGTAGGAAATTTTGGGAAATTAAAATTACGCATCGATGTTCTCAGCCACTTCTTTTAAAGACCCTAGGATGAATTCTATCAGGACCCGAGGACTTGTCAGTCTGCAACTCCAACAATTTGCTCTGCACCTCGCTCCTGGTGATTGTCATGTTCTCACGTTTTATTTATGTCTGCATTTGCTGACAACGCAACCACTAGTTGGCGCTGTACTGGCACATGCGCAAATGCAGTCTGCACCACTTAAAGTTCACAGTCTGCGATGTTAAGGCAGCTGCCATGACTAAAGATGGTGCTGCTCAAATAATCAGAGAATGGCAAAGTAAACATATGGCAGCACGCAATGGAAATCCAAAGTACAGCACCTCTGACAGTGCTCCACATTTCTAATTTTTTTCCGTGCCATTCCACTCTGGCCGCTCGCTCCTTACCCCCTGTTTCCTTCCCGCACCGCCCTAAGAATCAAGCGATGTAGGAGCACGTGGCAGAGAGGAGAGAGGTGGCGCCGCCTCGAGCAAGCGTCTGGAGGAATGGGGGAGAGAGCGGGTGTTTGGGGGGGAGAGAAGCGGGTTAGGGGATGGAGCGGATCGGCCGGAGAGAGCGGCGGGGTAGGTGGGGTTGTGGGGAAGAGCAGCCGACCAGGCGCGTTGCATGAAGATGTACACTTTACGTGATGAAGTTGTCTACGCATGCGGTAAACAATCATGGCTAGTCGGAACGCCACGCACGCGAAGAGAACTGGAGCCCATCTGCACATGTGCGCATTTGGCGCAGACTGATGTTGTCAGCGGCTGGCTGTGTTGTCAGGAATCACTTTGAAGAAAAAAAGATAATTGCGCACAGTTGGGTAACAGGTCACAAGATTGGACAGAATATACAAAGCTGCAAAGAACGACTGAAAGATTAATAAGTAGCGAAAGATTAGCGTCCAAGAGAAAGCTGACAAGAACTATTTAGACCGAGTGCAAGAGTTTCCTTTTTTTTAAGAAACGATTTAACCAAAAGATCGCTGGTCATATTGAAAGTGCGTATCGGGAAGAAATAAGGGAAAATAAAGAGATGGCAGATGAATTGAACAGATACTTTGCATTGGTCTTCTCAATAGAAGATACAATCAGCATCCCAGATATGACTGCAAATCAGGAAATGGAAAGGAGGGAAGAAAGGAGGGTGGCACAGTGGCACAGTGGTTGGCACCGCGGCCTCACAGCTCCATGGATACGGGTTCGATTCTGGGTACTGCCTGTGCGGAGTTTGCAAGTTCTCCCTGTGTCTGCGTGGGTTTTCGCCGGGTGCTCTGGTTTCCTCCCACATCCAAAGACTTGCAGGTGATAGGTCAATTGGCCGTTGTAAATTGCCCTTAGTGTGGGTAAGTGATAGGGAATATGGGATTACTGTAGGGTTAGTATAACTGGGTGGTTGTTGGTCGGCACAGACTCGGTGGGCCGAAGGGCCTGTTTCAGTGCTGTATCTCTAAATAAATAAAAGCAGCACTCAATGCAAACGCGCAGCTCTAAGACTCCACTGAATTGACACTGTCTGAAAACAATGATCTGTCAGCTTTGCTGGAGCTCAGAAACCAGTTTAAGCTAGCTACCTAATTAAATAGCTGCAGCTTGGTTTAGAGAGATTGCACATCCCTGTTTAAAATTGTAAGACACCTCACATGCCTCTTAACATAAAGAGTAATTTCAATTAATTGCCAAATGTATACACAATAAAAACTAGACTTTAAAAAGGTTCAGCCTTAGAAAATACCCACTTACCAAACTCCCTTCTTTACCCTCTGTGCCCTCCTGCAACACTCAGTAGAGGCCAAAGGGCTGCAAAGATTTATAAATTGCTATCAATTGTTATGAAGAATATTAAGGGCTACAAAGGGTTAAAAAGAATTAGAAAGGATTATAAAGGAAGTTAAATAATTTTGAAGGATTCTAATGGATTATAAACGAATTGAAAGATTAGAAAAGCTTCTAAAGATTCTGAAATTCAACCATGCTTTGGAAAGGTTTTAGCTACTATAAAGTGTTATAATGTGCTAAAACTATTTATGAAGGATTATGATTGTCATAAAGGATTACCATGTGCTGTGAAGTATCTGAAGGGTTATAAAGGATTATAAATAAGTTTAAAGGATGGTAAAGGATTATAAAGGCTAACAAAGCGTTATAAAGTGTTAGAGCATTTCATAATGCGTTATAAAGTATTACGAAATGTTAGAAAGAATTATAAAATGTTCTAATGTGTTGTAAATGATGATGAAGAATTCAGGTTGAAGATTCCCACTATCATTTCTCTTTCAATTGTTTTTATCCTACTTAATATGGAGACAGCTGGTAGGTGTGACCGCTCCTGACGGGTTACCCTCGCGCTGTCGCTCTGCTCCAATGCTTGAGCACGGTGGGTGGGGCTGGGGACCTCAGACACCGCCCCCTGTCCCTTCTTCCTTCTGCATTGGGAACAGGCGTCGCCCCCACTCTGGTCACGATGGGAACAGCACTCGCCCCCACTCTCCCATTACCATGGGAAAAGGAACCTGCAACAAAGCCCCATCCCCATGTGGAACATGTCCCACCCCCTGGCCCGTCACTCATCAGAACAGCTCCGACCCCATTCCCGCATTACTTTGGAGAACAGGTCCCGCGGCCATAACCCCATCACCATGGGAAAAGGACACCTTCCCCGCCATGTCACCGTATAATGACTGGTCCCACACTCGCTCTTTTCTGATTGCAAAGCGCCCCAGTCCCACTACCCTGTCAGCATGCAAGACAATATCCACCAACTACCCTGTCAGCAAATAGAACAGGCCCGGGCGAACTACCCCTTCCACTTGCAGAGCAACACCCGCCAACTACCTCCACAGCATGCGGAAGAGGCCCGGTCAAACTACCTTGTTAGCATGAGCAACAATCCCTGCCCAACTATTCCGTCACCTTGTGAACAGACCCTGCCCTTGCTGTGACAGACCCAGCCTCCGGCTGTTTGAAAAAATGAAATAAAATGAAAATCTTTTAGAAACGGTCAGTGATTACAGTCCCTCTTATCACTGAATGAACTTAACAATTCGCATAAAGGGATATTTCAGCATTTTCTTCAACTGCTCTCTGAACTGAGTCTGGACCATGGCATAAATCACAGTGTTTGTGCTGCAGCATGAAGGCCATTTCCCGCACAGAACCAGGAATTTCAGCCCCAGCCCCAGAATGAAAGTTCATATACTGTATTCTGGTGCATATCAAAACTACCATTAGCATTGCACATAAAAGTATGAAACTGGCTGAGATAACTAACAGTAAAATGATAGATTTCCGTCGGCTCTCCATCTCTGGGTCTCTCGGACTCTTGGCACTGCTGTGAGCCTGGAGTCTCCTGCGCCCTCTGCAGCTCACCAAAATGTGCCTGATAGTGAGAGCATTTAGCAGCAGAATCACCACAAATGGGACCCCCGGGGTTTGGATGTTATGGAGGAACTCGATTGCTGCCCAGACCAGAGAGAAGCCAGCATCCTCTGTTATATTACAAAACCAGGGTTCGTTGTACAGACTATACTGACCTGTTAACATAAAATACCAGGTGATGTTTTTTAAACAGCTCAGCACAGTCACTGTTCCCAGAATCACAGCTGCCGTTTTCTCGGTGCAATATTTTCTTTTCAACTTCTGGCAGCAAATGGCCACAAATCGATCAAAGGTGAAAGTGACAGTGAACCAGACAGAACAGTCTGTGGCTGCATAAAGCAGGACGGCGTGGATATTGCAAACGTGGATGGACTCCCGGAAAATAAACTGGTCATGGTAAACAACGGGAATGTGCCTCAGTATCACGTCGAAAATAATGACCAGTAGATCCGCTGCTGCCATGGCCACCAAATAGTGAGTGACACATTTGGAAAGACCGCACTTGCCTCGAGACAGGATGACAATCGTCATCAAGTTAACTGTGAGGAAGGGAAATAAACAGACAAATTATTTATCAGGCTGTGAGTAAAGTTGTCACTTTGATTGAGCACTGACTGAGATTTTCAAATGTGTTACTGTGTCCAGCGATTCATTGATTGATACTGAAGGAAAAAATGAGAATACCTGTGACAACTTGGAAGGAAGGAGAGATTAAAGGACAAAAGGATGATGCTGAAGTTATTCAACTCAACGCTGATTATAATCCTCCCCATCCGGCCATTCCCTACCTGGTTTGAAGACTGTTCTGTCTCAAAGAACTCGCAGTCCTGACAAACGGTCAGCGGCCTAGACGATTAAGTCTGTTTCTCCCTCCACAGATGCTACCAGACGTGCTCAGCATCTCTAGCACATTCTGTTTATTTTTAATTTCAGCTTTCCAGCATCCGCTGCACTTTGGTCCTATACAGAACGTTCAGTGCTGGATTGACTGGGAGCTTCCCTCGCCTGTGACAGGTAACACTGAACAATCAATGAAACAAATAATCCCAATTATCACTAAGTTAACTATGAAGAAGATAAGCGTAACACCAGTTTGGGAATAACAGCAGCAGTTTGAAGAAGTATGGGCTACATTTGTAGATTTGTTACACATTCAGTGATGGAGGCAATTACTCTACCTTTGAGAGAGCTTGCTGTTAGAGACAGGGGCTCAATCTAGTGGAGCCAACGAGGGTCCCCATGGCAGGACAAAAAGGTGAACGAAACCCCACCGCGGTCTTTTGGACCATCCCGGCCAATTAACTGCCCGGTGCCTCGTCCCAGTCTATTTAATCAAGGAGATCCCGCCTGCCTAAACGAGGTAAACAGTCACAGGACCAATAGCTCAGTACTATTGGCAATGTAACTGGGAGCAGTGGAGCTGCTGGTACTACAGCAGGCCTGTGATGAGAACCATCACTGGAGACCTGACTCCAGATAAATGTGTCTGCACCACTGCGACAAATCAGGTAGCGGGCGCCACTAACTATACTACACCAGTTTTGGGAACAGATGAGTTGCTGGAGCTCCAGACCACAGTTTAGTTTGCTGGCGCCAGCCAGTGAGGGTGGGCCACTGACAGTACGAAGCCAGGCCATGGGCCAGGACCATTGTTGGGGATACTGACCCAGATTTCTGTGGTGAGGTCGCTCAGAACAATCATATAGGGGGAGCCACTGCCGGTAATACTCCAGACCTGCGACTGGGACCATCCCAAAAGCCTCAGACCCCAGGGGAGTGTAGCAGAGTCACTGGGGCCAGTCAGAGAGTTGGGGCCACTGCTGGTAATGGCAAAAAAGGATTACTGCTTAAGTTCAGGCCCCAGATAATGTGATGCGGTCACCAGGGTCAGTCAGGGCACAGGCAATTCTACCATTAGAGCACTAGGCCTAGGAGCAGGACAGTCGCTGGAGGCCAGGACCACTACTGGTGTTGAACTAGCCTTGGGAACAGGACCATCGTGGTGAACTGAACTCCAGGTAAATATGGCAAATTCAGCAGAGCCAGACAGGGAACGACCAAATGCTCGTACTGCACCAGACCTGGAATTTGATACATTGCTGGAGTCAAGGACAATAGAAAAGTGAAACATATTGCTGGGAACAGTAGGGGTGGGTACTGCCAGCACTAAACCAGGATTGAGGCCAGGAGCATTGTTGGAGATGCGGAAGCCAGGTAAGTGAAGAAAGGTGGTCGGGAACGATCAGGGTGCAGGGGAGCCACTGCTGGCACGACACTCGGCACGTGAACAGGACCCTGGCTGGAATCTAGACTACAGTTAAGTGACGCAGGGTCAGCAACGACAGTCAGGGATAGGAGGCCACTGGCCATATTGTATCATCCCTGGGAGAAAATCCAGAAAAGAAGGTACAGACTTTGGTTTAGTAGCGCAGCAGCTCCAGGGCCATACAGGGTTTGGAGCAGAAAAGCAGGAAATGCTGGTCTGGCAGCATTGGTGCAGAGAAAAGAAGAGTTAACGTTTCAGGTAAGCGACACTTCTTCAGAATTGCGATTGGGGCCACTGCAGGCACTAAACCAAGCCTGGAATCAGGACAATAGCTGCAGAACCAGACCATTGATAAGTGTGGTGGTGTCACTCGGGCCTGTTAGGCATAGGGGCCATTGCCATTACTGCAGCAGGCCTGGAACCAGGACGATTTCTGGGCGTATGAATACCCGATAAATGTTGCAGGGATGTCAAAAAGCAACCGCCGAGCAGCAGCCACTGACGATGCTATATCAGCCCTCAGAACCAGGTCTATCACTGGAGTCCCAAATACCAGGTGCGGCATGTCACCTGGATCAGTGCGGGAGTCGGAACCATTGCTGATTCGACACCAGCCTAGAGGCAGTAACATTGCTGCAGACCTGGACCCCAGCTAAGCATGGCGGGTTCGCTGGGGCCAGTCACTGAACAGGCATTACTGATGGTACTAAACCAGGCCTGGGACCAGGCCATCACTGGAGCCGCAGTTACTATGTATTTGCATTGTGATCACCAGAGCCAATCTGGGATGGGCGGCCGCTGCCAGTACTACACCAGGACTGGGAGCATACACTTGTCTGGAGACCCAGTACCAGGTAAGGGGGGCGGGGTTGGTGGGAAAGTCAGTAAGCAGACCCTACTTTTTGCACTACACAAAGCCAGGAACCAGACCCATCGCTGGATCCCCAGATACAAGTAAGTGTGGTCAGTCACTGAGGGAGCGGGGCCACAGTCAGTACTACACCAGGACTTGGACCAGGTCAATGGCTGGAGACCCAGATGCCTCTTATGCATGGTGGTGTTCCATTGACATTCAGGGTGCATTGCGTGTCCTACACCTGATCTGGAACCATAACCATCGCTGGACACCCGGATCTCAAATGATTGTGGCAGGGTCAGCGAGCACAGAAAGGGAAGGCTGGACCATGCCATTAATTAAGATATGTCTTTCTTTTTCTTTCATTAAATAAAGCTTAGAGTTTAAAACGTACACGCATTTCAAAACAAATGAAAAATAAATTGCATATTCTACACCAAGCATCTCATTGATTTTTGTAAGACATTTGACAAGGTCTCACATGGCACACTGATCAGTGAAATGAAAGCCTATGGGATTCAGGAGAATGCTGCACGTTGGATCCATAAGTGGCTCAGAGATACGAAACAAGGGCTAGACTTTGACGGTTGTTTTTGATAATGGAAAGCTGATTGTAGTGGCATTCCAAAGGGCTTAGTGTTGGGACCTCTGCTGTTTGCGGTATATATTATGATTTAGAATTAAATGATTGGGAAATTTGCCGATGGCACAAGAATTGGGAGTCGATAGTGGAGAGGATAGTCATAGACTCCTGAAAGATATCAGTGGTTTGGTTGAGTGGGCAGAAAAGTGGCACATGGAATTAAACCCGGATAAGTGTGTGGTAATGCATTTGGATAGGGCAAATAAAGAAAGAAAATATACAATAAACGTGAGGATATTGAGAGGATTAGAAGAGGTGAGAGAACTTGCAGGTCGCTGATGGTGGAGATAGTTAGGTAGATAGAATGGTGAAGAAGGCACATGGAATGATTTCCTTTATTGATCAGGTATAGAATACAACAACAGGGATATAATGCTGCAACAGTATAAAACGCTGGCTAAGTCACAGCTGGAGTACTGCATAATGTTCTGGTCACCACATTGCAGAAAGGACATAATTGCTCTGGAAGATGTACAGAGGAGATTTACAAGAATGTTGCCAGATCTTGAAAGTTTGAGCTATGAGGAAAGACTAGATAGGCCAGTTTTGTTTTCTTTAGAACAGAGAAGGCTGTGGGGTGAATTAATTGACTTGTGCATAATGATGAGGGGCCTAGATAGAGCAGACAGGAAGGACCTGGTTCCACTAGTGGGGTGGTCAGTTACCAGGGGCACAGATTTAAGGTGATTGGTAGAAGGATTAGTGGGGACATGAGGAAACGCATTTCACCCAGAGGGTGGTGGGTGTCTGGAGTTCACTGTCAGGAACGGTGATGGAGGCAGAAAGCATCAATTCTTTTAAAAGTTACCTGGACAAGCATCTGAAGTGCTGGAACCTGCAGGGCTATGGACCAGGTGATGGACGGTGGGCTTAGATTGGGCGGCTAGTTTTTTGACAGGCACAAGCACGACGGGCAGACTTGCCTCCTTCTGTGCTGTAATTGTTCGATGGCTCTTTGCCAGACACCTCTCGGACCAAGAAAAATGTCTTTGTACAGGCGGTGGAGGCAGGGTATTGAATATTATTCAAGGCGAGGTGGATAGATTACTGTTAGGTGAGGATATCAACGGTTATCGGGGGTCGAGGAGATTGTAGAATTGGAGACACAAGCATATCAGCCCTGATCTTTTGAATAGTGGAGCAGACTCGAGGAGCCGCTAGGTCTACTTCAATTATTAATTCTATTCCTTTGATGGGGCGTCTCTGATGGATATTTCTTGCAGAATGGGTGTAAGAAAAAAGTTATCCTATTTGCACTGGAGTGTTATCAGGAACTTTCTCACAACTTGTCTGGGTTGAAGGGATCCAGATAATATCCTCCTCCTCCTCCAGCACATGAGTGGCTTCCGATTTCTGTGCTGTCATGATGGCAATGATATGAAGGGCGCATCAGAAAACCACAAAGTTGTGCACCTGTTCCAGCGTGTACTGGAGTGCTCGCCATGACCGGTTCACACATTGGAGGCAGTGCTTCATCACGCTGATTGTTTGCTCCACGGTGTATCTGTTGGCTCCATTTTTAACGCTAAACATGTGCTAATGTTGCATGGTTGGTTGGCGACAGAAGGGTGGATGTATGGGCAAGGAGCATTCATTAGCTATGGTTAGAGTTGGTGGTCTTTGTCTCTGGAAAACCACGTTTTGGTTCTCCTTGCAGGGTCGAAGACGTTGGGAACACCCACTGCTTCGAATGAAGGTATCATGGCTGCTTCCAGACTAGTGGACATTCACCAAAATGATATATTGTGCATGGTCACACGGCGGCAGTACAATAATGGAGTGAGAGTTCTTTCAGATCCTTTACCTTTCCCCATCGACATGCGAGGCTCCACAGAGCCACGTACACCATTGGGAATCCCGCTCTCCTGGCAAAGCCCTGGGACCTCACATCGTGCTGCTCCCTGCAAAGGGAGAAAACAATGTATTCGCCTCACCCAGTATTAGATGACATCTGTCATCTCCCGGACGCATCGATGAACAGTATACAGTGAAACACTGGATACGTTGCCGGCTCCTGCCTGCATAGCTCGGGGTGCAGAGAAGTTCAATGAAACTGTAACATTAAAGGCCACTGGCTGCGCCATCCTTGCCCTGGTACGCATCTCCTGGTCGTGTTGCAGGAGGTGAAACAGCTCTGTGACTACCTCCTTATTGAATCAAAGAGAATTGATGAATGCTTAAAGGGGGACAACTTGTAGGAATATGGGAAGCAGATAGGGGAATGGGATTAATTGGAGGGGGAGGCCATGTATGGATTCAAACACAAGACTAAGAGTATTAAAACTGTGGTTCTGCTGGATGGGGAACCATTGTAGTTCAGTCAGCACAGGAGCGACTGTCGATGGGGATTTGTTGTGAGCTGGGATACGGGCAGGACATTGTTAGGTGGGATGTGGTTTATGATGGCAGTATCTGGGAGGGTGCGCAGGGAAGCATTGGGAATCTGTATTAAGCAAATGTTTGGATGATGGTTTGTGCAGCAAACAGGTTTATACAGAGGTGGAAACGGGTGATATTAGGTAGGTGGTAGTAGATATAATGGGTACTGAAGAGGATATAGGATCAGAACTCAGTTGCGGGTCATAGAGATCGTCGAGGTTGTGAACAGTCTGGTTCAGCGTCAGTCATTGGTCTAGTGGGGGGATGGAGACAGTAGATAGGAAATGGAATTTGTGATGGTGACCAAAGCCACTGTGCTAAATGGGATAGATATAGAACAGATAGAGCAATGCAAAACTGGGCATACATGAGGCGCCGTGGGCCAGCAACAGGAGCAGAATTGTACTCAACCACAATCTGTAACCTCATGGCCCGGCGTATCCCCCAGTCTGCAATTACCATCAAGCCAGAAGACTGATTCAATGAAGAGTGCAGGAGAGCATGACAGGAGCAGCACGAGGCGTACCTCAAAATGAGGTATCAACCTCGTGAAGCTGCAACACATGACGTCTTGCGTGCCAAACTGTGTAAGCAGCATGCGATAGACAGACATAAGTCGTCCTATAACCAGCGGATCAGATCTAAGCTCAATAGTCCTGCCACATTAAGCCGTGACTGGTGTTGGACAATTAAACAACTAACTGGAGGAGGTGGCTCCACAAATATCCCGATCCTCAATGATGGGGGAGCCCAGCACATCAGTGTGAAAGATAAGGCTGAAGCATTTGCAACAATTTTCAGCCAGAAATGCCGAGTTAATGATCCATCTTGGCCTCCTCCTGGTTTCCCCAGCGTCACAACTGCCAGAATTCAGCCAATTCACTCCACACGATATCAAGAATTAACTGAAGGTACTGGATACTGCAAAGGCTATCGGCGCTGACAATAGTCTGGCAATTGTACTGAACACCTGGGCTCCAGAACTAGCCGCACCCCTAGCCAAGCTGTTCCAGTACAGCTACAAAATTGGCATCTGCCCAGCAATGTGGAAAATTGCTCAAATATGTCCTCTACGCAAAAAGCAGGACAAGTCCACCCGGTCAATTACCACACCATCAGTCTACTCTCAACAATCAGTAAAGTGATAGATGCTGTCATCAAAGGTGCCATCAAGCAGTACTTGCTCAGCAATAACCTGATCAGTGACGCTCCGTTTGGCTTATACCAGAGCCACTCAGCTCTTTATCTCTTTCCAGCCTTGGTTCAAACATGGACACAAGAGCTGAACTCAAGAAGTGAGGTGAGAGTGACTGCTCTTAACAACAAGGCAGCATTGGTCCGAGTATGGCATCAAGGAGTCCTAGCAAAACTGAAGTCATTGGCAAACAGAGAAAAAAAAATTCACTGCTGGTTGGAGTCATACCCAGCACAAAGGACGATGGTTATGTTTGTTGGAGGTCAATCATCTCAGCTCCAGGACATCACTGCAAGAGTTCTTCAGTATAGTGTCCTGGGCAAAACTGTCATCAGCTGCTTCATCAATGACCATCCTTCAATCGTAAGGTCAGAAGTGGGGATGTCTGTTGATGATTGCACAATGTGCAGCACCACTCACGACTCTTCAGATACTGAAACAGTCCATATAGAAATGCAGCAAGACCCGGACAATATCGATTCTTGGGCTGATAAGTGGCAAGTAACATTCACGCCATACAAGTACGAGTCAATGCCCATATCCAACAAGCGAGAATCTAACCATTTCCTCTTGACATTCAATGGCATGACAATCGATGAATCCCCCACTATCAACATCCTAGGGGCTACCATTGAGCAGAACCTGAACCGGATTAGCCATATAAATATCGTGGCTACAGGAACAGGTCGGAGGCTAGGAACCTGCGCCGAGTAACTCAACCTCCTGACTCCCAAAACCTGTCCTTCATCTACAAGGCACAAGTCAGAGTGTGATGGAGTGCTCTCCGATTACTGGATCGGTGCAGCTCCGACAACACTCAAGAAGCTCGACACCATCACGGACAAAGCAGCCCTCTTGAATGGCACCCCACCACCGACGCTCAGTGGCAGCAGTGTGTACCATCTACAAGATGCACTGCAGCAATGTTCCAAGACTTCTAAGACAGCACCTTCCAAAACTACGACCTCTACCAACTAGAAGGAGAAGGGCAGCACTTGCATGGAAACACCACCACCTGAAAGTTCCCCTCCAAGTCACACACCGTCCTGACTTGGAACTATATCTCCATTCCTTCACTGTCGCTGGATCAAAATCCTGGAATCTCCCTTGCTTACAGCACTGTGGATGTACTTACCTCACAAAGACTGCAGCGGTTCAGCAAGATAGCTCACAACTACCTTCGCAAGGGCAATATGGGATGGGCAATAAATGCTGGCCTAGCCAGCGACGCCCAGATCCCATAGATGAATGAATAAAGTAAAAAAATAAATACAAAGCTTAGATGAGAAGAACAGTAATTCCATGAAATGTGGTCCGCACAGATAATGAATCAGTTTTAAAGGTCTCATAGTTGCATATAGAATATTAACAGAGACACCAACAGTAGTAAAGATGAGAGTATATTAATAGAGTATATTAGAAGTACAGTTAGCAATGTTTTTTAGAGTTAAGAGCCATATGCAGAGACTTATCAGGAATAACAACAACAAGGAGGGCGGAGTAAATGGCAGGAGAAGTAATACAGTTAAACATGGTTTGTAAAATCAATAGCTTGATAGGGAAGCTTACCAGGGACAGCAACAATAGCCAGGATGGGGTAATAAAAGTATTGAATAATCGCAAGTGCGAGCATAATCCGCCATTCTAGAGATAGCTGATCATAATATGCAGAAAGATAGACAAACTCCCAGGAGAAGCTCCTATCCGTTGTTGTAGCATTCCGATCTATTGTTCTCAGATTATGGCCCATGGTTGTAACATTCCAATCTATTGTTCTCAGATTCCAATGTATTCCCTCCCTCTCTCCGATGCCGCTGAACGCTGTTGGTGCAGAGGCGATGTTCCCTCTGACATGATGGGGTAACACATTGAAAGGTGTCCCTTATTAATAGAAGAGGTAAAATTTCCAGTTACACAATTTGGGTCCATGGAGACTGAAATTAATCACAGTCACTGAACAAACAGGTTCAGTTAACTCCTTCCAATCCAGCACAGTTTGCACCGTAATAAAGTGGGCGTGGTGCTGGAGGGCTGGGGGTTACAAATGTTAAGCCCTGTTTTACAAAAAAAGTAGCGATAGGATACACCATGTAATTACAGCCCCATTAGGCAAACCTCGTGAAATGTTGGGGAAATTCTTCGCGTCTATAATCTGGGACTAGATAATTGCGGTTTACAAAAAATATGAGATTATAAATGAGAAGCAACACAGATATGTTCATGGTAAATCATGTCTGTCAATGGCGGTGTAGTCGTTTGCAGTCGCATTGGAGAGAGTTGATGAGGATTGCACTGTTGATGCTTTTTATATGGACTATGAAAAGCCGTGGAATCAAGTAACATTTAATAAACTCATTGGGAAGTCTGAACTTAGTGGATTAAAGGGGCAGTGAGGGTATGAAGATGATATTGGCTGAGGAACATAATACAGAGAGAAGCGGTGAACATTTGTTGTTCAGAAGCTAGAGTGGTGGGTATGGAGCCTAGCCGTCAGTATTGGAAGCAGTGCATAGACTGATATCGAACGAGAATAATTTAAAATTCCTCAGACGATAGAGAATCAGGAATATAAAAGAAAATGTGAATGAAATGTGGTAAGAAAGAGAATGAGGTCCTGAAAGCAGATTTTTCGGGAGCGAGGAAGGATATAAACAGGCAGGACCTCAAAATCAGTAATCTCAGTATTACTCCCAGTCCCACGTGCAAGTAAGCATAAGAATAGAACTTGTAGAGAAGGGAGGACATCAGATTTCTGAGACATTGGGTGTGCTCCTGGAGCAGGTGGGACCTGTACCTTGTACCTGCACAAGGTTGCATCTTAGCAGGACTGGGCCGATTATCCTGGCAGGGAGATTTGTTAGTGCTGTTGGGAAGGGTTTAATTTAAATTGTCAGGGGGATACGAACGTGAGAGGGAGCTCAGGGAAGGAGAACTGGTAACTTGTCTGGGGTTTGGGAAACAGGAGCAAGTATCAGAGAGGAATACCAAGGAGCACAGAATACTGGGGGAGATAGATAGCACAAGAGTAGAGAATAACACATTATTAGGTTGGTTAGAGTAAGGGACACCGTAATAAAGTCTGAATCAGGTTTAATGTGCACGGATGTGAATCCCCGGAGTGTAATTAATAAGCCTGGTTAGGTACAGGCGCAGATTTCTTTTTGGAAATATGATGTTGTGGCTATAACAGAGACCTGGCTCAATGATGGGCAGGACTGAGTGTTAAATATAACTGGATACAAGGTGTACAGTAAAGGTAGGAAAGGGATAAAAGAGGCCGGGGTAGTGGTATTGATTAAGGTTAGTATTATAGTGATGGAGAAAACGGATGTCCTAGAGGGGTCGAGGGCAGAATCAATTTGGCTGGAGCTCTGGGACAAAACAGATCAATTATAATGCTCGGTGATGGCTACAGGCCACCAGTTAGTAGGAAGGAGGTGGAGGAAAAAAACGGCAAGGAAATTACAGAGACGTGCAAAAATTATAGGGTAGTTTTAATGGGGGACTTTAATTAACCAACAAAGACTGGGAGAATAGTAGTGTCAAGGGCAATGAGGAGCAAGAGTTCCTAGAGTCTGTTGATGAAAATTTTCTTCAACAGTATGTTGCTAGTCCAACAAGAAAGGAGGCACTGCTGGACCTGGATCTTGGGAATGAGTGGACCAAGTGGATCAAGTGTCAGTTAGAGAGCATTCAGAAGATAGTGATCATTGTATCATAATGGTTAGGCTGACTAAAGAAAAGGACAAAGAGCAATCCAGGGTAAGAATAACTAATTGGGGGAAGGACAATTTCAATGGGGTAAGAATGGAGCTGAGGCAAATAAATTGGAGTCCAAACCTGTCAGGAAAACCGATGCATGAACAATGGGCTACTGTGAATGAAGAAATAGTTCAGACACTGTCAAGGTATGTTCCCTCGAGGGGGAACATTAGGGCAAGCAAACCCAGAGCTCTTTGGATGACAAAAGAGGTAGCGATTAAGATAAAGAAGTGAAGGGTGTTTGTGACAAATTCCAGGTTGAAAACAATATTGAGAACCAGGCCGAATATAAAATGTCCACAGGGGAAGTCGAAAAGTAACGAAGAGAAGCAAAGAGATCGCATGAAAAGAGACTGACAGCTAGCATTATAGGAAATGTCCACGTTTTCTTTAGTCAACGGGTGGTGAAAGGAGGAGTGGTGCCATTTACTGACCAGAAAGCGGATTTACACATGGAAGCAGAGGGCACAGCTAAAGTATTAAATGAATTATTTGCATCTGTCTTCACCAAGGAAGAAGATGCAACCAAGGCAGTGTTGAAAGAGGAAACAGGTCAGACACTAGAGGGGATTAAAATTGATAAAGAGGAAGTATTAGGTAAGCTGTCTGTACTTAAAGTGGATAATTCACCAAAGCCGGATGAAGTGCATCTGAGGATACTGAGGAAAGTGAGCGTGGAAATCGTGGAGGCACGTGCCAATATTTTTCAGTCTTCCTTAGACTCTGGGGTGCTGCCAGATGATTGAAGAATTGTAAATGTTGCAGCTTGTTCAGAAAAGGGTGTAAAGATAAGCAGAGCAACTGCAGGCCATCAGTTTAACTTTGGTGGTGGGAAAACTTCTTGAAAAATATTTTGGAACAAAACCAATAGTCACATGGACAAATGCGAGTTAACTAAAGAAATCCAGCAGGTATTTCTTAAGGGGAAATCATGTTTAACTAACTTGCTGGAGTTGTTTTTGCGGAGGTAACAGAGCGAGTTGATGAGGACAATGCTGTTGATGTGGTGTACATGCACGTTCCAAAGGCATTTGATACAGTGCCACATTAAATGAATTGTGAGAAAACTGTATCTCATGGAATAAAAAGGATGGTAGCAATATGGATGCAAAATTGGCTGAGAGATAGCAAGCAAGTGGATAATGGATGTTATTGGCGCTGATTCCTGGGATGAAGGGGTTGACTTATCAAGAAGGGCCAGAAAGGTTAGGCCTTTATTCATTACTGTTTAGAAGGATGAGGGGTGTTCTTATTGAAACGTACCAGATTCTGAGGGGGTTTGACAGGGTAGATGTTGAGAAGATGGTTCCACTAGCGGGGGAATCTCAAACTAGGGGACATAGTGACAGAATAAGGGGACAATCATTTAAAACTGAGATGCGAAGAAATTTCTTCGATCAGAGGGTAGTGAACGCCTGGAATTGTTGTGGAAGCTAGATTATTAAAAATATGTAAAGAGGATGTAGATAGATTTATTGAAATATCGGGAAGTTGAGGGCGATGAGGAGCTGGCACAAAAGAGGAGTTGAGGTCTGGGGTAGGTCAGCCACGAACTTATTGAATGGTGGGGTAAGCTTGAGGGGCTAAATGGGTTATTCCCGCTCTTATGCTTATGTTCTTATATAAGTATTTTCCTATAGTCTACAGGCAGGTCAGGTGGAAGTTTCAAAATGTCTGCTTTTTGTCCAACTCACTGCTTTATAAAAGTCCAAAGTGAAAACAAAAAGCCTTCAATAGACGATCACGTGACCAGGCACAGTGTCTTCACTGTCATTCAAGATGAGTATTTGAGGAAGTCAACTCTCGCCCCGCCCCACCCCACCCCCCCCCCCCACCCCCCGCCGGCGCGGTTGACTTCTTTGTAACTGCTTGCTGTCCTATTATTGCTTACAAAGCCATAATCCAAAAAGTCCAGCTATTTGCAAGTCCACTGAAAATCGTTTTTTTCCTCCTTTTTTAACACACCGAAGTCTAAGATTTTGGAACAAAAATAAAACTTCTTTTTAGCAGAGTTCTGTTAATGAATGGTCACAGATAAACAGGGCAGCCACATCATCGAGAGCAATAGGTCAGTCCTGAGAGAGAAACCCTAACATTTGGCGTGCAATTGATGTTGTGTAATTAATGAATAGACACAATTGTGGAGCACAGCCACAATGAAGGGTGTAGTGGAGAAGCCCTGAAATAAACACCCTAACAGCTGTCATTCAGTAACTAAATGGACACCGTTGAAGGGTATAACCACATCACATAGTGCAATGGAATAGTTCTGAGAGTGACACTCTCGCTTTTGAAATTTACTTGATGAATGATCATGGTTGAAGAAGACAACCACATCCCTGAGTGCAGTAGGTCAGTCCTGAGAGGACACTCTAACATTTTTACTATAATTACTGAACGAAAGCAGGCAAAGAGGGCAGCCACATCGCAGAGGGCAGTAGAGCAGCTCTGAGAGAGGCACTCTCACACTTGTAGTTTAATTGCTGAAAGATCACAGTCAAAGAGGACAACCACACCCACAGTGCAGTAGAAAAGCGCGGAGGGAGACCCTCTAATATTTGTAAATTAATTGCCCAATTCTTTTGGGCCTCCTTATCTCGAGAGACAATGGATACGCGCCTGGAGGTGGTCAGTGGTTTGTGAAGCAGCGCCTGGAGTGGCTATAAAGGCCAATTCTGGAGTGACAGGCTCTTCCACAGGTGCTGCAGAGAAATTTGTTTGTTGGGGCTGTTGCACAGTTGGCTCTCCCCTTGCGCCTCTGTCTTTTTTCCTGCCAACTACTAAGTCTCTTCGACTCGCCACAATTTAGCCCTGTCTTTATGGCTGCCCGCCAGCTCTGGCGAATGCTGGCAACTGACTCCCACGACTTGTGATCAATGTCACACGATTTCATGTCGCGTTTGCAGACGTCTTTATAACGGAGACATGGACGGCCGGTGGGTCTGATACCAGTGGCGAGCTCGCTGTACAATGTGTCTTTGGGGATCCTGCCATCTTCCATGCGGCTCACATGGCCAAGCCATCTCAAGCGCCGCTGACTCAGTAGTGTGTATAAGCTGGGGATGTTGGCCGCTTCAAGGACTTCTGTGTTGGAGATAAAGTCCTGCCACCTGATGCCAAGTATTCTCCGAAGGCAGCGAAGATGGAATGAATTGAGACGTCGCTCTTGGCTGGCATACGTTGTCCAGGCCTCGCTGCCGTAGAGCAAGGTACTGAGGACACAGGCCTGATACACTCGGACTTTTGTGTTCCGTGTCAGTGCGCCATTTTCCCACACTCTCTTGGCCAGTCTGAACATAGCAGTGGAAGCCTTACCCATGCGCTTGTTGATTTCTGCATCTAGAGACAGGTTACTGGTGATAGTTGAGCCTAGGTAGGTGAACTCTTGAACCACTTCCAGAGCGTGGTCGCCAATATTGATGGATGGAGCATTTCTGACATCCTGCCCCATGATGTTCGTTTTCTTGAGGCTGATGGTTAGGCCAAATTCATTGCAGGCAGACGCAAACCTGTCGATGAGACTCTGCAGGCATTCTTCAGTGTGAGATGTTAAAGCAGCATCGTCAGCAAAGAGGAGTTCTCTGATGAGGACTTTCCGTACTTTGGACTTCGCTCTTAGACGGGCAAGGTTGAACAACCTGCCCCCTGATCTTGTGTGGAGGAAAATTCCTTCTTCAGAGGATTTGAACGCATGTGAAAGCAGCAGGGAGAAGAAAATCCCAAAAAGTGTGGGTGCGAGAACACAGCCCTGTTTCACACCACTCAGGATAGGAAAGGGGTCTGATGAGGAGCCACCATGTTGAATTGTGCCTTTCATATTGTCATGGAATGAGGTGATGATACTTAGTAGCTTTGGTGGACATCCGATCTTTTCTAGTAGTCTGAAGAGACCACGTCTGCTGACGAGGTCAAAGGCTTTGGTGAGATCAATGAAAGCAATGTAGAGGGGCATCTGTTGTTCACGGCATTTCTCCTGTATCTGACGAAGGGAGAACAGCATGTCAATAGTCGATCTCTCTGCACGAAAGCCACACTGTGCCTCAGGGTAGACGCGCTCGGCCAGCTTCTGGAGCCTGTTCAGAGCGACTCGAGCAAAGACTTTCCCCACTATGCTGAGCAGGGAGATTCCACGGTAGTTGTTGCAGTCACCGCGGTCACCTTTGTTTTTATAGAGGGTGATGATGTTGGCATCGCGCATGTCCTGGGGTACTGCTCCCTCGTCCCAGCACAGGCATAGCAGTTCATGTAGTGCTGAGAGTATAGCAGGCTTGGCACTCTTGATTATTTCAGGGGTAATGCTGTCCTTCCCAGGGGCTTTTCCGCTGGCTAATGAACAGAGTTAAAGAGGGTAACCACATCCCAAATTCCAGTAGATCAGTCCGGAAACAGACACACGAACTTTTGGAATTTAATTATGGAGCGATCACAGTGATAGAGAAGAGCGACATCCCATAGTATAGTAGAGCAGCCATGAAAGAGATACTTTACCATTTGAAATTTCATTACTGAATTGCAAAAGTTAAAGAGGAGAGCCACATCCCAGAGTGCAGCAGATCTGTTTTGAGAGAGGCACTCCAATATTAGGAGACTAATTACCGAATACAAGCAAGTACAGAGGAGAGCCACATAGACTCATAGAGTTATAGGGTTATAGAGCACAGTAACAGGAATTTCGGCCCATCGTGTCTGTGCTGGCCTTGAAGCTCCCATTGCAATCCCATTTTCCAATTTTTAAGACACAATTGAGGGAGGGGCAGGACTGGCAGCTCAATATTTCAGTGTGCAGTATCTTCAGCCATGACAGGGGAAGGAACAAAAGAGGTTGTGGCATTGCACTGTAGATCAAGGAGTCAATTACTACAGGAGGGAGGGATGAGACCTTGGAAGGTTCTTCAAATGAGGCCAAAAGGGTAGTACTTAAAAACGAAAAGGGGCAATCATTTGGCTGGGAATGTACCACAGGCCTCCAAACAGTCAGGGAGAGATAGAGGAGCAGATACAAAGGGAAATCCCAGAGATGTGTAAAAATAATCAGGTAATATTTGTTGGGGATTTCAACTTACCTAATATTAACTGTGATAGTCTTCGTGTAAAAGTTTTAAAGGGGGCAGAATTCTTAAAATGCTTACAAGAGATCTTTTTCAGCCTGTACTTAGAAAGTCCCACTAGGAAAGGGGCAGTACTGGACCTAATCCTAGGTAATAAAGCCAGGCAAGTGGTAGAAGTGTAGTGGGGGATGGGGGGCACTTCGGGGATAGTGAACACAACTCTGTAAGATTTAAGGTCGTTATGGAAAAGGACAAAGCCGGGCCGGTAATGAAGGGTCTGAATTGGGGGAAGGTCGATTTCCAAATGGGAAAACAGTATCTGGCCAGACTGGACTGGGAGCAGCTAACTGTAGGAAAGTTTACATCCGACCAGTGGGAGTACTCAAAGAGCAAGTAGTGAGGGATCTGAGCCAATGTGAACCCGTTAAGGTGAAGGGAAGGAAGAACAAGTCCAAGGAACCCTGCATGTCAAGGTAGATAGAGAATTGGATCAGGAAAATAAAGGAGGCTTATGGCACATTCGGAGCACTGAAAACAGCGGAGGCACTAGAGGAGTATAGAATGTGTAGGCGGGTAACAAAAAAAAGTTATTTGGAGAGCGAAGAGGCGACATGCAAAAACACTGGAAGGCAAGATAAAGGACAATACTAAGACGTTTTGTAAGTATATTAAGGGCAAGAGGATTACCAGGGAAAGGGTGGGACCCATTAGGGACCAATGTGGCAATCTGTGTGTGGAGACAGAGGATATAGGTGAGGTTTTAAATGGTTACTTTTCATCTATGTTCATTATGGAGAAGGACGATGTGGGGAAAGGTGATTGTGAAATATTCGAACAAGTTAGCATTGGAAGGAAGGACGTATTAGCTGGTTTAGCGGGCTTAAAAGTGGATACAGTCCTATGCCCAGATGATATGTCTCCCAGGCTGTTATGTGAGGCAAGGGAGGAGATAAGAGGGACTCTGACACATATTTTCATATGCTCTCCGGCCACAGAAGAGGTACCAGATAATACAGCGTTGCATTATTCGCTTGTGCCTTAACAGGTCTATATTTGATCTGCCTTCCGGGCTGACTTAGCTTCTCTTCTGTATTTGACTGTGCATCACCCGCTACTCTACCTCCAGCCTGCATCCCATCCTCCTGTCAAATTAGATTAACTGCTCGCCACCCCCACCCACACCCGTACCTGCAGCATGAGCAAATCTCCCAGCAAAGATGTTGGTTCAATTCTGGTTCAGGTGCAACCCATCCAACCTGCACAGGTCCCACATTCGCCAGAAACTGACCCAGTAATCCAGGGATCTAAATCTCTCCCTCCTGCACCATCTCTTCAGCCTCGCATTCAGATGTCCCTATCCTCCTATTCGTACACTCACTAGCCCGTGGCACGGGGAGTATTCCAGAGATTACAAGCTTTGAGGTCTAGCTTTTTAACCTGCTACCGAGCTCCCCAAATTCTTGTTGCAGGACCTCATCCTTCTTTCGACGGATGTCGTTGGTACCAATGCGAACCACGACCTCGGACTATTCACCCTCCCCCTTCAGAATGTCCTGCAGCCACTCCACATCCATGAGTGTAGTGGAACAGCCCTGAAACAGACACACAAATAGTTGGAATTTACTTACTGAATGGCCGTGTATGCCGTGGACAGCCACATCACAGAGTTCAGTCGATCAGCTCTGAGAAATAAACTAACATATGGATTTTACATAATTAAAGGACACAGTTAACATGCACAGCCACATCCCACACATAATTGACCTCTCAAGAATTGCCTTCACAGCCATCAACTAAGGTACAACAAGAGAATACATCCCACTTAAATGGATTGTTTGCTGCTTGTCCATCACCTTTCCCAGATGGAAGGATGCTAACCAGTATAAAAGATGCAATAACTAGATATAAAGAAAATAATGATATGATTGGGAAAAGTCAGCATGCGGTTATGAAAGGGAAATCATGTTTGTCATACCTGTTGGAGTTTCACGAGGATGTTGCTTGTAAGATTGATAAAGGAGAATTAGTTGATGTGGTGTATATTGGATTTTCAGTAACTGTTTGATAAGGTCCCACACAGGAGGTGAGGAAATAAAATTAGAACATATGGGATTGGGATAATAGACTGCAATGGACTGAGAATTGGTTAACAGACAGAAACGGAGAGTAAGAATAAATGGTTCATTCTCAGGATGGCAGGTTGTAACTAGTTCTGTATCACAAGAATCAATTCTGGTGCCACAGCTATTCATAGTCTATAAAAAAATAATTCGGATATGGTGACCAAATCTAATATCTAAGAAATTGATGACACAAAACTAGTTGGAAATGTAATTTATGAGGATGATAGAAGGAGACCTCAAGGAAACTTGGACAGGCGAAGTGAATGGACAAGAACTGGACAAATTTAATATAATATGAGCGCGTGTATTTGTCCACTTTGATAGAAAAAAACAGAAAGGTAGAGTATTTCCTAAAAGGTGAGAGGTTGGAAAATGTTGATGTCCAAAGGGAACTGGGTGTTGTTGTTCAGGAGTTAGGAAAAGCTAGCATGCGGGTGTAGCAAGCAATTAATTAGGCAAATGGCACATTGACCTTCATCACAAGGGATTTTGAGTACAAGAGCAAATATCAAAGATTGCTGGAAATACTCAGCAGGTCTGTGGAGAGCGAAGCAAAGCTAACATTTCAGGTCTGTGACCTTTCATCAGAAATGGCAAAGGTTAGAAAATAATTCACATTTTATTTTTTAACCATGTGCCTGCTTTCCATGTAGTCAGAGCTGCTCAGTATTCTGCTATTAACACTCTCTCTGGACTAATGCTTTGTCTTTCACCACAAGCACTAAGACACTCTTTGCCTTTGTCCCAGGACAGCTTTGTTATTTAATCTCTCCTACCCTCTGTCCCATCAAACACCTTCATCTTTGTTCTTCCACCCACCGCAATCCCGTGCACTTGCTCACAACCTAATTCTTTTCTAACCTTTGCCAGTTCTGATGAAAGGTCACAGACCTGTAAAGTTAACTTTGCTTCTCTCTTCACAGATGCTGCCAGACCTGCTGAGTATTGCCAGCACTTGTTGTTTTTATGTTAGATTTTCAGAAACTGCAGTATTTTGCTTTTATTTTAGTGTTTAATTCACAGCCACCTCTTTTCCAGGAATGCCTACGTTGAAGAACTTCTGCTCTTCTCTCCGGTGGATTTCCGTTTGTCACTTTTATCTTGTTCACCTTCATTGTGTTCTATTTCACTCCTGGTATTTGATAAGTTCTCTACCAAAACACGTTTTCACAACCACATCTCCTTCCTCAGTGATTGTCTCCGGTTCAGAAGTATTCCACGTGGATTCCAACTGAAGTTTCATCCTTCATGTTTTGAATCCACCGAAGAGTACAGCTATCTGTGAGAAATACAGCATTCCTCGGACTGCTGTGCTTGCCGCATCCTGAGTTCCACAAGCAGTGCTATGTGCTGCCACATGTGCACACTGGACCTCTCTCTCTCTCTCCTGAAGCACCGCCTCACCTTATCTCAAAGCTGTTCTGTTCCGCAGTTTTGTTTCATCCTTCGTGGTATCAGACGCATTAACAAAAACGTGTTTCCTTCCTTTCAGGTGGAAGCTGCAACAGCTGATGGGGACTAATGCACCTCCAGATCCTTCTTCCCCTACACTCCCCTCTGACCACACCCTTTTTGATCTGACCTCTTGCCATGTATTCACTGTACCCTCTGACCTTTCTCTCTGTAACGCTGAACCTTCTGCACTCCGGAAAGATCTCAGTTCTGTCCTCCGACGCCCCTATCTCAATGAATTTCTCGCTTGACATGACTTTGACTTCTTCTTCCATCGCCTTCGCCTCTGGGCTCACTTCTTTGACCAGGAGTCCTGCCCCACCCCACCCCACCACCGACCAGCAGACCCTTTCACATGCCTCCAGCATTTTCCCTCCTCCTGGACACCTCCCTCCGACCTCTTACACACTCTTCATCTTTTTTTGAATAATATCGGCTAGACATTGGCCATCTCAATTTCTCGATGCCCTCCCTCCCTCACTCACTCTAACCCGTCCTCCTCTGAACTTGCTGCACTCCTTTCTCTCACGTCTCACCCCGACATTGTCATCAAAACTGCAGACAAGGGTGGTGCTGTTGTTGTCTGGCGCACCGATCTCTTCCTTGCAGAGGCTCAGTGCCAACTTTCAGACTGGTATTTATTCCCACTTCCTCCTGGACCATGACCCCACCACTGAACATCGAGCTACTGTCCACAGTACTGTTCATAGGACTGTCACTGGCCTCATCGCCTCTGGAGATCTTTCCTCTACAGCTTCTGACCTCATAGTCCTGCAACCCTGGACAACCCTCTTCTACCTCCTTCCTAATTTCCAACAACAGGACTGTCCCAGCAGAGCCATTGTTTCAGCCTGTTCCTGCCCCACTGAACTTATTTCATCCTATCTTGACTCTATCTTTTCTCCCCAGATCTAGTCGATTCCAACCTACATCCGTGACCCTTCTGATGCACTACATCAGTTTGGCAATTTCCAGTTTCCTGGCCCAAACCGCCTGCTCTTCACTATGGACGTCCATTATTTTCTACACCTCCATCCCCCACCAGGACTGTTTGAGGGCCCTCTGCTTCTTCCTTGAACAGAGATTCAACCAGTCCCCATCCACCATCACCCTCCTCCGCTTGGCTGAACTTGTTCTCCCATCGAACAACTTCTCCTTCAACACCTCTCATTTCCTTCAAGTAAAATGTGTTGCTATGGTTACCCTCATGGCTCCCAGTTATGCCTGTCTTTTTATGGAGTATGTCGAACATTCCTTTTTTCCAGTCCTAATCAGGATTCCTCCGCCAACTCTTTTTCTGGTAAATTGATGACTGTATCGTTGCCGTTTCCTGCTTCTGCCCCGAACTGCAAAACTTCATCAACTTTGCTTCCAATTTCCGCCCTTCTTTCACCTTTACATGACCCATCTACGACACTTCCATTCCCTTCCTCGACCTCTCTGTCTCCATCTCTGGGAATAGACTGCCTACTAATATTCATTATAAGCCCACCGAACCACAGCCACATCGTCTACACGTCTTTACACCCTGCCTCCTGCAAAGATTCCATTCCATTTCCGAGCTTCTCTGGATCTGGAACAGCAGCTCTGGTGATTCAACCTTCCTCGATCGTGCTTCTCATATACCTTGTTTTATCCTCAGCAGAGGATTCACATACTGCCTCAGTATAAAGTATGTATTGAGTATTAAGAGTAACTCTTGTCCATCCACATACTGCCTCAGCCAGCTATCCTGGACAGACTTTAAAAATTCTTCCCCATTTGATCCCTTAGCACTCAGGCAGTCCCAGTCAATATTCTTTTCTTTTGGGCCTCCTTATCTCGAGAGACAATGGATACGCGCCTGGAGGTGGTCAGTGGTTTGTGAAGCAGCGCCTGGAGTGGCTATAAAGGCCAATTCTGGAGTGACAGGCTCTTCCACAGGTGCTGCAGAGAAATTTGTTTGTTGGGGCTGTTGCACAGTTGGCTCTCCCCTTGCGCCTCTGTCTTTTTTCCTGCCAACTACTAAGTCTCTTCGACTCGCCACAATTTAGCCCTGTCTTTATGGCTGCCCGCCAGCTCTGGCGAATGCTGGCAACTGAGTCAATATTAGGTAAGTTAAAATCACCTACTATTGCAACTCTATAATTCATACACCTATCTGTGATTTCCCTGCATATATGCTCCTCCAATTCCCTCTGACTATTCGGGGGCCTATAGTATAATCCCATCAATGTGATCGCCCCTTTCTTATTTCTAAGTTCTACCCATGTGGCCTCGCTGGACATCCACCCCCCCACACCCCCCCCGCACCCCCGGGATATCCTTGCTAAGTACTGCCGTGATGTCCTCCCTAATCAATAGTGCAACTGACCCTCCTCTCTTAACTCCACCTCACCTCGGAATCATCAGTACCCCAGAACATTGAGCTGCCAGTCCTGCCCATCCCTCAACCACGTTTCCGTAATAACTATAATATCACAATCCCATGTACTGATCCATGTTCTGAGTTCAACTATCTTACCTGTTTGGCTTCTTGCATTAAAGTAAATGCAGTTTAGACTACCAGACCATCCACGCTCCCTGTATTGCCCCTGCCCGACCTGCCTACAGGACTTTCTTGCTTTAGCCTCTACATTTGTCTCAACTATCTCATCGGAGAGACTACTACTTTGGGTCCCACACCCCTGCCAGACTAGTCTAAACCTTCCTGGGTAGTAATAGCAAACCTTCCCGCAAGGATATTGGCCCCTTCCAGTTCAGATGCAACACGTCCCTCTTGTACTGGTCACCCCTGCACCAGCAGAGATCCCAATGATCCAAGTATTTGAAGCTGTCCCGCCTACACCAACACTTCTGCCACGCATTCATTTGTTCTATCCTCCTATTCCTACCCTCACCAGCACGTGGCAGAGGGAGTAATCTTGAGATTACAACCCTAGAGGTCCTGATGTTTAACCTTCTGCCTAACTCCCTATATTCACTTCGCAGGACCTTATCTCTCTTCCTCTTAATGATTTTGGTACCTCTGGATGCTCATCCGTCCCTTTCAGAATGTGCTGCAGCGGCTCCAAGACATCCTTGACCCTCGCACCAGTGAGTCAACATACCATCCTGGAGTCTCGTTTGTGGCCACAGAAACGCCAAGCTGCATCGCTTACGATCGAGTACCCTATCACTATAGTTCTTCCACCGCTTTTCCTCCCCTGCTGTGCAGCAGCGACCTCCGTGGTGCCACGGACGTGGCTGTTGCTGCTTTCCCCTGGGAGGTCATATCCCCCAACAGAATCCAAAGCAGTATATCTGTTTGAGAGGGGGATGGCCACAGGAGACTCCTGCAATACGTGCCTGCGACTACTACGGGGACTTATTATATGGGGACGTATTAATTTCTGCATTAGGGCACCGCCTGTTATTCTGGCCAGAGAAAGAGCTGGGATAGATTACTGTACATGGGGATTTGTTGATTCCCACCTTATAGAAATGCCTGTTATTGGGTTCAGAGTGAGGAGATGGATCTGCACAATGGAGACCAGGATTCTTTCATTCCCGCATTGTGCCCGCTATTGGAAGAGGGAGAGGGAGAGGAGCTGAGATTGTTCAATGGGGATCTTGATTTCCTTCATTCTCGCATTGTGGAACTGCCAATTTCCCGGTCCTGAGACAGGATTTGGGTTTGTTCAATAGCGATGTGACATCTATTCAATCTAACATTGTGGAACTGCCTGTGATGCCGCCAAGATATAGCAGCTGGAATTGTTCAATTGAGATGAGGGACTTGAGCATTCACACATTGTGGAACCAGTTGTCCGAGCCAGAGATAAGATCTGGGTTTGATCAATGCAAGTTGGTGGAATTGTTCAGTCTCACATTGTGCAACAGCCTGTTATCTGGGTCCGAGAGAGCAGCAGGTATTTTTCATTGCAGATGGATAATTGTTTCTTGTCAAATTATGGAACTGACTACCATCTGTCAGAGGATGCAATTGGCAGTGTTTAATGGAGTTAGGGGATTTGTTCATTCTTACTTTGTGGAACTTCCTGTTACCCGGGTCAATGAGAGGAGCAAGGATTCAATGGAGCTCGTGGATTTCCTCATTCCCACATTGTTGAACTGCTTGATATTCGTGTCAGAGAGGAGAAATGAAATTGCTCAGTTATGATGAGGAACTTCTTCTTTCTCTTATTGTGGAGCTGTCTGTGATCTGCGCCAAAGAGAGGAGCTGGAATTGTCGAATGCGCATGGGGTTCTGTTAATTCCAGCGTTGTGAAACTATCTGCTATCCGGGTCAGTAAGAGGAGCTGGGAGCCGCGTTAGAGAGAGGAGCTGGGATTGTTCATTGGAGATGGGATATTTGTTCACATTTGCATTGTGAGACTCTGTGCGATCTGGGTCTCACAGATGAGCTGGAATTGCTCAATGAAGCAGATGGGGCATTTGTTCATACCAGCATTGTGGGATTGCCTGTTACCCGGATCATAGCCAGGAGCTTGGATTGTACATCTGATATGGCGACTTGCTCATTTCAATATCTGGGACTACCAGTTAACTCGGTCACAGAGGCGGGTGATGATTGTCGAATGGAAATGGACAACATTTTAGTTCCCGCATTGTGCAAGTGCCAGTTACCTGGGCAGTTAACTGAGCCAGAGAAAGCAGCTTGGATTGTTCAATGGAGAGGGAGGATTTACTCATTCTCCCATTCTACAATGGCCTGCTATCCAGGTCAGAAAGAAGAGCAAAGACTCTTCAATAGAGGTGGGTGATTTGTTGATACCCGCAATGTGGAACTGCTGGCATTCCATGCCAAAGAGAGCAGCTGGGATTGTGCATTTGGGCCAGGGTATTTTCAATCCAAAATTGTGGAGTTGCCTGTTCTCCAAGCAACAGGGAGGAGCTGAGTTTTTTCGGGGAATTATTCATTCCTGCTTTGTGGAACTGCGTGCAATCGGTGTCAGGGAGCGAATCTGGGATCTTGCAATTCATATGGGGGTATGTTCAGTTACGAATTGAGAAATGGATGTTTTCTGGGTCACAAAGATGAGCTGATAGTGTTCACTGTAGGTAGGGATATGTTCATTCCCACATTGGGGGACTGCCACTTATCCGGTTTAGAGGCAGGAGGTGTCAATTCTCAATGGATATTACGATTTTGATCAATCGGGCATTGCGGAAATGCCTGTATTCCGTGTGTGAGAGGGAAGTTGGGATTGTTCACTGCAGATGGGGACATGTTCATTCACGCATTGGTGTTGTCTGCTATCTGTGTCAGAGGGATGTGCTGTGAATGTTCAGCGGAGATGTTGTTTTTTTTCACATTCTAACATTGTGGATTTACCTGTTATCTGATAGAGGGGCTGGGATTCTCCAATAAGGATGGGCATTTGTTCATTCTGCATTTTGGAATTGTATTCTATTAAGCAGAGTGCAAGAAGCTGTGGTTGTTCAGTGGAGATGGGGGATCTGTTAATTCCTGGATTGTGAAATTGCCTGTCATCCAGGGCAGAGAGCGAGAGAAGCTGAGATTGTCCAGCGGAGATGGGGGTTTGTTGGCTCAGCCATTGTAGAAATAACTGTTGTTAAGGCCAGAGATAGGAGCTGCGATTGTTCGCTGCAGATGGGGAATTGTTTCATTCACACATTGGGGGCTGCCTATTATCTGGTCAGAGGCAGGAGCTGTGAATTTTCAATGGAGATGGTGATTTGTTCATTCCTGCATTGTTGAAACGCTTGTTATCCGGGTCGGAGACAGGAGAAGATATAGTCTAATAAGGAAGGGGATTTGTTGAATCCATTTCATTGTAGAACTGCCTGCTATAATGTTCTGAACAAGAAGCTAGGCATGTTCAACAGAGATGGGACAATTGTTCATTCCAGCATTGTCCAACTGCCTGCTATTAAGGCCAGAGCGAGGAGCTGGAAGTATGCAATGGAGATGTGTGATTTGTTCATTTCCACAATGTGGAACTGCCTGATATCCAGTCCATAGACAGGAGCTGGATTTTGCAAAGGATTTGGGGTATTTGCTCATGCCTGCATCGTGAAACTGCCTGTTATCTGCACCAGACAGAGGAGCACGGCTTGTTCAATGCAGAGTGGAATATGTTTATCCCTGCATTGGAGAAGTGCTTTCCAGGCCAGAGAGAGGTTCTGGGAAAGTTCAGTGGAGATGGGATTTGTTCATTGGCACTTAATAGAGCTGCTTGCTGTCCGGTCACAGAAAGAAGCTGGACTTGCTCAATGGAGATGGGGATTTGTAGGTTCAACATGCTGTTCAATTGTATGTTCTCCAGGCCAGAGTGAGGACCTAGTGTTGTTCAATGGGGGTTGGGATATGCAATGCAGGCCAGTGGGAGCAGCTGAGCTTGTTCAATGGAGATGGGGTATTTATTCTTTCCTTCATTGTGCAACTGCATATTATCCATGCCTGAGAGAGAGGTAGGTATTCGTTCATTTCTACATTGTGGAACTGCCTGTGGTCCAGTCCAGAAAGAGTAGCTGGGATCGGTCTGTGGAAATGGGGATCTGTTCATTCCACAATGTGGAGCTGCCTGTTTTCTGGGACAGATCGAGGAGCTGGCATTGTTCAATGGAGATGGGGAATTTATTTTCATTCCTACATTGCAGAACTGCCTGTTATCCAGCCTGGGAGAGGAGCTTGGTGTGTTCAATTGAGAGGCGGGAATCTTTTCAATCCGACTCTGAGGAACGCCTATTATCCAGGCCAGAGAGTTGAGCTGGGACCGTTCAATAAAGATGGGGGTTTTATCCATTCCTACATTGTGGAACTGTTATAATCGGTGTCAGGGAGAGAATCTGGGATCTTGAAATGGAGACGGGGACATGTTCAGATGCGAATGGTGCAACTGCCTGTTTTTCAGGTCAGAGAAATGAGATGGGATTGCTCACTGCAGGTGGGGATATGTTCATTCCCGCTTTGGAAGACTGTGTGTTAATAGGCGAGGGAGAGGAGCTGGGTTTGTTCAATTGTACGAAGTGATTCGTTCATTCTGAGAGGCGGAACTGCCTGTCTTCTGTTTCAGAAAGAGGAGCTGCGACTGGTCACTAGATAGAGATTTTCATTCCCGCCTTGTGGAACTGAATGTTATCAAGGCAAGAGAGAGGAGCTGGGATTACTCAGAGAAAACTGCGGAATTGTTCATTCCCGCATTGTTGAACTGCCTGCTGTCCAGGCCAGTGAGAGGAGCAGGGAATTTTAAATGGGGATAGTATCTTTGCATTCCACTTTGTAGAATGGCCTGTTTTCTGGTGACAGAGAGGAGGTGTGATTGTTGAATTGATATGAGGGATTTGTTCATTTCTGCATTATGCAACTGCATGTTATCTGGGCTAGAGCGAGGAGCTGGGCTTGTTCAATGGAGATTGGGGGTTTGTTCATTCCCAGATTGTGGAACAGTCTGTTATCCAGGCCAGAGAGAGGACTGTGACTGTGAAATGCAGATGGGGACACGATTTATCCTGCATTGCAGAACTGCCTATTATCTAGGTCAGAGAGAGTAGCTGAGATTGTTAAATGGAGATGAGGGATTTGCTCATTGCCACATTGTTTAATTTTCTGGTATCTGGGTCAGAGAGAGCAGCTGGTATTGTCCAATAAGGACGGGGATTTACCCATTCCAGCATTGTGGAACTGGCCGTTATCAGGGTCAGAAAGATGAGACTGGATTGTTACTGGGAGATGGGTGATTTGTTCTTTTCCGCATTCTGTAACAGCCTGTTAATGCTGTTACGAACAGGTGGGAGTAATGCACTGTTAACTCAGTCCCACAGGTCAGAGTAAATCAAATAAAGTTTTCCAGCGACCCAAGACTAGCCAAATTAAACGCTCTATTTTCCCCGAGAGTAAAGCATACCAAACCAGGTCCCTTTAAACAACAACAACATTACCTATTTATTAGAAAATAAATAATAGGTCTTAACTACTAACGAGATAAATCTATACATGAAAAACCCTTATCCCCTAACCCTCATGCACGAACACACACATACATTCAAAAAGAAGCGGTTAACTGGTTTCACAAGGGGGATTTGTGTTATAAATGTTTCTTAGGAATAGAAGAAAGAATGAAACAAAAAATGAGGTTCCCGTTCTGGCAGGATGTTTCTGGTTTGGTAAGATGTCCCAGAGTCAAATAGTCGGATGCCACTCAAAGTCTCTCTCAGGGTTTGATGAACAGTCTGTGATGGGTAGGTGTTCATGGCAATTTCACTGCGGCAGGCGTGACATCGGTCTTTCATCAGGGTGTAACAATAGGTCTGCTTGAGTTTTGAAACAGCAGACTAGCAGTAGAAATATTCTTCAGGTTTCAGGATTTTCTGAGAACACAGGAGACAGCAGGAACCTCAGTGGATGCAGAAATTCTTCAGAGCACAGAGGTAACAGCAATCCGCGCCCTTTCATTCACAGAATTCCTTTTCATGAGATGCGAGTCTCCTTTACAGAGAGAGCGGAAACACTTTTCTGAGCCTTTTTTCTCTTGTGACAAGCAGATCAAGGAAAAAATGTAACTGTATTCTCTTTGTCCAATTCATCGGCTTTTAAAGGGTCTAAAATGAACACAAACACCTTCCTGAACTTGACCATATGTCCAGACACAATGTTACCCCTTGCCAGTCAAGCGTCTCTGAAGAAAGTTCAAACCCCTGAGATTCCTTTGAAACTGTTGCCCTTTCTGCTCTTTTACACGTTTAATTTCCTTTCAAAACACCCATAAAGTTGACCTCTTTGTTTGGAACTTCCTTTCGAAATATTGCAGAAGTGGAAGTTATTTTCGCTAGTGTCTTTCACTGACAAACATACTTCTTTCATTTTGTTTTTGAAGCACATAGAAGTTCAAGATTTTAGTGCAAAAAAAACATTTTGTCACACGGCCGTCCTTGGCGAAATGAAATAGTATTCTTGAATGCATTTTATTACAATGTATAACGTAAATTGAAAACATTTTACACATTTTTAGCACTCCTGCCACGCACTCGCTATGCTGGTAGTTAACAATTTTTTGGTACCATGATTACACATGTGAATCAATGAATTTAAAGTCGTGATAAAACATCTGTGCTAACATTTTCTTTGTACCCGAAATATGTACACTTTCCAAGTGATAAGGCTGTAACAATAAACTTCATCTTTTTCTGGCATTTTGGCGTTTCAATTTTGCCACAAAGGTTACTGGTTATAGTCAGTGTCTATCAGCCTTTCTTTGTAGTCGTGGCGGACGCATACTGCAAAATGTTTAAGAGCCATAAATATTCCTAACGTTTCCTTTTCCACAGTGGAACACTTTTATGGTGCCTATTCAGTTTTCTTGAAATGTACCTGACTGTTTTTTCTATGCCCGATTCGTCATCCTGCCACAGGGCTGCACCAACCCCCAGGTCGCTAGCATCAATCACTATACTTAAGGGTTCATCAAAATTTGCAGTAGCCTTCGTTAAGATTGCCTCTATCTTTTCACAAACTGCCTGGCATTCAACTGACCATTCTACCATGGTTTACTTTTTCAGTCGCAAATCGGTTAGTGGAATAGCTACAGTGTTAAGCTTGGGTAGAACATTTTTGTAGAAACCACACATCCCCAAAAGCCTCATGATTTCACGCTTAATTTTAGGGACAGGGAACTCCACTAAGCTTTGTACTTTTGCCGTTCTTGGCAGCACTTGTCCTTGCCGCACCGTATGTCCGAGGTAGGTTACTCTGACTTTTCCAAGTTCACTTTGCGCCAGATTTACCATTAGTTCAGCGGCTTTTAATTCTATAAACAGGGTTTCAAGTTTTAAGTGTTCCTTCCAAGGTTTACTGTATATTAGTACAGCATCAAGATACACGACATAATTGGGAAAACTGGCTATCACTTGATCCATTCGTCTCTGAAAAGTTGTTGGCGCATTTTACAGCCCGAATGGCTTCAGCCAGCACTGATAAAGACCATCTGGTGTGACAAAAGCTGATATTTCTTTAGCTTGTGGTCTCAAAGGAACCTGCCAGTATCCCTTTAACTAACCTATCTTTGTACAAAACAAGGCACTGCCCGCTCTGTCAATACAGCGAGAATTGGGCAGGAGTCTGCCTTCGTTACTGCATTGTCTTTTCTGTAGTCTATGCAAAGTCCGGTTTCCCCATCATGTTTATGCACGAAGACTATTGGTGAACTTCAGCTGCTTTGACTCGGTTCAATTATTTTTTTCCAGCATGCATTGGATTTCTGTTTCTCCTTGGGACTGTTTGTCTGGACTTTAGCGGTAAGGATGCTGTTATAAAGTAGAAGATTTCCCTATATTCACATCATGTGCTGCTAAGGTTGTACATCCTAGCTTATCCCTACAGAATCTTTGAAATAAAAGCAAACTATTGCAGATGCTCGGAAGCTGAAATAAAAACAAGAACTGTTGGAAATACACAGAAAGTCTGGCAGCATCTGTGGAGAGTGAACCAGAGTAAACGTTTCAGGTCACTGACCTTTCATTAGAACTGGCAAATATTAGAAATGCAATAGGTTTTCAGCAAATACAGCGGGGGTGGGTCAACAGATAACAAAAGGTAAGGTGTTGGTTGGACAGAGGGTCACAGAAAATAACAGACAGAAGGTTATGGAGTAAAGGCAAACGTATGCTGAAAGACAAAGCATTCGTGCAGCGAGGGTGTTAATTGACAGACAAATGAACAACTCTAACCCAAAGCAAAAACATGAAAGAAACCGTGGGCAAGCACATGGTAAAAATTAATGATGAAACAAACTAAAATAAAAATAAACAAATTAAAATAATGAATAAGAAAAAATAAAAAGGGGGCCCATTATGCTTTGAAATTATTGAACTCAATGTTCACTCCAGCAGGCTGTCGCGTGCCTAATCGGTAAATGAGGTGCCGTTCCTCGAGCTTACATTGATGTTCACTGGAACACTGCAGCAAACCCAGGACAGATAAGTGGGCATGAAAGCGGGGTTTGGAGGGGGGGGGTGGGGTTGTTGTGGGGGTGTGGGGGGGGCGGTTTGTAATGGCAAGTAACCGGAAGCTTGGGGTCATGCTTTTGGACTGAGCAGATGTGTTCCACAAAGCGGTCACCCAATCTCATTTTGGTCTCACCACTGCAGAGGAGACCACATTGTGAGAAGAGAATACAATATATTAATTGAAAGAAGTACAAGTAAATCGCTGCTTCACCTGAAAGGAGTGTTTGGGGCCTGGGATAGTGAGGAGAGAGGAGGTAAAAGGGCAGGTGTTACTCTTCCTGCGATTGCATGGGAAGGTGCCGTGGGAAGGGGACGAGGTGGTGGGAGTAATGAAGGAGTGGACCAGGGTCTCGCAGAGGGAATGATCCCTTAGAAATATTGACAGGGGAGGGGGGATGTTGTGATTGGTCGTGGAATCATGCCATGATGTCGTGGCATGATGGAAATGGTGCAGGGTGACCCTTCATATGTGGAGACTGGTGGGGTGGTAAGTGAGGACAAGGGAAACACTGTCGTGGTTCTGAGAGGGAGAAGAAGGGGTGAGGGTAGAGGTGTGGGAAATGTGCTGGACATGGTTGACGGCCTTGTCAATCAAAGGCAGGGGGAGGCGGGGTGGTGGGGTGGAATCCTCTGCTGAGGAAAAAACAAGGTATATGAGAAGCACGATCGTGGAAGGTTGAATCACCAGATCTGCTGTTCCAGATCCAGAGAAGCTCGGAAATTGAATTAAATCTTTGCAGGAGGCAGGGTGTAAAGACGTGTAGACGATGTGGCTATGGTTCGGTGGGCTTATAATGAATATTAGTAGGCAGTCTATTCCCAGAGATGGAGACAGAGAGGTCGAGGAAGGGAATGGAGGTGTCGTAGATGGATCATGTAAAGGTGAAAGAAGGGCGGAAATTGGAAGCAAAGTTGATGAAGATTTGCAGTTCGGGGCGGAAGCAGGAAACGGCAACGATACAGTCATCAATTTACCAGAAAAAGAGTTGGCGGAGGAATCCTGATTAGGACTGGAAAAAAGGAATGTTCGACACTCTCCACAAAAAGACACGCATAACTGGGAGCCATGCGGTTAACCATAGCAACACCTTTTACTTGAAGGAAATGAGAGGAGTTGAAGGAGAAGTTGATCGATGGGAGAAGAAGTTCAGCCAAGCAGAGGAGGGTGGTGGCTGATGGAGACTGGTTGGACCACTGTTCAAGGAAGAAGCAGAGGGCCCTCAAACCGTCCTGGTGGGGGATGGAGGTGCAGAAAATAATGGACGTCCATAGTGAAGAGCAGGCGGTTTGGGCCAGGAAACTGGAAATTGCCAAACTGATGTAGTGCATCAGAAGGGTCACGGATGCAGGTTGGAATCGACTGGATCTGGGGAGAAAAGATAGAGTCAAGATAGGATGAAATAAGTTCAGTGGGGCAGGAACAGGCTGAAACAATGGCTCTGCTGGGACAGTCCTGTTGTTGGAAATTAGGAAGGAGGTAGAAGAGGGTTGTCCAGGGTTGCAGGACTATGAGGTCAGAAGCTGTAGAGGAAAGATCTCCTGAGGCTATGAGGCCAGTGACAGTCCTATGGACAGTACTGTGGACAGTAGCTCGATGTTCAGTGGTGGGGTCATGGTCCAGGAGGAAGTGGGAAGAAATACCAGTCTGAAAGTTGGCACTGAGTCTTTGCAAGGAAGAGGTCGGTGCGCCAAACAACAGCAGCACCACCCTTGTCTGCAGTTTTGATGACAATGTCGGGGTGAGACGTGAGAGAACGGAGAGCAGCAAGTTCAGAGGAGGACGGGTTAGAGTGAGTGAGGGAGGGAGGGCATCGAGAAATTGAGATGGTCAATGTCTAGCCGATATTATTCAAAAAAAGATCAAGAGCGGGTAAGAGGTCGGAGGGAGGTGTCCAGGAGGAGGGAAAATGCTGGAGGCATGTGAAAGGGTCTGCTGGTCGGTGGTGGGGTGGGGTGGGGGAAGACTCCTGGTCAAAGAAGTGAGCCCAGAGGCGAAGGCGATGGAAGAAGAACTCAGAGACATGTCAAGCGAGAAATTCATTGAGATAGGGGCGTCGGAGGACAGAGCTGAGACCTTTCCGGACTGCAGAAGGTTCAGTGTTATGGAGAGGAAGGTCAGAGGGTACAGTGAATACATGGCAAGGGGTCAGATCAAAAAGGGTGTGGTCAGAGGGGAGTGTAGGGGAAGAAGAATCTGGAGGTGCATTAGTCCCCATCAGCTGTTGGAGCTTCCACCTGAAAGGAAGAAAACAAGTTTTTGTTAATGCGTCGGATACGATGAAGGATGAAATGAAACGGCGGAATAGAACAGCTTTGAGAAAAGGTGAGGCGGTGCTTCAGGAGAGAGAGAGGTCCAGTGTGCACATGTGGCAGCACATAGCACTGCTTGTGGAACTCAGGATGCGGCAAGCACAGCAGTCCGAGGAATGCTGTATTTCTCACAGATAGCTGTACTCTTGGGTGGATTCAAAACATGAAGGATGAAACTGCATTTGGAATACACGTGGAATACTTCTGAACCGGAGACAATCACTGAGGAAGGAGATGTGGTTGTGAAAACGTGTTTTGGTCGAGAACTTATCAAATACCAGGAGTGAAATAGAACACAATGAAGGTGAACAAGGTAAAAGTGACAAACGGAAATCCACCGGAGAGAAGAGCAGAAGTTCTTCAACGTAGGCATTCCTGGAAAAGAGGTGGCTGTAAATTAAACACTAAAATAAAAGCAAAATACTGCAGTTTCTGAAAATCTAACATAAAAACAACAAGTGCTGGCAATACTCAGCAGGTCTGGCAGCATCTGTGAAGAGAGAAGCAAAGTTAACTTTACAGGTCTGTGACCTTTCATCAGAACTGGCAAAGGTTCGAAAAGAATTAGGTTGCAAGCAAGTGCACGGGATTGCGGTGGGTGGAATAACAAAGGTGAAGGTGTTTGATAGGACAGAGGGCAGGAGAGATTAAATAACAAAGCAGTCCTGGGACAAAGGCAAAGAGTGTCTTAGTGCTTGTGGTGAAAGACAAAGCATTAGTCCATAGAGAGTGTTAATAGCAGAATACTGAGCAACTCTGACTACATGAAAAGCAGGCACATGGTTAAAAAATAAAATGTGAATTATTTTCTAACCTTTGCCATTTCTGATGAAAGGTCACAGACCTGAAATGTTAGCTTTGCTTCGCTCTCCACAGACCTGCTGAGTCTTACCAACAATCTTTGATATTTGCTCTTGTACTCAAAACCCTTTTGTGATGAAGGTCAATGTGCCATTTGCCTAATTAATTGCTTGCTACACCCGCATGCTAGCTTTTACTAACTCCTGAACAACAACACCCAGTTCCCTTTGGACATCAACATTTTCCAACCTCTCACCTTTTAGGAAATACTCTACCTTTCTGTTTTTTCTATCAAAGAGGACAAATACACGCGCTCATATTATATTAAATTTGTCCAGTTCTTGTCCATTCACTTCGCCTGTCCAAGTTTCCTTGAGGTCTCCTTCTATCATCCTCATAACTTACATTTCCAACTAGTTTTGTGTCATCAATTTCTTAGATATTACATTTGGTCACCATATCCGAATTATTTTTTATAGACTATGAATAGCTGTGGCACCAGAATTGATTCTTGTGATACAGAACTAGTTACAACCTGCCATCCTGGGAATGAACCATTTATTCTTACTCTCCGTTTCTGTCTGTTAACCAATTCTCAGTCCATTGCAGTCTATTATCCCAATCCCATATGTTCGAATTTTATTACCTCACCTGCTGTGTGGGACCTTATCAAACAGTTACTGAAAATCCAATATACACCACATCAACTAATTCTCCTTTATCAATCTTACAAGCAACATCCTCGTGAAACTCCAACAGGTATGACAAACATGATTTCCCGTTCATAACCGCATGCTGACTTTTCCCAATCATATCATTATTTTCTTAATATCTAGATATCGCATCCTTTATAATGGTTAGCATCTTTCTATCTAAGAAAGGTGATGGACAAGCAGCAAACAATCCATTTAAGTGGGATGTATTCTCTTGTTGTACCTTAGTTGATGGCTGTGAAGGCAATTCTTGAGAGGTAGATTATGTGTGGGATGTGGCTGTGCACGTTAACTGTGTCCTTTAATTATGTAAAATCCACATGTTAGTTTATTTCTCAGAGCTGATCGACAGAACATGGTGATGTGGCTCTCCACGGTATACACGGACATTCAGTAAGTAAATTCCAACTATTTGTGTGTCTGTTTCAGGGCTGTTCTATTACACTCATGGATATGGAGTGGCTGCAGGACATTCTGAAGGGGGATGGTGAACAGTCCGAGGTCGTGGTTCGCATTGGTACCAACGACATCGGTCGAAAGAAGGATGAGGTCCTGCAACAAGAATTTGGGGAGCTAGGTAGCAGATTAAAAAGCAGGACCTCAAAGCTTGTAATCTCTGGAATACTCCCCGTACCACGTGCTAGTGAGGGTACGAATAGGAGGATAGGGGCATATGAATGCGAGGCTGAAAAGATGGTGCAGGAGAGAGAGTTTTAGATTCCTGGATTACTGGGTCTGTTTCTGCCAAATGTGGGACCTGTGCAGGTTGGATGTGTTGTACCTGAACCAGAATGGAACCAACATTCTTGCTGAGAGATTTGCTCATGCTGTTGGTTCGGGTGTGGGTGGGGGTGGTGAGTGGTTAATCTAATTTGACAGGAGGATGGGATATAGGCTGGAGGTGGAGTAGAGGGTGATGCATAGTCAAATATAGAAGAGAAGCTATGTCAGCCCGGAAGGCAGATCAAATATAGACCTGTTCAGGCAGCAGCGAATAATGCAACGCTGTATTATCTGGTACCTCTCCTGTGGCCAGAGAGGATATGAAAATATGTGTCAGAGTCCCTGTTATCTCATCCCTTGCCTCACATAACAGCCTGGGATAGATCTCATCTGGGTCTAGGACTGTATCCACTTTTAAACCCGCTAAACCAGCAAATCCCTGCTTCCTTCCAATGCTAATTTGTTCGAATATTTTACAATCCCCTTTCCCCACATCGTCCTTCTCCATAATGAACACAGATGAAAAATAACCATTTAAAACCTCACCTATATCCTCTGTCTCCACACACAGATTGCCAAATTGGTCCCTAATGGGTCCCACTCTTTCCCTGGTAATCCTCTTGCCCTTAATACACTTATAAAACGCCTTAGGATTGTCCTTTATCTTGTTTTCCATTGTTTTGCATGTCCCCTCTTCGCTCTCCTAACAGCTTTTTTTTGTTACCCGTCTGCACATTCTATACTCCTCTAATGCCTCCGCTGTTTTCAGTGCTCCGAATGTGCCATAAGCCTCCTTTATTTCCCAGATCCAATTATCTATCTACCTTGACATCGAGGGGTCCTTGGACTTGTTCGTCCTTCCCTTCGCCTTAATGGGTTCACGTTGGCTTAGATCCCTCACTAATTCCTCTTTGAATGACTCCCACTGGTCTGATGTAAACTTTCCTACAGGTAGTTGCTCCCAGTCCAGTCTGGCCAGATACTGTTTTACCATTTGGAAATCGACCTTCCCCCAATTCAGTCCCTTGATTTCCGGCCGGCTTTGTCCATTTCCATAACTACCTTAAATCTTACAGAGTTAAGGTCATTATCCCCGAAGTGCCCCCCGACACAAACCCCCCCCCCCAACCCACCCCCACACCCCCTCCCACCAACACTACACTTCTACCACTTGCCCGGCTTTATCCCCGAGGATTAGGTCCAGTATTGCCCCTTCCCTTGTCGGACTTTCTACGTACTGGCTGAAAAAAGATCTCCTGTAAGCATTTTAAGAATTCTGCCCCCTTTAAACCTTTTTACACGAAGACTGTCCCAGTTAATATTAGGTAAGTTGAAATCCCCAACAAATAATACCTGATTATTTTTACACATCCCTGGGATTTGCCTATATATTTGCTCCTCTATCTCTCCCTGCCTGTTTGGAGGCCTGTAGTACATTCCCAGCCAAATGATTGCCCCTTTTCGTTTTTAAGTTCTACCCTTTTGGCCTCATTTGAAGAACCTTCCAAGGCCTCATCCCTCCCTACTGCAGTAATTGACTCCTTGATCTACAGTGCAATGCCACAACCTCTTTTGTTTCTTCCCCTGTCATGGCTGAAGATCCTGCACGCTGAAATATTGAGCTGCCGGTACTGCCCCTCCCTCAACTGTGTCGTAAAAGGCTGGAAAATGGGATCACAATGGGTGCTTCATGGCCAGCACAGACACGATGGGCCGAAATTCCTGTTACAGTGCTCTCTAGCCCTATAACTCTATGAGTCTATGTGGCTCTCCTCTGTACCTGCTTGTATTCGGTAATTAGTCTCCTAATATTAGAATGCCTCCCTCAGAACAGATCTGCTGCACTCTGGGATGTGTCTGTCCACTTTAACATTTGCAATTCAGTAATGAAATTTCAAATGGTAAAGTGTCTCTTTCATGGCTGTTCTACTATACTATGAAATGTCGCTCCTCTCTGCAACTGTGATCACTCCATAATTAAATTCCAAAAGTGGGAGTGTCTCTTTCCGGACTGATCGACTGCAATTTTGGATGTGGCTACCCTCTTTAACTCTGTTCATTGGGCAATTAATTTAAAAATATTAGAGGGTCCCCCTCCGTGCTTTTCGACTGCACTGTGGGTGTGGGTGTCCTCTTTGACTGTGATCTGTCAGCAATTAAACAACAAATGTGAGAGTGCCTCTCTCAGAGCTGCTCCACTGCCCTCTGCGATGTGGCTGCCCTCTGCCTGCTTTCGTTCAGTAATTATAGTAAAAATGTTAGAGTGTCCCTCTCTGAACTGATCTACTGCACTCTGGGATGTGGCTGTCTAATTCAACCATGATAATTCATCAAAATTTCAAAGGCTAGAGTGCCACTCTCAGATCTATTCCATTGCACTATGTGATGTGGTTATACTCTTCAACTGTGTCCATTTAGTTACTGAATTCCAGCTGTTAGGGTGTCTATTTCAGGGCCTCTCTACGACACCCTTCATTGTGGCTGTGCTCCACAATTGTGTCTATTCATTAATTACACACCATTAATTGCACGCCAAATGTTAGGGTGTCTCTCTCAGGACTGATCTATTGCTCTCTGTGATGTGGCTGCCCTCTGTATCTGTGACCATTCATGAACAGAACTCTGCTAAAAATAAAGTGTTATTTTTGTTCTAAAATCCTCGACTTCGGTGTGTTAAAAAAGGAGGAGAAAAACGATTTTCAGTGGACTTACAAATAGCTGCACATTTTGGATGATGGCTTTGTACACAATAATAGGACAGCAAGCAGTCACAAAGAAGTCAACCGGGCCGGCGGGGGGGGGCGGGGATTGACCTCCTCAAAAACTCATTTTGAATGACAGTGGAGACACTGTGCCTGGTCACGTGATCGTCTATTGACGGCTTTTTGTTTTCACTTGGGACTTTTAGAAACCAGTGAGTTGGACAAAAAGCAGACATTTTGAAACTACGACCTCACCTGCCTGTAGACTATAGGAAAATACTTGTATAAGAAAATAAACATAGGAGCAGAAATAGTCCATTTAGCCCCGCAAGCTTACCCCACCATTCAATAAGTTCGTGGCTGACCTACCCCAGACCTCAGCTCCTCTTTTGTGCCAGCTCCTCTTCGCCCTCAACTTCCCGATATTTCAATAAATATATCTACCTTCTCTTTACATATTTTTAATGATCTAGCTTCCACAACAATTCCAGGCGTTCACTACCCTCTGATCGAAGAAATTTCTTCGCATCTCAGTTTTAAATGATTGTCCCCTTATTCTGTAACTATGTCCCCTAGTTTGAGATTCCCCCGCTAGTGGAACCATCTTCTCAACATCTACCCTGTCAAGCCCCCTCAGAATCTAGTACGTTTCAATAAGATCACCCCTCATCCTTCTAAACAGTAATGAATAACGGCCTAACATTTCTGGCCCTTCTTGATAAGTCAACCCCTTCATACTAGGAATCAGCCCGAATAACATCCATTATCCACTTGCTTGCTGTCACTCAGCCAATTTTGCATCCATATTGCTACCAACCTTGTTATTCTATGAGATACAGTTTTCTCACAATTCATTTTATGTGCCACTGTATCAAATGCCTTTGGAACGTGCATGTACACCACATCAACATCATTGTCCTCATCAACTCGCTCTGTTCCCTCCGCAAAAACAACTCCAGCAAGTTAGTTAAACATGATTTCCCTTTAAGAAATCCTTGCTGGATTTCCTTAGTTAACTCGCATTTGTCCATGTGACTATTGGTTTTGTTCCAAAATATTTTTCAAGAAGTTTTCCCACCACCAAAGTTAAACTGATATCCTGCTGTTGCTCTACTTATCTTTACACCCTTTTCTGAACAAGCTGCAACATTTACAATTCTTCAATCATCTGGCAGCACCCCAGAGTCGAAGGAAGACTGAAAAATTATGGCAAGTGCATCTACGATTTCCACGCTCACTTCCCTCAGTATCCTCGGATGCACTTCATCCGGCTTTGGTGCATTAGCCACTTTAAGTACAGACAGCTTATCTAATACTTCCTCTTTATCAATTTTAAACCCCTCTAGTGTCTGACCTGTTTCCTCTTTCAACACTGCCTTGGTTGCATCTTCTTCCTTGGTAAAGACAGATGCAAAGAATTCATTTAATACTTTAGCTGTGCCCTCTGCTTCCATGTATAAATCCCCTTTCTGGTCAGTAAATGGCACCACTCCTCCTTTCACCACCCGTTGACTATAGAAAACGTGTACATTTCCTATAATGCTAGCTGTCAGTCTCTTTTCATGCGATCTCTTTGCTTCTCTTCATTACTTTTCAACTTCCCCTGTGGACCTTTTATATTCGGCCTGGTTCTCAATATTGTTTTCTACCTGGCATTTGTCACAAACACCCTTCTCTTCCTTATCTTAATCTCTATCTCTTTTGTCATCCAAGGAGCTCTGGGTTTGTTTGCCCTAATTTTCCCCCTCGAAGGAAGACACCTTGACTGCGTTTGAACTATTTCTTCATCCACGTTAGCCCATTGTTGATGCATCGGTTTTCCTGCCAGGTTTGGACTCCAATTTATTTGCCTCAGCTTCATTCTTACCCCATTGAAATTGGCCTTCCCCCAATTAGTTATTCTTACCCTGGATTGCTCTTTGTCCTTTTCTATAGTCAGCCTAACCATTATGATAAAATGATCACTATCTTCTGAATGCTCTCTTACTGACACTTGATCCGCTTGATCCACTCATTCCCAAGAACCAGGTCTAGCAGTGATCCTTTCTTGTTGGACTAGCAACATACTGTTCAAGAAAATTTTCATCAACACACTCCAGGAAGTCTTGCTCCTCATTGCCCTTGACACGACGATTCTCCCAGTCGATGCTGGTTAATTAAAGTCCCCCATTAAAACTACCACATAATTTTTGCACTTCTCTGTAATTTCCTTGGAGTTTTGTTCCTCCACCTCCTTCCTACTAACTGGTGGCCTGTAGAAGTCACTGAGCAATATAATTGAACCTGTTTTGTGCCAGAGCTCCAGCCAAATTGATTCTGCCCTCGACCCCTCTAGGACATCCTTTTTCTCCAGCACTACAATGCCCACGTTAATCAATACCACTACTCCGGCCTCTTTTATCCCTTTCCTACCTTTACTGAACACCTTGTATCAGGTTATATTTATCACCCTGTCCTGCCCATCATTGAGCCAGGTCTCTGTTACAGCCACAACATCATATTTCCAAAAAGAAATCTGCGCCTGTACCTAACCAGGCTTATTAATTACACTCCGGGGATTCACATACGTGCACATTAAACCTGATTCAGACTTTATTACTGTGTCCCTTACTCTAACCCACCTAACAATGTATTATTCTCTACTCTCGTGCTATCTATCTCCTCCAGTATTCTGTGCTCCTTGGTATTCCTCTCTGATACTTGCTCCTGTTTCCCAATCCCAGTCAAGTTACCAGTTCTCCTTCCCTGAGCTCTCTCTCACGTTCGCATCCCCCTGACAATTTAAATTAAACCCTTCCCAACAGCACTAACAAATCTCCCTGCCAGGATAATCGTCCCAGTCCTGCTAAGATGCAACCTTGTGCAGGTACAAGGTACTGGTCCCATCTGCTCCAGGAGCACACCCAATGTCTCAGAAATCTGATGTCCTCCCTTCTATACAAGTTCTCCAACCACGTGTTCAATCGTTGGATTCTTCAATTATTATGCTTACTTGCACGTGGGACTGGGAGTAATACTGAGATTACTTATTTTGAGGTCCTGCCTGTTCATAAACTTCCTTGTTCCCTAAAAATCTGCTTTCAGGACCTCATCCTCTTTCTTACCACATTTCATTCACATTTTCTTTTATATTCCTGATTCTCTATCGTCTGAGGAATTTTAAATTATACCCGTTCGATATCAGTCTATGCAGAGCTTCTAATACAGATGCCTAGGCTCTATACTCACCCCTCTAGTGTCGGAACAACAAATGTTCACCGCTTCTCTCTGTATTATGTTCCTCAGCCAATATCATCTCCATACCCTCACTGCCCCTTTAATCCACGAAGTTCAGACTTCCCAATGAGTTTATTAAATGTTACTTGATTCCACGGCTTTTCATAGTCCATATAAAAAGCATCAACAGTGCAATCCTCATCAACTCTCTCCAATGCGACAGCAAACGACTACACCGCCATTGACAGACAAGATTTACCATGAACAGATTTGTGTTGCTTCTCATTTATAATCTCATGCTTTTAGTAAACCGCAATTATCTAGTCCCAGATTATAGACGCGAAGAATTTCCCCAACATTTCACGAGGTTTGCCGAATGGGGCTGTAATTACATGGTGTATCCTATCGCTACTTTTTTGTTTAACAGTGCTTAACATTTGCAACCCCCAGCCCTCCAGCACCACTCCCACTTTATTGTGTTACAAGCTGTCCTGGATTGGAAGGAGTTAACTGCACCTGTTTGTTCAGTGACTGTGATTAATGTCAGTCTCCATGGACCCAAATTGTGTAACTGGAAATTTTACCTCTTCTATTAACAAGGGACACCTTTCAATGTGTTGCGCCATCATGTCAGAGGGAACATCGCCTCTGCACTAATAGCGTTCAGCGGCATCACAGAGAGGGAGGGAATACATTGGAATCTGAGAACAATAGATTTTAATGCTTCAACCATGGGTCAGAATCTGAGAACAATAGATTGGAATATTACAACAATGGGCCATAATCTGAGAACAATAGATCGGAATGCTGCAACAATGGATAGGAGTTTCTCCTGGGAGTTTGTCTATCTTTCTGCATATTATGATCAGCTATCTCTGGACTGGCGGATTATGCTCGCACTTGCGATTATTCAATACTTTTATTACCCCATCCTGGCTATTGTTGCTGTCCCTGGTAAGCTTCACTATCCAGCTATTGATTTTATAAACCATGTTTAACTGTATTACTTCTCCTGCCATTTACTCTGCCCTCCTTGTTGTTGTTATTCCTGATAAGTCTCCGCATATGGCTCTTAACTCTAAGAAACATTGCTAACTGTACTTCTAATATACTGTTTTAATATACTCTCATCTTTACTACTGTTGGTGTCTCTGCTAATATTCTATATGCAGCTATTAGCCCTTTAAAACTGATTCATTATATGTGCAGACCACATTTCATGGAATTACTGTTCTTCTCATCTAAGCTTTGTATTTATTTTGTTTTTTTATTTATTCAACCATGGGATGTGGGCGTCGCTGGCTAGGCCAGCATTTAGTACCCATCCCATATTGCCCTTGCGAAGGTAGTTGTGAGCTATCTTGCTGAACCACAAGTACATCCACAGTGCTGTTAGCATGGGAGATTCCAGGACTTTGATCCAGCGACAGTGAAGGAATGGCTGCATAGTTCCAAGTCAGGACGGTGTGTGACTTGGAGGGGAAATTTCAGGTGGTGGTGTTTCCATGCAAGTGCTGCCCTTCTCCTTCTAGTTGGTAGAGGTCGTAGTTTTAGAAGGTGCTGTCTTAGAAGTCTTGGTACATTGCTGCAGTGCATCTTGTAGATGGTACACACTGCTTCCACTGAGCGTCGGTGGTGGAGGGAATGAATGGCAGTGGATGGGGTGCCATTCAAGAGGGCTGCTTTGTCCGGGATGGTGTCGAGCTTCTTGAGTGTTGTCCGAGCTGCACCGATCCAGTAATCGGAGAGCACTCCATCACACTCTGACATGTGCCTTGTCGATGAAGGACAGGTTTTGGGAGTCAGGAGATTGAGTTACTCGGCGCAGGTTCCTAGCCTCCGACCTGTTCCTGTAGCCACGATATTTATATGGCTAATCCGGTTCAGGTTCTGCTCAATGGTAGCCCCTAGGATGTTGATGGTGGGGGATTCATCGATTGTCATGCCATTGAATGTCAGGAAGAAATGGTTAGATTCTCTCTTGTTGGATATGGGCATTGCCTGGCACTTGGATGGCGTGAATGTTACTTGCCACTTATCAGCCCAAGAATCGATATTGTCCGGGTCTTGTTGCATTTCTATATGGACTGTTTCAGTATCTGAAGAGTCGCGAGTGGTGCTGCACATTGTGCAATCATCAACAGACATCCCCACTTCTGACCTTATGATTGAAGGATGGTCATTGATGAAGCAGCTGATGACAGTTTTGCCCAGGACACTATACTGAAGAACTCTTGCAGTGATGTCCTGGAGCTGAGATGATTGACCTCCAACAACCATAACCATCGTCCTTTGTGCTGGGTATGTCTCCAACCAGCGGATATTTTTTTTTCTCTGATTCCCAATGACTTCAGTTTTGCGAGGACACCTTGATGCCATACTCGGACCAATGCTGCCTTGTTGTCAAGAGCAGTCACTCTCACCTCACTTCTTGAGTTCAGCTCTTGTGTCCATGTTTGAACCAAGGCTGCAAAGAGATAAAGAGCTGAGTGGCTCTGGTATAAGCCAAACAGAGCGTCACTGATCAGATTATTGCGAAGCAAGTACTGCTTGATGGCACCTTTGATGACAGCATCTATCACTTTACTGATTGTTGAGAGTAGACTGATGGTGTGGTAATTGACCGGGTGGACTTGTCCTGCTTTTTGCGTAGAGGACATATTTGAGCAATTTTCCACATTGCCGGGTAGATGCCAATTTTATCGCTGTACTGGAACAGCTTGGCTAGGGGTGCAGAAAGTTCTGGAGCACAGGTGTTCAGTTCAATTGCCAGAATATTGTCAGGGCCGATAGCCTTTGCAGTATCCAGTACCTTCAGTTATTTCTTGATATCGTGTGGAGTGAATTGGCTGAATTCTGGCAGTTGTGACGCTGGGGAGATCAGGAGGAGGCCAAGATGGATGATTAACTCGGCATTTCTGGCTAAAGATTGTTGCAAATGCTTCAGCCTTATCTTTCACACTGATGTGCTGGGCTCCCCCATCATTGAGGATCGGGATATTTGTGCAGCCACCTCCTCCAGTTAGTTGTTTAATTGTCCAACACCAGTCACGGCTTAATGTGGCAGGACTATTGAGCTTAGATCTGATCCGCTGGTTATAGGACTACTTATATCTGTCTATTGCATGCTGCTTACACAGTTTGGCAAGCAAGAAGTCATGTGTTGCAGCTTCACGAGGTTGATACCTCATTTTGAGGTACGCCTCGTGCTGCTCCTGTCATGCTCTCCTGCACTCTTCATTGAACCAGTCTTCTGGCTTGATGGTAATTGCAGACTGGGGGATACGCCGGACCATGAGGTTATAGATTGTGGTTGAGTACAATTCTGCTCCTGTTGCTGGCCCACGGCGCCTCATGTATGCCCACTTTTGCATTTCTCTATCTGTTCTATATCTATCCCATTTAGCACAGTGGCTTTGGTCAACATCACAAATTCCGTTCCCTATCTACTGTCGCCATCCCCCCACTAGACCAATGACTGACGCTGAACCAGACTGTTCACAACCTCGACGATCTCTATGACCCGCAACTGAGTTCTGATCCTATATCCTCTTCAGTACCCATTATATCTACTACCACCTACCTAATATCACCCGTTTCCACCTCTGTATAAACCTGTCTGCTGCACAAATCATCATCCAAACATTTGCTTAATACAGATTCCCAATGCTTCCCTGTGCACCCTCCCAGATACTACCTTCATAAATTACAGCCCACCGAACAATGTACTGCCCGTATCCCAGCTCACAACAAATCCCAATCGACAGTCGCTCCTGTGCTGACTGAACTACAATGGTTCCCCATCCAGCAGAACCTCAGTTTTAATACTCTTAGTCTTGTGTTTGAATCCATACATGGCCTCCCCCTCCAATTAATCCCATTCCCCTATCCGCTTCCCATATTCCTCCAAGTTGTCCCCCTTTAAGCATTCATCAATTCTCTTTGATTCAATAAGGAGGTAGTCACAGAGCTGTTTCACCTTCTGCAAAACGACCAGGAGATGCGTACCAGGGCAAGGATGGCGCAGCCAGTGGCCTTTACTGTTACAGTTTCATTGAACTTCTCTGCACTCGGAGCTATGCAGGCAGGAGCCGGCAACGTATCCAGTGTTTCACTGTATACTGTTCATCGTTGCGTCCGGGAGATGACAGATGTCATCTAATACTGGGTGAGGCGAATATATTGTTTTCTCCCTCTGCAGGGAGCAGCACGATGTGAGGTCCCAGGGCTTTGCCAGGAGAGCGGGTTTCCCAATGGTGTCCGTGGCTCTGTGGAGCCTCGCATGTCGATGGGGAAAGGTAAAGGATCTGAAAGAACTCTCACTCCATTATTGTACAGCTGCCGTGTGACCATGCACAATATATCATTTCGGTGAATGTCCACTAGTCTGGAAGCAGCCATGATACCTTCATTCGAAGCAGTGGGTATTCCCAACGTCTTCGACCCTCCAAGGAGAACCAAAATGTGGTTTTCAAGAGACAAAGACCACCAACTCGATCCATAGCTAATGAATTCTCCTCGCCCATACACCCACCCTTTTGTCGCCAACCAACCATGCAAAAATAACACATCTTTAACGTTAAAAATGGAGCCAACAGATCCATCGTGGAGCAAACAATCGGCGTGATGAAGCACTGCTTCCAATGCGTGAACCGCCCAGGGTGCGCACTCCAGTACACGCTGGAACAGGTGCACAACTTTGTGGTTTTCTGATGCACCCTTCATATCATTGCCATCATGGCAACACAGAAATCGGAAGCCCACTCATGCAGTGGAGGAGGAGGAGGATATTATCTGGATCCCTTTAACCCAGACAAGTTGTGAGAAAGTTCCTGACAACACTCCAGTACAAATGGGATAACTTTTTTCTTGCACCAATGACTCACCCATTCAGCAAGAGTAAGAGTAAGAGGGGACATCAGATACGCTCCATCACAGGAATAGAATTAACAATAGAAGTAGACCAAGCGGCTCCTCGAGCCTGCTCCACTATTCAATAAGATCAGGGATGATCTGTTTCTGTCTCGAATTCCACAATCTCATCGACCCCGATAACCGTTGATTTCCTCATCTAACAGTAATCTATCCACCTCGCCTTGAATAATATTCAACACCCTGCCTCCACCGCCTGTACAAAGACATTTTCCTTCGTCCTAGAGGTGTCTGGCAAAGAACCATCGAAAAATTACAGCACCGAAGGAGGCAAGTCAGCCCATTGTGTTTGTGCCTGCCCAAAAAAAAACGAGCCGCCCAATCTAATCCCACCTTCCATCACCTGGTCCATTGCCTTGCACGTTCCAGCACTTCAGATGCTTGTCCACGTACCTTTTAAAAGAATTGATGCTTTCTGCCTCCACTACCGTTCCTGGCAGTGAACTCTAGACAACTACCACCCTCTGGGTGAAAATCGTCCCTCATGTCCACACTAATCCTTCTACCAATCAACTTAAATGTGTTCCCCTGGTAATTGACCTCTCCACTAGCGGAACCAGGTCCTTCCTGTCTGCTTTATCTAGGCCCCTCATCATTATGCACACGTCAATTAATTCACCCCACAGCCTTCTCTGTTCTAAAGAAAACAAACCTGGCCTATCTAATCTTTCCTCATAGCTCAAACTTTCAAGATCTGGCAACATTCTTGTAAATCTCCTCTGGACATCTTCCAGAGCAATTATGTCCTTTCTGCCATGTGGTGATCAGAACAGTATGGAGTACTCCAGCTGTGACTTAGCCAGTCTTTTATACTGTGGGAGCATTATATCCCTGTTGTATTCTATACCTGACCAATAAAGGAAATCATTCCATGTGCCTACTTCACCACTCTATCTACCGATCTATCTACACCATCAGCGACCTGCAACGTCTCTCACCTCTTCTAATCCTCTCAATATCCTCACGTTTATTATATATTTTCTTGCTTTATTTGCCCTCCCCAAATGCATTACCTCACACTTAATTCCATATGCCACTTTTCTGCCCACTCAACCAAACCACTGATATCTTTCAGGAGTCTATGACTATCCTCTCCACTATCGACTCCCAATTCTTGTGCCATCGGCAAATTTCCCAATCATTTAATTCCAAATCATTAATATATACCGCAAACAGCAAAGGTCCCAACAGTGGCATCCCTGTGGAATGCCACTGCAATCAGCTTTCCATTATCAACAACAACCGTCAAAGTCTAGCCTTTGTTTCCTATCTCTGAGCCATTTATGGATCCAACGTGCGGCATTCTCCTGAATCCCGTAGGCGTTCATTTCACTGATCAGTGTGCCATGTGAGACCTTGTCAAATTTCTTACAAAAATCAATGCGATGCTTGTTGTAGAATATGGAATTTATTTTTGATTTGTTTTGAAATGCTTGTACGTTTTAAACTCTAAGCTTTATTTAATGAAAGAAAAAGAAGGACATCTCTTAATTAATGGCAAGGGCTAGCCTTCCCTATCTGTGATCGCTGACCCTGCCGCAATCATTGGAGATCCGGGTGTCCAGCGATGGTTATGGTTCCAGATCAGGTGTAGGACACGCAATGCACCCTGAATGTCAACGGAACACCATCATACTTAAGAGGCATCTGATTCTCCAGCCATTGACCTGGTCCAAGTCCTGGTGTAGTACTGACTGTGGCCCCGCTCCCTCAGTGACTGACCACACTACTTGTCTGGGGATCCAGCGATGGGTCTGGTCCCTGGCTTGGTGTAGTACAAGAAATAGGGCCTGCTTCCTGTCTTTCCCGCCATCCCCGCCACCCTTACCTGGTACTGGGTCTCCAGCCAAATGGATGCTCCCAGACCTGGTGTAGTACCGGCAGCGGCCGCCTATCCCAGATTGGCTCTGGTAATCGCAATGCAAAGTCATAGTAACTGCGGCTCCAGTGATGGCCTGGTCCCAGGCCTGGTTCAGTAACATCAGTAATGCCGTTCAGTGACTGGCCCCAGCGAACCCGCCATGCTTAGCTGAGGTCCAGGTCTGCAGCAATGTTCCTGCCTCCAGGCCTGGTGTCGAATCAGTAATGGGTCCCACTCCCACACTGATCCAGGTGACACGCCACACCTGCTGTTTGGGACTCCAGTGATAGACCTGGTTCTGAGGGCTGATGTAGCATCGTCAGTGGCTGCTGCTCGGCGGTTGCTTTTTGGCATCCCTACAACATTTATCGGGGATTCATATGCCCAGAAATGGTCTTGGTTCCAGGCCTGCTGCAGTAATGGCAATGGCTCCAACGCCGAACAGGCCCCAGTGACACCACCACACTTATCAATGGTCTGGTTCTGCAGCTATAGTCCTGGTCCCAGGCTTGGTTTAGTGCCTGCAGTGGTCCCAATCCCAATTCTGAAGAAGTGTCCCTAACCTGAAACGTTAACTCTTCTTCTCTCTGCACAGATGCTGCCAGACCAGCATTTCTTGCTTTTATGCCCTAAACCCTGTATAGCCCTGGAGATGCTGCGGTACTCAACCGAAGTCTGTCGCTCCTTTTCTGGATTTTCTCCTAGGGCTGGTCCAATATGGCCAGTGGCCTCCTATTCCTGACTGTCGCTGCTGATCCTGTGTCACTTAACTGAAGTCGAGATTCCAGCTATAGTCCTGGTAACGGGCCTCGTCTGGTGCCAACAGTGGTTCCCCTGCACCCTGATGGTTCCTGGCCCCCTTTCTTCACTTACCTGGGTTCCGTGTCTCCAGAAATGCTCTTGGCCTCAATCCTGGTTTAGTGATGGCAGTACCCACCCCCTACTGTTCCCAGCAAATCTGTCTCACTTTTCTACGGTCCATGGCTCCAGCGATGTATCAAATTCCAGGTCTGGTGTCGTCTCGAACTTTCGGCCATTCCCTGTCTGGCTCCGGTGACTTTGCCACATTTACCTGGAGTTCAGGTCACCACGATGGTCCTGTTCTCAAGTTCAGTACCGGTAGTGGTCCTGGCCTCCAGCGACTGTCCTGCTCCTAGGCCTAGTGCTCTAATGGTAGAATTGCCTGTACCCTGACTGACCCTGGTGACCGCATCACATTATCCGTGGCCTGAACTTCAGCAGTAATCTTTATCCCAGTACCAAAAATGGCCCCAACTCACTCACAGGCCCCAGTGACTCTGCTACTCTCACCTGTTCCCATGTTTGGTGTAGTATAGTTAGTGATGCCGCTACCTGATGGGTCGCAGTGGTGCTGACACATTTATCTGTAGTCTGGTCTCCAGGGATAGTTGTCATCACAGGCCTGCTGTAGTGCCAGCAGCTCCACTGCTTCCAGTGGCATTGCCAATAGTACTGAGCTATTGGTCCTGTGACTGTTTAAGTCATTTAAGCAGGCGGGATCTCCTTGATTAAATAGATCGGGACCAGGCACCGGGCAGTTAATTGCCCTAGTGCCGTTCAACTGAGTTGTGGGATTGTCCAAAAGACCGCGGTGGGGTTTCGTTCACCTTTTTGTCCTGTTATTTGGACCCTCGTTGGCTCCACTAAATTCAGCGGCTGTCTCTAACAGAAAGCTCTGTCAAAGGTATAGTAATTGAGTGCATCACTGAGTGTGTAACAAATCTACAAATGTCACCCATACTTCTTCAAGCTGCTGCTGTTATTTCCAAACTGTGTTACGTTTATCTTCTTTGTAGCTAACATAGTGATAATTAGGATTATTTGTTTCATTGAATTTGCAGTGGACTCATTTCCAATTATTGTTTTGAAATCATTGAATTCAGTGCTGCTTGTCACAGGCAAGGGAATCCCTCAGTCAATCCAGCACTGAACGTTCTATCCAAGACCAAAGTGCAGAGGATGCTGGAAAGCTGAAATAAAAACAGAAAGTGCTGGAGATGCTCAGCACGTCCGGTAGCATCTGTGGAGGGAGAAACAGACTTAATCGTTTAGGTCGCTGACCCTTTGTCAGGACTGCGAGTTCTTTGAGATGGAACAATTTTCAACCCAAGCAGGGAAAAGGCCAAATGAGCAGGATTCTGATTAGCGACGAGTTCAACAATTTCAGCATCATCCTTTTGTCTTTTAATCTCTCCTTCCTTCCAACTTGTCACAGACCTTCTAAGTTTTTCCTTCAATGTCAATCATGTGTAGGATTGCCGGACACAGTAACACATTTGAAAATCTCAGTCAGGCCTCAATCAAGCTGGTAACTTTGCTCCCAGCCTGATAAATAATGTGTCTGTTTATTTCCCTTCCTCACAGTTAACTTGGTGACGATTGTCATCCTGTCTCGAGGCAAGTGCGGTCTTTCCAAATGTGTCACTCACTATCTGGTGGCCATGGCAGCAGCGGATCTACTGGTCATTATATTCGACCTGATACTGAGGCACATTCCCGTTGTTTACAATGAACAGTTTTACTTCCGGGATTCCATCCACGTTTGCAATATCCATGCCATCCTGCTTTATGCAGCCACAGACTGTTCTGTCTGGTTCACCGTCACTTTCACCTTTGATCGATTTGTGGCCATTTGCTGCCAGGAGTTGAAAATAAAATATTGCACCGGGAAAACGGCAGCTGTGGTTCTGGGAACAGTGACTGTGCTGAGCTGTTTAAAGAACATTTTCTGGTTTTTTATGTTAACAGGTCAGTATATGATGTACAACCAACCCTGGTTTTGTGATATAACAGATGATGCTCTCTTCTCTCTGGTCTGGGCAGCAATCGAGTTCCTCCATAACATTCTAACCCCGGGGGTCCCATTTGTGGTGATTCTGCTGCTAAATATTCTCACCATCAGACATGTTTTGGTGAGCAGCAGAGGGCGCAGGAGACTCCGGGCTCACAGCAGTGCCGAGAGCCAGAGAGACCCAGAGATGGAGAGCCGACAGAAATCTATCATTTTACTGTTAGTTATCTCAGCCAATTTCGTACTTTTATGGGCAATGTTAATGGTGGTTTTGATATGCACCAGAATACATTATATGAACTTTCGTGCTGGGTCTGTGACTCCACTTCCTGGTTCTGTGCGGGAAATGGCCTTCATGCTGCAGCTCCTGAGCTGCTGCACAAACACTGTGATTTATGCCGTGACCCAGACTCAGTTCAGAGAGCAGTTGAAGAAAATGCTGCAATATCCCTTTACACGAATTGCTAAGTTCATTCAATGATAAGAGGGACTGTAATCACTGACCGTTTCTGAGAGATTCTCGTTTTATTTCACTTTTTCAAACAGCCGGGGGTTGGGTCTGTCACTATAATTGCAGAGCGGGTCGGACTTGCCGCAGTGGTGTCACAGCAAGGGCAGGCTCTGTTCACAAGGTGACGGGGTATTTGGGCAGGGCCTGTTTCACAAGTGGAAGGGGTAGTTGGCCGGGGATTGTTGCTCCCGCTAATGGGGTAGTTTGCTCGGGCCCCTTCCACATGCTGACGGAGTAGTTGGTGGATATTGTTTTGTATGCTGACAGGGGCGTGGAGTGGGGCGGTTTGCTATAGGAAAAGAGCGAGTGCAGGACTAGTCATTATTTGGTGACATTGCAGGGAAGGGTTCTCTTTCCCAAGGTGATCGGGTCATGGCCGCAGAACATGTTCTCCAAAGTGATGCGGGAATGGGCTCGGGGATGTTCCACATGGTGACGGGGCGTGGGGGTGGGATATGTTCCACTTGGTGATGGGGCTTTGTTGCAGGTTCATTTTCCCCTGTTAACGGGTGAGTGGGGGCGAGTCCTGTTACCTTAGTGACCAGGAGTGGAGCAGGGACTGTTCCCAATGGTGAAGGCAGAAGGGACAGGGTCTGAGGTCCCCAGCACCGCCCACCGTGCTCATGCACTGGAGCAGAGGGACTGCGCGAGGGGATCGCGTCAGGAGCGGCCCCACCTACCAGCTGTCTCCATAGCAACGAGGATAAAAAAACAACTGAAATAGAAAATATAGTGGGAATCTTCAGCTTGAATTCTTCATCATCATCTCGAACACATTAGAACACTTTATAATTCTTTGTAACACTTTGCAATTCTTTGTAACGCATTATAACATGCTCTAATCCATTGTAACATTTTGTCAGCCTTTATAATCTTCTACTATCCTTTAAAATTCTTTTTAATCCTTTATAGCCGTTCAGACACTTCATAACACACTGTAACCCTTTATGGCACTCTATAATCCTTCTTAAATAGTTATAGCACAGTTTAACACTTTATAATGGCTAAAGCCTTTATACAGCATGGTAAAACTTCAGAATCTTTCGAAACTTTTCTAATCTTTCAAATCGTTTATAATCCCTCAGAATCCTTCAAAAATCTTAAGCTTCCTTTATAATCCTTTCTAATACTTTTTAATCCTTTGTAACCCTTAATATCCTTCATAACAATTGATGGTAATTTACTCATCTTTGCAGCCCTTTAGCCTCTATTGAATGTTGCTGGAGGGCGCAAGGTGTAAAGAAGGGAGTTTGGTAAGTGAGTAGATTTTAAGGCTTAAAATCTTTAAAGTCTAGTTTTAATTGTGTTTACATTTGGCAATTAATTGAAATTGCTGTTTAAGTTAAGAGGCAAGTGAGGTTTCTTACAATTTTAACCAGGGATGTGCAAGCTCTCTAAGAGAAGCTGTAGCTAGTTAATTAGGTAGCTCGCTTAAACTGCTTTCTGAGCTCCAGCAAAGCTGACAGATCATTGTTTTCAGAGAGTGTAAATTCACTGGAGTCTCAGAGTTGCGTGTTTGCATTGATTGCTGCTGGAGGGCACAGAGTGTGAAAAAGGCAGTTTGTTAAGTGATGGAGTTCGGTGAGAAGGGAAACTACAAATTAATTAAAAGAAAATAAATGTTATCATATTAACACTAAAGATGGCAAGACGGGTGATATGTCACAGCTGCAGTGTGTGGGAGCTTCTGGGTGCCACGGAAATCCACGGCAACTACATCTGTAGTAAGTGTCTGCTGCGTGAGGTGCTATGCTCATATCCTTCAGCGGGCGGCCGAGCTGCAGAGTCTACGATGCATCAGTGAAGGGAAAAGTTACCTAGACACTTTGTTCCAGAAGGCAGTCCCTATAGATGGGGTCACCTGTTTTGGTCACTGATCAAGGAGAGTGTGACTGCAAGTCAGACAGGGAAGGGGGTCAAGAAGGTAGCAATGCTAGATCCTCGGCCCTTGCAATTGGCAAACAAGTTTGAGGTTCTTGCAGCGAGGGCTGTAGTTTGGATTGGCTGGCTGACCGTGGCACCATGGTACATTAAACCGTTCAAGTGGCGGGAGCAAAATCGAATGCAGTTGTAAAGGGGACAGTATAGTGAGAGGGTGGACATTGTTCTCTGCAGCAAAGATGGAGAGTTCAGAAAGCTGTGTTGCCTTCTGGTGTCGGGGTTCTGCACTCTTCTCAGGGCTGGAGAGTAACTTACAGTGGGAGGGGGAGGATCCACTGATCGTGGTCCATGTAGGTACTAACAAAATAAGGAGGACAAGGAAAGAGCTTCTGCTTAGTCAGTATGAGGAGCCAAGCAACAAATTATGAAACAGAACCACAAATGTACTAATGTCAGGCTTATTACCTGCGCCATGTGCAAACAAATTTAGGTCAAATGAGATCAGAGAAATGTATGTGTGGCTCAAAGACTGTTGGCGAAGTGGATTCCTATCCATGGACTTTGACACCAGAACGAGGGAAAGAGGGGGCTGTATCGACAGTCTGCGCCTGAACCATGCTGGGCCCATAGCTCTAGCGAATCGCATAACTAGGAAAGTAGAGAAGGTTGCAAACTAAAGAGTTGAGGCAAGGAATGATGTGCTCAATCAAAGAGTAGAGACAAGGCAAGAGAGAAAGGGATGAATATGGAAAAGATAAACAGACTGTGACAGGATTGGACAGTAATGACAAATCTAAGCGTAAATCGGCAGACAAGGCTGGAGTTTACAAAAATAATAACAGGACAAAACTAAAGGTTGCGTATCTGAATGCACGTAGCATTTGAAAACAAAACAGATGAACTGATATCGCAAATAGAATTAACTAAACAATCTGATAACCATGATGGAGACATGGGTGCAGGATGACATAGCCTGGAATCTGAATATTGAAGGGGACATGACATTTAGGAAGAACAGGAAGTTAGGAAAATGTGGAAGGATAGCTCTGTTAATTAATGTTGGTATTAGCACATGTGATATGAATGACCTATGCTCAGGAAACTAGGATGTAGTCGCGGTTTAGGTGGAAATGAGAAACGGTAAAGGCAAAAAGTCACCAGTGGGAGAGTTGAACAGCTCCCCGAACAGTAACTCCAATGTAGGACGGCCTATAAAGAAATAAATATTCGGTGCTTGTCAGAAAGGTATGGCGATATTTAAGGGCAGAAATTAATCTACATATAGATTGGAACAGAAATCAGGTGGGCAAAGGTTTCCAAGACGAGAAGTTCATCGAATGTCTTCAGGATAGTTTCTTACAACAGCACGTTCTGGAGCCAACCAGAGAGCAGGCTATACTAGACCTGGTATTGTGCAACAAGATAGGATTAATTAATGAAATCATCGTGGAGTGGCCACGAGGCAGCAGCGAGCGTAATATGATTGATTTTTACACTCAGCGTGACGGAGAGAAGAGTGGGTCTAAGACAAGTATTTGAAACTTAAATAAGAACAATTATGAGGGCATGGAAACAGAGCTAGCAAAGGTGAAGTAGCAAAGCAGATTAGGTGCAAGTCAAGGGCGATGCAGTTGCAGAGTTGCAGTTACAGAACTTTAAGGTGGTATTTCAGAATATACAGAATAGATACACTCCAACGAGAAAAAAACAAATTCCAAGGGGAGGACCCACCATCAGTAGTTAACAAAAACCGTTAAAGATAGTATCAAACTGAAAGGAAAAAAAAACATATAATTGTGCAAAGTTGGGTAACAGGTCAGAAGATTGGACAGAATATTAAAAGCAGCAAAGAACGACTAAAATTAATAAAGAGGGGAAAATAGAGCACAAGAGAAAGCTGACGAGAAATATTAAGACAGATAGAAAACGTTTATGTTTAAAAAAAAAGATTCAACCAAAAGATCATTGGTCTTATGGAAAGTGTTTATAGGGAAACAATAAGGGAAAATAAGGAGATGGCAGATGAATTGAACAGATACTTTGCATTGGTCTTTACAATAAAAGATACAAGCAGCATCCCAGAAATAGCTGTAAATCAGGAAATGGAAAGGAAGGAAGAACGTGAGAAAATTACAATCACCAGGGGAGTGGTGCAGAACAAATTGTTGGAGTTGCGGAATGACAAGTCCTCGGGTCCTGATGGACTTCATCCTCGGGTCTTTAAAAGAAGTGGCTCGTGAGATAATTGATGCGTTGATTTTCATTTCGCCAAATTCCCTACATTCGGGGAAGATTATATTAGACTGTAAAATATCCAACGTAACTCATTTATTCGGAAAAGGAGGGAGACAGAAAACAGGAAACTATAAGTCAATTAGCTTATCATCTGTCATAGGGAAGATGTTATACATTATTCTTAAAGACGTTATCGAGGGCACTAAGAAAAATTCAAGGGAATCAGGCACCGTCAACATAGTTTGCTGAAAAGGGTATCATGTTTAACCAATTTATTGGAGTTCTTTGAAGAAGTAGCACGTGCTGTGGATAAAGATGGACCTGTGGTTGCACCGTACTTAGATTTGCAGAAGGCATATGATAAGGTGGCACATCAAAGGTTTCCGTGGAATTTAAAAATTCATAGAGTAGGGGGTAACATTATGGCATGGATGGAAGATTGGCAAGCTAACAGGAAACAGAGAGTAGCATAAAATTGCCATTTTCTTGTTGGCAAGATGGAACGAATGGCGTGCCAAAGGGATCAGTGCTGGGACATCAACGTTTCACAATTTATATAAATGACTTGGATCAAGGGACCGATGATATGTTTTCTGAATTTACTGGTGGCACAAAGATAGGTAGGAAAATAAGCTGCAAAGAGGACATCAGGAGGCTACAAAGCGACATGGATAGGTTAAACGAGTGGTCAAATATCCAACAAATGGAGTTAACGAGAAAAAATGTGAAATCGTCCATTTAGGCAGATTAAATAAAAAATAATCATTTATCTAAATGGTGAGAAATTGCAAAGTGCTCTGGGTGGCCTCGTGCATGAATCACAAAAGATTAGTATGCAGGTACAGCAATTAATAAGGAAAGCTAAAAGACTTTTATCATTTATTGCGAGGGGAACTGCATACAGAAGTAAGAATGCTATGCGTCAGCTTTCCAGGGCATTGGTGCGACCACATCTGGATTGCTCTGCACAGTATTGGTCTCCTTATTTAAGGAAGGGCGTACACGCATTGTAAGCAGACGACAGAAGGTTTTCATGACTTATACCTGGAATGGGCGAGCTGTCTAATGAAGAATGGTTGGACAGATAGGTTTGTATCGGCCGGATTTAAGAAAAATAAGTGGCGACTTGATTTAAACATAAACGATTCTGAGGGATCTTGACAGTGTGGAAATGAAGCTTCCACTTGTGGGAGAATCTAGAACACGAATCACTGTTGAAAATAAGGAATCGCCCATTTATTACACAGATGAGGGGATTTTATTTTCTCACAAAAGTTTGTGAGTCTTTGGAACTCTCCTCCTCAAAAGGCGGTTGAAGCAGAGTCTTTGAATATTCTTTAAGGTGGAGGTTGATAGATTCTTGATAAGCAAGAGGGCAAAATATTATTCAGGGTAGGCGGGAATGTGGAGTTGAGATACAAATCGATCATCCATGGACTTATTGAATGGTGCAGCTGGCTTTAGGGGCCGAATGGCCCACTCCTGCTCTTAATTCGTATGTTCATATGTAACTGGCTATGCCACGAACAAGTGGTTCCAGAACAGCTGGCAGCTACATTTCAATGTGGAAAACTGTCCAAGTATGCCCTCTCCACAAAAAGGAGGAACAATTGAACCCACTTAATTACGACCACATCAGTGTGCTGTCGGTCATCAGCAAAGTGATGGAATAAACATAGAAGCATAGAAAAATAGGAGCAGGAGTAGGCCATTCGGCCCTTCGAGCCTGCTCCACCATTCAATACGATCATGGCCGATCATCCAAACTTAGTAACTTGTTCCCGCTATCTCCCCGTATTCCTCGATCCCATTAGACCTAAGGACTATGTCTAACTCTTTCTTGAATATATTTAATGATTTTCCCCCACCTGCTTTCCATTTGTGGAGTATTCTACGGTTCACCATTCTCTGGGTGAAGAAATCTCTCCTCATCTCAGAACTAAATGGATTACCCCTTATCCTTAGACTATGACCCCTGGTCCTGGACTCCCCCGCCATCGGGCACATCCTTCCTGCATCTAGACAGCCCAGTCCTGTTAGAATTTTGCAGGTTTCTATGCGATCCCCTCTCATTCTTCTAAACTCGAGGAAACACAAGCCTAATCGACCCAAGCTCTCTTCATAAGTCATTCCTGCCATCCCAGGAATCAGTCTGGTGAACCTTCGCTGCACGCCCTCCATAGCAAGAATACCCTTGCTCAGCGAAGGAGACTAAATATGCGCACAATACTAAAGAAGTGGTCTCACCAAGGCCTTGTGTAATTGCAGCAAGACATCCTTGCTCCTGTACTCGAATCCTCTCGCTCTGAAGGCCAACATACCATTTGCCATTGTTTACTGCCTCCTGCACTTGCATGCTGACGTTCAGCGACTGGAACTAAGGCTGCCCCTCAAACTAAGGCAGCCCCTCAAACTAAGGCAGTCCCTCAAACTAAGGCAACACATCAAAATAATGCAACACATCAAAATAATGCAACACCTCAAACGAAGGCAACACCTCAAACTAAGGCAACACCTCAAACTAAGGAAACACCTCAAACTTAGGCAACAGTGAAACTAAGGCAAAACCTCAAACTAAGGCAACAGTCAAACTAAGGGAACCGTCAAACTAATGCAACAAATCAAACTAATGCAACACCTCAAACTAAGGCTAAACATCAAACTAAGGCAAAACCTCAAACTAAGGCAACACCTCAAACTAAGGCAAAACCTCAAACCAAGGCAAAATCTCAAACTAAGGCAACCCTCAAACTAAGGCAAACCTCAAACTAAGGCAACGCTCAATCAAAGGAAACCCTCAATCAAAGGAAACCCTCAATCAAAGGCAACCCTCAAACAAAGGCAACACCTCAAACTAAGGCAACACCTCAAACTAAGGCAACACCTCAAACTAAGGCAGCCGTCAAATAAAGGCAACACCTCAAATTAAGGCAGCACATCAAACTAAGGCAACACATCAAACTAAGGCAACACATCAAACTAAGGCAACACATCAAACGAAGGCAACACATCAAACTGAGGCAACACATCAAACGAAGGCAACACATCAAACTAAGGTAACAGCGCAAAGTAATGCCATACCTCAAACTAATGCAATACCTCAAACTAATGCAACACCTCAAACTAAGGCAACACCTCAAACTAAGGCAACACCGCAAACTAAGGCAACACCTCAGAATAGGCCAACACCTCAAACAAAGGCTCCCATCAAACGAAGCAATATCTCAAACTAAGGCAACACCTAAAACTAATGCAACACCTCAAACAAAGGCTACCATCAAACTAAGCAATATCTCAAACAAAGGCAATCCTCAAGCTAAGGCAAACCTCAGACAGAGGCAGCAGTCAAGACAAGGCAACTCTCAATTTAAGACAACCCTCAAACTAATGCAACACCTGAAACTAAGGCAACCCATAAACGAAGGCAATTTCTCAAACTAAAGCAATTCCTCAAACTAAGGCAACCCTCAAACTAAGGCAACCCTCAAACTAACGCAACCCTCAACCGAACGCAACCCTCAAACTAAGGCAACCCTCAAACTAAGGCAACGCTCAAACTAAGGCAACGCTCAAACTAAGGCAACCCTCAACAAAGGCAACACCTCAAACGAAGGCAACACCTCAAACGAAGGCAACACCTCAAACTAAGACAACACCTCAAACTAAGGCAACACCTCAAACTTAGGCAACACCTCAAACTTAGGCAACACCTCAAACTGAGGCAACAGTCAAACTAAGGCAACACCTCAAACTAAGGCAACACCTCAAACGAAGGCAACACCTCAAACGAAGGCAACACCTCAAACTAAGGCAACACCTCAAACTAAGGCAACACATCAAACTGAGGCAACACCTCAAACTAAGGCAACCGTCAAACAAAGGCAACACATCAAACTAAGACAACAGTCAAACTAAGGGAACCGTCAAAGTAATGCAACACCTCAAACTAATGCAACACCTCAAACTAAGGCAAAACCGCAAACTAAGGCAAAACCTCAAACTAAGGCAAAACCTCAAACTAAGGCAACCGTCAAACTAAGGCAACCCTCAAACTAAGGCAACTCTCAATCCAAGGAAACCCTCAATCAAAGGAAGCCCGCAATCAAAGGCAACCCTCAAACAAAGGCAACACCTCAAACTAAGGCAACACCTCAAACTAAGGCAACACCTCAAACTGAGGCAACACCTCAAACTAAGGCAACACCTCAAACTAAGGCAGCCGTCAAATAAAGGCAACACCTCAAATTAAGGCAACACATCAAACTAAGGCAACACATCAAACTAAGGCAACACATCAAACTAAGGCAACCCTCCAACTAATGCCATACCTCAAACTAATGCAGTACCTCAAACTAATGCAACACCTCAAACTGAGGCAACACCTCAAAATAAGGCAACACCTCAAACTAAGGCAACACCTCAAAATAGGCCAACACCTCAAACAAAGGCTCCCATCAAACTAAGCAATATCTCAAACTAAGGCAATCCTCAATCTAAGGCAAACCTCAGACTGAGGCAGCAGTCAATACAAGTCAACTCTCAATTTAAGACAACCCTCAAACTAATGCAACACCTGAAACTCAGGCAACCCACAAACGAAGTGAATTCCTCAAACTAAAGCAATTCATCAAACTAAAGCAACCCTCAAACAAGGGCAACCCTCAAACTAATGCAACCCTCAAACTAGCGCAACCCTCAAACTAAGGCAACCCTCAAACAAAGGCAACGCTCAAACTAGGGCAACGCTCAAACTAAGGCAACGCTCAAACTAAGGCAACCCTCAACAAAGGCAACCCCTCAAACAAAGGCAACCCCTCAAACAAAGGCAACCCTCAAACTAAGGAAACCCTCAAACTAAGGGAACCCTCAAACTGAGGCAAGACCTCAAACTAAGGCAACGGCTCAAACTAAGGCAACACCTCAAACTAATGCAACAACTCAAACTAATGCAATACCTCAAACTCAGGCAAAACCTAAAACTAAGGCAAAACGTCAAACTAAGGCAACACCTCAAACTAAGGCAAAACCTCAAACTAAGGCAAAACCTCAAACTAAGACAACCCTCAAACTAAGGCAACCCTCAAACTAAGGCAACCCTCAATCAAAGGAAACCCTCAATCAAAGGAAACCCTCAATCAAAGGCAACCCTCAAACAAAGGCAACACCTCAAACTAAGGCAACACCTCAAACTAAGGCAACACCTCAAACTAAGGCAGCCGTCAAATAAAGGCAACACCTCAAATTAAGGCAACACATCAAACTAAGGCAACACATCAAACTAAGGCAACACATCAAACTAAGGCAACCCTCCAACTAATGCCATACCTCAAACTAATGCAACACCTCAAACTAAGGCAACACCTCAAACTAAGTCAATACCGCAAACTAAGGCAACACCTCAAAATTGGCCAACACCTCAAACAAAGGCTCCCATCAAACGAAGCAATATCTCAAACTAAGGCAACACCTAAAACTAATGCAACACCTCAAACAAAGGCTACCATCAAACTAAGCAATATCTCAAACTAAGGCAATCCTCAATCTGAGGCAAACCTCAGACTGAGGCAGCAGTCAATACAAGGCAACTCTGAATTTAAGACAACCCTCAAACTAATGCAACACCTGAAACTAAGGCAACCCATAAACGAAGGCAATTCCTCAAACTAAGGCAATTCCTCAAACTAAGGCAACACTCAAACTAACGCAACCCTCAAACTAACGCAACCCTCAAACTAACGCAACCCTCAAACAAAGGCAACCCTCAAACTAAGGCAACGCTCAAACTAAGGCAACGCTCAAACTAAGGCAACCCTCAACAAAGGCAACACCTCAAACGAAGGCAACACCACAAACGAAGGCAACACCTCAAACTAAGACAACACCTCAAACTAAGGCAACACCTCAAACTGAGGCAACAGACAAACTAAGGGAACACCTCAAACTAAGGCAACACCTCAAACTGAGGCAACAGTCAAACTAAGGCAACACCTCAAACTGAGGCAACAGGCAAACTAAGGCAACACCTCAAACTAAGGCAACACCTCAAACGAAGGCAACACCTCAAACTCAGGCAACACATCAAACTAAGGCAACGCCACAAACTGAGGCAAAGCTCAAACTAAGGCAACGCTCAAACGAAGGCAACCCTCAACAAAGGCAACACCTCAAACGAAGGCAACACCTCAAACTTAGGCAACACCTCAAACTTAGGCAACACCTCAAACTTAGGCAACACCTCAAACTGAGGCAACAGTCAAACTAAGGCAACACCTCAAACTAAGGCAACACCTCAAACTAAAGCAACACATCAAACTAAGGCAACACCTCAAAGTAAGGCAACACCTCAAACTAAGGCAACACATCAAACTAAGGCAACACCTCAAAGTAAGGCAACCGTCAAACAAATGCAACACATCAAACGAAGGCAAGACCTCAAACGAAGGCAACACCTCAAGCTAAGGCAACACCTCAAACTAAGGCAACACCTCAAACTAAGGATATAATTCAAACTTAGGCAACAGTCAAACTAAGGCAACACCTCAAACGAAGGCAACAGTCAAACTAAGGGAACCGTCAAACTAATGCAACACCTCAAACTAATGCAACACCTCAAACTAAGGCAAAACCTCAAACTAAGGCAAAACCTCAAACTAAGGCAAAACTTCAAACTGAGGCAACTCTCAATCAAAGGAAAACCTCAATCAAAGGAAGCCCTCAATCAAAGGCAACCCTCAAACAAAGGCAACACCTCAAACTAAGGCAACACCTCAAACTAAGGCAACACCTCAAACTGAGGCAACACCTCAAACTAAGGCAACACCTCAAACTAAGGCAGCCGTCAAATAAAGGCAACACCTCAAATTAAGGCAACACATCAAACTAAGGCAACACATCAAACTAAGGCAACACATGAAACGAAGGTAACACATCAAACTAAGGCAACACATCAAACTAAGGCAACACATCAAACTAAGGCAACCCTCCAACTAATGCCATACCTCAAACTAATGCAGTACCTCAAACTAATGCAACACCTCAAACTAAGGCAACACCTCAAACTAAGGCAACACCTCAAACTAAGGCAACACCTCAAAATAGGCCAACACCTCAAACAAAGGCTCCCATCAAACTAAGCAATATCTCAAACGAAGGCAATCCTCAATCTAAGGCAAACCTCAGACTGAGGCAGCAGTCAATACAAGGCAACTCTCAATTTAAGACAACCCTCAAACGAATGCAACACCTAAAACTAAGGCAACCCATAAAGGAAGGCAATTCCTCAAACTAAGGCAATTCCTCAACCTATCGCAACCCTCAAACTAAGGCAACCCTCAAACTAATGCATCCCTCAATCTAACGCAACCCTCAAACTAAGGCAACCCTCAAACTAAAGCAACGCTCAAACTAAGGCAACCCTCAAACTAAGGCAACGCTCAAACTAAGGCAACCCTCAACAAAGGCAACCCCTCAAACAAAGGCAGCCCCTCAAACAAAGGCAACCCCTCAAACAAAGGCAACCCTCAAACTAAGGGAACCCTCAAACTAAGGGAACCCTCAAACTAAGGCAACACCTCAGACTAAGGCAACACCTCAAACTAAGGCAGCCCAAAGACTAAGGCAACGCCTCAAACGTAGGCAACGCCTCAAACTGAGGCAACGCCTCAAACTGAGGCAGCGCCTCAATCTAAGGCAACGCCTCAATCTAAGGCAACCCTTAAAATATGGCAATGCTCAAACTAATGCAGACCCTCAAACTAATGCAGCCCCTCAAACTGAGAAACCATCAAACTTAGGCACCCCTCAAACTAATGCAACACCTCAATCAAAGGCAACCCTTAAAATATGGCAACGCTCAAACTAATGCAGACCCTCAAACTAATGCAGACCCTGAAACTAAGGCAAACCTCAAACAGATGCAGCCACTTAAACTAAGGCAACACCTCAAACTAAAGGAACCATCAAACTAAGGCAACCCTCAAACTAACGCAACCCTCAAACGAACGCAACCCTCAAACTAAGGCAACCCTCAAACTAAGGCAACGCTCAAACTAAGGCAACGCTCAAACTAAGGCAACCCTCAACAAAGGCAACACCTCAAACGAAGGCAACACCTCAAACGAAGGCAACACCTCAAACTAAGACAACACCTCAAACTAAGGCAACACCTCAAACTTAGGCAACACCTCAAACTTAGGCAACACCTCAAACTGAGGCAACAGTCAAACTAAGGCAACACCTCAAACTAAGGCAACACCTCAAACGAAGGCAACACCTCAAACGAAGGCAACACCTCAAACTAAGGCAACACCTCAAACTAAGGCAACACATCAAACTGAGGCAACACCTCAAACTAAGGCAACCGTCAAACAAAGGCAACACATCAAACTAAGGCAACAGTCAAACTAAGGGAACCGTCAAAGTAATGCAACACCTCAAACTAATGCAACACCTCAAACTAAGGCAAACCGCAAACTAAGGCAAAACCTCAAACTAAGGCAAAACCTCAAACTAAGGCAACCGTCAAACTAAGACAACCCTCAAACTAAGGCAACTCTCAATCCAAGGAAACCCTCAATCAAAGGAAGCCCGCAATCAAAGGCAACCCTCAAACAAAGGCAACACCTCAAACTAAGGCAACACCTCAAACTAAGGCAACACCTCAAACTGAGGCAACACCTCAAACTAAGGCAACACCTCAAACTAAGGCAGCCGTCAAATAAAGGCAACACCTCAAATTAAGGCAACACATCAAACTAAGGCAACACATCAAACTAAGGCAACACATCAAACTAAGGCAACCCTCCAACTAATGCCATACCTCAAACTAATGCAGTACCTCAAACTAATGCAACACCTCAAACTGAGGCAACACCTCAAACTAAGGCAACACCTCAAACTAAGGCAACACCTCAAAATATGCCAACACCTCAACAAAGGCTCCCATCAAACTAAGCAATATCTCAAACTAAGGCAATCCTCAATCTAAGGCAAACCTCAGACTGAGGCAGCAGTCAATACAAGGCAACTCTCAATTTAAGACAACCCTCAAACTAATGCAACACCTGAAACTCAGGCAACCCACAAACGAAGTGAATTCCTCAAACTAAAGCAATTCATCAAACTAAGGCAACCCTCAAACAAGGGCAACCCTCAAACTAATGCAACCCTCAGACTAGCGCAACCCTCAAACTAAGGCAACCCTCAAACAAAGGCAACGCTCAAACTAGGGCAACGCTCAAACTAAGGCAACGCTCAAACTAAGGCAACCCTCAACAAAGGCAACCCCTCAAACAAAGGCAACCCCTCAAACAAAGGCAACCCTCAAACTAAGGAAACCCTCAAACTAAGGGAACCCTCAAACTGAGGCAACACCTCAAACTAAGGCAACAGCTCAAACTAAGGCAACACCTCAAACTAATGCAACAACTCAAACTAATGCAATACCTCAAACTCAGGCAAAAGCTCAAACTAAGGCAAAACGTCAAACTAAGGCAACACCTCAAACTAAGGCAAAACCTCAAACTAAGGCAAAACCTCAAACTAAGACAACCCTCAAACTAAGGCAACCCTCAAACTAAGGCAACCCTCAATCAAAGGAAACCCTCAATCAAAGGAAACCCTCAATCAAAGGCAACCCTCAAACAAAGGCAACACCTCAAACTAAGGCAACACCTCAAACTAAGGCAACACCTCAAACTAAGGCAGCCGTCAAATAAAGGCAACACCTCAAATTAAGGCAACACATCAAACTAAGGCAACACATCAAACTAAGGCAACACATCAAACTAAGGCAACCCTCCAACTAATGCCATACCTCAAACTAATGCAACACCTCAAACTAAGGCAACACCTCAAACTAAGTCAATACCGCAAACTAAGGCAACACCTCAAAATAGGACAACACCTCAAACAAAGGCTCCCATCAAACTCAGCAATATCTCAAACTAAGGCAACACCTAAAACTAATGCAACACCTCAAACAAAGGCTACCATCAAACTAAGCAATATCTCAAACTAAGGCAATCCTCAATCTGAGGCAAACCTCAGACTGAGGCAGCAGTCAATACAAGGCAACTCTGAATTTAAGACAACCCTCAAACTAATGCAACACCTGAAACTAAGGCAACCCATAAACGAAGGCAATTCCTCAAACTAAGGCAATTCCTCAAACTAAGGCAACCCTCAAACTAACGCAACCCTCAAACTAACGCAACCCTCAAACTAACGCAACCCTCAAACAAAGGCAACCCTCAAACTAAGGCAACGCTCAAACTAAGGCAACGCTCAAACTAAGGCAACCCTCAACAAAGGCAACACCTCAAACGAAGGCAACACCACAAACGAAGGCAACACCTCAAACTAAGACAACACCTCAAACTAAGGCAACACCTCAAACTGAGGCAACAGACAAACTAAGGGAACACCTCAAACTAAGGCAACACCTCAAACTGAGGCAACAGTCAAACTAAGGCAACACCTCAAACTGAGGCAACAGTCAAACTAAGGCAACACCTCAAACTAAGGCAACACCTCAAACGAAGGCAACACCTCAAACTCAGGCAACACATCAAACTAAGGCAACGCCACAAACTGAGGCACAGCTCAAACTAAGGCAACGCTCAAACGAAGGCAACCCTCAACAAAGGCAACACCTCAAACGAAGGCAACACCTCAAACTTAGGCAACACCTCAAACTTAGGCAACACCTCAAACTTAGGCAACACCTCAAACTGAGGCAACAGTCAAACTAAGGCAACACCTCAAACTAAGGCAACACCTCAAACTAAGGCAACACATCAAACTAAGGCAACACCTCAAAGTAAGGCAACACCTCAAACTAAGGCAACACATCAAACTAAGGCAACACCTCAAAGTAAGGCAACCGTCAAACAAATGCAACACATCAAACGAAGGCAAGACCTCAAACGAAGGCAACACCTCAAGCTAAGGCAACACCTCAAACTAAGGCAACACCTCAAACTAAGGATGTACTTCAAACTTAGGCAACAGTCAAACTAAGGCAACACCTCAAACGAAGGCAACAGTCAAACTAAGGGAACCGTCAAACTAATGCAACACCTCAAACTAATGCAACACCTCAAACTAAGGCAAAACCTCAAACTAAGGCAAAACCTCAAACTAAGGCAAAACCTCAAACTAAGGCAAAACCTCAAACTGAGGCAACTCTCAATCAAAGGAAACAATCAATCAAAGGAAGCCCTCAATCAAAGGCAACCCTCAAACAAAGGCAACACCTCAAACTAAGGCAACACCTCAAACTAAGGCAACACCTCAAACTGAGGCAACACCTCAAACTAAGGCAACACCTCAAACTAAGGCAGCCGTCAAATAAAGGCAACACCTCAAATTAAGGCAACACATCAAACTAAGGCAACACATCAAACTAAGGCAACACATGAAACGAAGGTAACACATCAAACTAAGGCAACACATCAAACTAAGGCAACACATCAAACTAAGGCAACCCTCCAACTAATGCCAAACCTCAAACTAATGCAGTACCTCAAACTAATGCAACACCTCAAACTAAGGCAACACCTCAAACTAAGGCAACACCTCAAACTAAGGCAACACCTCAAAATAGGCCAACACCTCAAACAAAGGCTCCCATCAAACTAAGCAGTATCTCAAACTAAGGCAATCCTCAATCTAAGGCAAACCTCAGACTGAGGCAGCAGTCAATACAAGGCAACTCTCAATTTAAGACAACCCTCAAACGAATGCAACACCTAAAACTAAGGCAACCCATAAACGAAGGCAATTCCTCAAACTAAGGCAATTCCTCAAACTATGGCAACCCTCAAACTAAGGCAACCCTCAAACTAATGCATCCCTCAAACTAACACAACCCTCAAACTAAGGCAACCCTCAAACTAAAGCAACGCTCAAACTAAGGCAACCCTCAAACTAAGGCAACGCTCAAACTAAGGCAACCCTCAACAAAGGCAACCCCTCAAACAAAGGCAGCCCCTCAAACAAAGGCAACCCCTCAAACAAAGGCAACCCTCAAACTAAGGGAACCCTCAAACTAAGGGAACCCTCAAACTAAGGCAACACCTCAGACTAAGGCAACACCTCAAACTAAGGCAGCCCAAAGACTAAGACAACGCCTCAAACGTAGGCAACGCCTCAAACTGAGGCAACGCCTCAAACTGAGGCAGCGCCTCAATCTAAGGCAACGCCTCAATCTAAGGCAACCCTTAAAATATGGCAATGCTCAAACTAATGCAGACCCTCAAACTAATGCAGCCCCTCAAACTGAGAAACCATCAAACTTAGGCACCCCTCAAACTAATGCAACACCTCAATCAAAGGCAACCCTTAAAATATGGCAACGCTCAAACTAATGCAGACCCTCAAACTAATGCAGACCCTGAAACTAAGGCAACCCTCAAACAGATGCAGCCACTTAAACTAAGGCAACACCTCAAACTAAGCCAGCACCTCAAACTAAACGAACCATCAAACTAAGGGAACCCTCAAAGTAAGGGAACCCTCAAACAAAGGCAACACACTAACGAAGGCTGCAACTCAAACTAAAGCAACACCTCAAACTAATGCAACACCTCAAACTAATGCAATACCTCAAACTAATGCAACACCTCAAACTAATGCATCTCCTCAAACTAAGGAAACCGTCAATCAAAGGCAACACCTCATACTCAGGCAACACCTCAAACTAAGGCGGCCCCTCAAACTCAGGCGGCCCCTCAAACTAAGGCAACACCTCAATCTAAGGCAACACCTCAAACCAATGCAACACCTCAAACTAAGGCAACACCTCAAACTAAGGCAACACCTGAAACTAAGGCAACCCCTCAAACAGATGCAGCCACTTAAACTAAGGCAACACCTCAAACTCAGGCAACACCTCTAACTAAGGGAACCCTCAAAGAAAGGCAACCCACTAACGAAGGCTGCAACTCAAACTAAAGCAACACCTCAAACTAATGCAACACCTCAAACTCATGCCACACCTCAAACTAATGCAACACCTCAAACTAATGCAACACCTCAAACTAATGCAACACCTCAAACTAATGCAACTCCTCAAACTCATGCAATACCTCAAACTAATGCAACACCTCAAACTAATGCAAATCCTTAAACTAATGCAACACCTCAAACTAATGAAACACCTCAAACTGAGGAAACCGTCAAACAAAGGCAACACCTCATACTCAGGCAACACCTCAAACTAAGGCGGCCCCTCAAACTAAGGCGGACCCTCAAACTAAGGCGGCCCCTCAAACTAAGGCAGCCCCTCAATCTAAGGCAGCCCCTCAAACAAAGGCAACACATCAAAATAATGCAACACATCAAAATAATGCAACACCTCAAACTAAGGCAACACCTCAAAGTAAGGCAACAGCTCAAACTGAGGCAACCGTCAAACTAATGGAACCCTCAAACTAAGGCAACACCTCAATCTAAGGCAACACCTCAAACTAAGGCAACACCTGAAACTAAGGCAACCCCTCAAACAGATGCAGCCCCTTAAACTAAGGCAACACCTCAAACTAATGCAACACCTCAAACTAAGGGAACCCTCAAACTAAGGGAACCCTCAAACTAAGGTAACCCTCAAACAAAGGCAACCCACTAACGAAGGCTGCAACTCAAACTAAAGCAACACCTCAAACTAATGCAACACCTCAAACTAATACAACACCTCAAACTAATGCAACACCTCAAACTAATGCAACACCTCAAACTAAGGAAACCGTCAATGAAAGGCCACACCTCATACTCAGGCAACACCTCAAACTAAGGCGGCCCCTCAAACTAAGGTGGCCCCTCAAACTAAGGCAACACCTCAAACTAAGGCAACACCTCAAACCAATACAACACCTCAAACTAAGGCAACACCTCAAACTAATGTAACACCTGAAACTAAGGCAACCCCTCAAACTGATGCAGCCCCTGAAACTAAGGCAACACCTCAAACTAAGGCAACACCTCAAACTAAGGGAACCCTCTAACTAAGGGAACCCTCAAGCAAAGGCAACCCCCTAACGAAGGCTGCAACTCAAACTAAAGCAACACCTCAAACTAATGCAGCACCTCAAACTCATGCAACACCTCAAACTAATGCAACACTTCAAACTAATGCAACACCTCAAACTAACGCAACACCTCAAACTAATGCAACTCCTCAAACTCATGCAATACCTCAAACTAATGCAACACCTCAAACTAATGCAAAACATCAAACTAATGCAACACTTCAAACTAAGGCAACACCTCAAACTGAGGCAACAGTCAAACTAAGGCAACACCTCAAACTGAGGCAACAGTCAAACTAAGGCAACACCTCAAACTAAGGCAACACCTCAAACGAAGGCAACACCTCAAACGATGGCAACACATCAAAGTAAGGCAACGCCACAAACTAAGGCAAAGCTCAAACTAAGGCAACGCTCAAACGAAGGCAACCCTCAACAAAGGCAACACCTCAAACGAAGGCAACACCTCAAACTTAGGCAACACCTCAAACTTAGGCAACACCTCAAACTTAGGCAAAACCTCAAACTGAGGCAACAGTCAAACTAAGGCAACACCTCAAACTAAGGCAACACCTCAAACTAAGGCAACACATCAAACTAAGGCAACACCTCAAAGTAAGGCAACACCTCAAACTAAGGCAACACATCAAACTAAGGCAACAACTCAAAGTAAGGCAACCGTCAAACAAATGCAACACATCAAACGAAGGCAAGACCTCAAACGAAGGCAACACCTCAAACGAAGGCAACACCTCAAGCTAAGACAACACCTCAAACTAAGGCAACACCTCAAACTAAGGATATACTTCAAACTTAGGCAACAGTCAAACTAAGGCAGCACCTCAAACGAAGGCAACAGTCAAACTAAGGGAACCGTCAAACTAATGCAACACCTCAAAGTAATGCAACACCTCAAACTAAGGCAAAACCTCAAACTAAGGCAAAACCTCAAACTAAGGCAAAACCTCAAACTGAGGCAACTCTCAATCAAAGGAAACCCTCAATCAAAGGAAGCCCTCAATCAAAGGCAACCCTCAAACAAAGGCAACACCTCAAACTAAGGCAACACCTCAAACTAAGGCAACACCTCAAACTGAGGCAACACCTCAAACTAAGGCAACACCTCAAACTAAGGCAGCCGTCAAATAAAGGCAACACCTCAAATTAAGGCAACACATCAAACTAAGGCAACACATCAAACTAAGGCAACACATGAAACGAAGGTAACACATCAAACTAAGGCAACACATCAAACTAAGGCAACACATCAAACTAAGGCAACCCTCCAACTAATGCCATACCTCAAACTAATGCAGTACCTCAAACTAATGCAACACCTCAAACTAAGGCAACACCTCAAACTAAGGCAACACCTCAAAATAGGCCAACACCTCAAACAAAGGCTCCCATCAAACTAAGCAATATCTCAAACTAAGGCAATCCTCAATCTAAGGCAAACCTCAGACTGAGGCAGCAGTCAATACAAGGCAACTCTCAATTTAAGACAACACTCAAACGAATGCAACACCTAAAACTAAGGCAACCCATAAAGGAAGGCAATTCCTCAAACTAAGGCAATTCCTCAAACTAGGGCAACCCTCAAACTAAGGCAACCCTCAAACTAATGCATCCCTCAAACTAACGCAACCCTCAAACTAAGGCAACCCTCAAACTAAAGCAACGCTCAAACTAAGGCAACCCTCAAACTAAGGCAACGCTCAAACTAAGGCAACCCTCAACAAAGGCAACCCCTCAAACAAAGGCAGTCCCTCAAACAAAGGCAACCCCTCAAACAAAGGCAACCCTCAAACTAAGGGAACCCTCAAATTAAGGGAACCCTCAAACTAAGGCAACACCTCAGACTAAGGCAACACCTCAAACTAAGGCAGCCCAAAGACTAAGGCAACGCCTCAAACGTAGGCAACGCCTCAAACTGAGGCAACGCCTCAAACTGAGGCAGCGCCTCAATCTAAGGCAACGCCTCAATCTAAGGCAACCCTTAAAATATGGCAATGCTCAAACTAATGCAGACCCTCAAACTAATGCAGCCCCTCAAACTGAGAAACCATCAAACTTAGGCACCCCTCAAACTAATGCAACACCTCAATCAAAGGCAACCCTTAAAATATGGCAACGCTCAAACTAATGCAGACCCTCAAACTAATGCAGACCCTGAAACTAAGGCAACCCTCAAACAGATGCAGCCACTTAAACTAAGGCAACACCTCAAACTAAGGCAGCACCTCAAACTAAAGGAACCATCAAACTAAGGGAACCCTCAAAGTACGGGAACCCTCAAACAAAGGCAACACACTAACGAAGGCTGCAACTCAAACTAAAGCAACACCTCAAACTAATGCAACACCTCAAACTAATGCAATACCTCAAACTAATGCAACACCTCAAACTAATGCATCTCCTCAAACTAAGGAAACCGTCAATCAAAGGCAACACCTCATACTCAGGCAACACCTCAAACTAAGGCGGCCCCTCAAACTCAGGCGGCCCCTCAAACTAAGGCAACACCTCAATCTAAGGCAACACCTCAAACCAATGCAACACCTCAAACTAAGGCAACACCTCAAACTAAGGCAACACCTGAAACTAAGGCAACCCCTCAAACAGATGCAGCCCCTTAAACTAAGGCAACACCTCAAACTCAGGCAACACCTCTAACTAAGGGAACCCTCAAACAAAGGCAACCCACTAACGAAGGCTGCAACTCAAACTAAAGCAGCACCTCAAACTAATGCAACACCTCAAACTAATGCAACACCTCAAACTAATGCAACACCTCAAACTAATGCAACTCCTCAAACTCATGCAATACCTCAAACTAATGCAACACCTCAAACTAATGCAAAACCTTAAACTAATGCAACACCTCAAACTAAGGGAAACCTCAAACTAAGGGAACCCTCAAACTAAGGTAACCCTCAAACAAAGGCAACCCACTAACGAAGGCTGCAACTCAAACTAAAGCAACACCTCAAACTAATGCAACACCTCAAAGTAAGGCAACAGCTCAAACTGAGGCAACCGTCAAACTAATGGAACCCTCAAACTAAGGCAACACTCAATCTAAGGCAACACCTCAAACAAAGGCAACACCTGAAACTAAGGCAACCCCTCAAACAGATGCAGCCCCTTAAACTAAGGCAACACCTCAAACTAATGCAACACCTCAAACTAAGGGAAACCTCAAACTAAGGGAACCCTCAAACTAAGGTAACCCTCAAACAAAGGCAACCCACTAACGAAGGCTGCAACTCAAACTAAAGCAACACCTCAAACTAATGCAACACCTCAAACTAATACAACACCTCAAACTAATGCAACACCTCAAACTAAGGAAACCGTCAATGAAAGGCCACACCTCATACTCAGGCAACACCTCAAACTAAGGCGGCCCCTCAACATAAGGCGGCCCCTCAAACTAAGGCAACACCTCAAACTAAGGCAACACCTCAAACCAATGCAACACCTCAAACTAAGGCAACACCTCAAACTAATGTAACACCTGAAACTAAGGCAACCCCTCAAACTGATGCAGCCCCTGAAACTAAGGCAACACCTCAAACTAAGGCAACACCTCAAACTAAGGGAACCCTCTAACTAAGGGAACCCTCAAACAAAGGCAACCCACTAACGAAGGCTGCAACTCAAACTAAAGCAACAACTCAAACTAATGCAACACCTCAAACTAATGCAACACCTCAACCTAATGCAACTCCTCAAACTCATGCAATACCTCAAACTAATGCAACACCTCAAACTAATGCAAAACCTCAAACTAATGCAACACCTCAAACTAATGAAACACCTCAAACTAAGGAAACCGTCAATCAAAGGCAACACCTCATACTCAGGCAACACCTCAAACTAAGGCGGCCCCTCAAACTAAGGCGGACCTTCAAACTAAGGCGGACCCTCAAACTAAGGCGGCCCCTCAAACTAAGGCAGCCCCTCAAACTAAGGCAACACATCAAAATAATGCAGCCCCTTAAACTAAGGCAACACCTCAAACTAAGGCAACACCTCAAACTAAGGCAACACTTCAAAGTAAGGCAACACCTCAAACTGAGGCAACCGTCAAACTAATGGAACCCTCAAACTAAGGCAACACCTCAATCTAAGGCAACACCTCAAACTAAGGCAACACCTGAAACAAAGGCAACCCCTCAAACAGATGCAGCCCCTTAAACTAAGGCAACACCTCAAACTAATGCAACACCTCAAACTAAGGGAACCCTCAAACTAAGGGAACCCTCAAACTAAGGTAACCCTCAAACAAAGGCAACCCACTAACGAAGGCTGCAACTCAAACTAAAGCAACACCTCAAACTAATGCAACACCTCAAACTAATACAACACCTCAAACTAATGCAACACCTCAAACTAATGCAACACCTCAAACTAAGGAAACCGTCAATGAAAGGCCACACCTCATACTCAGGCAACACCTCAAACTAAGGCGGCCCCTCAAACTAAGGCAGCCCCTCAAACTAAGGCAACACCTCAAATTAAGGCAACACCTCAAACCAATGCAACACCTCAAACTAATGTAACACCTGAAACTAAGGCAACCCCTCAAACAGATGCAGCCCCTTAAACTAAGGCAACACCTCAAACTAAGGCAACACCTCATACTAAGGGAACCCTCAAACTAAGGGAACCCTCAAACAAAGGCAACCCACTAACGAAGGCTGCAACTCAAACTAATGCAACACCTCAAACTAATGCAACACCTCAAACTAATGCAAGACCTCAAACTAATGCAACACCTCAAACTAATGCAACACCTCAAACCAATGCAACACCTCAAACTAATGCAACACATCAAACTAATGCAACTGCTCAAACTAATGCAACACCTCAAACTAATGAAACACCTCAAACTAAGGAAACCGTCAATCAAAGGCAACACCTCAAACTAATGCAACACCTCAAACTAATGCAACACCTCAAACTAATGCAACACCTCAAACTAATGAAACACCTCAAACTAAGGACACCGTCAATCAAAGGCAGCACCTCATACTCAGGCAACACCTCAAACTAAGGCGGCCCCTCAAACTAAGGCAGCCCCTCAAACTAAGGCAGCCCCTCAAACTAAGGCAACACATCAAAATAATGCAACACATCAAAATAATGCAACACCTCAAATTAAGGCAACACCTTAAACTAAGGCAACACCTCAAACTAATGAAACACCTCAAACTAAGGAAACCGTCAATCAAAGGCAGCACCTCATACTCAGGCAACACCTCAAACTAAGGCGGCCCCTCAAACTAAGGCGGCCCCTCAAACTAAGGCTGCCTCTCAAACTAAGGCAGCCCCTCAAACTAAGGCAGCCCCTCAAACTAAGGCAACACATCAAAATAATGCAACACATCAAAATAATGCAACACCTCAAATTAAGGCAACACCTTAAACTAAGGCAACACCTCAAACTAAGGTAAAACCTCAAAGTAAGGCAACACCTCAACCTGAGGCAACCGTCAAACTAATGGAACCCTCAAACTAAGGCAACACCTCAAACGAAGTCAACACCTCAAACTGAGGCAACACCTCAAACTAAGGCAACTCTCACACTAAGGCAACACCTCAAACTAAGGCAACACCTCAAACTAATGCAACACCTCAAACTAATGCAACAACTCAAACTAAGGCAACACCTCAAACTAAGGCAACACCTCAAACTAAGGCAACACCTCAAACTAAGGCGGCCCCTCAAACTAAGGCGGCCCCTCAAACTAAGGCAACACCTCAAACTAAGGCAACACCTCAAACCAATACAACACCTCAAACTAAGGCAACACCTCAAACTAATGTAACACCTGAAACTAAGGCAACCCCTCAAACTGATGCAGCCCCTGAAACTAAGGCAACACCTCAAACTAAGGCAACACCTCAAACTAAGGGAACCCTCTAACTAAGGGAACCCTCAAACAAAGGCAACCCACTAACGAAGGCTGCAACTCAAACTAAAGCAACACCTCAAACTGATGCAACACCTCAAACTCATGCAACACCTCAAACTAATGCAACACCTCAAACTAATGCAACACCTCAAACTAATGCAACACCTCAAACTAATGCAACACCTCAAACTAAGGAAACCGTCAATGAAAGGCCACACCTCATACTAATGCAATACCTCAAACTAATGCAACACCTCAAACTAATGAAACACCTCAAACTAAGGAAACCGTCAATCAAAGGCAACACCTCATACTCAGGCAACACCTCAAACTAAGACGGCCCCTCAAACTAAGGCGGACCCTCAAACTAAGGCGGCCCCTCAAACTAAGGCAGCCCCTCAAACTAAGGCAACACATCAAAATAATGCAACACATCAAAATAATGCAACACCTCAAACTAAGGCAACACCTCAAACTAAGGCAACACCTCAAAGTAAGGCAACACCTCAAACTGAGGCAACCGTCAAACTAATGGAACCCTCAAACTAAGGCAACACCTCAATCTAAGGCAACACCTCAAACTAAGGCAACACCTGAAACAAAGGCAACCCCTCAAACAGATGCAGCCCCTTAAACGAAGGCAACACCTCAAACTAATGCAACACCTCAAACTAAGGGAACCCTCAAACTAAGGGAACCCTCAAACTAAGGTAACTCTCAAACAAAGGCAACCCACTAACGAAGGCTGCAACTCAAACTAAAGCAACACCTCAAACTAATGCAACACCTCAAACTAATACAACACCTCAAACTAATGCAACATCTCAAACTAATGCAACACCTCAAACTAAGGAAACCGTCAATGAAAGGCCACACCTCATACTCAGGCAACACCTCAAACTAAGGCGGCCCCTCAAACTAAGGCAGCCCCTCAAACTAAGGCAGCCCCTCAAACTAAGGCAACACATCAAAATAATGCAACACATCAAAATAATGCAACACCTCAAATTAAGGCAACACCTTAAACTAAGGCAACACCTCAAACTAAGGCAAAACCTCAAAGTAAGGCAACACCTCAACCTGAGGCAACCGTCAAACTAATGGAACCCTCAAACTAAGGCAACACCTCAAACGAAGTCAACACCTCAAACTGAGGCAACACCTCAAACAAAGGCAACTCTCAAACTAAGGCAACTCTCACACTAAGGCAACACCTCAAACTAAGGCAACACCTCAAACTAATGCAACACCTCAAACTAATGCAACAACTCAAACTAAGGCAACACCTCAAACTAAGGCAACACCTCATACTAAGGCGGCCCCTCAAACTAAGGCGGCCCCTCAAACTAAGGCAACACCTCAAACTAAGGCAACACCTCAAACTAAGGCGGCCCCTCAAACTAAGGCGGCCCCTCAAACTAAGGCAACACCTCAAACTAAGGCAACACCTCAAACTAAGGCGGCCCCTCAATCTAAGGCGGCCCCTCAAACTAAGGCAACACCTCAAACTAAGGCAACACCTCAAACCAATACAACACCTGAAACTAAGGCAACACCTCAAACTGATGCAGCCCCTGAAACTAAGGCAACACCTCAAACTAAGGCAACACCTCAAACTAAGGGAACCCTCAAACTAAGGGAACCCTCAAACAAAGGCAACCCACTAACGAAGGCTGCAACTCAAACTAAAGCAACACCTCAAACTAATGCAACACCTCAAACTCATGCAACACCTCAAACTAATGCAACACCTCAAACTAATGCAACACCTCAAACTAATGCAACACCTCAAACTAATGCAACTCCTCAAACTCATGCAATACCTCAAACTAATGCAACACCTCAAACTAATGCAAAACCTCAAACTAATGCAACACCTCAAACTAAGGAAACCGTCAATCAAAGGCAACACCTCATACTCAGGCAACACCTCAAACTAAGGCGGCCCCTCAAACTAAGGCGGACCCTCAAACTAAGGCGGCTGCTCAAACTAAGGCAGCCCCTCAAACTAAGGCAACACATCAAAATAATGCAACACATCAAAATAATGCAACACCTCAAACTAAGGCAACACCTCAAACTAAGGCAACACCTCAAAGTAAGGCAACACCTCAAACTGAGGCAACCGTCAAACTAATGGAACCCTCAAACTAAGGCAACACCTCAATCTAAGGCAACACCTCAAACTAAGGCAACACCTGAAACAAAGGCAACCCCTCAAACAGATGCAGCCCCTTAAACTAAGGCAACACCTCAAACTAATGCAACACCTCAAACTAAGGGAACCCTCAAACTAAGGGAACCCTCAAACTAAGGTAACCCTCAAACAAAGGCAACCCACTAACGAAGGCTGCAACTCAAACTAAAGCAACACCTCAAACTAATGCAACACCTCAAACTAATACAACACCTCAAACTAATGCAACACCTCAAACTAAGGAAACCGTCAATGAAAGGCCACACCTCATACTCAGGCAACACCTCAAACTAAGGCGGCCCCTCAAACTAAGGCAGCCCCTCAAACTAAGGCAACACCTCAAATTAAGGCAACACCTCAAACCAATGCAACACTTCAAACTAAGGCAACACCTCAAACTAATGTAACACCTGAAACTAAGGCAACCCCTCAAACAGATGCAGCCCCTTAAACTAAGGCAACACCTCAAACTAAGGCAACACCTCATACTAAGGGAACCCTCAAACTAAGGGAACCCTCAAACAAAGGCAACCCACTAACGAAGGCTGCAACTCAAACTAATGCAACACCTCAAACTAATGCAACACCTCAAACTAATGCAACACCTCAAACTAATGCAACACCTCAAAATAATGCAACACCTCAAACTAATGCAACATCTCAATCTATGCAACACCTCAAACTAATGCAACACCTCAAACTAATGCAACACCTCAAACTAATGCAACACCTCAAACTAATGCAACACCTCAAACTAATGAAACACCTCAAACTAAGGAAACCGTCAATCAAAGGCAACACCTCAAACTAATGCAACACCTCAAACTAATGCAACACCTCAAACTAATGCAACACCTCAAACTAATGAAACACCTCAAACTAAGCTCACCGTCAATCAAAGGCAGCACCTCATACTCAGGCAACACCTCAAACTAAGGCGGCCCCTCAAACTAAGGCAGCCCCTCAAACTAAGGCAGCCCCTCAAACTAAGGCAACACATCAAAATAATGCAACACATCAAAAGAATACAACACCTCAAATTAAGGCAACACCTTAAACTAAGGCAACACCTCAAACTAATGAAACACCTCAAAGTAAGGAAACCGTCAATCAAAGGCAGCACCTCATACTCAGGCAACACCTCAAACTAAGGCGGCACCTCAAACTAAGGCGGCCCCTCAAACTAAGGCTGCCCCTCAAACTAAGGCAGCCCCTCAAACTAAGGCAGCCCCTCAAACTAAGGCAACACATCAAAATAATGCAACACATCAAAATAATGCAACACCTCAAATTAAGGCAACACCTTAAACTAAGGCAACACCTCAAACTAAGGCAAAACCTCAAAGTAAGGCAACACTTCAACCTGAGGCAACCGTCAAACTAATGGAACCCTCAAACTAAGGCAACACCTCAAACTGAGGCAACACCTCAAACAAAGGCAACTCTCAAACTAAGGCAACTCTCACACTAAGGCAACACCTCAAACTAAGGCAACACCTCAAACTAATGCAACACCTCAAACTAATGCAACAACTCAAACTAAGGCAACACCTCAAACTAAGGCAACACCTCAAACTAAGGCAACACCTCAAACTAAGGCATCACCTCAAACTCAGGCAACACCTCAAACTAAGGCAACACCTCAAACTAAGGCGACACCTCAAAGTAAGGGAAACCTCGAACTAATGCAACACCTCAAACTAAGGCAACCTCTCAAACTAAGGCAACCCCTCAAATTGAGGAAACCCCTCAAACATATGCAGCCCCTCAAACATATGCAGCCCCTTAAATCAACGCAACACCTCAAACTAAGGCAATCCTCAATCTAAGGCAACCCTCAAACTAATACAACATCTGAAACTAAGGCAACCCCTCAAACAGATGCAACCCCTTAAACTAACGCAACACCTCAAACTAAGGCCAACACCTCAAAATAAGGGAACCCTCAAACTAAGGGAACCCTCAAACTAAGGGAACCCACTAACGAAGGCTGCAACTCAAACTAAAGCAACACCTCAAACTAAGTCAACCTTCAAACTAAGGCAGCCGGTCAAACGAAGGCAACACCTCAAACTAAGACAACCCTCAAACTAAGGCAACCCTCAAACTAAGGCAACCCTCAAACTAAGGCAGCCCCTCAAACTAAGGCAGCCCCTCAAACGAAGGCAGCACCTCAAACTAAGGCAACAACTCAAACTAAGGCAACAACTCAAACGAAGGCAACAACACAAACTAAGGCAACAACTCAAACTAAGGCAATAACTCAAACTGAGGCAACACCTCAAACTAAGGCAACAACTCAAACTAAGGCAACACTTCAAACTAAGGCAACACCTCAAACAAATGCAACACCTCAAACTGAGGCAAAACCACAAACTAAGGGAGCACTCAATCTAAGGCAACGCGTCAAACTAAGGCATCCCTCAAACTAAGGCAGCCCCTCAAACTAAGGCAGCCCCTCAAACTAAGGCAACCCCTCAAACTAAGGATACCCCTCAAACTAAGGCAGCCCCTCAAACTAAGGCAGCCCCTCAAACTAAGTCAGCACCTCAAACGAAGGCAGCAAATCAAACTAATGCAGCACCTCAAACGAAGGCAACATCTAAAACTAAGGCAGCACCACAAACGAAGGGAACCCTCAATCTGAGGCAACACCTCAAACTGAGGCAACAACTCAAACTAAGGCAACACCTCAAACTAAGGCAACCTGCAAACAAATGCAACACCTCAAAGGAATGCAACACCTCAAACGAAGGCAACACCTCAAACGAAGGCAACACCTCAAACGAAGGCAACACCTCAAACTAAGGCAACATCTCAAACTAAGGAAACACCTCAAACTTAGGCAACAGTCAAACTAAGGAAACACCTCAAACTTAGGCAACACTCAAACTAAGGGAACCGTCAAACTAATGCAACACTTCAAACTAATGCAACACCTCAAACTAAGGCATAACCTTAAACCTCAAACTAAGGCAAAACCTCAAACTAAGGCAAAACCTCAAACTAAGGCAAAACCTCAAACTAAGGCAACCCTCAAACTATGGCAACCCACAATCAAAGGAAACCCTCAATCAAAATAAACCCTCAATCAAAGGCAACTCTCAAACAAAGGCAACATCTCAAACTAAGGCAACACCTCAACCTAAGGCAACACCTCAATCTAAGGCAGCCGTCAAAAAAAGGCAACACCTCAAATGAAGGCAACACCTCAACCTAAGGCAAACGTCAAACAAATGCAACACCTCAAACGAAGGCAACACCTCAAACGAAGGCAAGACCTCAAACGAAGGCAACACCTTAAACTAAGACAACACCTCAAACTCAGGCAACACCTCAAACTAAGGCAACACCTCAAACTTAGGCAACACCTCAAACTTAGGCAACATCTCAAACTTAGGCAACACCTCAAACTAAGGCAACACCTCAAACGAAGGCAACACCTCAAACGAAGGCAACACCTCAAACTAAGGCAACACCTCAAACTAAGGCAACAACTCAAAGTAAGGCAACACCTCAAACTAAGGCAACCGTCAAACAAATGCAGCACCTCAAACGAAGGCAACACCTCAAACGAAGGCAACACATCAAACGAAGGCAACACCTCAAACTAAGGCAACACCTCAAACTAAGGCAACAGTCAAACTAAGGCACCACCTCAAACTAAGGCAACAGTCAAACTAAGGGAACCGTCAAACTAATGCAACACCTCAAACTAAGGCAAAACCTCAAACTAAGGCAAAACCTCAAACTAAGGCAACCCTCAAACTAAGGCGACCCTCAATCAAAGGAAACCCTCAATCAAAGGAAACCCTCAATCAAAGGCAACCCTCAAACAAAGGCAACACCTCAAACTAAGGCAACACCTCAAACTAAGGCAACACATCAAACTAAGGCAACACATCAAACTAAGGCAACACATCAAACTAAGGCAACACATCAAACTAAGGCAACACATCAAACTGAGGCAACAAATCAAACTCAGGCAACACATCAAACGAAGGCAACACATCAAACTGAGGCAACAAATCAAACTAAGGCAACACATCAAACTAAGGCAACACCGCAAACTAATGCCATACCTCAAACTAATGCAATACCTCAAACTAATGCAACACCTCAAACGAAGGCAACACCTCAAACAGAGGCAACACCGCAAACTAAGGCAACACCTCAAAATCGGCCAACACCTCAAACAAAGGCTCCCATCAAACTAAGCAATATCTCAAACTAAGGCAACACCTAAAACTAATGCAACACCTCAAACAAAGACTACCATCAAACTAAGCAATATCTCAAACTGAGGCAATCCTCAATCTAAGGGAAACCTCAGACTGAGGCAGCAGTCAATACAAGGCAACTCTCAATTTTAGACAACCCTCAAACGAATGCAACACCTGAAACTAAGGCAACCCATAAACGAAGGCAATTCATCAAACTAAGGCAATTCCTCAAACGAAGGCAACCCTCAAACTAACACAACCCTCAAACTAACGCAACCCTTAAACTAACGCAACCCTCAAACTAAGGCAACCCTCAAACTAAGGCAACGCTCAAAGGAAGGCAACACCTCAAACGAAGGCAACACCTCAAATGAAGGCAACACCTCAAACTAAGACAACACCTCAAACTAAGGCAACACCTCAAACTTAGGCAACACCTCAAACTTAGGCAGCACCTCAAACTTAGGCAACACCTCAAACTGAGGCAACAGTCAAACTAAGGCAACAGTCAAACTAAGGCAACACCTCAAACTAAGGCAACACCTCAAACGAAGGCAACACCTCAAACGAAGGCAACACCTCAAACGAAGGCAACACCTCAAACTAAGGCAACACCTCAAACTAAGGCAACACATCAAACTGAGGCAACACCTCAAACTAAGGCAACCGTCAAACAAATGCAACAACTCAAACGAAGGTAACACCTCAAACGAAGGCAACACCTCAAGCTAAGGCAACACCTCAAACTAAGGCAACACCTCAAACTAAGAAAACACTTCAAACTTAGGCAACAGTCAAACTAAGGCAACACCTCACACTAAGGCAACAGTCAAACTCAGGGAACCGTCAAACTAATGCAACACCTCAAACTAATGCAACACCTCAAACTAAGGCAAAACCTCAAACTAAGGCAAAACCTCAAACTAAGGCAACCCTCAAACTGAGGCTACCCTCAAACTAAGGCAACCCTCAATCAAAGGAAACCCTCAATTAAAGGAAGCCCTCAATCAAAGGCAACCCTCAAACAAAGGCAACACCTCAAACTAAGGCAAAACCTCAAACTAAGAAAACACCTCAAACTGAGGCAACACCTCAGACTAAGGCAACACCTCAAACTGAGGCAGCCGTCAAATAGAGGCAACACCTCAAATTAAGGCAACACATCAAACTAAGGCAACACATCAAACGAAGGCAACACATCAAACTAAGGCAACACATCAAACTAAGGCAAAACATCAAACTAAGGCAACCCTCCAACTAATGCCATACCTCAAACTAATGCAGCACCTCAAACTAATGCAACACCTCAAACTAAGGCAACACCACTAACTAAGGCAACACCTCAAACTCAGGCAACACCTCAAAATAGGCCAACTCCTCAAACAAAGGCTCCCATCAAACTAAGCAATATCTCAAACTAAGGCAATCCTCAATCTAAGGCAAACCTCAGACTGAGGCAGCAGTCAATACAAGGCAACTCTCAATTTAAGACAACCCTCAAACTAATACAACACCTGAAACTAAGGCAACCCATAAACGAAGGCAATTCCTCAAACTAAGGCAATTCCTCAAACTAAGGCAACCCTCAAACTAGGGCAACCCTCAAACTAATGCAACCCTCAAACTAACGCAACCCTCAAACTAAGGCAACCCTCAAACTAAGGCAACGCTCAAACTAAGGCAACGCTCAAACTAAGGCAAGCCTCAACAAAGGCAACCCCTCAAACAAAGGCAACCCCTCAAACAAAGGCAACCCTCAAACTAAGGGAACCCTCAAACTAAGGGAACCCTCAAACTCAGGCAACACCTCAAACTAATTCAATAGCTCAAGCTAAGGCAACACCTCAAACTAAGGCAACACCTCAAACTAATGCAACAACTCAAACTAAGGCAAAACCTCAAACTAAGGCAAAACCTCAAACTAAGGCAACACCTCAAACTAAGGCAAAACCTCAAACTAAGGCAAAACCTCAAACTAAGGCAAACCTCAAACTAAGGCAACCCTCAAACTAAGGCAACCCTCAATCAAAGGAAACCCTCAATCAAAGGGAACCCTCAATCAAAGGCAACCCTCAAACAAAGGCAACACCTCAAACTAAGGCAACACCTCAAACTAAGGCAACACCTCAAACTAAGCCAGCCGTCAAATGAAGGCAGCACCTCAAAATAAGGCAACACATCAACTAAGGCAACACATCAAACTGAGGCAACACATCAAACGAAGGCAACCCTCCAACTAATGCCATACCTCAAACTAATGCAATACCTCAAACTAATGCAACATCTCAAACTAAGGCAACACCTCAAACTAAGGCAACACCGCAAACTAAGGCAACACCTCAAAATAGGCGAACACCTCAAACAAAGGCTCCCATCAAACTAAGCAATATCTCAAACTAAGGCAACACCTAAAACTAATGCAACACCTCAAACAAAGGCTACCATCAAACTAAGCAATATCTCAAACTAAGGCAATCCTCAATCTAAGCCAAACCTCAGACTGAGGCAGCAGTCAATACAAGGCAACTCTCAATTTAAGACAACCCTCAAACTAATGCAACACCTGAAACTAAGGCAACCCATAAACGAAGGCAATTCCTCAAACTAAGGCAATTCCTCAAACTAAGGCAACCCTCAAACTAACGCAACCCCCAAACTAACGCAACCCTCAAACTAACGCAACCCTCAAACTAAGGCAACCCTCAAACTAAGGCAACGCTCAAACTAAGGCAACGCTCAAACTGAGGCAACCCTCAACAAAGGCAACACCTCAAACGAAGGCAACACCTCAAACGAAGGCAACACCTCAAACTAAGACAACACCTCAAACGAAGGCAACTCCTCAAACTGAGGCAACAGTCAAACTAAGGCAACACATCAAACTAAGGCAACACCTCAAACTAAGGCAACCGTCAAACAAATGCAACACCTCAAACGAAGGCAACACCTCAAACGAAGGCAACAACTCAAACGAAGGCAACACCTCAAGCTAAGGCAAAAGCTCAAACTAAGGCAACACCTCAATCTAAGGAAACACTTCAAACTTACGCAACAGTCAAACTAAGGCAACAGTCAAACTCAGCCAACAGTCAAACTAATGGAACCGTCAAACTAATGCAACACCTCAAACTAATGCAACACCTCAAACTAAGGCAAAACCTCAAACTAAGGCAAAGCTTCAAACTAAGGCAAAACCTCAAACTATGGCAACCCTCAAACTTATGCAACCCTCAAACTAAGGCAACTCTCAATCAAAGGAAACCCTCAATCAAAGGAAGCCCTCAATCAAAGGCAACCCTCATACAAAGGCAACACCTCAAACGAAGGCAACACCTCAAACGAAGGCAACACCTCAAACTGAGGCAACACCTCAAACTAAGGCAACACCTCAAACTAAGGCAGCCGTCAAATAAAGGCAACACCTCAAATTAAGGCAACACATCAAACTAAGGCAACACATCAAACTAAGGCAACACATCAAACGAAGACAACACATCAAACTAAGGCAACACATCAAACTAAGGCAACACAGCAATCTAAGTCAACCCTCCAACTAATGCCATACCTCAAACTAATGCAGTATCTCAAACTAATGCAACACCTCAAACAAAGGCAACACCTCAAACTAAGGCAACACCTCAAACTCAGGCAACACCTCAAACTAAGGCAACACCTCAAAATAGGCTCCCATCAAACTAAGCAATATCTCAAACTAAGGCAATTCTCAATCTAAGGCAAACATCAGACTGAGGCAGCAGTCAATACAAGGCAACTCTCAATTTAAGACAACCCTCAAACGAATGCAACACCTGAAACGAAGGCAACCCATAAATGAAGGCAATTCCTCAAACTAAGGCAATTCCTCAAACTAAGGCAACCCTCAAACTAAGGCAACCCTCAAACTAACGCAACCCTCAAACTAACGCAACCCTCAAACTAAGGCAACCCTCAAACTAAGGCAACGCTCAAACTAAGGCAACCCTCAACAAAGGCAACCCCTCAAACAAAGGCAACCCCTCAAACAAAGGCACCCCTCAAACAAAGGCAACCCTCAAACTAAGGGAACCCTCAAACTAAGGCAACACCTCAGACTAAGGCAACACCTCAAACTAAGGCAGCCCAAAGACTAAGGCAACGCCTCAAACGTAGGCAACGCCTCAAACTGAGGCAACGCCTCAAACTGAGGCAGCGCCTCAATCTAAGGCGACACCTCAATCTAAGGCAACCCTTAAAATATGGCAATGCTCGAACTAATGCAGACCCTCCAACTAATGCAGCCCCTCAAACTAAGGCAACCATCAAACTTAGGCACCCCTCAAACTAATGCAACACCTCAATCTAAGGCAACCCTTAAAATATGGCAACGCTCAAACTAATGCAGACCCTCAAAATAATGCAGACCCTGAAACTAAGGCAACCCTCAAGCTGAGGCAACCCTTAAGGCTTTTAGTTTTGGTGACTGCAGCTTTGACAGTCGCGAAGGTGCGAGAGCGAGCTTGCAGCTGGGAAGTCAATTTCAGTGGAAGTTTAAAAGTTAATTCTCTTTTGTTTTCGGAGGACCAGGGGACTGCTGGGTAAGTAAAAACTATATATTTGGGTGGTTTAAAATCTCTTTCTTTTAGTTTTGGTGACTGCAGCTTTGACAGTAGCGAAGGTGCAAGAGCGAGCTTACAGCTGGGAAGTCAGTTTCAGTGGAAGTTTAAAAGTTAATTCCCTTTTGTTTTCGGAGGACCAGGGGACTGCTGGGTAAGTAAAAACTATATATTTCGGTGGTGGCTGTACCCGAGACAGTACACATATGGTGTCTCCCACCCTCCCTCCTCCTGTAACCAAAAAAAAGGACTCTTGTTTTGATAAGGTTAGCTTTTTATTTAAGAAGTTCTGTCCGTTGGATTGCTATCTGAACAAGTTTTGACATTTTGTTTTGCTTTTTCAGTAGATTTGTTGGGAATTTAGAATAGAGGGACAGGAAGTTAAGGCAGTTGCATGTTCCTCTTGCAGAATGTGGTAGGTAAGGGTCGCCAAGAGTGTCCCTGCTGACTGCATCTGCAGGAAGTGCACCCAACTCCAGCTCCTCGAGAACAGCGTTTGGGAACTGGAGCTGGAGCTGGATGAACTTCGGATCATTCGGGAGGCGGAGGGGGTTATTGAGAGGAGTTATGGGGAGGGAGTCACACCTCAGGTAAAAGAAGTAGGTAGATGGGTTACCGTCAGGGGAAGGAGTGGGAACCAGCAGGCATTGCAGGGATCCCCTGTGGCCGTTTCCTTCAACCACAGGTATCCCGTTTTGGATACAGTTGCGGGGGACGACTTACCAGGAGTAAGCAATGGGGTACAGGTCTCTTTCACAGAGTCTGTCCCTGTTGCTCAGAAGGGAAGGGGGAAGAGGAGCAGAGCATTAGTCATTGGGGACTCCATAGTTAGGGGAACAGATAGGAGGTTCTGTGGGAACGAGAGAGACTCACGGTTGGTATGTTGCATCCCAGGTGTCAGGGTTCGTGATGTTTCGGATCGTGTTTTTGGGATCCTCAGGGGGCAGGTGGAGCAGCCCCAAGTCGTGGTCCACATTGGCACCAACGACATAGGTAGGAAGAGAGATGGGGATTTAAGACAGAAATTCTGGGAGCTAGGGTGGAAGCTTATAGTGAGAACAAACAGAGTTGTTATCTCTGGGTTGTTGCCCGTGCCACGTGATAGCGAAGCAAGGAATAGCGAGAGAGAGGAGTTGAATCCTGCAGGATGGTGCAGGAGGGAGGGTTTTGGTTTCCTGGATAATTGTGGCTCTTTCTGGGGTAGGTGGGACCTCTACAAACAGGATGGTCTTCACCTGAACCAGAGGGGTACCAATATCCTGGGGGGGAGACTTGGTAGTGCTCTTCGGGGGGGTTTAAACTCAATCAGCAGGGGAATGGGAACCGAAAATGTAGTGCCAGTGTACAGGATGTTGAGAGTAGTGAGGTCAGGGATAAGGTTACAAGGACGCAAGAGGGCACTGGCAAGCAAGAACTTGGTTTAAAGTGTGTCTATGTCAATGCCGGGAGCATCTGGAATAAGGTGGGTGAGCTTGCAGTATGGGTTGGTACCTGGGATCTCGATGTGGAGGCCATTTCGGAGACATGGGTCGTGCAGGGGAAGGAATGGATGTTGCAGGTTCCGGGATTTAGATGTTTCAGTAAGAACAGAGAAGATGGTAAAAGAGGGGTGGGGGTGGGGGGCGGGGGGGTGTTGGTGTGGCATTGTTAATCAAGGAGAGTAGCACAGCGACAGAAAGGACGTTTGAGGACGCGTCTACTGAGGTAGTATGGGCCGAGGTTAGAAACAGGAGAGGTGAGGTCACCCTGTTGGGAGTCTTTTATAGACCTCCAAATAGTTCCAGAGATGTAGAGGAAAGGATAACGAAGATGATTCTCGACAGGGGCGAGAGTAACAGGGTAGTTGTTATGGGGAACTTTAACTTTCCAAATATTGACTGGAAATACTATAGTTCGAGTACTTTCGATGGGTCTGTTTTTGTCCAGTGTGTGCAGGAGGGTTTTCTGACACAGTATGCAGACAGGCCAACCAGGGGCGATGCCACATTGGATTTGGTACTGGGTAATGAACCCGGCCAGGTGTTAGATTTACATGTTGGTGAGCACTTTGGTGATCGTAATTACAATTCGGTTAGGTTTACCTTAGCGATGGGCAGGGACAGGTATATACCGCAGGGCAAGAATTATAACTGGGGGAAAGGAAATTATGATGCGATCAGGCAAGATTTAGGATGCGTAGGATGGGGAAGGAAACTGCAGGGGATGGGAACAATCGAAATGTGGAGCTTATTCAAGGAGCAGCGACTGCGTGTCCTTGATAAGTATGTAAATGTGAGGCAGGGAGGAAGTTGTCGAGCGAGGGAGCCATGGTTTACTAAAGAAGTTGAAGCGCTTGTCAAGAAGAAGAAGTCCTATGTTCGGATGAGACGTGAAGGCTCAGTTAGGGCGCTTGAGAGTTACAAGCCAGCCAGGAAGGATCTAAAGGGAGAGCTAAGAAGAGCAAGGAGAGGACACGAAAAGTCATTGGCGGATAGGATCAGGGAAAACCCTAAGGCTTTCTATAGGTACATCAGGAATAAAAGAATGACTGGAGTTAGATTAGGGCCAATCAAGGATAGTAGTGGGAAGTTGTGTGTGAAATCAGAGGAGTTCGGGGAAGCGTTAAATGAATATTTTGCGTCAGTATTTACAGTAGAGAAAGGAAATGTTGTCGAGGAGAATACTGAGATTCAGGCTACCAGGTTAGATGGGATTGAGGTTCACAAGGAGGAGGTGTTATCCATTTTGGAAAGTGTGAAAATAGATAAGTCCCCTGGGCCAGATCGGACTTATCCTCGGATTCTCTGGGAAGCCAGGGAGGAGATTGCAGAGCCTTTGTCCTCTATCTTTATGTCGTCATTGTCGACAGGTATCGTGCCGGAAGACTGGAGGATAGCAAATGTTGTCCCCTTGTTCAAGAAGGGGAGCAGAGACAGCCCTGGTAATTATAGACCTGTGAGCCTTACTTCGGTTCTGGGTAAATTGTTGGAAAAGGTTATAAGAGACAGGATTTATAATCATCTTGAAAAGAATAAGTTCATTAGCGATAGTCAGCACGGTTTTGTGACGGGTAGGTCGTGCCTCACAAACCTTATTGAGTTTTTCGAGAAGGTGACCAAACAGGTGGATGAGGGTAAAGCAGTGGATGTGGTGTATATGGATTTCAGTAAGGCATTTGATAAGGTTCCCCACGGTAGGCTATTGCAGAAAATACGGAAGTATGGGGTTGAAGGTGATTTCGAGCTTTGGATCAGAAATTGGCTAGCTGAAAGAAGACAGAGGGTGGTGGTTGATGGCAAATGTTCATCCTGGAGTTTAGTTACTAGTGGTGTCCCACAAGGATCTGTTTTGGGGCCACTGCTGTTTGTCATTTTTAGAAATGACCTGGAAGAGGGTGTGGAAGGGTGGGTTAGTAAATTTGCGGATGACACTAAAGTCGGTGGACTTGTGGATAGTGCCGAAGGGTGTTGTAGGGTGCAGAGAGACATAGATAGGCTGCAGAGCTGGGCTGAGAGATGGCAAATTGAGCTAAATGCGGAGAAGTGCGAGGTGATTCACTTTGGAAGGAGTAACAGGAATGCAGAGTACTGGGCTAATGGGAAGATTCTTGGTAGTGTAGATGAAGAGAGAGATCTTGGTGTCCAGGTGCTTAAATCCCTGAAGGTTGCTGCCCAGGTTAATAGGGCTGTAAAGAAGGCATACGGTGTGTTAGATTTTATTGGTTTGGGGATCGAGTTTCGGAGCCACGAGGTCATGCTGCAGCTGTCCAAAACTCTGGTGAGACCGCACCTGGAGTATTGCGTGCAGTTCTGGTCACCGCATTATAGGAAGGATGTGGAAGCTTTGGAAAGTGTGCAGAGGAGATTTACTAGGATGTTTCCTGGTATGGACGGAGGGTCTAACGAGGAAAGGCTGAGGGACTTGAGGTTGTTTTCGTTAGAGAGAAGGAGGAGAGACAGAGAGAGAGAGACAGAGAGAGAGAGAGAAATCTCTTTGCACTGTTTGTGAACTCCCCTGTTCGATTCTTTTTATGTGCAAAGTAGCAGATCTCCCATTTGTCACAGTTTTCTCCATTCACTTCATCTACAAATATCTCATCGCAATTTTATGCTTCAATCTAATGGCTCTGTACTAAAGAGTGCGCAGGAACACAGGGACCTGGAGGTACATGTGCATCGATTATTGAAGGAGGCAGGACATATTGAGAGAGTGGTTAGTATAACAGTTGGGATTGGGATCTTGGGTTTCATAATTAGAGGCATTGAGTGCAAAAGCAGGGAAATTATGCTGAACCTTTATACAACTCTGGTTAGGCCCTAACTGGAAGATTATGTCCAGTTCTGGTCACCACACATTCGGAAGGAGGTGAGGGTCCTTGAGAGGGTGCAGAGGAGATTGACCAGAATGGTTCCAGTGATGAGGGATTTTTGTTACAAGGTCAGGTTGCCAAAGGCAACACTCCAAACCCAAAGGCAACACTCCAAACCCAAAGGCAACACTCCAGAGCCAAAGGCAACACTCCAAACCCAAAGGCAACACTCCAAACCCAAATGCAACACTCCAAACCCAAAGGCAACACTCCAAACCCAAATGCAACACTCCAAACCCAAAGGCAACACTACAAACCCAAAGGCAACACTCCAGAGCCAAAGGCAACACTCCAAACACAAAGTCAACACTACACAACCAAAGACAACACTCCAAACCCAAAGGCAACACTCCAAACCCAAAGGCAACACTCCAAACCAAAGGCAACCCTCCATACACTATGAAACCCGCATACACACCTGGCAGGATCCTGATACACAGTGAAACCCCCCTCACACCTGGCAGGATCCTGATACACTGTGAAACCCCCATACACACCTGGCAGGATCCTGATACAAAGTGAAACCCGCCTCACACCTGGCAGGATCCTGATACACTGTGAAACCCCCATACACACCTGGCAGGATCCTGATACACAGTGAAACCCCCCTCACACCTGGCAGGATCCTGATACACAGTGAAACCCCCCTCACATCTGGCAGGATCCTGATACACAGTGAAACCCCCCCACATACCTGGCAGGATCCTGATACAAAGTGAAACCCCCCTCAAACCTGGCAGGATCCTGATCCACTGTGAACACCCCATACACACCTGGCAGGAACCTGATACACTGTGAAACCCCCATATACACCTGGCAGTATCCTGATCCACTGTGAACACCCCATACACACCTGGCAGGATCCTGATACACTGTGAAACCCCACTCACACCTGGCAGGATCCTGATACGCTGTGAAACACCCATACACACCTGGCAGGACCCTGATCAACTGTGAAAACCCAATTCACACCTTGCAGGATCCTGATACACTGAGAAACCCCCATACACACCTGGCAGAATCCTGATACACTGTGAAAACCCAATTCACACCTGGCAGGATGCTGATACACTGTGAAACCCCCATCCACACCTGGCAGGATCCTGTTACACTGTGAAACCCCACTCACACCTGGCAGGATTCTGATACACTGTGAAACGCCCACACACACCTGGCAGGATCCTGAGACACTGTGAAACCCCACTCACACCTGGCAGGATTCCGATACACTGTGAAACCCCCATACACACCTGGCAGGATTCTGATACACTGTGAAACCCCCATAGACATCTGGCAGGATCCTGATACACTGTGAAACCCCACTCACACCTGGCAGGATTCTGATACACTGTGAAACGCCCATACACACCTGGCAGGATCCTGATACACTGTGAAACCCCACTCACACCTGGCAGGATTCTGATACACTGTGAAATCCCAGACACACCTGGCAGGATCCTGATACACTGTGAAACCCCCTACACACCCGGCAGGATCCTGATACACTGTGAAAACCCATACAGAACTGGCAGGAACCTGATCCACTGAGAAAACGCAGGACACACCTGGCAGGATCCTGATACACTGTGAAAACCCCATACACACCTGGCAGGATCCTGATAAACTGTGAAAACCCCAAACATCCCTGGCAGGATCCTGATTCACTGCGAAACCCCACTCATACCTGGCAGCATCCTGATACACTGTGAAACCCCAATACACTCCTGGCAGGATTCTGATACACTGTGAAACACCAGACACATCTGGCAGGATCCTGATGCACTGTGAAATCCCCATACACACCTGGCAGGATCCTGATAAACCGTGAAACCCCATACACACGTGGCAGGATCCTGATCCACTGTGAAAACCCCACACACAACTGGAAGGATCCTGATAAAATGTGAAACCCCCATGCACACCTGGAAGGATCCTGATAAACTGTGAAACCCCCATACACACCTGGCAGGATCCTGATCAACTGTGAAACCCCCATACACACCGGGCAGGATCCTGATAAACTGTGAAACCCCCAGACACACCTGGCAGGATCCTGATAAACTGTGAAAACCCCAGGCACTCCTGGCAGGATCCTGATATAGTGTGAAAACCCCATACACACCTGGCAGGATCCTGATACTCTGTGAAACCCCCTGACACACCTGGCAGGATCCTGATATATTGTGAAAACACCGTACATACCTGGCAGGATCCTGACTCTGTGAAACCCCGTACACGTCTGGCAGGATCCTGATATATTGTGAAAACCCCGTACACACCTGGCAGGATCCTGATCGTCTGTGAAACCCCGTACACATCTGGCAGGATCCTGATATATTGTGAAAACCCCATTCACACCTGGCAGGATCCTGATCCTCTGTGAAACCCCGTACACATCTGGCACGATAGTGATATATTGTGAAAACCCCGCACGCACCTGGCAGGATCCTGATCCTCTGTGAAACCCCACACACATCTGGCAGGATCCTGATCCACTTTGAAAACCCCATACACACCTGGCAGGATCCTGATACTCTGTGAAACCCCCTGACACACCTGGCAGGATCCTGATATATTGTGAAAACCCCGTACATACCTGGCATGATCCTGATCCTCTGTGAAACCCCGTGCACATCTGGCAGGATTCTGATATATTGTGAAAACCCCGTACACACCTGGCCGGATCGTGATCCTCTGTGAAACCCCGTACACACCTGGCAGGATACTGATCCACTGTGAAAACCCCATACACACCTGCCAGGATCCTGATAAACTGTGAAACACCCATAAACACCTGGCAGGATCCTGATAAACTGTGAAACCCCCATACACACCTGGCAGGTTCCTGATGCACAGTGAAACCCCATTCACATCAGGCAGTATCATGATACACTGTGAAAACCACATACACATCTGGCAGGATCCTGATACACTGTGAAACCACATTCACATCTAGCAGCATCCTGATACACTGTGAAACCCCATTCACACCTGGCAGGAATCCTGATACACAGTGAAACCCCATTCACATCTGGCAGGATGCTGATGCACTGTGAAACCCCATACACGGCTGGCAGGATCCTGATACGCTGCGAAAACCCCCATCCACTCCTGGCAGGATCCCGCTACACTGTGAAAGCCCATACACACCTGGCAGGATCCTGATACACTGTGAAAACCCCATTCACATCCGGCAGGATACTGATACACAGTGAAACCCAATACACACCTGGCAGGATTCTGATCCTCTGTGAAACCCCCATAAACACCTGGAAGGATCCTAAAACACTGTGATACCCCAGACAGATCTGGCAGGATCCTGATGCACTGTGAAAACCCCTTACACACCTGGTAGATCCTGATACACTGTGAAAACCCCATACACACCTGGCAGGATTCTGATCCACTGTGAAACTCGATACACACCTGGCAGATCCTGATCCAATGTGAAAACCCCATACACACCTGGCAGGATCCTGATACACTGTGAAATCCCAATACACACCTTGCAGGATCCTGATAAATTGTGAAAACCCCATACACATCTGGCAGGATCCTGATCCACAGTGAAAACCCCATAGACACCTGGCAGGATCCTGATAAACTGTGAAACCCCCATACACACCTGGCAGAATCCTGATAAACTGTGAAACCCCCATGCACAGCTGGCAGGATCCTGATAAACTGTGAAACCCCCAAACACACCTGGCAGGATCCTGATAAATAGTGAAACCCCCATACACACTTGGAAGAATCCTGATAAAATGTGAAAACCCCATGCACACCTGGCAGGATCCTGATATAGTGTGAAAACCCCGTACACACCTGGCAGGATCCTGATACTCTGTGAAATCCCGTGCACATCTGGCAGGATCCTGATATATTGTGAAAACCCCGTACACACCTGGCAGGATCCTGATCCTCTGTGAAACCCCGGACACACCTGGCAGTATCCTGATAAACTGTGAAACCCACAGACACACCTGGCAGGAGACTAATACACTGTGACAGCCCCGTACACACCTGACAGGTTCATGATGCACAGTGAAACCCCATTCACATCTGGCAGTATCATGATACATTGTGAAAACCCCAAACACAACTGGCAGGATCCTGATACACAGTGAAACCCCATTCACATCTGGCAGGATCCTGACACACTGTGAAACCCCATACACACCTGGCAGGAGCCTAATACACTGTGAAAACCCCGTACACACCTGGCAGGTTCCTGATGCACAGTGAAACCCCAATCACATCTGGCAGTATCATGATGCACTGTGAAAAACCCATACACAACTGGCAGGATCTTGATCCACTGTGAAACCCCATTCACATCTGGCAGGATCCTGATACACTGTGAAACCCCTTTCACACCTGGCAGGATCCTGATACACAGTTAAAACCCATTGACACCTGGCAGGATTCCTGATACACAGTGAAACCCCATTCACATCTGGCAGGATCCTGATACACTGTGAAACCCCATACACACCTGGCAGGATCCTGATCCACTGTGAAAACCCCATACACACCTGGCAGGATCCTGATCCAATGTGAAGCCCCATTCACACCTGGCAGGATCCTGATACACAGTGAAAACCCCAAACACACCTGAAAGGACCCGGAACCACTGTGAAACACCCATACACACCTGGCAGGGTCCTGATACACTGTGAAACCCACATTCACACCTGGCAGGATCCTGATAAACGTTGAAACCCCCATACACACCTGGCAGGATCCTGACACACTGTGAAAATCCCATTCACACCTGGCAGGATCCTGATACACTGTGAAAATCCCAGTCACCCCTGGCAGGATTCTGATTCACTGAAAACCCCAAACACACTTGGCTGGATCCTGATACACTGTGAAACCCCATACACACCTGGCAGGAACCTGATGCACTGTGAAAACCCCAAACACACCTGGCAGGACCCAGATACACTGTGAAACACCATACACACCTGGCAGGATCCTGATCCACTGTGAAAACCCCAAACACACGTGGCAGGTTTCTGATACACTGTGAAACACCATACACACCTGGCAGGATCCTGATACACTGTGAAATCCCCATTCACATCCGGCAGGATCCTGATACACTGTGTAACCCCATAAACACCTGGCAGGATCCTGATCCACTGTGAAACCCCCATACACACCTGGCAGGATCCTGATGCACTGTGAAACCCCATACACACCTGGCAGGATCCTGATGCACTGTGAAAACCCTTACACACCTGGCAGATTCCTGATACACTGTGAAAACCCCATACACACCTGGAAGGATACTGATGCACTGTGAAACCCCCATACACACCTGGCAGGATCCTGATACACAGTGAAAACCGCATACACACCTGGCAGGATCCTGATACACTGTGAAACCCCATACACACCTGGCAGGATTCTGATCCACTGTGAAAACCCCATACACACATGGAAGGATCCTGATCCACTGTGAAATCCCCATACACACCTGGCAGGATCCTGATAAACTGTGAAACCCCATACACACCTGGCAGGATCCTGATAAATTGTGAAAACCCCATACACATCTGGCAGGATCCTGATCCACAGTGAAAACCCCATAGACACCTGGCAGGATCCTGATAAACTGTGAAACCCCCATGCACACCTGGCAGGATCCTGATAAACTGTGAAACCCCCAAACACACCTGGCAGGATCCTGATAAATAGTGAAACCCCCATACACACCTGGAAGAATCCTGATAAAATGTGAAAAACCCATGCACACCTGGCAGGATCCTGATATAGTGTGAAAACCCCATACACACCTGGCAGGATCCTGATACTCTGTGAAATCCCGTACACATCTGGCAGGATCCTGATATATTGTGAAAACCCCGTACACATCTGGCATGATCCTGATCCTCTGTGAAACCCCGTACACACCTGGCAGGATCCTGATACACTGTGAAACCCCCAGACACTCCTGGCAGTACCCTGATAAACTGTGATGCCCCCATACACACCTGGCAGAAGACTAATACACTGTGACAACCCCGTACACACCTGGCAGGTTCCTCATGCACAGTGAAACCCCATTCACATCTGGCAGTATCATGATACATTGTGAAAACCCCAAAAACAACTGGCAGGATCCTGATACACAGTGAAACCCCATTCACATCTGGCAGGATCCTGACACACTGTGAAACCCCATACACACCTGGCAGGAGCCTAATACACTGTGAAAACCCCGTACACACCTGGCAGGTTCCTGATGCACAGTGAAACCCCATTCACATCTGGCAGTATCATGATGCACTGTGAAAAACCCATACACAACTGGCAGGATCTTGATCCACTGTGAAACCCCATTCACATCTGGCAGGATCCTGATACACTGTGAAACCCCTTTCACACCTGGCAGGATCCTGATACACAGTTAAAACCCATTGACACCTGGCAGGATTCCTGATACACAGTGAAACCCCATTCACATCTGGCAGGATCCTGATACACTGTGAAAACCCCAAACACACGTGGCAGGATTCTGATACACTGTGAAACCCCATGCACACCTGGCAGGATCCTGATACACTGTGAAATCCCCATTCACATCCGGCAGGATCCTGATACACTGCGAAAACCCATAAACACCTGGCAGGATCCTGATCCACTGTGAAACCCCCATACACACCTGGCAGGATCCTGATACACTGTGAAACCCCATGCACACCTCGCAGGATCCTGATACACTGTGAAACCCCATACGCACCTGGCAGATTCCTGATACACTGTGAAAACCCCATACACACCTGACAGGATCCTGATCCACTGTGAAACCGCCATACACACCTGGCAGGATCCTGATACACAGTGAAAACCCCATACACACCTGGCAGGATCCTGATACACTGTGAAACCCCATACACACCTGGCAGGATTCTGATCCACTGTGAAAACCCCATACACACATGGAAGGGTCCTGATCCACTGAGAAATCCCCATACACACCTGGCAGGATCCTGATAAACTGTGAAACCCCATACACACCTAGCAGGATACTGATAAATTGTGAAAACCCCATACACATCTGGCAGGATCCTGATCCACAGTGAAAACCCCATAGACACCTGGCAGGATCCTGATAAACTGTGAAACCCCCATGCACATCTGGCAGGATCCTGATCAACTGTGAAACCCCCATGCACAGCTGGCAGGATCCTGATAAACGGTGAAACCCCCAAACACACCTGGCAGGATCCTGATAAATAGTGCAACCCCCATACACACCTGGAAGAATCCTGATAAAATGTGAAAACCCCATGCACACCTGGCAGGATCCTGATATAGTGTGAAAACCCCATACACACCTGGCAGGATCCTGATACTCTGTGAAATCCCGTACACATCTGGCAGGATCCTGATATATTGTGAAAACCCCGTACACACCTGGCAGGATCCTGATCCTCTGTGAAACCCCGTACACACCTGGCAGGATCCTGATACACTGTGAAACCCCCAGACACACCGGGCAGGATCCTGACACACTGTGAAACCCCATACACACCTGGCAGGAGCCTAATACACCGTGAAAACCCCGTACACACCTGGCAGGTTCCTGATGCACAGTGAAGCCCCATTCACATCTGGCAGTATCATGATGCACTGTGAAAAACCCATACACAACTGGCAGGATCTTGATCCACTATGAAACCCCATTCACATCTGGCAGGATCCTGATACAATGTGAAACCCCTTTCACACCTGGCAGGATCCTGATACACAGTTAAAACCCATTGACACCTGGCAGGATTCCTGATAGACAGTGAAACCCCATTCACATCTGGCACGATCCTGATACACTGTGAAACCCCTTACACACCTGGCAGGATCCTGATCCACTGTGAAAACCCCATACACACCTGGCAGGATCCTGATCCAATGTGAAGCCCCATTCACACCTGGCAGTATCCTGATACACAGTGAAAACCCCAAACACACCTGGCAGGACCCGGAACCACTGTGAAACCCCCATACACACCTGGCAGGATCCTGATACACTGTGAAACCCACATACACACCTGGCAGGATCCTGATAAACGGGGAAACCCCCATACACACCTGGCAGGATCCTGACACACTGTGAAAATCCCATTCACACCTGGCAGGATCCTGATCCACTGTGAAGCCCCATTCACATCTGGCAGTATCCTGATACACTGTGAAACCCCAGTCACACCTGGCAGGATTCTGATACACTGAAAACCCCAAACACACTTGGCTGGAGCCTGATACACTGTGAAACCCCATACACACCTGGTAGGAACCTGATGCACTGTGAAAACCCCAAACACACCTGGCAGGACCCAGATACACAGTGAAACCCCAGACAAACATGGCAGGACCCTGATACACAGTGAAACCCCAAACACACCTGGCAGGATCCTGATCCACTGTGAAACCCCATACACACCTGGCAGGATCCTGATCCACTGTGAAAACCCCAAACACAGGTGGCAGGATTCTGATACACTGTGAAACCCCATGCACACCTGGCAGGATCCTGATACACTGTGAAACCCCCAGACACACCTGGCAGTATCCTGATAAACTGTGAAACCCCCATACACACCTGGCAGGAGACTAATACACTGTGACAACCCCGTACACACGTGGCAGGATCCTGATGCACAGTGAAACCCCATTCACATCTGGCAGTATCATGATACATTGTGAAAACCCCAAACACAACTGGCAGGATCCTGATACACAGTGAAACCCCATTCACATCTGGCAGGATCCTGACACACTGTGAAACCCCATACACACCTGGCAGGAGCCTAATACACCGTGAAAACCCCGTACACACCTGGCAGGTTCCTGATGCACAGTGAAGCCCCATTCACATCTGGCAGTATCATGATGCACTGTGAAAAACCCATACACAACTGGCAGGATCTTGATCCACTATGAAACCCCATTCACATCTGGCAGGATCCTGATACACTGTGAAACCCCTTTCACACCTGGCAGGATCCTGATACACAGTTAAAACCCATTGACACCTGGCAGCATTCCTGATACACAGTGAAACCCCATTCACATCTGGCAGGATCCTGATACACTGTGAAACCCCATACACACCTGGCAGGATTCAGATCCACTGTGAAAACCCCATACACACCTGGCAGGATCCTGATCCAATGTGAAGCCCCATTCACTCCTGGCAGGATCCTGATACACAGTGAAAACCCCCATACACACCTGGCAGGACCCGTAACCACTGTGAAACCCCCATACACACCTGGCAGGATCCTGACACACTGTGAAACCCACATACACACCTGGCAGGATCCTGATAAACGGTGAAACCCCCATACACACCTGGCAGGATCCTGACACACTGTGAAAATCCCATTCACACCTGGCAGAATCCTGATCCACTGTGAAGCCCCATTCACATCTGGCAGTATCCTGATACACTGTGAAACCCCAGTCACACCTGGCAGGATTCTGATACACTGAAAGCCCCAAACACACTTGGCTGGATCCTGATACACTGTGAAACCCCATACACACCTGGTAGGAACCTGATGCACTGTGAAAACCCCAAACACACCTGGCAGGACCCAGATACACAGTGAAACCCCAAACACACCTGGCAGGATCCTGATCCACTGTGAAACCCCATACACACCTGGCAGGATCCTGATCCACTGTGAAAACCCCAAACACAGGTGGCAGGATTCTGATACACTGTGAAACCCCATGCACACCTGGCAGGATCCTGATACACTGTGAAATCCCCATTCACATCCGGCAGGATCCTGATGCACTGTGAAACCCCATAAACACCTGGCAGGATCCTGATCCACTGTGAAACCCCCATACACACCTGGCAGGATCCTGATACACTGTGAATCCCCATACACACCTGGCAGGATCCTGATACACTGTGAAACCCCATACACACCTGGCAGATTCCTGATACACTGTGAAAACCCCATACACACCTGGAAGGATCCTGATGCACTGTGAAACCCCATACACACCTGGCAGGATCCTGACCAACAGTGAAACCCCCATACACACCTGGCAGGATCCTGATACACAGTGAAAACCCCATACACACCTGGCAGGATCCTGATACACTGTGAAAACCCATACAAACCTGGCAGGATTCTGATCCACTGTGAAAACCCCATACACACATGGAAGGATCCTGATACACTGTTAAACTCCATACACACCTGGCAGATACTGATACACTGTGAAAACCCCATACACACCTGGCAGGATCCTGATCCACTGTGAAATCCCCATAGACACCTGGCAGGATCCTGATAAACTGTGAAACCCCATACACACCTGGCAGGATCCTGATAAATTGTGAAAACCCCATACATACCTGGCAGGAACCTGATATACTGTGAAACCCCCATACACACCTGGCAGGTCCTGATAAACTGTGAAACCCCCATACACACCTGGCAGGATCCTGATAAACTGGGAAACCCTCAGACACATCTGGCAGGATCATGATAAACTGTGAAAACCCATGCACATCTGACAGGATCCTGATATAGTGTGAAACCCCCATACACAACTTGCAGGACCCTGATATATTGTGAAAACCCCGTACACACCTGGCAGGATCCTGATCCACTGTGAAACCCCCATACACACCTGGCAGTATCCTGATAAACTGTGAAACCACCATACACACCTGGCAGGAGCCTAATACACTGTGAAAACCCCGTACACACCTGGCTGGTTCCTGATGCACAGTGAAACCCCATTCACATCTGGCAGTATCATGATACACTGTGAAAACCCCATACACAACTGGCAGGATCTTGATCCACCGTGAAGCCCCATTCAGATCTGGCAGGATCCTGATCCACTGTGAAACCCCATTCACAGCTGGCAGGATCCTGATACACAGTGAAAACCCATTTACACCTGGCAGGATTCCTGATACACAGTGAAACCCCATTCACATCTGGCAGGATCCTGACACACTGTGAAACCCCATACATACCTGGCAGGTGCCTAATACACTGTGAAAACGCCGTACATACCTGGCAGGTTCCTGATGCACAGTGAAACCCCACTCAAATCTGGCAGTATCATGATACACTGTGAAAAACCCATACACAACTGGTAGGATCTTGATCCACTGTGAAACCCCTCTCACTTCTGGCAGGTTCCTGATACACTGTGAAACGCCATTCACACCTGGCAGGATCATGATACACAGTGAAACCCCATTCACACCTGGCAGGAATCCTGATACACTGTGAAACCCCATTCACATCTGGCAGCATCCTGATACACTGTGAAACCCCATACACACCTGGCAGGATCCTGATCCACTTTGAAAACCCCATAAACACCTGGCAGGATCCTGATCCACTGTGAAGCCCCATTAACACCTGGCAGGATCCTGATACACAGTGAAAACCCCATACACACCTGGCAGGATCCTGAACCACTGTGAAACCCCCATACACACCTGGCAGGATCCTGATACACTGTGAAACCCACATCCACACCTGGTAGGTTCCTGATGCACTGTGAAAACCCCATACACACCTGGCAGGACCCTGATACACTGTGAAACCCCATATAAACCTGACAGGACCCTGACACACAGTGAAACCCCTAACACACCTGGCAGGATCCTGATCCCAAGTGAAACCCCAAACACACGTGGCAGGATTCTGATGCACTGTGAAACCTCATACACACCTGGCAGGATACTGATCCACTGTGAAAACCCCATACACACATGGAAGGATCCTGATCCACTGTTAAACTCCATACACACCTGGCAGATACTGATACATTGTGAAAACCCCATACACACCTGGCAGCATCCTGATCCACTGTGAAATCCCCATACACACCTGGCAGGATCCTGATAAACTGTGAAACCCCATACACACCTGGCAGGATCCTGATAAATTGTGAAAACCCCATACACATCTGGCAGGGTCCTGATCCACTGTGAAAACCCCATACATACCTGGCAGGAACCTGATAAACTGTGAAACCCCCATACACACCTGGCAGGTCCTGATAAACTGTGAAACCCACATACACACCTGGCAGGATCCTGATAAACTGTGAAACCCTCAGACACATCTGGCAGGATCATGATAAACTGTGAAAACCCATGCACACCTGGCAGGATCCTGATATAGTGTGAAACCCCCACACACAACTTGCAGGACCCTGATACATTGTGAAAACCCCGTACACACCTGGCAGGATCCTGATCCTCTGTGAAACCCCGTACACACCTGGCAGGATCCTGATCCACTGTGAAACCCCCATACACACCTGGCAGTATCCTGATAAACTGTGAAACCACCATACACACCTGGCAGGAGCCTCATACACTGTGAAAACCCCGTGCACACCTGGCAGGTTCCTGATGCACAGTGAAACCCTATTCACATCTGGCAGTATCATGATACACTGTGAAAACCCCATACACAACTGGCAGGATCTTGATCCACCGTGAAGCCCCATTCACATCTGGCAGGATCCTGATCCACTGTGAAACCCCATTCACAGCTGGCAGGATCCTGATGCACAGTGAAAACCCATTCACACCTGGCAGGAATCCTGATACACAGTGAAACCCCATTCACATCTGGCAGGATCCTGACACACTGTGAAACCCCATACACACCTGGCAGGTGCCTAATACACTGTGAAAACCCCGTACACACCGGGCAGGTTCCTGATGCACAGTGAAACCCCACTCAAATCTGGCAGTATCATGATACACTGTGAAAAACCCATACACAACTGGTAGGATATTGATCCACTGTGAAACCCCTCTCACTTCTGGCAGGTTCCTGATACACTGTGAAACGCCATTCACACCTGGCTGGATCATGATACACAGTGAAACCCCATTCACACCTGGCAGGAATCCTGAAACACTGCGAAACCCCATTCACATCTGGCAGTATCCTGATACACTGTGAAACCCCATACACACCTGGCAGGATCCTGATCCACTTTGAAAACCCCATACACACCTGGCAGGATCCTGATCCACTGTGAAGTCCCATTAACACCTGGCAGGATCCTGATACACAGTCAAAACCCCATACACACCTGGCAGGATCCTGAACCACTGTGAAACCCCCATACACACCTGGCAGGACCCTGATACACTGTGAAACCCACATCCACACCTGGTAGGTTCCTGATGCACTGTGAAAACCCCATACACACCTGGCAGGACCCTGATACACTGTGAAACCCCATATAAACCTGACAGGACCCTGATACACAGTGAAACCACTAACACACCTGGCAGGATCCTGATCCCAAGTGAAACCCCAAACACACGTGGCAGGATTCTGATGCACTGTGAAACCTCATACACACCTGGCAGGATACTGATCCACTGTGAAAACCCCATACACACATGGCAGGATCCTGATCCACTGTGAAATCCCCATACACACCTGGCAGGATCCTGATAAACTGTGAAACCCCATACACACCTGGCAGGATCCTGATAAATTGTGAAAACCCCATACACATCTGGCAGGGTCCTGATCCACTGTGAAAACCCCATACACACCTGGCAGGATCCCGATGAACTGTGAAACCCCCATACGTACCTGGCAGGAACCTGATAAGCTGTGAAACCCCCATACACACCTGGCAGGTCCAGATAAACTGTGAAACCCCCATACACACCTGGCAGGATCCTGATAAACTGTGAAACCCTCAGACACATCTGGCAGGATCATGATAAACTGTGAAAACCCATGCACTCCTGGCAGGATCCTGATATGGTGTGAAACCCCCATACACAACTTGCAGGACCCTGATATATTGTGAAAACCCCCTACATACCTGGCAGGATCCTGATCCTCTGTGAAACCCCGTACACATCTGGCAGGATCCTGATATATTGTGAAAACCCCGTACACACCTGGCAGGATCCTGATCCTCTGTGAAACCCCATACACACCTGGCAGGATCCTGATCCACTGTGAAACCCCCATACACACCTGGCAGTATCCTGATAAACTATGAAACCACATACACACCTGGCAGGATCCTGATAAACGGTGAAACCCCCATACACACCTGGCAGGATCCTGACACACTGTAAAAATCCCATTCACACCTGGCAGGATCCTGATCCACTGTGAATCCCCATTCACATCTGGCAGTATCCTGATACACTGTGAAACCCCAGTCACACCTGGCAGGATTCTGATACACTGAAAACCCCAAACACACTGGGCTGGATCCTGATACACTGTGAAACCCCATACACACCTGGTAGGAACCTGATGCACTGTGAAAACCCCAAACACACCTGGCAGGACCCAGATACACAGTGAAACCCCAGACAAACATGGGAGGACCCTGATACACAGTGAAACCCCAAACACACCTGGCAGGATCCTGATCCACTGTGAAACCCCAAACACACCTGGCAGGATCCTGATCCACTGTGAAAACCCCAAACACAGGTGGCAGGATTCAGATACACTGTGAAACCCCATGCACACCTGGCAGGATCCTGATACACTGTGAAATCCCCATTCACACCCGGCAGGATTCTGATGCACTGTGAAACCCCATACACACCTGGCAGGATCCTGATCCACTGTGAAACCCCCATACACACCTGGCAGGATCCTGATACACTGTGAAACCCCATACACACCTGCCAGGATCCTGATACACTGTGAAACCCCATACACACCTGGCAGATTCCTGATACACTGTGAAAACCCCATACACACCTGGAAGGATCCTGATGCACTGTGAAACCCCATACACACCTGGCAGGATCCTGATACACAGTGAAAACCCCATACACACCTGGCAGGATCCTGATACACTGTGAAAACCCATACACACCTGGCAGGATTCTGATCCACTGTGAAAACCCCATACACACATGGATGGATCCTGATCCACTGTTAAACTCCATACACACCTGGCAGATACTGATCCACTGTGAAAACCCCATACACACCTGGCAGGATCCCGATGAACTGTGAAACCCCCATACGTACCTGGCAGGAACCTGATAAGCTGTGAAACCCCCATACACACCTGGCAGGTCCAGATAAACTGTGAAACCCCCAAACACACCTGGCAGGATCCTGATAAACTGTGAAACCCTCAGACACATCTGGCAGGATCATGATAAACTGTGAAAACCCATGCACTCCTGGCAGGATCCTGATATAGTGTGAAACCCCCAGACACAACTTGCAGGACCCTGATATATTGTGAAAACCCCCTACATACCTGGCAGGATCCTGATCCTCTGTGAAACCCCGTACACATCTGGCAGGATCCTGATATATTGTGAAAACCCCGTACAGACCTGGCAGGATCCTGATCCTCTGTGAAACCCCATACACACCTGGCAGGATCCTGATCCACTGTGAAACCCCCATACACACCTGGCAGTATCCTGATAAACTATGAAACCACATACACACCTGGCAGGATCCTGATACACTGTGAAACCCCATACACACCTGGTAGGAACCTGATGCACTGTGAAAACCCCAAACACACCTGGCAGGACCCAGATACACAGTGAAACCCCAGACAAACATGGGAGGACCCTGATACACAGTGAAACCCCAAACACACCTGGCAGGATCCTGATCCACTGTGAAACCCCAAACACACCTGGCAGGATCCTGATCCACTGTGAAAACCCCAAACACAGGTGGCAGGATTCAGATACACTGTGAAACCCCATGCACACCTGGCAGGATCCTGATACACTGTGAAATCCCCATTCACACCCGGCAGGATCCTGATGCACTGTGAAACCCCATACACACCTGGCAGGATCCTGATCCACTGTGAAACCCCCATACACACCTGGCAGGATCCTGATACACTGTGAAACCCCATACACACCTGCCAGGATCCTGATACACTGTGAAACCCCATACACACCTGGCAGATTCCTGATACACTGTGAAAACCCCATACACACCTGGAAGGATCCTGATGCACTGTGAAACCCCATACACACCTGGCAGGATCCTGATACACAGTGAAAACCCCATACACACCTGGCAGGATCCTGATACACTGTGAAAACCCATACACACCTGGCAGGATTCTGATCCACTGTGAAAACCCCATACACACATGGATGGATCCTGATCCACTGTTAAACTCCATACACACCTGGCAGATACTGATCCACTGTGAAAACCCCATACACACCTGGCAGGATCCCGATGAACTGTGAAACCCCCATACGTACCTGGCAGGAACCTGATAAGCTGTGAAACCCCCATACACACCTGGCAGGTCCAGATAAACTGTGAAACCCCCAAACACACCTGGCAGGATCCTGATAAACTGTGAAACCCTCAGAAACATCTGGCAGGATCATGATAAACTGTGAAAACCCATGCACTCCTGGCAGGATCCTGATATAGTGTGAAACCCCCAGACACAACTTGCAGGACCCTGATATATTGTGAAAACCCCCTACATACCTGGCAGGATCCTGATCCTCTGTGAAACCCCATACACACCTGGCAGGATCCTGATCCACTGTGAAACCCCCATACACACCTGGCAGTATCCTGATAAACTATGAAACCACATACACACCTGGCAGGATCCTGATAAACGGTGAAACCCCCATACACACCTGGCAGGATCCTGACACACTGTGAAAATCCCATTCACACCTGGCAGGATCCTGATCCACTGTGAAGCCCCATTCACATCTGGCAGTATCCTGATACACTGTGAAACCCCAGTCACACCTGGCAGGATTCTGATACACTGAAAACCCCAAACACACTTGGCTGGATCCTGATACACTGTGAAACCCCATACACACCTGGTAGGAACCTGATGCACTGTGAAAACCCCAAACACACCTGGCAGGACCCAGATACACAGTGAAACCCCAGACAAACATGGCAGGACCCTGATACACAGTGAAACCCCAAACACACCTGGCAAGATCCTGATCCACTGTGAAACCCCAAACACACCTGGCAGGATCCTGATCCACTGTGAAAACCCCACACACAGGTGGCAGGATTCTGATACACTGTGAAACCCCATGCACACCTGGCAGGATCCTGATACACTGTGAAATCCCCATTCACACCCGGCAGGATCCTGATGCACTGTGAAACCCCATACACATCTGGCAGGATCCTGATCCACTGTGAAACCCCCATACACACCTGGCAGGATCCTGATACACTGTGAAACCCCATACACACCTGCCAGGATCCTGATACACTGTGAAACCCCATACACACCTGGCAGATTCCTGATACACTGTGAAAACCCCATACACACCTGGAAGGATCCTGATGCACTGTGAAACCCCATACACACCTGGCAGGATCCTGACCAACAGTGAAACCCCCATACACACCTGGCAGGATCCTGATACACAGTGAAAACCCCATACACACCTGGCAGGATCCTGATACACTGTGAAAACCCATACACACGTGGCAGGATTCTGATCCACTGTGAAAACCCCATACACACATGGAAGGATCCTGATCCACTGTTAAACTCCATACACACCTGGCAGATACTGATACACTGTGAAAACCCCATACATACCTGGCAGGATCCTGATCCACTGTGAAATCCCCATAGACACCTGGCAGGATCCTGATAAACTGTGAAACCCCATACACACCTGGCAGGATCCTGATAAATTGTGAAAACCCCATACACACCTGGCAGGTCCTGATAAACTGTGAAACCCCCATACACACCTGGCAGGATCCTGATAAACTGTGAAACCCTCAGACACATCTGGCAGGATCATGATAAACTGTGAAAACCCATGCACACCTGGCAGGATCCTGATATAGTGTGAAACACCCATACACAACGTGCAGGACCCTGATATATTGTGAAAACCCCGTACACACCTGGCAGGATCCTGATCCTCTGTGAAACCCCGTACACACCTGGCAGGATCCTGATCCACTGTGAAACCCCCATACACACCTGGCAGTATCCTGATAAACTGTGAAACCACCATACACACCTGGCAGGAGCCTAATACACTGTGAAAACCCCGTACACACCTGGCAGGTTCCTGATGCACAGTGAAACCCCATTCACATCTGGCAGTATCATGATACACTGTGAAAACCCCATACACAACTGGCAGGATCTTGATCCACCGTGAAGCCCCATTCACATCTGGCAGGATCCTGATCCACTGTGAAACCCCATTCACAGCTGGCAGGATCCTGATACACAGTGAAAACCCATTCACACCTGGCAGGAATCCTGATGCACAGTGAAACCCCATTCACATCTGGCAGGATCCTGACACACTGTGAAACCCCATACACACCTGGCAGGTGCCTAATACACTGTGAAAACGCAGTACACACCTGGCTGGTTCCTGATGCACAGTGAAACCCCACTCAAATCTGGCAGTATCATGATACACTGTGAAAAACCCATACACAACTGGCAGGATCTTGATCCACTGTGAAACCCCTCTCACTTCTGGCAGGTTCCTGATACACTGTGAAACGCCATTCACACCTGGCAGGATCATGATACACAGTGAAGCCCCATTCACACCTGGCAGGAATCCTGATACACTGTGAAACCCCATTCACATCTGGCAGCTTCCTGATACACTGTGAAACCCCATACACACCTGGCAGGATCCTGATCCACTTTGAAAACCCCATACACACCTGGCAGGATCCTGATCCACTGTGAAGCCCTATTAACACCTGGCAGGATCCTGATACACAGTGAAAACCCCATACACACCTGGCAGGATCCTGAACCACTGTGAAACCCCCATACACACCTGGCAGGATCCTGATACACTGTGAAACCCACATCCACACCTGGTAGGTTCCTGATGCACTGTGAAAACCCCATACACACCTGGCAGGACCCTGATACACTGTGAAACCCCATATAAACCTGACAGGACCCTGATACACAGTGAAACCCCTAACACACCTGGCAGGATCCTGATCCCAAGTGAAACCCCAAACACACGTGGCAGGATTCTGATGCACTGTGAAACCTCATACACACCTGGCAGGATACTGATCCACTGTGAAAACCCCATACACACATGGAAGGATCCTGATCCACTGTTAAACTCCAAACACACCTGGCAGATACTGATACATTATGAAAACCCCATACACACCTGGCAGGATCCTGATCCACTGTGAAATCCCCATACACACCTGGCAGGATCCTGATAAACTGTGAAACCCCATACACACCTGGCAGCGTCCTGATAAATTGTGAAAACCCCATACACATCTGGCAGGGTCCTGATCCACTGTGAAAACCCCATACACACCTGGCAGGATCCTGATAAACTGTGAAACCCCATACACACCTGGCAGGATCCTGATAAATTGTGAAAACCCCATACATACCTGGCAGGAATCCTGATAAACTGTGAAACCCCCATACACACCTGGCAGGTCCTGATAAACTGCGAAACCCCCATACACACCTGGCAGGATCCTGATAAACTGTGAAACCCTCAGACACATCTGGCAGGATCATGATAAACTGTGAAAACCCATGCACACCTGGCAGGATCCTGATATAGTGTGAAACCCCCATACACAATTTGCAGGACCCTGATATATTGTGAAAACCCCGTACACACCTGGCAGGATCCTGATCCTCTGTGAAACCCCGTACACACCTGGCAGGATCCTGATCCACTGTGAAACCCCCATACAAACCTGGCAGTATCCTGATGAACTGTGAAACCACCATCCACACCTGGCAGGAGCCTAATACACTGCGAAAACCCCGTACACACCTGGCAGGTTCCTGATGCACAGTGAAACCCCATTCACATCTGGCAGTATCATGATACACTGTGAAAACCCCATACACAACTGGCAGGATCTTGATCCACCGTGAAGCCCCATTCACATCTGGCAGGATCCTGATCCACTGTGAAACCCCATTCACAGCTGGCAGGATCCTGATACAAAGTGAAAACCCATTCACACCTGGCAGGAATCCTGATACACAGTGAAACCCCATTCACATCTGGCAGGATCCTGACACACTGTGAAACCCCATACACACCTGGCAGGTGCCTAATACACTGTGAAAACCCCGTACACACCTGGCAGGTTCCTGATGCACAGTGAAACCCCACTCAAATCTGGCAGTATCATGATACACTGTGAAAAACCCATACACAACTGGTCGGATCTTGATCCACTGTGAAACCCCTCTCACTTCTGGCAGGTTCCTGATACACTGTGAAACGCCATTCACACCTGGCAGGATCATGATACACAGTGAAACCCCATTCACACCTGGCAGGAATCCTGATACACTGTGAAACCCCATACACACCTGGCAGGATCCTGATCCACTTTGAAAACCCCATACACACCTGGCAGGATCCTGATCCACTGTGAAGCTCCATTAACACCTGGCAGGATCCTGATACACAGTCAAAACCCCATACACACCTGGCAGGATCCTGAACCACTGTGAAACCCCCATACACACCTGGCAGGATCCTGATACACTGTGAAACACACATCCACACCTGGTAGGTTCCTGATGCACTGTGAAAACCCCATACACACCTGGCAGGACCCTGGTACACTGTGAAACCCCATATAAACCTGACAGGACCCTGATACATAGTGAAACCCCTAACACACCTGGCAGGATCCTGATCCCAAGTGAAACCCCAAACACACGTGGCAGGATTCTGATGCACTGTGAAACCTCATACACACCTGGCAGGATACTGATCCACTGTGAAAACCCCATACACACATGGAAGGATCCTGATCCACTGTTAAACTCCATACACACCTGGCAGATACTGATACATTGTGAAAACCCCATACACACCTGGCAGGATCCTGATCCACTGTGAAATCCCCATACACACCTGGCAGGCTCCTGATAAACTGTGAAACCCCATACACACCTGGCAGGATCCTGATAAATTGTGAAAACCCCATACACATCTGGCAGGGTCCTGATCCACTGTGAAAACCCCATACACACCTGGCAGGATCCCGATGAACTGTGAAACCCCCATACGTACCTGGCAGGAACCTGATAAACTGTGAAACCCCCATACACACCTGGCAGGTCCTGATAAACTGTGAAACCCCCATACACACCTGGCAGGATCCTGATAAACTGTGAAACCCTCAGACACATCTGGCAGGATCATGATAAACTGTGAAAACCCATTCACACCTGGCAGGATCCTGATATAGTGTGAAACCCCCAAACACAACTTGCAGGTCCCTGATATATTGTGAAAACCCCCTACATACCTGGCAGGATCCTGATCCTCTGTGAAACCCCGTACACATCTGGCAGGATCCTGATATATTGTGAAAACACCGTACACACCTGGCAGGATCCTGATCCTCTGTGAAACCCCGTACACACCTGGCAGGATCCTGATCCACTGTGAAACCCCCATACACACCTGGCAGTATCCTGATAAACTGTGAAACCACCATCCACACCTGGCAGGAGCCTAATACACTGTGAAAACCCCGTACACACCTGGCAGGTTCCTGATGCACAGTGAAACCCCATTCACTTCTGGCAGTATCATGATACACTGTGAAAACCCCATACACAACTGGCAGGATCTTGATCCACTGCGAAGCCCCATTCACATCTGGCAGGATCCTGATCCACTGTGAAACCCCATTCACAGCTGGCAGGATCCTGATACACAGTGAAAACCCATTCACACCTGGCAGGAATCCTGATACACAGTGAAACCCCATTCACATCTGGCAGGATCCTGACACACTGTGAAACCCCATACACACCTGGCAGGTGCCTAATACACTGTGAAAACCCCGTACACACCTGGCAGGTTCCTGATGCACAGTGAAACCCCACTCAAATCTGGCAGTATCATGATACACTGTGAAAAACCCATACACAACTGGCAGGATCTTGATCCACAGTGAAACCCCTCTCACTTCTGGCAGGTTCCAGATACACTGTGAAACGCCATTCACACCTGGCAGGATCATGATACACAGTGAAACCCCATTCACACCTGGCAGGAATCCTGATACACTGTGAAACCCCATTCACATCTGGCAGCATCCTGATACACTGTGAAACCCAATACACACCTGGCAGGATCCTGATCCTCTTTGAAAACCCCATACACACCTGGCAGGATCCTGATCCACTGTGAAGCCCCATTAACACCTGGCAGGATCCTGATACACAGTGAAAACCCCATACAAACCTGGCAGGATCCTGAACCACTTTGAAACCCCCATACACACCTGGCAGGATCCTGATACACTGTGAAACCCACATCCACACCTGGCAGGTTCCTGATGCACTGTGAAAACCCCATACACACCTGGCAGGACCCTGATACACTGTGAAACCCCATATAAACCTGACAGGACCCTGATACACAGTGAAACCCCTAACACACCTGGCAGGATCCTGATCCCAAGTGAAACCCCAAACACACGTGGCAGGATTCTGATGCACTGTGAAACCTCATACACATCTGGCAGGATACTGATACACTGTGAAATCCCCATTCACATCCGGCAGGATCCTGATGCACTGTGAAACCCAATACACACCTGTCAGGATCCTGATCCAATGCGAAACCCCCATGCACACGTGGCAGGAACCTGATACACTGTGAAACCCCTTAAACACCTGGCATGATCCTGATCCACTGTGAAACCCCCATACACACCTGGCAGGATCCTGATTCACTGTGAAACCCCATACACACCTGGCAGGATCCTGATACACTGTGAAACCCCATACACACCTGGAAGGATCCTGATACACTGTGAAACCCTATACATACCTGGCAGGATCCTGATACACTGTGAAACCCCATACACACCTGTCAGGATCATGATCCACTGTGAAAACCCATACACACCTAGCAGGTTCCTGATGCACAGTGAAACACCAAACACATCTGGCAGGATCCAGATACACTGTGAAAACCCCATGCTCACCTGGCAGGATCCTGATACACAGTGACACCCCATGCACACCTGGCAGGATACTGATGCACTGTGAAACCCCATACACACCTGGCAGGATCCTGATCCACTGTGAAACCCCCATACACACCTGGCAGTATCATGAAACACTGTGAAACCCCATACACACCTGGCAGAATCCTGATACACTGTGAAACCACATACACACCTGGCAGGATCCTGAACCTCTGTGAAACCCCGTACACACCTGGCAGGATCCTGATCCACTGTGAAACCCCCATCCACACCTGGCAGTATCCTGATAAACTGTGAAACCACCATACACACCTGGCAGGAGCCTAATACACTGTGAAAACCCCGTACACACCTGGCAGGTTCCTGATGCACAGAGAAACCCGATTCACATCTGGCAGTATCATGATACACTGTGAAATCCCCATACACAACTGGCAGGATCTGGATCCACTGTGAAACCCCATTCACATCTGGCAGGATCCTGATACACTGTGAAACCCCATTCACAGCTGGCAGGATCCTGAAACACAGTGAATCCCCATTCACATCTGGCAGGATCCCGACACACTATGAAACCCCATACACCCCTGGCAGGAGCCTAATACACTGTGAAAACCCCGTACACACCTGGCAGGTTCCTGAAACACAGTGAAAACCCATTCTCATCTGGCAGTATCATGATACACAGTGAAAACACCGTACGCAACTGGCAGGATCTAGATCCACTGCGAAACCCCATTCACTTCTGGCAGGATCCTGATGCACTGAGAAACCCCATTCACACATGGCAGGATCATGAAACACAGTGAAACCCCATTCACACCTGGCAGGAATCCTGATACACAGTGAAACCCCCATTCACATCTGGCAGGATCCTGATACACTGTGAAACCCCATACACACCTGGCAGGATCCTGATCCACTGTGAAGCCCCATTCACGCCTGGCAGGATCCTGAAACACAGTGAAAACCCCATACACACCTGGCAGGATCCTGAACCACTGTGAAACCCCCATACACACCTGGTAGGATCCTGATACACTGTGAAACCCACATACACACCTGGCAAGATCCTGATAAACGGTGAAACCCCAATACACACCTGGCAGGATCCTGACACACTGTGAAAATCCCATTCACACCTGGCAGGATCCTGATCCACTGTGAAACCCCAGTCACTCCTGGCTGGATTCTGATACACTGAAAACCCCAAACACACCTGGCAGGATCCTGATACACTGTGAAACCCCATACACACCTGGCAGGATCCTGATGCACTGTGAAAACCCCAAACACACCTGGCAGGACCCTGATACACTGTGAAACCCCATACAAACCTGGCAGGACCCTGATACACAGTGAAACCCCAAAAACACCTGGCAGGATCCTGATCCAAAGTGAAACTCCATACACACCTGGCAGGATCCTGATCCACTGTGAAAACCTCAAACACACGTGGCAGGATTCTGATACACTGTGAAACCCCATACACACCTGGTAGGATCCTGATACACTGTGAAATCCCCATTCACATCCGGCAGGAACCTGATACACTGTGAAACCACATACACACCTGGAAGGATGCTGATACGCTGTGAAACCCCATATCCACCTGGCAGGATCCTGATCCACTGTGAAACCCCCATGCACACGTGGCAGGAACCTGATACACTGTGAAACCCCCTACACACCTGGCAGGATCCTGATCCACTGTGAAACCCCCATACACACCTGGCAGGATCCTGATACACTGTGAAACCCCATACACACCTGGCAGAATCCTGATACACTGTGAAACCCCACACTCACCTGGCAGGATCCTGATACACTGTGAAAACCCCATACACACCTTGAAGGATCCTGATGCACTGTGAAACCCCATATACACCTGGCAGGATCCTGATACACTGAGAAACCCCCATACACACCTGGCAGGATCCTGAAGCACTGTGAAAACTCCATACACACCTGGCAGGATCCTGATAAACTGGGAAACCCCATACAAACCTGGCAGGATCCTGATCCGCTGTGAAAACCCTTACACACCTGGCAGGTTCCTGATGCACAGTGAAACCCCATACACATCTGGCAGGATCCTGATACACTGTGAAAACCCCATACACACCTGGCAGGATCCTGATGCACAGTGAAAAACCATGCACACCTGGCAGGATCCTGATGCACTGTGAAACACCATACACACCTGGCAGGATCCTGATCCACTGCGAATACCCCATACACACCTGGCAGGATCCCGAAACACTGTGAAACCCCATACACACCTGGCAGGATCCTGATACACTGTGAAACCCCATACACACCTGGCAGGATCCTGATACATTGTGAAAACCCCATACACACCTGGCAGGATCCTGATACACTGTGAAACCCCATACACACCTGGCAGGATCCTGATACATTGTGAAAACCCCATACACACCCGGCAGTATCCTGATCAACTGTGAATACCCCATGCACACCTGGCAGGTACCTGATACACTGTGAAATACCCATAAACACCTGGAAGGATCCTGATACACTGTGAAAACCCCATACACACCTGGCAGGATCCTGATCCACTGTGAAATCCCCATGTACACCTGGCAGGATCCTGATCCACTGTGAAAACCCCGTACACACCTGGCAGGATCCTGATGCACTGTGAAACCCCATACACACCTGGCAGGATCCTGATCCACTGTGAAACCCCCATACACACCTGGCAGGATCCTGAAACACTGTGAACCCCCATAGAAACCTGGCAGGATCCTGATACAATGTGAAAACCCCATGCACACCTGGCAGGATCCTGATACACTGTGAAACTCCATACACACCTGGCAGATTCTGATACACTGTGAAACCCCCATGCACACGTGGCAGGAACCTGATACACTGTGAAACCCCATAAACACCTGGCAGGATCCTGATCCACTGTGAAACCCCCATGCACACCTGGCAGGATCCTGATTCACTTTGAAACCCCATACACACCTGGCAGGATCCTGATACACTGTGAAACCCCATACACACTTGGAAGGATCCTGATACACTGTGAAACCCTATACATACCTGGCAGGATCCTGATACACTGTGAAACCCCATACACACCTGGCAGGATCATGATCCACTGTGAAAACCCATACACACCTAGCAGGTTCCTGATGCACAGTGAAACCCCAAACACATCTGGCAGGATCCAGATACACAGAGAAAACCCCATGCACACCTGGCAGGATCCTGATACACAGTGAAACCCCATGCACACCTGGCAGGATACTGATGCACTGTGAAAACTCCATACACACCTGGCAGGATCCTGATCCACTGTGAAACCCCCATACACACCTGGCAGTATCCTGAAACACTGTATAACCCCATACACACCTGACAGAATCCTGATACACTGTGAAATCCCCATGTACACCTGGCAGGATCCTGATCCACTGTGAAAACCCCGTACACACCTGGCAGGATCCTGATGCACTGTGAAACCCCATACACACCTGGCAGGATCCTGATCCACTGTGAAACCCCCATACACACCTGGCAGGATCCTGAAACACTGTGAACCCCCATAGAAACCTGGCAGGATCCTGATACATTGTGAAAACCCCATGCACACCTGGCAGGATCCTGATACACTGTGAAACTCCATACACACCTGGCAGATTCTGATACACTGTGAAACCCCCATGCACACGTGGCAGGAACCTGATACACTGTGAAACCCCATAAACACCTGGCAGGATCCTGATCCACTGTGAAACCCCCATGCACACCTGGCAGGATGCTGATTCACTTTGAAACCCCATACACAACTGGCAGGATCCAGTTACACTGCGAAACCCCATACACACTTGGAAGGATCCTGATACACTGTGAAACCCTATACATACCTGGCAGGATCCTGATACACTGTGAAACCCCATACACAGCTGGCAGGATCATGATCCACTGTGAAAACCCATACACACCTAGCAGGTTCCTGATGCACAGTGAAACCCCAAACACATCTGGCAGGATCCAGATACACAGAGAAAACCCCATGCACACCTGGCAGGATCCTGATACACAGTGAAACCCCATGCACACCTGGCAGGATACTGATGCACTGTGATACCCCATACACACCTGGCAGGATCCTGATCCACTGTGAAACCCCCATACACACCTGGCAGTATCCTGAAACACTGTATAACCCCATACACACCTGACAGAATCCTGATACACTGTGAAACCACATACACACCTGGCAGGATCCTGATCCTCTGTGAAACCCCCATACACAACTGGCAGTATCCTGATAAACTGTGGAACCACCATACACACCTGGCAGGAGCCTAATACACTGTGAAATCCCCGTACACACCTGGCAGGTTCCTGATGCACAGAGAAACCCGATTCACATCTGGCAGTATCATGATACACTGTGAAATCCCCATACACAACTGGCAGGATCTTGATCCACTGTGAAACCCCATTCACATCTGGCAGGATCCTGATACACTGTGAAACCCCATTCACCGCTGGCAGGATCCTGAAACACAGTGAATCCCCATTCACATCTGGCAGGATCCTGACACACTATGAAACCCCATACACCCCTGGCAGGAGCCTAATACACTGTGAAAACCCCGTACACACCTGGCAGGTTCCTGATGTACAGTGAAAACCCATTCTCATCTGGCAGTATCATGATACACAGTGAAAACACCGTACGCAACTGGCAGGATCTAGATCCACTGCGAAACCCCATTCACTTCTGGCAGGATCCTGATGCACTGAGAAACCCCATTCACACATGGCAGGATCATGATACACAGTGAAACCCCATTCACACCTGGCAGGAATCCTGATACACAGTGAAACCCCCATTCACATCTGGCAGGATCCTGATACACTGTGAAACCCCATACACACCTGGCAGGAACCTGATCCACTGTGAAGCCCCATTCACGCCTGGCAGGATCCTGAACCACTGTGAAACCCCCATACACACCTGTTAGGATCCTGATACACTGTGAAACCCACATACACAACTGGCAAGATCCTGATAAACGGTGAAACCCCAATACACACCTGGCAGGATCCTGACACACTGTGAAAATCCCATTCACACCTGGCAGGATCCTGATCCACTGTGAAACCCCAGTCACTCCTGGCTGGATTCTGATACACTGAAAACCCCAAACACACCTGGCAGGATCCTGATACACTGTGAAACCCCATACACACCTGGCAGTATCCTGATGCACTGTGAAAACCCCAAACACACCTGGCAGGACCCTGATACACTGTGAAACCCCATACAAACCTGGCAGGACCCTGATACACTGTGAAACCCCAAAAACACCTGGCAGGATCCTGATCCAAAGTGAAACTCCATACACACCTGGCAGGATCCTGATCCACTGTGAAAACCTCAAACACACGTGGCAGGATTCTGATACACTGTGAAACCCCATACACACCTGGCAGGATCCTGATACACTGTGAAATTCCCATTCACATCCGGCAGGATCCTGATACACTGTGAAACCACATACACACCTGGAAGGATGCTGATACGCTGTGAAACCCCATACACACCTGGCAGGATCCTGATCCACTGTGAAACCCCCATGCACACGTGGCAGGAACCTGATACACTGTGAAACCCCATACACACCTGGCAGGATCCTGATCCACTGTGAAACCCCCACACACACCTGGCAGGATCCTGATACACTGTGAAACCCCATACACACCTGGCAGAATCCTGATACACTGTGAAACCCCACACTCATCTGGCAGGATCCTGATACACTGTGAAAACCCCATACACACCTGGAATGATCCTGATGCACTGTGAAACCCCATACACACCTGGCAGGATCCTGATCCACTGAGAAACCCCCATACACACCTGGCAGGATACTGATGCACTGTGAAAACTCCATACACACCTGGCAGGATCCTGATACACTGGGAAACCCCATACAAACCTGGCAGGATCCTGATCCGCTGTGAAAACCCTTACACACCTGGCAGGTTCCTGATGCACAGTGAAACCCCATACACGTCTGGCAGGATCCTGATACACTGTGAAAACCCCGTACACACCTGGCAGGATCCTGATGCACTGTGAAACCCCATACACACCTGGCAGGATCCTGATCCACTGTGAAACCCCCATACACACCTGGCAGGATCCTGAAACACTGTGAACCCCCATAGAAACCTGGCAGGATCCTGATACAATGTGAAAACCCCATGCACACCTGGCAGGATCCTGATACACTGTGAAACTCCATACACACCTGGCAGATTCTGATACACTGTGAAACCCCCATGCACACGTGGCAGGAACCTGATACACTGTGAAACCCCATAAACACCTGGCAGGATCCTGATCCACTGTGAAACCCCCATGCACACCTGGCAGGATCCTGATTCACTTTGAAACCCCATACACACCTGGCAGGATCCTGATACACTGTGAAACCCCATACACACTTGGAAGGATCCTGATACACTGTGAAACCCTATACATACCTGGCAGGATCCTGATACACTGTGAAACCCCATACACACCTGGCAGGATCATGATCCACTGTGAAAACCCATACACACCTAGCAGGTTCCTGATGCACAGTGAAACCCCAAACACATCTGGCAGGATCCAGATACACAGAGAAAACCCCATGCACACCTGGCAGGATCCTGATACACAGTGAAACCCCATGCACACCTGGCAGGATACTGATGCACTGTGATACCCCATACACACCTGGCAGGATCCTGATCCACTGTGAAACCCCCATACACACCTGGCAGTATCCTGAAACACTGTATAACCCCATACACACCTGACAGAATCCTGATACACTGTGAAATCCCCATGTACACCTGGCAGGATCCTGATCCACTGTGAAAACCCCGTACACACCTGGCAGGATCCTGATGCACTGTGAAACCCCATACACACCTGGCAGGATCCTGATCCACTGTGAAACCCCCATACACACCTGGCAGGATCCTGAAACACTGTGAACCCCCATAGAAACCTGGCAGGATCCTGATACAATGTGAAAACCCCATGCACACCTGGCAGGATCCTGATACACTGTGAAACTCCATACACACCTGGCAGATTCTGATACACTGTGAAACCCCCATGCACACGTGGCAGGAACCTGATACACTGTGAAACCCCATAAACACCTGGCAGGATCCTGATCCACTGTGAAACCCCCATGCACACCTGGCAGGATCCTGATTCACTTTGAAACCCCATACACACCTGGCAGGATCCTGATACACTGTGAAACCCCATACACACTTGGAAGGATCCTGATACACTGTGAAACCCTATACATACCTGGCAGGATCCTGATACACTGTGAAACCCCATACACACCTGGCAGGATCATGATCCACTGTGAAAACCCATACACACCTAGCAGGTTCCTGATGCACAGTGAAACCCCAAACACATCTGGCAGGATCCAGATACACAGAGAAAACCCCATGCACACCTGGCAGGATCCTGATACACAGTGAAACCCCATGCACACCTGGCAGGATACTGATGCACTGTGATACCCCATACACACCTGGCAGGATCCTGATCCACTGTGAAACCCCCATACACACCTGGCAGTATCCTGAAACACTGTATAACCCCATACACACCTGACAGAATCCTGATACACTGTGAAACCACATACACACCTGGCAGGATCCTGATCCTCTGTGAAACCCCCATACACAACTGGCAGTATCCTGATAAACTGTGGAACCACCATACACACCTGGCAGGAGCCTAATACACTGTGAAATCCCCGTACACACCTGGCAGGTTCCTGATGCACAGAGAAACCCGATTCACATCTGGCAGTATCATGATACACTGTGAAATCCCCATACACAACTGGCAGGATCTTGATCCACTGTGAAACCCCATTCACATCTGGCAGGATCCTGATACACTGTGAAACCCCATTCACCGCTGGCAGGATCCTGAAACACAGTGAATCCCCATTCACATCTGGCAGGATCCTGACACACTATGAAACCCCATACACCCCTGGCAGGAGCCTAATACACTGTGAAAACCCCGTACACACCTGGCAGGTTCCTGATGTACAGTGAAAACCCATTCTCATCTGGCAGTATCATGATACACAGTGAAAACACCGTACGCAACTGGCAGGATCTAGATCCACTGCGAAACCCCATTCACTTCTGGCAGGATCCTGATGCACTGAGAAACCCCATTCACACATGGCAGGATCATGATACACAGTGAAACCCCATTCACACCTGGCAGGAATCCTGATACACAGTGAAACCCCCATTCACATCTGGCAGGATCCTGATACACTGTGAAACCCCATACACACCTGGCAGGATCCTGATCCACTGTGAAGCCCCATTCACGCCTGGCAGGATCCTGAACCACTGTGAAACCCCCATACACACCTGTTAGGATCCTGATACACTGTGAAACCCACATACACACCTGGCAAGATCCTGATAAACGGTGAAACCCCAATACACACCTGGCAGGATCCTGACACACTGTGAAAATCCCATTCACACCTGGCAGGATCCTGATCCACTGTGAAACCCCAGTCACTCCTGGCTGGATTCTGATACACTGAAAACCCCAAACACACATGGCAGGATCCTGATACACTGTGAAACCCCATACACACCTGGCAGTATCCTGATGCACTGTGAAAACCCCAAACACACCTGGCAGGACCCTGATACACTGTGAAACCCCATACAAACCTGGCAGGACCCTGATACACTGTGAAACCCCAAAAACACCTGGCAGGATCCTGATCCAAAGTGAAACTCCATACACACCTGGCAGGATCCTGATACACTGTGAAAACCTCAAACACACGTGGCAGGATTCTGATACACTGTGAAACCCCATACACACCTGGCAGGATCCTGATACACTGTGAAATTCCCATTCACATCCGGCAGGATCCTGATACACTGTGAAACCACATACACACCTGGAAGGATGCTGATACGCTGTGAAACCCCATACACACCTGGCAGGATCCTGATCCACTGTGAAACCCCCATGCACACGTGGCAGGAACCTGATACACTGTGAAACCCCATACACACCTCGCAGGATCCTGATCCACTGTGAAACCCCCACACACACCTGGCAGGATCCTGATACACTGTGAAACCCCATACACACCTGGCAGAATCCTGATACACTGTGAAACCCCACACTCATCTGGCAGGATCCTGATACACTGTGAAAACCCCATACACACCTGGAATGATCCTGATGCACTGTGAAACCCCATACACACCTGGCAGGATCCTGATCCACTGAGAAACCCCCATACACACCTGGCAGGATACTGATGCACTGTGAAAACTCCATGCACACCTGGCAGGATCCTGATACACTGGGAAACCCCATACAAACCTGGCAGGATCCTGATCCGCTGTGAAAACCCTTACACACCTGGCAGGTTCCTGATGCACAGTGAAACCCCATACACGTCTGGCAGGATCCTGATACACTGTGAAAACCCCATACACACCTGGCAGGATCCTGATGCACAGTGAAAAACCATGCACACCTGGCAGGATCCTGATGCACTGTGAAACCCCATACACACCTGGCAGGATCCTGATCCACTGCGAATACCCCATACACACCTGGCAGGATCCCGAAATACTGTGAAACCCCATACACACCTGGCAGAATCGTGATCCACTGTGAAACCCCATGCACACGTGGCAGGAACCTGATACACTGTGAAACCCCATACACACCTGGCAGGATCCTGATCCACTGTGAAACCCCCATACACACCTGGCAGGATCCTGATACACTGTGAAACCCTAAACACACCTGGCAGGATCCTGATACACTGTGAAACCCCATACTCACCTGGCAGGATCCTGATACACTGCGAAAACCCCATACACACCTGGAAGGATCCTGATGCACTGTGAAGCCCCATGCACACCTGGCAGGATCCTGATCCACTGAGAAACCCCCATACACACCTGGCAGGATCCTGATACACTGTGAAAACCCCATACACACCTGGCAGAATCCTGAACCACTGTGAAACCCCAATCACACGTGGTAGGATCCTGATACACTGTGAAACCCACATACACACCTGGCAAGATCCTGATAAACGGTGAAACCCCAATACACACCTGGCAGGATCCTAATCCACTGTGAAACCCCAGTCACTCCTGGCAGGATTCTGATACACTGAAAACCCCAAACACACCTGGCAGGATCCTGATACACTGTGAAACCCCATACACACCTGGCAGGATACTGATGCACTGTGAAAACCCCATACACACCTGGCAGGACCCTGATACACTGTGAAACCCCATACAAACCTGGCAGGACCCTGATACACAGTGAAACCCCAAACACACCTGGCAGGATCCTGATCCAAAGTGAAACTCCATACACACCTGGCAGAATCCTGATCCACTGTGAAAACCTCAAACACACGTGGCAGGATTCTGATACACTGTGAAACCCCATACACACCTGGCAGGATCCTGATACACTGTGAAACCCCATTCACATCCGGCAGGATCCTGATACACTGTGAAACCACATACACACCTGGAAGGATGCTGGTACGCTGTGAAACCCCATACACAGCTGGCAGGATCCTGATCCACTGAGAAACCCCCATGCACACGTGGCAGGAACCTGATACACTGTGAAAACCCATACACATCTGGCAGGATCCTGAACCACTGTGAAACCCCCATACACACCTGGCAGGATCCTGATACACTGTGAAACCCCATACACACCTGGCAGGATCCTGATACACTGTGAAACCCCATACTCACCTGGCAGGATCCTGATTATCTGTGAAAACCCCATACACACCTGGAAGGATCCTGATCCACTCAGAAACCCCCATACACACCTGGCAGGATCCTGCTCCACTGAGAAACCCCTTTACACACCTGGCAGGATCCTGATACACTGTGAAAACCCCATACACACCTGGCAGGACCCTGATACACTGTGAAACCCCATACAAACCTGGCAGGACCCTGATACACAGTGAAACCCCAAACACACCTGGCAGGATCCTGATCCAAAGTGAAACTCCACACACACCTGGCAGGATCCTGATCCACTGTGAAAACCTCAAACACACGTGGCAGGATTCTGATACAATGTGAAACCCCATACACACCTGGCAGGATCCTGATGCACTGTGAAATCCCCATTCACATCCGGCAGGAACCTGATACACTGTGAAACCACATACACACCTGGCTGGATGCTGATACGCTGTGAAACCCCATACACACTTGGCAGGATCGTGATCCACTGTGAAACCCCCATGCACACCTGGCAGGAACCTGATACACTGTGAAACCCCATACACACCTGGCAGGATCCTGATCCACTGTGAAACCCCCATACACACCTGGCAGGATCCTGATACACTGTGAAACCCCATGCACACCTGGCAGGATCCTGATACACTGTGAAAACCCCATACACACCTGGAAGGATCCTGATGCACTGTGAAACCCCATACACACCTGGCAGGATACTGATCCACTGAGAAACCCCCATACACACCTGGCAGGATCCTGATACACTGTGAAAACCCCATACACACCTGGCAGGATCCTGATACACTGGGAAACCCCATACAAACCTGGCAGGATCCTATTCCGCTGTGAAATCCCATACACACCTGGCAGGTTCCTGATGCACAGTGAAACGCCATACACATCTGGCAGGATCCTGATACACTGTGAAACCCCATACAAACCCGGCAGGACCCTGAGACACAGTGAAACCCCAAACACACCTGGCAGGATCCTGATCCAAAGTGAAACTCCACACACACCTGGCAGGATCCTGATCCACTGTGAAAAACTCAAACACACGTGGCAGGATTCTGATACACTGTGAAACCCCATACACACCTGGCAGGATCCTGATGCACTGTGAAATCCTCATTCACATCCGGCAGGAACCTGATACACTGTGAAACCACATACACACCTGGCAGGATGCTGATACGCTGTGAAACTCCATACACACTTGGCAGGATCGTGATCCACTGTGAAACCCCCATGCACACGTGGCAGGAACCTGATACACTGTGAAACCCCAGACACACCTGGCAGGATCCTGATCCACTGTGAAACCCCCATACACACCTGGCAGGATCCTGATACACTGTGAAACCCCATACACACCTGGTAGGATCCTGATACACTGTGAAAACCCCATACACACCTGGAAGGATCCTGATGCACTGTGAAACCCCATACACACCTGGCAGGATCCTGATCCACTGAGAAACCCCCATACACACCTGGCAGGATCCTGATACACTGTGCAAACCCCATACACAACTGGCAGGATCCTGACACACTGGGAAACCCCATACAAACCTGGCAGGATCCTTATCCGCTGTGAAAACCCATACACACCTGGCAGGTTCCTGATGCACAGTGAAACCCCATACACATCTGGCAGGATCCTGATACACTGTGAAAACCCCATACACACCTGGAAGGATCCTGATACACAGTGAAACCCCATGTACACCTGGCAGGATCCTGATGCACTGTGAAACCCCATACACACCTGGCAGGATCCTGATCCACTGCGAATACCCCATACACACTTGGCAGGAACCCGAAACACTGTGAAACCCCATACACACCTGGCAGGATCCTGATAAACTGTGAAACCCCATAAACACCTGGCAGGATCCTGATACACTGTGAAACCCCAATACACACCTGGAAGGATCCTGATACACTGTGAAAACCACATACAGACCTGGCAGGATCCTGATCCACTGTGAAATCCCCATGCACACCTGGCAGGATCCTGATCCACTGTGAAAACCCCGTACACACCTGGCAGGATCCTGATACACTGTGAAACTCCATACACACCTGGCAGATCCTGATACACTGTGAAAGCCCCATACACACCTGGCAGGATCCTGATCCACTATGAAAACGCCATACACACCTGGAAGGATCCTGATAAACTGTGAACACCCCATACACACCTGGCAGGATCCTGACCCTCTGTGAAAACGCCATACACACCTGGAAGGATCCTGATAAACTGTGAAACCCCCATACACACCTGGCAGGATCCTGATAAAAAGTGAACCTCCCATACACTCCTGGCAGCATCCTGATCCACAGTGAAATCCCCATGCACACCTGGCAGGATCCTGATCCACTGTGAAAACGCCGCACACATCTGGCAGGATCCTGATGCACTGTGAAATCCCCATACACACCTGGCAGGATCCTGATAAAATGTGATACCCCCAAACACACCTGGCGGGATCCTGATAGACAGTGAAACGCCCATACACACCTGGCAGTATCCTTTTAGCGTTGACACCCCCATACACACCTGGCAGGATCCTGATAGAAGGTGAAAACCCCGTACACACTTGGCAGGATCCTGATCCTCTGTGAAACCCCGTACACACCTGGCAGGATCCTGATATATTGTGAAAACCCCGTATGCACCTGGCAGGAACCTGATCCTCTGCGAAAACCCCAGACACACCTGGCAGGATCCTGATGAACTGCGATACCCCCATACACACCTGGCAGGATCTTGATAATCTGTGAAACCCCCGTACACACCTGGCAGGAGCCTGATACACTGTGAAAATCCCGTACACACCTGGCAGTTTCCTGATGCTCAGTGAAGCCCCATTCACATATGGCAGTATCCTGATACACTGTGAAAACCCCATACACACCTGGCAGGATCCTGATACACTGTGAAACCCCATACACACCTGGCAGGATCCTGATATACTGTGAAACTCCATACACAACTGGCAGGATCCTGATCCACTGTGAAACTCCCATACACACGTGGCTGGATCCTGTTACACTGTGAAACCCCATACACACCTGGCAGGTTCCTGATCCACTGTGAAACTCCCATACACACCAGGCAGGATCCTGATACACTGTGAAACTCCATAAACACCTGGCAGGATCCTGATGCACTGTGAAACCCCATACACACCTAGCAGGATACTGATCCACTGTGAAACCCCCAGACACACCTGGCACGATCCTGATAAACGGTGAAACACCCATACACATCTGGCAGGATCCTGATATATTGTGAAAACCCCGTACACACCTGGCAGGATCCTGATCCTCTGTGAAACCCCGTCCACATCTGGCAGGATCCTGATACATTGTGAAAACCCCGTACACACCTGGCAGGAACCTGATCCTCTGTGAAACCCCGTGCACACCTGGCAGGATCCTGATATATTTTGAAAAGCCCGTACACACCTGGCAGGATCCTGATCCACTGTGAAGCCCCACTCACGCCTGGCAGAATCCTGATGCACAGTGAAAACCCAATACACACCTGGCAGGATCCTGAACCACTTTGAGACCCCCATACACACGTGGTAGGATCCTGATACACTGTGAAGCCCACATCCACACCTGGAAAGATCCTGATTAGCGGTGAAACCCCCATACACACCTGGCAGGTTCCTGATACACTGTGAAAATCCCATTCACACCTGGCAGGAACATGATACACAGCAAAACCCCATTCACACCTGGCAGGAATCCTGATACACAGTGAAACCCCATTCACATCTGGCAGGATCCTGATACACTGTGAAACCCCATACACACCTGGCAGGATCCTGATCACTGTGAAAACCCCATACACACCTGGCAGGATCCTGAACCACTTTAAAACCCCCATACACACGTGGCAGGATCCTGACACACTGTGAAGCCCACATCCACACCTGGCAAGATCCTGATAAACGGTGAAACCCCCATACACAACTGGCAGGCTCCTGATACACTGTGAAAATCCCATTCACACCTGGCAGGATCCTGATCCACTGTGAAACCCCAGTCACTCCTGGCAGGATTCTGATACACTGAAAACCCCAAACACACCTGGCAGGATCCTGATACACTGTGAAACCCCATACACACCTGGCAGGATACTGATGCACTGTGAAAACCCCATACACATCTGGCAGGACCCTGATGCACTGTGAAACCCCATACAAACCTGGCAGGACCCTGATACACAGTGAAACCCCAAACACACCTGGCAGGATCCTGATCCAAAGTGAAACTCCATACACACCTGGCAGGATCCTGATCCACTGTGAAAACCTCAAACACACGTGGCAGGATTCTGATACACTGTGAAACCCCATACACACCTGGCAGGATCCTGATACACTGTGAAATCCCCATTCACATCCGGCAGGAACCTGATACACTGTGAAACCACATACACACCTGGCAGGATGCTGATACGCTGTGAAACCCCATACACACCTGGCAGGATCGTGATCCACTGTGAAAACCCCATGCACACGTGGCAGGAACCTGATACACTGTGAAACCCCATACACACCTGGCAGGATCCTGATCCACTGTGAAACCCCCATACACACATGGCAGGATCCTGATACACTGTGAAACCCCATACACACCTGGCAGGATCCTGATACACTGTGAAAACCCCATACACACCTGGAAGGATCCTGATGCACTGTGAAACCCCATACACACCTGGCAGGATCCTGATCCACTGAGAAACCCCCATACACACCTGGCAGGATCCTGATATACTGTGAAAACCCCATACACACCTGGCAGGATCCTGATACACTGGGAAACCCCATACAAACCTGGCAGGATCCTGATCCGCTGTGAAAACCCATACACACCTGGCAGGTTCCTGATGCACAGTGAAACCCCATACACATCTGGCAGGATCCTGATACACTGTGAAAACCCCATACACACCTGGCAGGAACCTGATACACAGTGAAACCCCATGCACACCTGTCAGGATCCTGATGCACTGTGAAACCCCATACACACCTGGCAGGATCCTGATCCACTGCGAATACCCCATACACACCTGGCAGGAACCCGAAACACTGTGAAACCCTATACACACCTGGCAGGATCCTGATACACTGTGAAACCCCATACACACCCGGCAGGATCCTGATCAACTGTGAAATCCCCATACACACCTGGCGGGATCCAGAGACACTGTGAAAAACCCATACAAACCTGGAAGGATCCTGATACACTGTGAAAACCCCATACACACCTGGCAGGATCCTGATCCACTGTGAAATCCCCATGCACACCTGGCAGGATCCTGATCCACTGTGAAAACCCCGTACACACCTGGCAGGATCCTGATACACTGTGAAACTCCATTCACACCTGGCAGATCCTGATACACTGTGAAAACCCCATACACACCTGGCAGGATCCAGACCCACTGTGAAAACCACATACACACCTGGCAGCATCCTGATAAACTGAGAAACCCCCATACACACCTGGCAGGATCCTGATAAACTGTGAAACCCCCATACACACTTGGCAGGATCCTTATAAAAAGTGATACTCCCATACACACCTGGCAGCATCCTGATCCACTGTGAAATCACCATGCACACCTGGCAGGATCCTGATCCACTGTGAAAACGCCGCACACACCTGGCAGGATCCTGATGCACTGTGAAAACCCCATGCACACGTGGCAGGAACCTGATACACTGTGAAACTCGATACACACCAGGCAGGATCCTGATGCACTGTGAAACCCCATACACACCTGGCAGGATCCTGATCTACTGTGAAAACCCCATTCACACCTGTCAGGATCCTGATGCACTGTGAAACCCCATGCACACCTGGCAGGATCCTGATCCACTGTGAAACCCCTATACACACATGGCAGGATCCTGATACACTGTGAAACCCCATACACACCTGGCAGAATCCTGATGCACTGTGAAACCCCATGCACACCTGTCACGATCCTGATGCACTGTGAAACCCCATACACACCTGGCTGGATCCTGATACACTGCGAAAACCCCATACACACCTGGAAGGAAACTGATACACTGTGACACCCCAGACACATATGGCAGGATCCTGATCCACTGTGATATCCCCAGACACACCTGGCAGGATCCTGATACACTGTGAAAACCCCATACACATCTGGAAGGATCCTGATACACTGTGAAACGCCCATACACACCTGGCAGGATCCTGATCCACTGTTAAAACCCCATACACACCTGGCAGGATCCCGAAACACTGTGAAACCCCAGACACACCTGGCAGGATTCTGATACACTGTGAAAACTCCATTCACACCTGGCAGGATCCTGATGCACTGTGAAACCCCATACATACCTGGCAGAATCCTGATCCACTGTGAAACCCCCATACACACCTGGCAGGTCCTGATACACTGTGAAACCCCATACACACCTGGCAGGATCCTGATGCACTGTGAAAACCACGTGCACACCTGGCAGGATCCTGATGCACTGTAAAAACCCATACACACCTGGAAGGATCCTGATACACTGTGAAAACCCCATACACACCTGGCAGGATCCTGATCCACTGTGAAATCCCCATGCACACCTGGCAGGATCCTGATCCACTGTGAAAACCCCGTACACACCTGGCAGGATCCTGATACACTGTGAAACTCCATTCACACCTGGCAGATCCTGATACACTGTGAAAACCCCATACACACCTGGCAGGATCCAGACCCACTGTGAAAACCACATACACACCTGGCAGCATCCTGATAAACTGAGAAACCCCCATACACACCTGGCAGGATCCTGATAAACTGTGAAACCCCCATACACTCTTGGCAGGATCCTTATAAAAAGTGAAACTCCCATACACACCTGGCAGCATCCTGATCCACTGTGAAATCACCATGCACACCTGGCAGGATCCTGATCCACTGTGAAAACGCCGCACACACCTGGCAGGATCCTGATGCACTGTGAAAACCCCATGCACACGTGGCAGGAACCTGATACACTGTGAAACCCGATACACACCTGGCAGGATCCTGATGCACTGTGAAACCCCATACACACCTGGCAGGATCCTGATCTACTGTGAAAACCCCATTCACACCTGTCAGGATCCTGATGCACTGTGAAACCCCATGCACACCTGGCAGGATCCTGATCCACTGTGAAACCCCTATACACACATGGCAGGATCCTGATACACTGTGAAACCCCATACACACCTGGCAGAATCCTGATGCACTGTGAAACCCCATGCACTTCTGTCACGATCCTGATGCACTGTGAAACCCCATACACACCTGGCTGGATCCTGATACACTGCGAAAACCCCATACACACCTGGAAGGAAACTGATACACTGTGACACCCCAGACACATATGGCAGGATCCTGATCCACTGTGATATCCCCAGACACACCTGGCAGGATCCTGATACACTGTGAAAACCCCATACACATCTGGAAGGATCCTGATACACTGTGAAACGCCCATACACACCTGGCAGGATCCTGATCCACTGTTAAAACCCCATACACACCTGGCAGGATCCCGAAACACTGTGAAACCCCAGACACACCTGGCAGGATTCTGATACACTGTGAAAACTCCATTCACACCTGGCAGGATCCTGATGCACTGTGAAACCCCATACATACCTGGCAGAATCCTGATCCACTGTGAAACCCCCATACACACCTGGCAGGTCCTGATACACTGTGAAACCCCATACACACCTGGCAGGATCCTGATGCACTGTGAAAACCACGTGCACACCTGGCAGGATCCTGATGCACTGTAAAAACCCATACACACCTGGCAGGATCCTGATACACTGTGAAAACCCAATACACACCTGGAAGGATCCTGATAAACTGTGATACCCCATACACACCTGGCAGGATCCTGATCCACTGTGAAACCCCCATACACACCTGGCAGGATCCCGATACACTGTGAAACCCCATACACACCTGGCAGGATCCTGTACACTGTGAAAACCCCATTCACATGCGGCAGGATCCTGATACACTGTGAAACCCCATACGCACCTGGCAGGATCCTGACCCACTGTGAAACGCCCATACACACCTGGAAGGATCCTGATAAACTGTGATACCCCAGACATACCTGGCCGGATCCTGATCAACTGTGAAACCCCCATATACACCAGGCAGGATCCTGATGCACTTTGAAAACCCATACACACCTGGCAGGATCCTGATCCACTGTGAAACCCCCATACACACCTGGCAGGATCATGATCCACTGTGAAACCCCGATACACACCTGGCAGGATCCTGATCCACTGTGAAAACCCCATACACACCTGGCAGGATCCTGATAAACTGTGAAAACCCCATACACACCTGGCAGGATCCTGATCCACTGTGAAAACCCCATACACACCTGGCAGGATACTGATAAAATGTGAAACCCACATACACACCTGGCAGGATCCTGATAGACTGTGAAAACGCAATACACACCTGGCAGGATCCTGATAAACGGTGAAACCCCCATACACACCTGTCAGTATCCTGAATATTGTGAAAACCCCTGACACACCTTGCAGGATCCTGATCCTCTGTGAAACCCCGTACACACCTGGCAGGATCCTGATATATTGTGAAAACCCCATACACACCTGGCAGGATCCTGATAAACTGTGAAAACCCCATACACACCTGGCAGGATCCTGATCCACAGTGAAATCCCCATACACACCTGGCAGGATACTGATAAAATGTGAAACCCCCATACACACCTGGCAGGATCCTGATAGACTGTGAAAACCCAATACACACCTGGCAGGATCCTGATAAACGGTGAAACCCCCATGCACACCTGTCAGTATCCTGAATATTGTGAAAACCCCTTACACACCTTGCAGCATCCTGATCCTCTGTGAAACCCCGTACACACCTGGCAGGATCCTGAATATTGTGAAAACCCCTTACACACCTTGCAGGATCCTGATCCTCTGTGAAACCCCGTATTCACCTGGCAGGATCCTGATGAACTGTGAAACCCCCATACACACCTGGCAGGAATCTGATAATCTGTGAAACCCCCGTACACACCTGGCAGGAGCCTGATACACTGTGAAAACCACGTGCACTCCTGGCAGCTTCCTGATGCACAGTGAAACCCCATTCACATCTGGCAGGATCCTGATGCACTTTGAAAACCCATACACACCTGGCAGGATCCTGATCCACTGTGAAACCCCATACTCACCTGGCAGGATCCTGATCCACTGTGAAAACCCCATACACACCTGGCAGGATACTGATAAAATGTGAAATCCCCATACACACCTGGCAGGATCCTGATAGACTGTGAAAACCCAATACACACCTGGCAGGATCCTGATAAACGGTGAAACCCCCATACACACCTGTCAGTATCCTGAATATTGTGAAAACCCCTTACACACCTTGCAGGATCCTGATCCTCTGTGAAACCCCGTACACACCTGGCAGGATCCTGATATATTGTGAAAACCCCTTACACACCTTGCAGGATCCTGATCCTCTGTGAAACCCCGTACACACCTGGCAGGATCCTGAATATTGTATAAAACCCCTTACACACCTTGCAGGATCCTGATCCTCTGTGAAACCCCGTACTCACCTGGCAGGATCCTGATGAACTGTGAAACCCCCATACACACCTGACAGGAATCTGATAATCTGTGAAACCCCCGTACACACCTGGCAGGAGCCTGATACACTGTGAAAGCCACGTGCACACCTGGCAGGTTCCTGATGCACAGTGAAACCCCATTCACATCTGGCAGGATCCTGATACACTGTGAAACCCCAGACACACCTGGCAGGATTCTGATACACTGTGAAAACTCCATTCACACCTGGCAGGATCCTGATGCACTGTGAAACCCCATACATACCTGGCAGAATCCTGATCCACTGTGAAACCCCCATACACACCTGGCAGGTCCTGATACACTGTGAAACCCCATACACACCTGGCAGGATCCTGATGCACTGTGAAAACCACGTGCACACCTGGCAGGATCCTGATGCACTGTAAAAACCCATACACACCTGGAAGGATCCTGATACACTGTGAAAACCCCATACACACCTGGCAGGATCCTGATCCACTGTGAAATCCCCATGCACACCTGGCAGGATCCTGATCCACTGTGAAAACCCCGTACACACCTGGCAGGATCCTGATACACTGTGAAACTCCATTCACACCTGGCAGATCCTGATACACTGTGAAAACCCCATACACACCTGGCAGGATCCAGACCCACTGTGAAAACCACATACACACCTGGCAGCATCCTGATAAACTGAGAAACCCCCATACACACCTGGCAGGATCCTGATAAACTGTGAAACCCCCATACACTCTTGGCAGGATCCTTATAAAAAGTGAAACTCCCATACACACCTGGCAGCATCCTGATCCACTGTGAAATCACCATGCACACCTGGCAGGATCCTGATCCACTGTGAAAACGCCGCACACACCTGGCAGGATCCTGATGCACTGTGAAAACCCCATGCACACGTGGCAGGAACCTGATACACTGTGAAACCCGATACACACCTGGCAGGATCCTGATGCACTGTGAAACCCCATACACACCTGGCAGGATCCTGATCTACTGTGAAAACCCCATTCACACCTGTCAGGATCCTGATGCACTGTGAAACCCCATGCACACCTGGCAGGATCCTGATCCACTGTGAAACCCCTATACACACATGGCAGGATCCTGATACACTGTGAAACCCCATACACACCTGGCAGAATCCTGATGCACTGTGAAACCCCATGCACTTCTGTCACGATCCTGATGCACTGTGAAACCCCATACACACCTGGCTGGATCCTGATACACTGCGAAAACCCCATACACACCTGGAAGGAAACTGATACACTGTGACACCCCAGACACATATGGCAGGATCCTGATCCACTGTGATATCCCCAGACACACCTGGCAGGATCCTGATACACTGTGAAAACCCCATACACATCTGGAAGGATCCTGATACACTGTGAAACGCCCATACACACCTGGCAGGATCCTGATCCACTGTTAAAACCCCATACACACCTGGCAGGATCCCGAAACACTGTGAAACCCCAGACACACCTGGCAGGATTCTGATACACTGTGAAAACTCCATTCACACCTGGCAGGATCCTGATGCACTGTGAAACCCCATACATACCTGGCAGAATCCTGATCCACTGTGAAACCCCCATACACACCTGGCAGGTCCTGATACACTGTGAAACCCCATACACACCTGGCAGGATCCTGATGCACTGTGAAAACCACGTGCACACCTGGCAGGATCCTGATGCACTGTAAAAACCCATACACACCTGGCAGGATCCTGACACACTGTGAAAACCCAATACACACCTGGAAGGATCCTGATAAACTGTGATACCCCATACACACCTGGCAGGATCCTGATCCACTGTGAAACCCCCATACACACCTGGCAGGATCCCGATACACTGTGAAACCCCATACACACCTGGCAGGATCCTGTACACTGTGAAAACCCCATTCACATGCGGCAGGATCCTGATACACTGTGAAACCCCATACGCACCTGGCAGGATCCTGACCCACTGTGAAACGCCCATACACACCTGGAAGGATCCTGATAAACTGTGATACCCCAGACATACCTGGCCGGATCCTGATCAACTGTGAAACCCCCATATACACCAGGCAGGATCCTGATGCACTTTGAAAACCCATACACACCTGGCAGGATCCTGATCCACTGTGAAACCCCCATACACACCTGGCAGGATCATGATCCACTGTGAAACCCCGATACACACCTGGCAGGATCCTGATCCACTGTGAAAACCCCATACACACCTGGCAGGATCCTGATAAACTGTGAAAACCCCATACACACCTGGCAGGATCCTGATCCACTGTGAAAACCCCATACACACCTGGCAGGATCCTGATAAACGGTGAAACCCCCATACACACCTGTCAGTATCCTGAATATTGTGAAAACCCCTGACACACCTTGCAGGATCCTGATCCTCTGTGAAACCCCGTACACACCTGGCAGGATCCTGATATATTGTGAAAACCCCATACACACCTGGCAGGATCCTGATAAACTGTGAAAACCCCATACACACCTGGCAGGATCCTGATCCACAGTGAAATCCCCATACACACCTGGCAGGATACTGATAAAATGTGAAACCCCCATACACACCTGGCAGGATCCTGATAGACTGTGAAAACCCAATACACACCTGGCAGGATCCTGATAAACGGTGAAACCCCCATGCACACCTGTCAGTATCCTGAATATTGTGAAAACCCCTTACACACCTTGCAGCATCCTGATCCTCTGTGAAACCCCGTACACACCTGGCAGGATCCTGAATATTGTGAAAACCCCTTACACACCTTGCAGGATCCTGATCCTCTGTGAAACCCCGTATTCACCTGGCAGGATCCTGATGAACTGTGAAACCCCCATACACACCTGGCAGGAATCTGATAATCTGTGAAACCCCCGTACACACCTGGCAGGAGCCTGATACACTGTGAAAACCACGTGCACTCCTGGCAGCTTCCTGATGCACAGTGAAACCCCATTCACATCTGGCAGGATCCTGATGCACTTTGAAAACCCATACACACCTGGCAGGATCCTGATCCACTGTGAAACCCCATACTCACCTGGCAGGATCCTGATCCACTGTGAAAACCCCATACACACCTGGCAGGATACTGATAAAATGTGAAATCCCCATACACACCTGGCAGGATCCTGATAGACTGTGAAAACCCAATACACACCTGGCAGGATCCTGATAAACGGTGAAACCCCCATACACACCTGTCAGTATCCTGAATATTGTGAAAACCCCTTACACACCTTGCAGGATCCTGATCCTCTGTGAAACCCCGTACACACCTGGCAGGATCCTGATATATTGTGAAAACCCCTTACACACCTTGCAGGATCCTGATCCTCTGTGAAACCCCGTACACACCTGGCAGGATCCTGAATATTGTATAAAACCCCTTACACACCTTGCAGGATCCTGATCCTCTGTGAAACCCCGTACTCACCTGGCAGGATCCTGATGAACTGTGAAACCCCCATACACACCTGACAGGAATCTGATAATCTGTGAAACCCCCGTACACACCTGGCAGGAGCCTGATACACTGTGAAAGCCACGTGCACACCTGGCAGGTTCCTGATGCACAGTGAAACCCCATTCACATCTGGCAGGATCCTGATACACTGTGAAACCCCATACACACCTGGCAGGATCCTGATTTACTGTGAAACCCCCATACACACGTGGCAGGATCCTGATACACAGTGAAACCCCATACACATCTGGCAGGATCCTGATCCACTGTGAAACCCCCATACACACATGGCAGAATCCTGATACCCTGTGACACCCCATACACACCTGGCAGGATCCTGATGCACTGTGAAACCCCATAAACACCTCGCAGGGTCCTGATCCACTGTGAAACCCCCATACACACCTGGCAGGATCCTGATACACTGTGAAACCCCATACACACCTGGCAGGATCCTGATATACTGTGAAACCCCATACACACCTGGCAGGATCCTGATGCACAGTGAAACCCCATTCACATCTGGCAGGATCCTGATACACTGTGAAACCCCATACGCACCTGGCAGGATCCTGATCCACTGTGAAACCCCCAAACACACGTGGCAGGATCCTAATACACTGTGAAACCCCATACACACCTGGCAGGATCCTGATGCACTGTGAAACCCCATACATACCTGGCAGGATCCTGATCTACTGTGATAACCCCACACACACGGCAGGATCCTGATCCACTGTGAAAACCCCATGCACACATGGCAGGATACTGATAAACTTTGAAACCCCCATACACACCTGGCAGGATCCTGATAAACTGTGAAACCCCCATACACACCTGGCAGGATCCTGATAAACGGTGTAACCCCCATACACACCTGGCAGGATCCTGATCCTCTGTGACGCCCCGTACACCCCTGGAAGGATCCTGATACATTGTGAAAACCCCGTACACACCTGGCAGGATGCTGAAACACTGTGAAACCCCATACACACCTGGCAGGATCCTGACGCACTGTGAAACCCCATTCACACATGGCAGAATCCTGATACACTGTGAAAACCCATACACACCTGGCAGGATCCTGATGCACTGAGAAACCCCATACACACCTGGCAGGATCCTGATGCACTGTGAAACCCCATACACACCTGGCAGGATCCTGATCCACTGTGAAACCCCCATACCCACCTGGCAGGATCCCGATACACTGTGAAACCCCATACACACCTGGCAGGATCCTGATACAATGTGAAAACCCCATTCACATCCGGCAGGATCCTGATACACTGTGAAACCCCATACACATCTGGCAGGATCCTGATCCACTGTGAAACCCCCATACACACCTGGAACGATCCTGATACACTGTGAAACCCCAGACACATCTGGCAGGATCCTGGTGCACTGTGAAAACCCCATCCACACCTGGCAGGATCCTGATCTACTTTGAAACTCCATACACATCTGTCAGATCCTGATACTCTGTGAAAACCCCATGCACACCTGGCAGGATCCTGATGCACTGTGAAACTCCATACACACTTGGCAGATCCTGATATACTGTGAAAATCCCTTACACACCTGGCAGGATACTGATCCACTGTGAAAACCCCATACATACCTGGCAGGATCCTGATAAACTGTGAAAACCCCATGCACACCTGGCAGGATCCTGATGCACTGTGAAACCCCATACATACCTGGCAGGATCCTGATCCACTGTGAAACCCCCATACACACCTGGCAGGATCCTGATCCACTGTGAAAACCCTATACACACCTGGCAGGATCCTGATAAACTGTGAAAACCCCATACACACCTGGCAGGATACTGATCCACTGTGAAAAGCCCATACACACCTGGCAGGATCCTGATAAACTGTGAAAACCCCATACACACCTGGCAGGATCCTAATCCACTGTGAAACCCCGATACACACCTGGCAGGATCCTGATCCACTGCGAAAACCCCATACACACCTGGCTGTATCCTGATAAACTGTGAAAACCCCATACACACATGGCAGGATCCTGATCCGCTGTGAAAACCCCATACACACCTGGCAGGATACTGATAAAATGTGAAACCCCCATACACACCTGGCAGGATCCTGATAGACTGTGAAAACCCCATACACACCTGGCAGGATCCTGATAAACGGTGAAACCCCCATACACACCTGTCAGTATCCTGAATATTGTGAAAACCCCTTATACACCTTGCAGGATCCTGATCCTCTGTGAAACCCCGTACACACCTGGCAGGATCCTGATATATTGTGAAAACCCCGTACACACCTTGCAGGATCCTGATCCTCTGTGAAACCCCGTACTCACCTGGCAGGATCCTGATGAACTGTGAAACCCCCATACACACCTGGCAGGAATCTGATAATCTGTGAAACCCCCGTACACACCTGGCAGGAGCCTGATACACCGTGAAAACCACGTGCACACCTGGCAGGTTCCTGATGCACAGTGAAACCCCATTCACATCTGGCAGGATCCTGATACACTGTGAAACCCCATACACACCTGGCAGGATCCTGATTTACTGTGAAACCCCCATACACACGTGGCAGGATCCTGATACACTGTGAAACCCCATACACATCTGGCAGGATCCTGATCCACTGTGAAACCCCCATACACACATGGCAGAATCCTGATGCACTGTGAAACCCCATGCACACCTGTCACGATCCTGATGCTCTGTGAAACCCCATATACACCTGGCTGGATCCTGATACACTGCGAAAACCCCATACACACCTGGAAGGAAACTGATACACTGTGACACCCCAGACACATATGGCAGGATCCTGATCCACTGTGATATCCCCAGACACACCTGGCAGGATCCTGATACACTGTGAAAACCCCATACACATCTGGAAGGATCCTGATACACTGTGAAACGCCCATACACACCTGGCAGGATCCTGATCCACTGTTAAAACCCCATACACACCTGGCAGGATCCCGAAACACTGTGAAACCCCAGACACACCTGGCAGGATTCTGATAAACTGTGAAAACTCCATTCACACCTGGCAGGATCCTGATGCACTGTGAAACCCCATACATACCGGGCAGAATCCTGATCCACTGTGAAACCCCCATACACACCTGGCAGGTCCTGATACACTGTGAAACCCCATACACACCTGGCAGGATCCTGATGCACTGTGAAAACCACGTGCACACCTGGCAGGATCCTGATGCACTGTAAAAACCCATACACACCTGGCAGGATCCTGACACACTGTGAAAACCCAATACACACCTGGAAGGATCCTGATAAACTGTGATACCCCATACAAACCTGGCAGGATCCTGATCCACTGTGAAACCCCCATACACACCTGGCAGGATCCCGATACACTGTGAAACCCCATACACACCTGGCAGGATCCTGTACACTGTGAAAACCCCATTCACATGCGGCAGGATCCTGATACACTGTGAAACCCCATACGCACCTGGCAGGATCCTGACCCACTGTGAAACGCCCATACACACCTGGAACGATCCTGATACACATGTGATACCCCAGAAACATCTGGCAGGATCCTGGTGCTCTGTGAAAACCCATACAAACCTGGCAGGAACCTGATCCACTGTGAAACTCCATACACACCTGGCAGCTCCTGATACACTGTGAAAGCCCCATACACACCTGGCAGGATCCTGATCCACTGTGAAAACCCCAGACATACCTGGCCGGATCCTGATCAACTGTGAAACCCCCATATACACCAGGCAGGATCCTGATGCACTATGAAAACCCATACACACCTGGCAGGATCCTGATCCACTGTGAAACCCCCATACACACCTGGCAGGATCATGATCCACTGTGAAAGACCGATACACACCTGGCAGGATCCTGATCCACTGTGAAAACCCCATACACACCTGGCAGGATCCTGATAAACTGTGAAAACCCCATACACACCTGGCAGGATCCTGATCCACTGTGAAAACCCCATACACACCTGGCAGGATACTGATAAAATGTGAAACCCACATACACACCTGGCAGGATCCTGATAGACTGTGAAAACGCAATACACACCTGGCAGGATCCTGATAAACGGTGAAACCCCCATACACACCTGTCAGTATCCTGAATATTGTGAAAACCCCTGACACACCTTGCAGGATCCTGATCCTCTGTGAAACCCCGTACACACCTGGCAGGATCCTGATATATTGTGAAAACCCCATACACACCTGGCAGGATCCTGATAAACTGTGAAAACCCCATACACACCTGGCAGGATCCTGATCCACAGTGAAATCCCCATACACACCTGGCAGGATACTGATAAAATGTGAAACCCCCATACACACCTGGCAGGATCCTGATAGACTGTGAAAACCCAATACACACCTGGCAGGATCCTGATAAACGGTGAAACCCCCATGCACACCTGTCAGTATCCTGAATATTGTGAAAACCCCTTACACACCTTGCAGGATCCTGATCCTCTGTGAAACCCCGTACACACCTGGCAGGATCCTGAATATTGTGAAAACCCCTTACACACCTTGCAGGATCCTGATCCTCTGTGAAACCCCGTATTCACCTGGCAGGATCCTGATGAACTGTGAAACCCCCATACACACCTGGCAGGAGCCTGATACACTGTGAAGACCACGTGCACTCCTGGCAGCTTCCTGATGCACAGTGAAACCCCATTCACATCTGGCAGGATCCTGATGCACTTTGAAAACCCATACACACCTGGCAGGATCCTGATCCACTGTGAAACCCCATACTCACCTGGCAGGATCCTGATCCACTGTGAAAACCCCATACACACCTGGCAGGATACTGATAAAATGTGAAATCCCCATACACACCTGGCAGGATCCTGATAGACTGTGAAAACCCAATACACACCTGGCAGGATCCTGATAAACGGTGAAACCCCCATACACACCTGTCAGTATCCTGAATATTGTGAAAACCCCTTACACACCTTGCAGGATCCTGATCCTCTGTGAAACCCCGTACTCAGCTGGCAGGATCCTGATGAACTGTGAAACCCCCATACACACCTGACAGGAATCTGATAATCTGTGAAACCCCCGTACACACCTGGCAGGAGCCTGATACACTGTGAAAACCACGTGCACACCTGGCAGGTTCCTGATGCACAGTGAAACCCCATTCACATCTGGCAGGATCCTGATACACTGTGAAACCCCATACACACCTGGCAGGATCCTGATTTACTGTGAAACCCCCATACACACGTGGCAGGATCCTGATACACAGTGAAACCCCATACACATCTGGCAGGATCCTGATCCACTGTGAAACCCCCATACACACATGGCAGAATCCTGATACACTGTGACACCCCATATACACCTGGCAGGATCCTGATGCACTGTGAAACCCCATAAACACCTGGCAGGATCCTGATGCAGAGTGAAACCCCATTCACATCTGGCAGGATCCTGATACACTGTGAAACCCCATACGCACCTGGCAGGATCCTGATCCACTGTGAAACACCCAAACACACGTGGCAGGATCCTAATACACTGTGAAACCCCATACACACCTGGCAGGATCCTGATGCACTGTGAAACCCCATACATACCTGGCAGGATCCTGATCTACTGTGATAACCCCACACACACGGCAGGATCCTGATCCACTGTGAAAACCCCATGCACACATGGCAGGATACTGATAAACTTTGAAACCCCCATACACACCTGGCAGGATCCTGATAAACTGTGAAACCCCCATACACACCTGGCAGGATCCTGATAAACGGTGTAACCCCCATACACACCTGGCAGGATCCTGATCCTCTGTGACACCCCGTACACCCCTGGAAGGATCCTGATACATTGTGAAAACCCCGTACACACCTGGCAGGATGCTGAAACACTGTGAAACCCCATACACACCTGGCAGGATCCTGACGCACTGTGAAACCCCATTCACACATGGCAGAATCCTGATACACTGTGAAAACCCATACACACCTGGCAGGATCCTGATGCACTGAGAAACCCCATACACACCTGGCAGGATCCTGATGCACTGTGAAACCCCATACACACCTGGCAGGATCCTGATCCACTGTGAAACCCCCATACCCACCTGGCAGGATCCCGATACACTGTGAAACCCCATACACACCTGGCAGGATCCTGATACAATGTGAAAACCCCATTCACATCCGGCAGGATCCTGATACACTGTGAAAACCCCATACACATCTGGAAGGATCCTGATACACTGTGAAACGCCCATACACACCTGGCAGGATCCTGATCCACTGTTAAAACCCCATACACACCTGGCAGGATCCCGAAACACTGTGAAACCCCAGACACACCTGGCAGGATTCTGATAAACTGTGAAAACTCCATTCACACCTGGCAGGATCCTGATGCACTGTGAAACCCCATACATACCTGGCAGAATCCTGATCCACTGTGAAACCCCCATACACACCTGGCAGGTCCTGATACACTGTGAAACCCCATACACACCTGGCAGGATCCTGATGCACTGTGAAAACCACGTGCACACCTGGCAGGATCCTGATGCACTGTAAAAACCCATACACACCTGGCAGGATCCTGACACACTGTGAAAACCCAATACACACCTGGCAGGATCCTGATCCACTGTGAAACCCCCATACACACCTGGCAGGATCCCGATACACTGTGAAACCCCATACACACCTGGCAGGATCCTGTACACTGTGAAAACCCCATTCACATGCGGCAGGATCCTGATACACTGTGAAACCCCATACGCACCTGGCAGGATCCTGACCCACTGTGAAACGCCCATACACACCTGGAACGATCCTGATACACATGTGATACCCCAGAAACATCTGGCAGGATCCTGGTGCTCTGTTAAAACCCATACAAACCTGGCAGGAACCTGATCCACTGTGAAACTCCATACACACCTGGCAGCTCCTGATACACTGTGAAAGCCCCATACACACCTGGCAGGATCCTGATCCACTGTGAAAACCCCAGACATACCTGGCCGGATCCTGATCAACTGTGAAACCCCCATATACACCAGGCAGGATCCTGATGCACTTTGAAAACCCATACACACCTGGCAGGATCCTGATCCACTGTGAAACCCCCATACACACCTGGCAGGATCATGATCCACTGTGAAAGACCGATACACACCTGGCAGGATCCTGATCCACTGTGAAAACCCCATACACACCTGGCAGGATACTGATAAAATGTGAAACCCACATACACACCTGGCAGGATCCTGATAGACTGTGAAAACGCAATACACACCTGGCAGGATCCTGATAAACGGTGAAACCCCCATACACACCTGTCAGTATCCTGAATATTGTGAAAACCCCTGACACACCTTGCAGGATCCTGATCCTCTGTGAAACCCCGTACACACCTGGCAGGATCCTGATATATTGTGAAAACCCCATACACACCTGGCAGGATCCTGATAAACTGTGAAAACCCCATACACACCTGGCAGGATCCTGATCCACAGTGAAATCCCCATACACACCTGGCAGGATACTGATAAAATGTGAAACCCCCATACACACCTGGCAGGATCCTGATAGACTGTGAAAACCCAATACACACCTGGCAGGATCCTGATAAACGGTGAAACCCCCATGCACACCTGTCAGTATCCTGAATATTGTGAAAACCCCTTACACACCTTGCAGGATCCTGATCCTCTGTGAAACCCCGTACACACCTGGCAGGATCCTGAATATTGTGAAAACCCCTTACACACCTTGCAGGATCCTGATCCTCTGTGAAACCCCGTATTCACCTGGCAGGATCCTGATGAACTGTGAAACCCCCATACACACCTGGCAGGAATCTGATAATCTGTGAAACCCCCGTACACACCTGGCAGGAGCCTGATACACTGTGAAGACCACGTGCACTCCTGGCAGCTTCCTGATGCACAGTGAAACCCCATTCACATCTGGCAGGATCCTGATGCACTTTGAAAACCCATACACACCTGGCAGGATCCTGATCCACTGTGAAACCCCATACTCACCTGGCAGGATCCTGATCCACTGTGAAAACCCCATACACACCTGGCAGGATACTGATAAAATGTGAAATCCCCATACACATCTGGCAGGATCCTGATAGACTGTGAAAACCCAATACACACCTGGCAGGATCCTGATAAACGGTGAAACCCCCATACACACCTGTCAGTATCCTGAATATTGTGAAAACCCCTTACACACCTTGCAGGATCCTGATCCTCTGTGAAACCCCGTACACACCTGGCAGGATCCTGATATATTGTGAAAACCCCTTACACACCTTGCAGGATCCTGATCCTCTGTGAAACCCTGTACACACCTGGCAGGATCCTGATGCACTGTGAAACCCCATAAACACCTGGCAGGATCCTGATGCAGAGTGAAACCCCATTCACATCTGGCAGGATCCTGATACACTGTGAAACCCCATACGCACCTGGCAGGATCCTGATCCACTGTGAAACACCCAAACACACGTGGCAGGATCCTAATACACTGTGAAACCCCATACACACCTGGCAGGATCCTGATGCACTGTGAAACCCCATACATACGTGGCAGGATCCTGATCTACTGTGATAACCCCACACACACGGCAGGATCCTGATCCACTGTGAAAACCCCATGCACACATGGCAGGATACTGATAAACTTTGAAACCCCCATACACACCTGGCAGGATCCTGATAAACTGTGAAACCCCCATACACACCTGGCAGGATCCTGATAAACGGTGTAACCCCCATACACACCTGGCAGGATCCTGATCCTCTGTGACACCCCGTACACCCCTGGAAGGATCCTGATACATTGTGAAAACCCCGTACACACCTGGCAGGATGCTGAAACACTGTGAAACCCCATACACACCTGGCAGGATCCTGACGCACTGTGAAACCCCATTCACACATGGCAGAATCCTGATACACTGTGAAAACCCATACACACCTGGCAGGATCCTGATGCACTGAGAAACCCCATACACACCTGGCAGGATCCTGATGCACTGTGAAACCCCATACACACCTGGCAGGATCCTGATCCACTGTGAAACCCCCACACCCACCTGGCAGGATCCCGATACACTGTGAAACCCCATACACACCTGGCAGGATCCTGATACAATGTGAAAACCCCATTCACATCCGGCAGGATCCTGATACACTGTGAAACCCCATACACATCTGGCAGGATCCTGATCCACTGTGAAACCCCCATACACACCTGGAACGATCCTGATACACTGTGAAACCCCAGACACATCTGGCAGGATCCTGGTGCACTGTGAAAACCCCATACACACCTGGCAGGATCCTGATCTACTTTGAAACTCCATACACATCTGGCAGTTCCTGATACTCTGTGAAAACCCCATGCACACCTGGCAGGATCCTGATGCACTGTGAAACTCCATACACACTTGGCAGATCCTGATATACTGTGAAAATCCCTTACACACCTGGCAGGATACTGATCCACTGTGAAAACCCCATACATACCTGGCAGGATCCTGATAAACTGTGAAAACCCCATGCACACCTGGCAGGATCCTGATGCACTGTGAAACCCCATACATACCTGGCAGGATCCTGATCCACTGTGAAACCCCCATACACACCTGGCAGGATCCTGATCCACTGTGAAAACCCTATACACACCTGGCAGGATCCTGATAAACTGTGAAAACCCCATACACACCTGGCAGGATACTGATCCACTGTGAAAAGCCCATACACACCTGGCAGGATCCTGATAAACTGTGAAAACCCCATACACACCTGGCAGGATCCTAATCCACTGTGAAACCCCGATACACACCTGGCAGGATCCTGATCCACTGCGAAAACCCCATACACACCTGGCTGTATCCTGATAAACTGTGAAAACCCCATACACACATGGCAAGATCCTGATCCACTGTGAAAACCCCATACACACCTGGCAGGATACTGATAAAATGTGAAACCCCCATACACACCTGGCAGGATCCTGATAGACTGTGAAAACCCCATACACACCTGGCAGGATCCTGATAAACGGTGAAACCCCCATACACACCTGTCAGTATCCTGAATATTGTGAAAACCCCTTATACACCTTGCAGGATCCTGATCCTCTGTGAAACCCCGTACACACCTGGCAGGATCCTGATATATTGTGAAAACCCCGTACACACCTTGCAGGATCCTGATCCTCTGTGAAACCCCGTACTCACCTGGCAGGATCCTGATGAACTGTGAAACCCCCATACACACCTGGCAGGAATCTGATAATCTGTGAAACCCCCGTACACACCTGGCAGGGGCCTGATACACCGTGAAAACCACGTGCACACCTGGCAGGTTCTTGATGCACAGTGAAACCCCATTCACATCTGGCAGGATCCTGATACACTGTGAAACCCCATACACACCTGGCAGGATCCTGATTTACTGTGAAACCCCCATACACACGTGGCAGGATCCTGATACACTGTGAAACCCCATACACATCTGGCAGGATCCTGATCCACTGTGAAACCCCCATACACACATGGCAGAATCCTGATACACTGTGACACCCCATACACACCTGGCAGGATCCTGATGCACTGTGAAACCCCATAAACACCTCGCAGGATCCTGATCCACTGTGAAACCCCCATACACACCTGGCAGGATCCTGATACACTGTGAAACCCCATCCACACCTGGCAGGACCCTGATATACTGTGAAACCCCATACACACCTGGCAGGTTCCTGATGCACAGTGAAACCCCATTCACATCTGGCAGGATCCTGATACACTGTGAAACCCCATACGCACCTGGCAGGATCCTGATCCACTGTGAAACCCCCAAACACACGTGGCAGGATCCTAATACACTGTGAAACCCCATACACACCTGGCAGGATCCTGATGCACTGTGAAACCCCATACATACCTGGCAGGATCCTGATCCACTGTGAAAACCCCATGCACACATGGCAGGATACTGATAAACTTTGAAACCCCCATACACACCTGGCAGGATCCTGATAAACTGTGAAACCCCCATACACACCTGGCAGGATCCTGATAAACGGTGTAACCCCCATACACACCTGGCAGGATCCTGATCCTCAGTGACACCCCGTACACCCCTGGCAGGATGCTGATACACTGTGAAACCCCATACACACCTGGCAGGATCCTGATGCACTGTGAAACCCCATTCGCACATGGCAGAATCCTGATCCAGTGTGAAACCCCTTACACACCTGGCAGAATTCTGATCCACTGTGAAGCCCCCATACACACCTGGCAGGATCCTGATACACTGTGAAAACCCATACACACCTGGCAGGATCCTGATGCACTGTGAAACCCCATACACACCTGGCAGGATCCTGATGCACTGTGAAACCCCATACACACCTGGCAGGATCCTGATCCACTGTGAAACCCCCATACCCACCTGGCAGGATCCCGATACGCTGTGAAACCCCATACACACCTGGCAGGATCCCGATACGATGTGAAAACCCCATTCACATCCGGCAGGATCCTGATATACTGTGAAATCCCATACACACCTGGCAGGATCCTGATCCACTGTGAAACCCCCATACACACCTGGAACGATCCTGATACACTGTGAAACCCCAGACACATCTGGCAGGATCCTGGTGCACTGTGAAAACCCCATACACACCTGGCAGTATCGTGATCTACTTTGAAACTCCATACATATCTGGCAGATCCTGATACTCTGTGAAAAACCCATGCACACCTGGCAGGATCCTGATGCACTGTGAAACTCCATACACACCTGGCAGATCCTGATATACTGTGAAAATCCCATACACACCTGGCAGGATACTGATCCACTGTGAAAACCCCATACAAACCTGTCAGGATCCTGATAAACTGTGAAAACCCCATACACACCTGGCAGGATCCTGATGCACTGTGAAACCCCATACACACCTGGCAGGATCCTGATCCACTGTGAAACCCCCATATACACCTGGCAGTATCCTGATCCACTGTGAAAACCCTATACACACCTGGCAGGATCCTGATAAACTGTGAAAACCCCATACACACCTGGCAGGATCCTGATCCACTGTGAAAAGCCCATACACACCTGGCAGGATCCTGATAAACTGTGAAACCCCCATACACACCTGGCAGGATCCTGATAGACTGTGAAACCCCCATACACACCTGGCAGTATCCTGATAAACGGTGAAACCCCCATACACACCTGTCAGTATCCTGATATATCGTGAAAACCCCGTACACACCTTGCAGGATCCTGATCCTCTGTGAAACCCCGTAAACACCTGGCAGGATCCGGATATATTGTGAAAACCCCGTACACACCTGGCAGGCTCCTGATCCTCTGTCAAACCCCGTACACACCTGGCAGGATGCTGATGAACTGTGAAACCCCCATGCACACCTGGCAGGTTCCTGATAATCTGTGAAAACCCCGTACACACCTGGCAGGAGCCTGATACACTCTGACACCCCATCCACACCTGGCAGGATCCTGATGAACTGTGAAACCCCATAAACACCTGGCAGAATCCTGATACACTGTGAAACTCCATACACACCTGGCAGGATCCTGATCCACTGTGAAACCCCCATACACACCTGGAAGGATCCTGATACACTGTGAAACCCCAGATACATCTGGCAGGATCCTGGTGCACTGTGAAAACCCCATACACACCTTGCAGATCCTGATGCACAGTGAAAACCCCATACACACCTGGCAGGAATCTGTTCCACTGTGAAATCCCCATACACACCTGGCAGGATACTGATAAACTGTGAAACCCCCATACACACCTGGCAGGATACTGATAAACTGCGAAACCGTCATACACAACTGGCAGGATCCTGAAAAACGGTGAAACCCCCATGCACACCAGGCAGGATCCTGACGCTCTGTGAAACCCCGTACACACCTGGCAGGATCCTGATATATTGCGAAATCCCCGTACACACCTGGCAGGATGCTGATACATTGTGAAACCCGATACACACCTGGCAGGATCCTGATCCACTGCGAAACCCCCATACACACCTGGCAGGATCCTGATCCACTGTGAAACCCCATACACACCTGGCATAATCCTGCTCCACTGTGAAATCCCCAGACACACCTGGCAAGATCCTGATACACTGTGAAACCCCATACACACCTGGCAGGATCCTGATGCACTGTGAAACCCCAAACATACCTGGCAGAATCCTGATCCACTGAGAAACCCCCATACACACCTGGCAGGTCCTGATACACTGTGAAACCCCATACACACCTGGCAGGATCCTGATGCACTGTGAAACACCAAACACACCTGGCAGGATCCTGATACACTGTGAAAACCCAATACACACCTGGAAGGATCCTGATAAACTGTGATACCCCACACACACCTGGCAGGATCCTGATCCACTGTGAAACCCCCATACACACCTGGCAGGATCCTGATCCACTGTGAAACCCCCATACACACCTGGCAGGATCCCGATACACTGTGAAACCCCATACACACCTGGCAGGATGCTATACACTTTGAAAACCCCACTCACATCCGGCAGGATCCTGATACACTGTGAAACCCCCATACCCACCTGGAACGATCCTGATACACATGTGATACCCCATACACACCTGGCAGTATCCTGGTGCTCTGTGAAAACCCCATACAAACCTGGCAGGATCCTGATCCACTGTGAAACTCCATACACATCTGGCAGATCCTGATACTCTGTGAAAATCCCATACACACCTGGCAGGATCCTGATACACTGTGAAACTCCATACACACCTGGCAGGATCCTGATCCACTGTGAAAACCCCAGACATACCTGGCCGGATCCTGATCAACTGTGAAACCCCCATATACAACAGGCAGGATCCTGATGCACTTTGAAAACCTATACACACCTGGTAGGATCCTGATCCACTGTGAAACCCCCATACACACCTGGCAGGATCCTGATCCACTGTGAAACCCCGATACACACCTGGCAGGATCCTGATCCAATGTGAAAACCCCATACACACCTGGCAGGATCCTGATAAACTGTGAAAGCCCCATACACACCTGGCAGGATCCTGATCCACTGTGAAAATCCCATACACACCTGGCAGGATACTGATAAACTGTGAAACCCCCATACACACCTGGCAGGATCCTGATACACTGTGAAAACCCCATACACACCTGGCAGGATCCTGATAAACGGTGAAACCCCCATACACACCTGTCAGTATCCTGAATATTGTGAAAACCCCTTACAAACCTTGCAGGATCCTGATCCTCTGTGAAACCCTGTACACACCTGGCAGGATCCTGATATATTGTGAAAACCCCGTACACACCTTGCAGGATCCTGATCCTCTGTGAAACCCGGTACTCACCTGGCAGGATCCTGATGAACTGTGAAACCCCCATACACACCTGTCAGGATACTGATAATCTGTGAAACCACCGTACACACCTGGCAGGAGCCTGATACACTGTGAAAACCACGTGCACACCTGGCAGGTTCCTGATGCACAGTGAAACCCCATTCACATCTGGCAGGATCCTGATACACTGTGATACCCCATACACACCTGGCAGGATCCTGATCCACTGTGAAACCCCCATACACACGTGGCAGGATCCTGATACACTGTGAAAACCCATACACATCTGGCAGGATCCTGATCCACTGTGAAACCCCCATACACACCTGGCAGAATCCTGATACACTGTGACACCCCATATACACCTGGCAGGATCCTGATACACTGTGAAACCCCATAAACACCTGGCAGGATACTGATCCACTGTGAAACACCCATACACACCTGGCAGGATCCTGATACACTGTGAAACCCCATACACACCTGGCAGGATCCTGATATACTGTGAAACCCCATACACACCTGGCAGGTTCCTGATGCACAGTGAAACCCCATTCAGATCTGGCAGGATCCTGATACACTGTGAAACCCCATACGCACCTGGCAGGATCCTGATCCAAAGTGAAACCCCCAAACACACGTGGCAGGATCCTAGTACACTGTGAAACCCCATACACACCTGGCAGGATCCTGATGCACTGTGAAACCCCATACATACCTGGCAGGATCCTGATCTACTGTGAAACCCCCACACACACGGCAGGATCCTGATCCACTGTGAAATCCCCACACACACATGGCAGGATACTGATAAACTTTGAAACCCACAAACACACCTGTCAGGATCCTGATAAACTGTGAAACCCCCAGACACACCTGGCAGGATCCTGATAAACGGTGTAACCCCCATACACACCTGGCAGGATCCTGATCCTCTGTGACACCCCGTGCACCCCTGGCAGAATCCTGATCCACAGTGAAACCCCCATACACACCTGGCAGGATCCTGATACACTGTGAAACCACATTCACACCTGGCAGGATCCTGATGCACTGTGAAACCCCATACACACCTGGCAGGATCCTCATACACTGTGAAAACCCATACATACCTGGCAGGATCCTGCTGCACTGTGAAACCCCATGCACACCTGGCAGGATCCTGATGCACTGTGAAACCCCATACACACCTGGCAGGGTCCTGATACACTGTGAAAACCCAATATCCACCTGGAAGGATCCTGATACACTGTGAAAACCCAATACACACCTTGCAGGATCCTGATCCACTGTGAAACTACCATACACACCTGGCAGGATCCTGATCCACTGTGAAACCCCCATACCCACCTGGCAGGATCCCGATACACTGTGAAACCCCATACACACCTGGCAGGATCCCGATACAATGTGAAAACCCCATTCACATCCGGCAGGATCCTGATACACTGTGAAACCCCATAGACACCTGGCAGGATCCTGATCCACTGTGAAACCCCCATACACACCTGGAACGATCCTGATAAACTGTGAAACCCCAGACACATCTGGCAGGATCCTGGTGCACTGTGAAAACCCCAGACACACCTGGCAGGATCCTGATCCACTTTGAAACTCCATACACATCTGGCAGATCCTGATACTCTGTGAAAAACCCATGCACACCTGGCAGGATCCTGATGCACTGTTAAACTCCATACACACCTGGCAGATCCTGATAGACTGTGAAAATCCCATACACACCTGGCAGGATACTGATCCACTGTGAAAACCCCATACATACCTTGCAGGATCCTGATAAACTGTGAAACCCCCAAACACACCTGGCAGGAACCTGATGCACTGTGAAACCCCATACACACCTGGCAGGATCCTGATCCACTGTGAAACCCCCATACACACCTGGCAGGATCCTGATAAACTGTGAAAACCCCATACACACCTGGCAGCATCCTGCTCCACTGTGAAAAGCCCATACACACCTGGCAGGATCCTGATAAACTGTGAAACCCCCACACACACCTGGCAGGATCCTGATAGACTGTGAAACCCCCAAACACACCTGGCAGTATCCTGATAAACGGTGAAACCCCCATACACACCTGTCAGTATCCTGATATATTGTGAAAACCCCGTACGCACCTTGCAGGATCCTGATCCTCTGTGAAACCCCGTAAACACCTGGCAGGATCCTGATAATCTGTGAAACCCCCGTACACACCTGGCAGGAGCCTGATACACTGTGAAAACCCCGTACACACCTGGCAGGTTCCTGATGCACAGTGAAACCCCATTCACACCTGGCAGGATGCTGATGAACTGTGAAACCCCCATGCACACCTGGCAGGTTCCTGATCATCTGTGAAACCCCCGTACACACCTGGCAGGAGCCTGATACACTGTGAAAACCCCGTACACACCTGGCAGGTTCCTGATGCACAGTGAAACCCCATTCACACCTGGCAGGATCCTGATCCACTGTGAAACCCCCATACACACGTGGCAGGATCCTGATACACTGTGACACCCCATACACACCTGGCAGGATCCTGATGAACTGTGAAACCCCATTCACATCTGGCAGGATCCTGAAGCACTGTGAAACCCCCAAACACACGTGGCAGGATCCTGATACACTGTGAAACCCCATAAACACCTGGCAGGATCCTCATGCACTGTGAAACCCATACACACCTGGCAGGATCCTGATGCACTGTGAAACCCCATAAACACCTGGCAGGATCCTGATATGCTGTGAAAACCCCATGCACACCTGGAAGGATCCTGATACACTCTGAAACCCCATACACTGCTGGCAGGATCCTGATCCACTGTGAACCCCCCATACACACCTGGCAGGATCCTGATACATTGTGAAAACCCCATACACACCTGGAAGTATCCTGATACACTGTGAAACCCCCATACCCAACTGGCAGGATCCTGATCCACAGTGAAAACCCCAGAAACACCTGGCAGAATCCCGATACAATGAGAAACCCCATACACACCTGACAGGTTCCTGATGCACTGTGAAAACCCCATTCTCATCCGGCAGGATCCTGATACACTGTGAAACCGCAGACACACCTGGCAGCATCCTGATCCACTGTGAAACCCCCATACACACCTGAAAGGATCCTGATACACTGTGAAACCCCAGACACATCTGGCAGTATCCTGGTGCACTGTGAAAACCCCATACACACCTTGCAGATCCTGATACACTGTGAAAACCCCATACACACCTGGCAGGATCCTGATCCACTGTGAAAACCCCATACACGCCTGGCAAGAACCTGATAAACTGTTTAACCCCTATACACACCTGACAGGATCCTGATAAACTGTGAAACCCCCATACACACCTGGCCGCATCCTGATAAAAGGTGAAACCCCATACACACCTGGCAGGATCCTGATCCACTGTGAAAACCCCATACACACCTGGCAGGATCCTGATGAACTGTGAAACCCCCATGCACACCTGGCAGGATCCTGATAAACTGTGAAACCCCCGTACACACCTGGCAGGATCCTGATACACTGTGAAAACCCCATACACACCTGGAAGGACCCTGATACACTGTGAAACCCCCATACACACCTGGCAGGATCCTGATAAACTGTGAAAACCCCATACAAACCTGGCAGGATCCTGATCCACTGTGAAAACCCCATACACACCTGGCAGGATCCTGATACACTGTGAAAACCCCATGCACATCCTGCAGGATCCTGATACACTGTGAAACCCCAGACACACCTGGAAGGATCCTGATACACTGTGAAACCAAAAACACATGTGGCAGGATCCTGGTGCACTGTGAAAACCCCATACACACCTGGCAGGATCCTGATCCACTGTGAAAACCCCATACACACCTGGTAGGATCCTGAAACACTGTGAAACCCCATACACACCTGGCAGGATCCTGATACATTGTGAAAACCCCATTCACATCCGGCAGGATCCTGATCCACTGTGAAATCCCCATACATACCTGGAAGGATCCTGATACACTGTGAAACCTCGGACACATCTGGCAGGATCCTGGTGCTCTGTGAAAACCCAATACACACCTTGCAGATCCTGATACTCTGTGAAAACCCCATACACACCTGACAGGATACTGATCCACTGTGAAAACCCCATACACACCTGGCAGAAACCTGACAAACTGTGAACCCCCCATACACACCTGGCAGGATCCTGATAAACTGTGAAACCCCCATACACACCTGGCAGGATCCTGATAAACGGTGAACTCCCCATACACACCTGGCAGGATCCTGATATATTGCGAAACCCCCGTACACACCTGGCAGGATCCAGATACACTGTGAAAACCCCAGACACACCTGGAAGGATCCTGATACACTGTGAAACCCCCATACACACCTGGCAGGATCCAGGTACGCTGTGAAAACCCCATACACACCTGCAAGGATCCTCATACACTGTGAAACCGCCATACACACCTTGCAGGATCCTGAACCACTGTGAAAACCCCATACACACCTGGCAGGATCCTGGTGCACTGTGAAAACCCCATACACACCTGGCAGGATCCTGATCCACTGTGAAAACCCCATACACACCTGGTAGGATCCTGAAACACTGTGAAACCCCATACACACCTGGCAGGATCCTGATACACTGTGAAACCCCAGACACACCTGGAAGGATCCTGATACACTGTGAAACCCCAGACACATCTGGCAGGATCCTGGTGCACTGTGAAAACCCCATACACACCTGGCAGGATCCTGATCCACTGTCAAAACCCCATACACACCTGGTAGGATCCTGAAACACTGTGAAACCCCATACACACCTGGCAAGATCCTGATACACTGTGAAAACCCCATTCTCATCCGGCAGGATCCTGATCCACTGTGAAACCCCCATACACACCTGGAAGGATCCTGATACACTGTGAAACCTCAGACACATCTGGCAGGATCCTGGTGCTCTGTGAAAACCCAATACACACCTTGCAGATCCTGATACACTGTGAAAACCCCATACACACCAGGCAGGATCCTGATCCACTGTGAAAACCCCATACACACCTGGCAGAAACCTGACAAACTGTGAACCCCCCCATACACACCTGGCAGGATCCTGATAAACTGTGAAACCCCCATACACACCTGGCAGGATCCTGATAAACGGTGAAAACCCCATACACACCTGGCAGGATCCTGATATATTGTGAAAACCCCGTACACACCTGGCAGGAACCTGATCCTCTGTGAAACCCCGTACACACCTGGCAGGATCCTGATATATTGTGAAAACCCCGTACACACCTGGCAGGATGCTGATCCTCTGTGAAACCCCGATCACACCTGGAAGGATCCTGATCCACTGTGAAAACCCCATCCACACCTGGCAGGATCCTGATGAACTGTGAAACCCCCATACACACCTGGTAGGATCCTGATAAACTGTGAAACCCCCGTACACACCTGGCAGGATCCTGATACACAGTGACAACCCCATACACACCTGGAAGGATCCTGATACACTGCGAAACCCTCATACACACCTGGCAGGATCCTGATACACTGTGAAAACCCCATACACACCTGGAAGGACCCTGATACACTGTGAAACCCCCATACACACCTGGCAGGATCCTGATCCACTGTGAAAACCCCATACACACCTGGCAGGATCCTGATACACTGTGAAAACCCCATACACAACCGGCAGGATCCTGATACACTGTGAAACCCCAGACACACCTGGCAGGATCCTGATACACTGTGAAACCCCAGACACATCTGGCAGGATCCTGGTGCACTCTGAAAACCCCATACACACCTGGCAGGATCCTGAAACACTGTGAAACCCCATACACACCTGGCAGTATCCTGATACACTGTGAAAACCCCATTCACATCCGGCAGGATCCTGATCCACTGTGAAACCCCCATACACACCTGGAAGGATCCTGATACACTGTGAAACCTCAGACACATCTGGCAGGATCCTGGTGCTCTGTGAAAACCCAATACACACCTTGCAGATCCTGATACACTGTGAAAACCCCCATACCCAACTGGCAGGATCCTGATCCACTGTGAAAACCCAATACACACCTTGCAGATCCTGATACACTGTGAAACCCCATACACACCTGGCAGGTTCCTGATGCACTGTGAAAACCCCATTCTCATCCGGCAGGATCCTGATGCACTGTGAAACCGCAGACACACCTGGCAGCATCCTGATCCACTGTGAAACCCCCATACACACCTGAAAGGATCCTGATACACTGTGAAATCCCAGACACATCTTGCAGGATCCTGGTGCACTGTGAAAACCCCATACACACCTTGCTGATCCTGATACACTGTGAAAACTCCATACACACCTGGCAGGATCCTGATCCACTGTGAAAACCCTTTACACACCTGGCAAGAACCTGATAAACTGCTTAACCCCCATACACACCTGACAGGATACTGATAAACTATAAAACCCCCATACACACCTGGCAGGATCCTGATAAAAGGTGAAACCCCATACACACCTGGCAGGATCCTGATCCACTGTGAAAACCCCATACACACCTGGCAGGATCCTGATGAACTGTGAAACCCCCATGCACACCTGGCAGGATCCTGATAAGCTGTGAAACCCCCGTACACACCTGGCAGGATCCTGATACACTGTGAAACCCTCATACACACCTGGAAGGATCCTGATAAACTCTGAAAACCCCATACAAACCTGGCAGGATCCTGATCCACTGTGAAAACCCCATTCACATCTGGCAGGATCCTGAAACACTGTGAGAACCCCATACACATCCTGCAGGATCCTGATACACTGTGAAACCCCAGACACACCTGGAAGGATCCTGATACACTGTGAAACCCCAGACACATCTGGCAGGATGCTGGTGCACTGTGAAAACCCCAAATAAACCTGGCAGGATCCTGATCCACTGTGCAAACCCCATACACACCTGGTAGGATCCTGAAACACTGTGAAACCCCATACACACCTGGCAGGATCCTGATACACTGTGAAAACCCCATTCACATCCGGCAGGATCCTGATCCACTGTGAAACCCCCATACACACCTGGAAGGATCCTGATACACTGTGAAACCTCAGACACATCTGGCAGGATCCTAGTGCTCTGTGAAAACCCAATACACACCTGGCAGTTCCTGATACACTGTGAAAACCCCCATACCCAACTGGCAGGATCCTGATCCACTGTGGAAACCCCAGACACACCTGGCAGAATCCCGATACACTGTGAAACCCCATACACACCTGGCAGGTTCCTGATGCACTGTGAAAACCCCATTCTCATCCGGCAGGATCCTGATACACTGTGAAACCGCAGACACACCTGACAGCATCCTGATCCACTGTGAAACCCCCATACACACCTGAAAGGATCCCGATACACTGTGAAACCCCAGTCACATCTGGCAAGATCCTGGTGCACTGTGAAAACCCCATACACACCTTGCAGATCCTGATACACTGTGAAAACCCCATACACACCTGGCAGGATCCTGATCCACTGTGAAAACCCCATACACACCTGGCAAGAACCTGATAAACTGTTTAACCCCCAAACACACCTGACAGGATCCTGATAAACTGTGAAACCCCCATACACACCTGGCAGGATCCTGATAAAAGGTGAAACTCCACACACACCTGGCAGGATCCTGATCCACTGTGAAAACCCCATACACACCTGGCAGGATCCTGATGAACTGTGAAACCCCCATGCACACCTGGCAGGATCCTGATAAACTGTGAAACCCCCGTACACACCTGGCAGGATCCTGATACACTGTGAAAACTCCATACACACCTGGAAGGATCCTGATACACTGTGAAACCCCCATACACACCTGGCAGTATCCTGATAAACTGTGAAAACCCCATGCAATCCTGGCAGGATCCTGATCCACTGTGAAAACCCCATACACACCTGGCAGGATCCTGATACACTGTGAAAACCCCATACACATCCTGCAGGATCCTAATACACTGTGAAACCCCAGACACACCTGGAAGGATCCTGATACACTGTGAAACCCCAGACACATTTGGCAGGATCCTGGTGCACTGTGAAACCCCCATACACACCTGGCAGGATCCTGATCCACTGTGAAAACCCCATACACACCTGGTAGGATCCTGAAACACTGTGAAACCCCATACACACCTGGCAGGATCCTGATACACTGTGAAAACCCCATTCACATCCGGCAGGATCCTGATACACTGTGAAACCTCAGACACATCTGGCAGGATCCTGGTACTCTGTGAAAACCCAATACACGCCTTGCAGATCCTGATACTCTGTGACAACCCCATACACACCTGGCAGGATCCTGATCCACTGTGAAAATCCCATACACACCTGGCAGAAACCTGACAAACTGTGAACCCTCCATACACACCTGGCAGGATCCTGATAAACTGTGAAACCCCCATACACACCTGGCAGGATCCTGATAAACGGTGAAACCCCCATACACACCTGGCAGGATCCTGATATATTGTGAAACCCCCGTACACGCCTGGCAGGATTCAGATACACTGTCAAAACCCCATACACACCTGGAAGTATCCTGATACACTGTGAAACCCCCGTACAGACCTGGCAGGATCCTGATACACTGTGAAAACCCCATACACACCTGGAAGGATCCTGATACACCGTGAAACCCCCATACACACCTGGCAGGATCCTGATCCACTGTGAAAACCCCATACACACCTGGCAGGATCCTGATACAATTTAAAATCCCCATACACATCCGGCAGGATCCTGATACACTGTGAAACCCCAGACACACCTGGAAGGATCCTGATACACTGTGAAACCCCAGACACATCTGGCAGGATCCTGGTGCACTGTGAAAACCCCATACACACCTGGCAGGATCCTGATCCACTGTGAAAACCCCATACACACCTGGTAGGATCCTGAAACACTGTGAAACCCCATACACACCTGGCAGGATCCTGATACACTGTGAAAACCCCATTCACATCCGGCAGGATCCTGATCCACTGTGAAACCCCCATACACACCTGGAAGGATCCTGATAAACTGTGAAACCTCAGACACATCTGGCAGATCCTGGTGCTCTGCGAAAACCCAATACACACCTTGCAGATCCTGATACACTGTGAAAACCCCACACACCTGGCAGGATCCTGATCCACTGTGAAAACCCCATACACACCTGGCAGAAACCTGACAATCTGTGAACCCCCCCATACACACCTGGCAGGATCCTGATAAACTGTGAAACCCCCATACACACCTGGCAGGATCCTGATAAACGGTGAAAACCCCATACACACCTGGCAGGGTCCTGATATATTGTGAAAACCCCGTACACACCTGGCAGGAACCAGATCCTCTGTGAAACCCCGTACACACCTGGCAGGATCCTGATATATTGTGAAAACCCCGTACACACCTGGCAGGATGCTGATCTTCTGTGAAACCCCGATCACACCTGGAAGGATCCTGATCCACTGTGAAAAACCCATACACACATGGCAGGATCCTGATGAACTGTGAAACCCCCATACACACCTGGTAGGATCCTGATAAACTGTGAAACCCCCGTACACACCTGGCAGGATCCTGATACACTGTGAAAACCCCATACACACCTGGAAGGATCCTGATACACTGCGAAACCCCCATACACACCTGGCAGGATTTTGATACACTGTGAAAACCCCATACACACCTGGAAGGACCCTGATACACTGTGAAACCCCCATACACACCTGGCAGGATCCTGATACACTGTGAAAACCCCATACACATCCGGCAGGATCCTGATACACTGTGAAACCCCAGACACACCTGGCAGGATCCTGATACACTGTGAAAGCCCAGACACACCTGGCAGGATCCTGGTGCACTCTGAAAACCCCATACACACCTGGCAGGATCCTGACCCACTGTGAAAACCCCATACACACATGGTAGGATCCTGAAACACTGAAACCCCCATACACACCTGGCAGGATCCTGATACACTGTGAAAACCCCATTCACATCCGGCAGGATCCTGATCCACTGTGAAAACCCCATACACACCTCGAAGGATCCTGATACACTGTGAAACCTCAGACACATCTGGCAGGATCCTGGTGCTCTGTGAAAACCCAATACACACCTTGCAGTTCCTTATCCACTGTGAAAACCCCATACACACCTGGCAGGAACCTGATCCACTGTGAAAACGCCATACACACCTGGCAGAAACCTGACAAACTGTGAAACCCCCATACACACCTGGCAGGATCCTGATAAACTGTGAAACCCCCATACACACCTGGCAGGATCCTGATAAACGGTGAAACCCCCATACACACCTGGTAGGATCCTGATATATTGTGAAATCCCCGTACACACCTGGCAGGATGCTGATCCTCTGTGAAACCTCGTTCAAACCTGTCAGTATCCTGATCCACTGTGAAAACCCCATACACACCTAGAGGGATCCTGATGAACTGTGAAACCCCCATACACACCTGGCATGATCCTGATAAACTGTGAAACCCCCGTACACACCTGGCAGGAGCCTGATGCACAGTGAAACCCCACTCACATCTGGGAGGATCCTGATACACTGTGAAACCCCATACACACCTGGAAGTATCCTGATACACTGTGAAACCCCAATTACACCTGGCAGGATGCTGATGCACTGTGAAACCCCAGAAACAGCTGGCAGGATCCTGATACAGTGTGAAAACACCATGCACACCTGGAAGGATCCTGATCCACTGTGAAACCCCCATACACACATGGCAGGATCCTGATACACTGTGAAAAACCCATACACACCTGGCAGGATCCTGATCCACTGTGAAAACCTCATACAGACCTGGCAGGATCCTGATGAACTGTGAAACCCCCAGACACACCTGGCAGGAGTCTGATAATCTGTGAAAACCCCGCACACACCTGGTAGGGTCCTGATGCACAGGGAAACCCCATTCACATCTGGCAGGATCCTGAAACACTGTGAAACCCCATACACACCTGGAAGGATCCTGATACACTGTGAAACCCCATACACACCTGGCAGGATCCGGATCTACTGTGATACCCCCATACACACGTGGCAGGATCCTGATACACTGTGAAAACCCATAAACACATGGCAGGATCCTGATCCACTGTGAAACCCCCATACACAGCTGGCAGGATCCTGATACACTGTGAAACCCCAATCACACCTGGCAGGATCCTGATAAACTGTGAAAACCCCATACACACCTGGCAGGATCCTGATCCACTGTGAAAACCCCGTACACACCTGGCAGGATCCCGATTCGCTGTGAAACCCCCATACACACCTGGCAGGATCCTGATACACTGTGAAACCCCCATACACGCCTGGCAGGTTCCTGATAAACAGTGAAACCCCATACACACCTGGCAGGATCCTGATGCACTGTGAAACCCCATAAACACCTGGCAGGATCCTGATACACTGTGAAAACCCCATGCACACCTGGAAGGATCCTGATACACTGTGAAACCCCATACACACCTGGCAGGATCCTGATCAACTGTGAAACCCCCATACACATCTGGCAGGATCCTGATACACTGTGAAACCCCATACACACCTGGAAGAATCCTGATACACTGTGAAAGCCCAATCACACCTGGCAGGATCCTGATGCACTGTGAAACCCCATAAACACCTGGCAGGATCCTGATACACTGTGAAAACACCATGCACACCTGGAAGGATCCTGATACACTGTGAAATCCAATACACACCTGGCAGGATCCTGATCCACTGTGAAGCCCCCATACACACATGGCAGGATCCTGATACACTGTGAAAACCCCATTCACATCCGGCAGGATCCTGATCCACTGTGAAACCCCCATGCACACCTGGAAGGATCCTGATACACTGTGAAATCTCAGACACATCTGGCAGGATCCTGGTACTCTGTGAAAACCCAATACACACCTTGCAGATCCTGATACTCTGTGAAAACCCCATACACACCTGGCAGGATCCTGATCCACTGTCAAAACCCCATACACACCTGGCAGAAAACTGACAAACTGTGAACCCCCCATACACACCTGGCAGGATCCTGATAAACTGTGAAACCCCCATACACACCTGGCAGGATCCTGATAAACGGTGAAACCCCCATACACACCTGGCAGGATTTTGATATATTGTGAAACCCCCGTACACACCTGGCAGGATTCAGATACACTGTCAAAACCCCATACACATCTGGAAGGATCCTGATACACTGTGAAACCCCCGTACAGACCTGGCAGGATCCTGATACACTGTGAAAACCCCATACACACCTGGAAGGATCCTGATACACTGTGAAACCCCCATACACACCTGGCAGGATCCTGATCCACTGTGAAAACCCCATACACACCTGGCAGGATCCTGATACACTGTGAAAACCCCATGCACATCCGGCAGTATCCTGATACACTGTGAAACCGCAGACACACCTGGAAGGATCCTGATACACTGTGAAACCCCAGACACATCTGGCAGGATCCTGGTGCACTGTGAAAACCCCATACACACCTGGCAGGATCCTGATCCACTGTGAAAACCCCATACACACCTGGTAGGATCCTGAAACACTGTGAAACCCCATACACACCTGGCAGGATCCTGATACACTGTGAAAACCCCATTCACATCCGGCAGGATCCTGATCCACTGTGAAACCACCATACACACCTGGAAGTATCCTGATACACTGTGAAACCTCAGACACATCTGGCAGATCCTGGTGCTCTGTGAAAACCCAATACACACAGTGCAGATCCTGATACACTGTGAAAACCCCATACACACCTGGCAGGATCCTGATCCACTGTGAAAACCCCAAACACACCTGGCAGAAACCTGACAAACTGTGAACCCCCCATACACACCTGGCAGGATCCTGATAAACTGTGAAACCCCCATACACACCTGGCAGGATCCTGATAAACGGTGAAAATCCCATACACACCTGGCAGGATCCTGATATATTGTGAAAACCCCGTACACACCTGGCAGGAACCTGTTCCTCTGTGAAACCCCATACACACCTGGCAGGATGCTGATATATTGTGAAAACTCCGTACACACCTGGCAGGATGCTGATCCTCTGTGAAACCCCGATCACACCTGGAAGGATCCTGATCCACTGTGAAAACCCCATACACACCTGGCAGGATCCTGATACACTGTGAAAACCCCATACACACCTGGAAGGATCCTGATACACTGCGAAACCCCCATACACACCTGGCAGGATCCTGATACACTGTGAAAACCCCATACACACCTGGAAGGACCCTGATACACTGTGAAACCCCCATACACACCTGGCAGGATCCTGATCCACTGTGAAAACCCCATACACACCAGGCAGAATACTGATACACTTTGAAAACCCCAGACACATCCGGCAGGATCCTGATACACTGTGAAACCCCAGACACACCTGGCAGGATCCTGATACACTGTGAAACCCCAGACACATCTGGCAGGATCCTGGAGCACTCTGAAAACCCCATACACACCTGGCAGGATCCTGATCCACTGTGAAAACCCCATGCACACCTGTTAGGATCCTGAAACACTGAAGCCCCATACACACCTGGCAGGATCCTGATACACTGTGAAAACCCCATTCACATCCGGCAGGATCCTGATCCACTGTGATAACCCCATACACACCTGGAAGGATCCTGATACACTGTGAAACCTCAGACACATCTGGCAGGATACTGGTGCTCTGTGAAAACCCAATACACACCTTGCAGATCCTGATACACTGTGAAAACCCCATACACACCTGGCAGGAACCTGATCCACTGTGAAAACCCCATACACACCTGGCAGAAACCTGACAAACTGTGAAACCCCCATACACACCTGGCAGGATCCTGATAAACTGTGAAACCCCCATACACACCTGGCAGGATCCTGATAAACGGTGAAACCCCCATACACACCTGGCAGGATCCTGATATATTGTGAAAACCCAGTACACACCTGGCAGGAACCTGATCCTCTGTGAAACCCCGTACACACCTGGCAGGATCCTGATATGTTGTGAAAACCCCGTACAAACCTGGCAGGATGCTGATCCTCTGTGAAACCTCGTTCAAACCTGGCAGTATCCTGATCCACTGTGAAAACCCCATACACACCTGGCGGGATCCTGATGAACTGTGAAACCCCCACACACACCTGGCATGCTCCTGATAAACTGTGAAACCCCCGTACACACCTGGCAGGAGCCTGATAATCCGTGAAAACTCCGAACACACCTGGTAGGTTCCTGATGCACAGTGAAACCCCACTCACATCTGGCAGGATCCTGATACACTGTGAAACCCCATACACACCTGGAAGTATCCTGATACACTGTGAAACCCCAATCACACCTGGCAGGATCCTGATGCACTGTGAAACCCCATAAACAGCTGGCAGGATCCTGATACAGTGTGAAAACACCATGCACACCTGGAAGGATCCTGATACACTGTGAAATCCCACATACACCTGGCAGGATCCTGATCCACTGTGAAAACCCCATACACACATGGCAGTATCATGATACACTGTGAAAACCCCATACACACCTGGCAGGATCCTGATCCACTGTGAAAACCTCATACACACCTGACAGGATCCTGATGAACTGTGAAACCCCCAGACACACCTGGCAGGAGTCTGATAATCTGTGAAAACCCCGTACACACCTGGTAGGGTCCTGATACACTGTGAAACCCCATACACACCTGGCAGGATCCGGATCTACTGTGAAACCCCCATACACACGTGGCAGGATCCTGATACACTGTGAAAACCCAAAAACACTTGGCAGGATCCTAATCCACTGTGAAACCCCCATACACACCTGGCAGAATCCTGATAAACTGTGAAAACCCCATACACACCTGGCAGGATCCTGATCCACTGTGAAAACCCCGTACACACCTGGCAGGATCCCGATTCGCTGTGAAACCCCCAAAGACACCTGGCAGGATCCTGATACACTGTGAAACCCCCATACACGCCTGGCAGGTTCCTGATAAACGGTGAAATCCCATACACACCTGGCAGGATCCTGATGCACTGTGAAACCCCATAAACACCTGGCAGGATCCTGATACACTGTGAAAACCCCATGCACACCTGGAAGGATCCTGATACACTGTGAAACCCCATACACACCTGGCAGGATCCTGATCCACTGTGAAACCCCCATACACACCTGGCAGGATCCTGATACACTGTGAAACCCCATACACACCTGGAAGTATCCTGATACACTGTAAAACCCCAATCACACCTGGCAGGATCCTGATGCACTGTGAAACCCCCATAAACACCAGGCAGGATCCTGATACACTGTGAAAACACCATGCACACCTGGAAGGATCCTGATACACTGTGAAATCCCATACACACCTGGCAGGATCCTGATACACAGTGAAACCCCATACACATCTGGCAGGATCCTGATCCACTGTGAAACCCCCATATACACATGGCAGGATCCTGATACACTGTGAAAACCCCATACACACCTGGCAGGATCCTGATCCACTGTGAAAACCTCATACACACCTGGCAGGATCCTGATGAACTGTGAAACCCCCAGACACACCTGGCAGGAGCCTGATAATCTGTGAAAACCCCGTACACACCTGGTAGGGTCCTGATGCACAGGGAAACCCCATTCACATCTGGCAGGATCCTGATACACTGTGAAACCCCATACACACCTGGAAGGATCCTGATGCACTGTGAAACCCCATACACACCTGGCAGGATCCGGATCTGCTGTGAAACCCTCACACACACGTGGCAGGATCCTGATGACATGCGAAAACCCATAAACACATGGCAGGATCCTGATCCACTGTGAAACCCCCATACACACCTGGCAGGATCCTGATACACTGTGAAACCCCAATCACACCTGGCAGGATCCTGAAAATCTGTGAAACCCCATACACACCTGGCAGGATCCTGATCCACTGTGAAAGCCCCGTACACACCTGGCAGGATCCCGATTCGCTGTGAAACCCCCATACACACCTGGCAGGATCCTGATACACTGTGAAACCCCCATACACGCCTGGCAGGTTCCTGATAAACGGTGAAACCCCATACACACCTGGCAGGATCCTGATGCACTGTGAAACCCCATAAACACCTGGCAGGATCCTGATACACTGTGAAAACCCCATACACACCTGGCAGGATCCTGATCCACTGTGAAACCCCCATACACACCTGGCAGGATCCTGATACACTGTGAAAACCCCATACACACCTGGAAGGATCCTGATCCACTGTGAAACCCCCATACACACCTGGCAGGATCCTGATACACTGTGAAAACCCCATACACACCTGGAAGGATCCTGATCCACTGTAACACCCCCATACACACCTGGCAGGATCCTGATGCACTGTGAAACCCCATAAACACCTGGCAGGATCCTGATACACTGTGAAAACCCCATACACACCTGGCAGGATCCTGATACACTGTGAAAACCCCATACACACCTGGAAGGATCCTGATCCACTGTAAAACCCCCTTACACACCTGGCAGGATCCTGATACACTGTGAAAACCCCATACACACCTGGAAGGATCCTGATCCACTGTAACACCCCCATACACACCTGGCAGGATCCTGATGCACTGTGAAACCCCATAAACACCTGGCAGGATCCTGATACACTGTGAAAACCCCATACACACCTGGAAGGATCCTGATCCACTGTAAAACCCCCTTACACACCTGGCAGGATCCTGATCCACTGTGAAAAACCCATACACACCTGGCAGGATCCTGATACACTGTGAAAACCCCATTCACATCCGGAAGGATCTAGATACACTGCGAAACCCCAGACACAGCTGGAAGGATCCTGATACACTGTGAAACCCCAGACACATCTGGCAGGATCCTGGTGCACTGTGAAAATCCCATACACACCTGACAGGATCCTGATACACTTTGAAAACCCCAAACACACCTGGCAGGTTCCTGATCCACTGTGAAAACCACGTACACACCTGGCAGGAACCTGATAAACTGTGAAAACCCCGTACACACCTGGCAGGATCCTGATCCTCTCTGAAACCCCGTACAAACCTGGCAGGATCCTAATATATTGTGAAAACCCCGCACACACCTGGAACGATCCTGACCCTCTGTGAAACCCCATTCACACCTGGCAGGATCGTGATCCACTGTGAAAACCCCATACACACCTGGCAGGATCCTGATGAACTGTGAAACCCCAATACACACCTTGCAGGATCCTGCTAATCTGTGAAACACCCGTACACACCTGGCAGGAGCCTGATAATCTGTGAAAACGCCTTACACACCTGGTAGGTTCCTGATGCACAGGGAAACCCCATTCACACCTGGAAGGATCCTGATACACTGTGAAACCCCATACACACCTGGCAGGATCCGGATCCACTGTGAAACCCCCATACACACTTGGCGGGATCCTGATACACTGTGAAAACCCATACACACATGGCAGGATCCTGATCCACTGTGAAACCCCCATACACACCTGGCAGGATCCTGATACACTGTGAAACCCCAATCACACCTGGCAAGATCCTGATAAACTGTGAAAACCCCATGCACACCTGGCAGGATCCTGACAAACTGTGAAACCCCCATACACACCTGGCAGGATCCTGACAGACTGTGAAACCCCCATACACACCTGGCAGGTTCCTGATAAACATTGAAACCCCGTACACACCTGGCAGGATCCTGATATATTGTGAAAACCCCGTACACACCTGGCAGGAACCTGATCCTCTGTGAATCCCCATGCACATCTGTCAGGATCCTGATGTACTGTGAAACCCCCATACACACCTGGCAGGATCCTGATAATCTGTGAAAACTCCGTACACACCTGGCAGGAGACAGATGCACTGTGAAAACCCCGAACACACCTGGCATGTTCCTGATGCACAGTGAAACCCCATTCACATCTGGCAGGGTCCTTAAACACTGTGAAACCCCATACACACCTGGCAGGATCCTGATAGACTGTGAAACCCCATATACACCTGGCAGGATCCTGATCCACTGTGAAACCCCCATGCACACGTGGCAGGATCCTGATACACTGTGAAACCCCATACAAACCTGGCAGGATCCTGATCCACTGTGAAACCCCCATACACACCTGGCAGGATCCTGATGCACTGTGAAACCCCATACACACCTGGCAGGATCCTGATGCACTGTGAAACCCCATACAAACCTGGCAGTATCCTGATATATTGTGAAAACCCCATACACACCTTGCAGTATCCTGATCCTCTGTGAAACCCCGTACACACCTGGCAGGCTCCTGATATATTGTGAAAACCCCGTACACACCTGGCAGGATCCTGATCCTCTGTGAAACCCGTACACACCTGGCAGGATCCTGATAATCTGTGAAACCCCATGCACACCTGGCAGGATCCTGATGTACTGTGAAACCCCCATACACACCTGGCAGGATCCTGATAATCTGTGAAAACTCCGTACACACCTGGCAGGAGACTGATGCACTGTGAAAACCCCGAACACACCTGGCAGGTTCCTGATGCACAGTGAAACCCCACTCACCTCTGGCAGGATCCTGATACACTATGAAAACCCATACACACCTGGCAGGATCCTGATAGACTGTGAAACCCCATACACACCTGGCAGGATCCTGATCCACTGTGAAACCCCCATGCACACGTGGCAGGATCCTGATACACTGTGAAACCCCATACACACCTGGCAGGATCCTGATCCACTGTGAAACCCCCATACTCACCTGGCAGGATCCTGATGCACTGTGAAACCCCATACACACCTGGCAGGATCCTGATGCACTGTGAAACCCCATACAAACCTGGCAGTATCCTGATATATTGTGAAAACCCCATACACACCTTGCAGGATTCTGATCCTCTGTGAAACCCCGTACACACCTGGCAGGCTCCTGATATATTGTGAAAACCCCGTACACACCTGGCAGGATCCTGATCCTCTGTGAAACCCGTCCACACCTGGCAGGATCCTGATAATCTGTGAAACCCCCGTACACACCTGGCAGTAGCCTGATACACTGTGAAAACCCCTTACACACCTGGCAGGTTCCTGATGCACAGTGAAACCCCACTCACATCTGGCAGGATCCTGATACACTGTGAAACCCCATACACACCTGGCAGGATCCTGATAGACTGTGAAACCCCATACACACCTGGCAGGATCCTGATCCACTGTGAAACCCCCATGCACAGGTGGCAGGATCCTGATACACTGTGAAACCCCATACACACCTGTAGGATCCTGATCCACTGTGAAACCCCCATACACACCTGGCAGGATCCTGATGCACTGTGAAACCCCATACACACCTGGCAGGATCCTGATGCACTGTGAAACCCCATACAAACCTGGCAGTATCCAGATATATTGTGAAAACCCCATACACACCTTGCAGGATCCTGATCCTCTGTGAAACCCCGTACTCACCTGGCAGGCTCCTGATATATTGTGAAAACCCCGTACACACCTGGCAGGATCCTGATCCTCTGTGAAACCCGTACACACCTGGCAGGATCCTGATAATCTGTGAATCCCCCGTACACACCTGGCAGTAGCCTGATACACTGTAAAATCCCCTTACACACCTGGCAGGTTCCTGATGCACAGTTAAACCCCATTGACATCTGGCAGGATCCTGATACACTGTGAAACCCCATACACAGCTGGCAGGTTCCTGATACACTGTGAAACCCCATACACACCTGGCAGGATCCTGATGCACTGTGAAATCCCCATGCACACGTGGCAGGATCATGATACACTCTGAAACCCCATACACTCCTGGCAGGATCATGCTCCACTGTGAAATCCCCATACACACCTGGCAGGATCCTGATACACTGTGACACGCCATGCACACCTGGCAGGATCCTGATGCAATGTGAAACCCCATAAGCACCTGGCAGGATCCTGATCCACTGTGAAACCCCCATACAAACCTGGCAGGTTCTTGATACTCTGTGAGACCCCATACACACCTGGCAGGATCCTGATGCACTGTGAAACCCCATACACACCTGGCAGGATCCTGATGCACTGTGAAACCACAGAAACACCTGGCTGGATCCTGATACACTGTGGAACCCCCATACACACCTGGCAGGATCCTGATACACTGTGAAAACCCCATATACACCTGGCAGGATCCTGATCCACTGTGAAAAACGCATACACACGTGGCAGAAACCTGATAAACTGTGAAACCCCCATGCACAACTGGCAGGTTCCTTATATATTGTGAAAACCCCGTAAACACCAGGCAGGATCCTGATCCTCTGTGAAACCCGGTACACACCTGGCAGGATCCTGATGTATTGTGAAAACCCCGTACACACCTGGCAGGATGCTGATCCTCTGTGAAACCCCGTTCACAGCTGGCAGGTTCCTGAACCACTGTGAAATCCCCATACACATCTGGCAGGATCCTGATGAACTGTGAAACCCCCATACACACCTGGCAGGATCCTGATAATCTGTGAAACTCCCGTACACAACTGGCAGGAGCCTGATAATCTGTGAAAACTCCGAACACGTCTGGTAGGTTCCTGATGCACGGTGAAACCCCACTCACATCAGGCAGGATCCTGATACACTGTGAAACCCCATACACATCTGGAAGGATCCTGATACACTGTAAAACCCCATACACACCTGGCAGGATCGTGATCCACAGTGAAACCCCCATGCACACCTGGAGGGTTCCTGATACAATGTGAAACCCCAGACACATCTGGCAGGATCCTGATAAACTGTGAAACCCCCATACACATCTGGCAGGATCCAGATAAAATGTGAAACCCCCATACTCACCTGGCAGGATCCTGATACACTGTGAAAACCCCGTACACACCTGGCAGGATCCTGATGCTCTGCGAAACCCCGTACACACCTGGCAGGATCCTGATACAATGTGAAACCCCAGACACAACTAGCAGGATCCTGGTGCACTGTGAAAACCCCATACACACCTGGCAGGATCCTGATCCACTGTGAAAACCCCATACACACCTGGCACGTCCTGATAAACTGTAAAACCCCCATACGCACCTGGCAGGATACTGATAATCTGTGAAACCCCCATACACACCTGGCATGATCCAGATAAAATGTGAAACCCCCATACTCACCTGGCAGGATCCTGATATATTGTGAAAACCCAGTACACACCTGGCAGGATCCTGATGCTCTGCGATACCCCATACACACCTGGCAGGATCCTGATATATTGTGAAAACCCCGTACACACCTGGCAGGATCCTGATCCTTTGTGAAACCCCATGCACACCTGGCAGGATCCTGATGAACTGTGAAACCCCCATACACACCTGGCAGGATCCTGATAATCTGTGAAACCCCCGTACACACCTGGCAGGATCCTGATACACTGTGAAGACCCCGTACACACCTGGCAGGTTCCTGATGCACAGTGCAACCCCATTCACATCTAGCAGGATCCTGATACACTGTGAAACCCCAGAAACACGTGGCAGGATCCTGATGCACTGTGAAACCCCAAACACACCTGGCAGGATCCTGATCCACTGTGAAACCCCCATACACACCTGGCAGGATACTGATACACTGTGAAAATCCGATACACACCTGGAAGGATCATGATACACTGTGAAACCCCCATATACACCTGGCAGGATCCTGAACCACTGTGAAAACCCTATGCACACCTGGAACGATCATGATACACTGTGAAACCCCCATACACACCTGGCAGGATCCTGAACCACTGTGAAACCCCCATACATTCCTGGCAGGATCCCGATACTCTGTGAAACCCCATACACACCTGGAAGGATCATGATACACTGTGAAAACCCCATTCACACCCGGCAGGATCCTGATCCACTGTGAAACCCCCCATACACACCTGGAAGGATCCTGATACACTATGAAACCCCAGACACATCTGGCAGGATCTTGGTGCACTGTGAAAACCCCATACACACCTTGCAGATCCTGATACACTGTGAAAACCCCATACACACCTTGCAGGACCCTGATCCACTGTGAAAACCCCACACACATGGCAGGATCCTGATAAACTGTGAAACCCCCATACTCACCTGGCAGGATCCTGATATTTTGTGAAAACCCGCACACACCTTGCAGGATCCTGATGCTCTATGAAACCCCGTACACACCTGGCAGGATCCTGATATATTGTGAAAACCCCGTACACACCTGGCAGGATCCTGATCCTCTGTGAAACCCCATACACACCTGGCAGGATCCTGATGAACTGTGAAATCCCCGTACACTCCTGGCAGGATCCTGATACACTGTGAAGACCCTGTACACACCTGGCAGGTTCCTGATGCACAGTGCAACCCCATTCACATCTGGCAGGATCATGATCCACTGTGAAAGCCGCAAACACACCTGGCAGGATCCTGATACACTGTGAAACCCCATACACACGTGTCAGGATCCTGATACACTGTGAAACCCCATACACACCTGGCAGGATCCTGATTCACTGTGAAACCCCCATGCACACCTGGCAGGATGCTGATACACTCTGAAACCCCCTACACACCTGGCAGGATCCTGATGCACTGTGAAACCCCATACACACCTGGCAGGATCCTGGTCCACTGTGAATCCCCAAACCACACCCGGCAGGATCCTGATACACTGTGAAACCCCACACACTCCTGGCAGGAAACAGATGCGCTGTGAAACCCCACACACACCTGGCAGGTTCCTGATGCACTGTGAAACCCCATACACACCTGGAAGGATCCTGATACACTGTGAAACCCCCAAACACACCTGGCAGGATCCTGATCCTCTGTGAAAACCGCATACACACCTGGTAGGATCCTGATACACTGTGAAAATCCCATTCACATCCGGCAGGATACTGATGCACTGTGAAACCCCAAAAATACTTGGCTGGATCCTGATACACTGTGAAACCCCCAGACACACCTGGCAGGATCCTGATACACTGCAAACACCCCATATACACCTGGAAGGATCCTGAAACACTGTGAAACCCCCATACACACCTGGCAGGATCCTTTCATTGCAGCAGCTTTTTCGGGAGGAGCGAGTGAGCAGCTGGGAAGGTCAGTTTGAAAGTAAATTTAATTTCCTTTTGTTTTTCGGCGGAGGCCAGGGGGCTGCTGGGTAAGTAAAACACTATATATTTGGGCGGTTTAAAATAACTTTCCTTTCATTGCAGCAGCTTTTTCGGGAGGAGCGAGTGAGCAGCTGGGAAGGTCAGTTTGAAAGTAAACTTAATTTCCTTTTGTTTTTCGGCGGAGGCCAGGGGGCTGCTGGGTAAGTAAAACACTATATATTTGGGCGGTTTAAAATAACTTTCCTTTCATTGCAGCAGCTTTTTCGGGAGGAGCGAGTGAGCAGCTGGGAAGGTCAGTTTGAAAGTAAATTTAATTTCCTTTCGTTTTTCGGCGGAGGCCAGGGGGCTGCTGGGTAAGTAAAACATTATAGATTTGGGCGGTTTAAAATAACTTTCCTTTCATTGCAGTAGCTTTTTCGGGAGGAGCGAGTGAGCAGCTGGGAAGGTCAGTTTGAAAGTAAATTTAATTTCCTTTTGTTTTTCGGCGGAGGCCAGGGGGCTGCTGGGTAAGTAAAACACTATATATTTGGGCGGTTTAAAATAACTTTCCTTTCATTGCAGCAGCTTTTTCGGGAGGAGAGAGTGAGCAGCTGGGAAGGTCAGTTTGAAAGTAAATTTAATTTCCTTTTGTTTTTCGGCGGAGGCCAGGGGGCTGCTGGGTAAGTAAAACACTATATATTTGGGCGGTTTAAAATAACTTTCCTTTCATTGCAGCAGCTTTTTCGGGAGGAGCGAGTGAGCAGCTAGGAAGGTCAGTTTGAAAGTAAATTTAATTTCCTTTTGTTTTTCGGCGGAGGCCAGGGGGCTGCTGGGTAAGTAAAACACTATATATTTGGGCGGTTTAAAATAACTTTCCTTTCATTGCAGCAGCTTTTTCGGGAGGAGCGAGTGAGCAGCTGGGAAGGTCAGTTTGAAAGTAAATTTAATTTCCTTTTGTTTTTCGGCGGAGGCCAGGGGGCTGCTGGGTAAGTAAAACACTATATATTTGGGCGGTTTAAAATAACTTTCCTTTCATTGCAGCAGCTTTTTCGGGAGCAGAGAGTGAGCGAATGAGCAGCTGGGAAGGTCAGTTTGAAAGTAAATTTAATTTCCTTTTGTTTTTCGGCGGAGGCCAGGGGGCTGCTGGGTAAGTAAAACACTATATATTTGGGCGGTTTAAAATAACTTTCCTTTCATTGCAGCAGCTTTTTCGGGAGCAGAGAGTGAGCGAATGAGCAGCTGGGAAGGTCAGTTTGAAAGTAAATTTAATTTCCTTTTGTTTTTCGGCGGAGGCCAGGGGGCTGCTGGGTAAGTAAAACACTATATATTTGGGCGGTTTAAAATAACTTTCCTTTCATTGCAGCAGCTTTTTCGGGAGCAGAGAGTGAGCGAATGAGCAGCTGGGAAGGTCAGTTTGAAAGTAAATTTAATTTCCTTTTGTTTTTCGGCGGAGGCCAGGGGGCTGCTGGGTAAGTAAAACACTATATATTTGGGCGGTTTCTGAACCCGAGACACCACACTTGTCGTGTCTCCCACCCGCCCTCCTCCTCTAACCAAAAAAAAAAAGGACTCGGTGGGGTGTTTATAAGGTAAGGCTTTTTCGATTTCTCTGGTTTTATTGTGATTGGTAAAAACTTTTCGTTCCTTTTTCATTTAACTAAGTTAAGCTTAAGATTAAAAATGGCAGGAGATCTCAGACCTGTATCATGCTCCTCTTGCTCAATGTGGGAGCTCAGGGACATGGCTGATGTCCCTGACTCCTTCACGTGCAGGAAGTGTGTCCAACTGCAGCTCTTGTTAGACCGCATGACGGCTCTCGAGCTGCGGATGGACTCACTTTGGAGCATGCGCGATGCTGAGGAGGTCGTGGATAGCACGTTTAGTGAATTGGTCACACCGCAGATTAGGATTGCTGATGAAGAAAGGGAATGGGTGACCAAAAGGCAGAGAAAGAGCAGGAAGGCAGCGCAGGAGTCCCCTGCGGTCATCTCCCTCCAAAACAAGTATAACGTTTTGGATACTGTTGGGGGAGATGGCTCACCAGGGGAAGGCAGCAGTAGCCAGGTCCATGGCACCGTGGCTGGCTCTGCTGTTCAGAAGGGCGGGAAAAAGAGTGGAAGGGCTATAGTCGTAGGGGATTCGTTTGTAAGGGGAGTAGATCGGCGGTTCTGTGGTCGAAAACGAGGCTCCCGAATGGTATGTTGCCTCCCAGGTGCACGGGTCAGGGACGTCTCAGATCGGCTGCAGAACATTCTAAAGGGGGAGGGTGAACAGCCAGTTGTCATTGTGCACATAGGCACTAATGATATAGGTAAAAAACGGGATGAGGTCCTACAAGCAGAGTTTAGGGAGTTAGGAGCCAAGTTAAAAAGTAGGACCTCAGAGGTAGTAATCTCAGGATTACTAACAGTGCCACGTGATAGTCAGAGTAAAAATGAAAGAATAGTCAGGATGAATGCGTGGCTTGAGAGATGGTGCAGGAAGGAGGGGTTCAGATTTTTGGGACATTGGGACCGGTTCTGGGGGAGGTGGGACTATTACAAATTGGACGGTCTACACCTGGGCCGGACTGGAACCAATGTCCTTGGAGGTGCTTTTGCTAACGCTGTTGGGGAGGGTTTAAACTAATGTGGCAGGGGGATGGGAACCAATTGAGGTCAGTTGACAGTAAGGAGGTAGTAACAAAAGCCTGTAAGGGACTAGATAATGAAGTCAGTGTGACTAAGGGGAAGAACAGGCAGGGAGCAGATGATGAACGCAATGGGAGTGGTGGTCTGAGGTGCATTTGTTTTAATGCAAGAAGTGTAGTAGGTAAGGCAGATGAACTTAGGGCTTGGATTAGTACCTGGGAGTATGATGTTATTGCTATTACTGAGACTTGGTTGAGGGAAGGGCATGATTGGCAACTAAATATCCCAGGATATCGATGCTTCAGGCGGGATAGAGAGGGAGGTAAAAGGGGTGGAGGAGTTGCATTACTGGTCAAAGAGGATATCACAGCTGTGCTGAAGGAGGGCACTATGGAGGACTCGAGCAGTGAGGCAATATGGACAGAACTCAGTAATAGGAAGGGTGCGGTAACAATGTTGGGGCTGTACTACAGGCCTCCCAACAGCGAGCGTGAGATAGAGGTACAAATATGTAAACAGATTATGGAAAGATGCAGGAGCAACAGGGTGGTGGTGATAGGAGATTTTAATTTTCCCAACATTGACTGGGATTCGCTTAGTGTTAGAGGTCCAGATGGAGCAGAATTTGTAAGGAGCATCCAGGAAGGTTTTCTAGAGCAGTATGTAAATAGTCCAACTCGGGAAGGGGCCATACTGGACCTGGTGTTGGGGAATGAGCCCGGCCAGGTTGTTTAAGTTTCAGTAGGGGACTACTTTGGGAATAGTGATCACAATTCCGTAAGCTTTAAAATACTCATGGACAAAGACGAGAGTGGTCCTAAAGGAAGAGTGCTAAATTGGGGGAAGGCCAACTATACCAAAATTCGGCAGGAGCTGGGAAATGTAGATTGGGAGCAGCTGTTTGAAGGTAAATCCACATGTGATATGTGGGAGGCTTTTAAAGATAGGTTGATTAGCGTTCAGGAGAGACATGTTCCTGTGAAAATGAGGGATAGAAATGGCAAGATTAGGGAACCATGGATGACAGGTGAAATTGTGAGACTAGCTAAGAGGAAAAAGGAAGCATACATAAGGTGTAAGCGGCTGATGAAAGACGAAGCTTTGAAAGAATATCGGGAATGCAGGACCAATCTGAAACGAGGAATTAAGAGGGCTAAAAGGGGTCATGAAATATCTTTAGCAAACAGGGTTAAGGAAAATCCCAAAGCTTTTTATTCATATATAAGGAGAAAGAGGGTAACCAGAGAAAGGATTGGCCCACTAAAGGACAAAGGAGGAATGTTATGCTTGGACTCAGAGAAAATGGGTGAGATTCTAAACGAGTACTTTGCATCGGGATTCACCGAGGAGAGGGACATGACGGATGTTGAGGTTAGGAACAGATGTTTGATTACACTCGGTCAAGTCGGCATAAGGAGGGAGGAAGTGTTGGGTATTCTAAAGGGCATTAAGGTGGACAAGTCCCCAGGTCCGGATGGGATCTATACCAGGTTACTGAGGGAAGCGAGAGAGGAAATAGCTGGGGCCTTAACAGATATCTTTGCAGCATCCTTAAACACGGGTGAGGTCCCGGAGGACTGGAGAATTGCTAATGTTGTCCCCTTGTTTAAGAAGGGTAGCAGGGATAATCCAGGTAATCGTAGACCGGTGAGCCTGACGTCAGTGGTAGGGAAGCTGCTGGAGAAGATACTGAGTGATAGGATCTATTCCCATTTGGAAGAAAATGGGCTCATCAGTGATAGGCAACATGGTTTTGTGCAGGGAAGGTCATGTCTTACCAACTTAATAGAATTCTTTGAGGAAGTGACAAAGTTGATTGATGAGGGAAGGGCTGTCGATGTCATATACATGGACTTCAGTAAGGCGTTTGATAAGGTTCCCCATGGCAGGCTGATGGAGAAAGTGAAGGCGCTTGGGGTCCAAGGTGTACTAGCTAGATGGATAAAGAACTGGCTGGGCAACAGGAGACAGAGAGTAGCAGTAGAGGGGAGTTTCTCAAAATGGAGACGTGTGACCAGTGGTGTTCCACAGGGATCCGTGCTGGGACCACTGTTGTTTGTGATATACATTAATGATTTGGAGGAAAGTGTAGGTGGACTGATTAGCAAGTTTGCAGACGACACTAAGATTGGTGGAGTAGCAGATAGTGAAGGGGACTGTCAGAGAATACAGCAGAATATAGATAGATTGGAGAGTTGGGCAGAGAAATGGCAGATGGAGTTCAATCAGGGCAAATGCGAGGTGATGCATTTTGGAAGATCCAATTCAAGAGTGAACTATTCAGTAAATGGAAAAGTCCTGGGGAAAATTGATGTCCAGAGAGATTTGGGTGTTCAGGTCCACTGTTCCCTGAAGGTGGCAACGCAGGTAAATAGAGTGGTCAAGAAGGCATACGGCATGCTTTCCTTCATCGGACGGGGCATTGAGTACAAGAGTTGGCAGGTCATGTTACAGTTGTATAGGACTTTGGTTCGGCCACATTTGGAATACTGCGTACAGTTCTGGTCGCCACATTACCAAAAGGATGTGGATGCTTTGGAGAGGGTGCAGAGGAGGTTCACCAGGATGTTGCCTGGTATGGAGGGCGCTAGCTATGAAGAGAGGTTGAGTAGATTAGGATTATTTTCATTAGAAAGACGGAGGTTGAGGGGGGACCTGATTGAGGTGTACAAAATCATGAGAGGTAGAGACAGGGTGGATAGCAAGAGGCTTTTTCCCAGAGTGGGGGTTTCAATTACTAGAGGACACGAGTTCAAAGTGAAAGGGGAAATGTTTAGGGGGGATATGCGTGGAAAGTTCTTTACGCAGAGGGTGGTGGGCACCCGGAACGCGTTGCCAGCGGAGGTGGTAGACGCGGGCACGATGGAGTCTTTTAAGATGTATCTAGACAGATACATGAATGGGCAGGAAGAAAAGAGATACAGAACCTTAGAAAATAGGCGACATGTTTCGAGAGAGGATCTGGATCGGCGCAGGCTTGGAGGGCCGAAGGGCCTGTTCCTGTGCTGTAATTATCTTTGTTCTTTGTTCTTTGTTTGATCCTCTGTGAAAACCCCATGCACACCTGGCAGGATCCTGATACACTGTGAAACCCAAGACCCAACTGGCAGGATCCTGATAAACTGTGAAACCACCATACACACCTGGCAGGATCCCGATACACTGTGAAACCCCATACACACCTGGCAGGATCCTGATACACTGTGAAACCCCCATACACACCTGGAAGGTTCCTGATACAATGTCAAACCCCAGACACATCTGGCTTGATCCTGGTGCACTGTGAAAACCCCATACACACCTGGCAGGATCCTGATCCACTGTGAAAACCCCATACACACCTGGCAGGTCCTGATAAACTGTGAAACCCCCATACACAACTGGCATGATCCTGATAAACTGTGAAACCCCCATACACACCTGGCAGGGTACAGATAAACTGTGAAACCCCCATACTCACCTGGCAGGATCCTGATATATTGTGAAAACCCCGTACGCACCTGGCAGGATCCTGATGCTCTGCGAAACCCCGTACACACCTGGCAGGATCCTGATTTATTGTGAAAACCCCGTACACACCTGGCAGGATCCTGATCCTCTGTGAAACCCCAAACACACCTGGCAGGATCCTGATGAACTGTGAAACCCCCATACAGACGTGGCAGGATCCTGATAATCTGTGAAACCCCCGTACACACCTGGAAGGATCCTGATACACTGTGAAGACCCCATACACACCTGGCAGGTTCCTGATGCACAGTGCAACCCCATTCACATCTGGCAGGATCCTGATACACTGTGAAACCCCATACACACGTGGCAGGATCCTGATGCACTGTGAAACCCCAAACACACCTGGCATGATCCTGATCCACTGTGAAACCCCCATACACTCCTGGCAGGTTCCTGATACACTGTGAAAACCCAATACACACCTGGAAGGATCAGGATGCACTGTGAAACCCCCATACACACCTGGCAGGATCCTGAACCGCTGTGAAAACCCGATACACACCTGGAAGGATCATGATACATTGTGAAACCCCCATACGCACCTGGCAGGATGCTGAACCGCTGTGAAACCCCCATACACTCCTGGCAGGATCCTGATACACTGCGAAAACCCGATACACACCTGGAAAGATCATGATTGATTCACTGTGAAACACCCATACACACCTGTCAGGATCCTGAACCACTGTGAAAACCCCATACACACATGGCAGGATCCCGATACACTGTGAAACCCCCATACACACCTGGCAGGATCACGATACACTGTGAAACCCCAAACACACACGGCAGGATCCTGATACACTGTAAAAGCCCATTCACATCCGGCAGGATCCTGATACACTGTGAAACTGCATACACACCTGGCAGGATCCTGATCCACTGTGAAACCCCAATACACACCTGGAAGGATCCTGATACACTGTGAAACCCCAGACACATCTGGCAGGATCCTGGTGCACTGTGAAACCCCCATACACACCTGGCAGGATCCAGATAAACTGTGAAATCCAAATACTCACCTGGCAGCAACCTGATACATTGTGAAATCCCCGGACACACCCGGCAGGATCCTGATGCTCTGTGAAACCCCGTACACACCTGGCCGGATCCTGATATATTGTGAAAACCCCGCACACACCTGGCAGGATCCTGATCCTCTGTGAAACCCCATACACACCTGGCAGGATCCTGATGAACTGTGAAACCCCCGTACACACCTGGCAGGATCCGGCTACACTGTGATGACCACGTACACACCTGGCAGGTTCCTGATGCACAATGCAACCCCATTCACATCTGGCAGGATCCTGATACACTGTGAAACCCCATACACACCTGGAAGGATCCTGATACACTGTGAAACTCCATACACACGTGGCAGGATCCTGATGCACTGTGAAACCCCATACACAACTGGCAGGATCCTGATCCACTGTGAAACACCCATACACACCTGGAAGGATCCTGATACACTGTGAAAACCCCATACACACGTGGCAGGATCCTGATACACTGTGATAGCCCATACACACGTGGCAGGATCCTGATACACTGTGAAACCCCATACACACCTGGCAGGATCCTGATCCACTGTGAAACCCCATACACACCTGGCAGGATCCTGATCCACTGTGAAACCCCCATACACACCTGGCAGGATGCTGATGCACTCTGAAACCCCGTACACACCTGGCAGCATCCTGATACACTGTGAATCCCCATACACACCTGGCAGGATCCTGATACACTGTGAAAACCCCATTCACATCCGGCAGGATCCTGATACACTGTGAAACCCCGCACACACCTGGCAGGATCATGATCCACTGTGAAACCCCCATACACACCTGGAAGGATCCTGATACACTGTGAAACCCCAGACGCATCGGGCAGGATCCTGGTGCACTGTGAAAACCCCAAACAAACCTTGCAGATCCTGATACACTGTGAAACACCCATACACACCTGGCAGGACCCTGATCCACTGTGAAAACCCCATAAACACCTGGCAGGATCCTGATAAACTGTGAAACCCCCATACACACCTGGCAGGATCCCGATACACTGTGAAACCCCATACACACCTGGCAGGATCCTGATACACTGTGAAAACCCCATACACACCTGGCAGGTCCTGATAAACTGTGAAACCCCCATACACAACTGGCATGATCCTGATAAACTGTGAAACCCCCATACACACCTGGCAGGGTACAGATAAACTGTGAAACCCCCATACTCACCTGGCAGGATCCTGATATATTGTGAAAACCCCGTACGCACCTGGCAGGATCCTGATGCTCTGCGAAACCCCGTACACACCTGGCAGGATCCTGATTTATTGTGAAAACCCCGTACACACCTGGCAGGATCCTGATCCTCTGTGAAACCCCAAACACACCTGGCAGGATCCTGATGAACTGTGAAACCCCCATACAGACGTGGCAGGATCCTGATAATCTGTGAAACCCCCGTACACACCTGGAAGGATCCTGATACACTGTGAAGACCCCATACACACCTGGCAGGTTCCTGATGCACAGTGCAACCCCATTCACATCTGGCAGGATCCTGATACACTGTGAAACCCCATACACACGTGGCAGGATCCTGATGCACTGTGAAACCCCAAACACACCTGGCATGATCCTGATCCACTGTGAAACCCCCATACACTCCTGGCAGGTTCCTGATACACTGTGAAAACCCAATACACACCTGGAAGGATCAGGATGCACTGTGAAACCCCCATACACACCTGGCAGGATCCTGAACCGCTGTGAAAACCCGATACACACCTGGAAGGATCATGATACATTGTGAAACCCCCATACGCACCTGGCAGGATGCTGAACCGCTGTGAAACCCCCATACACTCCTGGCAGGATCCTGATACACTGCGAAAACCCGATACACACCTGGAAAGATCATGATTGATTCACTGTGAAACCCCCATACACACCTGTCAGGATCCTGAACCACTGTGAAAACCCCATACACACATGGCAGGATCCCGATACACTGTGAAACCCCCATACACACCTGGCAGGATCACGATACACTGTGAAACCCCAAACACACACGGCAGGATCCTGATACACTGTAAAAACCCCATTCACATCCGGCAGGATCCTGATGCACTGTGAAACTGCATACACACCTGGCAGGATCCTGATCCACTGTGAAACCCCAATACACACCTGGAAGGATCCTGATACACTGTGAAACCCCAGACACATCTGGCAGGATCCTGGTGCACTGTGAAACCCCCATACACACCTGGCAGGATCCAGATAAACTGTGAAATCCAAATACTCACCTGGCAGCATCCTGATACATTGTGAAATCCCCGTACACACCCGGCAGGATCCTGATGCTCTGTGAAACCCCGTACACACCTGGCCGGATCCTGATATATTGTGAAAACCCCGCACACACCTGGCAGGATCCTGATCCTCTGTGAAACCCCCGTACACACCTGGCAGGATCCGGCTACACTGTGATGACCACGTACACACCTGGCAGGTTCCTGATGCACAGTGCAACCCCATTCACATCTGGCAGGATCCTGATACACTGTGAAACCCCATACACACCTGGAAGGATCCTGATACACTGTGAAACTCCATACACACGTGGCAGGATCCTGATGCACTGTGAAACCCCATACACACGTGGCAGGATCCTGATCCACTGTGAAACACCCATACACACCTGGAAGGATCCTGATACACTGTGAAAACCCCATACACACGTGGCAGGATCCTGATACACTGTGATAGCCCATACACACGTGGCAGGATCCTGATCCACTGTGAAGCCCCCATACACACCTGGCAGGATGCTGATGCACTCTGAAACCCCGTATACACCTGGCAGCATCCTGATACACTGTGAATCCCCATACACACCTGGCAGGATCCTGATACACTGTGAAAACCCCATTCACATCCGGCAGGATCCTGATACACTGTGAAACCCCGCACACACCTGGCAGGATCATGATCCACTGTGAAACCCCCATACACACCTGGAAGGATCCTGATACACTGTGAAACCCCAGACGCATCGGGCAGGATCCTGGTGCACTGTGAAAACCCCAAACAAACCTTGCAGATCCTGATACACTGTGAAACACCCATACACACCTGGCAGGACCCTGATCCACTGTGAAAACCCCATAAACACCTGGCAGGATCCTGATAAACTGTGAAACCCCCATACACACCTGGCTGGATCCTGATAGACTGTGAATCCCCCATACACACCTGGCAGGATCCTGATAAACGGTGAAACCCCATACACACCTGGAAGGATCCTGATACACTGTGAAACCCCATACACACATGGCAGGATCCTGATCCACTGTGACACCCCCATCCACACCTGGCATGATCCTGATACACTGTGAAAACCTGATACACACCTGGAAGGATCATGATACACTGTGAAACCCCCATACACACCTGGCAGGATTCTAAACCACTGTGAAAACCCCATGCACACCTGGCAGGATCCCGATACACTGTGAAACCCCCATACACACCTGGCAGGATCCCGATACACTGTGAAAACCCCATTCACATCCGGCAGGATCCTGATACACTGTGAAACCCCGCACACACCTGGCAGGATCATGATCCACTGTGAAACCCCCATACACACCTGGAAGGATCCTGATACACTGTGAAACCCCAGACGCATCGGGCAGGATCCTGGTGCACTGTGAAAACCCCAAACAAACCTTGCAGATCCTGATATACTGTGAAACACCCATACACACCTGGCAGGACCCTGATCCACTGTGAAAACCCCATAAACACCTGGCAGGATCCTGATAAACTGTGAAACCCCCATACACACCTGGCTGGATCCTGATAGACTGTGAATCCCCCATACACACCTGGCAGGATCCTGATAAACGGTGAAACCCCATACACACCTGGAAGGATCCTGATACACTGTGAAACCCCATACACACATGGCAGGATCCTGATCCACTGTGACACCCCCATCCACACCTGGCATGATCCTGATACACTGTGAAATCCTGATACACACCTGGAAGGATCATGATACACTGTGAAACCCCCATACACACCTGGCAGGATTCTAAACCACTGTGAAAACCCCATGCACACCTGGCAGGATCCCGATACACTGTGAAACCCCCATACACACCTGGCAGGATCCCGATACACTGTGAAACCCCATACACACCTGGCAGGATCCTGATACACTGTGAAACCCCCGTGCACACCTGGAAGGTTCCTGATACAATGTGAAACCCCAGACACATCTGGCAGGATCCTGGTGCACTGTGAAAACCCCATACACACCTGCTGGATCCTGATCCACTGTGAAAACCCCATACACACCTGGCAGGTCCTGATATACTGTGAACCCCCCAAACACAACTGGCATGATCCTGATAAACTGTGAAACCCCCATACACACCTGGCAGGGTACAGATAAACTGTGAAACCCCCATACTCACCTGGCAGGATCCTGATATATTGTGAAAACCCCGTACGCACCTGGCAGGATCCTGATGCTCTGCGAAACCCCGTACACACCTGGCAGGATCCTGATTTATTGTGAAAACCCCGTACACACCTGGCAGGATCCTGATCCTCTGTGAAACCCCAAACACACCTGGCAGGATCCTGATGAACTGTGAAACCCCCATACAGACGTGGCAGGATCCTGATAATCTCTGAAACCCCCGGACACACCTGGTAGGATCCTGATACACTGTGAAAACCCCATACACACCTGGCAGGTTCCTGATGCACAGTGCAACCCCATTCACATCTGGCAGGATCCTGATACACTGTGAAACCCCATACACACGTGGCAGGAACCTGATGCACTGTGAAACCCCAAACACACCTGGCATGATCCTGATCCACTGTGAAACCCCCATACACTCCTGGCAGGTTCCTGATACACTGTGAAAACCCAATACACACCTGGAAGGATCATGATACACTGTGAAACCGCCATACACACCTGGCAGGATACTGAACCGCTGTGAAAACCCGATACACACCTGGAAGGATCATGATACATTGTGAAACCCCCAAACACACCTGGCAGGATGCTGAACCGCTGTGAAACTCCCATACACTCCTGGCAGGATGCTGATACACTGCGAAAACCCGATACACACCTGGAAAGATCATGATTCACTGTGAAACCCCCAAACACACGTGTCAGGATCCTGAACCACTGTGAAAACCCCATACACACATGGCAGGAACCCGATACACTGTGAAACCCCCATACACACCTGGCAGGATCACGATACACTGTGAAACCCCAAACACACACGAAAGGATCCTGATACACTGTAAAAACCCCATTCACATCCGGCAGGATCCTGATACACTGCGAAACCCCATCCACACCTGGCAGGATCCTGATCCACTGTGAAACCCCAATACACACCTGGAAGGATCCTGATACACTGTGAAACCCCAGACACATCTGGCAGGATCCTGGTGCACTGTGAAACCCCATACACAACTGGCAGGATCCTGATCCACTGTGAAACACCCATACACACCTGGCAGGATCCAGATAAACTGTGAAATCCCCATACTCACCTGGCAGCATCCTGATACATTGTGAAATCGCCGTGCACACCCGGCAGGATCCTGATGCTCTGTGAAACCCTGTACACACCTGGCCGGATCCTGATATATTGTGAAAACCCCGTACACACCTGGCAGGATCCTGATCCTCTGTGAAACCCCATACACACCTGGCAGGATCCTGATGAACTGTGAAACCCCCGTACACACCTGGCAGGATCCGGCTACACTGTGATGACCACGTACACACCTGGCAGGTTCCTGATGCACAGTGCAACCCCATTCACATCTGGCAGGATCCTGATACACTGTGAAACCCCATACACACCTGTAAGGATCCTGATACACTGTGAAACTCCATACACACGTGGCAGGATCCTGATGCACTGTGAAACCCCATACACAACTGGCAGGATCCTGATCCACTGTGAAACACCCATACACACCTGGAAGGATCCTGATACACTGTGAAAACCCCATACACACGTGGCAGGATCCTGATACACTGTGATAGCCCATACACACGTGGCAGGATCCTGATACACTGTGAAACCCCATACACACCTGGCAGGATCCTGATCCACTGTGAAACCCCCATACACACCTGGCAGGATGCTGATACACTCTGAAACCCCGTACACACCTGGCAGGATCCTGATGCACTGGGAATCCCCATACACACCTGGCAGGATCCTGATCCACTTTGAATCCCCCATACACACCCGGCAGAATCCTGATACACTGTGAAACCCCACACACACCTGGCAGGAAACAGGTGCACAGTGAAACCCCATACACACGTGGCAGGATCCTGATGCACTGTGAAACCCCTTACACACCTGGAAGGATCCTGATACACAGTGAAACCCCATACACACGTGGCAGGATCCTGATCCACTGTGAAACCCCATACACACCTGGCAGGATCCTGATCCACTGTGAAACCCCCATACACACCTGGCAGGATCCTGATACACTGTGAAACCCCATACACACCTGGCAGGATCCTGATGCACTGTGAAACCCCATACACACCTGGCAGGATCCTGATGCTCTGTGAAACCCCATACACACCTGGCAGGATCCTGATCCACTGTGAAACCCCATACACACCAGGCAGGATCCCGATACACTGTGAAACCCCAGACACACCTGGCAGGATACTGATACACTGTGAAAATCCCATTCACATCCGGCAGGATCCTGATATACTGTGAAAGCATAGACACACCTGGCAGTATCCTGATCCACTGTGAAACCCCCATACACACCTGGAAGGATCCTGATACACTGTGAAACCCCAGACACATCTGGCAGGATCCTGGTGCACTGTTAAAACCACGTAAACACCTTGCAGATCCTGATACACTGTGAAAACCCCATGCACACCTCTCAGGATCCTGGTCCACTGTGAAACTCCGTACACACATGGCAGATCCTGATACTCTGTGAAAGCCACATACACACCTGGCTGGATCATGATACACTGTGAAACTCCATGCACACCTGGCAGATCCTGATACACTGTGAAAACCCCATACACACCTGGCAGGATCCTGATAAACTGTGAAATCCCATACACACCTGGCAGGATCCTGCTCCACTGTGAAAACCCCAGACACACCTGGCAGGATCCTGATAAACTGTGAAACCCCCATACAATCATGACAGGATCCTGATAAACTGTGAAACCCCCATACACACCTGGCAAGATCCTGATAAATGGTGAAACTCCAATACACACCTGGCAGGATCCTGATATACTGTGAAAACCCCGTACTCACCTGGCAGGATCCTGATTCTATGTGAAACCCTGTACACACCTGGCAGGATCCTGAGATATTGTGAAAACCCCGTACACACATGCAGGATCCTGATCCTCTGTGAAACCCCGTACACACCTGGCAGGATCCTTTTCCACTGTGAAAACCCCATATGCACCTGGCAGGATCCTGATGAACAGTGAAACCCCCATACACACCAGGCAGGAACCTGATAATCTGTGAAACCCCCGTACACACCTGGCAGGATACTGATAAGCTGTGAAACCCCCATACACACCTGGCAGGCTACAGATAAACTGTGAAACCCCCATACTCACCTGGCAGGATCCTGATATATTGTGAAAACCCCGTACGCACCTGGCAGGATCCTGATGCTCTGCGAAAACCCGTGCACACCTGGCAGGATCCTGATATATTGTGAAAACCCCGTACACACGTGGCAGGATCCTGATCCTCTGTGAAACCCCATACACACCTGGCAGGATACTGATGAACTGTGAAACCCCCATACACACCTGGCAGGATCCTGATAATCTGTGAAACCCCCGTACACACCTGGCAGGATTCTGATACACTGTGAAGACCCCATATGCACCTGGCAGGTTCCTGATGCACAGTGCAACCCCATTCGCATCTGGCAGTATCCTAATACACTGTGAAACCCCCATACACACGTGGCAGGATCCTGATGCACTGTGAAACCCCAAACACACCTGGCAGGATCCAGATCCACTGTGAAACCCCCATACACTCCTGGCAGGTTCCTGATACACTGTGAAACCCCCATACACACCTGGCAGGATCCTGAACCGCTGTGAAAAACCGATACACACCTGGAAGGATCATGATGCACTGTGAAACCCCCTTACACACCTGGCAGGATGCTGAACCACTGTGAAACCCCCATGTACTCCTGGGAGGATCCTGATACACTGCGAAAACATGATACACACCTGGAAGGATCATGATACACTGTGAAACCCCCATACACACCTGGCAGGATCCTGAACCACTGCGAAAACCCCATACACACATGGCAGGATCCCGATACACTGTGAAACCCCCATACACACCTGGCAGGATCACGATACACTGTGAAACCCCAAACACACACGGCAGGATCCTGATACACTGCGAAAACCACATTCACATCCGGCAGGATCCTGATACACTGTGAAACCCCGTACACACCTGGCAGGATCCTGATCCACTGTGAAACCCCCATAAATACCTGGCAGGTCCTGATATACTGTGAACCCCCCATACACAACTGGCATGATCCTGATAAACTGTGAAACCCCCATACACACCTGGCAGGGTACAGATAAACTGTGAAACCCCCATACTCACCTGGCAGGATCCTGATATATTGTGAAAACCTCGTACGCACCTGGCAGGATCCTGAAGCTCTGCGAAACCCCGTACACACCTGGCAGGATCCTGATTTATTGTGAAAACCCCGTACACACCTGGCAGGATCCTGATCCTCTGTGAAACCCCAAACACACCTGGCAGGATCCTGATGAACTGTGAAACCCCCATACAGACGTGGCAGGATCCTGATAATCTGTGAAACCCCCGGACACACCTGGAAGGATCCTGATACACTGTGAAAACCCCATACACACCTGGCAGGTTCCTGATGCACAGTGCAACCCCATTCACATCTGGCAGGATCCTGATACACTGTGAAACCCCATACACACGTGGCAGGATCCTGATGCACTGTGAAACCCCAAACACACCTGGCATGATCCTGATCCACTGTGAAACCCCCATACACTCCTGGCAGGTTCCTGATACACTGTGAAAACCCAATACACACCTGGGAGGATCATGATACACTGTGAAACCCCCATACACACCTGGCAGGATACTGAACCGCTGTGAAAACCCGATACACACCTGGAAGGATCATGATACATTGTGAAACCCCCAAACACACCTGGCAGGATGCTGAACCGCTCTGAAACCCCCATACACTCCTGGCAGGATCCTGATACACTGCGAAAACCCGATACACACCTGGAAAGATCATGATTCACTGTGAAACCCCCAAACACACGAGTCAGGATCCTGAACCACTGTGAAAACCCCATACACACATGGCAGGATCCCGATACACTGAGAAACCCCCATACACACCTGGCAGGATCACGATACACTGTGAAACCCCAAACACACACGAAAGGATCCTGATACACTGTAAAAACCCCATTCACATCCGGCAGGATCCTGATACACTGGAAACCCCATACACACCTGGCAGGATCCTGATCCACTGTGAAACCCCAATACACACCTGGAAGGATCCTGATACACTGTGAAACCCCAGACACATCTGGCAGGATCCTGGTGCACTGTGAAACCCCCATACACACCTGGCAGGATCCAGATAAACTATGAAATCCCCATACTCACCTGGCAGCATCCTGATACATTGTGAAATCCCCGTACACACCCGGCAGGATCCTGATGCACAGTGCAACCCCATTCACACCTGGCAGGATCCTGATACACTGTGAAACCCCATACACACCTGGAAGGATCCTGATACACTGTGAAACTCCATACACACGTGGCAGGATCCTGATGCACTGTGAAACCCCATACACAACTGGCAGGATCCTGATCCACTGTGAAACACCCATACACACCTGGAAGGATCCTGATACACTGTGAAAACACCATACACACGTGGCAGGATCCTGATACACTGTGATAGCCCATACACACGTGGCAGGATCCTGATACACTGTGAAACCCCATACACACCAGGCAGGATCCTGATCCACTGTGAAACCCCCATACACACCTGGCAGGATGCTGATACACTCTGAAACCCCGTACACACCTGGCAGGATCCTGATGCACTGTGAATCCCCATACACACCTGGCAGGATCCTGATCCACTTTGAATCCCCCATACACACCCGGCAGAATCCTGATACACTGTGAAACCCCACACACACCTGGCAGGAAACAGGTGCACTGTGAAACCCCATACACACGTGGCAGGATCCTGATGCACTGTGAAACCCCATACACACCTGGAAGGATCCTGATACACAGTGAAACCCCATACACACGTGGCAGGATCCTGATACACTGTGAAACCCCATACACACCTGGCAGGATCCTGATCCACTGTGAAACCCCCATACACACCTGGCAGGACCCTGATACACTGTGAAACCCCATACACACCTGGCAGGATCCTGATGCACTGTGAAACCCCATACACACCTGGCAGGATCCTGATGCTCTGTGAAACCCCATACACACCTGGCAGGATCCTGATCCACTGTGAAACCCCATACACACCAGGCAGGATCCCGATACACTGTGAAACCCCAGACACACCTGGCAGGATCCTGATACACTGTGAAAATCCCATTCACATCAGGCAGGATCCTGATATACTGTGAAAGCATAGACACACCTGGCAGTATCCTGATCCACTGTGAAACCCCCATACACACCTGGAAGGATCCTGATACACTGTGAAACCCCAGACACATCTGGCAGGATCCTGGTGCACTGTGAAAACCCCATACACACCTCTCAGGATCCTGGTCCACTGTGAAACTCCGTACACACATGGCAGATCCTGATACTCTGTGAAAGCCACATACACACCTGGCTGGATCATGATACACTGTGAAACTCCATGCACACCTGGCAGATCCTGATACACTGTGAAAACCCCATACACACCTGGCAGGATCCTGATAAACTGTGAAATCCCATACACACCTGGCAGGATCCTGCTCCACTGTGAAAACCCCAGACACACCTGGCAGGATCCTGATAAACTATGAAACCCCCATACAATCATGACAGGATCCTGATAAACTGTGAAACCCCCATACACACCTGGCAAGATCCTGATAAATGGTGAAACTCCAATACACACCTGGCAGGATCCTGATATACTGTGAAAACCCCGTACACACCTGTCACGATCCTGATCCTATGTGAAACCCTGTACACACCTGGCAGGATCCTGAGATATTGTGAAAACCCCGTACACACATGCAGGATCCTGATCCTCTGTGAAACCCCGTACACACCTGGCAGGATCCTTTTCCACTGTGAAAACCCCATATGCACCTAGGCAGGATCCTGATGAACTGTGAAACCCCCATACACACCAGGCAGGAACCTGATAATCTGTGAAACCCCCGTACACACCTGGCAGGATACTGATAAACTGTGAAACCCCCATACACACCTGGCAGGCTACAGATAAACTGTGAAACCCCCATACTCACCTGGCAGGATCCTGATATATTGTGAAAACCCCGTACGCACCTGGCAGGATCCTGATGCTCTGCGAAACCTCGTGCACACCTGGCAGGATCCTGATATATTGTGAAAACCCCGTACACACGTGGCAGGATCCTGATCCTCTGTGAAACCCCATACACACCTGGCAGGATACTGATGAACTGTGAAACCCCCATACACACCTGGCAGGATCCTGATAATCTGTGAAACCCCCGTACACACCTGGCAGGATCCTGATACACTGTGAAGACCCCATATGCACCTGGCAGGTTCCTGATGCACAGTGCAACCCCATTCACATCTGGCAGGATCCTAATACACTGTGAAACCCCATACACACGTGGCAGGATCCTGATACACTGTGAAACCCCAAACAGACCTGGCAGGATCCAGATCCACTGTGAAACCCCCATACACTCCTGGCAGGTTCCTGATACACTGTGAAACCCCCATACACACCTGGAAGGATCCTGAACCGCTGTGAAAAACCGATACACACCTGGAAGGATCATGATGCACTGTGAAACCCCCTTACACACCTGGCAGGATGCTGAACCACTGTGAAACCCCCATGTACTCCTGGGAGGATCCTGATACACTGCGAAAACCCGATACACACCTGGAAGGATCATGATACACAGTGAAACCCCCATACACACCTGGCAGGATCCTGAACCACTGTGAAAACCCCATACACACATGGCAGGATCCCGATACACTGTGAAACCCCCATACACACCTGGCAGGATCACGATACACTGTGAAACCCCAAACACACACGGCAGGATCCTGATACACTGCGAAAACCACATTCACATCCGGCAGGATCCTGATACACTGTGAAACCCAGTACACACACCTGGCAGGATCCTGATCTCCTGTGAAACCCCCATACACACCTGGAAGGATCCTGATACACTGTGAAACCCCAGACACATCTGGCAGGATCCTGGTGCACTGTGAAAACCCCATACACACATTGCAGATCCTGATGCACTGTGAAAACCCCATACACACCTTGCAGGACACTGATACACTGTGAAAACCCCATAAACACGTGGCAGGATCCTGATAAACTGTGAAACCCCCATGCACACCTGGCAGGATCCTGATAAACTGTGAAACCCCCAGACACACCTGGCAGGATCCAGATAAACTGTGAAATCCCCATACTCACCTGGCAGGATCCTGATACATTGTGAAATCCCCGTACACACCCGGCAGGATCCTGACGCTCTGTGAAACACCGTACACACCTGGCCGGATCCTGATATATTGTGAAAACCCCTGTACACACCTGGCAGGATCCGGCTACACTGTGATGACCACGTACACACCTGGCAGGCTCCTGATGCACAGTGCAACCCCATTCCCATCTGGCAGGATCCTGATACACTGTGAAACCCCATACACACCTGGAAGGATCCTGATACACTGTGAAACCCCATACACACGTGGCAGGATCCTGATGCACTGCAAAACCCCATACACACCTGGCAGGATCCTGATCCACTGTGAAACACTCATACACACCTGGAAGGATCCTGATACACTGTGAAAACCACATACACACGTGGCAGGATCCTGATACACTGTGATACCCCATACACACGTGGCAGGCTCCTGATACACTGTGAAACCCCATACACACCTGGCAGGATCCTGATCCACTGTGAAACCCCCATACACACCTGGCAGGATGCTGATACACTCTGAAACCCCGTACACTCTTGGCAGGATCCTGATGCACTGTGAAAACCCATACACACCTGGCAGGATCCTCATCCACTGTGAATCCCCCATACACACCCGGCAGGATCCTGATACACTGTGAAACCCCACACACACCTGGCAGGAAACAGATGCTCTGTGAAACCCGATACACACCTGGAAGGATCCTGATCCACAGTGCAACCCCATTCACATCTGGCAGGATCCTGATACACTGTGAAACCCCATACACACCTGGAAGGATCCTGATACACTGTGAAACCCCATACACACGTGGCAGGATCCTGATGCACTGTGAAACCCCATACACCCCTGGCAGGATCCTGATCCACTGTGAAACACTCATGCACACCTGGAAGGATCCTGATACACTGTGAAAACCACATACACACGTGGCAGGATCCTGATACACTGTGATACCCCATACACACGTGGCAGGATCCTGATACACTGTGAAACCCCATACACACCTGGCAGGATCCTGATCCACTGTGAATCCCCCAAACACACCTGGCAGGATGCTAATACACTCTGAAACCCCGTACACACCTGGCAGGATCCTGATGCACTGTGAAACCCCATACACACCTGGCAGGATCCTGATCCACTGTGAATCCCCCATACACACCCGGCAGGATCCTGATACACTGTGAAACCCCACACACACCTGGCAGGAAACAGATGCACTGTGAAACCCGATACACACCTGGAAGCATCTTGATCCACTGTGAAACCCCATACACACCTGGCAGGATCCTGATCCACTGTGAAACCCCCAAACACACCTGGCAGGATGCTGATACACTCTGAAACCCCGTACACACCTGGCAGGATCCTGATGCACTGTGAAACCCCACACACACCTGGCAGGATCCTGATCCACTGTGAATCCCCCATACACACCCGGCAGGATCCTGATACACTGTGAAACCCCACACACACCTGGCAGGAAACAGATGCACTGTGAAACCCGATACACACCTGGAAGGATCTTGATCCACTGTGAAACCCCATACACACCTGGCAGGATCCTGATCCCGTGTGAAACCCCCATACACACCTGGCAGGATCCTGAAACACTGTGAAACCCAAAACACACCTGGCAGGATCCTGATGCACTGTGAAACCCCATACATACCTGGCAGAATCCTGATCCACTGAGAAACCCCCATACACACCTGGCAGGATCCTGATACACTGTGAAACCCCACACACACCTGGCAGGAACCAGAGGCACTGTGAAACCCCATACACACCTGGCAGGATCCTGATGCTCTGTGAAACCCCATACACACCTGGCGGGATCCTGATCCACTGTGAAACCCCATACACACCAGGCAGGATCCCGATACACTGTGAAACCCCATACACACCTGGCAGGATCCCGATACACTGTGAAACTCCATACACACCTGGCAGATCCTGATACACTGTGAAAACCCCATACACACCTGGCAGGATCCTGATAAACTGGTAAATCCCATACACACCTGGCAGGATCCTGATCCACTGTGAAACCCCACACACACCTGGCAGGATCCTGATAAACGGTGAAACCCCCATACACACCTGGCAGGATCCTGATATACTGTGAAAACCCCGTACACACCTGGCAGGATCCTGATCCTATGTGAAGCCCCGTACACACCTGGCAGGATCCTGAGATATTGTGAAAACCCCGTACACACCTGGCAGGATCCTAATCCTCTGTGAAACCCCGTACACACCTGGCAGGATCGTTTTCCACTGTGAAAACCCCATATGCACCTGGCAGGATCCTGATGCACAGTGAAACCCCATTCACACCTGGCAGGAATCCTGATACACAGTGAATCCCCATTCACAACTGGCAGGATCCTGATCCACAGTGAAAACCCCATACACACTTGGCAGGATCCAGATAAACTGTGAAACCCCCATAGTCACCTGGCAGGATCCTGATATATTGTGAAAACCCCGTACACACCTGGCAGGTTCCTGATGCACAGTGCAACCCTATTCACATCTGGCAGGATCCTGATACACTGTGAAACCCCATACACACCTGGAAGGTTCCTGATACACTGTGAAACCCCATACAGACGTGCAGGATCCTGATGCACTGTGAAACCCCATACACACCTGGCAGGATCCTGATCAACTGTGAAATCCCCATACACACCTGGAAGGATCCTGATACACTGTGAAAACCCCATACACACGTGGCAGGATCCTGATACACTGTGAAACCCCATACACACGTGGCAGGATCCTGATACAGTGTGAAACCCCATACACACCTGGCAGGATCCTGATCCACTGTGAAACCCCCATAAACACCTGGCAGGATGCTGATGCACTGTGAAAACCCCAGATACACCTGGCAGGAAACAGATGCGCTGTGAAACCCCATTCACGTCCGGCAGGATCCTGATGCACAGTGAAACCCCATTCACATCTGGCAGTATCCTGATATAATGTGAACACCCCAGACACATCTGGCTGGATCCTGAACCACTGTGAATCCCCCATACACACCTGGCAGGATCCTGATATAATGTGAACACCCCAAACACATCTGGCAGGATCCTGATATACTGTGAAAACCCCGTGCACACCTGGCAGGATCCTGATCCTATGTGAAACCCCGTACACACCTGGCTGGATCCTGATATATTGTGAAAACCCCTTACACACCTGGCAGGATCCTTTTCCACTGTGAAAACCCCATACGCACCTGGCAGGATCCTGACGAACTGTGAAACCCCCAGAAACACCAGGCAGGATCCTGATAATCTGTGAAACCCCCGTACACACCTGGCAGGAGCCTGATACACTGTGAAAACGCCGTACACACCTGGCAGTTTCCTGATGCACAGTGAAACCCCATACACATCTGGCAGTATCTTGATACACTGTGAAAACCCCATACACATCTGGCAGGATCCTGATCCACTGTGAAATCCCATTCACGTCTGGCAGGATCCTGATACACTGTGAAACCCCATACACAACTGGCAGCATCCTGATGCACTGTGAAAACCCCATACACATCTGGCAGGATCCTGATCCACTGTGAAATCCCATTCACGTCTGGCTGGATCCTGATGCACTGTGAAACCCCATTCATATCTGGCAGGATCCTGATACACTGTGAAAACCCCTTGCACATCTGGCAGGATCCTGATCCACTGTGAAACCCCGTTCACACCTGGCAGGATCCTGATGCACAGTGAAACCCCATTCACACCTGGCAGGAATCCTGATACACAGTGAATCCCCATTCACAACTGGCAGGATCCTGATACACTGTGAAACCCCATGCACACCTGGCAGGTTCCTGCTCCACAGTGAAAACCCCATACACACTGGGCAGGATCCAGATAAACTGTGAAACCCCCATATTCACCTGCCAGGATCCTGATATATTGTGAAAACCCCGTACACACCTGGCAGGATCCTGATGCTCTGTGAAACCCCGTACACACCTGGCAGGATCCTGATATATTGTGGAAACCCCGTGCACACCTGGCAGGATCCGGATCCTCTGTGAAACCCCATACACACCTGGCAGGATCCTGATGAACTGTGAAACCCCCGCACACATTTGGCAGGACCCTGATACACTGTGAAGACCACGTACACACCTGGCAGGTTCCTGATGCACAGTGCAACCCCATTCACATCTGGCAGGATCCTGATACACTGTGAAACCCCATACACACCTGTAAGGATCCTGATACACTGTGAAACCCGATACACACGTGGCAGGATCCTGATGCACTGTGAAACCCCATACACACCTGGAAGGATCCTGATACACTGTGAAAACCCCATGCACACGTGGCAAGATCCTGATACACTGTGAAACCCCATACACACGTGGCAGGATCCTGATACACTGTGAAACCCCATACACACCTGGCAGGATCCTGATCCACTGTGAAACACCCATAAACACCTGGCAGGATGCTGATACACTGTGAAACCCCACAACACACCTGGCAGGAAACAGATGCACTGTGAAACCCCATACACACCCGGCAGGGTCCTGACGCACTGTGAAACCCCATACACACCTGGCAGGATACTGATCCACTGTGAATCCCCCATCCACACTGGCAGGATCCTGATACACTGTGAAAACCCCATACACACCTGGAAGGATCCTGATAAACTGTGAAAACCCCATAAACACCTGGCAGGATCCTGATACACAGTGAAACCCCAGACACAACAGGCAGGATCCTGATGCACAGTGAAAACGCCATACATGCCTGGCAGGACACTGAAACACAGTGAAACCCCATACACACCTGGCAGGACCCCGATACACAGTGAAAACCCCATACACACGTGGCAGGATCCTGATACACTTTTAAACCCCCATACACACCTGGCAGGATCCTGATAAATGGTGAAACTCCCAAACACACCTGGCAGGATCCTGATACACTGGGAAAACCCCATTCACACCTGGCACGATACTGATCCACTGTGAAAACCCCATACACAGCTGGCAGGAACCTGATACACTGTGTAAACCCCAAAAACATCTGGCAGGACCCTGATACACTGTGAAACCCCATACACACCTGGGAGGACCCTGATACACAGTGAAACCCCATAACACATCAGGCATGATCCTGATGCACAGTGAAATCCCCATAAACACCTGGCAGGACCCTGATACACAGTGAAACCCCATACACACCTGGCAGGAACCTGATCGACTGTGAAAAACCCCATGCACACCTGGCAGCAACCTGATCCACTGTGAAAACCCCATCCACACCTGGCAGGATCCTGATCCACTGTGAAAACCCCACACACAACTGGCAGGATCCTGATCCACTGTGAAAACCCCAAACACACCTGGCAGGATCCTGATACATAGTGAAACCCCATAAACACCTGGCAGGACCCTGATACACAGTGAAACCCCATACACACCTGGCAGGACCCTGATACACAGTGAAACCCCATAAACACCTGGCAGGACCCTGATCCACAGTGAAACCCCATACACACCTGGCAGGACCCTTATACACAGTGAAACCCCATACACACCAGGCAGGATCCTGATGCACAGTGAAAACCCCATACACACCTGGCAGGATCCTGATCCACTGTGAAAACCCCACACACAACTGGCAGGATCCTGATACACTGTGAAAACCCCAAACACACCTGGCAGCATCCTGATACACAGTGAAACCCCATAAACACCTGGCAGGACCCTGATCCACAGTGAAACCCCATACACACCAGGCAGGATCCTGATGCACAGTGAAAACCCCATACACACCTGGCAGGATCCTGATCCACTGTGAAAACCCCATACACACCTGGCAGGACCCTGATACACAGTGAAACCCCATACACACCAGGCAGGATCCTGATGCACAGTGGATACCCCATACACAGCTGGCAGGATCCTGATACACTGTGAAAACCCCATACACACCTGGCAGGATCCTGATACACAGTGAAACCACATACACACCTGGCAGGACACTGATACACAGTGAAACCCCATACACACCTGGCAGTACCCTGATACACAGTGAAACCCCAGACTCACCAGGCAGGATACTGATGCACAGTGAAAATCCCATACACATCTGGCAGGATCCTGATCCACTGTGAAATCCCCATACACACCTGGCAGGATCCTGATCCTCTGTGAAAACCCCATACACACCTGGCAGGATGCTGATACACTGTGAAAACCCCATACACAGCTGGAAGGATCCTGAAGATCTGTGAAAACCCCATAAACACCTGGCAGGATCCTGATACACAGTGAAACCCCAGACACAACAGGCAGGATCCTGATGCACAGTGAAAACGCCATACATGCCTGGCAGGACACTGAAACACAGTGAAACCCCATACACACCTGGCAGGACCGCGATACACAGTGAAAACCCCATACACACGTGGCAGGATCCTGATACACTTTTAAACCCCCATACACACCTGGCAGGATCCTGATAAATGGTGAAACTCCCATACACACCTGCCAGGATCCTGATACACTGGGAAAACCCCATTCACACCTGGCACGATACTGATCCACTGTGAAAACCCCATACACAGCTGGCAGGAACCTGATACACTGTGAAAACCCCAAACACATCTCGCTGGACCCTGATACACTGTGAAACCCCATACACACCTGGGAGGACCCTGATACACAGTGAAACCCCATAACACATCAGGCATGATCCTGATGCACAGTGAAATCCCCATGCACACCTGGCAGGAACCTGATCGACTGTGAAAAACCCCATACACACCTGGCAGCAACCTGATCCACTGTGAAAACCCCATACACACCTGGCAGGATCCTGATCAACTGTGAAAACCCCACACACAACTGGCAGGATCCTGATCCACTGTGAAAACAACAAACACACCTGGCAGGATCCTGATACACTGTGGAACCCCATAAACACCTGACAGGACCCTGATACACAGTGAAACCCCATACACACCTGGCAGGACCCTGATACACAGTGAAACCCCATACACACCAGGCAGGATCCTGATGCACAGTGAAAACCCCATACACACCTGGCAGGATCCTGATGTACTGTGAAAACCCCATACACACCTAGCAGGACCCTGATACACAGTGAAACTCCAGACATACCAGGCAGGATCCTGATGCACAGTGGATACCCCATACACAGCTGGCAGGATCCTGATACACTGTGAAAACCCCATACACACCTGGCAGGATCCTGATACACAGTGAAACCCCATACACACGTGGCAGGACACTGATACACAGTGAAACCCCATACACACCTGGCAGTACCCTGATACACAGTGAAACCCCAGACACACCAGGCAGGATACTGATGCACAGTGAAAACCCCATACACATCTGGCAGGATCCTGATCCACTGTGAAATCCCCATACACACCTGGCAGGATCCTGATCCTCTGTGAAAACCCCATACACACCTGGCAGGATGCTGATACACTGTGAAAACCCCATACACACCTGGAAGGATCCTGATAAACTGTGAAAACCCCATAAACACCTGGCAGGATCCTGATGCACAGTGAAACCCCAGACAAACCATGCAGGATACTGATGCACAGTGAAAACCCCATACACATCTGGCAGGATCCTGATCCACTGTGAAATCCCCATACACACCTGGCAGGATCCTGCTCCACTCTGAAAACCCCATAAACACCTGGCAGGATCCTGATACACTGTAAAACCCCATGCACACCTGGCAGGATCCTGATACACTGCGAAAACCCCATCAACACCTGGCAGGATCCTGATCCACTGTGAAAACCCCATCAACACCTGGCAGGATCCTGATCCACTGTGAAAGCCCCATACACACCTGGCAGGATCCTGATACAATGTGAAAACCCCATACACACCTGGCAGGATACTGATACACTGTGAAAACCCCTACACACCACGCTGAATCCTGATAAACTGTGAAAACCCCATACACACCTGGCAGGATTCTGATACACTGTGAAAACGCCATACACACCGGGCAGGATTCTGATAAACGGTGAAAACCCCATACACACCTGGCAGGATACTGATAAACTGTGAAAACCCCATACACACCTGTCAGGATCCTGATAAACTGTGAAAACCCCATACACACCTGGCAGGATACTGATAAACTGTGAAAACCCCATACACATCTGGCAGGATCCTGATACACCGTGAAACCCCATACACACCTGGCAGGATCCTGATACACTGTGAAAACCCCATACACACCTGGCAGGATCCTGATCCACTGTGAAACCCCACTCACACCTGGCAGGATCCTGAACCACTGTGAAATCCCATTCACGTCTGGCAGGATCCTGATGCACAGTGAAACCCCATTCACATCTGGCAGTATCCTGATATAATATGAAAACCCCATACACCTCTGGCAGCATCCTGAACCACTGTGAAACCCCCATACACACCTGGCAGGATCCTGATGCACTGTGGAACCCCCATACACACCTGGCAAGATCCTGATAAACGGTGAAACTCCCATACACACCTGGCAGAATCCTGATACACTGTGAAAACCCCATACACATCTGGCAGGATCCTGATACACTGTGAAAACATAGTCAAACATGGCAGGATTCTGATACACTGAAAACCCCGAACACACCTGGCAGGATCCTGATGCACAGTGAAAACCCATACACTCCTGGCAGGACACGGATACACAGTGAAACCCCATACACACCTGGCAGGACCCCGATACACAGTGAAAACCCCATACACACGTGGCAGGATCCTGATACACTGTGAAACCCCCATACACACCTAGCAGGATCCTGATAAATGGTGAAACTCCCATCCAAACCTGACAGGATCCTGATACACTGGGAAAACCCCATTCACACATGGCAGGATCCTGATCCACAGTAAAAACGCCATACACACCTGGCAGGATCCTGATACACTGTGAAAACCCCAAACACACCTGGCAGGACCCTGATACACAGTGAAACCCCATACACACCTGGGAGGACCCTGATGCACAGTGAAACCCCAAACACACCAGGAAGGATCCTGTTGCACTGTGAAAACCCCATACACACCTGGCAGGATACTGATCGACTGTGAAAAATCCATACACACCTGGCAGGACCCTGATACACTGTGAAAACCCCATACACACCTGGCAGGATCCTGATCCACTGTGAAAACCCCATACACAACTGGCAGGATCCTGATCCACTGTGAAAACCCCAAACACACCTGGCAGGATCCTGATCCACAGTGAAACCCCATATACACCTGGCAGGACCCTGATACACAGGGAAACCCCATACACACCTGGCAGGACCCTGATACACAGTGAAACCCCATACACACCAGGCATGAACCTGATGCACAGTGAAAACCCCATACACACCTGGCAGGATCCTGATCCACTGTGAAAACCCCAGACACACCTCGCAGGACCCTGATACACAGTGAAAACCCCATACATACCTGGCAGGATCCTGATACACTGTGATAACCCCATACACACCTGGCAGGATCCTGATACACTGTGAAAACCCCATACACACCGGGCAGGATCCTGATAAACTGTGAATACCCCATACACACCTGGCAGGATCCAGATAAACTGTGAAAAACACAAACACTCCTGGCAGGATCCTGATGCACTGTGAAACCCCATAAACACCTGGCTGGATCCTGATACACTGTGAAAACCCCATGCACACCCAGAAGGATCCTGAAACTCTGTGAAACCCCATACACACCTGGCAGGATCCTGATCCACTGTGAAACCCCCATACACACCTGGCAGGATCCTGATACACTGTGAAAACCCCATACACACCTGGAAGGATCCTGATACACTGTGAAAACCCCATTCACATCCAGCAGGATCCTGATACACTGTGAAACCCCCATACACACCTGGAAGGATCCTGATACACTGTGAAAGCCCAGACACATCTGGCAGGATACTTTTACACTGTGAAAACCCCATACACACCTGGCCGGATACTGATCCACTGTGAAAACCCCATACACACCTGGCAGGAACCTGATAAACTGTGAAACCCCCATACACACCTGGCAGGATCCTGATAAACTGTGAAACCCCCATACACACCTGGCAGGATCCTGATAAACGGGGAAACCCCCATAAACACCTGGCAGGATCCTGATATCATGTGAAGACCCCATACACACCTGGCAGGATACTGATCCTCTGTGAAACGGCGTACACATCTGGCAGGATCCTGAGATATTGTGAAAACCCCGTGCACCTGGCAGGATGCTAATCCTCTGTGAAACCCCGTTCACACCTGGCAGGATCCTGATCCACTGTGAAAACCCCATACACACCTGGCAGGATCCTGAAGAACTGTGAAATCCCCATACACACCTGACAGGATCCTGATAATCTGTGAAAGCCCCGCACACACCTGGCAGGAGCCTGATAATCTGTGAAAGCCCCGTACACACCTGGTAGGTTCCTGATGCACAGTGAAACCCCATTGACAAACGGCAGGATCCTGATACACTGTGCAACCCCCATACACACCTGGCAGGATCTGGATCCACTGTGAAACCCCCATACACACGTGGCAGGATCCTGATACACTGTGAAACCCCATACACACCTGGCAGGATCTGGATCCACTGTGAAACCCCCATACACACGTGGCAGGATCCTGATACACTGTGAAACCCCATACACACCTGGCAGGATCCTGATCCACTGTGAAAACCCCATACACACCTGGGAGGATCCTGATAAACTGTGAAACCCCATACACACCTGGCAATATCCTGACAGACTGTGAAACCCCCATACACACCTGGCAGTATCCTGATAAACGGTGAAAGCCCCATAATCACCTTGCAGGATCCTGATATATTGTGAAAACCCCGGACACACCTTGCAGGATCCTGATCCTCTGTGAAAGCCTGTACACACCTGGCAGGATTCTGATATATTGTGAAAACCCCGTACACACCTGGCAGGATCCTGATCTACTGTGAAAACCCCATACACACCTGGAAGGATCCTGATACACTGCGAAACCCCCAGACACACCTGGCAGGATCCTGATGCACAGTGAAAACCCCATACACACCTGGCAGGATCCCGATGCACTGTGAAAACCTATACACACCTGGCAGGATCCTGATGCACTGTGAAAACCCCATTCACATCCGGCAGGAACCTGATACACTGTGAAACCCCCATACACACCTGGAAGGATCCTGATACACTGTGAAACCCCAGACACATCTGGCAGAATCCTTTTGCACTGTGAAGACCCAATACACACCTTGCAGATCCTGATACACTGTGAAAACCCCAGACACACCTGGAAGGATCCTGATACACTGTGAAACCCCGTACACACCTGGCAGGATCCTGATCCACTGTGAAACCCCCATACACACCTGGCAGGATCCTGATACACTGTGAAAACCCCATACACACCTGGAAGGATCCTGATACACTGTGAAAACCCCATTCACACCTGGCAGGAACCTGATAAACTGTGAAACCCCCATACACACCTGGCAGGATCCTGATAAACTGTGAAACCCCCATACACACCTGGCAGGATCCTGATACACTGTGAAAACCCCATACACACCTGGAAGGATCCTGATACACTGTGAAAACCCCATTCACACCTGGCAGGAAGCTGATAAACTGTGAAACCCCCATACACACCTGGCAGGATCCTGATAAACGGGGAAACCCCCATACAAACCTGGCAGGATCCTGATACACTGTGATAACCCCATACACACCTGGCAGGATCCTGATACATTGTGAAAACCCCATACACACCGGGCAGGATCCTGATAAACTGTGAATACCCCAGACACACCTGGCAGGATCCAGATAAACTGTGAAAAACACAAATACTCCTGGCAGGATCCTGATGCACTGTGAAACCCCATAAACACCTGGCTGGATCCTGATACACTGTGAAAACCCCATGCACACCTGGAAGGATCCTGAAACTCTGTGAAACCCCATACACACCTGGCAGGATCCTGATCCACTGTGAAACCCCCATACACACCTGGCAGGATCCTGATACACTGTGAAAACCCCATACACACCTGGAAGGATCCTGATACACTGTGAAAACCCCATTCACATCCAGCAGGATCCTGATACACTGTGAAACCCCCATACACACCTGGAAGGATCCTGATACACTGTGAAACCCCAGACACATCTGGCAGGATCCTTTGACACTGTGAAAACCCCATACACACCTGGCCGGATCCTGATCCACTGTGAAAACCCAATACACACCTAGCAGGAACCTGATAAACTGTGAAACCCCCATACACACCCTGCAGGATCCTGATAAACTGTGAAACCCCCATACACACCTGGCAGGATCCTGATAAACGGGGAAAACCCCATACACACCTGGCAGGATCCTGATATCATGTGAAAACCCCATACACACCTGGCAGGATACTGATCCTCTGTGAAACCCCGTACACATCTGGCAGGATCCTGATATATTGTGAAAACCCCGTGCACCTGGCAGGATGCTGATCCTCTGTGAAACCCCATTCACACCTGGCAGGATCCTGATCCACTGTGAAAACCCCATACACACCTGGCAGGATCCTGAAGAACTGTGAAATCCCCATACACACCTGACAGGATCCTGATAATCTGTGAAAGCCCCGCACACACCTGGCAGGAGCCTGATAATCTGTGAAAGCCCCGTACACACCTGGTAGGTTCCTGATGCACAGTGAAACCCCATTCACAAACGGCAGGATCCTGATACACTGTGAAACCCCATACACACCTGGCAGGATCTGGATCCACTGTGAAACCCCCATACACACGTGGCAGGATCCTGATACACTGTGAAACCCCATACACACATGGCAGGATCCTTATCCACTGTGAAGCCCCCATACACACCTGGCAGGATCCTGATCCACTGTGAAAACCCCATACACACCTGGGAGGATCCTGATAAACTGTGAAACACCCATACACACCTGGCAGGATCCTGATAGACTGTGAAACACCCATACACACCTGGCAGTATCCTGATAAACGGTGAAAGCCCCATAATCACCTTGCAGGATCCTGATATATTGTGAAAACCCCGGACACACCTTGCAGGATCCTGATCCTCTGTGAAAGCCTGTACACACCTGGCAGGATTCTGATATATTGTGAAAAGCCCGTACACACCTGGCAGGATCCTGATCCTCTGTGAAACCCCATACACACCTGGCAGGATCCTGATCTACTGTGAAAACCCCATACACACCTGGAAGGATCCTGATACACTGCGAAACCCCCATACACACCTGGCAGGATCCTGATGCACAGTGAAAACCCCATACACACCTGGCAGGATCCCGATGCACTGTGAAAACCCATACACACCTGGCAGGATCCTTATGCACTGTGAAAACCCCATTCACATCCGGCAGGAACCTGATACACTGTGAAACCCCCATACACACCTGGAAGGATCCTGATACACTGTGAAACCCCAGACACATCTGGCAGAATCCTTTTGCACTGTGAAGACCAAATACACACCTTGCAGATCCTGATACACTGTGAAAACCCCAGACACACCTGGAAGGATCCTGATACACTGTGAAACCCCATACACACCTGGCAGGATCCTGATCCACTGTGAAACCCCCATACACACCTGGCAGGATCCTGATACACTGTGAAAACCCCATACACACCTGGAAGGATCCTGATACACTGTGAAAACCCCATTCACAACCAGCAGGATCCTGATACACTGTGGAACCCCCATACACACCTGGAAGGATCCTGATACACTGTGAAACCCCAGACACATCTGGCAGGATCCTTTGAACCCTGTGAAAATCCCATACACACCTGGCCGGATCCTGATCCACTGTGAAAACCCCATACACACCTGGCAGGAACCTGATAAACTGTGAAACCCCCATACACACCTGGCAGGATCCTGATAAACTGTGAAACCCCCATACACACCTGGCAGGATCCTGATAGACTGTGAAACCCCCATACACACCTGGCAGTATCCTGATAAACGGTGAAAGCCCCATAATCACCTTGCAGGATCCTGATATATTGTGAAAACCCCGTACACACCGGGCAGGATCCTGATCCTCTGTGAAACCCCATACACACCTGGCAGGATCCTGATCCACTGTGAAAACCCCATACACACCTGGAAGGATCCTGATACACTGCGAAACCCCCATACACACCTGGCAGGATCCTGATGCACAGTGAAAATCCCATACACACCTGGCAGGATCCCGATGCACTGTGAAATCCCATACACACCTGGCAGGATCCTGATGCACTGTGAAAACCCCATTCACATCCGGCAGGATCCTGATACACTGTGAAACCCCCATACACACCTGGAAGGATCCTGATACACTGTGAAACCCCAGACACATCTGGCAGAATCCTTCTTCACTGTGAAGACCCAATACACACCTTGCAGAACCTGATACACTGTGAAAACCACATACACACCTGGAAGGATCCTGATACACTGTGAAACCCCATACACACCTGGCATGATCTGGATCCACTGTGAAACCCCCATACACACGTGGCAGGATACTGATACACTTTGAAACCCCACACACAAGGCAGGATCCTGATCCACTGTGAAGCCCCCATACACACCTGGCAGGATCCTGATAGACTGTGAAACCCCCATACACACCTGGCAGTATCCTGATAAACGGTGAAAGCCCCATACACACCTGGCAGGATCCGGATATATTGTGAAAACCCCGTACACACCTGGCAGGATCCTGATCCTCTGTGAAACCCCATACACACCTGGCAGGATCCTGATCCTCAGTGAAACCCCATACACACCTGGCAGGATCCTGATCCACTGTGAAAACACCATACACACCTGGCAGGATCCTGATACACTGTGAAAACCCCATACACACCTGGAAGGATCCTGATACACTGTGAAACCCCCATACACACCTGGCAGGATCCTGATGGACAGTGAAAACCCCACACACACCTGGCAGGATCCCGATGCACTGTGAAAACCCATACACACCTGGCAGGATCCTGATGCACTGTGAAAACCCCATTCACATCCGGCAGGATCCTGATACACTGTGAAACCCCCACACACACCTGGAATGATCCTGATACACTGTGAAACCCCAGACACATCTGGCAGGATCCTTTGAACCCTGTGAAAATCCCATACACACCTGGCCGGATCCTGATCCACTGTGAAAACCCCATACACACCTGGCAGGAACCTGATAAACTGTGAAACCCCCATACACACCTGGCAGGATCCTGATAAACTGTGAAACCCCCATACACACCTGGCAGGATCCTGATAGACTGTGAAACCCCCATACACACCTGGCAGTATCCTGATAAACGGTGAAAGCCCCATAATCACCTTGCAGGATCCTGATATATTGTGAAAACCCCGTACACACCGGGCAGGATCCTGATCCTCTGTGAAACCCCATACACACCTGGCAGGATCCTGATCCACTGTGAAAACCCCATACACACCTGGAAGGATCCTGATACACTGCGAAACCCCCATACACACCTGGCAGGATCCTGATGCACAGTGAAAATCCCATACACACCTGGCAGGATCCCGATGCACTGTGAAATCCCATACACACCTGGCAGGATCCTGATGCACTGTGAAAACCCCATTCACATCCGGCAGGATCCTGATACACTGTGAAACCCCCATACACACCTGGAAGGATCCTGATACACTGTGAAACCCCAGACACATCTGGCAGAATCCTTCTTCACTGTGAAGACCCAATACACACCTTGCAGAACCTGATACACTGTGAAAACCACATACACACCTGGAAGGATCCTGATACACTGTGAAACCCCATACACACCTGGCATGATCTGGATCCACTGTGAAACCCCCATACACACGTGGCAGGATACTGATACACTTTGAAACCCCACACACAAGGCAGGATCCTGATCCACTGTGAAGCCCCCATACACACCTGGCAGGATCCTGATAGACTGTGAAACCCCCATACACACCTGGCAGTATCCTGATAAACGGTGAAAGCCCCATACACACCTGGCAGGATCCTGATATATTGTGAAAACCCCGTACACACCTGGCAGGATCCTGATCCTCTGTGAAACCCCATACACACCTGGCAGGATCCTGATCCTCAGTGAAACCCCATACACACCTGGCAGGATCCTGATCCACTGTGAAAACACCATACACACCTGGCAGGATCCTGATACACTGTGAAAACCCCATACACACCTGGAAGGATCCTGATACACTGTGAAACCCCCATACACACCTGGCAGGATCCTGATGGACAGTGAAAACCCCACACACACCTGGCAGGATCCCGATGCACTGTGAAAACCCATACACACCTGGCAGGATCCTGATGCACTGTGAAAACCCCATTCACATCCGGCAGGATCCTGATACACTGTGAAACCCCCACACACACCTGGAATGATCCTGATACACTGTGAAACCCCAGACACATCTGGCAGAATCCTTTTGCACTGTGAAACCCAATACACACCTTGCAGATCCTGATACACTGTGAAAACCCCATACACACCTGGCAGGATCCTGATCCACTGTGAAAACCCCATGCACACCTGGCAGGATCCTGATCCACTGTGAAACCCCCATACACACCTGGCAGGATCCTGATACACTGTGAAAACCCCATACACACCTGGAAGGATCCTGATACACTGTGAAAACCCCATCAACACCTGGCAGGAGCCTGATAAACTGTGAAAACCCCACACACACCTGGCAGGATCCTGATCCACTGTGAAAACCCCATACACACCTGGCAGGATACTGAGACACTGTGAAAACCCCATACACACCTGGCAGGATCCTGATGCACTGTGAAACCCCATAAACACCTGGCTGGATTCTGATACACTGTGAAAACCCCATGCACACCTGGAAGGATCCTGATACTCTGTGAAACCCCATACACACCTGGCAGGATCCTGATCCACTGTGAAACCCCCATACACACCTGGCAGGATCCTGATACACTGCGAAACCCCCATACGCACCTGGCAGGATCCTGATGCACAGTGAAAACCCCATACACACCTGGCAGGATCCCGATGCACTGTGAAAACCCATACACACCTGGCAGGATCCCGATGTACTGTGAAAACCCCATTCACATCCGGCAGGATCCTGATACACTGTGAAACCCCCATACACAGCTGGAAGGATCCTGATACACTGTGAAACCCCAGACACATCTGGCAGAATCCTTTTGCACTGTGAAGACCCAATACATACCTAGCAGATCCTGATACACTGTGAAAACCCCATACACACCTGGAAGGATCCTGATACACTGTGAAAACCCCATTCACATCCAGCAGGATCCTGATACACTGTGAAACCCCCATACACACCTGGAAGGATCCTGATACACTGTGAAACCCCAGACACATCTGGCAGGATCCTTTGACACTGTGAAAACCCCATACACACCTGGCCGGATCCTGATCCACTGTGAAAACCCCATACACACCTGGCAGGAACCTAATAAACTGTGAAACCCCCATACACACCTGGCAGGATCCTGATAAACTGTGAAACCCCCATACACACCTGGCAGGATACTGATAAACGGGGAAACCCCCATACACACCTGGCAGGATCCTGATATCATGTGAAAACCCGATACATACCTGGCAGGATACTGATCCTCTGTGAAACCCCGTACACATCTGGCAGGATCCTGATATATTGTGAAAACCCCGTGCACCTGGCAGGATGCTGATCCTCTGTGAAACAGCGTTCACACCTGGCAGGATCCTGATCCACTGTGAAAACCCCATACACACCTGGCAGGATCCTGATGAACTGTGAAATCCCCATACACACCTGACAGGATCCTGATAATCTGTGAAAGCCCCGCACACACCTGGCAGGAGCCTGATAATCTGTGAAAGCCCCGTAAACACCTGGTAGGTTCCTGATGCACAGTGAAACCCCATTCACATCTGGCAGGATCCTGATACACTGTGAAACCCCATACACACCTGGAAGGATCCTGATACACTGTGAAACCCCATACACACCTGGCAGGATCCTTATCCACTGTGAAGCCCCCATACACACCTGGCAGGATCCTGATCCACTGTGAAAACCCCATACACACCTGGGAGGATCCTGATAAACTGTGAAACCCCCATACACACCTGGCAGGATCCTGATAGACTGTGAAACACCCATACACACCTGGCAGTATCCTGATAAACGGTGAAAGCCCCATAATCACCTTGCAGGATCCTGATATATTGTGAAAACCCCGTACACACCTTGCAGGATCCTGATCCTCTGTGAAAGCCTGTACACACCTGGCAGGATTCTGATATATTGTGAAAACCCCGTACACACCTGGCAGGATCCTGATCCTCTGTGAAACCCCAGACACACCTGGCAGGATCCTGATCCACTGTGAAAACCCCATACACACCTGGAAGGATCCTGATACACTGCGAAACCCCCATACACACCTGGCAGGATCCTGATGCACAGTGAAAATCCCATACACACCTGGCAGGATCCCGATGCACTGTGAAAACCCATACACACCTGGCAGGATCCTGATGCACTGTGAAAACCCCATTCACATCCGGCAGGATCCTGATGCACTGCGAAACCCCCATACACACCTGGCAGGATCCTGATGCACAGTGAAAACCCCATACACACCTGGCAGGATCCCGATGCACTGTGAAAACCCATGCACAACTGGCAGGATACTGATACACTGTGAAAACCCCATCAACACATGGCAGGAGCCTGATAAACTGTGAAAACCCCACACACACCTGGCAGGATCCTGATCCACTGTGAAAACCCCATACACACCTGGCAGGATCCTGATACACTGTGTAAACCCCATACACACCTGGCAGGATCACGATGCACTGTGAAACCCCATAAACACCTGGCTGGATTCTCATAAACTGTGAAAACCCCATGCACACCTGGAAGGATCCTGATAATCTGTGAAACCCCATACACACCTGGCAGGATCCTGATCCACTGTGAAACCCCCACACACACCTGGCAGGATCCTGATACACTGCGAAACCCCCATAAACACCTGGCAGGATCCTGATGCACAGTGAAAACCCCATACACACCTGGCAGGATCCCGATGCACTGTGAAAACCCATACACACCTGGCAGGATCCTGATGTACTGTGAAAACCCCATTCACATCCGGCAGGATCCTGATACACTGTGAAACCCCCATACACAGCTGGAAGGATCCTGATACACTGTGAAACCCCAGACACATATGGCAGAATCCTTTTGCACTGTGAAGACCCAATACACACCTAGCAGATCCTGATACACTGTGAAAACCCCATACACACCTGGAAGGATCCTGATACACTGTGAAAACCCCATTCACATCCAGCAGGATCCTGATACACTGTGAAACCCCCATACACACCTGGAAGGATCCTGATACACTATGAAACCCCAGACACATCTGGCAGGATCCTTTGACACTGTGAAAACCCCATACACACCTGGCCGGATCCTGATCCACTGTGAAAAACCCATACACACCTGGCAGGAACCTGATAAACTGTGAAACCCCCATACACACCTGGCAGGATCCTGATAAACTGTGAAACCCCCATACACACCTGGCAGGATCCTGATAAACGGGGAACCCCCATACACACCTGGCAGGATCCTGATATCATGTGAAAACCCCATACACACCTGGCAGGATACTGATCCTCTGTGAAACCCCGTACACATCTGGCAGGATCCTGATATATTGTGAAAACCCCGTGCACCTGGCAGGATGCTGATCCTCTGTGAAACAGCGTTCACACCTGGCAGGATCCTGATCTACTGTGAAAACCCGATACACACCTGGCAGGATCCTGAAGAACTGTGAAATCCCCATACACACCTGACAGGATCCTGATAATCTGTGAAAGCCCCGCACACACCTGGCAGGAGCCTGATAATCTGTGAAAGCCCCGTACACACCTGGTAGGTTCCTGATGCACAGTGAAACCCCATTCACATCTGGCAGGATCCTGATACACTGTGAAACCCCATACACACCTGGAAGGATCCTGATACACTGTGAAACCCCATACACACCTGGCAGGATCTGGATCCACTGTGAAACCCCCATACACACGTGGCAGGATCCTGATACACTGTGAAACCCCAGACACACATGGCAGGATCCTTATCCACTGTGAAGCCCCCATACACACCTGGCAGGATCCTGATCCACTGTGAAAACCCCATACACACCTGGGAGGATCCTGATAAACTGTGAAACCCCCATACACACCTGGCAGGATCCTGATAGACTGTGAAACCCCCATACACACCTGGCAGTATCCTGATAAACGGTGAAAGCCCCATAATCACCTTGCAGGATCCTGATATATTGTGAAAACCCCGTACACACCTTGCAGGATCCTGATCCTCTGTGAAAGCCTGTACACACCTGGCAGGATTCTGATATATTGTGAAAACCCCGTACACACCTGGCAGGATCCTGATCCTCTGTGAAACCCCAGACACACCTGGCAGGATCCTGATCCACTGTGAAAACCCCATACACACCTGGAAGGATCCTGATACACTGCGAAACCCCCATACACACCTGGCAGGATCCTGATGCACAGTGAAAACCCCATACACACCTGGCAGGATCCCGATGCACTGTGAAAACCCATACACACCTGGCAGGATCCTGATGCACTGTGAAAACCCCATTCACATCCGGCAGGATCCTGATACACTGTGAAACCCCCATACACACCTGGAAGGATCCTGATACACTGTGAAACCCCAGACACATCTGGCAGAATCCTTTTGCACTGTGAAGACCCAATACACACCTTGCAGATCCTGATACACTGTGAAAACCCCATACACACCTGGAAGGATCCTGATACACTGTGAAACCCCATACACACCTGGCAGGATCTGGATCCACTGTGAAACACCCATACACACCTGGCAGGATCCTGATCCACTGTGAAAACCCCATACACACCTGGGAGGATCCTGATAAACTGAGAAACCCCCATACACACCTGGCAGGAACCTGATAGACTGTGAAACCCCCATACACACCTGGCAGTATCCTGATAAACGGTGAAAGCCCCATACACACCTGGCAGGATCCTGATATATTGTGAAAACCCCGTACACACCTGGCAGGATCCTGATCCTCAGTGAAACCCCATACACACCTGGCAGGATCCTGATCCACTGTGAAAACACCATACACACCTGGCAGGATCTTGATACACTGTGAAAACCCCATACACACCTGGAAGGATCCTGATACACTGCGAAACCCCCATACACACCTGGCAGGATCCTGATGGACAGTGAAAACCCCACACACACCTGGCAGGATCCAGTTGCACTGTGAAAACCCATACACACCTGGCAGGATCCTGATGCACAGTGAAAACCCCATACACACCTGGCAGGATCCCGATGCACTGTGAAAACCCATGCACAACTGGCAGGATACTGATACACTGTGAAAACCCCATCAACACATGGCAGGAGCCTGATAAACTGTGAAAACCCCACACACAGCTGGCAGGATCCTGATCTACTGTGAAAACCCCATACACACCTGGCAGGATCCTGATACACTGTGTAAACCCCATACACACCTGGCAGGATCACGATGCACTGTGAAACCCCATAAACACCTGGCTGGATTCTCATAAACTGTGAAAACCCCATGCACACCTGGAAGGATCCTGATAATCTGTGAAACCCCATACACACCTGGCAGGATCCTGATCCACTGTGAAACCCCCACACACACCTGGCAGGATCCTGATACACTGCGAAACCCCCATAAACACCTGGCAGGATCCTGATGCACAGTGAAAACCCCATACACACCTGGCAGGATCCCGATGCACTGTGAAAACCCATACACACCTGGCAGGATCCTGATGTACTGTGAAAACCCCATTCACATCCGGCAGGATCCTGATACACTGTGAAACCCCCATACACAGCTGGAAGGATCCTGATACACTGTGAAACCCCAGACACATATGGCAGAATCCTTTTGCACTGTGAAGACCCAATACACACCTAGCAGATCCTGATACACTGTGAAAACCCCATACACACCTGGAAGGATCCTGATACACTGTGAAAACCCCATTCACATCCAGCAGGATCCTGATACACTGTGAAACCCCATACACACCTGGCAGGATCTGGATCCACTGTGAAACCCCCATACACACGTGGCAGGATCCTGATACACTGTGAAACCCCAGACACACATGGCAGGATCCTTATCCACTGTGAAGCCCCCATACACACCTGGCAGGATCCTGATCCACTGTGAAAACCCCATACACACCTGGGAGGATCCTGATAAACTGTGAAACCCCCATACACACCTGGCAGGATCCTGATAGACTGTGAAACCCCCATACACACCTGGCAGTATCCTGATAAACGGTGAAAGCCCCATAATCACCTTGCAGGATCCTGATATATTGTGAAAACCCCGTACACACCTTGCAGGATCCTGATCCTCTGTGAAAGCCTGTACACACCTGGCAGGATTCTGATATATTGTGAAAACCCCGTACACACCTGGCAGGATCCTGATCCTCTGTGAAACCCCAGACACACCTGGCAGGATCCTGATCCACTGTGAAAACCCCATACACACCTGGAAGGATCCTGATACACTGCGAAACCCCCATACACACCTGGCAGGATCCTGATGCACAGTGAAAACCCCATACACACCTGGCAGGATCCCGATACACTGTGAAAACCCATACACACCTGGCAGGATCCTGATGCACTGTGAAAACCCCATTCACATCCGGCAGGATCCTGATACACTGTGAAACCCCCATACACACCTGGAAGGATCCTGATACACTGTGAAACCCCAGACACATCTGGCAGAATCCTTTTGCACTGTGAAGACCCAATACACACCTTGCAGATCCTGATACACTGTGAAAACCCCATACACACCTGGAAGGATCCTGATACACTGTGAAACCCCATACACACCTGGCAGGATCTGGATCCACTGTGAAACACCCATACACACGTGGCAGGATCCTGATACACTTTGAAACCCCACACACAAGGCAGGATCCTGATCCACTGTGAAGCCCCCATACACACCTGGCAGGATCCTGATCCACTGTGAAAACCCCATACACACCTGGGAGGATCCTGATAAACTGAGAAACCCCCATACACACCTGGCAGGAACCTGATAGACTGTGAAACCCCCATACACACCTGGCAGTATCCTGATAAACGGTGAAAGCCCCATACACACCTGGCAGGATCCTGATATATTGTGAAAACCCCGTACACACCTGGCAGGATCCTGATCCTCAGTGAAACCCCATACACACCTGGCAGGATCCTGATCCACTGTGAAAACACCATACACACCTGGCAGGATCTTGATACACTGTGAAAACCCCATACACACCTGGAAGGATCCTGATACACTGCGAAACCCCCATACACACCTGGCAGGATCCTGATGGACAGTGAAAACACCACACACACCTGGCAGGATCCCGTTGCACTGTGAAAACCCATACACACCTGGCAGGATCCTGATGCACTGTGAAAACCCCATTCACATCCGGCAGGATCCTGATACACTGTGAAACCCCCACACACACCTGGAATGATCCTGATACACTGTGAAACCCGAGACACATCTGGCAGAATCCTTTTGCACTGTGAAACCCAGTACACACCTTGCAGATCCTGATACACTGTGAAAACCCCATACACACCTGGCAGGATCCTGATCCACTGTGAAAACCCCATGCACACCTGGCAGGACCCTGATACACAGTGAAACCCCATACACACCAGGCAGGATCCTGATGCAAAGTAGAAACCCCATGCACAACTGGCAGGATACTGATACACTGTGAAAACCCCATCAACACCTGGCAGGAGCCTGAGAAACTGTGAAAACCCCACACACACCTGGCAGTATCCTGATCCTCTGTGAAAACCCCATACACACCTGGCAGGATCCTGATACACTGTGAAAACCACATACACACCTGGCAGGATCACGATGCACTGTGAAACCCCATAAACACCTGGCTGGATTCTGATACACTGTGAAAACCCCATGCACACCTGGAAGGATCCTGATACTCTGTCAAACCCCATACACACCTGGCAGGATCCTGATCCACTGTGAAACCCCATACACACCTGGCAGGATCCTGATACACTGCGAAACCCCCATACACACCTGGCAGGATCCTGATGCACAGTGAAAACCCCATACACACCTGGCAGGATCCCGATGCACTGTGAAAACCCATACACACCTGGCAGGATCCTGATGCACTGTGAAAACCCCATTCACATCCGGCAGGATCCTGATACACTGTGAAACCCCCATACACAGCTGGAAGGATCCTGATACACTGTGAAACCCCAGACACATCTGTCAGAATCCTTTTGCACTGAGAAGACCCAATACACACCTAGCAGATCCTGATACACAGCGAAACCCCCATACACACCTGGCAGGATCCTGATGCACAGTGAAAACCCCATACACACCTGGCAGGATCCCGATGCACTGTGAAAACCCATACACACCTGGCAGGATCCTGATGCACTGTGAAAACCCCATTCACATCCGGCAGGATCCTGATACACTGTGAAACCCCCATACACACCTGGAAGGATCCTGATACACTGTGAAACCCCAGACACATCTGGCAGAATCCTTTTGCACTGTGAAGACCCAATACACACCTTGCAGATCCTGATACACTGTGAAAACCCCATACACACCTGGAAGGATCCTGATACACTGTGAAACCCCATACACACCTGGCAGGATCTGGATCCACTGTGAAACCCCCATACACACGTGGCAGGATCCTGATACACTTTGAAACCCCACACACAAGGCAGGATCCTGATCCACTGTGAAGCCCCCATACACACCTGGCAGGATCCTGATCCACTGTGAAAACCCCATACACACCTGGGAGGATCCTGATAAACTGAGAAACCCCCATACACACCTGGCAGGAACCTGATAGACTGTGAAACCCCCATACACACCTGGCAGTATCCTGATAAACGGTGAAAGCCCCATACACACCTGGCAGGATCCTGATATATTGTGAAAACCCCGTACACACCTGGCAGGATCCTGATCCTCTGTGAAACCCCATACACACCTGGCAGGATCCTGATATATTGTGAAAACCCCGGACACACCTGGCATGATCCTGATCCTCAGTGAAACCCCATACACACCTGGCAGGATCCTGATCCACTGTGAAAACACCATACACACCTGGCAGGATCTTGATACACTGTGAAAACCCCATACACACCTGGAAGGATCCTGATACACTGCGAAACCCCCATACACACCTGGCAGGATCCTGATGGACAGTGAAAACCCCACACAAACCTGGCAGGATCCCGATGCACTGTGAAAACCCATACACACCTGGCAGGATCCTGATGCACTGTGAAAACCCCATTCACATCCGGCAGGATCCTGATACACTGTGAAACCCCCACACACACCTGGAATGATCCTGATACACTGTGAAACCCGAGACACATCTGGCAGAATCCTTTTGCACTGTGAAACCCAGTACACACCTTGCAGATCCTGATACACTGTGAAAACCCCATACACACCTGGCAGGATCCTGATCCACTGTGAAAACCCCATGCACACCTGGCAGGACCCTGATACACAGTGAAACCCCATACACACCAGGCAGGATCCTGATGCAAAGTAGAAACCCCATGCACAACTGGCAGGATACTGATACACTGTGAAAACCCCATCAACACCTGGCAGGAGCCTGATAAACTGTGAAAACCCCACACACACCTGGCAGTATCCTGATCCTCTGTGAAAACCCCATACACACCTGGCAGGATCCTGATACACTGTGAAAACCCCATACACACCTGGCAGGATCACGATGCACTGTGAAACCCCATAAACACCTGGCTGGATTCTGATACACTGTGAAAACCCCATGCACACCTGGAAGGATCCTGATACTCTGTCAAACCCCATACACACCTGGCAGGATCCTGATCCACTGTGAAACCCCCATACACACCTGGCAGGATCCTGATACACTGCGAAACCCCCATACACACCTGGCAGGATCCTGATGCACAGTGAAAACCCCATACACACCTGGCAGGATCCCGATGCACTGTGAAAACCCATACACACCTGGCAGGATCCTGATGCACTGTGAACACCCCATTCACATCCGGCAGGATCCTGATACACTGTGAAACCCCCATACACAGCTGGAAGGATCCTGATACACTGTGAAACCCCAGACACATCTGGCAGAATCCTTTTGCACTGAGAAGACCCAATACACACCTAGCAGATCCTGATACACTGTGAAAACCCCATACACACCTGGAAGGATCCTGAAACACTGTGAAACCCCATACACACCTGGCAGGATCTGGATCCACTGTGAAACCCCCATACGCACGTGGCAGGATCCTGATACACTTTGAAACCCCATACAATCATGGCAGGATCCTGAACCACTGTGAAGCCCCCATACACACCTGGCAGGATCCTGATCCACTGTGAAAACCCCATACACACCTGGGAGGATCCTGATAAACTGTGAAACCCCCATACACACCTGGCAGGAACCTGATAGACTGTGAAACCCCCATACACACCTGGCAGTATCCTGATAAACGGTGAAAGCCCCATACACACCTGGCAGGATCCTGATATATTGTGAAAACCCCGTACACACCTTGCAGGATCCCGATCCTCTGTGAAAGCCTGTACACACCTGGCAGGATCCTGATATATTGTGAAAACCCCGTACACACCTGGCAGGATCCTGATCCTCTGTGACACCCCATACACACCTGGCAGGATCCTGATCCACTGTGAAAACCCCATACACACCTGGCAGGATCCTGATGCACTGTGAAAACCCCATTCACATCCGGCAGGATCCTGATACAATGTGAAACCCCCACACACACCTGGAATGATCCTGATACACTGTGAAACCCCAGACACATCTGGCAGAATCCTTTTGCACTTTGAAACCCAATACACACCTTGCAGATCCTGATACACTGTGAAAACCCCATACACACCTGGCAGGATCCTGATCCACTGTGAAAACCCCATGCACACCTGGCAGGACCCTGATACACAGTGAAACCCCATACACACCAGGCGGGATCCTGATGCAAAGTAGATACCCCATGCACAACTGGCAGGATACTGCGACAATGTGAAAACCCCATACACACCTGGCAGGATCCTGATACATTGTGAAAACCCCATACACACCTGGTAGGATCCTGATACAACGTTAAAACCCCATCAACACCTGGCAGGAGCCTGATAAACTGTGAAAACCCCACACACACCTGGCAGGATCCTGATCCACTGTGAAAACCCCATACACACCTGGCAGGATCCTGATACACTGTGAAAACCCCATACACACCTGGCAGGATCCTGATACACTGTGAATACTCCGTACACACCTGGCAGGATCCAGATAAACTGTGAAAAACACAAACACTCCTGGCAGGATCCTGATGCACTGTGAAACCCCATAAACACCTGGCTGGATCCTGATACACTGTGAAAACCCCATGCACACCTGGAAGGATCCTGATACTCTGTGAAACCCCATACACACCTGGCTGGATCTTGATCCACTGTGAAACCCCCATACACACCTGGCAGTATCCTGATAAACTGTGAAACCCCCACACACACCTGGCAGGATCCTGATAAACTGTGAAACCCCCATACACACCTGGCAGGATACTGATCCTCTGTGAAACCCCGTACACATCTGGCAGGATCCTGATATATTGTGAAAACTCCGTGCACCTGGCAGGATGCTGATCCTCTGTGAAACCCCGTTCACACCTGGCAGGATCCTGATCCACTGTGAAAACCCCATACACACCTGGCAGGATCCTGAAGAACTGTGAAATCCCCATACACACCTGACAGGATCCTGATAATCTGTGAAAGCCCCGCACACACCTGGCAGGAGCCTGATAATCTGTGAAAACCCCGTACACACCTGGTAGGTTCCTGATGCACAGTGAAACCCCATTCACATCTGGCAGGATCCTGATACACTGTGAAACCCCATACACACCTGGAAGGATCCTGATACACTGTGAAACCCCATACACACTTGGCAGGATCTGGATCCACTGTGAAACCCCCATGCACAAGTGGCAGGATTCTGATCCACTGTGAAGCCCCCATACACACCTGGCAGGATCCTGATCCACTGTGAAAACCCCATACACACCTGGGAGGATCCCGATAAACTGTGAAACCCCCATACACACCTGGCAGGATCCTGATAGACTGTTAAAACCACATACACACCTGGCAGTATCCTGATAAACGGTGAAAGCCCCATACACACCTGGCAGGATCCTGATATATTGTGAAAACCCCGTACACACCTTGCAGGATCCTGATCCTCTGTGAAATCCCCATACACACCTGGCAGGATCCTGATACACTGTGAAAACCCCATACACACCTGGAAGGATCCTGATACACTGCGAAACCCCCATACACACCTGGCAGCATCCTGATGCACAGTGAAGACCCCATACACGCCTGGCAGGATCCGGATGCACTGTGAAAACCCATACACACCTGGCAGGATCCTGATGCACTGTGAAAACCCCATTCACATCCGGCAGGATCCTGATACACTGTGAAACCCCCATACACACCTGGAAGGATCCTGATACACTGTGAAACCCCAGACACATCTGGCAGAATCCTTTTGCACTGTGAAAACCCAAATACACACCTTTCAGATCCTGATACACTGTGAAAACCCCATACACACGTGGCAGGACCCTGATCCACTGTGAAAACCCCATACACACCTGGCAGGAACCTGATAAACTGTGAAACCCCCAGACACACCTGGCAGGATCCTGATATATTGTGAAAACCCCATACACACCTGGCAGGATCCTGATCCTCTGTGAAACCCCGTACACATCTGGCAGGATCCTGATATATTGTGAAAACCCCCTACACCTGGCAGGATGCTGATCCTCTGTGAAACCCCGTTCACACCTCTAAGGATCCTGATCCACTGTGAAAACCCCATACACACCTGGCAGGATCCTGAAGAGCTGTGAAACCCCCATACACACCTGGCAGGATCCTGATGAACTGTGAAACCCCCATACACACCTGGCAGGATCCTGATAACCTGTGCAACCCCCGCACACACCTGGCAAGAGCCTGATACACTGTGAAAACCCCGTACACACCTGGCAGGTTCCTGATGCACAGTGAAACCCCATTCACATCTGGCAGGATCCTGACACACTGTGAAACCCCATACACACCTTGCAGGATCCTGATACACTGTGAAACCCCATACACACCTGGCAGGATCCTGATCCACTGTGTAACCCCCATACACACGTGGCAGTATCCTGATACACTGTGAAGCCCCATACACACCTGGCAGGATCCTGATCCACTGTGAAACCCCCAAACACACCTGGCAGGGTCCTGATACACTGTGAAACCCCATACATACCTGGCAGGATCCTGATGCACTGTGAAACGCCATATACACCTGGCAGGATCCGGATCCACTGTGAAACCCCCATACACACCTGGCAGGATCCTGATACACTGTGAAGCCCCATACACACCTGGCAGGATCCTGACGCACTGTGAAAACCCCAAACATACCTGGCAGGATTCTGATGCACAGTGAAACCCCATATACACCTGGCAGGACCTTGAAACACAGTGAAACCCCATACACACCAGGCAGGAATCTGATGCACAGTGAAAACCCCAAACACACCTGGCAGGATCCTGATCCACTGTGAAAACCCCATACACACCTGGCAGGACCCTGATACACAGTGAAACCCCATACACACCAGGCAGGATCCTGATGCACAGTAGAAACACCATGCACAACTGGCAGGATACTGATACACTGTGAAAACCCCATACACACCTGGCAGGATAATGATACATTGTGAAAACCCCACACACACCTGGTAGGATCCTGATACAATGTTAAAGCCCCATCAACACCTGGCAGGAGCCTGATAAACTGTGAAAATCCCAGACACACCTGGCAGGATCCTGGTACACTGTGAAAACCCTGGACACACCTGGTAGGATCCTGATAAACTGTGAAAACCCCATACACACCTGGCAGATCCTGATACACTGTGATAACCCCATACACACCTGGCAGGATCCTGATGCACTGTGAAAACCCCATACACACCGGGCAGGATCCTGATAGACTGTGAATACCCCATACACACCTGGCAGGATGCTGATAAACTGTGAAACGCCATATACACCTGGCAGGATCCTGATGCACTGTGAAACCCCATAAACACCTGGCTGGATCCTGATACACTGTGAAAACCCCATGCACACCTGGAAGGATCCTGATACTCTGTGAAACCCCATACACACCTGGCAGGATCCTGATCCACTGTGAAACCCCCATACACACCTGGCAGGATACTGATACACTATGAAACCCAAGTCACACCTGGCAGGATTCTGATAAACTGAAAACCCCAAACACTCCTGGCAGGATCCTGATGCACAGTGAAAACCCCATACACTCCGGGCAGGTCCCTGATACACAGTGAAACCCCATACACACCTGGCAGGACCACGATACACAGTGAAAACCCCATACACACGTGGCATGATCCTGATACACTGTGAAACCCCCATACACACCTGGAAGGATCCTGAAACACTGTGAAACCCCTGACACATCTGGCAGGATCATTTTGCACTGTGAAAACCCAATACACACCTTGCAGATCCTGATACACTGTGAAAACCCCATACACACCTGGCCGGATCCTGATCCACTGTGAAAACCCCATACACACCTGGCAGGAACCTGATAAACTGTGAAACCCCCACACACACCTGGCAGGATCCTGATATATTGTGAAAACCCCATACACACCTGGCAGGATACTGATCCTCTGTGAAACCCCGTACACATCTGGCAGGATCCTGATATATTGTGAAAACTCCGTGCACCTGGCAGGATGCTGATCCTCTGTGAAACCCCGTTCACACCTGGCAGGATCCTGATCCACTGTGAAAACCCTATTCACATCTGGCAGGATCCTGATGCACTGTGAAACGCCATACACACCTGGCAGGATCCGGATCCACTGTGAAACCCCCATACACACCTGGCAGGATCCTGATACACTGTGAAGCCCCATGCACACCTGGCAGGATCCTGAAGAACTGTGAAATCCCCATACACACCTGACAGGATCCTGATAATCTGTGAAAGCCCCGCACACACCTGGCAGGAGCCTGATAATCTGTGAAAACCCCGTACACACCTGGTAGGTTCCTGATGCACAGTGAAACCCTATTCACATCTGGCAGGATCCTGAGACACTGTGAAACCCCATACACACCTGGAAGGATCCTGATACACTGTGAAACCCCATACACACTTGGCAGGATCTGGATCCACTGTGAAACCCCCATACACATGTGGCAGGATCCTGATACACTGTGAAACCCCATACACACATGGCAGGATTCTGATCCACTGTGAAGCCCCTATACACACCTGGCAGGATCCTGATCCACTGTGAAAACCCCATACACACCTGGGAGGATCCCGATAAACTGTGAAACCCCCATACACACCTGGCAGGATCCTGATAGACTGTTAAAACCACATACACACCTGGCAGTATCCTGATAAACGGTGAAAGCCCCATACACACCTGGCAGGATCCTGATATATTGTGAAAACCCCGTACACACCTTGCAGGATCCTGATCCTCTGTGAAAACCCCATACGCAGCTGGCAGGATCCTGATGCACTGTGAAAACCCCATACACACCTGGAAGGATCCTGATACACTGCGAAACCCCCATACACACCTGGCAGGATCCTGATGCACAGTGAAAACCCCATACACGCCTGGCAGGATCCGGATGCACTGTGAAAACCCGTACACACCTGGCAGGATCCTGATGCACTGTGAAAACCCCATTCACATCCGGCAGGATCCTGATACACTGTGAAACCCCCATACACACCTGGAAGGATCCTGATACACTGTGAAACCCCAGACACATCTGGCAGAATCCTTATGCACTGTGAAAACCCAAATACACACCTTGCAGATCCTGATACACTGTGAAAACCCCATACACACGTGGCAGGATCCTGATCCACTGTGAAAACCCCATACACACCTGGCAGGAACCTGATAAACTGTGAAACCCCCAAACACACCTGGCAGGATCCTGATATATTGTGAAAACCCCATAGACACCTGGCAGGATCCTGATCTTCTGTGAAAACCCGTACACATCTGGCTGGATCCTGATATATTGTGAAATCCCCCTACACCTGGCAGGATGCTGATCCTCTGTGAAACCCCGTTCACACCTCTAAGGATCCTGATCCACTGTGAAAACCCCATACACACCTGGCAGGATCCTGAAGAACTGTGAAACCCCCATACACACCTGGCAGGATCCTGATGAACTGTGAAACCCCCATACACACCTGGCAGGATCCTGATAACCTGTGCAACCCCCGCACACACCTGGCAAGAGCCTGATACACTGTGAAAACCCCGTACACACCTGGCAGGTTCCTGATGCACAGTGAAACCCCATTCACATCTGGCAGGATCCTGACACACTGTGAAACCCCACACACACCTTGCAGGATCCTGATACACTGTGAAACCCCATACACACCTGGCAGGATCCTGATCCACTGTGAAACCCCCATACACACGTGGCAGTATCCTGATACACTGTGAAGCCCCATACACACCTGGCAGGATCCTGATCCACTGTGAAACCCCCAAACACACCTGGCAGGGTCCTGATACACTGTGAAAATCCGATAAATACCTGGCAGGATCCTGATGCACTGTGAAACGCCATACACACCTGGCAGGATCCGGATCCACTGTGAAACCCCCATACACACCTGGCAGGATCCTGATACACTGTGAAGCCCCATGCACACCTGGCAGGATCCTGACGCACTGTGAAAACCCCAAACACACCTGGCAGGATTCTGATGCACAGTGAAACCCCATATACACCTGGCAGGACCTTGATACACAGTGAAACCCCATACACACCAGGCAGGAATCTGATGCACAGTGAAAACCCCAAACACACCTGGCAGGATCCTGATCCACTGTGAAAACCCCATACACACCTGGCAGGACCCTGATACACAGTGAAACCCCATACACACCAGGCAGGATCCTGATGCACAGTAGAAACACCATGCACAACTGGCAGGATACTGATACACTGTGAAAACCCCATACACACCTGGCAGGATAATGATACATTGTGAAAACCCCACACACACCTGGTAGGATCCTGATACAATGTTAAAGCCCCATCAACACCTGGCAGGAGCCTGATAAACTGTGAAAACCCCACACACACCTGGCAGGATCCTGATCCAATGTGAAAATCCCATACACACCTGGCAGGATCCTGAGACACTGTGAAAATCCCAGACACACCTGGCAGGAACCTGGTACACTGTGAAAACCCTATACACACCTGGTAGGATCCTGATAAACTGTGAAAACCCCATACACACCTGGCAGATCCTGATACACTGTGATAACCCCATACACACCTGGCAGGATCCTGATGCACTGTGAAAACCCCATACACACCGGGCAGGATCCTGATAGACTGTGAATACCCCATACACACCTGGCAGGATGCTTATAAACTGTGAAAAACACAAACACTCCTGGCAGGATCCTGATGCACTGTGAAACCCCATAAACAACTGGCTGGATCCTGATACACTGTGAAAACCCCATGCACACCTGGAAGGATCCTGATACTCTGTGAAACCCCATACACACCTGGCAGGATCCTGATCCACTGTGAAACCCCCATACACACCTGGCAGGATACTGATACACTATGAAACCCCAGTCACACCTGGCAGGATTCTGATAAACTGAAAACCCCAAACACTCCTGGCAGGATCCTGATGCACAGTGAAAACCCCATACACTCCGAGCAGGTCCCTGATACACAGTGAAACCCCATACACACCTGGCAGGACCACGATACACAGTGAAAACCCCATACACACGTGGCATGATCCTGATACACTGTGAAACACCCATACACATCTGGCAGGCTCCTGATAAATGGTGAAACTCCCATACACACCTGGCAGGATCCAGATACACTGTGAAAACCTCATTCACACCTGGCAGGATCCTGATACACTGTGAAAACCCCAAACCCACCTGGCAGGACCATGATACACAGTGAAAACCCCATACACACGTGGCAGGATCCTGATACACTTTGAAACACCCATACACATCTGGCAGGATCCTGATGCACAGTGAAAACCCCATACACACCTGGCAGGATCCTGATCGACTCTGAAAACCCCATACACACCTGGCAGGACCCTGATCCACTGTGAAAACCCCATACACACCTGGCAGGATCCTGATCCACTGTGAAAAACCCATACACAACTGGCAGGATCCTGATCCACTGTGTAAACCCCAAACTCACCTGGCAGGATCGTAATACACAGTGAAACCCCATAAACACCTGGCAGGAACCTGATACACAGTGAAACCCCACACACACCAGGCAGGATCCTATTGCACAGTGAAACCCCATACACACCTGGCAGGATCCTGATCCACTGTGAATACCCCAAACACACCTGGCAGGAACCTGAAACACAGTGAAACCGCATACACAGCAGGCAGCATCCTGAAGCACAGTGGAAACCTCATACACAGCTGGCAGGATCTTGATACACCATGAAAACCCCATAAACAACTGGCAGGATCCTGATGCACTGTGAAAACCCCATACACACCTGGCAGGATCCTGATACAATGTGAAAACCCCATCAACACCTTGCAGGAGCCTGATAAACTGTGAAAACCGCATACACACCTGGCAGGATCCTGATCCACTGTGAAAACCCCATACACACCTGGCAGGATCCTGATGCACTGTGAAAACCCCACACACAGCTGGCAGGATCCAGATAAACTGTGAAAACCCCATACACAGCTGGCAGGATCCTGATGCACTGTGATAACCCCATACACATCTGGCAGGATCCTGATACACTGTGAAAATCCCATGCACACCGGGCAGGATCCTGAAAAACTGTGAAAACCCCATACACACCTGGCAGGATCCTGATAAACTGTGAAAACCCCATAAACACCTGGCTGGATCCTGATACACTGTGATAACCCCATGCACACCTGGAAGGATCCTGATACTCTGTGAAACCCCATACACACCAGGCAGGATCCTGATCCACTGTGAAGCCCCCATAAACACCTGGCAGGATACTGATACACTGTGAAAGCCCCATACACACCTGGAAGGATCCTGACACACTGTGAAACCCCCAAACACACCTGGCAGGATCCTGATCCACTGTGAAAACCCCATACACACCTGGCAGGATCCCGATAAACTGTGAAACCCCATACACACCTGGCAGGATCCTGATACACTGTGAAAACCCCATTCACATCCGGCAGGATCCTGATACACTGTGAAACCTCAAACACACCTGGCAGGATCCTGATCCACTGTGCAACCCCCAAACACACCTGGAAGGATCCTGATACACTGTGAAACCCTGAAACATCTGGCAGGATCCTGGTGCACTGTCAAAACCCAATACACTCCTTGCAGATCCTGATACACTGTGAAAACCCCATACACACCTGGCAGGATCCTGATCCACTGTGAAAACCCCATACACACCTGGCAGGAACCTGATAAACTGTGAAACAACCCTACACACCTGGCAGTATCCTGATAAACTGTGAATTCCCCATACACACCTGGCAGGATCATGATAAACGGTGAAACCCCCACACACACCTGGCAGGATCCTGATATATTGTGAAAACTCCAAACACACCTGGCAGGATCCTGATCCTCTTTGAAACCCCATACACACCTGGCAGGATCCTGATATATTGTGAAAACCCCGTACACACCTGGCAGGATGCTGATCCTCTGTGAAACCCCGTTCACACCTGGCAGGATCCTGATCCACTGTGAAAACCCCATACACACCTGGCAGGAACCTGATGAACTGTGAAACCCCCATACACACCTGGCAGGATCCTGATAATCTGTGAAACCCCCGTACACACCTGGCAGGAGCCTGAAAATCTGTGAAAACTCCGTACACACCTGGCAGGGTCCTGATACACTGTGAAACCCCATACATACCTGGCAGGATCCTGATGCACTGTGAAACGCCATATACACCTGGCAGGATCCGGATCCACTGTGAAACCCCCATACACACCTGGCAGGATCCTGATACACTGTGAAGCCCCATACACACCTGGCAGGATCCTGACGCACTGTGAAAACCCCAAACATACCTGGCAGGATTCTGATGCACAGTGAAACCCCATATACACCTGGCAGGACCTTGAAACACAGTGAAACCCCATACACTCCAGGCAGGAATCTGATGCACAGTGAAAACCCCAAACACACCTGGCAGGATCCTGATCCACTGTGAAAACCCCATACACACCTGGCAGGACCCTGATACACAGTGAAACCCCATACACACCAGGCAGGATCCTGATGCACAGTAGAAACACCATGCACAACTGGCAGGATACTGATACACTGTGAAAACCCCATACACACCTGGCAGGATAATGATACATTGTGAAAACCCCACACACACCTGGTAGGATCCTGATACAATGTTAAAGCCCCATCAACACCTGGCAGGAGCCTGATAAACTGTGAAAATCCCAGACACACCTGGCAGGATCCTGGTACACTGTGAAAACCCTGGACACACCTGGTAGGATCCTGATAAACTGTGAAAACCCCATACACACCTGGCAGATCCTGATACACTGTGATAACCCCATACACACCTGGCAGGATCCTGATGCACTGTGAAAACCCCATACACACCGGGCAGGATCCTGATAGACTGTGAATACCCCATACACACCTGGCAGGATGCTGATAAACTGTGAAACGCCATATACACCTGGCAGGATCCTGATGCACTGTGAAACCCCATAAACACCTGGCTGGATCCTGATACACTGTGAAAACCCCATGCACACCTGGAAGGATCCTGATACTCTGTGAAACCCCATACACACCTGGCAGGATCCTGATCCACTGTGAAACCCCCATACACACCTGGCAGGATACTGATACACTATGAAACCCAAGTCACACCTGGCAGGATTCTGATAAACTGAAAACCCCAAACACTCCTGGCAGGATCCTGATGCACAGTGAAAACCCCATACACTCCGGGCAGGTCCCTGATACACAGTGAAACCCCATACACACCTGGCAGGACCACGATACACAGTGAAAACCCCATACACACGTGGCATGATCCTGATACACTGTGAAACCCCCATACACACCTGGAAGGATCCTGAAACACTGTGAAACCCCTGACACATCTGGCAGGATCATTTTGCACTGTGAAAACCCAATACACACCTTGCAGATCCTGATACACTGTGAAAACCCCATACACACCTGGCCGGATCCTGATCCACTGTGAAAACCCCATACACAACTGGCAGGAACCTGATAAACAGTGAAACCCCCACACACACCTGGCAGGATCCTGATATATTGTGAAAACCCCATACACACCTGGCAGGATACTGATCCTCTGTGAAACCCCGTACACATCTGGCAGGATCCTGATATATTGTGAAAACTCCGTGCACCTGGCAGGATGCTGATCCTCTGTGAAACCCCGTTCACACCTGGCAGGATCCTGATCCACTGTGAAAACCCCATACACACCTGGCAGGATCCTGAAGAACTGTGAAATCCCCATACACACCTGACAGGATCCTGATAATCTGTGAAAGCCCCGCACACACCTGGCAGGAGCCTGATAATCTGTGAAAACCCCGTACACACCTGGTAGGTTCCTGATGCACAGTGAAACCCTATTCACATCTGGCAGGATCCTGAGACACTGTGAAACCCCATACACAACTGGAAGGATCCTGATACACTGTGAAACCCCATACACACTTGGCAGGATCTGGATCCACTGTGAAACCCCCATACACATGTGGCAGGATCCTGATACACTGTGAAACCCCATACACACATGGCAGGATTCTGATCCACTGTGAAGCCCCTATACACACCTGGCAGGATCCTGATCCACTGTGAAAACCCCATACACACCTGGGAGGATCCCGATAAACTGTGAAACCCCCATACACACCTGGCAGGATCCTGATAGACTGTTAAAACCACATACACACCTGGCAGTATCCTGATAAACGGTGAAAGCCCCATACACACCTGGCAGGATCCTGATATATTGTGAAAACCCCGTACACACCTTGCAGGATCCTGATCCTCTGTGAAAACCCCATACGCAGCTGGCAGGATCCTGATGCACTGTGAAAACCCCATACACACCTGGAAGGATCCTGATACACTGCGAAACCCCCATACACACCTGGCAGGATCCTGATGCACAGTGAAAACCCCATACACGCCTGGCAGGATCCTGATGCACTGTGAAAACCCCATTCACATCCGGCAGGATCCTGATACACTGTGAAACCCCCATACACACCTGGAAGGATCCTGATACACTGTGAAACCCCAGACACATCTGGCAGAATCCTTTTGCACTGTGAAAACCCAAATACACACCTTGCAGATCCTGATACACTGTGAAAACCCCATACACACGTGGCAGGATCCTGATCCACTGTGAAAACCCCATACACACCTGGCAGGAACCTGATAAACTGTGAAACCCCCAGACACACCTGGCAGGATCCTGATATATTGTGAAAACCCCATAGACACCTGGCAGGATCCTGATCTTCTGTGAAACCCCGTACACATCTGGCTGGATCCTGATATATTGTGAAATCCCCCTACACCTGGCAGGATGCTGATCCTCTGTGAAACCCCGTTCACACCTCTAAGGATCCTGATCCACTGTGAAAACCCCATACACACCTGGCAGGATCCTGAAGAACTGTGAAACCCCCATACACACCTGGCAGGATCCTGATGAACTGTGAAACCCCCATACACACCTGGCAGGATCCTGATAACCTGTGCAACCCCCGCACACACCTGGCAAGAGCCTGATACACTGTGAAAACCCCGTACACACCTGGCAGGTTCCTGATGCACAGTGAAACCCCATTCACATCTGGCAGGATCCTGACACACTGTGAAACCCCACACACACCTTGCAGGATCCTGATACACTGTGAAACCCCATACACACCTGGCAGGATCCTGATCCACTGTGAAACCCCCATACACACGTGGCAGTATCCTGATACACTGTGAAGCCCCATACACACCTGGCAGGATCCTGATCCACTGTGAAACCCCCAAACACACCTGGCAGGGTCCTGATACACTGTGAAAATCCGATACATACCTGGCAGGATCCTGATGCACTGTGAAACGCCATACACACCTGGCAGGATCCGGATCCACTGTGAAACCCCCATACACACCTGGCAGGATCCTGATACACTGTGAAGCCCCATGCACACCTGGCAGGATCCTGACGCACTGTGAAAACCCCAAACACACCTGGCAGGATTCTGATGCACAGTGAAACCCCATATACACCTGGCAGGACCTTGATACACAGTGAAACCCCATACACACCAGGCAGGAATCTGATGCACAGTGAAAACCCCAAACACACCTGGCAGGATCCTGATCCACTGTGAAAACCCCATACACACCTGGCAGGACCCTGATACACAGTGAAACCCCATACACACCAGGCAGGATCCTGATGCACAGTAGAAACACCATGCACAACTGGCAGGATACTGATACACTGTGAAAACCCCATACACACCTGGCAGGATAATGATACATTGTGAGAACCCCACACACACCTGGTAGGATCCTGATACAATGTTAAAGCCCCATCAACACCTGGCAGGAGCCTGATAAACTGTGAAAACCCCACACACACCTGGCAGGATCCTGATCCAATGTGAAAATCCCATACACACCTGGCAGGATCCTGAGACACTGTGAAAATCCCAGACACACCTGGCAGGATCCTGGTACACTGTGAAAACCCTATACACACCTGGTAGGATCCTGATAAACTGTGAAAACCCCATAGACACCTGGCAGATCCTGATACACTGTGATAACCCCATACACACCTGGCAGGATCCTGATGCACTGTGAAAACCCCATACACACCGGGCAGGATCCTGATAGACTGTGAATACCCCATACACACCTGGCAGGATGCTGATAAACTGTGAAAAACACAAACACTCCTGGCAGGATCCTGATGCACTGTGAAACCCCATAAACAACTGGCTGGATCCTGATACACTGTGAAAACCCCATGCACACCTGGAAGGATCCTGATACTCTGTGAAACCCCATACACACCTGGCAGGATCCTGATCCACTGTGAAACCCCCATACACACCTGGCAGGATACTGATACACTATGAAACCCCAGTCACACCTGGCAGGATTCTGATAAACTGAAAACCCCAAACACTCCTGGCAGGATCCTGATGCACAGTGAAAACCCCATACACTCCGAGCAGGTCCCTGATACACAGTGAAACCCCATACACACCTGGCAGGACCACGATACACAGTGAAAACCCCATACACACGTGGCATGATCCTGATACACTGTGAAACACCCATACACATCTGGCAGGCTCCTGATAAATGGTGAAACTCCCATACACACCTGGCAGGATCCAGATACACTGTGAAAACCTCATTCACACCTGGCAGGATCCTGATACACTGTGAAAACCCCAAACCCACCTGGCAGGACCATGATACACAGTGAAAACCCCATACACACGTGGCAGGATCCTGATACACTTTGAAACACCCATACACATCTGGCAGGATCCTGATGCACAGTGAAAACCCCATACACACCTGGCAGGATCCTGATCGACTCTGAAAACCCCATACACACCTGGCAGGACCCTGATCCACTGTGAAAACCCCATACACACCTGGCAGGATCCTGATCCACTGTGAAAAACCCATACACAACTGGCAGGATCCTGATCCACTGTGTAAACCCCAAACTCACCTGGCAGGATCGTAATACACAGTGAAACCCCATAAACACCTGGCAGGAACCTGATACACAGTGAAACCCCACACACACCAGGCAGGATCCTATTGCACAGTGAAACCCCATACACACCTGGCAGGATCCTGATCCACTGTGAATACCCCAAACACACCTGGCAGGAACCTGAAACACAGTGAAACCGCATACACAGCAGGCAGTATCCTGAAGCACAGTGGAAACCTCATACACAGCTGGCAGGATACTGATACACCATGAAAACCCCATACACAACTGGCAGGATCCTGATGCACTGTGAAAACCCCATACACACCTGGCAGGATCCTGATACAATGTGAAAACCCCATCAACACCTTGCAGGAGCCTGATAAACTGTGAAAACCGCATACACACCTGGCAGGATCCTGATCCACTGTGAAAACCTCATACACACCTGGCATGATCCTGATGCACTGTGAAAACCCCACACACAGCTGGCAGGATCCAGATAAACTGTGAAAACCCCATACACAGCTGGCAGGATCCTGATGCACTGTGATAACCCCATACACACCTGGCAGGATCCTGATACACTGTGAAAATCCCATGCACACCGGGCAGGATCCTGAAAAACTGTGAAAACCCCATACACACCTGGCAGGATCCTGATAAACTGTGAAAACCCCATAAACACCTGGCTGGATCCTGATACACTGTGATAACCCCATGCACACCTGGAAGGATCCTGATACTCTGTGAAACCCCATACACACCAGGCAGGATCCTGATCCACTGTGAAAACCCCATACACACCTGGCAGGATCCCGATAAACTGTGAAACCCCATACACACCTGGCAGGATCCTGATACACTGTGAAAACCCCATTCACATCCGGCAGGATCCTGATACACTGTGAAACCTCAAACACACCTGGCAGGATCCTGATCCACTGTGCAACCCCCAAACACACCTGGAAGGATCCTGATACACTGTGAAACCCTGAAACATCTGGCAGGATCCTGGTGCACTGTCAAAACCCAATACACTCCTTGCAGATCCTGATACACTGTGAAAACCCCATACACACCTGGCAGGATCCTGATCCACTGTGAAAACCCCATACACACCTGGCAGGAACCTGATAAACTGTGAAACAACCCTACACACCTGGCAGGATCCTGATAAACTGTGAAATCCCCATACACACCTGGCAGGATCATGATAAACGGTGAAACCCCCACACACACCTGGCAGGATCCTGATATATTGTGAAAACTCCAAACACACCTGGCAGGATCCTGATCCTCTTTGAAACCCCATACACACCTGGCAGGATCCTGATATATTGTGAAAACCCCGTACACACCTGGCAGGATGCTGATCCTCTGTGAAACCCCGTTCACACCTGGCAGGATCCTGATCCACTGTGAAAACCCCATACACACCTGGCAGGAACCTGATGAACTGTGAAACTCCCATACACACCTGGCAGGATCCTGATAATATGTGAAACCCCCGTACACACCTTGCAGGAGCCTGAAAATCTGTGAAAACTCCGTACACACCTGGTAGGTTCCTGATGCACAGTAAAACACCATTCACATCTGGCAGGATCCTGATACACTGTGAAAACCCATACACACCTGGAAGGATCCTGATACACTGTGAAACCCCATACACACCTGGCAGGATCTGGTTCCACTGTGAAACCCCATACACACGTGGCAGGATCCTGATACACTGTGAAACCCCAAACACACATGGCAGGATCCTGATCCACTGTGAAACCCCCACACACGTGGCATGTTCCTGATACACTGTGAAACCCCAATCACACCTGGCAGGATCCTGATCCTCTTTGAAACCCCATACACACCTGGCAGGATCCTGATATATTGTGAAAACCCCGTACACACCTGGCAGGATGCTGATCCTCTGTGAAACCCCGTTCACACCTGGCAGGATCCTGATCCACTGTGAAAACCCCATACACACCTGGCAGGAACCTGATGAACTGTGAAACCCCCATACACACCTGGCAGGATCCTGATAACCTGTGAAACCCCCGTACACACCTGGCAGGAGCCTGAAAATCTGTGAAAACTCCGTACACACCTGGTAGGTTCCTGATGCACAGTAAAACACCATTCACATCTGGCAGGATCCTGATACACTGTGAAACCCCATACACACCTGGAAGGATCCTGATACACTGTGAAACCCCATACACACCTGGCAGGATCTGGTTCCACTGTGAAACCCCATACACACCTGGCAGGATCCTGATACACAGTGAAACCCCAAACACACATGGCAGGATCCTGATCCACTGTGAAACCCCCACACACGTGGCATGTTCCTGATACACTGTGAAACACCAATCACACCTGGCAGGATCCTGATAAACTGTGAAAAACCCATACACACCTGGCAGGATCCTGATCCACTGTGAAAACCCCATACACACCTGGTAGGATCCTGATAAGCTATGAAACCCCCATACACACCTGGCAGGATCGTGATAGACTGTGAAACCCCCATACACATCTGGCAGGATCCTGGTAAACCGTGAAACCCCTTACACACCTGGCAGGATCCTGATATATTGTGAAAACCCCGTGCACACCTTGCAGGATCCTGATCCTCTGTGAAACCCCGTACACACCTGGCAGTATCCTGATATGTTGTGAAAACCCCTTACACACCTGGCAGGATCCTGATTCTCTGTGAAACCCCATACACACCTGGCAGGATCCTGATGAACTGTGAAACCCCCATACACACCTGGCAGGATCCTGATAATCTATGAAACCCCCGTACACACCTGGCAGGAGCCTGATACACTGTGAAAACCCCGTACAAACCTGGCAGGTTCCTGATGCACATTGAAACCCCATTCACATCTGGCAGGATCCTGATACACTGTGAAACCCCAGACAAATCTGGCAGGATCCTGATACACTGTGAAAACCCATACACACCTGGCAGGATCCTGATTCTCTGTGAAACCCCCATACACACGTGGCAGGATCCTGATACACTGTGAAACCCCAAACACACCTGGCAGGATCCTGATCCACTGTGAAACCCCCAAACACACCTGGCAGGATCCTGATACACTATGTAACCCCATACACACCTGGCAGGATCCTGATGCACTGCGAAACCCCCATACACACCTGGCAGGATCCTGATTAATGGTGAAACACCCATACACACCTGGCAGGATCCTGATATATTGTGAAAACCCCATACACACCTGGCAGGATCCTGATCCTCTGTGAAACCCCATACACACCTGGCAGGATCCTGATACACTGTGAAAACCCATACATACCTGGCAGGCTCCTGATTCACAGTGAAACCCCCATACACACGTGGCAGGATCCTGATACACTGTGAAAGCCCCGTACACACCTGGCAGGTTACTGATGCACAGTGAAACCCCATTCACATCTGGCAGGTTCATGATACACTGTGAAACCCCATACACACCTGGCAGGATCCTGATACACTGTGAAACCCCATACACACCTGGCAGGATCCTGATGCACTGTGAAACCCCCATACACACGTGGCAGGATCCTGATACACTGTGAAACCCCAGACACTCCTGGCAGGATCCTGATCCACTGTGAAACCCCCAAACACACCTGGCAGGATCCTGATACACTGTGAAACCCCATACACACCTGGCCGGATCCTGATCCACTGTGAAACCCCCATACACACGTGGCAGGATCCTGATACACTGTGAAACCGCATACACACCTGGCAGGATCCTGATCCACTGTGAAACCCCCAAACACACCTGGCAGGATCCTGATACACTATGAAAACACATACACACCTGGCAGGATCCTGATGCACTGTGAAGCCCCCATACACACCTGGCAGGATCCTGATTAACGGTGAAACCCCCATACACACCTGGCAGGATCCTGATGAACTGTGAAACCCCCATACATACCTGGCAGGATCCTGATAATCTGTGAAACCCCCGTACACACCTGGCAGGAGCCTGATACACTGTGAAAACCCCGTCCAAACGTGACAGGTTCCTGATGCACATTGAAACCCCATTCACATCTGGCAGGATCCTGATACACTGTGAAACCCCATACACACCTGGCAGGATCCTGATACACTGTGAAAACCCATACACACCTGGCAGGATCCTGATTCACTGTGAAACCCCCATACACACGTGGCAGGATCCTGACACACTGTGAAAGCCCCGTACACACCTGGCAGGTTACTGATGCACAGTGAAACCCCATTCACATCTGGCAGGATCATGATACACTGTGAAACCCCATACACACCTGGCAGGATCCTGATACACTGTGAAACCCCATACACATCTGGCAGGATCCTGATCTACTGTGAAACCCCCATACACACGTGGCAGGATCCTGATACACTGTGAAACCCCATAAACACCTGGCAGGATCCTGATCCACTGTGAAACCCCCAAACACACCTGGCAGGATCCTGATACACTATGTAACCCCATACACACCTGGCAGGATCCTGATGCACTGTGAAACCCCCATACACACCTGGCAGGATCCTGATTAACGGTGAAACCCCCATACACACCTGGCAGGATCCTGATATATTGTGAAAACCCCGTACACACCTGGCAGGATGCTGATCCTCTGTGAAACCCCGTTCACACCTGGCAGGATCCTGATCCACTGTGAAAACCCCATAGACACCTGAAGGATCCTGATGAACTGTGAAACCCCCATACTCACCTGGCAGTATCCTGATAATCTGTGAAAACCCCGTACACACCTGGCAGGAGCCTGATAATCTGTGAAAACCCCGTACACACCTGGTAGGTTCCTGATGCACACTGAAACCCCATTCACATCTGGCAGGATCCTGATACACTGTGAAACCCCATACACACGTGGAAGGATCCTGATACACTGTGATACCCCAGACAAACCTGGCAGGATCTGAATCCACTGTGAAACCCCCATACACACGTGGCAGGATCCTGATACACTGTGAAACCCCATACACACATGGCAGGATCTTGATCCACTGTGAAACCCCCATACACACGGGGCAGGATCCTGATAAACTGTGAAAAACCCATACACACCTGGCAGGATCCTGATCCACTGTGAAAACCCCATACATGGCTGGCAGGATCCTGATAAAATATGAAACCCCCATACACACCTGGCAGGATCCTGATAGTCTGTGAAACCCCCATGCACACCTGGCAGGATCCTGATAAACGGTGAAAACCCCTTACACACCTGGAGGATCCGGATATATTGTGAAAGCCCCGTACACACCTTGCAGGATCCTGATCCTCTGTGAAAACCCGTACACACCTGGCAGGATCCTGATGAACTGTGAAAACCCCATACACACCAGGCAGGATCCTGATAATCTGTGAAACCCCCGTACACACCTAGCAGGATCCTGATGAACTGTGACAACCCCGTACACACCTGGCAGGTTCCTGATGCACAGTGAAACCCCATTCACATCTGGCAGGATCCTGATACACTGTGAATCCCCATACACACCTGGCAGGATCCTGATCTACTGTGAAACCCCCATACACACGTGGCAGGGTCCTGATACACTGTGAAACCCCATACACAGCTGGCAGGATCCTGATCCACTGTGAAACCCCCAAACACACCTGGCAGGATCCTGATACACTGTGAAACCCCATAAACACCTGGCAGGATCCTGATGCACTGTGAAACGCCATACACACCTGGCAGGATCCTGATCCAATGTGAAACCCCCATACACACCTGGCAGGATCCTGATACACTGTGAAACACCATAGACAACCTGGCAGGATCCTGATGCACTGTGAAACCCCATACACACCTGGCAGGATTCTGATGCACTGTGAAACCCCAAAAACACCTGGCAGGATCCTGATCCACTGTGAAACCCCCATACAAACCTGGCAGGATCCTGATACACTGTGAAATCCCGATACACACCTGGAAGGATCAAGATACACTGTGAAACCCCCACACACACCTGGCAGGATCCTGATACACTGTGAAAACCCCGTACACACCTGGCAGGTTCCTGATGCACCGTGAAACCTCATTCACATCTGGGAGGATCCTGAGACACTGTGAATCCCCATACACACCTGGCACTATCCTGATACTCTGTGAAACCCCATACACACCTGGCAGGATCCTGATCTACTGTGAAACCCCCATACACACGTGGCAGGATCCTGATACAATGTGAAACCCCATACACAGCTGGCAGGATCCTGATACACTGTGAAAACCCCACACACAGCTGGCAGGATCCTGATACACTGTGAAAACCCCATGCACACCGGGCAGGATCATGAAAAACTGTGAAAACCCCATACACACCTGGCAGGATCCAGATAAACTGTGAAAACCCCATACACACCTGGCAGGATCCTGATGCACTGTGAAACCCCATAAACACCTGGCTGGATCCTGATACACTGTGATAACCCCATGCACACCTGGAAGGATCCTGATACTCTGTGAAAACCCATACACACCTGGCAGGATCCTGATCCACTGTGAAACCCCCATAAACACCTGGCAGGATACTGATACACTGTGAAACACCATAGACAACCTGGCAGGATCCTGATAATCTGTGAAACCCCCGTACACACCTAGCAGGATCCTGATACACTGTGACAACCCCGTACACACCTGGCAGGTTCCTGATGCACAGTGAAACCCCATTCACATCTGGCAGGATCGTGATACACTGTGAATCCCCATACACACCTGGCAGGATCCTGATCTACTGTGAAACCCCCATACACACGTGGCAGGATCCTGATACACTGTGAAACCCCATACACAGCTGGCAGGATCCTGATCCACTGTGAAACCCCCAAACACACCTGGCAGGATCCTGATACACTGTGAAACCCCATAAACACCTGGCAGGATCCTGATGCACTGTGAAACGCCATACACACCTGGCAGGATCCTGATCCAATGTGAAACCCCCATACACACCTGGCAGGATCCTGATACACTGTGAAACACCATAGACAACCTGGCAGGATCCTGATGCACTGTGAAACCCCATAAACACCTGGCAGGATTCTGATGCACTGTGAAACCCCATAAACACCTGGCAGGATCCTGATCCACTGTGAAACCCCCATACAAACCTGGCAGGATCCTGAAACACTGTGAAATCCCGATACACACCTGGAAGGATCAAGATACACTGTGAAACCCCCACACACACCTGGCAGGATCCTGATACACAGTGAAAACCCCGTACACACCTGGCAGGTTCCTGATGCACCGTGAAACCCCATTCACATCTGGGAGGATCCTGAGACACTGTGAATCCCCATACACACCTGGCACTATCCTGATACTCTGTGAAACCCCATACACACCTGGCAGGATCCTGATCTACTGTGAAACCCCCATACACACGTGGCAGGATCCTGATACAATGTGAAACCCCATACACAGCTGGCAGGATCCTGATACACTGTGAAAACCCCACACACAGCTGGCAGGATCCTGATACACTGTGAAAACCCCATGCACACCGGGCAGGATCATGAAAAACTGTGAAAACCCCATACACACCTGGCAGGATCCTGATAAACTGTGAAAACCCCATACACACCTGGCAGGATCCTGATGCACTGTGAAACCCCATAAACACCTGGCTGGATCCTGATACACTGTGATAACCCCATGCACACCTGGAAGGATCCTGATACTCTGTGAAAACCCATACACACCTGGCAGGATCCTGATCCACAGTGAAACTCCCATAAACACCTGGCAGGATACTGATACTCTGTGAAAGCTCCATACACACCTTGAAGTATCCTGATACACTGAGAAACCCCCAAACACACCTGGCAGGATCCCGATAAACTGTGAAACCCCATACACACCTGGCAGGATCCTGATACACTGTGAAAACCCCATTCACATCCGGCAGGATCCTGACACACTGTGAAACCTCAAGCACACCTGGCAGGATCCTGATCCACTGTGCAACCCCTATGCACACCTGGAAGGATCCTGATACACTGTGAAACCCCAGAAACATCTGGCAGGATCCTGGTGCACTGTCAAAACCCAATACACTCCTTGCAGATCCTGATACACTGTGAAACCCCCATACACACCTGGCAGGATCCTGATCCACTGTGAAAACCCCATACACACCTGGCAGGAACCTGATAAACTGTGAAACAACCATACACACCTGGCAGGATACTGATAAACTGTGAAATCCCCTTACACACCTGGCAGGATCATGATAAACGGTGAAACCCCCATACACACCTGGAAGGATCCTGATATATTGTGAAAACCACAAACACACCTGGCAGGATCCTGATCCTCTGTGAAACCCCATACACACCTGGCAGGATCCTGATATATTGTGAAAACCCCGTACACACCTGGCAGGATGCTGATCCTCTGTGAAACCCCGTTCACACCAGGCAGGATCCTGATCCACTGTGAAAACCCCATACACACCTGGCAGGAACCTGATGAACTGTGAAACCCCCATACACACCTGGCAGGATCCTGATAATCTGTGAAACCCCCGTAAACACCTGGCAGGAGCCTGATAATCTGTGAAAACCCCGTACACACCTGGTAGGTTCCTGATGCACAGTAAAACACCATTCACATCTGGCAGGATCCTGATACACTGTGAAACCCCATACACACCTGGAAGGATCCTGATACACTGTGAAACCCCATACTCACCTGGCAGGATCTGGATCCACTGTGAAACCCCATACACACGTGGCAGGATCCTGATACACTGTGAAACCCCAAACACAATTGGCAGGATCCTGATCCACTGTGAAACCCCAATCACACCTGGCAGGATCCTGATAAACTGTGAAAAACCCATACACACCTGGCAGGATCCTGATCCACTGTGAAAACCCCATACACACCTGGTAGGATCCTGATAAGCTATGAAACCCCCATACACACCTGGCAGGATCGTGATGGACTGTGAAAGCCCCATACACACCGGGCAGGATCCTGGTAAACCGTGAAATCCCTTACACACCTGGCAGGATACTGATATATTGTGAAAGCCCCGTACACACCTTGCAGGATCCTGATCCTCTGTGAAACCCCGTACACACCTGGCAGGATCCTGATATGTTGTGAAAACCCCGTACACACCTGGCAGGATCCTGATTCTCTGTGAAACCCCATACACATCTGGCAGGATCCTGATGAACTGTGAAACCCCCATACACACCTGACAGGATCCTGATAATCTGTCAAACCCCCGTACACACCTGGCAGGAGCCTGATACAGTGTGAAAACCCCGTACAAACCTGGCAGGTTCCTGATGCACAGTGAAAATCCATTCACATCTGGCAGGATCCTGATACACTGTGAAAACCCATACACACCTGGCAGGATCCTGATTCTCTGTGAAACCCCCATACACACGTGGCAGGATCCTGATACACTGTAAAAACCCCGTACAGACCTGGCAGGTTACTGATGCACAGTGAAAACCCATTCACATCTGGCAGGATCATGATACACTGTGAAACCCCATACACACCTGGCAGGATCCTGATACACTGTGAAACCCCATACACACCTGGCAGGATCCTGATCCACTGTGAAACCCCCATACACACGTGGCAGGATCCTGATACACTGTGAAACCCCATGCACACCTGGCAGGATCCTGATCCACTGTGAAACCCCCAAACACACCTGGCGGGATCCTGATACACTATGAATCCCCATACACACTTGGCAGGATCCTGATGCACTGTGAAACCCCCATACACACCTGGCAGGATCCTGATTAAAGGTGAAACCCCCATACACACCTGGCAGGATCCTGATGAACTGTGAAACCCCCATACACACCTGGCAGGATCCTGATAATCTGTGAAACCCCCGTACACACCAGGCAGGAGCCTGATACACTGTGAAATCCCCATTCACATCCGGCAGGATCCTGATACACTGTGAAACCCCATAAACAACTGGCAGGATCCTGATACACTGTGAAACCCCATACACACCTGGCAGGATCCTGATACACTGTGAAAACCCAGACACACCTGGCAGGATCCTGATTCACTGTGAAAACCCCATACACACGTCGCAGGATCCTGATACACTGTGAAACCCCATACACACCTGGCAGGATCCTGATACACTATGAAACCCCATACACACCTGGCAGGATCCTGATGCACTGTGAAACCCCCATACACACCTGGCAGGATCCTGATTAACGGTGAAACCCCCACACACACCTGGCAGGATCCTGATATATTGTGAAAACCCCATACACACCTGGCAGGATCCTGATCCTCTGTGAAACCCCATACACACATGGCAGGATCCTGATTTATTGTGAAAACCCCGTACACACCTGGCAGGATGCTGATCCTCTGTGAAACCCCGTTCACACCTGGCAGGATCCTGATCCACTGTGAAAACCCCATACACACCTGGCAGGATCCTGATGAACTGTGAAACCCCCATACTCACCTGGCAGTATCCTGATAATCTGTGAAAACCCCGTTCACACCTGGCAGGAGCCTGATAATCTGTGAAAACCCCGTACACACCTGGTAGGTTCCTGATGCACACTGAAACCCCATTCACATCTGGCAGGATCCTGATACACTGTGAAACCCCATACACACCTGGAAGGATCCTGATACACTGTGAAACCCCAGACAAACCTGGCAGGATCTGAATCCACTGTGAAACCCCCATACACACGTGGCAGGATCCTGATACACTGTGAAACCCCATACACACATGGCAGGATCTTGATCCACTGTGAAACCCCCATACACACGGGGCAGGATCCTGATAAACTGTGAAAAACCCATACACACCTGGCAGGATCCTGATCCACTGTGAAAACCCCATACACAGCTGGCAGGATCCTGATAAAATATGAAACCCCCATACACACCTGGCAGGATCCTGATAGTCTGTGAAACCCCCATGCACACCTGGCAGGATCCTGATAAACGGTGAAAACCCCTTACACACCTGGAGGATCCGGATATATTGTGAAAGCCCCGTACACACCTTGCAGGATCCTGACCCTCTGTGAAAACCCGTACACACCAGGCAGGATCCTGATGAACTGTGAAAACCCCATACACACCAGGCAGGATCCTGATAATCTGTGAAACCCCCGTACACACCTAGCAGGAGCCTGATACACTGTGACAACCCCGTACACACCTGGCAGGTTCCTGATGCACAGTGAAACCCCATTCACATCTGGCAGGATCCTGATACACTGTGAATCCCCATACACACCTGGCAGGATCCTGATCTACTGTGAAACCCCCATACACACGTGGCAGGATCCTGATACACTGTGAAACCCCATACACAGCTGGCAGGATCCTGATCCACTGTGAAACCCCCAAACAAACCTGGCAGGATCCTGATACACTGTGAAACCCCATAAACACCTGGCAGGATCCTGATGCACTGTGAAACGCCATACACACCTGGCAGGATCCTGATCCAATGTGAAACCCCCATACACACCTGGCAGGATCCTGATACACAGTGAAACACCATAGACAACCTGGCAGGATCCTGATGCACTGTGAAACCCCATACACACCTGGCAGGATTCTGATGCACTGTGAAACCCCATAAACACCTGGCAGGATCCTGATCCACAGTGCAACCCCCATACAAACCTGGCAGGATCCTGATACACTGTGAAATCCCGATACACACCTGGAAGGATCAAGATACACTGTGAAACCCCCACACACACCTGGCAGGATCCTGATACACTGTGAAAACCCCGTACACACCTGGCAGGTTCCTGATGCAGCGTGAAACCCCATTCACATCTGGGAGGATCCTGAGACACTGTGAATCCCCATACACACCTGGCACTATCCTGATACTCTGTGAAACCCCATACACACCTGGCAGGATCCTGATCTACTGTGAAACCCCCATACACACGTGGCAGGATCCTGATACAATGTGAAACCCCATACACAGCTGGCAGGATCCTGATACACTGTGAAAACCCCACACACAGCTGGCAGGATCCTGATACACTGTGAAAACCCCATGCACACCGGGCAGGATCATGAAAAACTGTGAAAACCCCATACACACCTGGCAGGATCCTGATAAACTGTGAAAACCCCATACACACCTGGCAGGATCCTGATGCACTGTGAAACCCCATAAACACCTGGCTGGATCCTGATACACTGTGATAACCCCATGCACACCTGGAAGGATCCTGATACTCTGTGAAAACCCATACACACCTGGCAGGATCCTGATCCACTGTGAAACCCCCATAAACACCTGGCAGGATACTGAAACTCTGTGAAAGCTCCATACACACCTGGAAGGATCCTGATACACTGTGAAACCCCCAAACACACCTGGCAGGATCCCGATAAACTGTGAAACCCCATACACACCTGGCAGGATCCTGATACACTGTGAAAACCCCATTCACATCCGGCAGGATCCTGACACACTGTGAAACCTCAAGCACACCTGGCAGGATCCTGATCCACTGTGCAACCCCTATGCACACCTGGAAGGATCCTGATACACTGTGAAACCCCAGAAACATCTGGCAGGATCCTGGTGCACTGTCAAAACCCAATACACTCCTTGCAGATACTGATACACTGTGAAACCCCCATACACACCTGGCAGGATCCTGATCCACTGTGAAAACCCCATACACACCTGGCAGGAACCTGATAAACTGTGAAACAACCATACACACCTGGCAGGATACTGATAAACTGTGAAATCCCCTTACACACCTGGCAGGATCATGATAAACGGTGAAACCCCCATACACATCTGGAAGGATCCTGATATATTGTGAAAACCACAAACACACCTGGCAGGATCCTGATCCTCTGTGAAACCCCATACACACCTGGCAGGATACTGATATATTGTGAAAACCCCGTACACACCTGGCAGGATGCTGATCCTCTGTGAAACCCCGTTCACACCTGGCAGGATCCTGATCCACTGTGAAAACCCCATACACACCTGGCAGGAACCTGATGAACTGTGAAACCCCCATACACACCTGGCAGGATCCTGATAATCTGTGAAACCCCCGTAAACACCTGGCAGGAGCCTGATAATCTGTGAAAACCCCGTACACACCTGGTAGGTTCCTGATGCACAGTAAAACACCATTCACATCTGGCAGGATCCTGATACACTGTGAAACCCCATACACACCTGGAAGGATCCTGATACACTGTGAAACCCCATACTCACCTGGCAGGATCTGGATCCACTGTGAAACCCCATACACACGTGGCAGGATCCTGATACACTGTGAAACCCCAAACACAATTGGCAGGATCCTGATCCACTGTGAAACCCCCACACACCTGGCAGGATCCTGATACACTGTGAAACCCCAATCACACCTGGCAGGATCCTGATAAACTGTGAAAAACCCATACACACCTGGCAGGATCCTGATCCACTGTGAAAACCCCATACACACCTGGTAGGATCCTGATAAGCTATGAAACCCCCATACACACCTGGCAGGATCGTGATAGACTGTGAAACCCCATACACACCGGGCAGGATCCTGGTAAACCATGAAATCCCTTACACACCTGGCAGGATCCTGATATATTGTGAAAGCCCCGTACACACCTTGCAGGATCCTGATCCTCTGTGAAACCCCGTACACACCTGGCAGGATCCTGATATGTTGTGAAAACCCCGTACACACCTGGCAGGATCCTGATTCTCTGTGAAACCACATACACACCTGGCAGGATCCTGATGAACTGTGAAACCCCCATACACACCTGACAGGATCCTGATAATCTGTGAAACCCCCGTACACACCTGGCAGGAGCCTGATACAGTGTGAAAACCCCGTACAAACCTGGCAGGTTCCTGATGCACAGTGAAAATCCATTCACATCTGGCAGGATCCTGATACACTGTGAAAACCCATACACACCTGTCAGGATCCTGATTCTCTGTGAAACCCCCATACACACGTGGCAGGATCCTGATACACTGTGAAAACCCCGTACAGACCTGGCAGGTTACTGATGCACAGTGAAACCCCATTCACATCTGGCAGGATCATGATACACTGTGAAACCCCATACACACCTGGCAGGATCCTGATACACTGTGAAACCCCATACACACCTGGCAGGATCCTGATCCACTGTGAAACCCCCATACACACGTGGCAGGATCCTGATACACGGTGAAACCCCATGCACACCTGGCAGGATCCTGATCCACTGTGAAACCCCCAAACACACCTGGCAGGATCCTGATGCACTATGAATCCCTAGACACACTTGGCAGGATCCTGATGCACTGTGAAACCCCCATACACACCTGGCAGGATTCTGATTAAAGGTGAAAACCCCATACACACCTGGCAGGATCCTGATGAACTGTGAAACCCCCATACACACCTGGCAGGATCCTGATAATCTGTGAAACCCCCGTACACACCAGGCAGGAGCCTGATACACTGTGAAATCCCCATTCACATCCGGCAGGATCCTGATACACTGTGAAACCCCACAAACAACTGGCAGGATCCTGATACACTGTGAAACCCCATACACACCTGGCAGGATCCTGATACACTGTGAAAACCCATACACACCTGGCAGGATCCTGATTCACTGTGAAAACCCCATACACACGTCGCAGGATCCTGATACACTGTGAAACCCCATACACACCTGGCAGGATCCTGATCCACTGTGAAACCCCCAAACATACCTGGCAGGATCCTGATACACTATGAAACCCCATACACACCTGGCAGGATCCTGATGCACTGTGAAACCCCCATACACACCTGGCAGGATCCTGATTAACGGTGAAACCCCCACACACACCTGGCAGGATCCTGATATATTGTGAAAACCCCATACACACCTGGCAGGTTCCTGATCCTCTGTGAAACCCCATACACACCTGGCAGGATCCTGATATATTGTGAAAACCCCGTACACACCTGGCAGGATGCTGATCCTCTGTGAAACCCCGTTCACACCTGGCAGGATCCTGATCCACTGTGAAAACCCCATACACACCTGGCATGATCCTGATGAACGTTGAAACCCCCATACTCTCCTGGCAGTATCCTGATAAACTATGAAACCCCCATACACACCTGGCAGGATCCTGATAGTCTGTGAAACCCCCATGCACACCTGGCAGGATCCTGATAAACGGTGAAACCCCCATACACACCTGGCAGTATCCGGATATATTGTGAAAGCCCCGTACACACCTTGCAGGATCCTGATCCACTGTGAAAACCAGTACACACCTGGCAGGATCCTGATGAACTGTGATAACCCCAGACACACCAGGCAGTTTCCTGATAATCTGTGAAACTCCCATACGCACCTGGCAGGAGCCTGATACACTGTGAAAACCTCGTACACACCTGGCAGGTTCCTGATGCACAGTGAAACCCCATTCACATTTGGCAGGATCCTGATACACTGTGAATCCCCATACACAGCTGGCAGGATCCTGATCCACTGTGAAACCCCATACACACCTGGCAGGATCCTGATCTACTGTGAAACCCCCATACACAAGTGGCAGGATCCTGATACACTGTGAAACCCCATACACAGCTGGCAGGATCCTGATCCACTGTGAAACCCCCAAACACACCTAGCAGGATCCTGATACACTGTGAAACCCCATAAACACCTGGCAGGATCCTGATGCACTGTGAAACGCCATACACACCTGGCAGGATCCTGATCCAATGTGAAACCCCCATACACACCTGGCAGGATCCTGATACACTGTCAAACACCATTGACACCTGGCAGGATCCTGATGCACTGTGAAACCCCATACACACCTGGCAGGATTCTGATGCACTGTGAAACCCCATAAACACCTGGCAAGATCCTGATCCACTGTGAAACCCCCATACAAACCTGGCAGGATCCTGATACACTGTGAAATCCCGATACACACCTGGAAGGATCAAGATACACTGTGAAACCCCCACACACACCTGGCAGAATCCTGATGAACTGTGAAAACCCCATACACACCAGGCAGAATCCTGATAATCTGTGAAACCCCCGTACACACCTGGCAGGAGCCTGATACACTGTGAAAACCCCGTACACACCTGGCAGGTTCCTGATGCACCGTGAAACCCCATTCAAATCTGGGAGGATCCTGATACACTGTGAATCCCCATACACACCTGGCAGTATCCTGATACACTGTGAAACCCCATACACACCTGGCAGGATCCTGATCTACTGTGAAACCCCCATACACACGTGGCAGGATCCTGATACACTGTGAAACCCCATACACAGCTGGCAGGATCCTGATCCACTGTGAATCCCCCAAACACACCTGGCAGGATCCTGATACACTGTGAAACCCCACAAAAACCTGGCAGGATCCTGATGCACTGTGAAACGCCATACACACCTGGCAGGATCCTGATCAAATGTGAAACCCCCATACACACCTGGCAGGATCCTGATACACTGTGAAACACCATAGACACCTGGCAGGATCCTGATGCACTGTGAAACCCCATACACACCTGGCAGGATTCCGATGCACTGTGAAACCCCATAAACACCTGGCATGATCCTGATACACTGTGAAAACCCCATACACACCTGGAAGGATCCTGATGCACTGTGAAACCCCATACACACCTGGCAGGATCCTGATCCACTGTGAAACCCCCATACAAACCTGGCAGGATCCCGATACACTGTGAAACCCCATACACACCTGGCAGGATTCTGATACACTGTGAAAGCCCCATTCACATCCGGCAGGATCCTGATACACTGTGAAAGCCCATAAACACCTGGCAGGATCCTGATCCACTGTGAAACCCCAGACACATCTGGCAGGATCCTGGTGCACTGAGAAAACCCCATACACACCTTGCAGATACTGATACACTGTGAAAACCCCATACACACCTGGCAGGATGCTGATCCACCGTGAAAACACCAGACACACCTGGCAGGATACTGATAAAGTGTGAAACACCCATACACACCTGGCAGGATCCTGATAAACTTTGAAAGCCCCATACACACCTGGCAGGATCCAGATAAACTGTGAAACCCCCATACACACCTGGCAGGATCCTGATATATTGTGAAATCCCCGTACACACCTGGCAGCTTCCTGATCCTCTGTGAAACCCCGTACACACCTGGCAGGATCCTGATCCTCTGTGAATCCCCATACACACCTGGCAGGATCCTGATGAACTGTGAAACCCCCATACACACCTGGCAGGATCCTGATAATCTGTGAAAAACCCATACACACCTGGCAGGATCCTGATCCACTGTGAAAACCCCATACACACCTGGCAGGATCCAGATAAACTATGAAACCCCCATACACACCTTGCAGGATCCTGATAGACTGTGAAACCCCCATACACACCTGGCAGGATCCTGATAAACGGTGAAAACCCCATACACACCTGGCAGGATCCTGATATATTGTGAAAGCCCCGTACACACCTTGCAGGATCCTGATCCTCTGTGAAACCCCGTACACACCTGGCAGGATCCTGATGTACTGTGAAACCCCAATACATACCAGGCAGGATCCTGATAATCTGTGAAACCCCCGTACACACCTGGCAGGAGCCTGATACACTGTGAAAACCCCGTACACACCTGGCAGGTTCCTGATGCACAGTGATACCCCATTCAAATCTGGCAGGATCCTGATACACTGTGAAACCCCATACACACCTGGCAGGATCCTGATACACTGTGAATCCCCATACACACCTGGCAGGATCCTGATCCACTGTGAAACCCCCATACACACGTGGCAGGATCCTGATACACTGTGAAACCCCATACACAGCTGGCAGGATCCTGATCCACTGTGAAACCCCCAAACACACCTGGCAGGATCCTGATACACTGTGAAACCGCACAAAAACCTGGCATGATCCTGATGCACTGTGAAACGCCATAAACACCTGGCCGGATCCTGATCCAATGTGAAACCCCCATACACACCTGGCAGGATCCTGATACACTGTGAAACAACATAGACACCTGGCAGGATCCTGATACACTGTGAAAACCCCATACACACCTGGAAGGATCCTGATGCACGGTGAAACCCCATACACACCTAGCAGGATCCTGATCCACTGTGAAACCCCCAAACACACCTGGCAGGATCCTGATACACTATGAAACCCCCACACACACCTGGCAGGATCCGGATACACTGTGAAACCCCATACACACCTGGCAGGATCCTGATACACTGTGAAAGCCCCATTCACATCCGGCAGGATCCTGATACACTGTGAAAGCCCATAAACACCTGGCAGGATCCTGATCCACTGTGAAACCCCCATACACACCTGGAAGCATCCTGATACACTGTGAAACCCCAGACACATCTGGCAGGATCCTGGTGCACTGAGAAAACCCCATACACACCATGCAGATACTGATACACTGTGAAAACCCCATACACACCTGGCTGGATCCTGATCCACCGGGAAAACACCATACACACCTGGCAGGATACTGATATAGTGTGAAACACCCATACACACCTGGCAGGATCCTGATAAACTTTGAAACCCCCATACACACCTGGCAGGATCCAGATAAACTGTGAAACCCCCATACACACCTGGCAGGATCCTGATATATTGTGAAATCCCCGTGCACATCTGGCAGCTTCCTGATCCTCTGTGAAACCCCGTACACACCTGGCAGGATCCTGATCCTCTGTGAATCCCCATACACACCTGGCAGGATACTGATAATCTGTGAAAAACCCATACACACCTGGCAGGATCCTGATCCACTGTGAAAAACCATGCACACCTGGCAGGATCCAGATAAACTATGAAACCCCCATACACACCTTGCAGGATCCTGATAGACTGTGAAACCCCCATACACACCTGGCAGGATCCTGATAAACGGTGAAAACCCCATACACACCTGGCAGGATCCTGATATATTGTGAAAGCCCCGTACACACCTTGCAGGATCCTGATCCTCTGTGAAACCCCGTACACACCTGGCAGGATCCTGATGAACTGTGAAACCCCCATACATACCAGGCAGGATCCTGATAATCTGTGAAACCCCCGTACATACCTGGCAGGAGCCTGATACACTGTGAAAACCCGGTACACACCTGGCAGGTTCCTGATGCACAGTGATACCCCATTCACATCTGGCAGGATCCTGATACACTGTGAAACCCCATACACACCTGGCAGGATCCTGATACACTGTGAAACCCCAGACACAGCTGGCAGGATCCTGATCCACTGTGAAACCCCCAAACACACCTGGCAGGATCCTGATACACTGTGAAACCCCACAAAAACCTGGCAGGATCCTGATGCACTGTGAAACGCCATAAACACCTGGCAGGATCCTGATCCAATGTGAAACCCCCATACACACCTGGCAGGATCCTGATACACTGTGAAACAACATAGACACCTGGCAGGATCCTGATGCACTGTGAAACCCCATACACACCTGGCAGGATTCAGATGCACTGTGAAACCCCATAAACACCTGGCAGGATCCTGATACACAGTGAAAACCCCATACACACCTGGAAGTATCCTGATGCACGGTGAAACCCCATACACACCTAGCAGGATCCTGATCCACTGTGAAACCCCCATACAAACCTGGCAGGATCCTGATACACTGTGAAACCCCCACACACACCTGGCAGGATCCGGATACACTGTGAAACCCCATACACACCTGGCAGGATCCTGATACACTGTGAAAGCCCCATTCACATCCGGCAGGATCCTGATACACTGTGAAAGCCCATAAACACCTGGCAGGATCCTGATCCACTGTGAAGCCCCCATACACACCTGGAAGCATCCTGATACACTGTGAAACCCCAGACACATCTGGCAGGATCCTGGTGCACTGCGAAAACCCGATACACACCGTGCAGATACTGATACACTGTGAAAACCCCATACACACCTGGCTGGATCCTGATCCACCGTGAAAACACCATACACACCTGGCAGGATCCTGATAAACTGTGAAACCACCATACACACCTGGCAGGATCAAGATAAACTGTGAAACCCCCATACACACCTGGCAGGTTCCTGATAAATTGTGAAATCCCCGTACACACCTTGCAGCTTCCTGATCCTCTGTGAAACCCCGTACACACCTGGCAGGATCCTGATCCTCTGTGAATCCCCATACACACCTGGCATAATGCTGATGAACTGTGAAACCCCCATACACACCTGGCAGGATACTGATAATCTGTGAAAAACCCATCCACACCTGGCAGGATCCTGATCCACTGTGAAAACCCCATACACACCTGGCAGGATCCAGATAAACTATGAAACCCCCATACACACCTGGCAGGATCCTGATAGACTGTGAAACCCCCATACACACCTGGCAGGATCCTGATAAACGGTGAAAACCCCATACACACCTGGCAGGATCCTGATATATTGTGAAAGCCCCGTACACACCTTGCAGGATCCTGATCCTCTGTGAAACCCCGTACACACCTGGCAGGATACTGATGAACTGTGAAACCCCCATACATACCAGGCAGGATCCTGATAATCTGTGAAACCCCCGTACACACCTGGCAGGAGCCTGATACACTGTGAAAACCCCGTACACACCTGGCAGGTTCCTGATGCACATTGATATCCCATTCACATCTGGCAGGATCCTGATACACTGTGAAACCCCATACACACCAGGCAGGATCCTGATACACTGTGAAACCCCATACACACCTGGCAGGATCCTGATATATTGTGAAATCCCCGTGCACATCTGGCAGCTTCCTGATCCTCTGTGAAACCCCGTACACACCTGGCAGGATCCTGATCCTCTGTGAATCCCCATACACACCTGGCAGGATACTGATAATCTGTGAAAAACCCATACACACCTGGCAGGATCCTGATCCACTGTGAAAAACCATGCACACCTGGCAGGATCCAGATAAACTATGAAACCCCCATACACACCTTGCAGGATCCTGATAGACTGTGAAACCCCCATACACACCTGGCAGGATCCTGATAAACGGTGAAAACCCCATACACACCTGGCAGGATCCTGATATATTGTGAAAGCCCCGTACACACCTTGCAGGATCCTGATCCTCTGTGAAACCCCGTACACACCTGGCAGGATCCTGATGAACTGTGAAACCCCCATACATACCAGGCAGGATCCTGATAATCTGTGAAACTCCCGTACACACCTGGCAGGAGCCTGATACACTGTGAAAACCCGGTACACACCTGGCAGGTTCCTGATGCACAGTGATACCCCATTCACATCTGGCAGGATCCTGATCCAATGTGAAACCCCCATACACATCTGGAAGGATCCTGATACACTGTGAAACCCCATACACACCTGGCAGGATCCTGATGCACTATGAAACGCCATACGCACCTGGCAGGATCCTGATCCAATGTGAAACCCCCATACACATCTGGAAGGATCCTGATACACTGTGAAACCCCCATACAAACCTGGCAGGATCCTGATACGCTGTGAAATCCCGATACACAGCTGGAAGGATCAAGATACACTGTGAAACCCCCATACACACCTGGCAGGATGCCGATACACGATGAAACCCCATACACACCTGGCAGGATCCTGATACACTGTGAAAGCCCCATTCACATCCGGCAGGATCCTGATACACGGTGAAACCCCATACACACCTGGCAGGATCCTGATACACTGTGAAACCCCCATACACACCTGGAAGGATCCTGATCCACTGTGAAGCCCCAGACACACCTGGCAGGATCCTGGTGCACTGTGAACACCCCATACACACCTTTCAGATACTGATACACTGTGAAAACCCCATACACACCTGGCAGGATACTGATCCACCGTGAAAACACCATACACACCTGGCAGGATCCTGATAAACTGTGATACCCCCATACACACCTGGAAAGATCCAGATAAACTGTGAAACCCCCATACACACCTGGCAGGATCCTGAAAAATTGTGAAATCCCCGTACACACATGGCAGGATCCTGATCCTCTGTGAAACCCCGTCCACACCTGGCAGGATCCAGATCCTCTGCGAATCCCCAAACACACCTGGCAGGATCCTGATGAACTGTGAAACCCCCATACACACCTGGCAGGATCCTGATAATCTGTGAAATCCCCGTACACACCTGGCAGGAGCCTGATACACTGTGAAAACCCCGTACACCCCTGTCAGTTTCCTGATGCACAGTGCAACCCCATTCACATCTGGAAGGATCCCGTTACACTGTGAAACCACATACACACCTGGAAGGATCCTGATACACTTTGAAACCACATACACGCCTGGTAGGATCCGAATGCACTGTTAAAACCCCATACACACCTTGCAGATCCTGATACACTGTGAAAACCCCTTACACACCTGGCAGGATCCTGATACACTGTGAAACTCCATACAAACCTGGCAGATCCTGATCCACTGTGAAAACCCCGTACACACCTGACAGGATCCTGATCCACTGTGAAAGCCCCATACACACCTGGCAGGATCCTGATACACTGTGAAACTCCATACACACCTGGCTGATCCCGATACACTGTGAAAACCCCATACCGACCTGGCAGGATCCTGATCCACTGTGAAAACCCCATACACATCTGGCAGGATCCTGTTAAACTGTGAAAACCCCATACACTCCTGGCAGGATACTGATCCACTGTGAAAACCCCATACACACCTGGCAGGATCCTGATAAACTGTGAAACCCCCATACACACCTGGCAGGATCCTGATAAACTGCGAAACCCACATACACACCTGGCAAGATCCTGATAAATGGTGAAACTCCCAATTACACCTGGCAGGATCCTGATCCACTGTGAAATCCCCATGAACACCTGGCAGGATCCTGATATATTGTGAAATCCCCGTGCACATCTGGCAGCTTCCTGATCCTCTGTGAAACCCCGTACACACCTGGCAGGATCCTGATCCTCTGTGAATCCCCATACACACCTGGCAGGATACTGATGAACTGTGAAACCCCCATACACACCTGGCAGGAACCTGATAATCTGTGAAAAACCCATACACACCTGGCAGGATCCTGATCCACTGTGAAAAACCATGCACACCTGGCAGGATCCAGATAAACTATGAAACCCCCATACACACTTTGCAGGATCCTGATAGACTGTGAAACCCCCATACACACCTGGCAGGATCCTGATAAACGGTGAAAACCCCATACACACCTGGCAGGATCCTGATATATTGTGAAAGCCCCGTACACACCTTGCAGGATCCTGATCCTCTGTGAAACCCCGTACACACCTGGCAGGATCCTGATGAACTGTGAAACCCCCATACATACCAGGCAGGATCCTGATAATCTGTGAAACCCCCGTACACACCTGGCAGGAGCCTGATACACTGTGAAAACCCCGTACACACCTGGCAGGTTCCTGATGCACAGTGATACCCCATTCACATCTGGCAGGATCCTGATACACTGTGAAACCCCATACACACCTGGCAGGATCCTGATACACTGTGAAACCCCATACACACCTGGCAGGATCCTGATCCACTGTGAAACCCCCATACACACGTGGCAGGATCCTGATACACTGTGAAACCCCAGACACAGCTGGCAGGATCCTGATCCACTGTGAAACCCCCAAACACACCTGGCAGGATCCTGATACACTGTGAAACCCCACAAAAACCTGGCAGGATCCTGATGCACTGTGAAACGCCATAAACACCTGGCAGGATCCTGATCCAATGTGAAACCCCCATACACACCTGGCAGGATCCTGATACACTGTGAAACAACATAGACACCTGGCAGGATCCTGATGCACTGTGAAACCCCATACACACCTGGCAGGATTCAGATGCACTGTGAAACCCCATAAACACCTGGCAGGATCCTGATACACAGTGAAAACCCCATACACACCTGGAAGTATCCTGATGCACGGTGAAACCCCATACACACCTAGCAGGATCCTGATCCACTGTGAAACCCCCATACAAACCTGGCAGGATCCTGATACACTGTGAAACCCCCACACACACCTGGCAGGATCCGGATACACTGTGAAACCCCATACACACCTGGCAGGATCCTGATACACTGTGAAAGCCACATTCACATCCGGCAGGATCCTGATACACTGTGAAAGCCCATAAACACCTGGCAGGATCCTGATCCACTGTGAAGCCCCCATACACACCTGGAAGCATCCTGATACACTGTGAAACCCCAGACACATCTGGCAGGATCCTGGTGCACTGCGAAAACCCGATACACACCGTGCAGATACTGATACACTGTGAAAACCCCATACACACCTGGCTGGATCCTGATCCACCGTGAAAACACCATACACACCTGGCAGGATCCTGATAAACTGTGAAACCACCATACACACCTGGCAGGATCAAGATAAACTGTGAAACCCCCATACACACCTGGCAGGTTCCTGATAAATTGTGAAATCCCCGTACACACCTTGCAGCTTCCTGATCCTCTGTGAAACCCCGTACACACCTGGCAGGATCCTGATCCTCTGTGAATCCCCATACACACCTGGCATAATGCTGATGAACTGTGAAACCCCCATACACACCTGGCAGGATACTGATAATCTGTGAAAAACCCATCCACACCTGGCAGGATCCTGATCCACTGTGAAAACCCCATACACACCTGGCAGGATCCAGATAAACTATGAAACCCCCATACACACCTGGCAGGATCCTGATAGACTGTGAAACCCCCATACACACCTGGCAGGATCCTGATAAACGGTGAAAACCCCATACACACCTGGCAGGATCCTGATATATTGTGAAAGCCCCGTACACACCTTGCAGGATCCTGATCCTCTGTGAAACCCCGTACACACCTGGCAGGATACTGATGAACTGTGAAACCCCCATACATACCAGGCAGGATCCTGATAATCTGTGAAACCCCCGTACACACCTGGCAGGAGCCTGATACACTGTGAAAACCCCGTACACACCTGGCAGGTTCCTGATGCACATTGATATCCCATTCACATCTGGCAGGATCCTGATACACTGTGAAACCCCATACACACCAGGCAGGATCCTGATACACTGTGAAACCCCATACACACCTGGCAGGATCCTGATACACTGTGAAACCCCATACACACCTGGCAGGATCCTGATGCACTATGAAACGCCATACGCACCTGGCAGGATCCTGATCCAATGTGAAACCCCCATACACATCTGGAAGGATCCTGATACACTGTGAAACCCCCATACAAACCTGGCAGGATCCTGATACGCTGTGAAATCCCGATACACAGCTGGAAGGATCAAGATACACTGTGAAACCCCCATACACACCTGGCAGGATGCCGATACACGATGAAACCCCATACACACCTGGCAGGATCCTGATACACTGTGAAAGCCCCATTCACATCCGGCAGGATCCTGATACACGGTGAAACCCCATACACACCTGGCAGGATCCTGATACACTGTGAAACCCCCATACACACCTGGAAGGATCCTGATCCACTGTGAAGCCCCAGACACACCTGGCAGGATCCTGGTGCACTGTGAACACCCCATACACACCTTGCAGATACTGATACACTGTGAAAACCCCATACACACCTGGCAGGATACTGATCCACCGTGAAAACACCATACACACCTGGCAGGATCCTGATAAACTGTGATACCCCCATACACACCTGGAAAGATCCAGATAAACTGTGAAACCCCCATACACACCTGGCAGGATCCTGAAAAATTGTGAAATCCCCGTACACACATGGCAGGATCCTGATCCTCTGTGAAACCCCGTCCACACCTGGCAGGATCCAGATCCTCTGCGAATCCCCAAACACACCTGGCAGGATCCTGATGAACTGTGAAACCCCCATACACACCTGGCAGGATCCTGATAATCTGTGAAATCCCCGTACACACCTGGCAGGAGCCTGATACACTGTGAAAACCCCGTACACCCCTGTCAGTTTCCTGATGCACAGTGCAACCCCATTCACATCTGGAAGGATCCCGTTACACTGTGAAACCACATACACACCTGGAAGGATCCTGATACACTTTGAAACCACATACACGCCTGGTAGGATCCGAATGCACTGTTAAAACCCCATACACACCTTGCAGATCCTGATACACTGTGAAAACCCCTTACACACCTGGCAGGATCCTGATACACTGTGAAACTCCATACAAACCTGGCAGATCCTGATCCACTGTGAAAACCCCGTACACACCTGACAGGATCCTGATCCACTGTGAAAACCCCATACACACCTGGCAGGATCCTGATACACTGTGAAACTCCATACACACCTGGCTGATCCCGATACACTGTGAAAACCCCATACCGACCTGGCAGGATCCTGATCCACTGTGAAAACCCCATACACATCTGGCAGGATCCTGATAAACTGTGAAAACCCCATACCCTCCTGGCAGGATACTGATCCACTGTGAAAACCCCATACACACCTGGCAGGATCCTGATAAACTGTGAAACCCCCATACACACCTGGCAGGATCCTGATAAACTGCGAAACCCACATACACACCTGGCAAGATCCTGATAAATGGTGAAACTCCCAATTACACCTGGCAGTATCCTGATCCACTGTGAAATCCCCATGAACACCTGGCAGGATCCAGATCTACTGTGAAAACCCCATACACACCTGGCCGGATCCTGATCCACTGTGAAAACCCCATAATCACCTGGCAGGATCCTGATAAACTGTGAAAACCCCATACACACCTGGCAGGATTCTGAACCACTGTGAGAACCCCATACACACCTGGCAGGATCCTGATCAACTGTGAAACACACATACACACCTGGCAGGATCCTGATAAACTGTGAAACTCCCATACACACCTGGCAAGAACCTGATAAATGGTGAAGCCCCCATACACACCTGGCAGGATCCTGATATATTGTGAAAACCCCGTACACACCTGGCAGGATCCTGATCCTATGTGAAACCCCGTACACACATGGCAGGAACCTGATATATTGTGCAAACCCCGTACACACCTGGCAGGATCCTGATCCTCTGTGAAACCCTGTACACACCTGGCAGGATCCTGATCCACTGTGAAAAACCCATACACACCTGGCAGGATCCTGATACACTGTGAAAACCCCAAACACACGTGGCAGGACCCTGATACACAGTGAAACCCCAAACACACCTGGCAGGACACTGACGCTCAGTGAAACCCCAAACACACCAGGCAGGACCCTGATCCACTGTGAAAACCCCATACACACCTGGCAGTATCCTGATCCACTGTGAAAACCCCATACACAACTGGCAGGATCCTGATCCACTGTGAAAACCCCAAACACACCTGGCAGGATCCTAATACACAGTGAAACCCCATATACACCTGGCAGGACCCTGATACACAGCGAAACCCCATACACACCAGGCAGGACCCTGATACACAGTGAAACCCCATGCACACCAGGCAGGATCCTGATGCACAGTGAAAACCCCATACACAACTGGCAGGATCCTGATCCACTATGAAAACCCCATACACACCTGGCAGGACCCTGATACACAGTGTATCCCCATACACACCAGGCAGGATACTGATGCACAGTGGAAACCCCATACACAGCTGGCAGGATCCTGATAAACTGTAAAAACCCCATACACACCTGGCAGGATACTGATACACTGTGAAAACCCCATACACACCTGGCAGGATCCTGATACAATGTGACAACACCATCAAAACGTGGCAGGAGCCTGATAAACATGTGAAAAACCCATACACACCTGGCAGGATCCTGATCCACTGTGAAAATCCCAGACACACCTGGCAGGATCCTGATACACTGTGAAAACCCCATACACACCTGGCAGGACTCTGATGCACTGTGAAAACCACATACACACCTGGCTGGATCCTGATAAACTGTCAAAACCCCATACACACCTGGCAGGATCCTGATACACCGTGATAACCCCATACACACCTGGCAGGATCCTGATACACTGTGAAAACCCCATACACACCGGGCAGGAAACTGATAAACTGTGAAAACCCCATACACACCTGCCAGGATCCTGACAAACTGTGAAAACCCCATACACACCTGGCAGGATCCTGATGCACTGTGAAACCCCATAAACACCTGGCTGGATGCTGCTACACTGTGATAACCCCATGCACACCTGGAAGGATCCTGATACTCTGTGAAACCCCATACACACATGGCAGGATCCTGATCCACTGTGAAACCCCCATACACACCTGGCAGGTGCCTGATACACTGTGATCACCCCATACACACCTGGAAGGATCCTGATACACTGTGAAACCCCCAAACACACCTGGTAGGATCCTGATCCACTGTGAAAACCCCATACACACCTGGCAGGATCCCGATAAACTGTGAAACCCCATACACACCTGGCAGGATCCTGATACACTGTGAAAACCCCATTCACATCCAGCAGGTTCCTGATACACTGTGAAACCCCATACACACCTGGAATGATCCTGATACACTGTGAAACGCCAGACACATCTGGCAGGATCCTGGTGCACTGTCAAAACCCAATACACACCTTGCAGATCCTGATACACTGTGAAAACCCCATACACACCTGGCAGGATCCTGAACCACTGTGAAAACCCCATACACACCTGGCAGGAACCTGATAAACTGTGAAACCCCCATACACACCTGGCAGGATCCTGATAAACTGTGAAACCCCCATGCACACCTGGCAGCATTCTGTTAAACGGAGAAACCCCAATACACACCTGGCAGGATCCTGATATATTGTGAAAACCCCATAAACACCTGGCAGGATCCTGATCCTCTGTGAAGCCCCGTACACACCTGGCACGATCCTGATATATTGTGAAAACCCCGTACACACCGGGCAGGGTGCTGATCCTCTGTGAAACCCCGTTCACTCCTGGCAGGATCCTGATTCACTGTGAAAACCCCATACACACCTGGCAGGACTCTGATACACTGTGAAAACCACATACACACCTGGCTGGATCCTGATAAACTGTCAATACCCCAGACACACCTGGCCGGATCCTGATACACCGTGATAACCCCATGCACACCTGGCAGGATCCTGATACACTGTGAAAATCCCATACACACCGGGCAGGAAACTGATAAACTGTGAAAACCCCATACACACCTGCCAGGATCCTGATACACTGTGAAAACCCCATACACACCTGGCAGGATCCTGATGCACTGTGAAACCCCATAAACACCTGGCTGGATCCTGATACACTGTGATAACCCCATGCACACCTGGAAGGATCCTGATACTCTGTGAAACCCCATACACACCTGGCAGGATGCTGATCCACTGTGAAACCCCCATACACACCTGGCAGGTGCCTGATACACTGTGATCACCCCATACACACCTGGAAGGATCCTGATACACTGTGAAACTCCCATACACACCTGGCAGGATCCTGATCCACTGTGAAAACCCCATACACACCTGGCAGGATCCCGATACACTGTGAAACCCCATACACACCTGGCAGGATCCTGATACACTGTGAAACCCCAGACACATCTGGCAGGATCCTGGTGCACTGTCAAAACCCAATACACACCTTGCAGATCCTGATACACTGTGAAAACCCCATACACACCTGGCAGGATCCTGATCCACTGTGAAAACCCCACACACACGGCAGGAACCTGATAAACTGTGAAACCCCCAGACACACCTGGCAGTATCCTGATAAACTGTGAAACCCCCTTACACACCTGGCAGCATCCTGTTAAACGGAGAAACCCCAATACACACCTGGCAGGATCCTGATATATTGTGAAAACCCCAAAAACACCTGGCAGGATCCTGAACCTCTGTGAAAACCCCGTACACACCGGGCAGGGTGCTGATCCTCTGTGAAACCCCGTTCACTCCTGGCAGGATCCTGATTCACTGTGAAAACCCCATACACACCTGGCAGGATCCCGATGAACTGTGAAACCCCCATACACAACCGGCAGGAGCCTGATAATCTGCGAAACCCCCGTACACACCTGGCAGGTTCCTGATGGACAGTGAAACCCCATTCACATCTGGCAGGATCCTGATACACTGTGAAACCCCATACACACATGGCAGGATCCTGATCCACTGTGAAACCCCCATACACACCTGTCAGGATCCTGATAAACTGTGAAAAACCCATACACACCTGGCAGGATCCTGATCCACTGTGAAAACCCCATACACACCTGGCAGGATCCTGATAAACTATGAAACACCCATACACACCTGGCAGGATCCTGATAGACTGTGAAACCCGCATACACACCTGGCAGGATCCTGATAAACGGTGAAACTCCCATGCACACCTGGCAGGATCCTGATATATTGTGAAAGCCACGTACACACCTTGCAGTATCCTGATCCTCTGTGAAACCCCGTACACACCTGGCAGGATCCTGATATATTGTGAAAACCCCGGTCACACCCGGCAGGATCATGATCCTCTGTGAAACCCCATACACACCTGGCAGGATCCTGATGAACTGTGAAACCACTATACACACCTGGCAGGATCCTGATAGTCTGTGAAACCCCCGTACACACGTGGCAGGAGCCTGATACACTGTGAAAACTCCGTACACACCTGGCAGGTTCCTGATGTACAGTGAAACCCCATTCGCATCTGGCAGGATCCTGATACATTGTGAAACCCCATACACACCTGGCAGGATCCCGATACACTGTGAAACCCCATACACACCTGGCAGGATCCTGATACACTGTGAAAACCCCATTCACATCCAGCAGGATCCTGATACACAGTGAAACCCCATGCACACCTGGCAATATCCTGATACACTGTGAAGCCCCCATACACACCTGGAAGGATCGTGATACTCTGTGAAACCCCAGACACATCTGGCGGGATACTGGTGCACTGTCAAACCCAATACACACATTGCAGATCCTGATACACTGTGAAAACCCCATACACACCTGGCAGGATCCTGATCCACTGTGAAAACCCCATACACACCTGGCAGGAACTTGATAAATTGTGAAACCCCATACACACCTGGCAGGATCCTGATAATCAGTGAAACCCCCATACACACCTGGCAGTATCCTGTTAAACGGAGAAACCCCAATACACACCTGGCAGGATCCTGATGAACTGTGAAAACCCTATACACACCTGGCAGGATCCTGATCCACTGTGAAAACCCCATACACACCTGGCAGAATCCGGATAACCAGTGAAACCCCCATACACACCTGGCAGGATCCTGATAAGCTGTGAAACCCACATACACACCTGGCAAGATCCTGATAAATGGTGAAACTCCCATATACACCTGGCAGGATCCTGATCCAATGTGAAATCCCCATGCACACCTGGCAGGATCCTGATCATCTGTGAAACCCTGTCCACACCTGACAGTATCCTGATCCACTGTGAAAAACCCATACACACCTGGCAGGATCCTGATACACTGTGAAAACCCCAAACACACGTGGCAGGACCCTGATACACTGTGAAACCCCATACACACCTGGCAGGACACTGACGCTCAGTGAAACCCCAAACACACCAGGCAGGACCCTGATCCACTGTGAAAACCCCATACACACCTGGCAGGATCCTGATCCACTGTGAAAACCCCATACACAACTGGCAGGATCCTGATCCACTGTGAAAACCGCAAACACACCTGGCAGGATCCTAATACACAGTGAAACCCCATATACACCTGGCAGGACCCTGATACACAGTGAAACCCCATACACACCAGGCAGGATCCTGATGCACAGTGAAAACCCCATACACAACTGGCAGGATCCTGATCCACTATGAAAACGCCATACACACCTTGCAGGACCCTGATACACAGTGTATCCCCATACACACCAGGCAGGATACTGATGCACAGTGGAAACCCCATACACAGCTGGCAGGATCCTGATAAACTGTAAAAACCCCATACACACCTGGCAGGATACTGATACACTGTGAAAACCCCATACACACCTGGCAGGATCCTGATACAATGTGACAACACCATCAACACGTGGCAGGAGCCTGATAAACATGTGGAAAAACCCATACACACCTGGCAGGATCCTGATCCACTGTGAAAATCCCAGACACACCTGGCAGGATCCTGATACACTGTGAAAACCCCATACACACCTGGCAGGACTCTGATGCACTGTGAAAACCACATACACACCTGGCTGGATCCTGGTAAACTGTCAAAACCCCATACACACCTGGCAGGATTCTGATACACCGTGATAGCCCCATACACACCTGGCAGGATCCTGATGCACTGTGAAAACCACATACACACCGGGCAGGAAACTGATAAACTGTGAAAACCCCATACACACCTGCCAGGATCCTGATAAACTGTGAAAACCCCATACACACCTGGCAGGATCCTGATGCACTGTGAAACCCCATAAACACCTGGCTGGATCCTGCTACACTGTGATAACACCATGCACACCTGGAAGGATCCTGATACTCTGTGAAACCCCATACACACCTGGCAGGATCCTGATCCACTGTGAAACTCCCATACACACCTGGCAGGTGCCTGATACACTGTGATCACCCCATACACACCTGGAAGGATCCTGATACACTGTGAAACCCCCAGACACACCTGGAAGGATCCTGATCCACTGTGAAAACCCCATACACACCTGGCAGGATCCCGATAAACTGTGAAACCCCATACACACCTGGCAGGATCCTGATACACTGTGAAAACCCCATTCACATCCAGCAGGTTCCTGATACACTGTGAAACCCCATACACACCTGGCAGGATCCTGATACACTGTGAAAACCCCATTCACATCCAGCAGGTTCCTGATACACTGTGAAACCCCATACACACCTAGCAGGATCCTGATACACTGTGAAAACCCCATACACACCTGGCAGGATCCTGATACAATGTGACAACACCATCAACACGTGGCAGGAGCCTGATAAACATGTGGAAAAACCCATACACACCTGGCAGGATCCTGATCCACTGTGAAAATCCCAGACACACCTGGCAGGATCCTGATACACTGTGAAAACCCCATACACACCTGGCAGGACTCTGATGCACTGTGAAAACCACATACACACCTGGCTGGATCCTGGTAAACTGTCAAAACCCCATACACACCTGGCAGGATACTGATACACCGTGATAGCCCCATACACACCTGGCAGGATCCTGATGCACTGTGAAAACCACATACACACCGGGCAGGAAACTGATAAACTGTGAAAACCCCATACACACCTGCCAGGATCCTGATAAACTGTGAAAACCCCATACACACCTGGCAGGATCCTGATGCACTGTGAAACCCCATAAACACCTGGCTGGATCCTGCTACACTGTGATAACACCATGCACACCTGGAAGGATCCTGATACTCTGTGAAACCCCATACACACCTGGCAGGATCCTGATCCACTGTGAAACCCCCATTCACACCTGGCAGGTGCCTGATACACTGTGATCACCCCATACACACCTGGAAGGATCCTGATACACTGTGAAACCCCCAAACACACCTGGCAGGATCCTGATCCACTGTGAAAACCCCATACAAACCTGGCAGGATCCCAATAAACTGTGAAACCCCATACACACCTGGCAGGATCCTGATACACTGTGAAAACCCCATTCACATCCAGCAGGTTCCTGATACACTGTGAAACCCCATACACACCTGGCAGGATCCTGATACACTGTGAAACCCCCATACACACGTGGAATGATCCTGATACACTGTGAAACGCCAGACACATCTGGCAGGATCCTGGTGCACTGTCAAAACCCAATACACATCTTGCAGATCCTGAAACACTGTGAAAACCCCATACACACCTGGCAGGATCCTGATCCACTGTGAAAACCCCATACACACCTGGCAGGAACCTGATAAACTGTGAAACCCCCATACACAGGCAGGATCCTGATAAACTGTGAAACCCCCATGCACACCTGGCAGCATTCTGTTAAACGGAGAAACCCCAATACACACCTGGCAGGATCCTGATATATTGTGAAAACCCCATAAACACCTGGCAGGATCCTGATCCTCTGTGAAACCCCGTACACACCTGGCACGATCCTGATATATTGTGAAAACCCCGTACACACCGGGCAGGGTGCTGATCCTCTGTGAAACCCCGTTCACTCCTGGCAGGATCCTGATTCACTGAGAAAACCCCATACACACCTGGCAGGACTCTGATACACTGTGAAAACCACATACACACCTGGCTGGATCCTGATAAACTGTCAAAACCCCAGACACACCTGGCAGGATCCTGATACACCGTGATAACCCCATGCACACCTGGCAGGATCCTGATACACTGTGAAAACCCCATACACACCGGGCAGGAAACTGATAAACTGTGAAAACCCCATACACACCTGCCAGGATCCTGATAAACTGTGAAAACCCCATACACACCTGGCAGGATCCTGATGCACTGTGAAACCCCATAAACACCTGGCTGGATCCTGATACACTGTGATAACCCCATGCACACCTGGAAGGATCCTGATACTCTGTGAAACCCCATACACACCTGGCAGGATGCTGATCCACTGTGAAACCTCCATACACACCTGGCAGGTGCCTGATACACTGTGATCACCCCATACACACCTGGAAGGATCCTGATACACTGTGAAACCCCCATACACACCTGGCAGGATCCTGATCCACTGTGCAAACCCCATACACACCTGGCAGGATCCCGATACACTGTGAAACCCCATACACACCTGGCAGGATCCTGATACACTGTGAAACCCCAGACACATCTGGCAGGATCCTGGTGCACTGTCAAAACCCAATACACACCTTGCAGATCCTGATACACTGTGAAAACCCCATACACACCTGGCAGGATCCTGATCCACTGTGAAAACCCCACACACACGGCAGGAACCTGATAAACTGTGAAACCCCCATACACACCTGGCAGTATCCTGATAAACTGTGAAACCCCCATACATACCTGACAGCATCCTGTTAAACGGAGAAACCCCAATACACACCTGGCAGGATCCTGATATATTGTGAAAACCCCAAAAACACCTGGCAGGATCCTGATCCTCTGTGAAACCCCGTACACAACTGGCACGATCCTGATATATTGTGAAAACCCCGTACACACCGGGCAGGGTGCTGATCCTCTGTGAAACCCCGTTCACTCCTGGCAGGATCCTGATTCACTGTGAAAACCCCATACACACCTGGCAGGATCCCGATGAACTGTGAAACCCCCATACACAACTGGCAGGAGCCTGATAATCTGCGAAACCCCCGTACACACCTGGCAGGTTCCTGATGGACAGTGAAACCCCATTCACATCTGGCAGGATCCTGATACACTGTGAAACCCCATACACACATGGCAGGATCCTGATCCACTGTGAAACCCCCATACACACCTGTCAGGATCCTGATAAACTGTGAAAAACCCATACACACCTGGCAGGATCCTGATCCACTGTGAAAACCCCATACACACCTGGCAGGATCCTGATAAACTATGAAACACCCATACACACCTGGCAGGATCCTGATAGACTGTGAAACCCGCATACACACCTGGCAGGATCCTGATAAACGGTGAAACTCCCATGCACACCTGGCAGGATCCTGATATATTGTGAAAGCCACGTACACACCTTGCAGTATCCTGATCCTCTGTGAAACCCCGTACACACCTGGCAGGATCCTGATAGATTGTGAAAACCCCGGTCACACCTGGCAGGATCATGATCCTCTGTGAAACCCCATACACACCTGGCAGGATCCTGATGAACTGTGAAACCACTATACACACCTGGCAGGATCCTGATAATCTGTGAAACACCCGTACACACCTGGCAGGAGCCTGATACACTGTGAAAACGCCGTACACACCTGGCAGGTTCCTGATGCACAGTGAAACCCCATTCGCATCTGGCAGGATCCTGATACACTGTGAAACCCCATACACACCTGGCAGGATCCCGATACACTGTGAAACCCCATATACACCTGGCAGGATCCTGATACACAGTGAAACCCCATGCACACCTGGCAATATCCTGATACACTGTGAAAACCCCATACACACCTGGCAGGATCCGGATAACCAGTGAAACCCCCATACACACCTGGCAGGATCCGGATAACCAGTGAAACCCCCATACACACCTGGCAGGATCCTGATAAACTGTGAAACCCACATACACACCTGGCAAGATCCTGATAAATGGTGAAACTCCCATATACACCTGCCAGGAACCTGATCCACTGTGAAATCCCCATGCACACCTGGCAGGATCCTGATCCACTGCGAAAACCCCATACTCACCTGGCAGGACTCTGATGCACTGTGAAAACCACATACACCCCTGGCTGGATCCTGATAAACTGTCAAAACCCCATACACACCTGGCAGGATCCTGATACTCTGTGAAACCCCATACACACCTGGCAGGATCCTGATCCACTGTGAAACCCCCATACACACCTGGCAGGTGCCTGATACACTGTGATCACCCCATACACACCTGGAAGGATCCTGATACACTGTGAAACCCCCAAACACACCTGGCAGGATCCTGATCCACTGTGAAAACCCCATACACACCTGGCAGGATCCCGATAAACTGTGAAACCCCATACACACCTGGCAGGATCCTGATACACTGTGAAAACCCCATTCACATCCAGCAGGTTCCTGATACACTGTGAAACCCCATACACACCTGGCAGGATCCTGATACACTGTGAGACCCCCATACACACCTGGAATGATCCTGATACACTGTGAAAACCCCATACACACCTGGCAGGATCCTGATCCACTGTGAAAACCCCATACACACCTGGCAGGAACCTGATAAACTGTGAAACCCCCATACACACCTGGCAGGATCCTGATAAACTGTGAAACCCCCATGCACACCTGGCAGCATTCTGTTCAACGGAGAAACCCCAATACACACCTGGCAGGATCCTGATATATTGTGAAAACCCCATAAACACCTGGCAGGATCCTGATCCTCTGTGTAACCCCGTACACACCTGGCACGATCCTGATATATTGTGAAAACCCCGTACACACCGGGCAGGGTGCTGATCCTCTGTGAAACCCCGTTCACTCCTGGCAGGATCCTGATTCACTGTGAAAACCCCAAACACACCTGGCAGGACTCTGATACACTGTGAAAACCACATACACACCTGGCTGGATCCTGATAAACTGTCAAAACCCCAGACACACCTGGCAGGATCCTGATACACCGTGATAACCCCATGCACACCTGGCAGGATCCTGATACACTGTGAAAACCCCATACACACCGGGCAGGAAACTGATAAACTGTGAAAACCCCATACACACCTGCCAGGATCCTGATAAACTTTGAAAACCCCATACACACCTGGCAGGGTCCTGATGCACTGTGAAACCCCATAAACACCTGGCTGGATCCTGATACACTGTGATAACCCCATGCACACCTGGAAGGATCCTGATACTCTGTGAAACCCCATACACACCTGGCAGGATGCTGATCCACTGTGAAACCCCCATACACACCTGGCAGGTGCCTGATACACTGTGATCACCCCATACACACCTGGAAGGATCCTGATACACTGTGAAACCCCCATACACACCTGGCAGGATCCTGATCCACTGTGAAAACCCCATACACACCTGGCAGGATCCCGATACACTGTGAAACCCCATACACACCTGGCAGGATCCTGATACACTGTGAAACCCCAGACACATCTGGCAGGATCCTGGTGCACTGTCAAAACCCAATACACACCTTGCAGATCCTGATAAACTGTGAAACCCCCATACACACCTGGCAGTATCCTGATAAACTGTGAAACCCCCATACATACCTGACAGCATCCTGTTAAACGGAGAAACCCCAATACACACCTGGCAGGATCCTGATATATTGTGAAAACCCCAAAAACACCTGGCAGGATCCTGATCCTCTGTGAAACCCCGTACACAACTGGCACGATCCTGATATATTGTGAAAACCCCATACACACGTGGAATGATCCTGATACACTGTGAAACGCCAGACACATCTGGCAGGATCCTGGTGCACTGTCAAAACCCAATACACATCTTGCAGATCCTGAAACACTGTGAAAACCCCATACACACCTGGCAGGATCCTGATCCACTGTGAAAACCCCATACACACCTGGCAGGAACCTGATAAACTGTGAAACCCCCATACACAGGCAGGATCCTGATAAACTGTGAAACCCCCATGCACACCTGGCAGCATTCTGTTAAACGGAGAAACCCCAATACACACCTGGCAGGATCCTGATATATTGTGAAAACCCCATAAACACCTGGCAGGATCCTGATCCTCTGTGAAACCCCGTACACACCTGGCACGATCCTGATATATTGTGAAAACCCCGTACACACCGGGCAGGGTGCTGATCCTCTGTAAAACCCCGTTCACTCCTGGCAGGATCCTGATTCACTGTGAAAACCCCAAACACACCTGGCAGGACTCTGATACACTGTGAAAACCACATACACACCTGGCTGGATCCTGATAAACTGTCAAAACCCCAGACACACCTGGCAGGATCCTGATACACCGTGATAACCCCATGCACACCTGGCAGGATCCTGATACACTGTGAAAACCCCATACACACCGGGCAGGAAACTGATAAACTGTGAAAACCCCATACACACCTGCCAGGATCCTGATACACTGTGATAACCCCATGCACAACTGGAAGGATCCTGATACTCTGTGAAACCCCATACACACCTGGCAGGATGCTGATCCACTGTGAAACCTCCATACACACCTGGCAGGTGCCTGATACACTGTGATCACCCCATACACACCTGGAAGGATCCTGATACACTGTGAAACCCCCATACACACCTGGCAGGATCCTGATCCACTGTGCAAACCCCATACACACCTGGCAGGATCCCGATACACTGTGAAACCCCATACACACCTGGCAGGATCCTGATACACTGTGAAACCCCAGACACATCTGGCAGGATCCTGGTGCACTGTCAAAACCCAATACACACCTTGCAGATCCTGATACACTGTGAAAACCCCATACACACCTGGCAGGATCCTGATCCACTGTGAAAACCCCACACACACGGCAGCAACCTGATAAACTGTGAAACCCCCATACACACCTGGCAGTATCCTGATAAACTGTGAAACCCCCATACATACCTGACAGCATCCTGTTAAACGGAGAAACCCCAATACACACCTGGCAGGATCCTGATATATTGTGAAAACCCCAAAAACACCTGGCAGGATCCTGATCCTCTGTGAAACCCCGTACACAACTGGCACGATCCTGATATATTGTGAAAACCCCGTACACACCGGGCAGGGTGCTGATCCTCTGTGAAACCCCGTTCACTCCTGGCAGGATCCTGATTCACTGTGAAAACCCCATACACACCTGGCAGGATCCCGATGAACTGTGAAACCACCATACACAACTGGCAGGAGCCTGATAATCTGCGAAACCCCCGTACACACCTGGCAGGTTCCTGATGGACAGTGAAACCCCATTCACATCTGGCAGGATCCTGATACACTGTGAAACCCCATACACACATGGCAGGATCCTGATCCACTGTGAAACCCCCATACACACCTGTCAGGATCCTGATAAACTGTGAAAAACCCATACACACCTGGCAGGATCCTGATCCACTGTGAAAACCCCATACACACCTGGCAGGATCCTGATAAACTATGAAACACCCATACACACCTGGCAGGATCCTGATAGACTGTGAAACCCGCATACACACCTGGCAGGATCCTGATAAACGGTGAAACTCCCATGCACACCTGGCAGGATCCTGATATATTGTGAAAGCCACGTACACACCTTGCAGTATCCTGATCCTCTGTGAAACCCCGTACACACCTGGCAGGATCCTGATAGATTGTGAAAACCCCGGTCACACCTGGCAGGATCATGATCCTCTGTGAAACCCCATACACACCTGGCAGGATCCTGATGAACTGTGAAACCACTATACACACCTGGCAGGATCCTGATAATCTGTGAAACACCCGTACACACCTGGCAGGAGCCTGATACACTGTGAAAACGCCGTACACACCTGGCAGGTTCCTGATGCACAGTGAAACCCCATTCGCATCTGGCAGGATCCTGATACACTGTGAAACCCCATACACACCTGGCAGGATCCCGATACACTGTGAAACCCCATATACACCTGGCAGGATCCTGATACACAGTGAAACCCCATGCACACCTGGCAATATCCTGATACACTGTGAAAAACCCATACACACCTGGCAGGATCCGGATAACCAGTGAAACCCCCATACACACCTGGCAGGATCCTGATAAACTGTGAAACCCACATACACACCTGGCAAGATCCTGATAAATGGTGAAACTCCCATATACACCTGCCAGGATCCTGATCCACTGTGAAATCCCCATGCACACCTGGCAGGATCCTGATCCACTGCGAAAACCCCATACTCACCTGGCAGGACTCTGATGCACTGTGAAAACCACATACACACCTGGCTGGATCCTGATAAACTGTCAAAACCCCATACACACCTGGCAGGATCCTGATACTCTGTGAAACCCCATACACACCTGGCAGGATCCTGATCCACTGTGAAACCCCCATACACACCTGGCAGGTGCCTGATACACTGTGATCACCCCATACACACCTGGAAGGATCCTGATACACTGTGAAACCCCCAAACACACCTGGCAGGATCCTGATCCACTGTGAAAACCCCATACACACCTGGCAGGATCCCGATAAACTGTGAAACCCCATACACACCTGGCAGGATCCTGATACACTGTGAAAACCCCATTCACACCCAGCAGGTTCCTGAAACACTGTGAAACCCCATACACACCTGGCAGGATCCTGATACACTGTGAGACCCCCATACACACCTGGAATGATCCTGATACACTGTGAAAACCCCATACACACCTGGCAGGATCCTGATCCACTGTGAAAACCCCATACACACCTGGCAGGAACCTGATAAACTGTGAAACCCCCATACACACCTGGCAGGATCCTGATAAACTGTGAAACCCCCATGCACACCTGGCAGCATTCTGTTCAACGGAGAAACCCCAATACACACCTGGCAGGATCCTGATATATTGTGAAAACCCCATAAACACCTGGCAGGATCCTGATCCTCTGTGAAACCCCGTACACACCTGGCACGATCCTGATATATTGTGAAAACCCCGTACACACCGGGCAGGGTGCTGATCCTCTGTGAAACCCCGTTCACTCCTGGCAGGATCCTGATTCACTGTGAAAACCCCAAACACACCTGGCAGGACTCTGATACACTGTGAAAACCACATACACACCTGGCTGGATCATGATAAACTGTCAAAACCCCAGACACACCTGGCAGGATCCTGATACACCGTGATAACCCCATGCACACCTGGCAGGATCCTGATACACTGTGAAAACCCCATACACACCGGGCAGGAAACTGATAAACTGTGAAAACCCCATACACACCTGCCAGGATCCTGATAAACTTTGAAAACCCCATACACACCTGGCAGGGTCCTGATGCACTGTGAAACCCCATAAACACCTGGCTGGATCCTGATACACTGTGATAACCCCATGCACACCTGGAAGGATCCTGATACTCTGTGAAACCCCATACACACCTGGCAGGATGCTGATCCACTGTGAAACCCCCATACACACCTGGCAGGTGCCTGATACACTGTGATCACCCCATACACACCTGGAAGGATCCTGATACACTGTGAAACCCCCATACACACCTGGCAGGATCCTGATCCACTGTGAAAACCCCATACACACCTGGCAGGATCCCGATACACTGTGAAACCCCATACACACCTGGCAGGATCCTGATACACTGTGAAACCCCAGACACATCTGGCAGGATCCTGGTGCACTGTCAAAACCCAATACACACCTTGCAGATCCTGATAAACTGTGAAACCCCCATACACACCTGGCAGTATCCTGATAAACTGTGAAACCCCCATACATACCTGACAGCATCCTGTTAAACGGAGAAACCCCAATACACACCTGGCAGGATCCTGATATATTGTGAAAACCCCAAAAACACCTGGCAGGATCCTGATCCTCTGTGAAACCCCGTACACAACTGGTACGATCCTGATATATTGTGAAAACCCCGTACACACCGGGCAGGGTGCTGATCCTCTGTGAAACCCCGTTCACTCCTGGCAGGATCCTGATTCACTGTGAAAACCCCATACACACCTGGCAGGATCCCGATGAACTGTGAAACCCCCATACACAACTGGCAGGAGCCTGATAATCTGCGAAACCCCCGTACACACCTGGCAGGTTCCTGATGGACAGTGAAACCCCATTCACATCTGGCAGGATCCTGATACACTGTGAAACCCCATACACACATGGCAGGATCCTGATCCACTGTGAAACCCCCATACAAACCTGTCAGGATCCTGATAAACTGTGAAAAACCCATACACACCTGGCAGGATCCTGATCCACTGTGAAAACCCCATACACACCTGGCAGGATCCTGATAAACTATGAAACACCCATACACACCTGGCAGGATCCTGATAGACTGTGAAACCCGCATACACACCTGGCAGGATACTGATAAACGGTGAAACTCCCATGCACACCTGTCAGGATCCTGATATATTGTGAAAGCCACGAACACACCTTGCAGTATCCTGATCCTCTGTGAAACCCCGTACACACCTGGCAGGATCCTGATATATTGTGAAAACCCCGGTCACACCTGGCAGGATCATGATCCTCTGTGAAACCCCATACACACCTGGCAGGATCCTGCTGAACTGTGAAACCACTATACACACCTGGCAGGATCCTGATAATCTGTGAAACCCCCGTACACACCTGGCAGGTTCCTGATGCACAGTGAAAACCCATTCGCATCTGGCAGGATCCTGATACACTGTGAAACCCCACACACACCTGGCAGGATCACGATGCACTGTGAAACCCCAGACACACCTGGCAGGATCCTGATACACTGTGAAAACCCCATTCACATCCAGCAGGATCCTGATACACAGTGAAACCCCATGCACACCTGGAAGGATCGTGATACTCTGTGAAACCCCAGACACATCTGGCGGGATACTGGTGCACTGTCAAACCCAATACACACATTGCAGATCCTGATACACTGTGAAACCCCATACACACCTGGCAGGATCCTGATCCACTGTGAAAACCCCATACACACCTGGCCGGATCCTTATAATCAGTGAAACCCCCATACACACCTGGCAGTATCCTGTTAAACGGAGAAACCCCAATACACACCTGGCAGGATCCTGATGAACTGTGAAAACCCTATACACACCTGGCAGCATCCTGATCCACTGTGAAAACCCCATACACACCTGGTAGGATCCGGATAACCAGTGAAACCCCCATACACACCTGGCAGGATCCTGATAAACTGTGAAACCCACATACACACCTGGCAAGATACTGATAAATGGTGAAACTCCCATATACACCTGGCAGGATCCTGATCCACTGTGAAATACCCATGCACACCTGGCAGGATCCTGATCCACTGCGAAAACCCCATACTCACCTGGCAGGATACTGATAAACTGCGAAAACCCCATACACACCTGGCAGGATTCTGAACCACTGTGAAAACCCCATCCACACCTGGCAGGATCCTGATAAACTGTGAAACACCCATGCACACCTGGCAGGATCCTGATAAACTGTGAAACCCCCATGCACACCTGGCAAGATCCTGATTTATTGTGAAAACCCCGGACACACCTGGCAGGAACCTGCCATATTGTGCAAACCCCGTACACACCTGGCAGGATCCTGTTCCTCTGTGAAACCCCGTCCACAACTGGCAGGATCCTGATCCACTGTGAAAACGCCATACACACCTGGCAGGATCCTGATGAACTGTGAAACCCCCATACACACCAGGCAGGATCCTGATAATCTGTGAAACCCCCGTTCACACCTGGCAGGAGCCTGATACACTGTGAAAACCCCGCACACACCTGGCACGTTCCTGATGCACATTGAAACCCCATTCACATCTGGCAGTATCCTGATACACTGTGAAAACCCCACACACATCTGGCAGGATCCTGATCCACTGTGAAATCCCATTCACGTATGGCAGGATCCTGATGCACTGTGTACCCCCGTTCACATCTGGCAGGACACTGATCCACTGTGAAAACCCCAAGCACACCTGGCAGGATACTAATACACTGTAAAAACCCCATTCACAACTGGCAGGATCCTGATGCACAGTGAAACCCCAATCACACCTGGCAGGAACCTGATACACAGTGAATCCCCATTCACATCTGGCAGGATCCTGATCCACTGTAAAACCCCATGCACACCTGGCAGGATCCTGATCCACAGTGAAAACCCCATACACACTTGGCAGGATCCTCAACCACCGTTAAACCGCCATACACACCGGCCACGTTCCTGATACACTGTGAAAAGCCCATTCTCACCTGGCAGGTTCCTGATCCACTGTGAAACCCCATTCACATCTGGCAGGATCCTGATACACTGTGAAATCCCAGTCACACCTGGCAGGATTCTGATCCACTGTGAAACCCCACACACTCCTGGCAGGACCCTGATACACAGTGAAAACACCATGCACACCTGGCAGGATCCTGATGCACTGTGAAAACCCCATTCACACCTGGCAGAATCCTGATACACTCTGAAACCACATACACACCTGGCAGGATCCCGATACACTGTGAAACCCCCATACACATCTGGCAGGATCCTGATGTGCAGTGAAACCCCATTCACAAATGGCAGGATCCTGCTACACTTTGAAACCCCATACAAACCTGGCAGGAACCTGATCCACTGTGAAAACCCATTCACACCTGGCAGGATCCTGATACACTGTGAAAACCCCATACACACCAGGCAGGATCCTGATCCACGGTGAAAACCCCCCACACACATGGCAGGATCCTGATCCACTGTGAAACCCCATTCACCTCTGACAGGATCCTGATACTCTGTGAAACCCCATAAACACCTGGCAGGCTCCTGATCCACTGTGAAACCCCATTCACCTCTGGCAGGATGCTGATACTCTGTGAAAACCTCATACACACCTGGCAGGATCCTGATCCACAGTGAAAACCCCATACACCCCTGGCAGGATCCTCAACCACCGTTAAACCGCCATACACACCGGCCACGTTCCTGATACACTGTGAAAAGCCCATTCTCACCTGGCAGGTTCCTGATCCACTGTGAAACCCCATTCACATCTGGCAGGATCCTGATACACTGTGAAATCCCAGTCACACCTGGCAGGATTCTGATCCACTGTGAAACCCCACACACTCCTGGCAGTACCCTGATACACAGTGAAAACACCATGCACACCTGGCAGGATCCTGATGCACTGTGAAAACCCCATGCACACCTGGCAGAATCCTGATACACTCTGAAACCACATACACACCTGGCAGGATCCCGATACACTGTGAAACCCCCATACACATCTGGCAGGATCCTGATGTGCAGTGAAACCCCATTCACAAATGGCAGGATCCTGCTACACTTTGAAACCCCATACAAACCTGGCAGGAACCTGATCCACTGTGAAAACCCATTCACACCTGGCAGGATCCTGATACACTGTGAAAACCCCATACACACCAGGCAGGATCCTGATCCACGGTGAAAACCCCCCACACACATGGCAGGATCCTGATCCACTGTGAAACCCCATTCACCTCTGACAGGATCCTGATACTCTGTGAAACCCCATAAACACCTGGCAGGCTCCTGATCCACTGTGAAACCCCATTCACCTCTGGCAGGATGCTGATACTCTGTGAAAACCTCATACACAACTGGCAGGATCCTGATCCACTGTGAAAACCCCATAAAAACCTGGCATGATCCTGATGCACTGTGAAACCCCCATACACAACTGGCAGGATCCTGATGCACTGTGCAATCCCCATACACACCAGGCAGGATCCTGATAAACTATGAAAACCCCGTACACATCTGGCAGGATCCTGATCCTCTGTGAATCCCCATTCACACCTTGCAGGATCCTCACAAAATGTGAAAACCCCAGACACTTCTGGCAGGATCCTGACACACTGTGAAAACCAAGACACATCTGGCAGGATTCTGATGCACTGTGAAAACCCCATACACACCTGGCAGGATCCTGATACACTGTGAAAAACCCATGCACACCTGGCAGGATCCTGATGCACTGTGAATACCCCATGCATACCTGGCAGGGTCCTGACACACTCTGAAACCCCATACACTCCTGGCAGGATCCTGATACACTGTGAAACACCCATACACATCTGGAAGGATCCTGATGCACTGTGATAACACCATAAACATCTGGCAGTATCCTGATACACTGTGAAACCCCATGCACACCTGGCAGGAACCTGATACACTGTGAAAATCGCATTCACATCTGTCAGGATCCTGATACACTGTGAAACTCCATACACACCTGGCTGGATCCTCAACCACTGTGAAACCCCCATACACACCTGGCAGGATCCTGATAAACTGTGAAACCCCCATGCACACCTGACAGGATCCTGATGTGCTGTGAAACCCCATTCACATCTGGCAGGATCCTGATGTGCAGTGAAACCCCATTCACGTCCGGCAGGAACCTGATACACTGTGAAAACCCACACAAACCTGGCAGGATCCTAATCCACTGTGAAACATCATTCACACCTGGCAGGATCCTGATGAACTTTGAAAACCCCATACACACCTGGCAGGATCCTGATCCACTGTGAATACCCCTACACACATGGCAGAATCCTGAACCACTGTGAAACCCCATTCACATCTGGCAGGAACCCCGTCCACACCTGGCAGGATCCGGATGCACAGTGAAACCCCATTCACATCTGGCAGGATCCTGATACCCTGTGAAACCCCATAAACACCTGGCAGGAACCTGATGCACTGTGAAAACCCCATACACACCTGGCAGGATCGTGATACACTGTGAAAACACCATACACACCTGGCAGGATCCTGAAACTCGTTGAAAACCCCACAAAGACCTGGCAGGATCCTGATGCACTGTGAAATCCCCAGACACACCTGGCAGGATCCTGATACACTGTGAAAACCCCATACACTCCTGGCAGGGTCCTGGTACACTCTGAATCATCAAACACACCTGGCACGATCCTGATACACTGTGAAACCCCCATACACACGTGGCAAGATCCTGATCCACTGTGAAACCCCTTACACACAAGGCAGGATCCTGATAAACTGTGAAAACACCGTACACACCTGGCAGGATCCTGATCCGCTTTGAAACCCCATTCACACCTTGCAGGATTTTCATAAAATGTGAAACCCCCAGACACACCGGTCTGGTTCCTGGAGCACTGTGAAACCCCATTCACACCTTGCAAGATCCTCAGACGCTGTGAAATACCCAGACACATCTGGCAGGATCCTGATGCATTGTGAAACCCCATACACATCTGGCAGGATCCTGATGCACTGTGAAACCCCAGACACATCTGGCAGGATCCGGATACACTATGAAAACCCCATACACACCTCGCAGGATCCTGATCTACTGTGAAAACCCCTTACACACCTGGCAGGATCCTGATACAGTGTGAAAACCCCATACACACCTGGCAGGATCCTGATCCACTGTGAAACCCCCATACACATCTGGCAGGACACTGATCCACTGTGAAAACCCCAAGCACACCTGGCAGGATACTAATACACTGTAAAAACCCCATTCACAACTGGCAGGATCCTGATGCACAGTGAAACCCCAATCACACCTGGCAGGAACCTGATACACAGTGAATCCCCATTCACATCTGGCAGGATCCTGATCCACTGTAAAACCCCATGCACACCTGGCAGGATCCTGATCCACAGTGAAAACCCCATACACACTTGGCAGGTTCCTCAACCACCGTTAAACCGCCATACACACCGGCCACGTTACTGATACACTGTGAAAAGCCCATTCTCACCTGGCAGGTTCCTGATCCACTGTGAAACCCCATTCACATCTGGCAGGATCCTGATACACTGTGAAATCCCAGTCACACCTGGCAGGATTCTGATCCACTGTGAAACCCCACACACTCCTGGCAGGACCCTGATACACAGTGAAAACACCATGCACACCTGGCAGGATCCTGATGCACTGTGAAAACCCCATGCACACCTGGCAGAATCCTGATACACTCTGAAACCACATACACACCTGGCAGGATCCCGATACACTGTGAAACCCCCATACACATCTGGCAGGATCCTGATGTGCAGTGAAACCCCATTCACAAATGGCAGGATCCTGCTACACTTTGAAACCCCATACAAACCTGGCAGGAACCTGATCCACTGTGAAAACCCATTCACACCTGGCAGGATCCTGATACACTGTGAAAACCCCATACACACCAGGCAGGATCCTGATCCACGGTGAAAACCCCCCACACACATGGCAGGATCCTGATCCACTGTGAAACCCCATTCACCTCTGACAGGATCCTGATACTCTGTGAAACCCCATAAACACCTGGCAGGCTCCTGATCCACTGTGAAACCCCATTCACCTCTGGCAGGATCCTGATACTCTGTGAAAACCTCATACACAACTGGCAGGATCCTGATCCACTGTGAAAACCCCATACACCCCTGGCAGGATCCTGATACCCTGTGAAAACCCCATAAAAACCTGGCATGATCCTGATGCACTGTGAAACCCCCATACACAACTGGCAGGATCCTGATGCACTGTGCAATCCCCATACACACCAGGCAGGATCCTGATAAACTATGAAAACCCCGTACACATCTGGCAGGATCCTGATCCTCTGTGAATCCCCATTCACACCTTGCAGGATCCTCACAAAATGTGAAAACCCCAGACACTTCTGGCAGGATCCTGACACACTGTGAAAACCAAGACACATCTGGCAGGATTCTGATGCACTGTGAAAACCCCATACACACCTGGCAGGATCCTGATACACTGTGAAAAACCCATGCACACCTGGCAGGATCCTGATGCACTGTGAATACCCCATGCATACCTGGCAGGGTCCTGACACACTCTGAAACCCCATACACTCCTGGCAGGATCCTGATACACTGTGAAACACCCATACACATCTGGAAGGATCCTGATGCACTGTGATAACACCATAAACATCTGGCAGTATCCTGATACACTGTGAAACCCCATGCACACCTGGCAGGAACCTGATACACTGTGAAAATCGCATTCACATCTGTCAGGATCCTGATACACTGTGAAACTCCATACACACCTGGCTGGATCCTCAACCACTGTGAAACCCCCATACACACCTGGCAGGATCCTGATAAACTGTGAAACCCCCATGCACACCTGACAGGATCCTGATGTGCTGTGAAACCCCATTCACATCTGGCAGGATCCTGATGTGCAGTGAAACCCCATTCACGTCCGGCAGGAACCTGATACACTGTGAAAACCCACACAAACCTGGCAGGATCCTGATCCACTGTGAAACATCATTCACACCTGGCAGGATCCTGATGAACTTTGAAAACCCCATACACACCTGGCAGGATCCTGATCCACTGTGAATACCCCTACACACATGGCAGGATCCTGATCCACTGTGAAACCCCATTCACATCTGGCAGGAACCCCGTCCACACCTGGCAGGATCCGGATGCACAGTGAAACCCCATTCACATCTGGCAGGATCCTGATACCCTGTGAAACCCCATAAACACCTGGCAGGAACCTGATGCACTGTGAAAACCCCATACACACCTGGCAGGATCGTGATACACTGTGAAAACACCATACACACCTGGCAGGATCCTGAAACTCGTTGAAAACCCAACAAAGACCTGGCAGGATCCTGATGCACTGTGAAATCCCCAGACACACCTGGCAGGATCCTGATACACTGAGAAAACCCCATACACTCCTGGCAGGGTCCTGGTACACTCTGAATCATCAAACACACCTGGCACGATCCTGATACACTGTGAAACCCCCATACACACGTGGCAAGATCCTGATCCACTGTGAAACCCCTTACACACAAGGCAGGATCCTGATAAACTGTGAAAACACCGTACACACCTGGCAGGATCCTGATCCGCTTTGAAACCCCATTCACACCTTGCAGGATTCTCACAAAATGTGAAACCCCCAGACACACCGGTCTGGTTCCTGGAGCACTGTGAAACCCCATTCACACCTTGCAAGATCCTCAGACGCTGTGAAATACCCAGACACATCTGGCAGGATCCTGATGCATTGTGAAACCCCATACACATCTGGCAGGATCCTGATGCACTGTGAAACCCCAGATACACCTGGCCGGATCCTGATGCACTGTGAAAACCCCATGCACACCTGGCAGGATGCTGATGCACTCTGTAACCCCATACACACCTGGCAGGATCCTGATACACTGTGAAACTCCCATACACATCTGGAAGTATCCTGATCCACTGTGAAACCCCAGACACATCTGGCAGGATCCTGATACACTCTGAAACCCCATACACACCTGGCAGGATCCTGATACACTGTGAAACCCCCACACGTATCAGGAAGAATCCTGATCCACTGTGAAACCCCAGACACATCTGGCAGGAACCTGATCCACTGTGAAAACCCCATAAATTCCTGTCAGATCCTGATACATTTTGAAAACTCCATAAACACCTGGCAGGATCCTGATCCTCTGTGAAAACTTCATAAACACCTGGCAGATCCTGATACATTGTGAAAACCCCATACACACCTGGCAGGATCCTGATACACTGTGAAAACTCCATTAACACCTGGCAGATCCTGATACATTGTGAAAACCCCATACACACCTGGCAGGATCCTGATACATTGTGAAAACCCCATAAACTCCTGGCAGATCCTGATATATTGTGAAAACCCCATAAACACCTGGCAGATCCTGATACATTGTGAAAACCCCACACACATCTGGCAGGATCCTGATACACTGTGAAACCCCATACACACCTGGCAGTATCCTGATACACTGTGAAAACCCCATGCACACCTGGAAGGATCCTGATGCACTGTGAAAACCCCATGCACACCTGGCAGGATCCTGATCCACTGTGAAACCCCAGACACAACTGGCAGTATCCTGATGCACTGTGAAAACCCCTTGCACACCTGGAAGGATCCTGATGCACTGTGAAAACCCCATGCACACCTGGCAGGATCCTGATACACTCTGAAACACCATAAACAACTGGCAGGATCCTGATACACTGTGAAACCCCCATACACATCTGGCAGGATCCTGATACACTGTGAAACCCCATACACACCTGGCAGGATCCTGATACACGGTGAAAACCGCATTCACATCTGGCAGGATCCTGATACAATGTGAAACCCCATACACATCTGGCAGGATCCAGATACACTGTGAAACCCCCATACACATCTGGAAGGATCCTGATGCACTGTGAAATCCCCATACACATCTGGCAGTATCCTGATACACTGTGAAAACCCATACACACCTGGCAGGAACCTGATACACAGTGAAAATCGCATTCACATCTGGCAGTATCCTGATACACTGTGAAACACCATACACACCTGGCAGGGTCCTGAACCACTGTAAAACACCCATACACACCTGGCAGTATCCTGATAAACTGTGAAACCCCCACACACTCCTGGCAGGATCCTGATGTGCAGTGAAACCCCATACAAACCTGGCAGGATCCTGAGCCACTGTGAAAACCCATTCACACCTGGCAGGATCCTGATACACTGTGAAAAACAGATACACACCTGGCAGGATCCTGATCCACTGTGAAAACCCCAAACACACATGGGAGGATCCTGATCCACTGTGAAACCCCATTCACATCTGGCAGGATCCCCGTCCACAACTGGTAGGATCCAGCTGCACTTTGAAAACCCCATACACACCTGGCAGAATCCTGATACACTGTGAAAACCCCATACACACCTGGCAGGATCCTGATACACTGTGAAAACCCGATACACACCTGGCACGATCCTGATACACTGTTAAACACCCATAAACATCTGGAAGGATCCCGATGCACTGTGAAAACCCAGTACACATCTGGCAGAATCCTGATGCACTGTGAAAACCTCATACACACCAGGCATGATCCTGATAAACTGTGAAAACCCCGTACACACCTGGCAGAATCCTGATCCTCTGTGAAACCCCATTCACACATTGCAGGATCCTCACAAAATGTGAAACCCCCAGACACATCTGGCTGGATCCTGATACACTGTGAAACCCCTTTCACACCTGGCATCATCCTGATACACTGTGAAACCCCATACACACGTGGCAGGATCCTGATCCACTGTGAATCCCCTTACACACCTGGCAGGATCCTGATCCTCTGTGAAACCTCCAAAAACACCTGGCAGATCCTGATACATTGTGAAAACCCCACACACATCAGGAAGAATCCTGATCCACTGTGAAACCCCAGACACATCTGGCAGGAACCTGATCCACTGTGAAAACCCCATAAATTCCTGTCAGATCCTGATAGATTTTGAAAACTCCATAAACACCTGGCAGGATCCTGATCCTCTGTGAAACCTCCAAAAACACCTGGCAGATCCTGATACATTGTGAAAACCCCATACACACCTGGCAGGATCCTGATACACTGTAAAAACTCCATTAACACCTGGCAGATCCTGATACATTGTGAAAACCCCATACACACCTGGCAGGATCGTGATACATTGTGAAAACCCCATAAACTCCTGGCAGATCCTGATATATTGTGAAAACCCCATAAACACCTGGCAGATCCTGATACATTGTGAAAACCCCACACACATCTGGCAGGATCCTGATACACTGTGAAACCCCATACACACCTGGCAGTATCCTGATACACTGTGAAAACCCCATGCACACCTGAAAACTTCCTGATGCACTGTGAAAACCCCATGCACACCTGGCAGGATCCTGATTCACTGTGAAACCCCAGACACACCTGGCAGTATCCTGATAAACTGTGAAAACCCCGTACACACCTGGCAGGTTCCTGATCCTCTGTGAAACCCCATTCACACCTTGCAGGATCCTCACAAAATTTGAAAGCCCCCAGACACACCTGGCAGGATCCTGATACACTGTGAAACCTCATACACACCTGGCAGGATCCTGAAACGCTGTGAAACCCCATACACACGTGGCAAGATCCTGATCCGCTGTGAAACCCCTTACACACAAGGCAGGATCCTGATAAACTGTGAAAACACCGTACACACCTGGCAGGATCCTGATCCGCTTTGAAACCCCATTCACACCTTGCAGGATTCTCACAAAATGTGAAACCCCCAGACACACCGGTCTGGTTCCTGGTTCACTGTGAAACCCCATTCACACCTTGCAAGATCCTCAGACACTGTGAAACACCCAGGCACATCTGGCAGGATCCTGATGCACTGTGAAACCCCATACACATCTGGCAGGATCCTGATGCACTGTGAAACCCCAGATACACCTGGCCGGATCCTGATGCACTGTGAAAACCCCATGCACACCTGGCAGGATGCTGATGCACTCTGTAACCCCATACACACCTGGCAGGATCCTGATACACTGTGAAACTCCCATACACATCTGGAAGTATCCTGATCCACTGTGAAACCCCAGACACATCTGGCAGGATCCTGAAACACTCTGAAACCCCATACACACCTGGCAGGATCCTGATACACTGTGAAACCCCCACACGCATCAGGAAGAATCCTGATCCACTGTGAAACCCCAGACACATCTGGCAGGAACATGATCCACTGTGAAAACCCCATAACTTCCTGTCAGATCCTGATACATTTTGAAAACTCCATAAACACCTGGCAGGATCCTGATCCTTTGTGAAAACTTCATAAACACCTGGCAGATCCTGATACATTGTGAAAACCCCATACACACCTGGCAGGATCCTGATACATTGTGAAAACCCCATACACACCTGGCAGGATCCTGATACATTGTGAAAACCCCATAAACTCCTGGCAGATCCTGATATATTGTGAAAACCCCATAAACACCTGGCAGATCCTGATACATAGTGAAAACCCCACACACATCTGGCAGGATCCTGATACACTGTGAAACCCCATACACACCTGGCAGTATCCTGATACACTGTGAAAACGCCATGCACACCTGGAAGGATCCTGATGCACTGTGAAAACCCCATGCACACCTGGCAGGATCCTGATCCACTGTGAAACCCCAGACACAACTGGCAGTATCCTGATGCACTGTGAAAACCCCTTGCACACCTGGAAGGATCCTGATGCACTGTGAAAACCCCATGCACACCTGGCAGGATCCTGATACACTCTGAAACACCATAATCAACTGGCAGGATCCTGATACACTGCGAAACCCCCATACACATCTGCAAGGATCCTGATGCACTGTAAAAACCCCATACACATCTGGCAGGATCCTGATACACTGTGAAACCCCATACACACCTGGCAGGATCCTGATACACGGTGAAAACCGCATTCACATCTGGCAGGATCCTGATACAATGTGAAACCCCATACACATCTGGCAGGATCCAGATACACTGTGAAACCCCATACACATCTGGAAGGATCCTGATGCACTGTGAAATCCCCATACACATCTGGCAGTATCCTGATACACTGTGAAAACCCATACACACCTGGCAGGAACCTGATACACAGTGAAAATCGCATTCACATCTGGCAGTATCCTGATACACTGTGAAACACCATACACACCTGGCAGGGTCCTGAACCACTGTAAAACACCCAAACACACCTGGCAGTATCCTGATAAACTGTGAAACCCCCACACACTCCTGGCAGGATCCTGATGTGCAGTGAAACCCCATACAAACCTGGCAGGATCCTGAGCCACTGCGAAAACCCATTCACACCTGGCAGGATCCTGATACACTGTGAAAAACAGATACACACCTGGCAGGATCCTGATCCACTGTGAAAACCCCAAACACACATGGGAGGATCCTGATACACTGTGAAACCCCATTCACATCTGGCAGGATCCCCGTCCACAACTGGTAGGATCCAGATGCACTTTGAAAACCCCATACACACCTAGCAGAATCCTGATACACTGTGAAAACCCCATACACACCTGGCAGGATCCTGATACACTGTGAAAACCCGATACACAGCTGGCACGATCCTGATACACTGTTAAACACCCATAAACATCTGGAAGGATCCCGATGCACTGTGAAAACCCAGTACACATCTGGCAGAATACTGATGCACTGTGAAAACCCCATACACACCAGGCATGATCCTGATAAACTGTGAAAACCCCGTACACACCTGGCAGAATCCTGATCCTCTGTGAAACCCCATTCACACATTGCAGGATCCTCACAAAATGTGAAACCCCCAGACACACCTGGCTGGATCCTGATACACTGTGAAACCCCTTTCACACCTGGCATCATCCTGATACACTGTGAAACCCCATACACACGTGGCAGGATCCTGATCCACTGTGAATCCCCTTACACACCTGGCAGGATCTTGATAAACTGTGAAAACCCCGTACACACCTGGCAGTATCCTGATCCTCTGTGAAACCCCATTAACACCTTGCAGGATCCTCACAAAATGTGAAACATCCAGACACACCGGGCTGGATCCTGATGCACTGTGAAACCCCATTCACACATTGCAGGATCCTCACAAAATGTGAAACCCCCAGACACATCTGGCTGGATCCTGATACACTGTGAAACCCCTTTCACACCTGGCATCATCCTGATACACTGTGAAACCCCATACACACGTGGCAGGATCCTGATCCACTGTGAATCCCCTTACACACCTGGCAGGATCCTGATCCTCTGTGAAACCTCCAAAAACACCTGGCAGATCCTGATACATTGTGAAAACCCCACACACATCAGGAAGAATCCTGATCCACTGTGAAACCCCAGACACATCTGGCAGGAACCTGATCCACTGTGAAAACCCCATAAATTCCTGTCAGATCCTGATACATTTTGAAAACTCCATAAACACCTGGAAGGATCCTGATCCTCTGTGAAACCTCCAAAAACACCTGGCAGATCCTGATACATTGTGAAAACCCCATACACACCTGGCAGGATCCTGATACACTGTAAAAACTCCATTAACACCTGGCAGATCCTGATACATTGTGAAAACCCCATACACACCTGGCAGGATCGTGATACATTGTGAAAACCCCATAAACTCCTGGCAGATCCTGATATATTGTGAAAACCCCATAAACACCTGGCAGATCCTGATACATTGTGAAAACCCCACACACATCTGGCAGGATCCTGATACACTGTGAAACCCCATACACACCTGGCAGTATCCTGATACACTGTGAAAACCCCATGCACACCTGAAAACTTCCTGATGCACTGTGAAAACCCCATGCACACCTGGCAGGATCCTGATTCACTGTGAAACCCCAGACACACCTGGCAGTATCCTGATAAACTGTGAAAACCCCGTACACACCTGGCAGGTTCCTGATCCTCTGTGAAACCCCATTCACACCTTGCAGGATCCTCACAAAATTTGAAAGCCCCCAGACACACCTGGCAGGATCCTGATACACTGTGAAACCTCATACACACCTGGCAGGATCCTGAAACGCTGTGAAACCCCATACACACGTGGCAAGATCCTGATCCGCTGTGAAACCCCTTACACACAAGGCAGGATCCTGATAAACTGTGAAAACACCGTACACACCTGGCAGGATCCTGATCCGCTTTGAAACCCCATTCACACCTTGCAGGATTCTCACAAAATGTGAAACCCCCAGACACACCGGTCTGGTTCCTGGTGCACTGTGAAACCCCATTCACACCTTGCAAGATCCTCAGACACTGTGAAACACCCAGGCACATCTGGCAGGATCCTGATGCACTGTGAAACCCCATACACATCTGGCAGTATCCTGATATATTGTGAAAACCCCATACACACCTTGCAGGATCCTGATCCTCTGTGAAACCCCGTACACACCTGGCAGGCTCCTGATATATTGTGAAAACCCCGTACACATCTGGAAGTATCCTGATCCACTGTGAAACCCCAGACACATCTGGCAGGATCCTGATACACTGTGAAACTCCCATACACATCTGGAAGTATCCTGATCCACTGTGAAACCCCAGACACATCTGGCAGGATCCTGAAACACTCTGAAACCCCATACACACCTGGCAGGATCCTGATACACTGTGAAACCCCCACACGCATCAGGAAGAATCCTGATCCACTGTGAAACCCCAGACACATCTGGCAGGAACCTGATCCACTGTGAAAACCCCATAACTTCCTGTCAGATCCTGATACATTTTGAAAACTCCATAAACACCTGGCAGGATCCTGATCCTTTGTGAAAACTTCATAAACACCTGGCAGATCCTGATACATTGTGAAAACCCCATACACACCTGGCAGGATCCTGATACATTGTGAAAACCCCATACACACCTGGCAGGATCCTGATACATTGTGAAAACCCCATAAACTCCTGGCAGATCCTGATATATTGTGAAAACCCCATAAACACCTGGCAGATCCTGATACATTGTGAAAACCCCACACACATCTGGCAGGATCCTGATACACTGTGAAACCCCATACACACCTGGCAGTATCCTGATACACTGTGAAAACCCCATGCTCACCTGGAAGGATCCTGATGCACTGTGAAAACCCCATGCACACCTGGCAGGATCCTGATCCACTGTGAAACCCCAGACACAACTGGCAGTATCCTGATGCACTGTGAAAACCCCTTGCACACCTGGAAGGATCCTGATGCACTGTGAAAACCCCATGCACACCTGGCAGGATCCTGATACACTCTGAAACACCATAATCAACTGGCAGGATCCTGATACACTGCGAAACCCCCATACACATCTGCAAGGATCCTGATGCACTGTAAAAACCCCATACACATCTGGCAGGATCCTGATACACTGTGAAACCCCATACACACCTGGCAGGATCCTGATACACGGTGAAAACCGCATTCACATCTGGCAGGATCCTGATACAATGTGAAACCCCATACACATCTGGCAGGATCCAGATACACTGTGAAACCCCATACACATCTGGAAGGATCCTGATGCACTGTGATATCCCCATACACATCTGGCAGTATCCTGATACACTGTGAAAACCCATACACACCTGGCAGGAACCTGATACACAGTGAAAATCGCATTCACATCTGGCAGTATCCTGATACACTGTGAAACACCATACACACCTGGCAGGGTCCTGAACCACTGTAAAACACCCATACACACCTGGCAGTATCCTGATAAACTGTGAAACCCCCACACACACCTGGCAGGATCCTGATGTGCAGTGAAACCCCATACAAACCTGGCAGGATCCTGAGCCACTGTGAAAACCCATTCACACCTGGCAGGATCCTGATACACTGTGAAAAACAGATACACACCTGGCAGGATCCTGATCCACTGTGAAAACCCCAAACACACATGGGAGGATCCTGATCCACTGTGAAACCCCATTCACATCTGGCAGGATCCCCGTCCACAACTGGTAGGATCCAGATGCACTTTGAAAACCCCATACACACCTGGCAGAATCCTGATACACTGTGAAAACCCCATACACACCTGGCAGGATCCTGATACACTGTGAAAACCCGATACACAGCTGGCACGATCCTGATACACTGTTAAACACCCATAAACATCTGGAAGGATCCCGATGCACTGTGAAAACCCAGTACACATCTGGCAGAATACTGATGCACTGTGAAAACCCCGTACACACCTGGCAGAATCCTGATCCTCTGTGAAACCCCATTCACACATTGCAGGATCCTCACAAAATGTGAAACCCCCAGACACACCTGGCTGGATCCTGATACACTGTGAAACCCCTTTCACACCTGGCATCATCCTGATACACTGTGAAACCCCATACACACGTGGCAGGATCCTGATCCACTGTGAATCCCCTTACACACCTGGCAGGATCCTGATAAACTGTGAAACCCCATTAACACCTTGCAGGATCCTCACAAAATGTGAAACATCCAGACACACCGGGCTGGATCCTGATGCACTGTGAAAGCACCGTACACAACTGGCAGGTTCCTGATGCACAGTGAAACCCCATTCACACGTGGCAGGATCCTGATCCACTGTGAATCCCCTTACACACCTGGCAGGATCCTGATAAACTGTGAAACCCCATTCACACCTTGCAAGATCCTCATGCACTGTGAAACCCCATTCACACCTTGCAGGATCCTGATACACTGTGAAAACCCCATACACACTTGGCAGGATCCTGATAAACTGTTTAAAACCCCATACACACCTGGCAGGATCCTGATACACTGTGAAACCCCATACACACCTGGCAGGATCCGGATACACTGTGAAAACACCACACACACCTGGCAGGATCCTGATAAACTGTGAAAACACCCATACACACCTGGCAGGTTCCTGATACACTGTGAAAGCACCGTACACAACTGGCAGGTTCCTGATGCACAGTGAAACCCCATTCACATCTGTCAGGATCCTGATACACTGTGAGAACCCCATACACACCTGGCAGAATCCTGATCCACTGTGAAACCCCATTCACATCTGGCACGATCCTAATCCACTGTGAAAACCCATGCACACCTGGCAGAATCTTGAGACACTGTGAAACCCCCGACACATCTGGCAGGATGCTGATACCATGTGAAACCCCATTCACATCTGGCAGGATCCTGATACACTGTGAAACCCCCAAACACACCTGGCAGTATCCTGATGCACAGTGAAACCCCATTTACATCTGGCAGGATCCTGATACACTGTGAAACCCCCAAACACACCTGGCAGTATTTTGATGCACAGTGAAACCCCATTCACATCTGGCACCATTCTGTTCCACTGTGAAACCCCCATACACACATGGCAGGATGCTGATACACTGTGAAACCCCCAAACACACATGGCAGGATCCTGATACACTGTGAAACCCCAAGCACACCTGGTAGGATCTTGATTCACTGTGAAACCCCAGACACATCTGGCAGGATCCTGATACACTGTGAAATCCCCATACACACCTGGCAGGATCCTGATCCACTGTGAAAACTCCATACACACCTGGCAGGATCCCGATCCTCTGTGAAAACCCCATACACACCCGGCAGGATCCTGATACACTGTGAAACCTCATACACACCTGGCAGGATCTTGATACACTGTGAAACCCCAGACACATCTGTCAGGATCCTGATACACTGTGAAAACCCCAAACAGACCTGGCAGGATCCTGATACATTGTGAAACCCCATACACACCTTGCAGGATCCTGATACAATCTGAAACCCCCATACACACCTGGCAGGATCCTGATACACTGTGAAAACTGCATACAGAGCTGTCAGGATCCTGAAAAACTGTGAAACCCCATGAAAACCTGGCAGTATCCTGATGCACAGTGAAACCCCATTTACATCTGGCACGATCCTGATACACTGTGAAACCCCCAAACACACCTGGCAGGATCCTGATGCACAGTGAAACCCCATTCACATCTGGCAGGATTCTGATCCACTGTGAAACCCCCATACACACATGGCAGGATGCTGATAGACTGTGAAACCCCCAAACACACATGGCAGGATCCTGATACACTGTGAACCCCCAAACACACCTGGCATGATCTTGATTCACTGTGAAACCCCAGACACATCTGGCAGGATACTGATGCACTGTGAAACCCCATAGACATCTGGCAGGATCCTGATGCACTGTGAAACCCCATACGCACCTGGCAGTATCCTGATGCACTGTGAAAACCCCATACACACCTGGCAGGATCCTGATAAACTCTGAAACCCCAAACACACCTGGCAGGATCCTGACAAACTGTGAAACCCCCATACACATCTGGAAGGATCCTGATCCACTGTGAAACCCTAGACAAATCTGGCAGGATCCAGATATACTCTGAAACCCCATACACACCTGGCAGGACCCTGATGCACTGTGAAACACCCATACACATCAGGAAGGATCCTGATCCACTGTGAAACCCCAGACACATCTGGCAGGAACCTGATCCATTGTGAAAACCCCATAAACACCTGGCAGATCCTGATCCTCATTGAAAGCCCCATGCACACCAGGCAGGATCCTGATACACTGTGAAACCTCATACACACCTGGCAGGATCTTGATACACTGTGAAACCCCAGACACATCTGGCAGGATCCTGATGCACTGTGAAAACCCCAAGCAGACCTGGCAGGATCCTGATATATTGTGAAACCCCATACACACCTGGCAGAATCCTGATAGAATCTGAAATTCCATACACACCTGGCAGGATCCCGATACACTGTGAAACCCCCATACACATCTGGAAGGAGCCTGATGCACTGTGAAAACCCCATAAACATCTGGCAGGATCCTGATGAACTGTGAATACCCCAGACACACGTGGCGGGATCCCGATCCACTGTGAAACACCTTACACACCAGGCAGCATCCGGATAAACTGTGAAACCCCCATACACACCTGGCAGGATCCTGATGCACTGTGAAAACTGCATACAGAGCTGTCAGGATCCTGAAAAACTGTGAAATCCCATAAAAACATGGCAGTATCCTGATGCACAGTGAAACCCCATTTACATCTGGCAGGATCCTGATACACTATGAAACCCCCAAGCACACCTGGCAGGATCCTGATGCACAGTGAAACCCCATTCACATCTGGCAGGATTCTGATCCACTGTGAAACCCCCAAACACACATGGCAGGATGCTGATACACTGTGAAACCCCCAAACACACATGGCAGGATCCTGATACACTGTGAAACCCCAAACACACCTGGCAGAATCTTGATTCACTGTGAAACCCCAGACACATCTGGCAGGATGCTGATCCACTGTGAAACCCCATACGCATCTGGCAGGATCCTGATAAACTGTGAAACGCCCATACACATCTGGAAGGATACTGATCCACTGTGAAACCCAAGACACATCTGGCAGGATCCAGATATACTCTAAAACCCCATACACACCTGGCAGGACCCTGAGACACTGGGAAACCCCCATACACATCAGGAAGGATCCTGATCCACTGTGAAACCCCAGACACATCTGGCAGGAACCTGATCCATTGTGAAAACCCCATAAACTCCGGTCAGATCCCGATAAATTTTGAAAATTCCATAAACACCTGGCAGGATCCTGATCCTCTGTGAAAACTCCATAAACACCTGGCAGATCCTGATACATTGTGAAAACCCCATACACACCTGGCAGGATCCTGATACACTGTGAAAGCTCCATAAACACCTGGCAGATCCTGATACATTGCGAAAACCCCATACACACCTGGCATGATACTGATTCATTGTAAAAACCCCCAAAACTCCTGGCAGATTCTGATATATTGTGAAAACCCCGTAAACACCTGGCAGATCCTGATACATTGTGAAACTCCATAAACACCTGGCAGACATGATACATTGTGAAAACCCCATAAACATCTGGCAGGATCCTGATACACTGTGAAACCCCATACACACCTGGCAGGAACTTGATACACTGTGAAATCCCCAAGCACACCTGGCAGGATCCTGATGTGCAGTGAAACCCCATACACATCTGGCACGATCCTGATACACTGTGAAACCCCATACACACCTGGCAGGAACTTGATACACTGTGAAATCCCCAAGCACACCTGGCAGGATCCTGATGTGCAGTGAAACCCCATACACATCCGGCAGGATCCTGATACACTGTGAAACCCCACACAAACCTGGCAGGATCCTGATCCACTGTGAAACCCTATTCACACCTGGCAGAATCCTGAAACACTGTGAAAACCCCATACACACCTTGCAGGATCCTGATCCACTGTGAAAACCCCACACACACATGGGAGGACCCTGATCCACTGTGAAACCCCATTCACATCTGGCAGGATCCCCGTCCACACCTGGTAGGATCCAGATGCACTGTGAAAACCCCATACACACCTGGCAGGATCCTGATACACTGTGAAAACCCCATACACACCTGGCAAGATCCTGATACACTGTGAAAACCCGATACACACCTGGCACGATCCTGATACACTGTGAAACACTCATAAACATCTGGAAGGAACCCGATGCACTCTGAAAACCCAATACACATCTGGCAGAATTCTGATGCACGGTGAAAACACCAAACACACCAGGCATGATCCTGATAAACTGTGAAAACCCCGTACACACCTGGCAGAATCCTGATCCTCTGTGAAACCCCATTCACACCTTGCAGGATCCTCACAAAATGTGAAACCCCCAGACATGCCTTGCTGGATCCTGATGCACTGTGAAACCCCATTCACACCTTGCAAGATCCTCATAAACAGTGAAACCCCCAGACACACCTGGCTGGATCCTGATACACTATGAAACCCCTTTCACACCTGGCAGGATCCTGATACACTGTGAAACCCCATACACACGTGGCAGGACCATGATCCACTGTGAATCCCCTTACACACCAGGCACGATCCCGATAAACTGTGAAAACCCAGTACACACCTGGCAGGATCCTGATCCTCTGTGAAACCCCATTCACACCTTGCAGGATCCTCACAAAATGTGAAACCCCCAGACACACCGGGCTGGATCCTGATGCACTGTGAAACCCGATTCACACCTTGCAAGATCCTCATACACTGTGAAACCCCATTCACACCTTGCAGGATCCTGATACACTGTGAAACCCCAAACACACCTGGCAGGATCTTGATTCACTGTGAAACCCCAGACACATCTGGCAGGATACTGATGCACTGTGAAACCCCATAGACATCTGGCAGCATCCTGATGCACTGTGAAACCCCATACGCACCTGGCAGTATACTGATGCACTGTGAAAACCCCATACACACCTGGCAGGATCCTGATAAACTGTGAAACCCCCATACACATCTGGAAGGATCCTGATCCACTGTGAAACCCAAGACAAATCTGGCAGGATCCAGATATACTCTGAAACCCCATACACACCTGGCAGGACCCTGATGCACTGTGAAACCCCCATACACATCAGGAAGGATCCTGATCCACTGTGAAACCCCAGACACATCTGGCAGGAACCTGATCCATTGTGAAAACCCCATAAATACCTGGCAGATCCTGATCCTCATTGAAAACCCCATACACACCAGGCAGGATCCTGATACACTGTGAAACCTCATACACACCTGGCAGGATCTTGATACACTGTGAAACCCCAGACACATCTGGCAGGATCCTGATGCACTGTGAAAACCCCAAGCAGACCTGGCAGGATCCTGATATATTGTGAAACCCCATACACACCTGGCAGAATCCTGATAGAATCTGAAATTCCATACACACCTGGCAGGATCCCGATACACTGTGAAACCCCCATGCACATCTGGAAGGAGCCTGATGCACTGTGAAAACCCCATAAACATCTGGCAGGATCCTGATGCACTGTGAATACCCCAGACACACGTGGCGGGATCCCGATCCACTGTGAAACACCTTACGCACCAGGCAGGATCCGGATAAACTGTGAAACCCCCATACACACCTGGCAGGATCCTGATACACTGTGAAAACTGCATACAGAGCTGTCAGGATCCTGAAAAACTGTGAAACCCCATAAAAACCTGGCAGTATCCTGATGCACAGTGAAACCCCATTGACATCTGGCAGGATCCTGATACACTATGAAACCCCCAAGCACACCTGGCAGGATCCTGATGCACAGTGAAACCCCATTCACATCTGGCAGGATTCTGATCCACTGTGAAACCCCCAAACACACATGGCAGGATGCTGATACACTGTGAAACCCCCAAACACACATGGCAGGATCCTGATACACTGTGAAACCCCAAACACACCTGGCAGGATCTTGATTCACTGTGAAACCCCAGACACATCTGGCAGGATGCTGATCCACTGTGAAACCCCATACGCATCTGGCAGGATCCTGATGCACTGTGAAACACCATACGCACCTGGCAGGATCCTGATGCACTGTGAAAACCCCATGCACACCTGGCAGGATCCTGATACACTCTGAAACCCCAAACACACCTGGCAGGATCCTGATAAACTGTGAAACGCCCATACACATCTGGAAGGATACTGATCCACTGTGAAACCCAAGACACATCTGGCAGGATCCAGATATACTCTAAAACCCCATACACACCTGGCAGGACCCTGAGACACTGTGAAACCCCCATACACATCAGGAAGGATCCTGATCCACTGTGAAACCCCAGACACATCTGGCAGGAACCTGATCCATTGTGAAAACCCCATAAACTCCGGTCAGATCCCGATAAATTTTGAAAACTCCATAAACACCTGGCAGGATCCTGATCCTCTGTGAAATCTCCATAAACACCTGGCAGATCCTGATACATTGTGAAAACCCCATACACACCTGGCAGGATCCTGATACACTGTGAAAGCTCCATAAACACCTGGCAGATCCTGATACATTGCGAAAACCCCATACACACCTGGCAGGATCCTGATTCATTGTAAAAACCCCCAAAACTCCTGGCAGATTCTGATATATTGTGAAAACCCCGTAAACACCTGGCAGATCCTGATACATTGTGAAACTCCATAAACACCTGGCAGACATGATACATTGTGAAAACCCCATAAACATCTGGCAGGATCCTGATACACTGTGAAACCCCATACACACCTGGCAGGAACTTGATACACTGTGAAATCCCCAAGCACACCTGGCAGGATCCTGATGTGCAGTGAAACCCCATACACATCCGGCAGGATCCTGATACACTGTGAAACCCCACACAAACCTGGCAGGATCCTGATCCACTGTGAAACCCTATTCACACCGGGCAGAATCCTGAAACACTGTGAAAACCCCATACACACCTTGCAGGATCCTGATCCACTGTGAAAACCCCACACACACATGGGAGGACCCTGATCCACTGTGAAACCCCATTCACATCTGGCAGGATCCCCGTCCACACCTGGTAGGATCCAGATGCACTGTGAAAACCCCATACACACCTGGCAGGATCCTGATACACTGTGAAAACCCCATACACACCTGGCAAGATCCTGATACACTGTGAAAACCCGATACACACCTGGCACGATCCTGATACACTGTGAAACACTCATAAACATCTGGAAGGAACCCGATGCACTGTGAAAACCCAATACACATCTGGCAGAATTCTGATGCACGGTGAAAACACCAAACACACCAGGCATGATCCTGATAAACTGTGAAAACCCCGTACACACCTGGCAGAATCCTGATCCTCTGTGAAACCCCATTCACACCTTGCAGGATCCTCACAAAATGTGAAACCCCCAGACATACCTTGCTGGATCCTGATGCACTGTGAAACCCCATTCACACCTTGCAAGATCCTCAGAAACAGTGAAACACCCAGACACACCTGGCTGGATCCTGATACACTGTGAAACCCCTTTCACACCTGGCAGGATCCTGATACACTGTGAAACCCCATACACACGTGGCAGGATCATGATCCACTGTGAATCCCCTTACCCACCAGGCACGATCCCGATAAACTGTGAAAACCCAGTACACACCTGGCAGGATCCTGATCCTCTGTGAAACCCCATTCACACCTTGCAGGATCCTCACAAAATGTGAAACCCCCAGACACACCGGGCTGGATCCTGATGCACTGTGAAACCCGATTCACACCTTGCAAGATCCTCATACACTGTGAAACCCCATTCACACCTTGCAGGATCCTGATACACTGTGAAAACCCCATACACACTTGGCAGGATCCTGATAAACTGTGAAACCCCTATACTCACCTGGCAGGATCCTGATGCACTGTGAAACGCCATACACACCTGGCAGGATCCTGATAAACTGTGAAAACACCCATAAACACCTGGCAGGTTCCTGATACACTGTGAAAGCCCCGTACACAACTGGCAGGTTCCTGATGCTCCGTGAAACCCCATTCACATCTGGCAGGATCCTGATACATTGTGAAAACCCCATACACACCTGGCAGGATCCTGATCCACTATGAAACCCCATTCACATCTGGCAGGATGCTGAGACACTGTGAAACCCCATACACACCTGGCAGAATCTTGAGACACTGTGAAATCCCCGGCACATCTGGCAGGATGCTGTTACCATGTGAATCCCCATTCACATCTGGCAGGATCCTGATAAACTGTGGAACCCCCAAACACACCTGGCAGTATCCTGATGCACAGTGAAACCCCATTTACATTTGGCAGGATCCTGATACACTGTGAAACCCCCAAACACACCTGGCAGGATCCTGATGCATAGTGAAACCCCATTCACATCTGGCAGGATTCTGATAAACTGTGAAACCCCCATACACACATGGCACGATGCTGATACGCTGTGAAACCCCCAAACACACATGGCAGGATCCTGATACACTGTGAAACCCCAAACACACCTGGCAGGATCTTCATTCACTGTGAAACCCCAGACACATCTGGCAGGATCCTGATCCACTGTGAAAACCCCATACACACCTGGCAGGATCCTGACCCACTGTGAAAACCCCATACACACCTGGCAGAATCCTGATCCTCTGTGAAAACCCCATACACACCCGGCAGGATCCTGATACACTGTGAAACCTCATACACACCTGGCAGGATCTTGATACACTGTGAAACCCCAGACACATCTGGCAGGATCCTGATACAATCTGAAACTCCATACACACCTGGCAGGATCCCGATACACTGTGAAACACCTTACACACCAGGCAGGATCCTGATAAACTGTGAAACCCCCATACACACCTGGTAGGATCCTGATACACTGTGAAAACTGCATACACAGCTGTCAGGATCCTGAAAAACTGTGAAACCCCACAAAAGCCAGGCAGTATCCTGATGCACAGTGAAACCCCATTTACATCTGGCAGGATCCTGATACACTGTGAAATCCCCAAACACACCTGGCAAGATCCTGATGCACAGTGAAACCCATTCACATCTGGCAGGATTCTGATCCACTGTGAAACCCCCATACACACATGGCAGGATGCTGATACACTGTGAAACCCCCAAACACACATGGCAGGATCCTGATACACTGTGAAACCCCAAACACACCTGGCAGGATCTTGATTCACTGTGAAACCCCAGACACATCTGGCAGGATCCTGATACACTGTGAAAACCCCATACACGTCTGGCAGGATCCTGATCCACTGTGAAAACTCCATACACACCTGGCAGGATCCTGATCCTCTGTGAAAACCCCACACACATGGCAGGATCCTGATACACTGTGAAACCTCATACACACCTGGCAGGATCTTGATACACTGTGAAACCCCAGACACATCTGGCAGGATCCTGATACACTGTGAAAACCCCAAACAGACCTGGCAGGATCCTGATACATTGTGAAACCCCAAACACACCTGGCAGGATCCTGATACAATCTGAAACTCCATACACACCTGGCAGGATCCCGATACACTGTGAAACCCCCATACACATCTGGAAGGATCATGATGCACTGTGAAAACCCCATACACATCTGGCAGTATCCTGATGCACTGTGAAAACCCCATACACACGTGGCGGGATCCCGATCCACTGTGAAACACCTTACACACCAGGCAGGATCCTGATAAACTGTGAAACCCCCATGCACACCTGGCAGGATCCTGATACACTGTGAAAACGGCATACACAGCTGTCAGGATCATGAAAAACTGTGAAACCCCATAAAAACCTGTCAGGCTCCTGATACACTGTGAGACCCCCATACACATCTGGAAGGATCCTGATACAGTGTGAAAACCCCATACACACCTGGCAGGATCCTGATCCACTGTGAAATCCCCATGCAAACCATGCACGATCCTAATAAACTGTGAAACCCCTTACACACTTGGCAGGATCCTGATCCACTATGAAAACCCCATACACACCTGGCAGAATCCTGATCCACTGTGAAACCCCGATACACACCAGGCAGGATCCTGATACGCTGTGAAATCCCATTGCACACCTGGCAGGATCCTGATACACTGTGAAAACCACATACAGACCTGGCAGGATCCTGATACACTGTGAAAACCTCATACACATCTAGCAGGATCCTGATGCACTGTGAAACCCCAGACACATCTGGCAGGATCCTGATCCACTGTGAAACCCCCATACACACATGGCAGGATGCTGATACACTGTGAAACCCCCAAACACACCTGGCAGGATCTTGATTCACTGTGAAAGCCCAGGCACATCTGGCAATATCCTGATACACTGTGAAAACCCCATAAACACCTGGCAGGATCCTGATCCACTGTGAAAACCCCATACACATCTGGCAGGATCCTGATCCACTGTGAAAACCCCATACACACCTGGCAGGATCCTGATACACTGTGAAACCTCATACACACCGGGCAGGATCTTGTTACACTGTGAAACCCCAGACACATCTGGCAGGATCCTGATACACTGTGAAAACCCCATACAGACCTGGCAGGATCCTGATACATTGTGAAACCCCAGACACACCTGGCAGGATCCTGATACAATCTGAACCCCCATACACACTTGGCAGGATCCCGACACACTGTGAAACCACCATACACATCTGTAAGGATCCGGATGCACTCTGAAAACCCCATACACATCTGGCAGGATCCTGATGCATTGTGAAAACCAGATACACACGTGGCGGGATCCTGATCCACTGTGAAACCACTTTCAAACCAGGCAGGATCCTGATAAAATGTGAAACCCCCATACACACCTGGCAGGATTCTGATACACTGTGAAAACAGCATACACAGCTGGCAGGAACTAATAAACTGTGAAAGCCCCATAAACACCTGGCAGGATCCTGATACACTGTGAAACCCCCAGACACATCTGGAAGGATCCTGATACAGTGTGAAAACCCCATACACACCTGGCAGGATCCTGATCCACTGTGAAACCCCCATACACACCAGGCACGATCCTGATAAACTGTGAAACCCCTTGCACACCTGGCAGGATCCTGATCCACAGTGAAAACCCCATACACACCTGGTAGGGTCATGATCCACTGTGAAACCCCCATACACAACTGGCAGGATCCTGTTCCACTGTTAAACCCCCATACACACCGGGCTGGATCCTGATACACTGTGAAAACCCCATACAGACCTGGCAGGATCCTGATACGCTGTCAAAACCCCATACAGACCTGGCAGGATCCTGATACACTATGAAAACCCCATACACACCTGGCAGGATCCTGACACACTGTGAAACCTCACACACACCTGGCGGGATCTTGATGCACTGTGAAACCCCAGACACATCTGGCAGGATCCTGATCCACTGTTAAAACGCCATACACACCTGGCAGGATCCTGATACACTGTGAAACCTCATTCACACCTGGCAGGATCCGGATACACTGTGAAAACTCATACACACCTGGCAGGATCCTGATATATTGTGAAAACCCCATTCACACCTGGCAGGATCCTGATACAATCTGAAACGCCATACACACGTGGCGGGATCCTGAACTTCTGTGAAACCCCTTACACACCAGGCAGGATCCTGATAAACTGTGAGCCGTCATGCACACCGGGCAGGATCCTGATACACTGTGAAAACTGCATACACAGCTGGCAGGATCCTGATATACTGTGAAACCCCCATAAACACCTGGCAGGATCCTGACACACTGTGAAACCCCCATACACATCTGGAAGGATCCTGATACAGTGTGAAAACCCCAAACACACCTGTCATGTACCTGATACACTGTGAAACCCCCATGCACACCAGGAAGGATCCTGATAAACTGTGAAACCCCAGACACATCTGGCAGGATCCGGATACACTGTGAAAATCCCATACACACCTCGCAGGATCCTGATCCACTGTGAAAACCCCTTACACACCTGGCAGGATCCTGATACAGTGTGAAAACCCCATACACACCTGGCAGGATCCTGATCCACTGTGAAACCCCCATGCAAACCAGGCACGATCCTAATAAACTGTGAAACCCCTTACACACTTGGCAGGATCCTGATCCACTGTGAAACCCCCATGCACACCAGGCACGATCCTCATAAACTGTGAAACCTCTTACACACTTGGCAGGATCCTGATCCACTGTGAAAACCCCATACACACCTGGCAGGATCCTGATACATTGTGAAACCCCATACACACCTGGCAGGATCCTGATACAATCTGAAACCCCATACACACTTGGCAGGATCCCGACACACTGTGAAACCACCATACACATCTGGAAGGATCCGGATGCTCTCTGAAAACCCCATACACATCTGGCAGGATCCTGATGCATTGTGAAAACCAGATACACACGTGGCGGGATCCTGATCCACTGTGAAACCCCTTTCAAACCAGGCAGGATCCTGATAAAATGTGAAACCCCCATACACACCTGGCAGGATTCTGATATCCTGTGAAAACAGCATACACAGCTGGCAGGATCCTAAAAAACTGTGAAAGCCCCATAAACACCTGGCAGGATCCTGATACACTGTGAAACCCCCATACACATCTGGAAGGATCCTGATACAGTGTGAAAACCCCATACACACCTGGCAGGATCCTGATCCACTGTGAAACCCCCATACACACCAGGCACGATCCTGATAAACTGTGCAACCCCTTACACACCTGGCAGGATCCTGATCCACAGTGAAAACCCCATACACACTTGGCAGTATCCTGATCCACTGTGAAACCCCCATACACAACTGGCAGGATACTGTTCCACTGTGAAACCCCCATGCACACCGGTCAGGATCCTGATACACTGTGAAAACCCCATACAGACCTGGCAGTATCCTGATACGCTGTCAAAACCCCATACAGACCTGGCAGGATCCTGATACACTGTGAAAACCCCATACACACCTAGCAGGATCCTGATACACTGCGAAACCTCACACACACCTGGCGGGATCTTGATGCACTGTGAAACCCCAGACACATCTGGCAGGATCCTGATCCACTGTTAAAACGCCATACACACCTGGCAGGATCCTGATACACTGTGAAACCTCATTCACACCTGGCAGGATCCTGATACACTGTGAAAACTCATACACACCTGGCAGGATCCGGATACATTGTGAAAACCCCATTCACACCTGGCAGGATCCTGATACAATCTGAAACGCCATACACACGTGGCGGGATCCTGATCTTCTGTGAAACCCCTTACACACCAGGCATGATCCTGATAAACTGTGAGCCGTCATGCACACCGGGCAATATCCTGATACACTGTGAAAACTGCATACACAGCTGGCAGGATCCTGATAAACTGTGAAACCCCCATAAACACCTGGCAGGATCCTGATACACTGTGAAACCCCCATACACATCTGGCAGGATCCTGATACACTGTGAAACCCCCATGCACACCAGGCAGGATCCTGATAAAATGTGAAACCCCAGACACATCTGGCAGGATCCGGATACACTGTGAAAACCCCATACACACCTCGCAGGATCCTGATCCACTGTGAAAACCCCTTACACACCTGGCAGGATCCTGATACAGAGTGAAAACCCCATACACACCTGGCAGGATCCTGATCCACTGTGAAACCCCCATGCACACCAGGCACGATCCTAATAAACTGTGAAACCCCTTACACACTTGGCAGGATCCTGATCCACTGTGAAAACCCCAGACACACCTGGCAGGATCCTGATACGCTGTGAAATCCCCTTGCACACATGGCAGGATCCTGATACACTGTGAAACCTCATACACACCTGGCAGGATCCTGATACACTGTGAAACCCCAGACACATCTGGCAGGATCCTGACACACTGTGAAAACCCCAAACAGACCTGGCAGGATCCTGATACATTGTGAAACACCAAACACACCTGGCAGGATCCTGATACAATCTGAAACTCCATACACACCTGGCAGGATCCCGATGCACTGTGAAACCCCCATACACATCTGGAAGGATCCTGATGCATTGTCAAAACCCCATACACACGTGGCGAGATCCCGATCCACTGTGAAACACCTAACACACCAGGCAGGATCCTGATAAACTGTGAAACCCCCATACACACCTGGCAGGATCCTGTAACACTGTGAAAACTGCATGCACAGCTGTCAGGATCCTGATCCACTGTGAAACCCCATAAATACCTGTCAGGCTCCTGATACACTGTGAAACCCCAGACACACCTGGCAGGATCCTGATCCACTGTGAAAACCCCATACACACCTGGCAGGATCCTGATCCACTGTGAAACCCCCATACACACCTGGCAGGATCCTGATCCACTGTGAAAACCCCATACACACCAGGCAGGATCCTGATACGCTGTGAAATCCCCTTGCACACCTGGCAGGATCCTGATACACTGTGAAAACCCCATACAGACCTGGCAGGATCCTGATACACTGTGAAAACCTAATACACATCTAGCTGGATCCTGATGCACTGTGAAACCTCAAACACACCTGGCAGGATCTTGATACACTGTGAAACCCCAGACACATCTGGCAGGATCCTGATCCACTGTGAAACCCCCATACACACATGGCAGGATGCTGATACACTGTGAAACCCCCAAACACACCTGGCAGGATCTTGATTCACTGTGAAAGCCCAGGCACATCTGGCAATATCCTGATACACTGTGAAAACCCCATAAACACCTGGCAGGATCCTGATCCACTGTGAAAACCCCATACACACCTGACAGGATCCTGATCCACTGTGAAAACCCCAGACACACCTGGCAGGATCCTGATACACTGTGAAACCTCATACACACCTGGCAGGATCTTGTTTCACTGTGAAACCCCAGACACATCTGGCAGGATCCTGATACACTGCGAAAACCCCATACAGACCTGGCAGGATCCTGATACATTGTGAAACCCCAGACACACCTGGCAGGATCCTGATACAATCTGAAACCCCATACACACTTGGCAGGATCCCGACACACTGTGAAACCACCATACACATCTGTAAGGATCCGGATGCACTCTGAAAACCCCATACACATCTGGCAGGATCCTGATGCATTGTGAAAACCAGATACACACGTGGCGGGATCCTGATCCACTGTGAAACCCCCATACACACCTGGCAGGATTCTGATACACTGAGAAAACAGCATGCACAGCTGTCAGGATCCTAATAAACTGTGAAAGCCCCATAAACACCTGGCAGGATCCTGATACACTGTGAAACCCCCATACACATCTGGAAGGATCCTGATACAGTGTGAAAACCCCATACACACCTGGCAGGATCCTGATCCACTGTGAAACCCCCATACACACCAGGCACGATCCTGATAAACTGTGAAACCCCTTACACACCTGGCAGGATCCTGATACAATCTGAAACTCCATACACACCTGGCAGGATCCCGATGCACTGTGAAACCCCCATACACATCTGGAAGGATCCTGATGCACTGTGAAAACCCCATACACATCTGGCAGGATCCTGATGCATTGTCAAAACCCCATACACACGTGGCGAGATCCCGATCCACTGTGAAACACCTAACACTCCAGGCAGGATCCTGATAAACTGTGAAACCCCCATACACACCTGGCAGGATCCTGAAACACTGTGAAAACTGCATGCACAGCTGTCAGGATCCTGAAAAACTGTGAAACCCCATAAAAACCTGTCAGGCTCCTGATACACTGTGAAACCCCCATACACATCTGGAAGGATCCTGATACAGTGTGAAAACCCCATACACAACTGGCAGGATCCTGTTCCACTGTGAAACCCCCATGCATACCGGGCAGGATCCTGATACACTGTGAAAACCCCATACAGACCTGGCAGTATCCTGATACGCTGTCAAAACCCCATACAGACCTGGCAGGATCCTGATACACTGTGAAAACCCCATACACACCTGGCAGGATCCTGATACACTGCGAAACCTCACACACACCTGGCGGGATCTTGATGCACTGTGAAACCCCAGACACATCTGGCAGGATCCTGATCCACTGTTAAAACGCCATACACACCTGGCAGGATCCTGATACACTGTGAAACCTCATTCACACCTAGCATGATCCTGATACACTGTGAAAACTCATACACACCTGGCAGGATCCGGATACATTGTGAAAACCCCATTCACACCTGGCAGGATCCTGATACAATCTGAAACGCCATACACACGTGGCGGGATCCTGATCTTCTGTGAAACCCCTTACACACCAGGCATGATCCTGATAAACTGTGAGCCGTCATGCACACCGGGCAATATCCTGATACACTGTGAAAACTGCATACACAGCTGGCAGGATCCTGATAAACTGTGAAACCCCCATAAACACCTGGCAGGATCCTGATACACTGTGAAACCCCCATACACATCTGGAAGGATCCTGATACAGTGTGAAAACCCCAAACACACCTGGCAGGATCCTGATACACTGTGAAACCCCCATGCACACCAGGCAGGATCCTGATAGACTGTGAAACCCCAGACACATCTGGCAGGATCCGGATACACTGTGAAAACCCCATACACACCTCGCAGGATCCTGATCCACTGTGAAAACCCCTTACACACCTGGCAGGATCCTGATACAGAGTGAAAACCCCATACACACCTGGAAGGATCCTGATCCACTGTGAAACCCCCATGCACACCAGGCACGATCCTAATAAACTGTGAAACCCCTTACACACTTGGCAGGATCCTGATCCACTGTGAAAACCCCAGACACACCTGGCAGGATCCTGATACGCTGTGAAATCCCCTTGCACACATGGCAGGATCCTGATACACTGTGAAACCTCATACACACCTGGCAGGATCCTGATACACTGTGAAACCCCAGACACATCTGGCAGGATCCTGACACACTGTGAAAACCCCAAACAGACCTGGCAGGATCCTGATACATTGTGAAACACCAAACACACCTGGCAGGATCCTGATACAATCTGAAACTCCATACACACCTGGCAGGATCCCGATGCACTGTGAAACCCCCATACACATCTGGAAGGATCCTGATGCATTGTCAAAACCCCATACACACGTGGCGAGATCCCGATCCACTGTGAAACACCTAACACACCAGGCAGGATCCTGATAAACTGTGAAACCCCCATACACACCTGGCAGGATCCTGAAACACTGTGAAAACTGCATGCACAGCTGTCAGGATCCTGAAAAACTGTGAAACCCCATAAATACCTGTCAGGCTCCTGATACACTGTGAAACCCCAGACACACCTGGCAGGATCCTGATCCACTGTGAAAACCCCATACACACCTGGCAGGATCCTGATCCACTGTGAAACCCCCATACACACCTGGCAGGATCCTGATCCACTGTGAAAACCCCATACACACCAGGCAGGATCCTGATACGCTGTGAAATCCCCTTGCACACCTGGCAGGATCCTGATACACTGTGAAAACCCCATACAGACCTGGCAGGATCCTGATACACTGTGAAAACCTAATACACATCTAGCAGGATCCTGATGCACTGTGAAACCTCAAACACACCTGGCAGGATCTTGATACACTGTGAAACCCCAGACACATCTGGCAGGATCCTGATCCACTGTGAAACCCCCAAACACACATGGCAGGATGCTGATACACTGTGAAACCCCCAAACACACCTGGCAGGATCTTGATTCACTGTGAAAGCCCAGGCACATCTGGCAATATCCTGATACACTGTGAAAACCCCATAAACACCTGGCAGGATCCTGATCCACTGTGAAAACCCCATACACACCTGACAGGATCCTGATCCACTGTGAAAACCCCATACACACCTGGCAGGATCCTGATACACTGTGAAACCTCATACACACCTGGCAGGATCTTGTTTCACTGTGAAACCCCAGACACATCTGGCAGGATCCTGATACACTGCGAAAACCCCATACAGACCTGGCAGGATCCTGATACATTGTGAAACCCCAGACACACCTGGCAGGATCCTGATACAATCTGAAACCCCATACACACTTGGCAGGATCCCGACACACTGTGAAACCACCATACACATCTGTAAGGATCCGGATGCACTCTGAAAACCCCATACACATCTGGCAGGATCCTGATGCATTGTGAAAACCAGATACACACGTGGCGGGATCCTGATCCACTGTGAAACCCCCATACACACCTGGCAGGATTCTGATACACTGAGAAAACAGCATGCACAGCTGTCAGGATCCTAATAAACTGTGAAAGCCCCATAAACACCTGGCAGGATCCTGATACACTGTGAAACCCCCATACACATCTGGAAGGATCCTGATACAGTGTGAAAACCCCATACACACCTGGCAGGATCCTGATCCACTGTGAAACCCCCATACACACCAGGCACGATCCTGATAAACTGTGAAACCCCTTACACACCTGGCAGGATCCTGATCCACAGTGAAAATCCCATGCACACCTGGCAGGGTCCTGATCCACTGTGAAACCCCCATACACAACTGGCAGGATGCTGATCCACTGTGAAACCCCCAAACACAACTGGCAGGATCCTGTTCCACTGTGAAACCCCCATACACACCGGGCAGGATCCTGATACGCTGTGAAAACCCCATACAGACCTGGCAGGATCCTGATACGCTGTCAAAACCCCATACAGACCTGGCAGGATCCTGATACACTATGATAACCCCATACACACCTGGCAGGATCCTGATACACTGTGAAACCTCACACACACCTGGCGGGATCTTGATGCACTGTGAAACCAGACACATCTGGCAGGATCCTGATCCACTGTTAAAACGCCATACACACCTGGCAGGATCCTGATACACTGTGAAACCTCATTCACACCTGGCAGGATCCTGATACACTGTGAAAACTTATACACACCTGGCAGGATCCTGATACATTGTGAAAACCCCATTCACACCTGGCAGGATCCTGATACAATCTGAAACGCCATACACACGTGGCGGGATCCTGATCTTCTGTGAAACCCCTTACACACCAGGCAGGATCCTGATAAACTGTGAGCCGTCATGCACACCGGGCAGGATCCTGATACACTGTGAAAACTGCATACACAGCTGGCAGTATCCTGATAAACTGTGAAACCCCCATAAACACCTGGCAGGATCCTGATACACTGTGAAACCCCCATACACTACTGGAAGGATCCTGATACAGTGTGAAAACCCCAAACACACCTGGAAGGATCCTGATACACTGTGAAACCTCATACACACCTGGCAGGATCTTGTTTCACTGTGAAACCCCAGACACATCTGGCAGGATCCTGATACACTGCGAAAACCCCATACAGACCTGGCAGGATACTGATACATTGTGAAACCCCAGACACACCTGGCAGGATCCTGATACAATCTGAAACCCCATACACACTTGGCAGGATCCCGACACACTGTGAAACCACCATAAACATCTGGAAGGATCCGGATGCACTCTGAAAACCCCAGACACATCTGGCAGGATCCTGATGCATTGTGAAAACCAGATACACACGTGGCGGGATCCTGATCCACTGTGAAACACCCATACACACCTGGCAGGATTCTGATACACTGAGAAAACAGCATACACAGATGTCAGGATCCTAATAAACTGTGAAAGCCCCATAAACACCTGGCAGGATACTGATACACTGTGAAACCCCCATACACATCTGGAAGGATCCTGATACAGTGTGAAAACCCCATACACACCTGGCAGGATCCTGATCCACAGTGAAAACCCCATGCACACCTGGCAGGGTCCTGATCCACTGTGAAACCCCCATACACAACTGGCAGGATGCTGATCCACTGTGAAACCCCCATACACAACTGGCAGGATCCTGTTCCACTGTGAAACCCCCATACACACCGGGCAGGATCCTGATACGCTGTGAAAACCCCATACAGACCTGGCAGGATCCTGATACGCTGTCAAGTCCTCATACAGACCTGGCAGGATCCCGATACACTATGAAAACCCCATGCACACCTGGCAGGATCCTGCTACACTGTGAAACCTCACACACACCTGGCGGGATCTTGATGCACTGTGAAACCCCAGACACATCTGGCAGGATCCTGATCCACTGTTAAAACGCCATACACACCTGGCAGGATCCTGATACACTGTGAAACCTCATTCACACCTGGCAGGATCCTGATACACTGTGAAAACTCATACACACCTGGCAGGATCCTGATACATTGTGAAAACCCCATTCGCACCTGGGACGATCTTGATACAATCTGAAACGCCGTACACACGTGGCGGGATCCCGATTTTCTGTGAAACCCCTTACACACCAGGCAGAATCCTGATAAACTGTGAGCCGTCATGCACACCGGGCAGGATCCTGATACACTGTGAAAACTGCATACACAGCTGGCAGGATCCTGATAAACTGTGAAACCCCCATAAACACCTGGCAGGATCCTGATACACTGTGAAACCCCCATACACATCTGGAAGGATCCTGATACAGTGTGAAAACCCCAAACACACCTGGCAGGATCCTGATACACTGTGAAACCCCCATGCACACCTGGCAGGATCCTGATCCACAGTGAAACCCCCATACACACCAGGCAGGATCCTGATACGCTGTGAAATCCCCTTGCACACATGGCAGGATCCTGATCCACTGTGAAAACCCCATACAAACCTGGCAGGATCCTGATCCACAGTGAAACCCCCATACACACCAGGCAGGATCCTGATACACTGTGAAACCTCATACACACCTGGCAGGATCTTGATACACGGTGAAACCCCAGACACATCTGGCAGGATCCTGAAACACTGTGAAAACCCCAAACAGACCTGGCAGGATCCTGATACATTGTGAAACCCCAAACACACCTGGCAGGATCATGATACAATCTGAAAATCCATACACACCTGGCGGGATCCCGATACACTGTGAAACCCCCATACACATCTGGAAGGATCCTGATGCACTGTGAAAACCCCATACACATCTGGCAGGATCCTGATGCACTGTGAAAACCCCATACACACGTGGCAAGATCCCGATCCACTGCGAAACACCTTCCACACCAGGCAGGATCCTGATAATCTGTGAAACCCCCATACACACCTGGCAGGATCCTGATACACTGTGAAAACTGCATACACAGCTGTCAGAAACCTGAAAAACTGTGAAACCCCATAAAAACCTGTCAGGCTCCTGATACACTGTGAAAACCCCATACACACCAGGCAGGATCCTGATACGCTGTGAAATCCCCTTGCACACCTGCCAGGATCCTGATACACTGTGAAAACCCCAAACAGACCTGGCAGGATCCTGATACACTGTGAAAACCTAATACACATCTAGCAGGATCCTGATGCACTGTGAAACCTCAAACACACCTGGCAGGATCTTGATACACTGTGAAACCCCAGACACATCTGGCAGGATCCTGATCCACTGTGAAACCCCCATACACACATGGCAGGATGCTGATACACTGTGAAACCCCCAAACACACCTGGCAGGATCTTGATTCACTGTGAAAGCCCAGGCACATCTGGCAATATCCTGATACACTGTGAAAACCCCAGAAACACCTGGCAGGATCCTGATCCACTGTGAAAACCCCATACACACCTGGCAGGATACTGATCCACTGTGAAAACCCCATACACACGTGGCAGGATCCTGATACACTGTGAAACCTCATACACACGTGGCAGGATCTTGTTACACTGTGAAACCCCAGACACATCTGGCAGGATCCTGATACACTGCGAAAACCCCATACAGACCTGGCAGGATCCTGATACATTGTGAAACCCCAGACACACCTGGCAGGATCCTGATACAATCTGAATCCCCATACACACCTGGCAGGATCCCGATACACTGTGAAACCCCCATACACATCTGGAAGGATCCTGATGCACTGTGAAAACCCCATACACATCTGGCAGATTCCTGATGCACTGTGAAAACCCCATACACACGTGGCGAGATCCCGATCCACTGTGAAACACCTTACACACCAGGCAGGATCCTGATAAACTGTGAAACCCCCATACACACCTGGCAGGATCCTGATACACTGTGAAAACTGCATGCACAGCTGTCAGGATCCTGAAAAACTGTGAAACCCCATAAAAACCTGTCAGGCTCCTGATACACTGTGAAACCCCCATACACATCTGGAAGGATCCTGATACAGTGTGAAAACCCCATACACACCTGGCAGGATCCTGATCCACTGTGAAACCCCAATGCACACCAGGCACGATCCAAATAAACTGTGAAACCCCTTACACACTTGGCAGGATCCTGATCCACTGTGAAAACCCCATACACACCTGGCAGGATCCTGATCAACTGTGAAACCCCCATACACACCTGGCAGGATCCTGTTCCACTGTGAAAACCCCATACACACCAGGCAGGATCCTGATACGCTGTGAAATCCCCTTGCACACCTGGCAGGATCCTGATGCACTGTGAAAACCCCATACAGACCTGGCAGGATCTTAATACACTGTGAAACCCCAGACACATCTGGCAGGATCCTGATCCATTGTGAAACCCCCATACACACATGGCAGGATGCTGATACACTGTGAAACCCCCAAACACACCTGGCAGGATCTCGATTCACTGTGAAAGCCCAGGCACATCTGGCAATATCCTGATACACTGTGAAAACCCCATAAACACGTGGCAGGATCCTGATCCACTGTGAAAACCCCATACACACCTGGCAGGATCCTGATCCACTGTGAAACCTCATACACACCTGGCAGGATTTTGTTACACTGTGAAACCCCAGACACATCTGGCAGGATCCTAATACACTGCGAAAACCCCATACAGACCTGGCAGGATCCTGATACATTGTGAAACCCCATACACACCTGGCAGGATCCTGATACAATCTGAAACCCCATACACACTTGGCAGGATCCCGACACAATGTGAAACCACCATACACATCTGGAAGGATCCGGATGCACTCTGAAAACCCCATACACATCTGGCAGGATCCTGATGCATTGTGAAAACCAGATACACACGTGGCGGGATCCTGATCCACTGTGAAACCCCTTTCAAACCAGGCAGGATCCTGATAAAATGTGAAACCCCCATACACACCTGGCAAGATTCTGATATCCTGTGAAAACAGCATACACAGCTGGCAGGATCCTAAAAAACTGTGAAAGCCCCATAAACACCTGGCAGGATCCTGATACACTGTGAAACCGCCATACACATCTGGAAGGATCCTGATACAGTGTGAAAACCCCATACACACCTGGCAGGATCCTGATCCACTGTGAAACCCCCATACACACCAGGCACGATCATGATAAACTGTGAAACCCCTTACACACCTGGCAGGATCCTGATCCACAGTGAAAACCCCATACACACTTGGCAGTATCCTGATCCACTGTGAAACCCCCATACACAACTGGCAGGATCCTGTTCCACTGTGAAACCCCCATGCACACCGGGCAGGATCCTGGTACACTGTGAAAACCCCATACAGACCTGGCAGTATCCTGATACGCTGTCAAAACCCCATACAGACCTGGCAGGATCCTGATACACTGTGAAAACCCCATACACACCTGGCAGGATCCTGATACACTGTGAAACCCCAGACACATCTGGCAGGATCCTGATCCACTGTTAAAACGCCATACACACCTGGCAGGATCCTGATACACTGTGAAACCTCATTCACACCTGGCAGGATCCTGATACACTGTGAAAACTCATACACACCTGGCAGGATCCGGATACATTGTGAAAACCCCATTCACACCTGGCAGGATCCTGATACAATCTGAAACGCCATACACACGTGGCGGGATCCTGATCTTCTGTGAAACCACTTACACACCAGGCATGATCCTGATAAACTGTGAGCCGTCATGCTCACCGGGCAATATCCTGATACACTGTGAAAACTGCATACACAGCTGGCAGGATCCTGATAAACTGTGAAACCCCCATAAACACCTGGCAGGATCCTGATACACTGTGAAACCCCCATACACATCTGGAAGGATCCTGATACAGTGTGAAAACCCCAAACACACCTGGCAGGATCCTGATACACTGTGAAACCCCCATGCACACCAGGCAGGATCCTGATAAACTGTGAAACCCCAGACACATCTGGCAGGATCCGGATACGCTGTGAAAACCCCATACACACCTGGCAGGATCCTGATCCACTGTGAAACCTCATACACACCTGGCAGGATCTTGTTACACTGTGAAACCCCAGACACATCTGGCAGGATCCTAATACACTGCGAAAACCCCATACAGACCTGGCAGGATCCTGATACATTGTGAAACCCCATACACACCTGGCAGGATCCTGATACAATCTGAAACCCCATACACACTTGGCAGGATCCCGACACAATGTGAAACCACCATACACATCTGGAAGGATCCGGATGCACTCTGAAAACCCCATACACATCTGGCAGGATCCTGATGCATTGTGAAAACCAGATACACACGTGGCGGGATCCTGATCCACTGTGAAACCCCTTTCAAACCAGGCAGGATCCTGATAAAATGTGAAACCCCCATACACACCTGGCAAGATTCTGATATCCTGTGAAAACAGCATACACAGCTGGCAGGATCCTAAAAAACTGTGAAAGCCCCATAAACACCTGGCAGGACCCTGATACACTGTGAAACCCCCATACACATCTGGAAGGATCCTGATACAGTGTGAAAACCCCATACACACCTGGCAGGATCCTGATCCACTGTGAAACCCCCATACACACCAGGCACGATCCTGATAAACTGTGAAACCCCTTACACACCTGGCAGGATCCTGATCCACAGTGAAAACCCCATACACACTTGGCAGTATCCTGATCCACTGTGAAACCCCCATACACAACTGGCAGGATCCTGTTCCACTGTGAAACCCCCATGCACACCGGGCAGGATCCTGATACACTGTGAAAACCCCATACAGACCTGGCAGTATCCTGATACGCTGTCAAAACCCCATACAGACCTGGCAGGATCCTGATACACTGTGAAAACCCCATACACACCTGGCAGGATCCTGATACACAGCGAAACCTCACACACACCTGGCGGGATTTTGATGCACTGTGAAACCCCAGACACATCTGGCAGGATCCTGATCCACTGTTAAAACGCCATACACACCTGGCAGGATCCTGATACACTGTGAAAACTCATACACACCTGGCAGGATCCGGATACATTGTGAAAACCCGATTCACACCTGGCAGGATCCTGATACAATCTGAAACGCCATACACACGTGGCGGGATCCTGATCTTCTGTGAAACCACATACACACCAGGCATGATCCTGATAAACTGTGAGCCGTCATGCACACCGGGCAATATCCTGATACACTGTGAAAACTGCATACACAGCTGGCAGGATCCTGATAAACTGTGAAACCCCCATAAACACCTGGCAGGATCCTGATACACTGTGAAACCCCCATACACATCTGGAAGGATCCTGATACAGTGTGAAAACCCCAAACACACCTGGCAGGATCCTGATACACTGTGAAACCCCCATGCACACCAGGCAGGATCCTGATAAACTGTGAAACCCCAGACACATCTGGCAGGATCCGGATACGCTGTGAAAACCCCATACACACCTCGCAGGATCCTGATCCACTGTGAAAACCCCTTACACACCTGGCAGGATCCTGATACAGAGTGAAAACCCCATACACACCTGGCAGGATCCTGATCCACTGTGAAACCCCCATGCACACCAGGCACGATCCTAATAAACTGTGAAACCCCTTACACACTTGGCAGGATCCTGATCCACTGTGAAAACCCCATACACACCTGGCAGGATCCTGATACGCTGTGAAATCCCCTTGCACACATGGCAGGATCCTGATACACTGTGAAACCTCATACACACCTGGCAGGATCCTGATACACTGTGAATCCCCAGACACATCTGGCAGGATCCTGATACACTGTGAAAACCCCAAACAGACCTGGCAGGATCCTGATACATTGTGAAACCCCAAACACACCTGGCAGGATCCTGATACAATCTGAAACTCCATACGCACCTGGCAGGATCCCGATGCACTGTGAAACCCCCATACACATCTGGAAGGATCCTGATGCACTGTGAAAACCCCATACACATCCGGCAGGATCCTGATGCATTGTCAAAACCCCATACACACGTGGCGAGATCCCGATCCACTGTGAAACACCTAACACACCAGGCAGGATCCTGATAAACTGTGAAACCCCCATACACACCTGGCAGGATCCTGAAACACTGTGAAAACTGCATGCACAGCTGTCAGGATCCTGAAAAACTGTGAAACCCCATAAAAACCTGTCAGGCTCCTGATACACTGTGAAACCCCCATACACATCTGGAAGGATCCTGATACAGTGTGAAAACCCCATACAGACATGGCAGTATCCTGATACGCTGTCAAAACCCCATACAGACCTGGCAGGATCCTGATACACTGTGAAAACCCCATACACACCTGGCAGGATCCTGATACACTGCGAAACCTCACACACACCTGGCGGGATCTTGATGCACTGTGAAACCCCAGACACATCTGGCAGGATCCTGATCCACTGTTAAAACGCCATACACACCTGGCAGGATCCTGATACACTGTGAAACCTCATTCACACCTGGCAGGATCCTGATACACTGTGAAAACTCATACACACCTGGCAGGATCCGGATACATTGTGAAAACCCCATTCACACCTGGCAGGATCCTGATACAATCTGAAACGCCATACTCACGTGGCGGGATCCTGATCTTCTGTGAAACCCCTCACACACCAGGCATGATCCTGATAAACTGTGAGCCGTCATGCACACCGGGCAATATCCTGATACACTGTGGAAACTGCATACACAGCTGGCAGGATCCTGATAAACTGTGAAACCCCCATAAACACCTGGCAGGATCCTGATACACTGTGAAACCCCCAGACACATCTGGAAGGATCCTGATACAGTGTGAAAACCCCAAACACACCTGGCAGGATCCTGATACACTGTGAAACCCCCATGCACACCAGGCAGGATCCTGATAAACTGTGAAACCCCAGACACATCTGGCATGATCCGGATACACTGTGAAAACCCCATACACACCTCGCAGGATCCTGATCCACTGTGAAAACCCCTTACACACCTGGCAGGATCCTGATACAGAGTGAAAACCCCAAACACACCTGGCAGGATCCTGATACACTGTGAAACCCCCATGCACACCAGGCAGGATCCTGATAAACTGTGAAACCCCAGACACATCTGGCATGATCCGGATACACTGTGAAAACCCCATACACACCTCGCAGGATCCTGATCCACTGTGAAAACCCCTTACACACCTGGCAGGATCCTGATACAGAGTGAAAACCCCATACACACCTGGCAGGATCCTGATCCACTGTGAAACCCCCATGCACACCAGGCACGATCCTAATAAACTGTGAAACCCGTTACACACTTGGCAGGATCCTGATCCACTGTGAAAACCCCAGACACACCTGGCAGGATCCTGATACGCTGTGAAATCCCCTTGCACACATGGCAGGATCCTGATACACTGTGAAACCTCATACACACCTGGCAGGATCCTGATACACTGTGAAACCCCAGACACATCTGGCAGGATCCTGATACACTGTGAAAACCCCAAACAGACCTGGCAGGATCCTGATACATTGTGAAACCCCAAACACACCTGGCAGGATCCTGATACAATCTGAAACTCCATACACACCTGGCAGGATCCCGATGCACTGTGAAACCCCCATACACATCTGGAAGGATCCTGATGCACTGTGAAAACCCCATACACATCTGGCAGGATCCTGATGCATTGTCAAAACCCCATACACACGTGGCGAGATCCCGATCCACTGTGAAACACCTAACACACCAGGCAGGATCCTGATAAACTGTGAAACCCCCATACACACCTGGCAGGATCCTGAAACACTGTGAAAACTGCATGCACAGCTGTCAGGATCCTGAAAAACTGTGAAACCCCATAAAAACCTGTCAGGCTCCTGATACACTGTGAAACCCCAGACACACCTGGCAGGATCCTGATCCACTGTGAAAACCCCATACACACCTGGCAGGATCCTGATCCACTGTGAAACCCCCATACACACCTGGCAGGATCCTGATCCACTGTGAAAACCCCATACACACCAGGCAGGATCCTGATACGCTGTGAAATCCCCTTGCACACCTGGCAGGATCCTGATACACTGTGAAAACCCCATACAGACCTGGCAGGATCCTGATACACTGTGAAAACCTAATACACATCTAGCAGGATCCTGATGCACTGTGAAACCTCAAACACACCTGGCAGGATCTTGATACACTGTGAAACCCTAGACACATCTGGCAGGATCCTGATCCACTGTGAAACCCCCATACACACATGGCAGGATGCTGATACACTGTGAAACCCCCAAACACACCTGGCAGGATCTTGATTCACTGTGAAAGCCCAGGCACATCTGGCAATATCCTGATACACTGTGAAAACCCCATAAACACCTGGCAGGATCCTGATCCACTGTGAAAACCCCATACACACCTGACAGGATCCTGATCCACTGTGAAAACCCCAGACACACCTGGCAGGATCCTGATACACTGTGAAACCTCATACACACCTGGCAGGATCTTGTTTCACTGTGAAACCCCAGACACATCTGGCAGGATCCTGATACACTGCGAAAACCCCATACAGACCTGGCAGGATCCTGATACATTGTGAAACCCCAGACACACCTGGCAGGATCCTGATACAATCTGAAACCCCATACACACTTGGCAGGATACCGACACACTGTGAAACCACCATACACATCTGTAAGGATCCGGATGCACTCTGAAAACCCCATACACATCTGGCAGGATCCTGATGCATTGTGAAAACCAGATACACACGTGGCGGGATCCTGATCCACTGTGAAACCCCCATACACACCTGGCAGGATTCTGATACACTGAGAAAACAGCATGCACAGCTGTCAGGATCCTAATAAACTGTGAAAGCCCCATAAACACCTGGCAGGATCCTGATACACTGTGAAACCCCCATACACATCTGGAAGGATCCTGATACAGTGTGAAAACCCCATACACACCTGGCAGGATCCTGATCCACTGTGAAAACCCCATACACACCAGGCACGATCCTGATAAACTGTGAAACCCCTTACACACCTGGCAGGATCCTGATCCACAGTGAAAACCCCATGCACACCTGGCAGGGTCCTGATCCACTGTGAAACCCCCATACACAACTGGCAGGATGCTGATCCAATGTGAAACCCCCAAAAACAACTGGCAGGATCCTGTTCCACTGTGAAACCCCCATACACACCGGGCAGGATCCTGATACGCTGTGAAAACCCCATACAGACCTGGCAGGATCCTGATACGCTGTCAAAACCCCATACAGACCTGGCAGGATCCTGATACACTATGAAAACCCCATACACACCTGGCAGGATCCTGATACACTGTGAAACCTCACACACAGCTGGCGGGATCTTGATGCACTGTGAAACCAGACACATCTGGCAGGATCCTGATCCACTGTTAAAACGCCATACACACCTGGCAGGATCCTGATACACTGTGAAACCTCATTCACACCTGGCAGGATCCTGATACACTGTGAAAACTTATACACACCTGGCAGGATCCTGATACATTGTGAAAACCCCATTCACACCTGGCAGGATCCTGATACAATCTGAAACGCCATACACACGTGGCGGGATCCTGATCTTCTGTGAAACCCCTTACACACCAGGCAGGATCCTGATAAACTGTGAGCCGTCATGCACACCGGGCAGGATCCTGATACACTGTGAAAACTGCATACACAGCTGGCAGGATCCTGATAAACTGTGAAACCCCCATAAACACCTGGCAGGATCCTGATACACTGTGAAACCCCCATACACATCTGGAAGGATCCTGATACAGTGTGAAAACCCCAAACACACCTGGAAGGATCCTGATACACTGTGAAACCTCATACACACCTGGCAGGATCTTGTTTCACTGTGAAACCCCAGACACATCTGGCAGGATCCTGATACACTGCGAAAACCCCATACAGACCTGGCAGGATCCTGATACATTGTGAAACCCCAGACACACCTGGCAGGATCCTGATACAATCTGAAACCCCATACACACTTGGCAGGATCCCGACACACTGTGAAACCACCATAAACATCTGGAAGGATCCGGATGCACTCCGAAGACCCCAGACACATCTGGCAGGATCCTGATGCATTGTGAAAACCAGATACACACGTGGCGGGATCCTGATCCACTGTGAAACACCCATACACACCTGGCAGGATTCTGATACACTGAGAAAACAGCATACACAGCTGTCAGGATCCTAATAAACTGTGAAAGCCCCATAAACACCTGGCAGGATACTGATACACTGTGAAACCCCCATACACATCTGGAAGGATCCTGATACAGTGTGAAAACCCCATACACACCTGGCAGGATCCTGATCCACAGTGAAAACCCCATGCACACCTGGCAGGGTCCTGATCCACTGTGAAACCCCCATACACAACTGGCAGGATGCTGATCCACTGTGAAACCCCCATACACAACTGGCAGGATCCTGTTCCACTGTGAAACCCCCATACACACCGGGCAGGATCCTGATACGCTGTGAAAACCCCATACAGACCTGGCAGGATCCTGATACGCTGTCAAGTCCTCATACAGACCTGGCAGGATCCCGATACACTATGAAAACCCCATGCACACCTGGCAGGATCCTGCTACACTGTGAAACCTCACACACACCTGGCGGGATCTTGATGCACTGTGAAACCCCAGACACATCTGGCACGATCCTGATCCACTGTTAAAACGCCATACACACCTGGCAGGATCCTGATACACTTTGAAACCTCATTCACACCTGGCAGGATCCTGATACACTGTGAAAACTCATACACACCTGGCAGGATCCTGATACATTGTGAAAACCCCATTCGCACCTGGGAGGATTTTGATACAATCTGAAACGCCATACACACGTGGCGGGATCCTGATTTTCTGTGAAACCCCTTACACACCAGGCAGAATCCTGATAAACTGTGAGCCGTCATGCACACCGGGCAGGATCCTGATACACTGTGAAAACTGCATACACAGCTGGCAGGATCCTGATAAACTGTGAAACCCCCATACACATCTGGAAGGATCCTGATACAGTGTGAAAACCCCAAACACACCTGGCAGGATCCTGATACACTGTGAAACCCCCATGCACACCTGGCAGGATCCTGATCCACAGTGAAACCCCCATACACACCAGGCAGGATCCTGATACGCTGTGAAATCCCCTTGCACACATGGCAGGATCCTGATCCACTGTGAAAACCCCATACAAACCTGGCAGGATCCTGATCCAAAGTGAAACCCCCATACACACCAGGCAGGATCCTGATACGCTGTGAAATCCCCTTGCACACATGGCAGGATCCTGATACACTGTGAAACCTCATACACACCTGGCAGGATCTTGATACACGGTGAAACCCCAGACACATCTGGCAGGATCCTGAAACACTGTGAAAACCCCAAACAGACCTGGCAGGATCCTGATACATTGTGAAACCCCAAACACACCTGGCAGGATCATGATACAATCTGAAAATCCATACACACCTGGCGGGATCCCAATACACTGTGAAACCCCCATACACATCTGGAAGGATCCTGATGCACTGTGAAAACCCCATACACATCCTGCAGGATCCTGATGCACTGTGAAAACCCCATACACACGTGGCGAGATCCCGATCCACTGCGAAACACCTTCCACACCAGGCAGGATCCTGATAATCTGTGAAACCCCCATACACACCTGGCAGGATCCTGATACACTGTGAAAACTGCATACACAGCTGTCAGAAACCTGAAAAACTGTGAAACCCCATAAAAACCTGTCAGGCTCCTGATACACTGTGAAAACCCCATACACACCAGGCAGGATCCTGATACGCTGTGAAATCCCCTTGCACACCTGCCAGGATCCTGATACACTGTGAAAACCCCATACAGACCTGGCAGGATCCTGATACACTGTGAAAACCTCATACACATCTAGCAGGATCCTGATGCACTGTGAAACCTCAAACACACCTGGCAGGATCTTGATACACTGTGAAACCCCAGACACATCTGGCAGGATCCTGATCCACTGTGAAACCCCCAGACACACATGGCAGGATGCTGATACACTGTGAAACCCCCAAACACACCTGGCAGGATCTTGATTCACTGTGAAAGCCCAGGCACATCTGGCAATATCCTGATACACTGTGAAAACCCCAGAAACACCTGGCAGGATCCTGATCCACTGTGAAAACCCCATACACACCTGGCAGGATACTGATCCACTGTGAAAACCCCATACACACGTGGCAGGATCCTGATACACTGTGAAACCTCATACACACGTGGCAGGATCTTGTTACACTGTGAAACCCCAGACACATCTGGCAGGATCCTGATACACTGCGAAAACCCCATACAGACCTGGCAGGATCCTGATACATTGTGAAACCCCAGACACACCTGGCAGGATCCTGATACAATCTGAATCCCCATACAAACTTGGCAGGATCCCGGCACACTGTGAAACCACCATACACATCTGGAAGGATCCGGATGCACTCTGAAAACCCCATACACATCTGGCAGGATCCTGATGCATTGTGAAAACCAGATACACACGTGGCGGGATCCTGATCCACTGTGAAACCCCTTTCAAACCAGGCAGGATACTGATAAAATGTGAAACCCCCCATACACATCTGGAAGGATCCTGATACAGTGTGAAAACCCCATACACACCTGGCAGGATCCTGATCCACTGTGAAACCCCATACACACCAGGCAGGATCCTGATAAACTGTGAAACCCCTTACACACCTGGCAGGATCCTGATCCACAGTGAAAACCCCATACACACCTGGCAGGGTCCTGCTCCACTGTGAAAACCCCATACTGACCTCTCAGGATCCTGATACACTGTCAAAAACCCATACAGACCTGGCAGGATCCTGATACACTGTGAAAACCCCATACACACCTGGCAGGATCCTGATACACTGTGAAACCTCACACACACCCGGCGGGATCTTGATACACTGTGAAACCCCAGACACATCTGGCAGGATCCTGATCCACTGTTAAAACGCCATACACACCTGGCAGGATCCTGATACACTGTGAAACCTCATTCACACCTGGCAGGATCCTGATCCACTGTGAAACCCCATACACACCAGGCAGGATCCTGATAATCTGTGAAACCCCTTACACACCTGGCAGGATCCTGATCCACAGTGAAAACCCCATACACACCTGGCAGGGTCCTGATCCACTGTGAAACCCCCATACACAACTGGCAGGATCCTGTTCCACTGTGAAACCTCCATACACAGCGGGCAGGATCCTGATACACTGTGAAAACCCCATACACACCTGGCAGGATCCTGATACACTGTGAAAACCTCACACACACCTGGCGGGGTCTTGATGCACTGTGAAACCCCAGACACATCTGGCAGGATCCTGACCCACTGTTAAAACGCCATACACACCTGGCAGGATCCTGATACACTGTGAAACCTCATTCACACCTGGCAGGATCCTGATACAATCTGAAACGCCATACACACGTGGCGGGATCCTGATCTTCTGTGAAACCCCTTGCACACCAGGCAGGATCCTGATAAACTGTGAGCCGTCATGAACACCGGGCAGGATCCTGATGCACTTTGAAAACTGCAGACACAGCTGGCAGTATCCTGATAAACTGTGAAACCCCCATAAACACCTGGCAGGATCCTGATACACTGTGAAACCCCCATACACATCTGGAAGGATCCTGATACAGTGTGAAAACCCCAAACACACCTGGCAGGATCCTGATACACTGTGAAACCCCCATGCACACCAGGCAGGATCCTGATAAACTGTGAAACCCCAGACACATCTGGCAGGATCCGGATACACTATGAAAACCCCATACACACCTCGCAGGATCCTGATCTACTGTGAAAACCCCTTACACACCTGGCAGGATCCTGATACAGTGTGAAAACCCCATACACACCTGGCAGGATCCTGATCCACTGTGAAACCCCCATACACACCTGGCAGGATCCTGAGCCACTGTGAAACCACCATATACACCAGGCAGGATACTGATACGCTGTGAAATCCCCTTGCACACCAGGCAGGATCCTGATACACTGTGAAAACCCCATACAGACCTGGCAGGATCCTGATACACTGTGAAAATCTCATCCACATCTAGCAGGATCCTGATGCAATGTGAAACCTCAAACACACCTGGCAGGATCTTGATACACTGTGAAACCCCAGACACATCTGGCAGGATCCTGATCCACTGTGAAACCCCCATACACACATGGCAGGATGCTGATACACTGTGAAACCCCCAAACACTCCTGGCAGGATCTTGATTCACTGTGAAAGCCCAGGCACATCTGGCAATATCCTGATACACTGTGAAAACCCCATAAACACCTGGCAGGATCCTGATCCACTGTGAAAACCCCATACACACCTGGCAGGATCCTGATCCACTGTGAAAGCCCCATACACACCTGGCAGGATCCTGATACACTGTGAAACCTCATACACACCTGGCAGGATCTTGTTACACTGTGAAACCCCAGACACATCTGGCAGGATCCTGAAACAATCTGAAACCCCATACAAACTTGGCAGGATCCCGACACACTGTGAAACCACCATACACATCTGGAAGGATCCGGATGCACTCTGAAAACCCCATACACAGCTAGCAGGATCCTGATGCATTGTGAAACCCCTTTCAAACCAGGCAGGATCCTGATAAAATGTGAAACCCCCATGCACACCTGGCAGGATCCTGATACACTGTGAAAACAGCATACACAGCTGGCAGGATCCTAATAAACTGTGAAAGCCCCATAAACACCTGGCAGGATCCTGATACACTGTGAAACCTCCATACACATCTGGAAGGATCCTGCGACAGTGTGTAAAACCCACACACACCTGGCAGGATCCTGATCCACTGTGAAAACCCCATACACACCAGGCACGATCCTGATAAACTGTGAAACCCCTTACACACCTGGCAGGATCCTGAACCACTGTGAAAACCCCATACAGACCTGGCAGGATCCTGATACACTGTCAAAAACCCATACAGACCTGGCAGGATCCTGATACACTGTGAAAACCCCATACACACCTGGCAGGATCCTGATACACTGTGAAACCTCAGACACACCCGGCGGGATCTTGATACACTGTGAAACCCCAGACACATCTGGCAGGATTCTGATCCACTGTTAAAACGCCATACACACCTGGCAGGATCCTGATACACTGTGAAACCTCATTCACACCTGGCAGGATCCTGATAAACTGTGAAAACTCATACACACCTGGCAGGATCCTGATCCATTGTGAAAACCCCATTCACACCTGGCAGTATCCTGATACAATCTGAAACGCCACACACACGTGGCGAGATCCTGATTTTCTGTGAAACCCCTTACACACCAGGCAGGATCCTGATAAACTGTGAGCCGTCATGCACACCGGGCAGGATCCTGATACACTGTGAAAAAGGCATACAAAGCTGGCAGGATCCTGATAAACTGTGAAACCCCAATAAACACCTGGCAGAATCATGATACACTGTGAAACCCCCATATACATATGGAAGGATCCTGATACAGTGTGAAAACCCCAAACACACCTGGCAGGATCCTGATACACTGTGAAACCCCCAAGCACACCAGGCAGGATCCTGATAAACTGTGAACCCCCATAAACATCTGGAAGGATCCTGATGCACTGTGATACCCCATTCACCCTTTGCAGGATCCTGATGCACTGTGAAAACCCCATACACACCTGGCAGGATCCTGATAAAATGTGAAACCCCATACACACCTGGCAGGATTCTGATACACTGTGAAACCCCATACACACCTGGCAGGTTCCTGATACAGTGTGAAAACCCCATGCACACCTGGCAGGATCCTGATAAACTGTGACAACCCCGCACACAACTGGCAGGTTCCTGATGCGCAGTGAAACCCCATTCACATCTGGCAGGATGCTGATACACTGTGAAATCCCCACACACAACTGGCAGGATCCTGATCCACTGTGAAACCCCATTCACATCTGGCAGGATCCTTATCCACTGTGAAACCCCATACACACCTGGCAGGATCTTGATAAACTGTGAAACCCCAGACACATCTGGCAGGATCCTGATACACTGTGAAACCCCATACACACCTGGCAGGATCTTGATAAACTGTGAAACCGCCGACACACCTGGCAGGATCCTGATACACTGTGAAACCCCATTCACATCTGGCAGGATCCTGATACACTGTGAAACCCCCATAGACACCTGGCAGGATCCTAATGCACAGTGAAACCCCATTCACATCTGGCAGGATCCTGATACACTGTGAAACCCCCATACACACATGGCAGGATGCTGATACACTGTGCAACCCCCAAACACACATGGCAGGATCCTGATACACTGTGAAACCCCAAACACACCAGGCAGGAACCGGATTCACTGTGAAATCCCAGACATAGCAGGCAGGATGCTGATCCACTGTGAAAACCCCATACACACCTGGCAGGATCCTGATCCACTGTGAAAACCCCATACACACCTGGCAGGATCCTGATCCACTGTGAAAACCCCATACACACCTGGCAGTATCCTGATACACTGTGAAACCTCATGCACACCTGGCAGGATCTTGATACACTGTGAAACCCCAGACACATCTGGCAGGATCCTGATACATTGTGAAAACCCCATACAGACCTGGCAGGATCCTGATACATTGTGAAACCCCATACACACCTGGCAGGATCCTGATGCACTGTGAAACCCCATTCACACCTTGCAAGATCCTCATACACTGTGAAACCCCCATACACACCTGGCAGGATCCTGATACACTGTGAAAACCCCATACACACCTGGCAGGATCCTGATACACTGTGAAAACTGCATACACAGCTGTCAGGATCCTGAAAAACTGTGAAACCCCATAAAAACCTGGCTGGCTCCTGATACACTGTGAAACCCCCATACACATCTGGAAGGATCCTGATACAGTTTGAAAACCCCATACACACCTGGCAGGATCCTGATCCACTGTGAATCCCCCATACACATCAGGCACGATCCTAATAAACTGTGAAACCCCTTACACACTTGGCAGGATCCGGATCCACTGTGAAAACCCCATACACACCTGGCAGGATCCTGATCCACTGTGAAACCCCCATACACACCTGGCAGGATCCTGATCCACTGTGAAACCCCCATACACACCAGGCAGGATCCTGATACGCTGTGAAATCCCCTTGCACACCTGGCAGGATCCTGATGCACTGTGAAATCCCCATACAGACCTGGCAGGATCCTGATACACTGTGAAACCTCAAACACACCTGGCAGGATCTTGATACACTGTGAAACCCCAGACACATCTGGCAGGATCCTGATCCACTGTGAAACCCCCATACACACATGGCAGGATGCTGATACACTGTGAAACCCCCAAACACACCTGGCAGGATCTTGATTCACGGTGAAAGCCCAGGCACATCTGGCAGGATCTTGATACACTCTGAAAACCCCATAAACACCTGGCAGGATCCTGATCCACTGTGAAAACCCCATACACATCTGACAGGATCCTAATACACTGTGAAAACCCCAGACAGACCTGGCAGGATCCTGATACACTGTGAAACCCCATACACACCTGGCAGGATCTTGATAAACTGTGAAACCGCCGACACACCTGGCAGGATCCTGATACACTGTGAAACCCCATTCACATCTGGCAGGATCCTGATACACTGTGAAACCCCCATAGACACCTGGCAGGATCCTAATGCACAGTGAAACCCCATTCACATCTGGCAGGATCCTGATACACTGTGAAACCCCCATACACACATGGCAGGATGCTGATACACTGTGCAACCCCCAAACACACATGGCAGGATCCTGATACACTGTGAAACCCCAAACACACCAGGCAGGAACCGGATTCACTGTGAAATCCCAGACATAGCAGGCAGGATGCTGATCCACTGTGAAAACCCCATACACACCTGGCAGGATCCTGATCCACTGTGAAAACCCCATACACACCTGGCAGGATCCTGATCCACTGTGAAAACCCCATACACACCTGGCAGTATCCTGATACACTGTGAAACCTCATGCACACCTGGCAGGATCTTGATACACTGTGAAACCCCAGACACATCTGGCAGGATCCTGATACATTGTGAAAACCCCATACAGACCTGGCAGGATCCTGATACATTGTGAAACCCCATACACACCTGGCAGGATCCTGATGCACTGTGAAACCCCATTCACACCTTGCAAGATCCTCATACACTGTGAAACCCCCATACACACCTGGCAGGATCCTGATACACTGTGAAAACCCCATACACACCTGGCAGGATCCTGATACACTGTGAAAACTGCATACACAGCTGTCAGGATCCTGAAAAACTGTGAAACCCCATAAAAACCTGGCTGGCTCCTGATACACTGTGAAACCCCCATACACATCTGGAAGGATCCTGATACAGTTTGAAAACCCCATACACACCTGGCAGGATCCTGATCCACTGTGAATCCCCCATACACATCAGGCACGATCCTAATAAACTGTGAAACCCCTTACACACTTGGCAGGATCCGGATCCACTGTGAAAACCCCATACACACCTGGCAGGATCCTGATCCACTGTGAAACCCCCATACACACCTGGCAGGATCCTGATCCACTGTGAAACCCCCATACACACCAGGCAGGATCCTGATACGCTGTGAAATCCCCTTGCACACCTGGCAGGATCCTGATGCACTGTGAAATCCCCATACAGACCTGGCAGGATCCTGATACACTGTGAAACCTCAAACACACCTGGCAGGATCTTGATACACTGTGAAACCCCAGACACATCTGGCAGGATATTGATCCACTGTGAAACCCCCATACACACATGCCAGGATGCTGATACACTGTGAAACCCCCAAACACACCTGGCAGGATCTTGATTCACGGTGAAAGCCCAGGCACATCTGGCAGGATCTTGATACACTCTGAAAACCCCATAAACACCTGGCAGGATCCTGATCCACTGTGAAAACCCCATACACATCTGACAGGATCCTAATACACTGTGAAAACCCCAGACAGACCTGGCAGGATCCTGATACATTGTGAAACCCCAGACACACCTGGCAGGATCCTGATACAATCTGAAACCCCATACAAACTTGGCAGGATCCCGACACACTGTGAAACCACCATACACATCTGGAAGGATCCGGATGCACTCTGAAAACCCCATACACATCTGGCAGGATCCTGATGCATTGTGAAACCCCTTTCAAACCAGGCAGGATCCTGATAAAATGTGAAACCCCCATGCACACCTGGCAGGATCCTGATACACTGTGAAAACAGCATACACAGCTGGCAGGATCCTAATAAACTGTGAAAGCCCCATAAACACCTGGCAGGATCCTGATACACTGTGAAACCCCCAAACACATCTGGAAGGATCCTGCTACAGTGTGTAAAACCCACACACACCTGGCATGATCCTGATTCTCTGTGAAACCCCCATACACACCAGGCACGATCCTGATAAACTGTGAAACCCCTGACACACCTGGCAGGAACCTGATCCACTGTGAAAACCCCATACAGACCTGGCAGGATCCTGATACACTGTCAAAAAACCATACAGACCTGGCAGGATCCTGAGACACTGTGAAAACCCCATACACACCTGGCAGGATCCTGATACACTGTGAAACCTCATTCACACCTGGCAGGATCTTGATACACTGTGAAAACTCATACACACCTGGCAGGATCCTGATCCATTGTGAAAACCCCATTCACACCTGGCAGTATCCTGATACAATCTGAAACGCCACATACACGTGGCGGGATCCTGATCTTCTGTGAAACCCCTTACACACCAGGCAGGATCCTGATAAACTGTGAGACGTCATGCACACGGGGCAGGATCCTGATACACTGTGAAAACTGCATACAAAGCTGGCAGGATCCTGATAAACTGTGAAACCACAATAAACACCTGGCAGGATCATGATACACTGTGAAACCCCCATACACATCTGGAAGGATCCTGATACAGTGTGAAAACCCCAAACACACCTGGCAGGATCCTGATACACTGTGAAACCCCCATGCACACCAGGCAGGATCCTGATAAACTGTGAAACCCCAGACACATCTGGCAGGATCCGGATACACTGTGAAAACCCCAAACACACCTCGCAGGATCCTGATCCACTATGAAAACCTCTTATACACCTGGCAGGATCCTGATACACTGTGAAAACACCATCCACACCTGGCAGGATCCTGATCCGCTGTGAAACTCCTTGCACACCTGGCAGGATCCTGATATACTGTGAAACCCCATACACACCTGGCAGGATCGTGATACACTGTGAAAACCCCTTACACACATGGCAGGATCCTGAGATACTGTGAAACGCCATACACACCTGGCAGGATCCTGATGCACTGTGAAAACCCCTTACACACCTGGCAGGATCCTGATCCTCTGTGAAACCCCATACACACCTGGCACGAACCTGATACACTGTGAAACCCCCATAAACATCTGGAAGGATCCTGATGCACTGTGATACCCCATTCACACTTTGCAGGATCCTGATACACTGTGAAAACCCCATACACACCTGGCAGGATCCTGATAAAATGTGAAACCCCGATACACACCTGGCAGGATCCTGATACACTGTGAAACCCCATACACACCTGGCAGGTTCCTGATACAGTGTGAATACCCGATACACACCTGGCAGGATCCTGATAAACTGTGACAACCCCGCACACAACTGGCAGGTTCCAGATGCGCAGTGAAACCCCATTCACATCTGGCAGGATGCTGATACACTGTGAAATCCCCACACACAACTGGCAGGATCCTGATCCACTGTGAAACCCCATTCACATCAGGCAGGATACTGATCCACTGTGAAACCCCATACACACCTGGCAGGATCTTGATAAACTGTGAAACCCCAGACACATCTGGCAGGATCCTGATACACTGTGAAACCCCATACACACCTGGCAGGATCTTGATAAACTGTGTAACCCCCGACACACCTGGCAGGATCCTGATACACTGTGAAACCCCATTCACATCTGGCAGGATCCTGATACACTGTGAAACCCCCATAGACACCTGGCAGGATCCTAATGCACAGTGAAACCCCATTCACATCTGGCAGGATCCTGATACACTGTGAAACCCCCATACACACATGGCAGGATGCTGATACACTGTGCAACCCCCAAACACACATGGCAGGATCCTGATACACTGTGAAACCCCAAACACACCAGGCAGGAACCTGATTCACTGTGAAATCCCAGAATTATCTGGCAGGATGCTGATACACTGTGAAAACCCCATACACACCTGGCAGGATCCTGATCCACTGTGAAAACCCCATACACACCTGGCAGGATCCTGATCCACTGAGAAAACCCCATACACACCTGGCAGGATCCTGATACACTGTGAAACCTCATGCACACCTGGCAGGATCTTGATACACTGTGAAACCCCAGACACATCTGGCAGGATCCTGATACATTGTGAAAACCCCATACAGACCTGGCAGGATCCTGATACATTGTGAAACCCCATACACACCTGGCAGGATCCTGATGCACTGTGAAACCCCATTCACACCTTGCAAGATCCTCATACACTGTGAAACCCCCATACACAGCGGGCAGGATCCTGATGCACTGTGAAAACCCCATACACACCTGGCAGTATCCTGATACACTGTGAAAACTGCACACACAGCTGTCAGGATCCTGAAAAACTGTGAAACCCCATAAAAACCTGGCAGGCTCATGATACACTGTGAAACCCCCATACACATCTGGAAGGATCCTGATACAGTTTGAAAAACCCATACACACCTGGCAGGATCCTGATCCACTGTGAATCCCCCATACACACCAGGCACGATCCTAATAAACTGTGAAACCCCTTCCACACTTGGCAGGATCCTGATCCACTGTGAAACCCCATAAACACCAGGCAGGATCTTGATAAACTGTGAAAACCCAGACACATCTGGCAGGATCCTGATACACTGTGAAGCCCCATACACACCTGGCAGGATCTTGAGACACTGTGAAACCCCATTCACAACTGGCAGTATCCTGATCCACTGTGAAACCCCATAAACACCAGGCAGGATCTTGATAAACTGTGAAAACCCAGACACATCTGGCAGGATCCTGAGACACTGTGAAACCCCATACACACCTGGCAGGATCTTGAGACACTGTGAAACCCCATTCACAACTGGCAGTATCCTGATACACTGTGAAACCCCCATACACACCTGGCAGGATCCTGACGCACTCTGAAAACCCCATACACATCTGGCAGGATCATGATGCATTGTGAAAACCAGATACACACGTGGCGGGATCCTGATCCACTGTGAAACCCCTTTCAAACCAGGCAGGATCCTGATACACTGTGAAACCCCCATACACACCTGGCAGGATCCTGATGCACAGTGAAACCCCCATACACACATGGCAGGATGCTGATACACTGTGCAACCTCCAAACACACATGGCAGGATCCTGATACACTGTGAAAACCCCATACACACCTGGCAGGATCTTGATACACTGTGAAACCCCAGACACATCTGGCAGGATCCTGATACATTGTGAAAACCCCATACAGACCTGGCAGGATCCTGATACATTGTGAAACCCCATACACACCTGGCAGGATCCTGATGCACTGTGAAACCCCATTCACACCTTGCAGGCTCCTCATACACTGTGAAACCCCCATACACACCTGGCAGGATCCTGATACACTGTGAAAACCCCAGACACACCTGGCAGAATCCTGATAAACTGTGAAACACCCATACACACATGACAGGAATCTGATACACTGTGAAAACCCCGCACACAACTGGCAGGTTCCTGATGTACAGTGAAACCCCAATCACATCTGGCAGGATCCTGAAACACTGTGAAATCCCCATACACAACTGGCAGGATCCTGATCCACTGTGAAACCGCATTCACATCTGGCAGGACCCTGATCCACTGTGAAACACCATAAACACCAGGCAGTATCTTGATAAACTGTGAAACCCCAGACACATCTGGCAGGATCCTGATACACTGTGAAACTCCATACACACCTGGCAGGATCTTGAGACACTGTGAAACCCCCGACACACCTGGCAGGATCCAGATACATTGTGAAACCCCATTCACAACTGGCAGGATCCTGATACACTGTGAAACCCCCATACACACCTGGCAGGATCCTGATGCACAGTGAAACCCCATTCACATCTGGCAGGATCCTGAACCACTGTGCAACCCCCATACACACATGGCAGGATGCTGAGACACTGTGAAACCCCCAAACACACATGGCAGGATCCTGAGACACTGTGAAACCCCAAACAAACCTGGCAGGAACTTGACTCACTGTGAAATCCCAAACACACCTGGCAGGATCATGATACACTGTGAAACCCCCATACACATCTGGAAGGATCCTGATACAGTGTGAAAACCCCAAACACACCTGGCAGGATCCTGATACACTGTGAAACCCCCATGCACACCAGGCAGGATCCTGATAAACTGTGAAACCCCAGACACATCTGGCAGGATCCGGATACACTGTGAAAACCCCAAACACACCTCGCAGGATCCTGATCCACTATGAAAACCTCTTATACACCTGGCAGGATCCTGATACACTGTGAAAACACCATCCACACCTGGCAGGATCCTGATCCGCTGTGAAACTCCTTGCACACCTGGCAGGATCCTGATATACTGTGAAACCCCATACACACCTGGCAGGATCGTGATACACTGTGAAAACCCCTTACACACATGGCAGGATCCTGAGATACTGTGAAACGCCATACACACCTGGCAGGATCCTGATGCACTGTGAAAACCCCTTACACACCTGGCAGGATCCTGATCCTCTGTGAAACCCCATACACACCTGGCACGAACCTGATACACTGTGAAACCCCCATAAACATCTGGAAGGATCCTGATGCACTGTGATACCCCATTCACACTTTGCAGGATCCTGATACACTGTGAAAACCCCATACACACCTGGCAGGATCCTGATAAAATGTGAAACCCCGATACACACCTGGCAGGATCCTGATACACTGTGAAACCCCATACACACCTGGCAGGTTCCTGATACAGTGTGAATACCCCATACACACCTGGCAGGATCCTGATAAACTGTGACAACCCCGCACACAACTGGCAGGTTCCAGATGCGCAGTGAAACCCCATTCACATCTGGCAGGATGCTGATACACTGTGAAATCCCCACACACAACTGGCAGGATCCTGATCCACTGTGAAACCCCATTCACATCAGGCAGGATACTGATCCACTGTGAAACCCCATACACACCTGGCAGGATCTTGATAAACTGTGAAACCCCAGACACATCTGGCAGGATCCTGATACACTGTGAAACCCCATACACACCTGGCAGGATCTTGATAAACTGTGTAACCCCCGACACACCTGGCAGGATCCTGATACACTGTGAAACCCCATTCACATCTGGCAGGATCCTGATACACTGTGAAACCCCCATAGACACCTGGCAGGATCCTAATGCACAGTGAAACCCCATTCACATCTGGCAGGATCCTGATACACTGTGAAACCCCCATACACACATGGCAGGATGCTGATACACTGTGCAACCCCCAAACACACATGGCAGGATCCTGATACACTGTGAAACCCCAAACACACCAGGCAGGAACCTGATTCACTGTGAAATCCCAGAATTATCTGGCAGGATGCTGATACACTGTGAAAACCCCATACACACCTGGCAGGATCCTGATCCACTGTGAAAACCCCATACACACCTGGCAGGATCCTGATCCACTGAGAAAACCCCATACACACCTGGCAGGATCCTGATACACTGTGAAACCTCATGCACACCTGACAGGATCTTGATACACTGTGAAACCCCAGACACATCTGGCAGGATCCTGATACATTGTGAAAACCCCATACAGACCTGGCAGGATCCTGATACATTGTGAAACCCCATACACACCTGGCAGGATCCTGATGCACTGTGAAACCCCATTCACACCTTGCAAGATCCTCATACACTGTGAAACCCCCATACACAGCGGGCAGGATCCTGATGCACTGTGAAAACCCCATACACACCTGGCAGTATCCTGATACACTGTGAAAACTGCACACACAGCTGTCAGGATCCTGAAAAACTGTGAAACCCCATAAAAACCTGGCAGGCTCATGATACACTGTGAAACCCCCATACACATCTGGAAGGATCCTGATACAGTTTGAAAAACCCATACACACCTGGCAGGATCCTGATCCACTGTGAATCCCCCATACACACCAGGCACGATCCTAATAAACTGTGAAACCCCTTCCACACTTGGCAGGATCCTGATCCACTGTGAAACCCCATAAACACCAGGCAGGATCTTGATAAACTGTGAAAACCCAGACACATCTGGCAGGATCCTGATACACTGTGAAGCCCCATACACACCTGGCAGGATCTTGAGACACTGTGAAACCCCATTCACAACTGGCAGTATCCTGATCCACTGTGAAACCCCATAAACACCAGGCAGGATCTTGATAAACTGTGAAAACCCAGACACATCTGGCAGGATCCTGAGACACTGTGAAACCCCATACACACCTGGCAGGATCTTGAGACACTGTGAAACCCCATTCACAACTGGCAGTATCCTGATACACTGTGAAACCCCCATACACACCTGGCAGGATCCTGACGCACTCTGAAAACCCCATACACATCTGGCAGGATCATGATGCATTGTGAAAACCAGATACACACGTGGCGGGATCCTGATCCACTGTGAAACCCCTTTCAAACCAGGCAGGATCCTGATACACTGTGAAACCCCCATACACACCTGGCAGGATCCTGATGCACAGTGAAACCCCCATACACACATGGCAGGATGCTGATACACTGTGCAACCTCCAAACACACATGGCAGGATCCTGATACACTGTGAAAACCCCATACACACCTGGCAGGATCTTGATACACTGTGAAACCCCAGACACATCTGGCAGGATCCTGATACATTGTGAAAACCCCATACAGACCTGGCAGGATCCTGATACATTGTGAAACCCCATACACACCTGGCAGGATCCTGATGCACTGTGAAACCCCATTCACACCTTGCAGGATCCTCATACACTGTGAAACCCCCATACACACCTGGCAGGATCCTGATACACTGTGAAAACCCCAGACACACCTGGCAGAATCCTGATAAACTGTGAAACACCCATACACACATGACAGGAATCTGATACACTGTGAAAACCCCGCACACAACTGGCAGGTTCCTGATGTACAGTGAAACCCCAATCACATCTGGCAGGATCCTGAAACACTGTGAAATCCCCATACACAACTGGCAGGATCCTGATCCACTGTGAAACCGCATTCACATCTGGCAGGACCCTGATCCACTGTGAAACACCATAAACACCAGGCAGTATCTTGATAAACTGTGAAACCCCAGACACATCTGGCAGGATCCTGATACACTGTGAAACTCCATACACACCTGGCAGGATCTTGAGACACTGTGAAACCCCCGACACACCTGGCAGGATCCAGATACATTGTGAAACCCCATTCACAACTGGCAGGATCCTGATACACTGTGAAACCCCCATACACACCTGGCAGGATCCTGATGCACAGTGAAACCCCATTCACATCTGGCAGGATCCTGAACCACTGTGCAACCCCCATACACACATGGCAGGATGCTGAGACACTGTGAAACCCCCAAACACACATGGCAGGATCCTGAGACACTGTGAAACCCCAAACAAACCTGGCAGGAACTTGACTCACTGTGAAATCCCAGACACATCTGGCAGGATCCTGATACACTGTGAAAACCCCATACACACCTGGCAGGACACTGATACACTGTGAAATCCCCATACACTCCTGGCAGGATCCTGATACACTGTGAAAACCCCATTCATTCCTGGCAGGATCCTGATACACTGTGAAAACCCAGACTCATCTAGCAGGATCCTGATACACTGTGAAACCTCCATACACACCTGACAGGACCCTGATACACAGCCAAAACCACACGCACGCCTGGCAGGATCCTGATACACTGTGAAAACCCCATAGACACCTGGCAGGATCCTGATACATTGTGGAACCCCATACACATCTGGCAGGATCCTGATACACTGCGAAAACCCCATACACACCTGGCAGGACACTGATATACTGTGAATAACCCATACACACCTGGCAGGATCCTGATGCACAGTGAAAACCCCAAATACACATGGCAGGATCTTGATGCACAGTGAAAACCCCAAACACACCTGGCAGGATCCTGATACATTGTGAAAACCCCACACACACCTGGCAGGATCCTGATCCACTGTGAAACCCCCATACACACCTGGCAGCATCCTGATACACTGTGAAAACCCCATACACTCCTGCAGCATCCTGATCCACTGTGAAACCCCATACACACCTGGCAGGATCCTGATACAATGTGAAAACCCCATACAAACCTGGCAGGACCCTGAGACACTGTGAAAATCCCATACATACCTGGCAGGATCCTGATACACTGTGAAAATCCCATACATACCTGGCAGGATCCTGATACACTGTGAAAACCCCATACACACCTGGCAGGATGCTGATACACTGTGAAAACCCCATACACACCTGGCAGGACACTGATACACTGTGAAAATCCCATACACACCTGGCAGGACCCTGATACACTGTGAAAACCCCATGCACACCTGGCAGGATCCTGATACACTGTGAAAACCTCATGCACACCTGGCAGGATCCTGATAAACTGTGAAACCCCATACACACCTGGCAGGATCTAGAGACACAGTGAAACCCCCGACATACCTGGCAGGATCCTGATACACTGTGAAACCCCATTCACATCTGGCAGGATCCTGATAAACTGTGAAACACCCATACACACCTGGCAGGAATCTGATACACTGTGAAAACCCCGCACACAACTGGCAGGTTCCTGATACACTGTGAAACCCCATACACACCTGGCAGGATCCCGATGCACTGTGAACCCCCAGACACACCTGGCAGGATCCTGATACACTGTGAAAACCCCATTCACATCCAGCAGGATCCTGATACACAGTGAAACCCCATGCACACCTGGAAGGATCGTGATACTCTGTGAAACCCCAGACACATCTGGCGGGATACTGGTGCACTGTCAAACCCAATACACACATTGCAGATCCTGATACACTGTGAAAACCCCATACACACCTGGCAGGATCCTGATCCACTGTGAAAACCCCATACACACCTGGCCGGATCCTGATAATCAGTGAAACCCCCATACACTCCTGGCAGTATCCTGTTAAACGGAGAAACCCCAATACACACCTGGCAGGATCCTGATGAACTGTGAAAACCCTATACACACCTGGCAGGATCCTGATCCACTGTGAAAACCCCATACACACCTGGTAGGATCCGGATAACCAGTGAAACCCCCATACACACCTGGCAGGATCCTGATAAACTGTGAAACCCACATACACACCTGGCAAGATACTGATAAATGGTGAAACTCCCATATACACCTGGCAGGATCCTGATCCACTGTGAAATACCCATGCACACCTGGCAGGATCCTGATCCACTGCGAAAACCCCATACTCACCTGGCAGGGTACTGATGAACTGCGAAAACCCCATACACACCTGGCAGGATTCTGAACCACTGTGAAAACCCCATCCACACCTGGCAGGATCCTGATAAACTGTGAAACACCCATGCACACCTGGCAGGATCCTGATAAACTGTGAAACCCCCATGCACACCTGGCAAGATCCTGATTTATTGTGAAAACCCCGTACACACCTGTCAGGAACCTGACATATTGTGCAAACCCCGTACACACCTGGCAGGATCCTGTTCCTCTGTGAAACCCCGTACACAACTGGCAGGATCCTGATCCACTGTGAAAACGCCATACACACCTGGCAGGATCCTGATGAACTGTGAAACCCCCATACACACCAGGCAGGATCCTGATAATCTGTGAAACCCCCGTTCACACCTGGCAGGAGCCTGATACACTGTGAAAACCCCGCACACACCTGGCACGTTCCTGATGCACATTGAAACCCCATTCACATCTGGCAGTATCCTGATACACTGTGAAAACCCCACACACATCTGGCAGGATCCTGATCCACTGTGAAATCCCATTCACGTATGGCAGGATCCTGATGCACTGTGTACACCCGTTCACATCTGGCAGGACACTGATCCACTGTGAAAACCCCAAGCACACCTGGCAGGATACTAATACACTGTAAAAACCCCATTCACAACTGGCAGGATCCTGATGCACAGTGAAACCCCAATCACACCTGGCAGGAACCTGATACACAGTGAATTCCCATTCACATCTGGCAGGATCCTGATCCACTGTAAAACCCCATGCACACCTGGCAGGATCCTGATCCACAGTGAAAACCCCATACACACTTGGCAGGATCCTCAACCACCGTTAAACCGCCATACACACCGGCCACGTTCCTGATACACTGTGAAAAGCCCATTCTCACCTGGCAGGTTCCTGATCCACTGTGCAACCCCATTCACATCTGGCAGGATCCTGATACACTGTGAAATCCCAGTCACACCTGGCAGGATCCTGATCCACTGTGAAACCCCATTCACAACTGGCAGTATCCTGATACACTGTGAAACCCCCATACACACCTGGCAGGATCCCGACGCACTCTGAAAACCCCATACACATCTGGCAGGATCATGATGCATTGTGAAAACCAGATACACACGTGGCGGGATCCTGATCCACTGTGAAACACCTTTCAAACCAGGCAGGATCCTGATAAAATGTGAAACCCCCATACACACCTGGCAGGATTCTGAAACACTGTGAAAACAGCATACACAGCTGGCAGGATCCCAATAAACTGTGAAAGCCCCATATACACCTGGCAGGATCCTGATACACTGTGAAACCCCCATACACAACTGGCAGGATCCGGTTCCACTGTGAAACCCCCATGCACACCAGGCAGGATCCTGATACACTGTGAAAACCCCTTACACACCTGGCAGGATCCTGATACACTCTGAAACCACATACACACCTGGCACGAACCTGATACACTGTGAAACCCCCATAAACATCTGGAAGGATCCCGATGCACTGTGAAAACCCCATACACATCTGGCAGGATCCTGATGCACTGCGAAAACCCGAGACACACCAGGCAGGATCCTGATAAACTGTGAAACCCCATACACACCTGGCAGGATCTAGAGACACAGTGAAACCCCCGACATACCTGGCAGGATCCTGATACACTGTGAAACCCCATTCACATCTGGCAGGATCCTGATACACTGTGAAACCCCCATACACACCTGGCAGGATCCTGATGCACAGTGAAACCCCCATACACACATGGCAGGATGCTGATACACTGTGCAACCTCCAAACACACATGGCAGGATCCTGATACACTGTGAAAACCCCAGACACACCTGGCAGGATCTTGATACACTGTGAAACCCCAGACACATCTGGCAGGATCCTGATACATTGTGAAAACCCCATACAGACCTGGCAGGATCCTGATACATTGTGAAACCCCATACACACCTGGCAGGATCCTGATGCACTGTGAAACCCCATTCACACCTTGCAAGATCCTCATACACTGTGAAACCCCCATACACACCTGGCAGGATCCTGATACACTGTGAAAACCCCAGACACACCTGGCAGAATCCTGATAAACTGTGAAACACCCATACACACCTGACAGGAATCTGATACGCTGTGAAAACCCCGCACACAACTGGCAGGTTCCTGATGTACAGTGAAACCCCAATCACATCTGGCAGGATCCTGAAACACTGTGAAATCCCCATACACAACTGGCAGGATCCTGATCCACTGTGAAACCCCATTCACATCTGGCAGGACCCTGATCCACTGTGAAACACCATAAACACCAGGCAGTATCTTGATAAACTGTGAAACCCCAGACACATCTGGCAGGATCCTGATACACTGTGAAACCCCATACACACCTGGCAGGATCTTGAGACACTGTGAAACCCCCGACACACCTGGCAGGATCCAGATACATTGTGAAACCCCATTCACAACTCTTAGGATCCTGATACTCTGTGAAACCCCCATACACACCTGGCAGGATCCTGATGCACAGTGAAACCCCATTCACATCTGGCAGGATCCTGAACCACTGTGCAACCCCCATACACACATGGCAGGATGCTGAGACACTGTGAAACCCCCAAACACACATGGCAGGATCCTGATACACTGTGAAACCTCCATACACACCTGGCAGGACCCTGATACACAGCCAAAACCCCACGCACACCTGGCAGGATCATGATACACTGTGAAAACCCCATAGACACCTGGCAGGATCCTGATACATTGTGGAACCCCATACACATCTGGTTTGATCCTGATACATTGTGAAACCCCATTCACATCTGGTAGGATCCTGATACACTGTGAAAACCCCATACACACCTGTCAGGATACTGATCCACTGTGAAAACCCTATACACACCTGGCAGGATCCTGATCCACTGTGAAAAGCCCATACACACCTGGCAGGATCCTGATACACTGTGAAACCTCATGCACACCTGGCAGGATCTTGATACACTGTGAAACCCCAGACACATCTGGCAGGATGCTGATATACTGTGAAAACCCCATACAGACCTGGCAGGATCCTGATACATTGTGAAACCACATACAGACCTGGCAGGATCCTGATACAATCTGAAACCCCATACACAACTGGCAGGATCCTGATCCACTGTGAAAAACCCATACACACCTGGCAGGATCCTGTACACTGTGAACCCCCAGACACATCTGACAGGATCCTGATACACTGTGAGAACCCCATACAGACCTGGCAGGATCCTGATGCATTGTGAAGCCCCATACAAACCTGGCAGGATCCTGAAACAATCTGAAACCCCATACACACCTGGTAGGATCCTGATACACTGTGAAACCCCCATACACATTTGGAAGGATCTTGATAAACTGTGAAACCCCCATACACACCTTGCAGGATCCTCACAAAATATGAAACCCCCAGAAACACCGAGCTTGATCCTGATGCACTGTGAAATCCCATTCACACCTTGCAAGATCCTCACAAAATATGAAACCCCCATACACACCTGGCAGGATCTTGACAAACTGTGAAACCCCCATACACACCTGGCAGGATTCTGATATACTGTGAAACCCCACACACACCTGCCAGGATCCTGATACACTGTGATAACCCCATTCACACCTCGCAGGATCCTGATAAACTGTGAAACACCCATACACACCTGGCAGGATCCTGATACACTGTGAAAACCCCGTACACAACTGGCAGGTACCTGATGCACAGTGAAACCTCATTCACATCTGGCAGGATCCTGATACACTGTGAAACCCCATACACAACTGGCAGGATCCTGATCCACTGTGAAACCCCATTCACATCTGGCAGGATCCTGATCCACTGTGAAACCCCATAAACACCTGGCAGGATCTTGATAAACTGTGAAACCCCAGACACATCTGGCAGGATCCTGATACACTGTGAAAACCCAGACACACCTCGCTGGATCTTGAGACACTGTGAAACCCCCGACATACCTGGCAGGATCCTCATACACTGTGAAACCCCATTCACATCTGGCAGGATCCTGATGCACTGTGAAACCAGCAGACACACCTGGCAGGATCCTGATGCACAGTGAAACCCCATTTACATCTGGCAGGATCCTGACCCACTGTGAATCCCCCAGACACACATGGCAGGATCCTGATACACTGTGAAACCCCAAACACACCTGGCAGGATCTTGATTCACTGTGAAACCCCAGACACATCTGGTAGGATCCTGATACACTGTGAAAACCCCATACACACCTGTCAGGATACTGATCCACTGTGAAAACCCCATACACACCTGGCAGGATCCTGATACACTGTGAAACCTCATACACACCTGGCAGGATCTTGATACACTGTGAAACCCCAGACACATCTGGCAGGATCCTGATATACTGTGAAAACCCCATACAGATTTGGCAGGATCCTGATACATTGTGAAACCCCATACAGACCTGGCAGGATCTTGATACAATCTGAAACTCCATACACAACTGGCAGGATCCTGATAAACTGTGAAACCCCCATACACATCTGGAAGGATCCTGATGCACTGTGAAAACCCCATACACATCTGGCAGGGTCCTGATGCACTATGAAAACCCCATACACACGTGGCGGGATCCTGATCCACTGTGAAACCCCTTACACACCAGGCAGGATCCTGATAAACTGTGAAACCCCCATACACACCTGGCAGGATCCTGATCCACTGTGAAAACTGCATGCACAGCTGTCAGGATTCTGATAAACTGTGAAACACCCATAAACACCTGGCAGGATCCTTATACACTGTGAAACCCCAATACACATCTGGAAGGATCCTGATACAGTGTGAAAACCCCATACACACCTGGCAGGATCCTGATCCACTGTGAAACCCCCATACGCACCAGGCAGGATGCTGATGAAGTGAGAACCCCCTTCCGCACCTGGCAGGATCCTCATCCACTGTGAATTCCCTTGCACACCTGGCAGGATCCTGATCCACTGTGAAACCCCCATACACACCTGGCAGGATCCTGATCCGCTGTGAAACACCCATACACACCAGGCAGGATCCTGATACACTGTGAAAACCCCTTACACAACTGGCAGGATCCTGATACATTGTGAAAACCCCATACAGACCTGGCAGGATCCTGATACACTGTGAATACCCCATATACACCTGGCAGGATTCTGATACACTGTGAAACCTCATACACACCTGGCAGGAGTTTGATACACTGTGAAACCCCAGACACATCTGGCAGGATCCTGATCCACTGTGAAAACCCCAAACACACCTGGCAAGATCCTGATACACTGTGAAACCTCATTCAAACCTGGAAGGATCCTGATACACTGTGAAACCTCATACACACCTGGCAGGATCCTGATATACTCTGAAACCCCATACACACGTGGCGGGATCCTGATCCACTGTGAAACCACTTACACACCAGGCAGGATCCTAATGAACTGTGAAACCCCCATACACACCGGGCAGGATCCTGATACACTGTGAAAACTGCACACACAGCTGTCAGGATCCTGATAAACTGTGAAACCCCCAGAAATACCTGGCAGGATCCTGATACACCGTGAAACCCCCACACATCTGGAAGGATCCTGATACAGTGTGAAAACCCCACACACACCTGGCAGGATACTGATCCACTGTGAAACCCCCAAACACACCAGGCAGGATCCCGATACACTGTGAAAAACCCAGACACATCTGGCAGGATCCTGATACACTGTGAAAACCCCACACACTCCTGGCAGGATCCTGATACAATCTGAAACCCCATACACACCTGGCAGGATCCTGATACACAGTGAAACCCCCATACACATTTGGAAGGATCCTGATGCACTGTGAAAACCCATTCACACCTTGCAGGATCCTCAGAAAATATGAAACCCCCAGACACACCGAGCTGGATCCTGATGCACTGTGAAATCCCATTCACACCTTGCAAGATCCTCATACACTGTGAAACCCCCATACACACCAGGCTGGATCCTGATGCACTGTGAAACCCCATTCACACCTTGCAGGATCCTGATGCACTGTGAAAACCCCATACACACCTGGCAGGATCTTGATAAACTGTGAAACCCCCATACACCCCTGGCAGGATCCTGATATACTGTGAAACCCCACACACGCCTGGCAGGATCCTGATACACTGTGAAAACCCCATTCACACCTGGCAGGATCCTGATAAACTGTGAGACACCCAAACACACCTGGCAGGATCCTGATACACTGTGAAAACCGCGTACACAACTGGCAGGTTCCTGATGCACTGTGAAACCTCATTCACATCTGGCAGGATCCTGATACACTGTGAAACCCCATACACAACTGGCAGGATCCTGATCCACTGTGAAACCCCATTCACATCTGGCAGGATCCTGATCCACCGTGAAACCCCATAAACACCTGACAGGATCTTGATAAACTGTGAAACCCCAGACACATCTGGCAGGGTCCTGATACACTGTGAAATCCCAGACACATCTGGCAGGATCCTGATACTCTGTGAAAACCCAGGCACAGCTGGCTGGATCTTGAGACACTGTGAAACCCCCGACATACCTGGCAGGATCCTGATACACTGTGAAACCCCATTCACATCTGGCAGGATCCTGATGCACTGTGAAACCAGCAGACACACCTGGCAGGATCCTGATGCACAGTGAAACCCCATTCACATCTGGCAGGATCCTGACCCTCTGTGAATCCCCCATACACACATGGCAGGATCCTGATACACTGTGAAACCCCAAACACACCTGGCAGGATCTTGATTCACTGTGAAACCCCAGACACATCTGGTAGGATCCTGATACACTGTGAAAACCCCATACACACCTGTCAGGATACTGATCCACTGTGAAAACCCCATACACATTTGGCAGGATCCTGATCCACTGTGAAAACCCCATACACACCTGGCAGGATCCTGATACACTGTGAAACCTCATACACACCTGGCAGGATCTTGATACACTGTGAAACCCCAGACACATCTGGCAGGATCCTGATATACTGTGAAAACCCCATACAGACCTGGCAGGATCCTGATACATTGTGAAACCCCATACAGACCTGGCAGGATCTTGATACAATCTGAAACTCCATACACAACTGGCAGGATCCTGATAAACTGTGAAACCCCCATACACATCTGGAAGGATCCTGATGCACTGTGAAAACCCCATACACATCTGGCAGGGTCCTGATGCACTATGAAAACCCCAAACACACGTGGCGGGCTCCTGATCCACTGTGAAACCCCTTACACACCAGGCAGGATCCTGATAAACTGTGAAACCCCCATACACACCTGGCAGGATCCTGATCCACTGTGAAAACTGCATGCACAGCTGTCAGGATTCTGATACACTGTGAAACCCCCATAAACACCTGGCAGGATCCTTATACACTGTGAAACCCCAATACACATCTGGAAGGATCCTGATACAGTGTGAAAACCCCATACACACCTGGCAGGATCCTGATCCACTGTGAAACCCCCATACGCACCAGACAGGATGCTGATGAAGTGTGAACCCCCTTCCGCACCTGGCAGGATCCTCATCCACTGTGAATTCCCTTGCACACCTGGCAGGATCCTGATCCACTGTGAAACCCCCATACACACCTGGCAGGATCCTGATCCGCTGTGAAACACCCATACACACCAGGCAGGATCCTGATACACTGTGAAAACCCCTTACACAACTGGCAGGATCCTGATACATTGTGAAAACCCCATACAGACCTGACAGGATCCTGATACACTGTGAATACCCCATATACACCTGGCAGGATTCTGATACACTGTGAAACCTCATACACACTTGGCAGGAGATTGATACACTGTGAAACCCCAGACACATCTGGCAGGATCCTGATCCACTGCGAAAACCCCAAACACACCTGGCAGGATCCTGATACACTGTGAAACCTCATTCAAACCTGGAAGGATCCTGATACACTGTGAAACCTCATACACACCTGGCAGGATCCTGATATACTCTGAAACCCCATACACACGTGGCGGGATCCTGATCCACTGTGAAACCACTTACACACCAGGCAGGATCCTAATAAACTGTGAAACCCCCATACACACCGGGCAGGATCCTGATACACTGTGAAAACTGCACACACAGCTGTCAGGATCCTGATAAACTGTGAAACCCCCAGAAATACCTGGCAGGATCCTGATACACCGTGAAACCCCCACACATCTGGAAGGATCCTGATACAGTGTGAAAACCCCACACCCACCTGGCAGGATACTGATCCACTGTGAAACCACCAAACACACCAGGCAGGATCCTGATACACTGTGAAAAACCCAGACACATCTGGCAGGATCCTGATACACTGTGAAAACCCCACACACTCCTGGCAGGATCCTGATACAATCTGAAACCCCATACACACCTGGCAGGATCCTGATACACTGTGAAACCCCCATACACATTTGGAAGGATCCTGATGCACTGTGAAAACCCATTCACACCTTGCAGGATCCTCAGAAAATATGAAACCCCCAGACACACCGAGCTGGATCCTGATGCACTGTGAAATCCCATTCACACCTTGCAAGATCCTCATACACTGTGAAACCACCATACACACCGGGCTGGATCCTGATGCACTGTGAAACCCCATTCACACATTGCAGGATCCTGATGCACTGTGAAAACCCCATACACACCTGGCAGGATCTTGATAAACTGTGAAACCCCCAAACACACCTGGCAGGATCCTGATACACTGTGAAAACCCCGTACACAACTGGCAGGTACCTGATGCACAGTGAAACCTCATTCACATCTGGCAGGATCCTGATACACTGTGAAACCCCATACACAACTGGCAGGATCCTGATCCACTGTGAAACCCCATTCACATCTGGCAGGATCCTGATCCACTGTGAAACCCCATAAACACCTGGCAGGATCTTGATAAACTGTGAAACCCCAGACACATCTGGCAGGATCCTGATACACTGTGAAAACCCAGACACACCTCGCTGGATCTTGAGACACTGTGAAACCCCCGACATACCTGGCAGGATCCTCATACACTGTGAAACCCCATTCACATCTGGCAGGATCCTGATGCACTGTGAAACCAGCAGACACACCTGGCAGGATCCTGATGCACAGTGAAACCCCATTTACATCTGGCAGGATCCTGACCCACTGCGAATCCCCCATACACACATGGCAGGATCCTGATACACTGTGAAACCCCAAACACACCTGGCAGGATCTTGATTCACTGTGAAACCCCAGACACATCTGGTAGGATCCTGATACACTGTGAAAACCCCATACACACCTGTCAGGATACCGATCCACTGTGAAAACCCCATACACACCTGGCAGGATCCTGATACACTGTGAAACCTCATACACACATGGCAGGATCTTGATACACTGTGAAACCCCAGACACATCTGGCAGGATCCTGATATACTGTGAAAACCCCATACAGATTTGGCAGGATCCTGATACATTGTGAAACCCCATACAGACCTGGCAGGATCTTGATACAATCTGAAACTCCATACACAACTGGCAGGATCCTGATAAACTGTGAAAACCCCATACACATTTGGCAGGATCCTGATCCACTGTGAAAACCCCATACACACCTGGCAGGATCCTGATACACTGTGAAACCTCATACACACCTGGCAGGATCTTGATACACTGTGAAACCCCAGACACATCTGGCAGGATCCTGATATACTGTGAAAACCCCATACAGACCTGGCAGGATCCTGATACATTGTGAAACCCCATACAGACCTGGCAGGATCTTGATACAATCTGAAACTCCATACACAACTGGCAGGATCCTGATAAACTGTGAAACCCCCATACACATCTGGAAGGATCCTGATGCACTGTGAAAACCCCATACACATCTGGCAGGGTCCTGATGCACTATGAAAACCCCAAACACACGTGGCGGGATCCTGATCCACTGTGAAACCCCTTACACACCAGGCAGGATCCTGATAAACTGTGAAACCCCCATACACACCTGGCAGGATCCTGATCCACTGTGAAAACTGCATGCACAGCTGTCAGGATTCTGATAAACTGTGAAACACCCATAAACACCTGGCAGGATCCTTATACACTGTGAAACCCCAATACACATCTGGAAGGATCCTGATACAGTGTGAAAACCCCATACACACCTGGCAGGATCCTGATCCACTGTGAAACCCCCATACGCACCAGGCAGGATGCTGATGAAGTGTGAACCCCCTTCCGCACCTGGCAGGATCCTCATCCACTGTGAATTCCCTTGCACACCTGGCAGGATCCTGATCCACTGTGAAACCCCCATACACACCTGGCAGGATCCTGATCCGCTGTGAAACACCCATACACACCAGGCAGGATCCTGATACACTGTGAAAACCCCTTACACAACTGGCAGGATCCTGATACATTGTGAAAACCCCATACAGACCTGGCAGGATCCTGATACACTGTGAATACCCCATATACACCTGGCAGGATTCTGATACACTGTGAAACCTCATACACACCTGGCAGGAGATTGATACACTGTGAAACCCCAGACACATCTGGCAGGATCCTGATCCACTGTGAAAACCCCAAACACACCTGGCAGGATCCTGATACACTGTGAAACCTCATTCAAACCTGGAAGGATCCTGATACACTGTCAAACCTCATACACACCTGGCAGGATCCTGATATACTCTGAAACCCCATACACACGTGGCGGGATCCTGATCCACTGTGAAACCACTTACACACCAGGCAGGATCCTAATAAACTGTGAAACCCCCATACACACCGGGCAGGATCCTGATACACTGAAAACTGCACACACAGCTGTCAGGATCCTGATAAACTGTGAAACCCCCAGAAATACCTGGCAGGATCCTGATACACCGTGAAACCCCAACACATCTGGAAGGATCCTGATACAGTGTGAAAACCCCACACACACCTGGCAGGATACTGATCCACTGTGAAACCCCCAAACACACCAGGCAGGATCCTGATACACTGTGAAAAACCCAGACACATCTGGCAGGATCCTGATACACTGTGAAAACCCCACACACTCCTGGCAGGATCCTGATACAATCTGAAACCCCATACACACCTGGCAGGATCCTGATACACTGTGAAACCCCCATACACATTTGGAAGGATCCTGATGCACTGTGAAAACCCATTCACACCTTGCAGGATCCTCAGAAAATATGAAACCCCCAGACACACCGAGCTGGATCCTGATGCACTGTGAAATCCCATTCACACCTTGCAAGATCCTCATACACTGTGAAACCCCCATACACACCAGGCTGGATCCTGATGCACTGTGAAACCCCATTCACACCTTGCAGGATCCTGATGCACTGTGAAAACCCCATACACACCTGGCAGGATCTTGATAAACTGTGAAACCCCCATACACACCTGGCAGGATCCAGATATACTGTGAAACCCCACACACGCCTGGCAGGATCCTGATACACTGTGAAAACCCCATTCACACCTGGCAGGATCCTGATAAACTGTGAGACACCCAAACACACCTGGCAGGATCCTGATACACTGTGAAAACCGCGTACACAACTGGCAGGTTCCTGATGCACTGTGAAACCTCATTCACATCTGGCAGGATCCTGATACACTGTGAAACCCCACACACAACTGGCAGGATCCTGATCCACTGTGAAACCCCATTCACATCTGGCAGGATCCTGATCCACCGTGAAACCCCATAAACACCTGACAGGATCTTGATAAACTGTGAAACCCCAGACACATCTGGCAGGGTCCTGATACACTGTGAAATCCCAGACACATCTGGCAGGATCCTGATACTCTGTGAAAACCCAGGCACAGCTGGCTGGATCTTGAGACACTGTGAAACCCCCGACATACCTGGCAGGATCCTGATACACTGTGAAACCCCATTCACATCTGGCAGGATCCTGATGCACTGTGAAACCAGCAGACACACCTGGCAGGATCCTGATGCACAGTGAAACCCCATTCACATCTGGCAGGATCCTGACCCACTGTGAATCCCCCATACACACATGGCAGGATCCTGATACACTGTGAAACCCCAAACACACCAGGCAGGATCTTGATTCACTGTGAAACCCCAGACACATCTGGTAGGATCCTGATACACTGTGAAAACCCCATACACACCTGTCAGGATACTGATCCACTGTGAAAACCCCATACACATTTGGCAGGATCCTGATCCACTGTGAAAACCCCATACACACCTGGCAGGATCCTGATACACTGTGAAACCTCATACACACCTGGCAGGATCTTGATACACTGTGAAACCCCAGACACATCTGGCAGGATCCTGATATACTGTGAAAACCCCATACAGACCTGGCAGGATCCTGATACATTGTGAAACCCCATACAGACCTGGCAGGATCTTGATACAATCTGAAACTCCATACACAACTGGCAGGATCCTGATAAACTGTGAAACCCCCATACACATCTGGAAGGATCCTGATGCACTGTGAAAACCCCATACACATCTGGCAGGGTCCTGATGCACTATGAAAACCCCAAACACACGTGGCGGGATCCTGATCCACTGTGAAACCCCTTACACACCAGGCAGGATCCTGATAAACTGTGAAACCCCCATACACACCTGGCAGGATCCTGATCCACTGTGAAAACTGCATGCACAGCTGTCAGGATTCTGATAAACTGTGAAACCCCCATAAACACCTGGCAGGATCCTTATACACTGTGAAACCCCAATACACATCTGGAAGGATCCTGATACAGTGTGAAAACCCCATACACACCTGGCAGGATCCTGATCCACTGTGAAACCCCCATACGCACCAGGCAGGATGCTGATGAAGTGTGAACCCCCTTCCGCACCTGGCAGGATCCTCATCCACTGTGAATTCCCTTGCACACCTGGCAGGATCCTGATCCACTGTGAAACCCCCATACACACCTGGCAGGATCCTGATCCGCTGTGAAACACCCATACACACCAGGCAGGATCCTGATACACTGTGAAAACCCCTTACACAACTGGCAGGATCCTGATACATTGTGAAAACCCCATACAGACCTGACAGGATCCTGATACACTGTGAATACCCCATATACACCTGGCAGGATTCTGATACACTGTGAAACCTCATACACACCTGGCAGGAGATTGATACACTGTGAAACCCCAGACACATCTGGCAGGATCCTGATCCACTGCGAAAACCCCAAACACACCTGGCAGGATCCTGATACACTGTGAAACCTCATTCAAACCTGGAAGGATCCTGATACACTGTGAAACCTCATACACACCTGGCAGGATCCTGATATACTCTGAAACCCCATACACACGTGGCGGGATCCTGATCCACTGTGAAACCACTTACACACCAGGCAGGATCCTAATAAACTGTGAAACCCCCATACACACCGGGCAGGATCCTGATACACTGTGAAAACTGCACACACAGCTGTCAGGATCCTGATAAACTGTGAAACCCCCAGAAATACCTGGCAGGATCCTGATACACCGAGAAACCCCCACACATCTGGAAGGATACTGATCCACTGTGAAACCACCAAACACACCAGGCAGGATCCTGATACACTGTGAAAAACCCAGACACATCTGGCAGGATCCTGATACACTGTGAAAACCCCACACACTCCTGGCAGGATCCTGATACAATCTGAAACCCCATACACAACTGGCAGGATCCTGATACACTGTGAAACCCCCATACACATTTGGAAGGCTCCTGATGCACTGTGAAAACCCATTCACACCTTGCAGGATCCTCAGAAAATATGAAACCCCCAGACACACCGAGCTGGATCCTGATGCACTGTGAAATCCCATTCACACCTTGCAAGATCCTCATACACTGTGAAACCACCATACACACCGGGCTGGATCCTGATGCACTGTGAAACCCCATTCACACATTGCAGGATCCTGATGCACTGTGAAAACCCCATACACACCTGGCAGGATCTTGATAAACTGTGAAACCCCCAAACACACCTGGCAGGATCCTGATACACTGTGAAAACCCCGTACACAACTGTCAGGTTCCTGATGCACTGTGAAACCTCATTCACATCTGGCAGGATCCTGATACACTGTGAAACCCCATACACAACTGGCAGGATCCTGATCCACTGTGAAACCCCATTCACATCTGGCAGGATCCTGATCCACCGTGAAACCCCATAAACACCTGGCAGGATCTTGATAAACTGTGAAACCCCAGACACATCTGGCAGGATCCTGATACACTGTGAAATCCCAGACACACCTGGCAGGATCTTGAGACACTGTGAAACCCCCGACATACCTGGCAGGATCCTGATACACTGTGTAACCCCATTCACATCTGGCAGGATCCTGATACACTGTGAAACCAGCATACACACCTGGCAGGATCCTGATGAACAGTGAAACCCCATTCACATCTGGTAGGATCCTGATACACTGTGAAAACCCCATACACACCTGTCAGGATACTGATCCACTGTGAAAACCACATACACACCTGGCAGGATCCTGATCCACTGTGAAAAACCCATACACACCTGGCGGTATCCTGATACACTGTGAAACCTCATGCACACCTGGCAGGATCGTGATACACTGTGAAACCCCAGACACATCTGGCAGGATGCTGATATACTGTGAAAACCCCATACAGACCTGGCAGGATCCTGATACATTGTGAAACCCCATACAGACCTGGCAGGATCCTGATACACTGTGAAACCCCCATACACACCTGGCAGGATGCTGATGCACAGTAAAACCCCATTCACATCTGGCAGGATCCTGAACCACTGTGCAAACCCCATACACACATGGCAGGATGCTGATACACTGTGAAACCCCCAAACACACATGGCAGGATCCTGATACACTGTGAAACCCCAAACAAACCTGGCAGGAACTTGACTCACTGTGAAATCCCAGACACATCTGGCAGGATCCTGATACACTGTGAAAACCCCATACACACCTGGCAGGACCCTGATCCACTGTGAAAACCCCATACACACATGGCAGGATCCTGATCCACTGTGAAACCCCATACACACCTGGCAGGATCCTGTACACTGTGAAACCTCATGCACACCTGGCAGGATCTTGATACACTGTGAACCCCCAGACACATCTGACAGGATCCTGATACACTGTGAGAACCCCATACAGACCTGGCAGGATCCTGATACATTGTGAAGCCCCATACAGACATGGCAGGATCCTGATACAATCTGAAACCCCATACACACCTGGCAGGATCCTGATACACTGTGAAACCCCCATACACATTTGGAAGGATCCTGATGCACTGTGAAAACCCATTCACACCTTGCAGGATCCTCAGAAAATATGAAGCCCCCAGACACACCGAGCTGGATCCTGATGCACTGTGAAATCCCATTCACACCTTGCAAGATCCTCATACACTGTGAAACCCACATACACACCGGGCTGGATCCTGATGCACTGTGAAATCCCATTCACACCTTGCAGGATCCTGATACACTGTGAAAACCCCATACACACCTGGCAGGATCTTGATAAACTGTGAAACCCCCATACACACCTGGCAGGATCCTGATATACTGTGAAACCCCACACACACCTGGCAGGATCCTGATACACTGTGAAAACCCCATTCACACCTGGCAGGATCCTGATAAACTGTGAAACACCCATACAAACCTGGCAGGATCCTGATACACTGTGAAAACCCCGTACACAACTGGCAGGTTCCTGATGCACAGTGAAACCTCATTCACATCTGGCAGGATCCTGATACACTGTGAAACCCCATACACAACTGGCAGGATCCTGATCCACTGTGAAACCCCATTCACATCTGGCAGGATCCTGATCCACCGTGAAACCCCATAAACACCTGGCAGGATCTTGATAAACTGTGAAATCCCAGACACACCTGGCAGGATCTTGAGACACTGTGAAACCCCCGACATACCTGGCAGGATCCTGATACACTGTGAAACCCCATTCACATCTGGCAGGATCCTGATACACTGTGAAACCAGCAAACACACCTGGCAGGATCCTGATGAACAGTGAAACCCCATTCACATCTGGTAGGATCCTGATACACTGTGAAAACCCCATACACACCTGTCAGGATACTGATCCACTGTGAAAACCCCATACACACCTGGCAGGATCCTGATCCACTGTGAAAACCCCATACACACCTGGCAGGATCCTGATCCACTGTGAAAAACCCATACACACCTGGCAGGATCCTGATACACTGTGAAACCTCATGCACACCTGGCAGGATCTTGATACACTGTGAAACCCCAGACACATCTGGCAGGATGCTGATATACTGTGAAAACCCCATACAGACCTGGCAGGATCCTGATACATTGTGAAACCCCATACAGACCTGGCAGGATCCTGATACACTGTGAAACCCCCATACACACCTGGCAGGATGCTGATGCACAGTGAAACCCCATTCACATCTGGCAGGATCCTGAACCACTGTGCAAACCCCATACACACATGGCAGGATGCTGATACACTGTGAAACCCCCAAACACACATGGCAGGATCCTGATACACTGTGAAACCCCAAACAAACCTGGCAGGAACTTGACTCACTGTGAAATCCCAGACACATCTGGCAGGATCCTGATACACTGTGAAAACCCCATACACACCTGGCAGGACCCTGATCCACTGTGAAAACCCCATACACACATGGCAGGATCCTGATCCACTGTGAAACCCCATACACACCTGGCAGGATCCTGTACACTGTGAAACCTCATGCACACCTGGCAGGATCTTGATACACTGTGAACCCCCAGACACATCTGACAGGATCCTGATACACTGTGAGAACCCCATGCAGACCTGGCAGGATCCTGATACATTGTGAAGCCCCATACAGACATGGCAGGATCCTGAGACAATCTGAAACCCCATACACACCTGGCAGGATCCTGATACACTGCGAAACCCCCATACACATTTGGAAGGATCCTGATGCACTGTGAAAACCCATTCACACCTTGCAGGATCCTCAGAAAATATGAAGCCCCCAGACACACCGAGCTGGATCCTGATGCACTGTGAAATCCCATTCACACCTTGCAAGATCCTCATACACTGTGAAACCCCCATACACACCGGGCTGGATCCTGATGCACTGTGAAACCCCATTCACACCTTGCAGGATCCTGATACACTGTGAAAACCCCATACACACCTGGCAGGATCTTGATAAACTGTGAAACCCCCACACACACCTGGCAGGATCCTGATATACTGTGAAACCCCACACACACCTGGCAGGATCCTGATACACTGTGAAAACCCCATTCACACCTGGCAGGATCCTGATAAACTGTGAAACACCCATACAAACCTGGCAGGATCCTGATACACTGTGAAAACCCCGTACACAACTGGCAGGTTCCTGATGCACAGTGAAACCTCATTCACATCTGGCAGGATCCTGATACACTGTGAAACACCATACACAACTGGCAGGATCCTGATCCACTGTGAAACCCCATTCACATCTGGCAGGATCCTGATCCACTGTGAAACCCCATAAACACCTGACAGGATCTTGATAAACTGTGAAACCCCAGACACATCTGGCAGGATCCTGATACACTGTGAAAACCCAGACACACCTGGCAGGATCTTGAGACACTGTGAAACCCCCGACATACCTGGCAGGATCCTGATACACTGTGAAACCCCATTCACATCTGGCAGGATCCTGACCCACTGTGAATCCCCCATACACACCCGGCAGGGTCCTGATACACTGTGAAAACCCCAAACACACTTGTCAGGATACTGATCCACTGTGAAAACCCCATACACATTTGGCAGGATCCTGATCCACTGTGAAAACCCCATACACACCTGGCAGGATCCTGATACACTGTGAAACCTCATACACACCTGGCAGGATCTTGATACACTGTGAAACCCCAGACACATCTGGCAGGATCCTGATATACTGTGAAAACCCCATACAGACCTGGCAGGATCCTGATACATTGTGAAACCCCATACAGACCTGGCAGGATCTTGATACAATCTGAAACTCCATACACAACTGGCAGGATCCTGATAAACTGTGAAACCCCCATACACATCTGGAAGGATCCTGATGCACTGTGAAAACCCCATACACATCTGGCAGGGTCCTGATGCACTATGAAAACCCCAAACACACGTGGCGGGATCCTGATCCACTGTGAAACCCCTTACACACCAGGCAGGATCCTGATAAACTGTGAAACCCCCATACACACCTGGCAGGATCCTGATCCACTGTGAAAACTGCATGCACAGCTGTCAGGATTCTGATAAACTGTGAAACCCCCATAAACACCTGGCAGGATCCTTATACACTGTGAAACCCCAATACACATCTGGAAGGATCCTGATACAGAGTGAAAACCCCATACACACCTGGCAGGATCCTGATCCACTGTGAAACCCCCATACGCACCAGGCAGGATGCTGATGAAGTGTGAACCCCCTTCCGCACCTGGCAGGATCCTCATCCACTGTGAATTCCCTTGCACACCTGGCAGGATCCTGATCCACTGTGAAACCCCCATACACACCTGGCAGGATCCTGATCCGCTGTGAAACACCCATACACACCAGGCAGGATCCTGATACACTGTGAAAACCCCTTACACAACTGGCAGGATCCTGATACATTGTGAAAACCCCATACAGACCTGACAGGATCCTGATACACTGTGAATACCCCATATACACCTGGCAGGATTCTGATACACTGTGAAACCTCATACACACCTGGCAGGAGATTGATACACTGTGAAACCCCAGACACATCTGGCAGGATCCTGATCCACTGCGAAAACCCCAAACACACCTGGCAGGATCCTGATACACTGTGAAACCTCATTCAAACCTGGAAGGATCCTGATACACTGTGAAACCTCATACACACCTGGCAGGATCCTGATATACTCTGAAACCCCATACACACGTGGCGGGATCCTGATCCACTGTGAAACCACTTACACACCAGGCAGGATCCTAATAAATTGTGAAACCCCCATACACACCGGGCAGGATCCTGATACACTGTGAAAACTGCACACACAGCTGTCAGGATCCTGATAAACTGTGAAACCCCCAGAAATACCTGGCAGGATCCTGATACACCGTGAAACCCCCACACATCTGGAAGGATCCTGATACAGTGTGAAAACCCCACACACACCTGGCAGGATACTGATCCACTGTGAAACCACCAAACACACCAGGCAGGATCCTGATACACTGTGAAAAACCCAGACACATCTGGCAGGATCCTGATACACTGTGAAAACCCCACACACTCCTGGCAGGATCCTGATACAATCTGAAACCCCATACACAACTGGCAGGATCCTGATACACTGTGAAACCCCCATACACATTTGGAAGGATCCTGATGCACTGTGAAAACCCATTCACACCTTGCAGGATCCTCAGAAAATATGAAACCCCCAGACACACCGAGCTGGATCCTGATGCACTGTGAAATCCCATTCACACCTTGCAAGATCCTCATACACTGTGAAACCACCATACACACCGGGCTGGATCCTGATGCACTGTGAAACCCCATTCACACATTGCAGGATCCTGATGCACTGTGAAAACCCCATACACACCTGGCAGGATCTTGATAAACTGTGAAACCCCCAAACACACCTGGCAGGATCCTGATACACTGTGAAAACCCCGTACACAACTGTCAGGTTCCTGATGCACTGTGAAACCTCATTCACATCTGGCAGGATCCTGATACACTGTGAAACCCCATACACAACTGGCAGGATCCTGATCCACTGTGAAACCCCATTCACATCTGGCAGGATCCTGATCCACCGTGAAACCCCATAAACACCTGGCAGGATCTTGATAAACTGTGAAACCCCAGACACATCTGGCAGGATCCTGATACACTGTGAAATCCCAGACACACCTGGCAGGATCTTGAGACACTGTGAAACCCCCGACATACCTGGCAGGATCCTGATACACTGTGAAACCCCATTCACATCTGGCAGGATCCTGATGCACTGTGAAACCAGCATACACACCTGGCAGGATCCTGATGAACATTGAAACCCCATTCACATCTGGTAGGATCCTGATACACTGTGAAAACCCCATACACACCTGTCAGGATACTGATCCACTGTGAAAACCCCATGCACACCTGGCAGGATCCTGATCCACTGTGAAAAACCCATACACACCTGGCGGGATCCTGATACACTGTGAAACCTCATGCACACCTGGCAGGATCTTGATACACTGTGAAACCCCAGACACATCTGGCAGGATGCTGATATACTGTGAAAACCCCATACAGACCTGGCAGGATCCTGATAAATTGTGAAACCCCATACAGACCTGGCAGGATCCTGATACACTGTGAAACCCCCATACACACCTGGCAGGATGCTGATGCACAGTGAAACCCCATTCACATCTGGCAGGATCCTGAACCACTGTGCAAACCCCATACACACATGGCAGGATGCTGATACACTGTGAAACCCCCAAACACACATGGCAGGATCCTGATACACTGTGAAACACCAAACAAACCTGGCAGGAACTTGACTCACTGTGAAATCCCAGACACATCTGGCAGGACCCTGATACACTGTGAAAACCCCATACACACCTGGCAGGACCCTGATCCACTGTGAAAACCCCATACACACATGGCAGGATCCTGATCCACTGTGAAACCCCATACACACCTGGCAGGATCTTGATACACTGTGAACCCCCAGACACATCTGACAGGATCCTGATACACTGTGAGAACCCCATACAGACCTGGCAGGATCCTGATACATTGTGAAGCCCCATACAGACATGGCAGGATCCTGATACAATCTGAAACCCCATACACATTTGGAAGGATCCTGATGCACTGTGAAAACCCATTCACACCTTGCAGGATCCTCAGAAAATATGAAGCCCCCAGACACACCGAGCTGGATCCTGATGCACTGTGAAATCCCATTCACACCTTGCAAGATCCTCATACACTGTGAAACCCACATACACACCGGGCTGGATCCTGATGCACTGTGAAACCCCATTCACACCTTGCAGGATCCTGATACACTGTGAAAACCCCATACACACCTGGCAGGATCTTGATAAACTGTGAAACCCCCATACACACCTGGCAGGATCCTGATATACTGTGAAACCCCACACACACATGGCAGGATCCTGATACACTGTGAAAACCCCATTCACACCTGGCAGGATCCTGATAAACTGTGAAACACCCATACAAACCTGGCAGGATCCTGATACACTGTGAAAACCCCGTACACAACTGGCAGGTTCCTGATGCACAGTGAAACCTCATTCACATCTGGCAGGATCCTGATACACTGTGAAACACCATACACAACTGGCAGGATCCTGATCCACTGTGAAACCCCATTCACATCTGGCAGGATCCTGATCCACTGTGAAACCCCATAAACACCTGGCAGGATCTTGATAAACTGTGAAACCCCAGACACATCTGGCAGGATCCTGATACACTGTGAAAACCCAGACACACCTGGCAGGATCTTGAGACACTGTGAAACCCCCGACATACCTGGCAGGATCCTGATACACTGTGAAACCCCATTCACATCTGGCAGGATCCTGACCCACTGTGAATCCCCCATACACACCCGGCAGGGTCCTGATACACTGTGAAAACCCCAAACACACCTGTCAGGATACTGATCCACTGTGAAAACCCCATACACATTTGGCAGGATCCTGATCCACTGTGAAAACCCCATACACACCTGGCAGGATCCTGATACACTGTGAAACCTCATACACACCTGGCAGGATCTTGATACACTGTGAAACCCCAGACACATCTGGCAGGATCCTGATATACTGTGAAAACCCCATACAGACCTGGCAGGATCCTGATACATTGTGAAACCCCATACAGACCTGGCAGGATCATGATACAATCTGAAACTCCATACACAACTGGCAGGATCCTGATAAACTGTGAAACCCCCATACACATCTGGAAGGATCCTGATGCACTGTGAAAACCCCATACACATCTGGCAGGGTCCTGATGCACTATGAAAACCCCAAACACACGTGGCGGGATCCTGATCCACTGTGAAACCCCTTACACACCAGGCAGGATCCTGATAAACTGTGAAACCCCCATACACACCTGGCAGGATCCTGATCCACTGTGAAAACTGCATGCACAGCTGTCAGGATTCTGATAAACTGTGAAACCCCCATAAACACCTGGCAGGATCCTTATACACTGTGAAACCCCAATACACATCTGGAAGGATCCTGATACAGAGTGAAAACCCCATACACAGCTGACAGGATCCTGATCCACTGTGAAACCCCCATACGCACCAGGCAGGATGCTGATGAAGTGTGAACCCCCTTCCGCACCTGGCAGGATCCTCATCCACTGTGAATTCCCTTGCACACCTGGCAGGATCCTGATCCACTGTGAAACCCCCATACACACCTGGCAGGATCATGATCCGCTGTGAAACACCCATACACACCAGGCAGGATCCTGATACACTGTGAAAACCCCTTACACAACTGGCAGGATCCTGATACATTGTGAAAACCCCATACAGACCTGACAGGATCCTGATACACTGTGAATACCCCATATACACCTGGCAGGATTCTGATACACTGTGAAACCTCATACACACCTGGCAGGAGATTGATACACTGTGAAACCCCAGACACATCTGGCAGGATCCTGATCCACTGCGAAAACCCCAAACACACCTGGCAGGATCCTGATACACTGTGAAACCTCATTCAAACCTGGAAGGATCCTGATACACTGTGAAACCTCATACACACCTGGCAGGATCCTGATATACTCTGAAACCCCATACACACGTGGCGGGATCCTGATCCACTGTGAAACCACTTACACACCAGGCAGGATCCTAATAAATTGTGAAACCCCCATACACACCGGGCAGGATCCTGATACACTGTGAAAACTGCACACACAGCTGTCAGGATCCTGATAAACTGTGAAACCCCCAGAAATACCTGGCAGGATCCTGATACACCGTGAAACCCCCACACATCTGGAAGGATCCTGATACAGTGTGAAAACCCCACACACACCTGGCAGGATACTGATCCACTGTGAAACCACCAAACACACCAGGCAGGATCCTGATACACTGTGAAAACCCCACACACTCCTGGCAGGATCCTGATACAATCTGAAACCCCATACACAACTGGCAGGATCCTGATACACTGTGAAACCCCCATACACATTTGGAAGGATCCTGATGCACTGTGAAAACCCATTCACACCTTGCAGGATCCTCAGAAAATATGAAACCCCCAGACACACCGAGCTGGATCCTGATGCACTGTGAAATCCCATTCACACCTTGCAAGATCCTCATACACTGTGAAACCACCATACACACCGGGCTGGATCCTGATGCACTGTGAAACCCCATTCACACATTGCAGGATCCTGATGCATTGTGAAAACCCCATACACACCTGGCAGGATCTTGATAAACTGTGAAACCCCCAAACACACCTGGCAGGATCCTGATACACTGTGAAAACCCCGTACACAACTGTCAGGTTCCTGATGCACTGTGAAACCTCATTCACATCTGGCAGGATCCTGATACACTGTGAAACCCCATACACAACTGGCAGGATCCTGATCCACTGTGAAACCCCATTCACATCTGGCAGGATCCTGATCCACCGTGAAACCCCATAAACACCTGGCAGGATCTTGATAAACTGTGAAACCCCAGACACATCTGGCAGGATCCTGATACACTGTGAAATCCCAGACACACCTGGCAGGATCTTGAGACACTGTGAAACCCCCGACATACCTGGCAGGATCCTGATACACTGTGAAACCAGCATACACACCTGGCAGGATCCTGATGAACAGTGAAACCCCATTCACATCTGGTAGGATCCTGATACACTGTGAAAACCCCATACACACCTGTCAGGATACTGATCCACTGTGAAAACCCCATGCACACCTGGCAGGATCCTGATCCACTGTGAAAAACCCATACACACCTGGCGGGATCCTGATACACTGTGAAACCTCATGCACACCTGGCAGGATCTTGATACACTGTGAAACCCCAGACACATCTGGCAGGATGCTGATATACTGTGAAAACCCCATACAGACCTGGCAGGATCCTGATAAATTGTGAAACCCCATACAGACCTGGCAGGATCCTGATACACTGTGAAACCCCCATACACACCTGGCAGGATGCTGATGCACAGTGAAACCCCATTCACATCTGGCAGGATCATGAACCACTGTGCAAACCCCATACACACATGGCAGGATGCTGATACACTGTGAAACCCCCAAACACACATGGCAGGATCCTGATACACTGTGAAACACCAAACAAACCTGGCAGGAACTTGACTCACTGTGAAATCCCAGACACATCTGGCAGGATCCTGATACACTGTGAAAACCCCATACACACCTGGCAGGACCCTGATCCACTGTGAAAACCCCATACACACATGGCAGGATCCTGATCCACTGTGAAACCCCATACACACCTGGCAGGATCCTGTACACTGTGAAACCTCATGCACACCTGGCAGGATCTTGATACACTGTGAACCCCCAGACACATCTGACAGGATCCTGATACACTGTGAGAACCCCATACAGACCTGGCAGGATCCTGATACATTGTGAAGCCCCATACAGACATGGCAGGATCCTGATACAATCTGAAACCCCATACACACCTGGCAGGATCCTGATACACTGTGAAACCCCCATACACATTTGGAAGGATCCTGATGCACTGTGAAAACCCATTCACACCTTGCAGGATCCTCAGAAAATATGAAGCCCCCAGACACACCGAGCTGGATCCTGATGCACTGTGAAATCCCATTCACACCTTGCAAGATCCTCATACACTGTGAAACCCACATACACACCGGGCTGGATCCTGATGCACTGTGAAACCCCATTCACACCTTGCAGGATCCTGATACACTGTGAAAACCCCATACACACCTGGCAGGATCTTGATAAACTGTGAAACCCCCATACACACCTGGCAGGATCCTGATATACTGTGAAACCCCACACACACATGGCAGGATCCTGATACACTGTGAAAACCCCATTCACACCTGGCAGGATCCTGATAAACTGTGAAACACCCATACAAACCTGGCAGGATCCTGATACACTGTGAAAACCCCGTACACAACTGGCAGGTTCCTGATGCATAGTGAAACCTCATTCACATCTGGCAGGATCCTGATACACTGTGAAACCCCATACACAACTGGCAGGATCCTGATCCACTGTGAAACCCCCGACATACCTGGCAGGATCCTGATACACTGTGAAACCAGCATACACACCTGGCAGGATCCTGATGAACAGTGAAACCCCATTCACATCTGGTAGGATCCTGATACACTGTGAAAACCCCATACACACCTGTCAGGATACTGATCCACTGTGAAAACCCCATGCACACCTGGCAGGATCCTGATCCACTGTGAAAAACCCATACACACCTGGCGGGATCCTGATACACTGTGAAACCTCATGCACACCTGGCAGGATCTTGATACACTGTGAAACCCCAGACACATCTGGCAGGATGCTGATATACTGTGAAAACCCCATACAGACCTGGCAGGATCCTGATAAATTGTGAAACCCCATACAGACCTGGCAGGATCCTGATACACTGTGAAACCCCCATACACACCTGGCAGGATGCTGATGCACAGTGAAACCCCATTCACATCTGGCAGGATCATGAACCACTGTGCAAACCCCATACACACATGGCAGGATGCTGATACACTGTGAAACCCCCAAACACACATGGCAGGATCCTGATACACTGTGAAACACCAAACAAACCTGGCAGGAACTTGACTCACTGTGAAATCCCAGACACATCTGGCAGGATCCTGATACACTGTGAAAACCCCATACACACCTGGCAGGACCCTGATCCACTGTGAAAACCCCATACACACATGGCAGGATCCTGATCCACTGTGAAACCCCATACACACCTGGCAGGATCCTGTACACTGTGAAACCTCATGCACACCTGGCAGGATCTTGATACACTGTGAACCCCCAGACACATCTGACAGGATCCTGATACACTGTGAGAACCCCATACAGACCTGGCAGGATCCTGATACATTGTGAAGCCCCATACAGACATGGCAGGATCCTGATACAATCTGAAACCCCATACACACCTGGCAGGATCCTGATACACTGTGAAACCCCCATACACATTTGGAAGGATCCTGATGCACTGTGAAAACCCATTCACACCTTGCAGGATCCTCAGAAAATATGAAGCCCCCAGACACACCGAGCTGGATCCTGATGCACTGTGAAATCCCATTCACACCTTGCAAGATCCTCATACACTGTGAAACCCACATACACACCGGGCTGGATCCTGATGCACTGTGAAACCCCATTCACACCTTGCAGGATCCTGATACACTGTGAAAACCCCATACACACCTGGCAGGATCTTGATAAACTGTGAAACCCCCATACACACCTGGCAGGATCCTGATATACTGTGAAACCCCACACACACATGGCAGGATCCTGATACACTGTGAAAACCCCATTCACACCTGGCAGGATCCTGATAAACTGTGAAACACCCATACAAACCTGGCAGGATCCTGATACACTGTGAAAACCCCGTACACAACTGGCAGGTTCCTGATGCATAGTGAAACCTCATTCACATCTGGCAGGATCCTGATACACTGTGAAACCCCATACACAACTGGCAGGATCCTGATCCACTGTGAAACCCCATTCACATCTGGCAGGATCCTGATCCACCGTGAAACCCCATAAACACCTGGCAGGATCTTGATAAACTGTGAAACCCCAGACACACCTGGCAGGATCTTGAGACACTGTGAAACCCCCGACATACCTGGCAGGATCCTGATACACTGTGAAACCCCATTCACATCTGGCAGGATCCTGATACACTGTGAAACCAGCAAACACACCTGGCAGGATCCTGATGAACAGTGAAACCCCATTCACATCTGGTAGGATCCTGATACACTGTGAAAACCCCATACACACCTGTCAGGATACTGATCCACTGTGAAAACCCCATACACACCTGGCAGGATCCTGATCCACTGTGAAAAACCCATACACACCTGGCAGGATCCTGATACACTGTGAAACCTCATGCACACCTGGCAGGATCTTGATACACTGTGAAACCCCATACAGACCTGGCAGGATCCTGATACACTGTGAAACCCCCATACACACCTGGCAGGATGCTGATGCACAGTGAAACCCCATTCACATCTGGCAGGATCCTGAACCACTGTGCAAACCCCATACACACATGGCAGGATGCTGATACACTGTGAAACCCCCAAACACACATGGCAGGATCCTGATACACTGTGAAACCCCAAACAAACCTGGCAGGAACTTGACTCACTGTGAAATCCCAGACACATCTGGCAGGATACTGATACACTGTGAAAACCCCATACACACCTGGCAGGACCCTGATCCACTGCGAAAACCCCAAACACACATGGCAGGATCCTGATCCACTGTGAAACCCCATACACACCTGGCAGGATCCTGATCCACTGTGAAACCACTTACACACCAGGCAGAATCCTAATAAACTGTGAAACCCCCATACACACCGGGCAGGATCCTGATACACTGTGAAAACTGCACACACAGCTGTCAGGATCCTGATAAACTGTGAAACCCCCAGAAATACCTGGCAGGATCCTGATACACCGTGAAACCCCCACACATCTGGAAGGATCCTGATACAGTGTGAAAACCCCACACACACCTGGCAGGATACTGATCCACTGTGAAACCACCAAACACACCAGGCAGGATCCTGATACACTGTGAAAAACCCAGAAACATCTGGCAGGATGCTGATACATTGTGAAAACCCCACACACTCCTGGCAGGATCCTGATACAATCTGAAACCCCATACACACCTGGCAGGATCCTGATACACTGTGAAAACCCCGATACACATTTGGAAGGATCCTGATGCACTGTGAAAACCCATTCACACCTTGCAGGATCCTCAGAAAATATGAAACCCCCAGACACACCGAGCTGGATCCTGATGCACTTTGAAATCCCATTCACACCTTGCAAGATCCTCATACACTGTGAAACCACCATGCACACCGGGCTGGATCCTGATGCACTGTGAAACCCCATTCACACCTTGCAGGATCCTGATGCACTGTGAAAACCCCATACACACCTGGCAGGATCTTGATAAACTGTGAAACCCCCATACACACCTGGCAGGATCCTGATATACTGTGAAACCCCACACACACCTGGCAGGATCCTGATACACTGTGAAAACCCCATTCACACCTGGCAGGATCCTGATGCACTGTGAAAACCCATTCACACCTTGCAGGATCCTCAGAAAATATGAAGCCCCCAGACACACCGAGCTGGATCCTGATGCACTGTGAAATCCCATTCACACCTTGCAAGATCCTCATACACTGTGAAACCCACATACACACCGGGCTGGATCCTGATGCACTGTGAAACCCCATTCACACCTTGCAGGATCCTGATAAACTGTGAAAACCCCATACACACCTGGCAGGATCTTGATAAACTGTGAAACCCCCATACACACCTGGCAGGATCCTGATATACTGTGAAACCCCACACACACATGGCAGGATCCTGATACACTGTGAAAACCCCATTCACACCTGGCAGGATCCTGATAAACTGTGAAACACCCATACAAACCTGGCAGGATCCTGATACACTGTGAAAACCCCGTACACAACTGGCAGGTTCCTGATGCACAGTGAAACCTCATTCACATCTGGCAGGATCCTGATACACTGTGAAACCCCATACACAACTGGCAGGATCCTGATCCACTGTGAAACCCCATTCACATCTGGCAGGATCCTGATCCACCGTGAAACCCCATAAACACCTGGCAGGATCTTGATAAACTGTGAAACCCCAGACACACCTGGCAGGATCTTGAGACACTGTGAAACCCCCGACATACCTGGCAGGATCCTGATACACTGTGAAACCCCATTCACATCTGGCAGGATCCTGATACACTGTGAAACCAGCAAACACACCTGGCAGGATCCTGATGAACAGTGAAACCCCATTCACATCTGGTAGGATCCTGATACACTGTGAAAACCCCATACACACCTGTCAGGATACTGATCCACTGTGAAAACCCCATACACACCTGGCAGGATCCTGATCCACTGTGAAAAACCCATACACACCTGGCAGGATCCTGATACACTGTGAAACCTCATGCACACCTGGCAGGATCTTGATACACTGTGAAACCCCATACAGACCTGGCAGGATCCTGATACACTGTGAAACCCCCATACACACCTGGCAGGATGCTGATGCACAGTGAAACCCCATTCACATCTGGCAGGATCCTGAACCACTGTGCAAACCCCATACACACATGGCAGGATGCTGATACACTGTGAAACCCCCAAACACACATGGCAGGATCCTGATACACTGTGAAACCCCAAACAAACCTGGCAGGAACTTGACTCACTGTGAAATCCCAGACACATCTGGCAGGATACTGATACACTGTGAAAACCCCATACACACCTGGCAGGACCCTGATCCACTGCGAAAACCCCAAACACACATGGCAGGATCCTGATCCACTGTGAAACCCCATACACACCTGGCAGGATCCTGATCCACTGTGAAACCACTTACACACCAGGCAGGATCCTAATAAACTGCGAAACCCCCATACACACCGGGCAGGATCCTGATACACTGTGAAAACTGCACACACAGCTGTCAGGATCCTGATAAACTGTGAAACCCCCAGAAATACCTGGCAGGATCCTGATACACCGTGAAACCCCCACACATCTGGAAGGATCCTGATACAGTGTGAAAACCCCACACACACCTGGCAGGATACTGATCCACTGTGAAACCACCAAACACACCAGGCAGGATCCTGATACACTGTGAAAAACCCAGAAACATCTGGAAGGATGCTGATACATTGTGAAAACCCCACACACTCCTGGCAGGATCCTGATACAATCTGAAACCCCATACACACCTGGCAGGATCCTGATACACTGTGAAACCCCGATACACATTTGGAAGGATCCTGATGCACTGTGAAAACCCATTCACACCTTGCAGGATCCTCAGAAAATATGAAACCCCCAGACACACCGAGCTGGATCCTGATGCACTTTGAAATCCCATTCACACCTTGCAAGATCCTCATACACTGTGAAACCACCATGCACACCGGGCTGGATCCTGATGCACTGTGAAACCCCATTCACACCTTGCAGGATCCTGATGCACTGTGAAAACCCCATACACACCTGGCAGGATCTTGATAAACTGTGAAACCCCCATACACACCTGGCAGGATCCTGATATACTGTGAAACCCCACACACACCTGGCAGGATCCTGATACACTGTGAAAACCCCATTCACACCTGGCAGGATCCTGATAAACTGTGAGACACCCAAACACACCTGGCAGGATCCTGATACACTGTGAAAACCCCGTACACAACTGTCAGGTTCCTGATGCACTGTGAAACCTCATTCACATCTGGCAGGATCCTGATACAATGTGAAACCCCATACACAACTGGCAGGATCCTGATCCACTGTGAAACCCCATTCACATCTGGCAGGATCCTGATCCACCGTGAAACCCCATAAACACCTGGCAGGATCTTGATAAACTGTGAAACCCCAGACACATCTGGCAGGATCCTGATACACTGTGAAATCCCAGACACACCTGGCAGGATCTTGAGACACTGTGAAACCCCCGACATACCTGGCAGGATCCTGATACACTGTGAAACCCCATTCACATCTGGCAGGATCCTGATACACTGTGAAACCAGCATACACACCTGGCAGGATCCTGATGAACAGTGAAACCCCATTCACATCTGGTAGGATCCTGATACACTGTGAAAACCCCATACACACCTGTCAGGATACTGATCCACTGTGAAAACCCCATACACACCTGGCAGGATCCTGATCCACTGTGAAAAACCCATACACACCTGGCAGGATCCTGATACACTGTGAAACCTCATGCACACCTGGCAGGATCTTGATACACTGTGAAACCCCAGACACATCTGGCAGGATGCTGATATACTGTGAAAACCCCATACAGACCTGGCGGGATCCTGATACATTGTGAAACCCCATACAGACCTGGCAGGATCCTGATACACTGTGAAACCCCCATACACACCTGGCAGGATGCTGATGCACAGTGAAACCCCATTCACATCTGGCAGGATCCTGAACCACTGTGCAAACCCCATACACACATGGCAGGATGCTGATACACTGTGAAACCCCCAAACACACATGGCAGGATCCTGATACACTGTGAAACCCCAAACAAACCTGGCAGGAACTTGACTCACTGTGAAATCCCAGACACATCTGGCAGGATCCTGATACACTGTGAAAACCCCATACACACCTGGCAGGACCCTGATCCACTGTGAAAACCCCATACACACATGGCAGGATCCTGATCCACTGTGAAACCCCATACACACCTGGCAGGATCCTGTACACAGTGAAACCTCATGCACACCTGGCAGGATCTTGATACACTGTGAACCCCCAGACACATCTGACAGGATCCTGATACACTGTGAGAACCCCATGCAGACCTGGCAGGATCCTGATACATTGTGAAGCCCCATACAGACATGGCAGGATCCTGAGACAATCTGAAACCCCATACACACCTGGCAGGATCCTGATACACTGTGAAACCCCCATACACATTTGGAAGGATCCTGATGCACTGTGAAAACCCATTCACACCTTGCAGGATCCTCAGAAAATATGAAGCCCCCAGACACACCGAGCTGGATCCTGATGCACTGTGAAATCCCATTCACACCTTGCAAGATCCTCATACACTGTGAAACCCCCATACACACCGGGCTGGATCCTGATGCACTGTGAAACCCCATTCACACCTTGCAGGATCCTGATACACTGTGAAAACCCCATACACACCTGGCAGGATCTTGATAAACTGTGAAACCCCCACACACACCTGGCAGGATCCTGATATACTGTGAAACCCCACACACACCTGGCAGGATCCTGATACACTGTGAAAACCCCATTCACACCTGGCAGGATCCTGATAAACTGTGAAACATCCATACAAACCTGGCAGGATCCTGATACACTGTGAAAACCCCGTACACAACTGGCAGGTTCCTGATGCTCATTGAAACCTCATTCACATCTGGCAGGATCCTGATACACTGTGAAACACCATACACAACTGGCAGGATCCTGATCCACTGTGAAACCCCATTCACATCTGGCAGGATCCTGATCCACTGTGAAACCCCATAAACACCTGGCAGGATCTTGATAAACTGTGAAACCCCAGACACATCTGGCAGGATCCTGATACACTGTGAAAACCCAGACACACCTGGCAGGATCTTGAGACACTGTGAAACCCCCGACATACCTGGCAGGATCCTGATGCACTGTGAAACCCCATTCACATCTGGCAGGATCCTGACCCACTGTGAATCCCCCATACACACATGGCAGGATCCTGATACACTGTGAAACCCCATACACACCTGGCAGGATCCTGATAAGCTGTGAAAACCCCAAACACAACTGGCAGAATCCTGATAAACGATGAAAACCCCATACACACCCGGCAGGGTCCTGATACACTGTGAAATCCCCAAACACACCTGTCAGGATACTGATCCACTGTGAAAACCCCATACACATTTGGCATGATCCTGATCCACTGTGAAAACCCCATACACACCTGGCAGGATCCTGATACACTGTGAAACCTCATACACACCTGGCAGGATCTTGATACACTGTGAAACCCCAGACACATCTGGCAGGATCCTGATATACTGTGAAAACCCCATACAGACCTGGCAGGATCCTGATACATTGTGAAACCCCATACAGACCTGGCAGGATCTTGATACAATCTGAAACTCCATACACAACTGGCAGGATCCTGATAAACTGTGAAACCCCCATACACATCTGGAAGGATCCTGATGCACTGTGAAAACCCCATACACATCTGGCAGGGTCCTGATGCACTATGAAAACCCCATACACACGTGGCGGGATCCTGATCCACTGTGAAACCCCTTACACACCAGGCAGGATCCTGATAAACTGTGAAACCCCCATACACACCTGGCAGGATCCTGATCCACTTGAAAACTGCATACACAGCTGTCAGGATTCTGATAAACTGTGAAACCCCCACAAACACCTGGCAGGATCCTGATACACTGTGAAACCCCCATACACATCTGGAAAGATCCTGATACAGTGTGAAAACCCCATACACACCTGGCAGGATCCTGATCCACTGTGAAACCCCCATACGCACCAGGCAGGATGCTGATGAAGTGTGAACGCCCTTACGCACCTGGCAGGATCCTCATCCACTGTGAATTCCCTTGCACACCTGGCAGGATCCTGATCCACTGTGAAACCCCCATACACACCTGGCAGGATCCTGATCCGCTGTGAAACACCCAGACACACCAGGCAGGATCCTGATACACTGTGAAAACCCCTTACACAACTGGCAGGATCCTGATACATTGTGAAAACCCCATACAGACCTGGCAGGATCCTGATACACTGTGAATACCCCATATACACCTGGCAGGATTCTGATACACTGTGAAACCTCATACACACCTGGCAGGAGATTGATACACTGTGAAACCCCAGACACAACTGGCAGGATCCTGATCCACTGTGAAACCCCATACACATCTGGCAGGATCCTGATACACTGTGAAACCTCATTCAAACCTGGAAGGATCCTGATACACTGTGAAACCTCATACACACCTGGCAGGATCCTGATATGCTCTGAAACAACATACACACGTGGCGGGATCCTGTTCCACTGTGAAACCACATACACACCAGGCAGGATCCTAATAAACTGTGAAACCCCCATACACACCGGGCAGGATCCTGATACACTGTGAAAACTGCACACACAGCTGTCAGGATCCTGATAAACTGTGAAACCCCCAGAAATACCTGGCAGGATCCTGATACACCGTGAAACCCCCACACATCTGGAAGGATCCTGATACAGTGTGAAAACCCCACACACACCTGGCAGGATACGGATCCACTGTGAAACCCCCAAACACACCAGGCAGGATCCTGATACACTGTGAAAAACCCAGTAACATCTGGCAGGATCCTGATACACTGTGAAAACCCCACACACTCCTGGCAGGATCCTGATACAATCTGAAACCCCATACACACCTGGCAGGATCCTGATACACTGTGAAACCCCCATACACATTTGGAAGGATCCTGATGCACTGTGAAAACCCATTCACACCTTGCAGGATCCTCAGAAAATATGAAACCCCCAGACACACCAAGCTGGATCCTGATGCACTGTGAAATCCCATTCACACCTTGCAAGATCCTCATACACTGTGAAACCCCCATACACACCGGGCTGGATCCTGATGCACTGTGAAACCCCTTTCACACCTTGCAGGATCCTGATACACTGTGAAAACCCCATACACACCTGGCAGGATCTTGATAAACTGTGAAACCCCCATACACACCTGGCAGGATCCTGATATACTGTGAAACCCCACACACACCTGGCAGGATCCTGATACACTGTGAAAACCCCATTCACACCTGGCAGGATCCTGATAAACTGTGAGACACCCAAACACACCTGGCAGGATCCTGATGCACTGTGAAAACCCCATACACAACTGGCAGGTTCCTGATGCGCTGTGAAACCTCATTCAAATCTGGCAGGATCCTGATACACTGTGAAACCCCATACACAACTGGCAGGATCCTGATCCACTGTGAAACCCCATTCAAATCTGGCAGGATCCTGATCCACTGTGAAACCCCATAAACACCTGGCAGGATCTTGATAAACTGTGAAACCCCATACAGACCTGGCAGGATCTTGATACAATCTGAAACTCCATACACAACTGGCAGGATCCTGATAAACTGTGAAACCCCCATACACATCTGGAAGGATCCTGATGCACTGTGAAAACCCCATACACATCTGGCAGGGTCCTGATACACTGTGAAACCTCATGCACACCTGGCAGGATCTTGATACACTGTGAAAGCCCAGACACATCTGGCAGGGTGCTGATATACTGTGAAAACCCCATACAGACCTGGCAGGATCCTGATACATTGTGAAACCCCATACAGACCTGGCAGGATCCTGATACAATCTGAAACCCCATACACAACTGGCAGGATCCTGATCCACTGTGAAAAACCCATACACACCTGGCAGGATCCTGTACACTGTGATCCCCCAGACACATCTGACAGGATCCTGATACACTGTGAGAACCCCATGCAGACCTGGCAGGATCCTGATGCATTGTGAAGCCCCATACACACCTGGCAGGATCCAAAAAACAATCTGAAACCCCATACAAACCTGGCAGGATCCTGATACACTGTGAAACCCCCATACACATTTGGAAGGATCCTGATGCACTGTGAAACCCCATTCACACGTTGCAGGATCCTCACAAAATATGAAACCCCCAGACACACCGAGCTGGATCCTGATGCACTGTGAAATCCCATTCACACCTTGCAAGATCCTCACAAAATATGAAACCCCCATACACACCTGGCAGGATCTTGATAAACTGTGAAACCCCCATACACACCTGGCAGGATCCTGATATACTGTGAAACCTCACACACACCTGGCAGGATCCTGATACACTGTGAAAACCCCATTCACACCTGGCAGGATCCTGATAAACCGTGAAACACCCATACACACCTGGCAGGATCCTGATACACTGTGAAAACCCCGTACACAACTGTCAGGTTCCTGATGCACAGTGAAACCTCATTCACATCTGGCAGGATCCTGATACACTGTGAAATCCCCATACACAACTGGCAGGATCCTGATCCACTGTGAAACCCCATTCACATCTGGCAGGATCCTGATCCACTGTGAAAACCCATAAAGACCTGGCAGGATCTTGATAAACTGTGAAACCCCAGACACATCTGGCAGGATCCTGATACACTGTGAAAACCCAGACACAACTGGCAGGATCTTGAGACACTGTGAAACCCCCGACATACCTGGCAGGATCCTGATACACTGTGAAACCCCATTCACATCTGGCAGGATCCTGATGCACTGTGAAACCATCAGACACACCTGGCAGGATCCTGATGCACAGTGAAACCCCATTCACATCTGGCAGGATCCTGACGCACTCTGAATCCCCCATCCACACATGGCAGGATCCTGATACACTGTGAAACCCCAAACACACCTGGCAGGATCTTGATTCACTGTGAAACCCCAGACACATCTGGTAGGATCCTGATACACTGTGAAAACCCCATACACACCTGTCAGGATACTGATCCACTGTGAAAACCCCATACACATTTGGCAGGATCCTGATCCACTGTGAAAACCCCATACACACCTGGCAGGATCCTGATACACTGTGAAACCTCATACACACCTGGCAGGATCTTGATACACTGTGAAACCCCAGACACATCTGGCAGGATCCTGATATACTGTGAAAACCCCATACAGACCTGGCAGGATCCTGATAAATTGTGAAACCCCATACAGACCTGGCAGGATCTTGATACAATCTGAAACTCCATACACAACTGGCAGGATCCTGATAAACTGTGAAACCCCCATACACATCTGGAAGGATCCTGATGCACTGTGAAAACCCCATACACATCTGGCAGGGTTCTGATGCACTATGAAAACCCCATACACACGTGGCGGGATCCTGATCCACTGTGAAACCCCTTACACACCAGGCAGGATCCTGATAATCTGTGAAACCCCCATATACACCTGGCAGTATCCTGATCCACTGTGAAAACGGCATACACAGCTGTCAGGATTCCGATAAACTGTGAAACCCCCAAAAACACCTGGCAGGATCCTGATACACTGTGAAACCCCCATACACATCTGGAAGGATCCTGATATCGTGTGAAAACCCCATACACACCTGGCAGAATCCTGATCCACTGTGGAAACCCCCATACGTACCAGGCAGGATGCTGATTAACTGTGAACCCCCTTACGCACCTGGCAGGATCCTCATCCACTGTGAATTCCCTTGCACACCTGGCAGGATCCTGATCCACTGTGAAACCCCCATACACACCTGGCAGGATCCTGATCCGCTGTGAAACACCCATACACACCAGGCAGGATCCTGATACACTGTGAAAACCTCTTACACAACTGGCAGGATCCTGATACATTGTGAAAACCCCATACAGACATGGCAGGATCCTGAAACACTGTGAATACCCCATATACACCTGGCAGGATGCTGAGACACTGTGAAACCTCATACACACCTGGCAGGAGATTGATACACTGTGAAACCCCAAACACATCTGGCAGGATCCTGATCCACTGTGAAAACCCCATACACACCTGGCAGGATCCTGATACACTGTGAAACCTCATTCAAACCTGGAAGGATCCTGTACACTGTGAAACCTCATACACACCTGGCAGGATCCTGATATACTCTGAAACCCCATACACACGTGCCGGGATCCTGATCCACGGTGAAACCACTGACACACCAGGCAGGATCCTAATAAACTGTGAAACCCCCATCCAGACCGGGCAGGATCCTGATACACTGTGAAAACTGCACACACAGCTGTCAGGATCCTGATAAACTGAAAACCCCCCAGAAATACCTGGCAGGATCCTGATACACCGTGAAACCCCCACACATCTGGAAGGATCCTGATACAGTATGAAAACCCCACACACACCTGGCAGGATACTGATCCACTGTGAAACCCCCAAACACACCAGGCAGGATCATGATACACTGTGAAAAACACAGACACTTCTGGCAGGATCCTGATACACTGTGAAAACCCCACACACACCTCGCAGGATCCTGATACTCTGTCAAAACCCCTTACACAACTGGCAGGATCCTGATACACTGTGAAAACCCAGACACACCTGGTAGGATACTGATACATTGTGAAAACCCCTTACACACCTGGCAGGATCCTGATCCACTGTGAAAACCCCATACACACCTGGTAGGATCCTGATACACTGTGAAAACCCCATACACACCTGGCAGGATTTTGATCCACTGTGAAACCCCTTACACACCTGGCAGGATCCTAATATAATGTGAAACCACATACACACCTTGCAGGATCCTGATAAACTGTGAAAACCCCTTACACACCTGGCAGGATGCTGATACACTGTGAAAACGCCATACACATCCGGCAGGATCCTGATACGCTGTGAAAACCCCATATACACCTGGCAGGATCCTGATGCACTGTGAAAACCCCATACACACCTGGCAGGATCTTGTTACACTGTGAAACCCCTGACACATCTGGCAGGATCCTGATACACTGTGAAAACCCCATACAGACCTGGCAGGATCCTGATACATTGTGAAACCCCATTCAAACCTGGCAGGATCCTGAAACAATCTGAAACCCCATACACACTTGGCAGGATCCCGACACACTGTGAAACCACCATACACATCTGGAAGGAACCTGATGCACTCTGAAAACCCCAGACACATCTGGCAGGATCCTGATGCGTTGTGAAAACCAGATACACACGTGGCGGGATCCTGATCCACTGTGAAACCCCTTTCAAACCAGGCAGGAACCTGCTAAAATGTGAAACCCCCATACACACCTGGCAGGATTCTGATACACTGTGAAAACAGCATACACAGCTGGCAGGATCCTAATAAACTGTGAAAGCCCCATAAACACCTGGCAGGATCCTGATACACTGTGAAAGCCCCATACACATCTGGAAGGATCCTGATACAGTGTGAAAACCCCATACACACCTGGCAGGAACTTGATAAACTGTGAAACCCCTTACACACCTGGCAGGATCCTGATCCACTGTGAAAACCCCATACACACCTGGCAGTGTCCTGATACACTGTGAAACCCCCATACACAAATAGCAGGATCCTGTTCCACTGTGAAACACCCATACACACCAGGCAGGATCCTGATACACTGTGAAAACCCCTTACACAACTGGCAGTATCCTGATACACTGTCAAAACCCCATACAGACCTGGCAGAATCCTGATACACTGTGAAAACCCCATACACACCTGGCAGGATCCTGATACACTGTGGAACCTCGCACGCACCTGGCGGGATCTTGATACACTGTGAAACACCAGACACATCTGGCAGGATCCTGATCCACTGTTAAAACGCCATACACACCTGGCAGGATCCTGATACACTGTGAAACCTCATACACACCTGGCAGGATCCTGATACACTGTGAAAACTCATACACACCTGGCAGGATCCTGATACATTGCGAAAACCCCATTCATACCTGGCAGGATCCTGATACTATCTGAAACGCCATACACACGAGGCGGGATCCTGATCTACTGTGAAACCCCTTGCACACCAGGCAGGATCCTGATAAACTGTGAGCAGTCATGCACACCGGGCAGGATCCTGATACTCTGTGAAAACTGCATACACAGCTGGCAGGATCCTGATAATCTGTGAAACCCCCATAAACACGTGGCCGGATCCTGATACACTGTGAAACCCCGATACACATCTGGAAGGATCCTGATACAGTGTGAAAACCCCAAACACACCTGGCAGGATCCTGATACACTGTGAAATCCCCATGCACACCAGGCAGGATCCTGATAAACTGTGAAACCCCAGACACATCTGGCAGGATCCAGATACACTGTGAAAACCCCATACACACCTCGCAGGATCCTGATCCGCTGTGAAACTCCTTGCACTCCTGGCAGGATCCTGATATACTGTGAAACCCCATACACACCTGGCAGGATCCTGATACACTGTGAAAACCCCTTACACACATGGCAGGATCCTGATATACTGTGAAACCCCATACACACCTGGCAGGATCCTGATACACTGTGAAAACCCCTTGCACACCTGGCAGGATCCTGATACACTCTGAAACCCCAAACATACCTGGCACGAACCTGATACACTGTGAAACCCCCATAAACATCTGGAAGGATCCCGATGCACTGTGAAAACCCCATACACATCTGGCGGATCCTGATGCACTGCGAAAACCCGATACACACCAGGCAGGATCCTGATAAACTGTGAAAACCCCGTGCACACCTGGCAGGATCGTGATAGTCTGTGAAACCCCATACACACCTGGCAGGTTCCTGATACACTGTGAAAACCCCATACACACCTGGCAGGATCCTGAATAACTGTGACAACCCCGCACACAACTGGCAGGTTCCTGATGCACAGTGAAACCCCATTCACATCTGGCAGGATGCTGATACACTGTGAAAACCCCACACACAACTGGCAGGATCCTGATCCACTGTGAAACCCCATTCACATCTGGCAGGATCCTGATACACTGTGAAACCCCATACACACCTCGCAGGATCTTGAGACACTGTGAAACCCCCGACACACCTGGCAGGATCCAAATACACTGTGAAACCCCATTCACATCTGGCAGGATCCTGATGAACAGTGAATCCCCCATACACACATGGCAGGATTCGGATACACTGTGAAACCCCCAAACACACATGGCAGGATCCTGATACACAGTGAAACCCCAAACACACCTGGCAGGCACCTGATTCAATGTGAAACCCCAGACACACCTGGCAGGATCCTGATCCACTGTGAAAACCCCATACACACCTGGTAGGATCCTGATCCACTGTGAAAACCCCATACACACCTGGCAGGATCCTGATACACTGTGAAACCTCATGCACACCTGGCAGGATCTTGATACACTGTGAAACCCCAGACACATCTGGCAGGATCCTGATACATTGTGAAATCCCCATACAGACCTGGCAGGAGCCTGATACATTGTGAAACCCCATACACACCTGGCATTATCCTGTTGCACTGTGAAACCCCATTCACACCTTGAAATATCCTCATACACTGTGAAACCCCCATACACACCTGGCAGGATCCTGATAAACTGTGAAACACCCATACACACCTGGCAGGAATCTGATACACTGTGAAAACCCGGCATACAACTGGCAGTTTCCTGATGGACAGTGAAAACCCATACACATCTGGCAGGATCCTGATACACTGTGAAATCCCCATACACAACTGGCAGGATCCTGATCCACTGTGAAACCCCATTCACATCTGGCAGGATCCTGATCCACTGTGAATCCCCATAAACACCAGGCAGGATCTTGATAAACTGTGAAACCCCAGACACATCTGGCAGATTCCTGATACACTGTGAAACCCCATACACAGCTGGCAGGATCTTGAGACACTGTGAAACCCCCGACACACCTGGCAGGATCCAGATACACTGTGAAACCCCATTCACATCTGGCAGGATGCTGATACACTGTGAAACCCCCATACACACCTGGCAGGATCCTGATGCACAGTGAAACCCCCAAACACTCATGGCAGGATCCTGATACACTGTGAAACCCCAAGCAAACCTGGCAGGAACTTGACTCACTGTGAAATCCCAGACAAATCTGGCAGGATTCTGATACGCTGTGAAAACCCCATACACACCGGGCAGGACCCTGATCCACTGTGAAAACCCCATACACACCTGGCAGGATCCTGATCCACTGTGAAAACCCCATACACACCTGGCAGGATCCTGTACACTGTGAAACCTCATACACACCTGGCAGGATCTTGATACACTGTGAACCCTCAGTCACATCTGACAGGTTCCTGATACACTGTGAGAACCCCATACAGACCTGGCAGGATCCTGATACATTGTGAAGCACCATACACACCTGGCAGGATCCTGATACAGTCTGAAACCCCATACACACTTGGCAGGATCCTGATACACTGTGAAACCCGCATACACATTTGGAAGGATCCTGATGCACTGTGAAACCCCATTCACACCTTGCAAGATCCTCATACACTGTGAAACCCCCAAACACACCGGGCTGGATCCTGATGCACTGTGAAACCCCATTCACACCTTGCAGGATCCTGATACACTGTGAAAACCCCATACACACCTGGCAGGATCTTGATAAACTGTGCAACCCCCATACACACCTGGCAGGATCCTGATGCACTGTGAGACCCCACACACACCTGGCAGGATCCTGATACACTGTGAAAACCCCGTTCACACCCGGCAGGATCCTGATAAACTGTGAAACACCCATACAGACCTGGCAGGATCCTGATACACTGTGAAAACCCCGTACACAACTGGCAGGTTCCTGATGCACAGTGAAACCCCATTCACATCTGGCAGGATCCTGATCTACTGTGAAACCCCATAAACACCTGGCAGGATCTTGATAAACTGTGAAACCCCAGACACATCTGGCAGGATCCTGAACCACTGTGAAAACCCAGACACACCTGGCAGGATCTTGAGACACTGTGAAACCCCATTCACATCTGGCAGGATCCTGATACACTGTGAAACCAGCACACACACCTGTCAGGATCCTGATGCACTGTGAAACCCCATTCAGATCTGGCAGGATCCTGACCCACTGTGAAACCCCCATACACACATGGCAGGAGGCTGATACACTGTGAAACCCCCAAACACACCTGGCAGGATCCTGACGCACTGTGAAACCCCAAACACACCTGGCAGGATATTGATTCACTGTGATACCCCAGACACATCTGGTAGGATCCTGATACACTCTGAAAACCCCAAACACACCTGTCAGGATACTGATCCACTGTGAAAACCCCACACACACCTGGCAGGATCCTGATCCACTGTGAAAACCCCATACACACCTGGCAGGAGACTGATACACTGTGAAACCTCATACACACCTGGCAGGATCTTGATGCACTGTGAAACCCCAGACACATCTGGCAGGATCCTGATATACTGTGAAAACCCCATACAGACCAGGCAGGATCCTGCTACATTGTGAAACCCCATACAGACCTGGCAGGATCCTGATACAATCTGAAACCCCAATACACATCTGGAAGGATCCTTATGCACAGTGAAGACCCCATACACACCAGGCACGATCCTGATAAACTGTGAAACCCCCATAAACAACTGGCAGGGTCCTAATACACTGTGAAAACCCCATACCCATCTGGAAGGATCCTGACACAGTGTGAAAACCCCATACACACCTGGCAGGATCCTGATCCACTGTGAAAGACCCATACACACCAGGCAGGATGCTGAATAACTGTGAACCCCCTTACACACCTGGCAGGATCCTCATCCACTGTGAATTCCCATATCACCTGGCAGTATCCTGATATACTGTGAAACCCCCATACACACCTGGCAGGATCCTGATCCACTGTGAATACCCCACATACACCTGGTAGGATGCTGATACACTGTGAAACCTCATACACACCTGGCAGGATCCTGATCCACTGTGAAAACCCCATACACTCCTGGCGGGATCCTGATCCACTGTGAAACTACTTACACACCAGGCAGGATCCTGATAAACTGTGAAACCCCCATACACACCGGGCAGGATCCTGATAAACTGTGAAACCCCCATACACACCGGGCAGGATCCTGATACACTGTGAAAACTGCACACACAGCTGTCAGGATCCTGATAAACTGTGAAACCCCCAGAAATACCTGGCAGGATCCTGATACACCGTGAAACCCCCACACATCTGGAAGGATCCTGATACAGTGTGAAAACCCCACACACACCTGGCAGGATACTGATCCGCTGTGAAACCCCCATTCACACCAGGCAGGATCCTGACCAACTGTGAAAAACCCAGTAACATCTGGCAGGATCCTGATACACTGTGAAAACCCCACACACACCTCGCAGGATCCTGATACACTGTCAAAACCCCTTACACACCTGGCAGGATCCTGATACACTGTGAAACCCCCGTACACACCTGGAAGGATCCTGATACACTGTAAAAACCCCAAACACATCTGGCAGGATCCTGATACACTGCGAAACCCCAGTCACATCTGGCAGGATTCTATGCACTGTGAAAACCCCATACACACCTGTCAGGATCCTGATACACTGTAAAAACCCCATACACACCTGGCAGGATCCTGATACACTGTGAATAACCCATACACACCTGGCAAGATCCTGATGCACTGTGAAAATCCCATGCACACCAGGCAGGATCCTGATACACTGTGAGCACCCCATGCACACCTTGCAGGATCGTGATACACTGTGAAACCCCATACACACCTGGCAGGACCCTGATACACTGTGAAAACCACAGACACACCTGGCAGGATCCTGATACACTGTGAATACCCCATCCACACCAGGCAAGATCCTGATGCACTGTGAAAATCCCATGCACACCAGGCAGGATCCTGATACACTGTGAGCACCCCATGCACACCTTGCAGGATCGTGATACACTGTGAAACCCCATACACACCTGGCAGGACCCTGATACACTGTGAAAACGCCAGACACACCTGGCAGGATCCTGATAAACTGTGAAAACCTCTACATACCTGGCAGGACTCTGATACACTGTGAAACCCCATACACACCTGGCAGGATCCTGATACACTGCGAAAACACCATGCACACCTGGCAGGACCTGATACACTGTGGAAACCCCATACGCACCTGGCAGGATCCTGAACCACTGAGAAACCCCCATACACACCAGGCAGGATCCTGATCCACTGTGAAACCCCATACACACCTGGCAGGATCCTGATCCAATGTGTACCCCCACACACACGGCAGGATCCTGATCCACTGTGAAACCCCCATGCACACCAGGCAGGATCCTGATCCACTGTGAAGCCCCCAAACACACCTGGCAGGATACTGATAAAATGTGAAAAACCCCTTACACACCTGGCAGGATCCTGATACTCTGTGAAAACCCCATACACACCTGGCAGGATCCTGATACACTGTGAAACCCCCACACACACCAGGCAGGATCCTGATAAACTGTGAAACCCCAGACACATCTGTCAGGATCCTGATGCACTGTGAAAAACCCGTACACACCTGGCAGGGTCCTGATACACTGTCAAAACCCCATACACACCTGGCAGGTTCCTGATACACTGTGAAAACCCCTTACACATCTGGCAGGATCCGGATACACTGTGAAAACCCATAAACACCTGGCAGTATCCTGATAGATTGTGAAAACCCCTTACACACCTGGCAGGATCCTGATCCACTGTGAAAATCACATACACACCTGGCAGGATCCTGATACCCTGTGATATTCCCATACACCCCTGGCAGGATCCTGATCCACTGTGAAACCCCTTACACACCTGGCAGGATCCTGATATACTGTGAAACCCCATACACACCTGGCAGGATCCTGATACACTGTGAAAACCCCTTACACACCTGGAAGGATCCTGATACACTGCGAAAACCCCATACACACCTGGCAGGATCCTGATACACTGTGAAAACCCCATACACACCTGGCAGGATCCTGATACACTGTGAAACCCCATACACACCTGGCAGGATCCTGATACACTGTGAAAACCCCATACACACCGGGCAGGATCCTGGTACACTGTGAAACCCCAAACACATCTGGCAGGATCCTGATACACTGTGAAAACCCCATAAAGACCTGGCAGGATCCTGATCCACTGTGAAACCCCTTAAACACCTGGCAGGATCTTGATATACAGTGAAACCACATACACACCTGGCAGGATCCTGATAAACTGTGAAAACCCCTTGCACAACTGGCAGGATCCTGATACACTGTGAAACCCCATATACATCTGGCAAGATCCTGATGCACTGTGAAAACCCGTACACACCTGGCAAGATCCTGATCCACTGTGAAAACTCCATACACACCAGGCAGGATCCTGGTCCACTGTGAAACCCCATACACACCTGGCAGTATCCTGATACACTGTGAAACCCCATACACACCTGGAAGGATCCTGATACACAGTGAAACCCCAGACACACCTGGCAGGATCCTGATGCAATGTGAAACCCCATACACACCTGGATGGATCCAGATAAACTGTGAAATCCCATTCACATCTGGCAGTATCCTGATAAACTGTGAAACCCCCAGACACACCGGGCAGGATCCTCACTAAATGTGAAACCCCCAGACACACCTGGCTGGTTCCTGATGCACTGTGAAACCCCATACACACCTGGCTGTATGCTGATGCACTGTGAAACCCCATTCACACCTTGCAAGATCCTCATAAACTGTGAAACCCCCTGACACACCTGGCAGGATCCTGATACACTGTGAAACCCCATACACACCTGGCAGGATCCTGATACACAGTAAAACCCCATACACACGTGGCAGGATCCTGATCCACTGTGAAACCCCAATCACACATTGCAGTAACCCCACAAAATGTGAACCACCGAGACACACCTGGCTGGATCCTGATGCACTGTGTAACCCCATACACACCTGTCAGGATCCTGATAAACTGTGAAACACCCATACACACCTGGCAGGAGCCTTATAGACTGTGAAAACCCCAGACACACCTGGTAGGTTCCTGATGCACATTGAAACCCCATTCACATCTGGCAGGATCCTGATACACTGTGAACACCCCAAACACAACTGGCAGGAACCTGACCCACTGTGAAACCGCATTCACATCTGGCACGATCCTGATCCACTGTGAAACCCCATGCACAACTGTCAGGATCCCGATGCACAGTGAAACCCCATTCACATCTGGCAGCATCCTGATACACTGTGAAATCCCATACACACCTGGAAGGATCCTGATATACAGTGAAACCCCATACACACCTGGAAGGATCCTGATATAGTGTGAAAACCCCTTACACACCTGGCAGGATCCTGATCCTCTGTGAAACCCCATTCACAACTTGCAACATCCTCATACACTGTGAAAACCCCATACACACCTGGCAGGATCCGGATACACTGCGAAACCCCATGCACAACTGGCAGGATCCTCATACACTGTGAAAACCCCATACACACCTGGCAGGATCCTGATAAACTGTGAAACACACATACACACCTGGCAGGATCCTGATACACTGTGAAAGCCCCATACACAACTGGCAGGATACTGATCGACTGTGAAACACCATTCACGTCTGGCAGGCTCCTGATCCACTGTGAAACCCCATACACACCTGGCAGGGTCTTGATACACTGTGAATCCCCAGACACATCTGGCAGGATCCTGATACACTGTGAAACCCCATACACACCTGGCAGGTTCTTGATACACTGTGAAACCCCCGACACATCTGGCAGGATCCTGATACACGGTGAAACCCCAATGCACACCTGGCAGTATCCTGATGCACAGTGAAACCGCATTCACATCTGGCAGGATTCTGATCCACTGTGAAACTCCCATACACACATGGCAGGATGCTGATGCACTGTGAAACCCCATTCAGATCTGGCAGGATCCTGACCCACTGTGAAACCCCCATACACACATGGCAGGAGGCTGATACACTGTGAAACCCCCAAACACACATGGCAGGATCCTGACGCACTGTGAAACCCCAAACACACCTGGCAGGATATTGATTCACTGTGAAACCCCAGACACATCTGGTAGGATCCTGATACACTGTGAAAACCCCAAACACACCTGTCAGGATACTGATCCACTGTGAAAACCCCACACACACCTGGCAGGATCCTGATCCACTGTGAAAACCCCATACACACCTGGCAGGAGACTGATACACTGTGAAACCTCATACACACCTGGCAGGATCTTGATGCACTGTGAAACCCCAGACACATCTGGCAGGATCCTGATATACTGTGAAAACCCCATACAGACCAGGCAGGATCCTGATACATTGTGAAACCCCATACAGACCTGGCAGGATCCTGATACAATCTGAAACCCCATACACAACTGGGAGGATCCTGATACACTGTGAAACCCCAATACACATCTGGAAGGATCCTTATGCACAGTGAAGACCCCATACACACCAGGCACGATCCTGATAAACTGTGAAACCCCCATACACACCTGGCAGGATCCTGATTCACTGTGAAAACTGCACACACAGCTGTCAGGATCCTTATAAACTGTGAAACCCCCATAAACAACTGGCAGGGTCCTAATACACTGTGAAACCCCCATACACATCTGGAAGGATCCTGACACAGTGTGAAAACCCCATACACACCTGGCAGGATCCTGATCCACTGTGAAAGACCCATACACACCAGACAGGATGCTGAATAACTGTGAACCCCCTTACACACCTGGCAGGATCCTCATCCACTGTGAATTCCCATATCACCTGGCAGTATCCTGATATACTGTGAAACCCCCATACACACCTGGCAGGATCCTGATCCACTGTGGAAACCCCCAAACACACCAGGCAGGATCCTGATACACTGTGAAAACCCCTTACACAACTGGCAGGATCCTGATACATTGTGAAAAACCCATACAGACCTGGGAGGATCCTGATACACTGTGAATACCCCACATACACCTGGTAGGATGCTGATACACTGTGAAACCTCATACACACCTGGCAGGATCCTGATCCACTGTGAAAACCCCATACACTCCTGGCGGGATCCTGATCCACTGTGAAACTACTTACACACCAGGCAGGATCCTGATAAACTGTGAAACCCCCATACACACCGGGCAGGATCCTGACAAACTGTGAAACCCCCATACACACCGGGCAGGATCCTGATACACTGTGAAAACTGCACACACAGCTGTCAGGATCCTGATAAACTGTGAAACCCCCAGAAATACCTGGCAGGATCCTGATACACCGTGAAACCCCCACACATCTGGAAGGATCCTGATACAGTGTGAAAACCCCACACACACCTGGCAGGATACTGATCCGCTGTGAAACCCCCATTCACACCAGGCAGGATCCTGATCCACTGTGAAAAACCCAGACACATCTGGCAGGATCCTGATACACTGTGAAAACCCCACACACACCTCGCAGGATCCTGATCCTCTGTCAAAACCCCTTACACACCTGGCAGGATCCTGATACACTGTGAAACCCCCGTACACACCTGGAAGGATCCTGATACACTGTAAAAACCCCAAACACATCTGGCAGGATCCTGATACACTGCGAAACCCCAGTCACATCTGGCAGGATCCTATGCACTGTGAAAACCCCATACACACCTGTCAGGATCCTGATACACTGTAAAAACCCCAGACACACCTGGCAGGATCCTGATACACTGTGAATAACCCATACACACCTGGCAAGATCCTGATGCACTGTGAAAATCCCATGCACACCAGGCAGGATCCTGATACACTGTGAGCACCCCATGCACACCTTGCAGGATCGTGATACACTGTGAAACCCCATACACACCTGGCAGGACCCTGATACACTGTGAAAACCACAGACACACCTGGCAGGATCCTGATACACTGTGAATACCCCATCCACACCTGGCAAGATCCTGATGCACTGTGAAAATCCCATGCACACCAGGCAGGATCCTGATACACTGTGAGCACCCCATGCACACCTTGCAGGATCGTGATACACTGTGAAACCCCATACACACCTGGCAGGACCCTGATACACTGTGATAACGCCAGACACACCTGGCAGGATCCAGATAAACTGTGAAAACCTCTACATACCTGGCAGGTCTCTGATACACTGTGAGACCCCATACACACCTGGCAGGATCCTGATACACTGCGAAAACACCATGTACACCTGGCAGGATCCTGATACACTGTGGAAACCCCATACGCACCTGGCAGGATCCTGAACCACTGTGAAACCCCCATACACACCAGGCAGGATCCTGATCCACTGTGAAACCCCATACACACCTGGCAGGATCCTGATCCAATGTGTACCCCCACACACACGGCAGGATCCTGATCCACTGTGAAACCCCCATACACACCAGGCAGGATCCTGATCCACTGTGAAGCCCCCATACACACCTGGCTGGATCCTGATAAAATGTGAAAAACCCCTTACACACCTGGCAGGATCCTGATACTCTGTGAAAACCCCATACACACCTGGCAGGATCCTGATATTCTGTGAAACCCCCACACACACCAGGCAGGATCCTGATAAACTGTGAAACCCCAGACACATCTGTCAGGATCCTGATGCACTGTGAAAAACCCGTACACTCCTGGCAGGGTCCTGATACACTGTCAAAACCCCTTACACACCTGGCAGGTTCCTGATACACTGTGAAAACCGCTTACACACCTGGCAGGATCCGGATACACTGTGAAAACCCATAAACACCTGGCAGTATCCTGATAGATTGTGAAAACCCCTTACACACCTGGCAGGATCCTGATCCACTGTGAAAATCACATACACACCTGGCAGGATCCTGATACACTGTGAAATTCCCATACACCCCTGGCAGGATCCTGATCCACTGTGAAACCCCTTACACACCTGGCAGGATCCTGATATACTGTGAAACCCCATACACACCTGGCAGGATCCTGATACACTGTGAAAACCCCTTACACACCTGGAAGGATCCTGATACACTGCGAAAACCCCATACACACCTGGCAGGATTCTGATACACTGTGAAAACCCCATACACACCTGGCAGGATCCTGATACACTGTGAAACCCCATACACACCTGGCAGGATCCTGATACACTGTGAAAACCCCATACACACCGGGCAGGATCCTGATCCTCTGTCAAAACCCCATACACACCTGGCAGGATCCTGGTACACTGTGAAACCCCAAACACATCTGGCAGGATCCTGATACACTGTGAAAACCCCATACAGACCTGGCAGGATCCTGATCCACTGTGAAACCCCTTACACACCTGGCAGGGTCTTGATATACAGTGAAACCACATACACACCTGGCAGGATCCTGATAAACTGTGAAAACCCCTTACACAACTGGCAGGATGCTGATACACTTTGAAAACGCCATACACACCTGGCAGGATCCTGATACGCTGTGAAAACCCCATACACACCTGGCAGGATCCTGATACACTGTGAAACCCCATATACATCTGGCAAGATCCTGATGCACTGTGAAAACCCCGGACACACCTGGCAAGATCCTGATACACTGTAAAAACCCCATACACACCAGGCAGGATCCTGGTCCACTGTAAAACCCCATACACACCTGGCAGTATACTGATACACTGTGAAACCCCATACACACCTGGAAGGATCCTGATACACAGTGAAACCCCAGACACACCTGGCAGGATCCTGATGCAATGTGAAACCCCCATACACACCAGGATGGATCCAGATAAACTGTGAAACCCCATTCACATCTGGCAGTATCCTGATAAACTGTGAAACCCCCTGACACACCGGGCAGGATCCACACTAAATGTGAAACCCCCAGACACACCTGGCTGGTTCCTGATGCACTGTGAAACCCCATACACACCTGCCTGTATGCTGATGCACTGTGAAACCCCAGTCACACCTTGCAAGATCCTCATAAACTGTGAAACCCCCAGACACACCTGGCAGGATCCTGATACACTGTGAAACCCCATACACACCTGGCAGGATCCTGATACACAGTAAAACCCCATACACACGTGGCAGGATCCTGATCCACTGTGAAACCCCTTACACAATAGGCAGGATCCTGATAAACTGTGAAAACCCCGTACACACCTGGCAGGATCCTGATCCTCTGTGAAACCCCAATCACACTTTGCAGTATGCCCACAAAATGTGAACCACCGAGACACACCTGGCTGGATCCTGATGCACTGAGTAACCCCATACACACCTGTCAGGATCCTGATAAACTGTGAAACACCCATACACACCTGGCAGGAGCCTTATAGACTGTGAAAACCCCGTACACACCTGGCAGGTTCCTGATGCACATTGAAACCCCATTCACATCTGGCAGGATCCTGATACACTGTGAACACCCCAAACACAACTGGCAGGATCCTGATCCACTGTGAAACCGCATTCACATCTGGCACAATCCTGATCCACTGTGAAACCCCATGCGCAACTGTCAGGATCCTGATGCACAGTGAAACCCCATTCACATCTGGCAGCATCCTGATACACTGTGAAATCCCATACACACCTGGAAGGATCCTGATATCCAGTGAAACCCCATACACACCTGGAAGGATCCTGATATAGTGTGAAAACCCCTTACACACCTGGCAGGATCCTGATCCTCTGTGAAACCCCATTCACACCTTGCAACATCCTCATACACTTTGAAAACCATAGACACACCTGGCATTATCCTGATACACTGTGAAAACCCCATACACACCTGGCAGGTTCCTGATAAACTGTGAAACCCCCATACACACCTGGCAGGATCCGGATACACTGCGAAACCCCATGCACACCTGGCAGGATCCGCATACACTGTGAAAACCCCATACACACCTGGCAGGATCCTGATAAACTGTGAAACACCCATACACACCTGGCAGGATCCTGATACACTGTGAAAGCCCCATACACAACTGGCAGGATACTGATCGACTGTGAAACACCATTCACGTCTGGCAGGCTCCTGATCCACTGTGAAACCCCATACACACCTGGCAGGGTCTTGATACACTGTGAATCCCCAGACACATCTGGCAGGATCCTGATACACTGTGAAACCCCATACACACCTGGCAGGATCCTGATCCACTGTGAAAACCCCATACACACCTGGCAGGATCCTGATACACTGTGAAACTTCATACAAACCTGGCAGGAACTTGATACACTGTGAAGCCCCAGACACATCTGGCAGGATCCTGATGCACTGTGAAAACCCCATGCAGACCTGGCAGGATCCTGATACATTGTGAAACCCCATACACACCTGGCAGGATCCTGATACAATCTGAAACCCCATAGTCACCTGGCAGGATCCTGATAAACTGTGAAACCCCCATACACATCTGGAAGGATACTGATGCACTGTGAAAACCCCATACACATCTGGCAGGATCCTGATGCACTGTGAAAACCCCATACACACGTGGCAGGATCCTGATCCACTGTGAAACCCCTTACACAATAGGCAGGATCCTGATAAACTGTGAAAACCCCGTACACACCTGGCAGGATCCTGATCCTCTGTGAAACCCCAATCACACTTTGCAGTAACCCCACAAAATGTGAACCACCGAGACACACCTGGCTGGATCCTGATGCACTGTGTAACCCCATACACACCTGTCAGGATCCTGATAAACTGTGAAACACCCATACACACCTGGCAGGAGCCTTATAGACTGTGAAAACCCCGTACACACCTGGCAGGTTCCTGATGCACATTGAAACCCCATTCACATCTGGCAGGATCCTGATACACTGTGAACACCCCAAACACAACTGGCAGGATCCTGATCCACTGTGAAACCGCATTCACATCTGGCACAATCCTGATCCACTGTGAAACCCCATGCGCAACTGTCAGGATCCTGATGCACAGTGAAACCCCATTCACATCTGGCAGCATCCTGATACACTGTGAAATCCCATACACACTTGGAAGGATCCTGATATCCAGTGAAACCCCATACACACCTGGAAGGATCCTGATATAGTGTGAAAACCCCTTACACACCTGGCAGGATCCTGATCCTCTGTGAAACCCCATTCACACCTTGCAACATCCTCATACACTTTGAAAACCATAGACACACCTGGCATTATCCTGATACACTGTGAAAACCCCATACACACCTGGCAGGTTCCTGATAAACTGTGAAACCCCCATACACACCTGGCAGGATCCGGATACACTGCGAAACCCCATGCACACCTGGCAGGATCCGCATACACTGTGAAAACCCCATACACACCTGGCAGGATCCTGATAAACTGTGAAACACCCATACACACCTGGCAGGATCCTGATACACTGTGAAAGCCCCATACACAACTGGCAGGATACTGATCGACTGTGAAACACCATTCACGTCTGGCAGGCTCCTGATCCACTGTGAAACCCCATACACACCTGGCAGGGTCTTGATACACTGTGAATCCCCAGACACATCTGGCAGGATCCTGATACACTGTGAAACCCCATACACACCTGGCAGGATCCTGATCCACTGTGAAAACCCCATACACACCTGGCAGGATCCTGATACACTGTGAAACTTCATACAAACCTGGCAGGAACTTGATACACTGTGAAGCCCCAGATACATCTGGCAGGATCCTGATGCACTGTGAAAACCCCATGCAGACCTGGCAGGATCCTGATACATTGTGAAACCCCATACACACCTGGCAGGATCCTGATACAATCTGAAACCCCATAGTCACCTGGCAGGATCCTGATAAACTGTGAAACCCCCATACACATCTGGAAGGATACTGATGCACTGTGAAAACCCCATACACACGTGGCGGGATCTTGATCCACTGTGAAACCCTTTACACACCAGGCAGGATCCTGATACAATCTGAAACCCCATAGTCACCTGGCAGGATCCTGATAAACTGTGAAACCCCCATACATACCTGGCAGGAACCTGATGCACTGTGAAAACTACAGAAACAGCTGTCAGGATCCTGATAAACTGTCAAACCCCCGTAAACACCTGGCAGGATCCTGAAACACAGTGATACCCCCATACACATCTGGAAGGATCCTGATATAGAGTGAAAACCCCATACACACCTGGCAGGATCCTGATCCACTGTGTAACCCCCATACACACCTGGCAGGATCCTGATAAACTGTGAAACACCCATACACACCTGGCAGGATCCTGATACACTGTGAAAGCCCCATACACAACTGGCAGGATACTGATCGACTGTGAAACAGCATTCACGTCTGGCAGGCTCCTGATCCACTGTGAAACCCCATACACACCTGGCAGGGTCTTGATACACTGTGAATCCCCAGACACATCTGGCAGGATCCTGATACACTGTGAAACCCCATACACACCTGGCAGGTTCTTGATACACTGTGAAACCCCCGACACATCTGGCAGGATCCTGATCCACTGTGAAAACCTCATACACACCTGGCAAGATCCTGATCCACTGTGAAAACCCCATACACACCTGGCAGGATCCTGATACACTGTGAAACTTCATACAAACCTGGCAGGAACTTGATACACTGTGAAGCCCCAGACACCTCTGGCAGGATCCTGATGCACTGTGAAAACCCCATACAGACCTGGCAGGATCCTGATACATTGTGAAAACCCATACACACCTGGCAGGATCCTGATAAACTGTGAAACCCCCATACACATGTGGAAGGATACTGATGCACTGTGAAAACCCCATACACATCTGGCAGGATCCTGATGCACTGTGAAAACCCCATACACACGTGGCGGGATCTTGATCCACTGTGAAAACCTTTACACACCAGGCAGGATCCTGATACAATCTGAAACCCCATAGTCACCTGGCAGGATCCTGATAATCTGTGAAACCCCCATACATACCTGGCAGGAACCTGTTGCACTGTGAAAACTATAGAAACAGCTGTCAGGATCCTGATAAACTGTCAAACCCTCGTAAACACCTGGCAGGATCCTGAAACACAGTGATACCCCCATACACATCTGGAAGGATCCTGATATAGTGTAAAAACCCCATACACACCTGGCAGGATCCTGATCCACTGTGTAACCCCCATACACACCTGGCAGGATCCTGATCCACTGTGAAACCCCCATACACACCTGGCAGGTTCCTGAACCACTGTGAAGCCCCCAAACACACCAGGCAGGATCCTGATGCACTGTGAAAACCCATACCCACCTGGCCGGATCCTGATACACTGTGAAAAACCCATACAGACCTGGCAGGACCCTGATACACTGTGAGAACCCCATACACACCAGGCAGGATCCTGATCCATTGGGAAACCTCACACACACCTGGCAGGATCTTGATACACTGTGAAACCCCAGACACATCTGGCAGGCTCCTGATCCACTGTGAATCCTCATACACACCTGGCAGGATCCTAATGCACTGTGAAAACCCCATACACACCTGGCAGGATCCTGATACACTCTGAAAACCCCATACACATGTGGCGGGATCCTGATCCACTGTGGAACCCCTTGCACACCGGGCAGCGTCCTGACAAACTTTGAAACCCCCATACACACCGGGCAGGATCCTGATACACTGTGAAAACTGCATACAGAGCTGTCAGGATCCTGATAAACAGGGAAAACCCCAAAAGCACCTGGCAGGATCCTGATACACAGTGAAACCCCCATACAAATCTGGAAGGATCCTGATACAGCGTGAAAACCCCAAGCACAACTGGCAGGATCCTGATACACTGTGAAAACCCCATACACACCTGGCAGGATCCTGATAAACTGTGAAACCCACATACACACCTGGCAGGATCCTGATAAACTGTGAAATCCCTTACACACCTGGCAGGATCCTGATACACTGTGAAAACCCCATACACACCTGGCAGGTTCCTGATGTACAGTGAAACCCCATTCCCATCTGGCAGGATCCTGTTACACTGTGAAAACCCCATACACACCTGGCAGGATCCTGATCCACTGTGAAACCCCATTCTCATCTGGCAGGATCGTGACCCACTGTGAAACCCCATACACACCTGGCAGGATCTGGATGCACTGTGAAACCCCAGACACATCTGGCAGGATCCTGATACAATGTGAAACCCCCGACACATCTGGCAGGGTCCTGATACAATGTGAAACCCCAAGCACAACTGGCAGGATCCTGATACACTGTGAAAACCCCATACACACCTGGCAGGATCCTGATAAACTGTGAAACCCACATACACACCTGGCAGGATCCTGATACACTGTGAAAACCCCATACACACCTGGCAGGTTCCTGATAAACTGTGAAACACCCATACACACCTGGCAGGATCCTGAAACAATGTGAAATCCCCGTACACACCTGGCAGGTTCCTGATGTACAGTGAAACCCCATTCCCATCTGGCAGGATCCTGTTACACTGTGAAAACCCCATACACACCTGGCAGGATCCTGATCCACTGTGAAACCCCATTCTCATCTGGCAGGATCGTGACCCACTGTGAAACCCCACACACACCTGGCAGGATCTGGATGCACTGTGAAACCCCAGACACATCTGGCAGGATCCTGATACAATGTGAAACCCCCGACACATCTGGCAGGATCCTGATACACTGTGAAACCCCATTCATATCTGGCAGTATCCTCATACACTGTGAAACCCCCATACACACCTGGCAGGATCCTGATGCACAGTGAAATCCCATTCACAACTGGCAGGATCCTAATCCACTGTGAAACTCCCAGACACACATGGCAGGATGCTGATACACTGTGAAACCCCCAAACACACATGGCAATATGCTGAGACACTGTGAAAACACAAACAGACCTGGCAGGATCTTGATACACTGTGAAACCCCAGACACATCTGGCAGGATCCTGATACTCTGTGAATTCCCCATACACACCTGGCAGGATCCTGATCCGCTGTGAAACCCCATCGACACCGGGCAGGATCCTGATCCACAGTGAATACACCATATACACCTGGCAGGATCCTGATACACTGTGAAATCTCATACACACCTGGCAGGATCTTGATACACTGTGAAACCCCATACACACCTGGCAGGATCCTGATACACTGTGAAACCCCCACACATCTGGAAGGATCCTGATGCACTGTGAAAACCCCATACACACCTGGCAGGATCCTGATACACTGTGAAACCTCATACACACCTGGCAGGATCTTGATACACTGTGAAACCCCAGACACATCTGGCTGGATCCAGATACACTGTGAAAAGCCCATACAGACCTGGCAGGAACCTGATACATTGTGAAACCCCATACACACCTGGCAGGATCCTGATACAGTCTGAAACCCCATACAGACCTGGCTGGATCCTGATACATTGTGAAACCCCATACACAGCTGGCAGGATCCTGATACAGTCTGAAACCCCACACACACCTGGCAGGATCCTGATACACTGTGAAACCCCCATACACATCTGGAGAATCCTGATGCACTGTCAAAACCCCATATACACATGGCGGGATTCTGATCCACTGTGAAACCCCTTACACATCAGGCAGGATCCCGATAAACTGTGAAACACCCATCCACACCTGGAAGGATCCTTCTACACTGTGAAACCCCTATACACATCTGGAAGAATCCTGATACAGTGTATCCTGATACTGTGAAAACTGCAAACACAGCTGTCAGGATCCTGATAAACTGTGAAACCCCCATAAACACCTGGCAGGATCCTGATACAATGTGAAACCCCTATACACATCTGGAAGGATCCTGATACAGTGTGAAAACCCCATACACACCTGGCAGGATCCTGATCCACTGTGAAAGCCCCATACACACCAGGCAGGATCCTGAATAAACTGTGAAAATCCTTACACACCTGGCAGGATCATGATCCATTGTGAAAACCCCATACACACCTGGCAGGATCCTGATCCACTGTGAAACCCCCATACACAACTGGCAGGATCTTGATCCACTGCGAAACACCCATACACACCAGGCAGGATCCTGACACACTGCGAAAACCCCTTACACACCTGGCAGGATCCTGATACACTGTGAAAACCCCATACTGACCTGGCAGGATCCTGATACACTGTGAAACCCCATACACACCAGGCAGTATCCTGATACACTGTGAAACCTCATACACACCTGGCAGGATCTTGATACACTGTGAAACCCCAGACACATCTGGCAGGAACCTGATCAACTGTGAAAACCCCATACACACCTGGCAGGATACTGATAAACTGTGAAAACCCCAAACACACCAGGCAGGATCCTGATAAACTGTGAAACCCCCATTCACACCGGGCAGAATCCTGATACACTGTGAAAACTGCATACAGAGCTGTCAGGATCCTGATAAACTGTGAAACCCCCATAAACACCTGGCAGGATCCTGACAAACTGTGAAACCCCCATACACATCAGGCAGGATCCTGATACACTGTGAAAACCCCATACACACCTGGTAGGATCCTGATCCACTGTGAAACCCCCATCCACATCAGGCAGGATCCTGATACACTGTGAAAACCCCATACACACCTGGCAGGATCCTGATACACTGTGAAACCCCCAAACACACCAGGCAGGATCCTGATAAACTGTGAAACCCCAGACACATCTGGCAGGATTCTGATGCACTGTGAAAACCCCATACACAACTGGCAGGATCCTGATACACTGTCAAACCCCTTACACACCTAGCAGGATCCTGATACACTGTGAAAAACACTTACACTCCTGGCAGGATCCAGATACACTGCGAAAACCCATACACACCTGGCAGGATCCTGATACATTGTGAAAAATCCTCACACACCTGGCAGGATCCTGATCCACTGTGAAAACCCCATACACACCTGGTCGGATCCTGATACACTGTGAAAACCCCAAACAAACCTGGCAGGATCCTGATCCACTGTGAAACCCCTTACACACCTGGCAGGATGCTGATATACTGAGAAACCCCAGACACACCTGGCAGGATCCTGATAAACTGTGAAAACCCCTGACACACCTGGCCGGATCCTGATACACTGTGAAAACCCCATACAGACCTGGCAGGATCCTGATACACTGTGAAAACCCCATACACAGCAGGCAGGATCCTGATACTCTGTGAAACCTCATACACACCTGGCAGGATCTTGATACACTATGAAACCCCAGACACATCTGGCAGGATCCTGATCCACTTTGAAAAAACCCATACACACCTGGCAGGATCCTGACACACTGTGAAACCTCATACACAACTGGCGGGATCCTGAGACACTGTGAAACCTCATACACACCTCGCAGGATCCCGATGCACTGTGAAACCCGCATACACATCTGGAAGGATCCTGATACACTGTGAAAACTGCATACAGAGCTGTCAGGATCCTGATAAACTGTGAAACCCCCATAAACACCTGGCAGGATCCTGACAAACTGTGAAACCCCCATACACATCAGGCAGGATCCTGATACACTGTGAAAACCCCATACACACCTGGTAGGATCCTGATCCACTGTGAAACCCCCATCCACATCAGGCAGGATCCTGATACACTGTGAAAACCCCATACACACCTGGCAGGATCCTGATACACTGAGAAACCCCCAAACACACCAGGCAGGATCCTGATAAACTGTGAAACCCCAGACACATCTGGCAGGAACCTGATCAACTGTGAAAACCCCATACACACCTGGCAGGATACTGATAAACTGTGAAAACCCCAAACACACCAGGCAGGATCCTGATAAACTGTGAAACCCCCATTCACACCGGGCAGAATCCTGATACACTGTGAAAACTGCATACAGAGCTGTCAGGATCCTGATAAACTGTGAAACCCCCATAAACACCTGGCAGGATCCTGACAAACTGTGAAACCCCCATACACATCAGGCAGGATCCTGATACACTGTGAAAACCCCATACACACCTGGTAGGATCCTGATCCACTGTGAAACCCCCATCCACATCAGGCAGGATCCTGATACACTGTGAAAACCCCATACACACCTGGCAGGATCCTGATACACTGTGAAACCCCCAAACACACCAGGCAGGATCCTGATAAACTGTGAAACCCCAGACACATCTGGCAGGATTCTGATGCACTGTGAAAACCCCATACACACCTGGCAGGATACTGATAAACTGTGAAACCCCCATAAACACCTGGCAGGATCCTGACAAACTGTGAAACCCCCATACACATCAGGCAGGATCCTGATACACTGTGAAAACCCCATACACACCTGGTAGGATCCTGATCCACTGTGAAACCCCCATCCACATCAGGCAGGATCCTGATACACTGTGAAAACCCCATACACACCTGGCAGGATCCTGATACACTGTGAAACCCCCAAACACACCAGGCAGGATCCTGATAAACTGTGAAACCCCAGACACATCTGGCAGGATTCTGATGCACTGTGAAAACCCCATACACAACTGGCAGGATCCTGATACACTGTCAAACCCCTTACACACCTAGCAGGATCCTGATACACTGTGAAAAACACTTACACTCCTGGCAGGATCCAGATACACTGCGAAAACCCATACACACCTGGCAGGATCCTGATACATTGTGAAAAATCCTCACACACCTGGCAGGATCCTGATCCACTGTGAAAACCCCATACACACCTGGTCGGATCCTGATACACTGTGAAAACCCCAAACAAACCTGGCAGGATCCTGATCCACTGTGAAACCCCTTACACACCTGGCAGGATGCTGATATACTGAGAAACCCCAGACACACCTGGCAGGATCCTGATAAACTGTGAAAACCCCTGACACACCTGGCCGGATCCTGATACACTGTGAAAACCCCATACAGACCTGGCAGGATCCTGATACACTGTGAAAACCCCATACACAGCAGGCAGGATCCTGATACTCTGTGAAACCTCATACACACCTGGCAGGATCTTGATACACTATGAAACCCCAGACACATCTGGCAGGATCCTGATCCACTTTGAAAACCCCATACACACCTGGCAGGATCCTGACACACTGTGAAACCTCATACACAACTGGCGGGATCCTGAGACACTGTGAAACCTCATACACACCTCGCAGGATCCCGATGCACTGTGAAACCCCCATACACATCTGGAAGGATCCTGATACACTGTGAAAACTGCATACACAGCTGTCAGGATCCTGATAAACTGTGAAACACCCATAAGCACCTGGCAGGATCCTGATACACTGTGAAACCCCCATACACATCTGGAAGGATCCTGATACAGTGTGAAAACCCCATACACAACTGGCAGGATACTGATACACCGTGAAAATCCCATACACACCTTGCAGGATCCTGATAATCTCTGAAACCCCCATACACACCTGGCTGGATCCTGATACACTGTGAAACCCCATACACACCTGGCAGGATCCTGATACACTGTGAAAACCCCATACACAACTGGCAGGAAACTGATAAACTGTGAAACACCCATACTCACCTGGCAGGATCCTGATGCACTGTGAAAACCCCGTACACACCTGGCAGGTTCCTGATGCACAGTGAAACCCCATACCCTTCAGGCAGGATCCTGATACACTGTGAAAACCCCATACACACCTGGCAGGATCCTGATACACTGTGAAACCTCATACACACCTGGCAGGATCTTGATACACTGTGAAACCCCAGACACATCTGGCAGGAACCTGATCAACTGTGAAAACCCCATACACACCTGGCAGGATACTGATAAACTGTGAAAACCCCAAACACACCAGGTAGGATCCTGATAAACTGTGAAACCCCCATTCACACCGGGCAGGATCCTGATACACTGTGACAAATGCATACACACCTGGCAGGATCCTGATAAACTGTGAAACCCCCATACACATCAGGCAGGATCGTGATACACTGTGAAAACCCCATACACACCTGGCAGGATCCTGATCCACTGTGAAACCCCCATCCACATCAGGCAGGATGCTGATACACTGTGAAAACCCCAAGCACACCTGGCAGGATCCTGATACACTGTGAAACCCCCAAACACACCAGGCAGGATCCTGATAAACTGTGAAACCCCAGACACATCTGGCAGGATCCTGATGCACTGTGAAAGCCCCATACACAACTGGCAGGATCCTGATACACTGTCAAAACCCCTTTCACACCTAGCAGGATCCTGATACACTGTGAAAAACACTTACACTCCTGGCAGGATCCAGATACACTGTGAAAACCCATACACACCTGGCAGGATCCTGATACATTGTGAAAAATCCTCACACACCTGGCAGGATCCTGATCCACTGTGAAAACCCCATACACACCTGGTCGGATCCTGATACACTGTGAAAACCCCTTACACACCTGGCAGGATGCTGATATACGGTGAAACCCCAGACACACCTGGCAGGATCCTGAGAAACTGTGAAAACCCCTGACACACCTGGCCGGATCCTGATACACTGTGAAAACCCCATACAGACCTGGCAGGATCCTGATACACTGTGAAAACCCCACACAGCAGGCAGGATCCTGATACACTGTGAAACCTCATACACACCTGGCAGGATCTTGATACACTATGAAACCCCAGACACATCTGGCAGGATCCTGACACACTGTGAAACCTCATACACAACTGGCAGGATCCTGAGACACTGTGAAACCTCATACACACCTCGCAGGATCCCGATACACTGTGAAACCCCCATACACATCTGGAAGGATCCTGATACACTGTGAAAACTGCATACACAGCTGTCAGGATCCTGATCAACTGTGAAAACCCCATAAGCACCTGGTAGGATCCTGATACACTGTGAAACCCCCATACACATCTGGAAGGATCCTGATACAGTGTGAAAACCCCATACACAACTGGCAGGATCCTGATACACCGTGAAAATCCCATACACAGCTTGCAGGATCCTGATAAACTCTGAAACCCCCATACACACCTGGCTGGATCCTGATACACTGTGAAACCCCATACATACCTGGCAGGATCCTGATACACTGTGAAAACCCCATACACACCTGGCAGGAAACTGATAAACTGTGAAACACCCATACTCACCTGGCAGGATCCTGATGCACTGTGAAAACCCCGTACACACCTGGCAGGTTCCTGATGCACAGTGAAACCCCATACCCTTCAGGCAGGATCCTGATACACTGTGAAAACCCCATACACACCTGGCAGGATCCTGATCCAGTGTGAAACCCCATTCTCATCTGGCAGGATCCTGATCCACTGTGAAACCCCATACACACCTGGCAGGATCCTGATCCAATGTGTACCCCCACACACACGGCAGGATCCTGATCCACTGTGAAACCCCCATACACACCAGGCAGGATCCTGATCCACTGTGAAACCCCAGACACATCTGGCAGGAACCTGATCAACTGTGAAAATGCCATACACACCTGGCAGGATACTGAAAAACTGTGAAAACCCCAAACACACCAGGCAGGATCCTGATAAACTGTGAAACCCCCATTCACACCGGGCAGGATCCTGATACACTGTGACAACTGCATACACAGCTGTCAGGATCCTGATAAACTGTGAAACCCCCATACACATCAGGCAGGATCGTGATACACTGTGAAAACTCCATACACACCTGGCAGGATCCTGATCCACTGTGAAACCCCCATCCACATCAGGCAGGATCCTGATACACTGTGAAAACCCCATACACACCTGGCAGGATCCTGATACACTGTGAAACCCCCAAACACACCAGGCAGGATCCTGATAAACTGTGAAACCCCAGACACATCTGGCAGGATCCTGATGCACTGTGAAAACCCCATACACTCCTGGCAGGATCCAGATACACTGTGAAAACCCATACACACCTGGCAGGATCCTGATACATTGTGAAAAATCCTCACACACCTGGCAGGATCCTGATCCACTGTGAAAACCCCATACACACCTGGTCGGATCCTGATACACTGTGAAAACCCCTTACACACCTGGCAGGATGCTGATATACTGTGAAACCCCAGACACACCTGGCAGGATCCTGAGAAACTGTGAAAACCCCTGACACACCTGGCCGGATCCTGATACACTGTGAAAACCCCATACAGACCTGGCAGGATCCTGATACACTGTGAAAACCCCATACACAGCAGGCAGGATCCTGATACACTGTGAAACCTCATACACACCTGGCAGGATCTTGATACACTATGAAACCCCAGACACATCTGGCAGGATCCTGATCCACTTGGAAAACCCCACACACACCTGGCAGGATCCTGACACACTGTGAAACCTCATACACAACTGGCAGGATCCTGAGACACTGTGAAACCTCATACACACCTCACAGGATCCCGATACACTGTGAAACCCCCATACACATCTGGAAGGATCCTGATACACTGTGAAAACTGCATACACAGCTGTCAGGATCCTGATCAACTGTGAAACCCCCATAAGCACCTGGCAGGATCCTGATACACTGTGAAACCCCCATACACATCTGGAAGGATCCTGATACAGTGTGAAAACCCCATACGCAACTGGCAGGATCCTGATACACCGTGAAAATCCCATACACACCTTGCAGGATCCTGATAAACTCTGAAACCCCCATACACACCTGGCTGGATCCTGATACACTGTGAAACCCCATACATACCTGGCAGGATCCTGATGCACTGTGAAAACCCCATACACACCTGGCAGGAAACTGATAAACTGTGAAACACCCATACTCACCTGGCAGGATCCTGATGCACTGTGAAAACCCCGTACACACCTGGCAGGTTCCTGATGCACAGTGAAACCCCATACCCTTCAGGCAGGATCCTGATACACTGTGAAAACCCCATACACACCTGGCAGGATCCTGATCCAGTGTGAAACCCCATTCTCATCTGGCAGGATCCTGATCCACTGTGAAACCCCATACACACCTGGCAGGATCTTGATACACTGTGAAACACCAGACACATCTGGCAGGATCCTGATACACTGTGAAACCCCCGTCACATCTGGCAGTATCCTGGTACACCGTGAAACCCCATTCACATCTGGCAGGAACCTGATACACCGTGAAAAGCCCAAACACACCTGGCAGGATACTGATAAACTGTGAAAACCCCATACACACCTGGCAGGATCTTGATACACTGTGAAACCTCATACACACCTGGCAGGATCTTGATACACTGTGAAAGACCCATACTCACCTGGCAGGATCCTGATACTCTGTGAAACCCCATACACACCTGGCAGGATCTTGATACACTGTGAAACACCCATACTCACCTGGCAGGATCCTGAGACACTGTGATAACCCCGGACACACCTGTCATGTTCCTGATGCACAGTGAAACCCTATTCCCTTCAGGCAGGATCCTGATACACTGTGAAAACCCCATTCTCATCTGGCTGGATCCTGATCCACTGTGAAACCCCATACACACCTGGCAGGATCTTGATACACTGTGAAACACCAGACACATCTGGCAGGATCCTGATACATTGTGAAACCCCCATACACACCTGACAGGATCCTGATGCACAGTGAAACCCCATTCACATCTGGCAGGATCCTGATCCACTGTGAAACCCCCAGACACACATGGCAGGATTCTGATACACTGTGAAACCCCCAAACACACATGGCAGGATCCTGATGCACTGTGAAACCCCAAAAACACCTGGCAGGATCTTGATACACTGTGAAACCACAGACACATCTGGCAGGATCCTGATACGCTGTGAAAACCCCATACACACCTGGCAGGATCCTGATCCACTGTGAAAAGCCCATACACACCTGGCAGGATCCTGATACACTGTGAAACCTCATACACACCTGGCAGGATCTTGATACACTGTGAAAACCCTGAAACATCTGGCATGATCCTGATACAATCTGAAACCCCATGCACACTTGGCAGGATCCTGATACACTGTGAAACCACCATACACATCTGGAAGGATCCTGATGCACTGTGAAAACCCTATACACATCAGGCAGGATCCTGATCCACTGTGAAACCCCCATACACACCAGGCAGGATCCTGATAAACTGTGAAACCCCTTACACACCTGGCAGGATCCTGATCCACTGTGAAAACCCCATACACACCTGGCAGGATCCTGATCCACTGTGAAACCCGAATACCCAACTGGCAGGATCTTGATCCACTGTGAAACCCACATACGCACCAGGCAGGATCCTGATACACTGAGAAAACCCCATACAGACAAGGCAGGATCCTGATACACTGTGAAAACCCCATACACACCAGGCAGGATCCTGATACACTGTGAAACCTCATACACACCTGGCAGGATCTTGATAGACTGTGAAACCCCAGACACATCTGGCAGGATCCTGATACACTGTGAAAAGCCCATACACACCTGGCAGGATCCTGATCCACTGTGAAAACCCCATACACACCTGGCAGGATCCTGATACACTGTGAAACCTCATACACACCTGGCAGGATCTTGATACACTGTGAAACACCCATACTCACCTGGCAGGATCTTGATACACTGTGAAACACCCATACTCACCTGGCAGGATCCTGATACACTGCGATAACCCCGTACACACCTGGCAGGTTCCTGATGCACAGTGAAACCCCATTCCCTTCAGGCAGAATCCTGATACACTGTGAAAAACCCATACACACCTGGCAGGATCCTGATCCATTGTGAAATCCCATTCTCATCTGGCAGGATCCTGATCCACTGTGAAACCCCATACACACCTGGCAGGATCTTGAGACACTGTGAAACACCAGACACATCTGGCAGGATCGTGATACACTGTGAAACCCCCATACACACCTGACAGGATCCTGATGCACAGTGAAACCCCATTCACATCTGGCGAGATCCTGATCCACTGTGAAACCCCCATACACACATGGCAGGATTCTGATAAACTGTGAACCACCCAAACACACATGGCAGGATCCTGATACACTGTGAAACCCCAAAAACACCTGGCAGGATCTTGATACACTGTGAAACCCCAGACACATCTGGCAGGATCCTATTCCACTGTGAAAAGCCCATACACACCTGGCAGGATCCTGATCCACTGTGAAAACCCCATACATACCTGGCAGGATCCTGATAGACTATGTAACCTCATACACACCTGGCAGGAGCTTGATACACTGTAAAACCCCTGAAACATCTGGCATGATCCTGATACACTGTGAAAACCCCATACAGACCTGGCAGGATCCTGATACATTGTGAAACCCCGTACACACCTGGCAGGATCCTGATACACTGTGAAAAGCCCATACACACCTGGCAGGTTCCTGATACACTGTGAAAACTCATACACACCTGGCAGGATCCTGATGCACTGTGAAACCTCATACACACCTGGCAGGATCCTGATACACTGTGAAAATCCCATACACTCCTGGCAGGATCCTGATACACTCTGAAACCCCATACACACGTGGCGGGATCCTTATCCACTGTGGAACCCCTTACACACCAGGCAGGATCCTGATAAACTGTGAAACCCCCATTCACACCGGGCAGGATCCTGATACACTGTAAAAACTGCATACACAGCTGTCAGGATACTGATAATCTGTGAAACACCCATAAAAACCTGGCAGGATCCTGATACACTGCGAAACCCCCAAACACACCAGGCAGGATGCTGATGCACTGTGAAAACCCCACACACACCTGGCAGGATCCTGATACACTGTCAAAACCCCTTACACTCCTGGCGGAATCCTGATACACTGTGAAAACCCCTTACACAACTGGCAGGATCCTGATACTTTGTGAAAACCCATTACACACCTGGCAGGGTCCTGATCCACTGTGAAAACCCCATACACACCTGGGAGGATCCTGATACACTGTGAAACCCCATACATACCTGGCAGGATCCTGATACACTGTGAAGACCCCATACACACCTGGCAGGATACTGATAAACTGTGAAACACCCATACTCACCTGGCAGGATCCTGATGCACTGTGAAAACCCCGTACACACCTGGCAGGTTCCTGATGCACAGTGAAACCCTATTCCCTTCAGGCAGGATCCTGATACACTGCGAAAACCCCATGCACACCTGGCAGGATCCTGATCCACTGTGAAACCCCATTCTCATCTGGCAGGATCCTGATCCACTGTGAAAAGCCCATACACACCTGGCAGGATCCTGATCCACTGTGAAAACCCCATACACACCTGGCAGGATCCTGATACACTGTGAAACCTCAAACACACCTGGCAGGATCTTGATACACTGTGAAACACCCATACTCACCTGGCAGGATCTTGATACACTGTGAAACACCCATACTCACCTGGCAGGATCCAGATACACTGCGATAACCCCGTATACACCTGGCAGGTTCCTGATGCACAGTGAAACCCCATTCCCTTCAGGCAGGATCCTGATACACTGTGAAAAACCCATACACACCTGACAGGATCCTGATGCACAGTGAAACCCCATTCACATCTGGCGAGATCCTGATCCACTGTGAAACCCCCATACACACATGGCAGGATTCTGATAAACTGTGAACCACCCAAACACACATGGCAGGATCCTGATACACTGTGAAACCCCAAAAACACCTGGCAGGATCTTGATACACTGTGAAACCCCAGACACATCTGGCAGGATCCTATTCCACTGTGAAAAGCCCATACACACCTGGCAGGATCCTGATCCACTGTGAAAACCCCATACACACCTGGCAGGATCCTGATAGACTATGTAACCTCATACACACCTGGCAGGAGCTTGATACACTGTAAAACCCCTGAAACATCTGGCATGATCCTGATACACTGTGAAAACCCCATACAGACCTGGCAGGATCCTGATACATTGTGAAACCCCGTACACACCTGGCAGGATCCTGATACAATCTGAAACCCCTTGCACACCTGGCAGGATCCTGATACACTGTGAAACCACCATATACATCTGGATGGATCCTGATGCACTGTGAAAACTCCATGCAGACGTGGCGGGATCCTGATCCACTGTGAAACCCCTTACACATCAGGCAGGATCCTGATAATCTGTGAAACCCCATACACATCTGGCAGGATCCTGATACACTGTGAAAACTTCATAAACAGCTGTCAGGATTCTGATAAACTGTGAAACCCACATAAACACCTGGCAGGATCCTGATACACCGTGAAACCCCCATACACATCTGGAAGGATCCTGATACAGTGTGAATACCCGTTACACACCTGGCAGGATCCTGATCCACTGTGAAACCCCCATACACACCAGGCTGGATCCTGATAAACTGTGAAACCCACATACACACCTGGCAGGAGCCTGATACACTGTGAAAACCCCATACACACCTGGCAGGATCCTGATCCACTGTGAAACCCCCATACCCAACTGGCAGGATCTTGATCCACTGTGAAACCCACATACGCACCAGGCAGGATCCTGATACACTGAGAAAACCCCATACAGACAAGGCAGGATCCTGATACACTGTGAAAACCCCAAACACACCAGGCACGATCCTGATACACTGTGAAACCTCATACACACCTGGCAGGATCTTGATAGACTGTGAAACCCCAGACACATCTGGCAGAATCCTGAGACACTGTGAAAAGCCCAAACACACCTGGCAGGTTCCTGATACACTTTGAAAACTCATACACACCTGGCAGGATCCTGATGCACTGTGAAACCTCAATCACACCTGGCAGGATCCTGATACACTGTGAAAATCCCATACACTCCTGGCAGGTTCCTGATACACCCTGAAACCCCATACACACGTGGCGGGATCCTTATCCACTGTGGAACCCCTTACACACCAGGCAGGATCCTGATAAACTGTGAAACCCCCATTCACACCGGGCAGGATCCTGATACACTGTAAAAACTGCATACACAGCTGTCAGGATACTGATAAACTGTGAAACACCCATAAACACCTGGCAGGATCCTGATACACTGCGAAACCCCCAAACACACCAGGCAGGATGCTGATGCACTGTGAAAACCCCACACACACCTGGCAGGATCCTGATACACTGTCAAAACCCCTTACACTCCTGGCAGAATCCTGAGACACTGTGAAAACCCCTTACACAACTGGCAGGATCCTGATACTTTGTGAAAACCCCTTACACACCTGGCAGGGTCCTGATCCACTGTGAAAACCCCATACACACCTGGGAGGATCCTGATACACTGTGAAACCCCATACATACCTGGCAGGATCCTGATACACTGTGAAGACCCCATACACACCTGGCAGGATACTGATAAACTGTGAAACACCCATACTCACCTGGCAGGATCCTGATGCACTGTGAAAACCCCGTACACACCTGGCAGGTTCCTGATGCACAGTGAAACCCCATTCCCTTCAGGCAGGATTCTGATACACTGCGAAAACCCCATGCACACCTGGCAGGATCCTGATCCACTGTGAAACCCCAGTCTCATCTGGCAGGATCCTGATCCACTGTGAAACCCCATACACACCTGGCAGGATCTTGAGACACTGTGAAACACCAGACACATCTGGCAGGATCGTGATACACTGTGAAACCCCCATACACACCTGACAGGATCCTGATGCACAGTGAAACCCCATTCACATCTGGCGAGATCCTGATCCACTGTGAAACCCCCATACACACATGGCAGGATTCTGATAAACTGTGAAACCCCCAAACACACATGGCAGGATCCTGATACACTGTGAAACCCCAAAAACACCTGGCAGGATCTTTATACACTGTGAAACCCCAGACACATCTGGCAGGATCCTGATCCACTGTGAAAAGCCCATACACACCTGGCAGGATCCTGATCCACTGTGAAAACCCCATACACACCTGGCAGGATCCTGATAGACTATGTAACCTCATACACACCTGGCAGGAGCTTGATATACTGTAAAACCCCTGAAACATCTGGCATGATCCTGATACACTGTGAAAACCCCATACAGACCTGGCAGGATCCTGATACATTGTGAAACCCCGTACACACCTGGCAGGATCCTGATACACTGTGAAACCACCATATACATCTGGAAGGATCCTGATGCACTGTGAAAACTCCATGCAGACGTGGCGGGATCCTGATCCACTGTGAAACCCCTTACACATCAGGCAGGATCCTGATAATCTGTGAAACCCCATACACATCTGGCAGGATCCTGATACACTGTGAAAACTGCATAAACAGCTGTCAGGATTCTGATAAACTGTGAAACCCACATAAACACCTGGCAGGATCCTGATACACCGTGAAACCCCCATACACATCTGGAAGGATCCTGATACAGTGTGAATACCCGTTACACACCTGGCAGGATCCTGATCCACTGTGAAACCCCCATACACACCAGGCTGGATCCTGATAAACTGTGAAACCCCTTACACACCTGGCAGGATCCTGATCCACTGTGAAAACCCCATATCACCTGGCAGGATCCTGATCCACTGTGAAACCCCCATACCCAACTGGCAGGATCATGATCCACTGTGAAACCCCCATACACACCAGGCAGGATCCTGATACACTGAGAAAACCCCTTACACACCTGGCAGGATCCTGATACACTGTGAAAACCCCATACACACCAGGCAGGATCCTGATACACTTTGAAACCTCATACGCACCTGGCAGGATCTTGATACACTGTGAAACCCCAGACACATCTGGCAGGATCCTGATCAACTGTGAAAAGCCCATACACACCTGGCAGGATACTGATACACTGTGAAAACTCATACACACATGGCAGGATCCTGATACACTGTGAAAACCCCATACACTCCTGGCAGGATCCTGATACAATCTGAAACCCCATACACACGTGGCGGGATCCTTTTCCACTGTGGAACCCCTTACACACCAGGCAGGATCCTGATCCACTGTGAAACCCCCATTCACACCGGGCAGGATCCTGATACACTGTAAAAACTGCATAAACAGCTGTCAGGATCCTGATACACTGTGAAACCCCCATACACACCAGGCAGGATCCTGATACGCTGTGAAAACCCCATGCACACCTGGCAGGATCCTGATACACTGTGAAACCCCCATACACACCAGGCAGGATCCTGATAAACTGTGAAACCCCAGACACATCTGGCAAGATGCTGATGCACTGTGAGAACCCCATACACAACTGGCAGGATCCTGATACACTGTCAAAACCCCTTACACTCCTGGCTGGATCCTGATACACTGTGAAAACCCCTTACACACCTGGCAGGATCCTGATACACTGTGAAAACCCATACACAACTGGCAGGATCCTGATACATTGTGAAAAACCCCTTCCACACCTGGCAGGATCCTGATCCACTGTGAAAACCCCATGCAAACCTGGGAGGATCCTCATACACTGTGAAAGCCCCATACACATCTGGCAGGATCCTGATCCACTGTGAATCCCCTTACACATCTGGCAGGATCCTGATATACTGTGAAAACCCATGCAGACCTGGCAGGATCCTGATACACTGTGAAAACCCCATACACACCTGGCAGGATCCTGATACACTGTGAAAACCCCATACACACCTGGCAGGATCCTGATGCAATGTGAAACCGCATATACATCTGGCAGGATCCTGATGCACTGTGAAAACCCCATACACAGCTGGCAGGAACCTGATACACTGTGAAAACCGCATACACACCTGGCAGGGTCCTGATCCACTGTGAAACCCCATACACACCTGGCAGGATCCTGATACACTGTGAAACCCCATACACACCTGGAAGGATCCTGATACACAGTGCAACTCCATACACACCTGGCAGGAACCTGATGCACTGTGAAACCCCCATACAACTGGAAGGATCCTGATACACAGTGAAACCCCATGCACACCTGGAAGGATCTTGATAAACTGTGAAACCCTATTCACATCTGGCAGTATCGTGATACACTGTGAAACCCCATAAACACCAAGCAGGATCCTGAGACATTGTGAAACCCCATACACACCTGGAAGGTTCCTGATACACAGTGAAACCCCATATACACATGGAAGGATCCTGATAAACTGTGAAAACCCCGAGACACACCTGGCAGGTCCTCACAAAATGTGAAACCCCCAGACACACCTGGCTGGATCCTGATGCACTGTGAAACCCCATACACACCTGGCAGGATCCTGATACACTTTGAAAACCCCATACACACCTGGCCGGATCCTGACACACTGTGAAAACCCCATACACACCTGGCAGGATCCTGATACAATGTGAAAGCCCATATACATCTGGCAGGATCCTGATGCACTGTGAAAACCCCATACACAGCTGGCAGGAACCTGATACACTGTGAAAACCGCATACACACCTGGCAGGGTCCTGATCCACTGTGAAACCCCATACACACCTGGCAGGATCCTGATACACTGTGAAACCCCATCCACACCTGGAAGGATCCTGATACACAGTGCAATTCCATACACACCTGGCAGGATCCTGATGCACTGTGACACCCCCATACAACTGGAAGGATCCTGATACACAGTGAAACCCCATACACACCTGGAAGGATCTTGATAAACTGTGAAACCCTATTCACATCTGGCAGTACCGTGATACACTGTGAAACCCCATAAACACCAAGCAGGATCCTGAGACAATGTGAAACCCCATACACACCTGGAAGGATCCTGATACACAGTGAAACCCCATATACACATGGAAGGATCCTGATAAACTGTGAAACCCCGAGACACACCTGGCAGGTCCTCAGAAAATGTGAAACGCCCAGACACACCTGGCTGGATCCTGATGCACTGTGAAACCCCATACACACCTGGCAGGATCCTGGTACACTGTGAAAAACCCTTACACACCTGGCAGGATCCTGATACACTGTGAAACCCCACATACGTCTGTCAGGATCCTGATGCACTGTGAAAACCCCATACACACCTGGCAGGATCCTGATACATTGTGAAAACCCCACACACACCTGGCAGGGTCCTGATCCACTGTGAAATCCCATACACACCTGGCAGGATCCTGATACACTGTGAAACCCGATACACACCTGGAATGATCCTGATACACAGAGAAACCCCAAACACACCTGGCAGGATACTGAAGCACTGTGAAACCCCCATACACACCTGGAAGGAACATGATAAACTGTGAAACCCCATACACACCTGGAAGGATCCTGATAAACTGTGAAAACCCATACACACCTGCAAGGATCCTGATACACAGTGAAACCCCATACACACCTGGAAGGATCCTGATAAACTGTGAAACCCCATTCACATCTGGCAGTATCCTGATACACTGTGAAACCCCACAAACAACTGGCAGGGTCCTGAGACACTGTGAAACCCCATACACACCTGGAAGAATCCTGATACACAGTGAAACCCCATACACACCTGGAAGGATCCTGATAAACTGTGAAACCCCCATACACACCTGGCTGGATCCTCGCAAAATGTGAAACCCCCTGAGACACCTGGCTGGATCCTGATGCACTGTGAAACCCCATACACACCTGGCTGGATCCTGATGCACTGTGACCCTCGGACACACCTGGCAGGATCCTCACAAAATGTGAAACCCCCAGATACACCGGGCTGGATCCTGATGCACTGTGAAACCCCATTCACACCTTGCAATATCCTCATACACTGTGAAACCCCATACACACCTAGCAGGATCCTAATACACTGTGAAAACCCCATACACACCTGGCAGGATCCTGATACACTGTGAAAAGCCCGTACACACCTGGCAGGATCCTGATCCACTGTGTAACCCCATACACACCTGGCAGGATCCTGATAGACTGTGAAAACCCCGTACACACCTGGCAGGATCCTGATGCACAGTGAAACCCCTATCACATCTGGCAGGATCCTGATCCACTGTGTAACCCCATACACACCTGGCAGGATCCTGATGCACAGTGAAACCCCATTCACATCTGGCAGGATCCTGATCCACTGTGAAACCCCAGACACATCTGGAATGATCCTGATACACTGTGAAAACCCCATCTACACCTGGCAGGATACTGATACACTGCGAAACCCAGATACACACCTGGCAGTATATTGATACACTGTGAAAACCCCATGCACACCTGGCAGTATCTTGATACACTGTGAAAATCCCATACACATCTGGCAGGATCCTGATAAACTGTGAAACCCCCATACACACCTGGCAGGATCCTGATACACTGTGAAAAACCCATACAAACCTGGCATATCCTGATCCACTGTGAAAATCCCATAAGCACCTGGCAGGACATTGATTCACTGTGAAACCCCCATACACACCTGGCAGGATCCTGATACACTGTGAAAACCCCATACAAACTTGGCATATCCTGATCCACTGTGAAAATCCCATAAGCACCTGGCAGGACATTGATTCACTGTCAAACCCCCATACACACCTGGCAGGATCCTGATACACTGTGAAAACCCCATACACACCTGGCAGGATCCGGATCAACTGTGCAACCCCCATGCACACCTGGCAGGATCCTGATCCACTGTGAAGACCCCATGGACACCTGGCAGGATACTGATACACTGCGAAACCCAGATACACACCTGGCAGGATCCTGATACACTGTGAAACCCCCATACACACCTGGCAGGATCCTGACACAATGCGAAGGCCCCATGCACACCTGGCAGAATCCTGATACACTGTGAAACCCCCAAACACATCTGGCAGAATCCGGATAAACGATGAAACCCCCATACACACCTGGCAGGATCCTGATAAGCTGTGAAACCCCCATACACACCTGGCAGGATCCTGATCCACTGTGAAAACCCCATACACACCTGGCAGGATCCTGATACACTGTGGAACCCCATACACATCTGGCAGGATCCTGACAAACGTTGAAAACCCCATACAGACCTGGCAGGATCCTGATCCACTGTGAAAAACCCCATACACACCTGGCAGGATCCTGATACACAGTGAAAACCCCATACACACGTGGCAGGATCCTGATTAGCTATGAAACCCCCATACACACCTGGCAGGATCCTGATAAACTATGAAACACACATACACACTTGGCAGGATCCTGATAAACTGTGAAAACCCCATACACACCTGGCAGGATCCTGATCCACTGTGAAAACCCCATATACACCTGGCAGGAACCTGATACACTGTGAAAACCCCATACACACCTGGCAGGATCCTGATAAACGGTGAAACCCCCATACACACCTGGTAGGATCCTGATAAAATGTGAAATCCCCATACACACCTGGCAGGATCTTGATACACTGTGAAAACCCCATACACACCTGGCAGGATCCTGATAGACTGTGAAACCCCCAAACACACCTGGCAGGATCCTGATAAACTGTGAAACCCCCATACACACCTGGGAGCATCCTGATAAACAGTGAAATCCCATACACACCTGGCAGTATCCTGATATACTGTGAAACCCCCATCCACACCTGGCAGGATCCTGATACACTATGAAACCCCCATACACACCTGGCAGGATCTTGATACACTGTGAAAACCCCATACTCACCTGGCAGCATCCTGATCCACTCTGAAACCTCCATACACACCTGGCAGGATCCTGAAAAACTGTGAAAACCCCATGCACACCTGGCAGGATCATCATACTCTGTGAAAACCCCATACACACCTGGCAGGATACAGATACACTGTGAAAACCCTATACACACCTGGCAGGATCCTGATCCGCTGTGGAAACCCCATACAAACCTGGCAGGATCCTGAGGCGCTGTGAAAACCCCATACACACCTGGCAGGATCCTGATACACTGTGAAAACCCCATACACACCTGGCAGGATCCTGATACACTGTGAAAACTCCCATACAGACCTGGCAGGATCCTGATAAACTGTGAAAACCGCAGACACACCTGGCAGGATCCTGATAAAATATGAATCCCCCATACACTCCTGGCAGGATCCTGATCCAATGTTGAAACCCCATACAAACCTGGCAGGATCCTGATACACTGTGAAAATCCCATACAGACCTGGCAGGATCCTGATAGACTATGAAATCTTCATACACACCTGGCAGGGTCCTGATAAACTATGAAACCCCATACACACCTGGCAAGATCCTGATAAACTGTGAAAACCCCATCCACACCTGGCAGGATCCTGATCCACTGTGAAACCCCAGACACATCTGGAATGATCCTGATACACTGTGAAAACCCCATCTACACCTGGCAGGATACTGATACACTGCGAAACCCAGATACACACCTGGCAGGATCCTGATACACTGTGAAAACCCCATGCACACCTGGCAGTATCTTGATACACTGTGAAAATCCCATACACACCTGGCAGGATCCTGATAAACTGTGAAACCCCCATACACACCTGGCAGGATCCTGATACACTGTGAAAAACCCATACAAACCTGGCATATCCTGATCCACTGTGAAAATCCCATAAGCACCTGGCAGGACATTGATTCACTGTGAAACCCCCATACACACCTGGCAGGATCCTGATACACTGTGAAAACCCCATACAAACTTGGCATATCATGATCCACTGTGAAAATCCCATAAGCACCTGGCAGGACATTGATTCACTGTCAAACCCCCATACACACCTGGCAGGATCCTGATACACTGTGAAAACCCCATACACACCTGGCAGGATCCGGATCAACTGTGCAACCCCCATGCACACCTGGCAGGATCCTGATACACTGTGAAGACCCCATGGACACCTGGCAGGATCCTGACACAATGCGAAAGCCCCATACACACCTGGCAGAATCCTGATACATTGTGAAACCCCCAAACACATCTGGCAGAATCCTGATAAACGATGAAACCCCCAAACACACCTGGCAGGATCCTGATAAGCTGTGAAACCCCCATACACACCTGGCATTTTCCTGATAAACTGTGCAAACCCCAGACACACCTGGCAGTATCCTGATACACTGTGAAAACCCCATGCACACCTGGCAGGATCCTGATACACTGTGAAACCCCATACACACCTGGCATGTTCCTGATACACTGTGAGACACCCATACACACCTGCCAGGATCCTGATACACTGTGAAAACCGCAGACACACCTGGCAGGATCCTGATCCACTGTGAAAACCCCATACACACCTGGCAGGATCCTGATACACTGTGAAACCCCATACACATCTGGCAGGATCCTGACAAACGTTGAAAACCCCATACACACCTGGCAGGATCCTGATCCACTGTGAAAAACCCCATACACACCTGGCAGGATCCTGATACACAGTGAAAACCCCATACACACGTGGCAGGATCCTGATTAGCTATGAAACCCCCATACACACCTGGCAGGATCCTGATAAACTATGAAACACACATACACACTTGGCAGGATCCTGATAAACTGTGAAAACCCCATACACACCTGGCAGGATCCTGATCCACTGTGAAAACCCCATATACACCTGGCAGGAACCTGATACACTGAGAAAACCCCATACACACCTGGCAGGATCCTGATAAACGGTGAAACCCCCATACACACCTGGTAGGATCCTGATAAAATGTGAAATCCCCATACACACCTGGCAGGATCTTGATACACTGTGAAAACCCCATACACACCTGGCAGGATCCTGATAAACTGTGAAAGACCCAAACACACCTGGCAGGATCCTGATAAACTGTGAAACCCCCATACACACCTGGGAGCATCCTGATAAACAGTGAAATCCCATACACACCTGGCAGTATCCTGATATACTGTGAAACCCCCATACACACCTGGCAGGATCCTGATACACTATGAAACCCCCATACACACCTGGCAGGATCTTGATACACTGTGAAAACCTCATACTCACCTGGCAGCATCCTGATCCACTCTGAAACCTCCATACACACCTGGCAGGATCCTGAAAAACTGTGAAAACCCCATGCACACCTGGCAGGATCATCATACTCTGTGAAAACCCCATACACACCTGGCAGGATCCAGATACACTGTGAAAACCCTATACACACCTGGCAGGATCCTGATCCGCTGTGGAAACCCCATACAAACCTGGCAGGATCCTGAGGCGCTGTGAAAACCCCATACACACCTGGCAGGATCCTGATACACTGTGAAAACCCCATACACACCTGGCAGGATCCTGATACACTGTGAAAACTCCCATACAGACCTGGCAGGATCCTGATAAACTGTGAAAACCCCAAACACAACTGGCAGGATCCTGATACACTGTGAAAACCCCATACACACCTGGCAGGATCCTGATACACTGTGAAAACTCCCATACAGACCTGGCAGGATCCTGATAAACTGTGAAAACCCCATACACACCTGGCAGGATCCTGATACACTGTGAAAACCCCATACACTCCTGGCAGTATCCTGATCCAATGTTGAAACCCCATACACACCTGGCAGGATCCTGATACACTGTGAAAATCCCATACACACCTGGCAGGATCCTGATAGACTATGAAATCTTCATACACACCTGGCAGGGTCCTGATAAACTATGAAACCCCATACACACCTGGCAAGATCCTGATAAACTGTGAAAACCCCATACACACCTGGCAGGATCCTGATCCACTGTGAAAACTCCATACACACCTGGCAGGATCCTGATACACTGTGAAAACCACATACACACCTGGCAGGATCCTGATAAACTATGAAACCCCCATACACACCTGGCAGGATCCTGATAAACTGTGAAAACCACATCCACACCTGGCAGGATCCTGATAAACTGTGAAAACCGCATACACACCTGGCAGAATCCTGATACACTGTGAAAACCCCATACACACCTGGCAGGATCCTGATAAACTGTGAAACCCCCATACACACCTGGCAGGATCCTGATAAACTGTGAAAACCCCATACACACCTGGCAGGATCTTGATACACTGTGAAAACCCCATACACACCCGGCAGGATCCTGATAAACTATGAAACCCCCCATACACAGCTGGCAGGATTCTGATAAACTATGAAACCCCCAGACGCACCTGGCAGTATCCTGATAAACTGTGAAAACCCCAAACACACCTGGCAGGATCCTGATCCACTGTGAAAACCCCATACACACCTGGTAGTATCCTGATAAACAGTGAAATCCCATACACACCTGGCAGTATCCTGATATACTGTGAAACCCCCATACACACCTGGCAGGATCCTGATACACTATGAAACCCCCATACACACCTGGCAGGATCTTGATACACTGTGAAAACCTCATACTCACCTGGCAGCATCCTGATCCACTCTGAAACCTCCATACACACCTGGCAGGATCCTGAAAAACTGTGAAAACCCCATGCACACCTGGCAGGATCATCATACTCTGTGAAAACCCCATACACACCTGGCAGGATCCAGATACACTGTGAAAACCCTATACACACCTGGCAGGATCCTGATCCGCTGTGGAAACCCCATACAAACCTGGCAGGATCCTGAGGCGCTGTGAAAACCCCATACACACCTGGCAGGATCCTGATACACTGTGAAAACCCCATACACACCTGGCAGGATCCTGATACACTGTGAAAACTCCCATACAGACCTGGCAGGATCCTGATAAACTGTGAAAACCCCAAACACAACTGGCAGGATCCTGATACACTGTGAAAACCCCATACACACCTGGCAGGATCCTGATACACTGTGAAAACTCCCATACAGACCTGGCAGGATCCTGATAAACTGTGAAAACCCCATACACACCTGGCAGGATCCTGATACACTGTGAAAACCCCATACACTCCTGGCAGTATCCTGATCCAATGTTGAAACCCCATACACACCTGGCAGGATCCTGATACACTGTGAAAATCCCATACACACCTGGCAGGATCCTGATAGACTATGAAATCTTCATACACACCTGGCAGGGTCCTGATAAACTATGAAACCCCATACACACCTGGCAAGATCCTGATAAACTGTGAAAACCCCATACACACCTGGCAGGATCCTGATCCACTGTGAAAACTCCATACACACCTGGCAGGATCCTGATACACTGTGAAAACCACATACACACCTGGCAGGATCCTGATAAACTATGAAACCCCCATACACACCTGGCAGGATCCTGATAAACTGTGAAAACCACATCCACACCTGGCAGGATCCTGATAAACTGTGAAAACCGCATACACACCTGGCAGGATCCTGATACACTGTGAAAACCCCATACACACCTGGCAGGATCCTGATAAACTGTGAAACCCCCATACACACCTGGCAGGATCCTGATAAACTGTGAAAACCCCATACACACCTGGCAGGATCTTGATACACTGTGAAAACCCCATACACACCCGGCAGGATCCTGATAAACTATGAAACCCCCCATACACAGCTGGCAGGATTCTGATAAACTATGAAACCCCCAGACGCACCTGGCAGTATCCTGATAAACTGTGAAAACCCCAAACACACCTGGCAGGATCCTGATCCACTGTGAAAACCCCATACACACCTGGTAGTATCCTGATACACTGTGAAATCCCCATACACAGCTGGCAATATCCTGATAAACTGTGAAACCCCCATACACAACTGGCAGGATCCTGATAAACTGTGAAAACCCCATACACACCTGGCAGGATCCTGATAAACTGTGAAACCCCCATATACACCTGGCAGGATCCTGATAAACTGTGAAAACCCCATGCACACCTGGCAGGATCTTGATACACTGTGAAAACCCCAGACACACCTGGCAGGATCCTGAGAAACTGTGAAACACCCATACACACCTGGCAGGAGTCTGATAAACTGTGAAACCCCATACATACCTGGCAGGATCCTGATAAACAGTGAAACACCCATACAAACCTGGCAGGATCCTGATAAAATGTAAAATCCCCATGCACACCTGGCAGGATCTTGATACACTGTGAAAACCCCATACAGACCTGGCAGGATCCTGATAAACTGTGAAACCCCCATACACACCTGGCAGGATCCTGATAAACTGCGAAACCCCCATACACACCTGGCAGCACCATAATCCAATGTGAAAACCCCATACACACGTGGCAGGATGCTGAAAATCTGTGAAATCCCCATGCACACCTGGCAGTATCATGATACTCTGTGAAAACCCCCATACACACCTGGCAGATCCTGATATACTGTGAAAACCCCATACACACCTGGCTGGATCCTGATACACTGTGAAAACCCTATACACACCGGACAGGATCCTGATCCACTGTGAAAAACCCATACACACCTGGCAGGATACTGATCCGCTGTGAAACCCCCAGACACACCTGGCAGGATCCTGATACACTGTGAAAAGCCCATACACACCTGGCAGGATCCTGATAATCTGTGAAACCCCCATACACACCGGGCAGCTTCCTGATCCACTGTGAAAAGCCCATACACACCTGGCAGGATCCTGATGCACTGTGAAAATCCCATACACACCTGGCAGGATCCTGATAAACTATGAAACCTTCATGCACACCTGGCAGGATCCTGATAAACTATGAAAATCCCATACACACCTGGCAGGATCCTGATAAACTGTGAAAACCCCAGACACACCTGGCAGTATCCTGATCCACTGTGAAAACCCCATGCACACCTGGGAGGATCCTGATACGCTGTGAAAACCCCATTCACACCTGGCCGGATACTGATAAACTATGAAACCCCCATACACACCTGGCAGGATCCTGATAAACTGTGAAAACCCCATACACACCTGGCAGGATCCTGATAAACTATGAAAACCCCATACACACCTGGCAGGATCTTGATACCGTGTGAAAACCCCATACACACCTGGCAGGATACTGATAAACTGTGAAACCCCCACACACACCTGGCAGGATCCTGATAAACTGTTAAAACCCATACACATCTGGCAGGGTCCTGATAAACTGTGAAAACCCCATAAACATTTGGCAGTTTCCTGATCCACTGTGAAAAGCCCATACACACCTGGCAGGATCCTGATGCACTGTGAAAATCCCATACACACCTGGCAGGATCCTGATAAACTGTGAAAACCCCATGCACACCTGGCAGGATCCTGATACACTGTGAAACCCCATACACACCTGGCATGTTCCTGATACACTGTGAGACACCCATACACACCTGCCAGGATCCTGATACACTGTGAAAACCGCAGACACACCTGGCAGGATCCTGATCCACTGTGAAAACCCCATACACACCTGGCAGGATCCTGATACACTGTGAAACCCCATACACATCTGGCAGGATCCTGACAAACGTTGAAAACCCCATACACACCTGGCAGGATCCTGATCCACTGTGAAAAACCCCATACACACCTGGCAGGATCCTGATACACAGTGAAAACCCCATACACACGTGGCAGGATCCTGATTAGCTATGAAACCCCCATACACACCTGGCAGGATCCTGATAAACTATGAAACACACATACACACTTGGCAGGATCCTGATAAACTGTGAAAACCCCATACACACCTGGCAGGATCCTGATCCACTGTGAAAACCCCATATACACCTGGCAGGAACCTGATACACTGTGAAAACCCCATACACACCTGGCAGGATCCTGATAAACGGTGAAACCCCCATACACACCTGGTAGGATCCTGATAAAATGTGAAATCCCCATACACACCTGGCAGGATCTTGATACACTGTGAAAACCCCATACACACCTGGCAGGATCCTGATAAACTGTGAAACCCCCATACACACCTGGGAGCATCCTGATAAACAGTGAAATCCCATACACACCTGGCAGTATCCTGATATACTGTGAAACCCCCATCCACACCTGGCAGGATCCTGATACACTATGAAACCCCCATACACACCTGGCAGGATCTTGATACACTGTGAAAACCTCATACTCACCTGGCAGCATCCTGATCCACTCTGAAACCTCCATACACACCTGGCAGGATCCTGAAAAACTGTGAAAACCCCATGCACACCTGGCAGGATCATCATACTCTGTGAAAACCCCATACACACCTGGCAGGATCCTGATACACTGTGAAAACCCTATACACACCTGGCAGGATCCTGATCCGCTGTGGAAACCCCATACAAACCTGGCAGGATCCTGAGGCGCTGTGAAAACCCCATACACACCTGGCAGGATCCTGATACACTGTGAAAACCCCATACACACCTGGCAGTATCCTGATACACTGTGAAAACTCCCATACAGACCTGGCAGGATCCTGATAAACTGTGAAAACCCCAAACACAACTGGCAGGATCCTGATACACTGTGAAAACCCCATACACACCTGGCAGGATCCTGATACACTGTGAAAACTCCCATACAGACCTGGCAGGATCCTGATAAACTGTGAAAACCCCATACACACCTGGCAGGATCCTGATACACTGTGAAAACCCCATACACTCCTGGCAGTATCCTGATCCAATGTTGAAACCCCATACACACCTGGCAGGATCCTGATACACTGCAAAAATCCCATACACACCTGGCAGGATCCTGATAGACTATGAAATCTTCATACACACCTGGCAGGGTCCTGATAAACTATGAAACCCCATACACACCTGGCAAGATCCTGATAAACTGTGAAAACCCCATACACACCTGCAGGATCCTGATCCACTGTGAAAACTCCATACACACCTGGCAGGATCCTGATACACTGTGAAAACCACATACACACCTGGCAGGATCCTGATAAACTATGAAACCCCCATACACACCTGGCAGGATCCTGATAAACTGTGAAAACCACATCCACACCTGGCAGGATCCTGATAAACTGTGAAAACCGCATACACACCTGGCAGGATCCTGATACACTGTGAAAACCCCATACACACCTGGCAGGATCCTGATAAACTGTGAAACCCCCATACACACCTGGCAGGATACTGATAAACTGTGAAAACCCCATACACACCTGGCAGGATCTTGATACACTGTGAAAACCCCATACACACCCGGCAGGATCCTGATAAACTATGAAACCCCCCATACACAGCTGGCAGGATTCTGATAAACTATGAAACCCCCAGACGCACCTGGCAGTATCCTGATAAACTGTGAAAACCCCAAACACACCTGGCAGGATCCTGATCCACTGTGAAAACCCCATACACACCTGGTAGTATCCTGATACACTGTGAAAACCCCATACACAGCTGGCAGGATCCTGATAAACTGTGAAACCCCCATACACAACTGGCAGGATCCTGATAAACTGTGAAAACCCCATACACACCTGGCAGGAACCTGATAAACTGTGAAACCCCCATATACACCTGGCAGGATCCTGATAAACTGTGAAAACCCCATGCACACCTGGCAGGATCTTGATACACTGTGAAAACCCCAGACACACCTGGCAGGATCCTGAGAAACTGTGAAACACCCATACACACCTGGCAGGAGTCTGATAAACTGTGAAACCCCATACATACCTGGCAGGATCCTGATAAACTGTGAAACACCCATACAAACCTGGCAGGATCCTGATAAAATGTAAAATCCCCACACACACCTGGCAGGATCTTGATACACTGTGAAAACCCCATACAGACCTGGCAGGATCCTGATAAACTGTGAAACCCCCATACACACCTGGCAGGATCCTGATAAACTGCGAAACCCCCATACACACCTGGCAGCACCATTATCCAATGTGAAAACCCCATACACACGTGGCAGGATGCTGAAAATCTGTGAAATCCCCATGCACACCTGGCAGTATCATGATACTCTGTGAAAACCCCCATACACACCTGGCAGATCCTGATATACTGTGAAAACCCCATACACACCTGGCAGGATCCTGATACACTGTGAAAACCCTATACACACCGGACAGGATCCTGATCCACTGTGAAAAACCCATACACACCTGGCAGGATACTGATCCGCTGTGAAACCCCCATACACACCTGGCAGGATCCTGATACACTGTGAAACTCCCATACACACCTGGCAGGATCCTGATACACTGTGAAAATCCCAGACACAACTGGCAGGATCCTGATAATCTGTGAAACCCCCATACACACCGGGCAGCTTCCTGATCCACTGTGAAAAGCCCATACACACCTGGCAGGATCCTGATGCACTGTGAAAATCCCATACACACCTGGCAGGATCCTGATAAACTATGAAACCTTCATGCACACCTGGCAGGATCCTGATAAACTATGAAAATCCCATACACACCTGGCAGGATCCTGATAAACTGTGAAAACCCCAGACACACCTGGCAGTATCCTGATCCACTGTGAAAACCCCATGCACACCTGGGAGGATCCTGATACGCTGTGAAAACCCCATTCACTCCTGGCCGGATACTGATAAACTATGAAACCCCCATACACACCTGGCAGGATCCTGATAAACTGTGAAAACCCCATACACACCTGGCAGGATCCTGATAAACTGTGAAAACCCCATACACACCTGGCAGGATCTTGATACAGTGTGAAAACCCCATACACACCTGGCAGGATACTGATAAACTGTGAAACCCCCACACACACCTGGCAGGATCCTGATAAACTGTTAAAACCCATACACATCTGGCAGGGTCCTGATAAACTGTGAAAACCCCATAAACATTTGGCAGTTTCCTGTTAAACTGTGAAAACCCCATACACACCTGGCAATCTCCTGATAAACTGTGAAACACTCATGCACACCTGGCAGGATCCTGATAAACTGCGAAACCCCCATAAACACCTGGTAGAATTCTGATAAACTGTTAAAACCCCATACTCACCTGGCAGGATCCTGATACACTGTTAAAACACCATACTCACCTGGCAGGACCCTGATACACTGTGAAACCCCCATACACACCTGGCAGGACCCTGATGCACTGTGAAAAACCCATACACAACTGGCAGGATCCTGATAATCTGTGAAACCCCCATACACACCTGGCAGGATTCTGATAAACTGTGAAAACCCCATAAACACCTGGCAGGATCCTGATCCACTGTGAAAACCCCATACACACCTGGCAGGATCCTGAAAAACAGTGATACACCATACACACCTGGCAGGATCCTGATAAACTGTCAAACACCCATACACACCTGGCAGGATCCTGATAAAATGTGAAATCCCCATACACACCTGGCAGGATCTTGATACACTGTGAAAACCCCATACACACCTGGCAGGGTCCTGATAAACTGTGAAACACCCATACACACCTGGCAGGATCCTGATAAACTGTGAAACCCCCATACACACCTGGCAGCATCCTGATAAACTGTGAAACCCCCATACACACCTGGCAGGATCCTGACATACTGTGAAAACGCCATACACACCGGGCAGGATCCTGATACACTGTGAAAACCCTATACACACCTGGCAGGACCCTGATCCACTGTGAAATCCCCATACACACCTGGCAGGATCCTGATACACTGTGAAAACCCCATACACACCTGGCAGGATCCTGATAAACTATGAGACCCCCATACACACCTGGCAGGATACTGATAAACTGTGAAAACCACAACCACACCTCGCAGGATCCTGATAAACTGTGAAAACCGCATACAAACCTGGCAGGGTCCTGATACACTGTTAAAACCCCATACACACCTGGCAGGATCCTGATAAACTGTGAAACCCCCATACACACTTGGCAGGATCCTGATACACTGTGAAAACCCCATACACACCTGGCAGGATCCTGATAAACTGTGAAACCCCCATACACACCTGGCAGGAACCTGATAAACTGTGAAAACCCCATACACACCTGGCAGGATCTTGATACACTGTGAAAACCCCATAAACACCCGGCAGGATTCTGAAAAACTATGAAACCCCCAGACACACCTGGCAGTATCCTGATAAACTGTGAAAAACCCAAACACAACTGGCAGGATCCTGATCCGCTGTGAAAACCCCATACACACCTGGTAGTATCCTGATACACTGTGAAAACCCCATACACAGCTGGCAGGATCCTGATAAACTGTGAAACCCCCATACACAACTGGCAGGATCCTGATAAACTGTGAAAACCCCATACACACCTGGCAGGATCCTGATAAACTGTGAAACCCCCATATACACCTGGCAGGATCCTGATAAACTGTGAAAACCCCATGCACAACTGGCAGGATCCTGATACACTGTGAAAACCCCAGACACACCTGGCAGGATCCTGAGAAACTGGAAACACCCATACACACCTGGCAGGAGTCTGATAAACTGTGAAACGCCATCCACACCTTGCAGGATCCTGATAAACTGTGAAACACCCATACAAACCTGGCAGAATCCTGATAAAATGTAAAATCCCCATACACACCTGGCAGGATCTTGGTACACTGTGAAAACCCCATACACACCTGGCAGGATCCTGATAAACTGTGAAACCCCCATGCACACCTGGCAGGATCCTGATAAACTGCGAAACCCCCATACACACCTGGCAGCACCCTAATCCAATGTGAAAACCCCATACACACGTGGCAGGATCCTGAAAATCTGTGAAATCCCCATGCACACCTGGCAGGATCATGATACTCTGTGAAAACCCCCATACACACCTGGCAGATCCTGATATACTGTGAAAACCCCATACACACCTGGCAGGATCCTGATACACTGTGAAAACCCTATACACACCGGACAGGATCCTGATCCACTGTCAAAACCCCAAACACACCTGGCAGGATACTGATCCGCTGTGAAACCCCCATACACACCTGGCAGGATCCTGATGCACTGTGAAACTCCCATACACACCTGGCAGGATCCTGATCCACTGTGAAAACCCCAGACACACCTGGCAGGATCCTGATAATCTATGAAACCCCCATACACACCGGGCAGCTTCCTGATCCACTGTGAAAAGCCCATACACACCTGGCAGGATCCTGATGCACTGTGAAAATCCCATACACACCTGGCAGGATCCTGATAAACTATGAAACCTTCATGCACACCTGGCAGGATCCTGATAAACTATGAAAATCCCATACACACCTGGCAGGATCCTGATAAACTGTGAAAACCCCAGACACACCTGGCAGTATCCTGATCCACTGTGAAAACCCCATGCACACCTGGCAGGATCCTGATCCACTGTGAAAACCCCATACACACCTGGTAGTATCCTGATAAACTGTGAATCCCCCATACACAACTGGCAGGATCCTGATAAACTGTGAAAACCCCATACACACCTGGCAGGATCCTGATAAACTGTGAAACCCCCATATACACCTGGCAGGATCCTGATAAACTGTGAAAACCCCATGCACACCTGGCAGGATCTTGATACACTGTGAAAACCCCAGACACACCTGGCAGGATCCTGAGAAACTGTGAAACACCCATACACACCTGGCAGGAGTCTGATAAACTGTGAAACCCCATACATACCTGGCAGGATCCTGATAAACTGTGAAACACCCATACAAACCTGGCAGGATCCTGATAAAATGTAAAATCCCCATACACACCTGGCAGGATCTTGATACACTGTGAAAACCCCATACAGACCTGGCAGGATCCTGATAAACTGTGAAACCCCCATACACACCTGGCAGGATCCTGATAAACTGCGAAACCCCCATACACACCTGGCAGCACCATAATCCAATGTGAAAACCCCATACACACGTGGCAGGATGCTGAAAATCTGTGAAATCCCCATGCACACCTGGCAGTATCATGATACTCTGTGAAAACCCCCATACACACCTGGCAGATCCTGATATACTGTGAAAACCCCATACACACCTGGCAGGATCCTGATACACTGTGAAAACCCTATACACACCGGACAGGATCCTGATCCACTGTGAAAAACCCATACACACCTGGCAGGATACTGATCCGCTGTGAAACCCCCATACACACCTGGCAGGATCCTGATACACTGTGAAACTCCCATACACACCTGGCAGGATCCTGATACACTGTGAAAATCCCAGACACACCTGGCAGGATCCTGATAATCTGTGAAACCCCCATACACACCGGGCAGCTTCCTGATCCACTGTGAAAAGCCCATACACACCTGGCAGGATCCTGATGCACTGTGAAAATCCCATACACACCTGGCAGGATCCTGATAAACTATGAAACCTTCATGCACACCTGGCAGGATCCTGATAAACTATGAAAATCCCATACACACCTGGCAGGATCCTGATAAACTGTGAAAACCCCAGACACACCTGGCAGTATCCTGATCCACTGTGAAAACCCCATGCACACCTGGGAGGATCCTGATACGCTGTGAATACCCCATTCACACCTGGCCGGATACTGATAAACTATGAAACCCCCATACACACCTGGCAGGATCCTGATAAACTGTGAAAACCCCATACACACCTGGCAGGATCCTGATAAACTGTGAAAACCCCATACACACCTGGCAGGATCTTGATACAGTGTGAAATCCCCATACACACCTGGCAGGATACTGATAAACTGTGAAACCCCCACACACACCTGGCAGGATCCTGATAAACTGTTAAAACCCATACACATCTGGCAGGGTCCTGATAAACTGTGAAAACCCCATAAACATTTGGCAGTTTCCTGTTAAACTGTGAAAACCCCATAAACACCTGGCAATCTCCTGATAAACTGTGAAACACTCATGCACACCTGGCAGGATCCTGATAAACTGCGAAACCCCCATAAACACCTGGTAGAATTCTGATAAACTGTTAAAACCCCATACTCACCTGGCAGGATCCTGATACACTGTTAAAACACCATACTCACCTGGCAGGACCCTGATACACTGTGAAACCCCCATACACACCTGGCAGGACCCTGATGCACTGTGAAAAACCCATACACACCTGGCAGGATCCTGATAATCTGTGAAACCCCCATACACACCTGGCAGGATCCTGATTAACTGTGAAAACCCCATACACACCTGGCAGGATCCTGATCCACTGTGAAAACCCCATACACACCTGGCAGGATCCTGAAAAACAGTGATACACCATACACACCTGGCAGGATCCTGATAAACTGTGAAACACCCATACACACCTGGCAGGATCCTGATAAAATGTGAAATCCCCATACACACCTGGCAGGATCTTGATACAATGTGAAAACCCCATACACACCTGGCAGGGTCCTGATAAACTGTGAAACACCCATACACACCTGGCAGGATCCTGATAAACTGTGAAACCCCCATACACACCTGGCAGCATCCTGATAAACTGTGAAACCCCCATACACACCTGGCAGGATCCTGACATACTGTGAAAACGCCATACACACCGGGCAGGATCCTGATACACTGTGAAAACCCTATACACACCGGGCAGGACCCTGATCCACTGTGAAATCCCCATACACACCTGGCAGGATCCTGATACACTGTGAAAACCCCATACACACCTGGCAGGATCCTGATAAACTATGAGACCCCCATACACACCTGGCAGGATCCTGATAAACTGTGAAAACCACAACCACACCTCGCAGGATCCTGATAAACTGTGAAAACCGCATACACACCTGGCAGGGTCCTGATACACTGTTAAAACCCCATACACACCTGGCAGGATCCTGATAAACTGTGAAACCCCCATACACACTTGGCAGGATCCTGATACACTGTGAAAACCCCATACACACCTGGCAGGATCCTGATAAACTGTGAAAGCCCCATACACACCTGGCAGGAACCTGATAAACTGTGAAAACCCCATACACACCTGGCAGGATCTTGATACACTGTGAAAACCCCATAAACACCCGGCAGGATCCTGATAAACTATGAAACCCCTATACACAGCTGGCAGGATTCTGAAAAACTATGAAACCCCCAGACACACCTGGCAGTATCCTGATAAACTGTGAAAAACCCAAACACACCTGGCAGGATCCTGATCCACTGTGAAAACCCCATACACACCTGGTAGTATCCTGATACACTGTGAAAACCCCATACACAGCTGGCAGGATCCTGATAAACTGTGAAACCCCCATACCCAACTGGCAGGATCCTGATAAACTGTGAAAACCCCATACACACCTGGCAGGATCCTGATAAACTGTGAAACCCCCATATACACCTGGCAGGATCCTGATAAACTGTGAAAACCCCATGCACACCTGGCAGGATCCTGATACACTGTGAAAACCCCAGACACACCTGGCAGGATCCTGAGAAACTGTGAAACACCCATACACACCTGGCAGGAGTCTGATAAACTGTGAAACGCCATACACACCTGGCAGGATCCTGATAAACTGTGAAACACCCATACAAACCTGGCAGAATCCTGATAAAATGTAAAATCCCCATACACACCTGGCAGGATCTTGATACACTGTGAAAACCCCATACACACCTGGCAGGATCCTGATAAACTGTGAAACCCCCATACACACCTGGCAGGATCCTGATAAACTGCGAAACCCCCATACACACCTGGCAGCACCCTAATCCAATGTGAAAACCCCATACACACGTGGCAGGATCCTGAAAATCTGTGAAATCCCCATGCGCACCTGGCAGGATCATGATACTCTGTGAAAACCCCCATACACACCTGGCAGATCCTGATATACTGTGAAAACCCCATACACACCTGGCAGGATCCTGATACACTGTGAAAACCCTATACACACCGGACAGGATCCTGATCCACTGTCAAAACCCCAAACACACCTGGCAGGATACTGATCCGCTGTGAAACCTCCATACGCACCTGGCAGGATCCTGATACACTGTGAAACTCCCATACACACCTGGCAGGATCCTGATCCACTGTGAAAACCCCAGACACACCTGGCAGGATCCTGATAATCTATGAAACCCCCATACACACCGGGCAGCTTCCTGATCCACTGTGAAAAGCCCATACACACCTGGCAGGATCCTGATGCACTGTGAAAATCCCATACACACCTGGCAGGATCCTGATAAACTATGAAACCTTCATGCACACCTGGCAGGATCCTGATAAACTATGAAAATCCCATACACACCTGGCAGGATCCTGATAAACTGTGAAAACCCCAGACACACCTGGCAGTATCCTGATCCACTGTGAAAACCCCATGCACACCTGGGAGGATCCTGATACGCTGTGAAAACCCCATTCACACCTGGCAGGATACTGATAAACTATGAAACCCCCATACACACCTGGCAGGATCCTGATAAACTGTGAAAACCCCATACACACCTGGCAGGATCCTGATAAACTGTGAAAACCCCATACACACCTGTCAGGATCTTGATACAGTGTGAAAACCCCATAGACACCTGGCAGGATACTGATAAACTGTGAAACCCCCATACACACCTGGCAGGATCCTGATAAACTGTTAAAACCCATACACATCTGGCAGGGTCCTGATAAACTGTGAAAACCCCATAAACGTTTGGCAGGATCCTGTTAAACTGTGAAAACCCCATACACACCTGGCAATCTCCTGTTAAACTGTGAAACACTCACACACACCTGGCAGGATCCTGATATACTGCGAAACCCCCATAAACACCTGGTAGAATTCTGATAAACTGTTAAAACCCCATACTCACCTGGCAGGATCCTGATACACTGTGAAAACACCATACTCACCTGGCAGGACCCTGATACACTGTGAAACCCTCATACACACCTGGCAGGACCCTGATACACTGTGAAAAACCCATACACACCTGGCAGGATCCTGATAATCTGTGAAACCCCCATACACACCTGGCAGGATCCTGATAAACTGTGAAAACCCCATACACACCTGGCAGGATCCTGATCCTCTGTGAAAACCCCATACACACCGGGCAGGATCCTGAAAAACAGTGATACACCATACACACCTGGCAGGATCCTGATAAACTGTGAAACACCCATACACACCTGGCAGGATCCTGATAAAATGTGAAATCCCCATACACACCTGGCAGGATCTTGATACACTGTGAAAAACCCATACACACCTGGCAGGATCCTGATAAACTGTGAAACCCCCATACACACCTGGCAGCATCCTGATAAACTGTGAAACCCCCATACACACCTGGCAGCATCCTGATAAACTGTGAAACCCCATACACACATGGCAGGATCCTGATAATCTGTGAAAACCCCCATACACACCTGGCAGAACCTGACATACTGTGAAAACGCCATACACACCGGGCAGGATCCTGATACACTGTGAAAACCCTATACACACCGGGCAGGATCCTGATCCACTGTGAAATCCCCATACACACCTGGCAGGATCCTGATACACTGTGAAAAGCCCATACACACATGGCAGGATCCTGATACACTGTCAAAACCCCCATACACACCTGGCAGGACATGATAAACTGTGAAAACCCCAGACTCACCTGGCAGGATCCTGATAAACTATGAAACCCCCATACACACCTGGCAGGTTCCTGATCCACTCTGAAAACCCCATACACACCTGGCAGGATACTGATACACTGTGAAAATCCCATACACACCTAGCAGCATCCTGATATAATATGAAACCTTCATACACACCTGGCAGTTTCCTGATAAACTATGAAACCCCCATACACACCTGGCAGGATCCTGATAAACTGTGAAAACCCCATACACACCTGGCAGGATCCTGGTAAACTGTGAAAACCGCATACACACCTGGCAGTGTCCTGATAAACTGTGAAAACCCCATACACACCTGGCAGGATACTGATACATTGTGAAAATCCCATACACACCTAGCAGCATCCTGATATACTATGAAACCTTCATACACACCTGGCAGTTTCCTGATAAACTATGAAACCCCCATACACACCTGGCAGGATCCTGATAAACTGTGAAAACCCCATACACACCTGGCAGGATCCTGATAAACTGTGAAAACCGCATACACACCTGGCAGGATCCTGATACATTGTGAAAACCCCATACACACCTGGCAGGATCCTGATAAACTGTGAAACCCCCATACACACCTGGCAGGATCCTGATAAACTGTGAAACCCCCATACACACCTGGCAGGATCCTGATAAACTGTGAAAACCCCATACACACCTGGCAGGATCTTGATGCACTGTGAAAAACCCATACACACCCGGCAGGATCCTGATAAACTATGAAACCCCATGCACAGCTTGCAGGATTCTGATAAACTATGAAACCGCCATACACACCTGGCAGTGTCCTGATAAACTGTGAAAAACCCAAACACACCTGGCAGGATCCTGATCCACTGTGAAAACCCCATACACACCTGGCAGTATCCTGATACACTGTGAAAACCCCATACACAGCTGGCAGGATCCTGATAAACTGTGAAACCCCCATACACAACTGGCAGGATCCTGTTAAACTGTGAAAACCCCATACACACCTGGCAGGATCCTGATAAACTGTGAAACCCCCATATACACCTGGCAGGATCCTGATAAACTGTGAAAACCCCATGCACACCTGGCAGGATCTTGATACACTGTGAAACACACATACACACCAGGCAGGATCCTGATAAACTGTGAAACCCCAGACACATCTGGCAAGATGCTGATGCACTGTGAGAACCCCATACACAACTGGCAGGATCCTGATACACTGTCAAAACCCCTGACACTCCTGGCAGGATCCTGATACACTGTGAAAACCCCTTACGCACCTGGCAGGATCCTGATACACTGTGAAAACCCATACACAACTGGCAGGATCCTGATACATTGTGAAAACCCCTTACACACCTGGCAGGATCCTGATCCACTGTGAAAACCCCATGCAAACCTGGGAGGATCCTCATACACTGTGAAAACCCCATACACACCTGGCAGGATCCTGATCCACTGTGAATCCCCTTACACATCTGGCAGGATCCTGATATACTGTGAAAACCCATGCAGACCTAGCAGGATCCTGATACACTGTGAAAACCCCATACACACCTGGCAGGATCCTGATACACTGTGAAAACCCCATACACACCTGGCAGGATCCTGATGCAATGTGAAACCCCATATACATCTGGCAGGATCCTGATGCACTGTGAAAACCCCATACACAGCTGGCAGGAACCTGATACAGTGTGAAAACCGCATACACACCTGGCAGGGTCCTGATCCACTGTGAAACCCCATACACACCTGGCAGGATCCTGATACACTGTGAAACCCCATACACACCTGGAAGGATCCTGATACACAGTGCAACCCCATACACACCTGGCAGGATCCTGATGCACTGTGAAACCCACATACAACTGGAAGGATCCTGATACACAGTGAAACCCCATGCACACCTGGAAGGATCTTGATAAACTGTGAAACCCTATTCACATCTGGCAGTATCGTGATACACTGTGAAACCCCATAAACACCAAGCAGGATCCTGAGACAATGTGAAACCCCATACACACCTGGAAGGATCCTGATACACAGTGAAACCCCATATACACATGGAAGGATCCTGATAAACTGTGAAACCCCGAGACACACCTGGCAGGTCCTCACAAAATGTGAAACCCCCAGACACACCTGGCTGGGTCCTGATGCACTGTGAAACCCCATACACACCTGGCAGGATCCTGATACATTGTGAAAACCCCATACACACCTGGCAGGATCCTGATACACTGTGAAAACCCCATACACACCTGGCAGGATCTTGATGCACTGTGAAAAACCCATACACACCCGGCAGGATCCTGATAAACTATGAAACCCCATGCACAGCTTGCAGGATTCTGATAAACTATGAAACCCCCATACACACCTGGCAGTGTCCTGATAAACTGTGAAAAACCCATACACACCTGGCAGGATTCTGATCCACTGTGAAAACCCCATACACACCTGGCAGTATCCTGATACACTGTGAAAACCCCATACACAGCTGGCAGGATCCTGATAAACTGTGAAACCCCCATACACAACTGGCAGGATCCTGTTAAACTGTGAAAACCCCATACACACCTGGCAGGATCCTGATAAACTGTGAAACCCCCATATACACCTGGCAGGATCCTGATAAACTGTGAAAAACCCATGCACACCTGGCAGGATCTTGATACACTGTGAAACACACATACACACCAGGCAGGATCCTGATAAACTGTGAAACCCCAGACACATCTGGCAAGATGCTGATGCACTGTGAGAACCCCATACACAACTGGCAGGATCCTGATACACTGTCAAAACCCCTGACACTCCTGGCAGGATCCTGATACACTGTGAAAACCCCTTACACACCTGGCAGGATCCTGATACACTGTGAAAACCCATACACAACTGGCAGGATCCTGATACATTGTGAAAACCCCTTACACACCTGGCAGGATCCTGATCCACTGTGAAAACCCCATGCAAACCTGGGAGGATCCTCATACACTGTGAAAACCCCATACACACCTGGCAGGATCCTGATCCACTGTGAATCCCCTTACACATCTGGCAGGATCCTGATATACTGTGAAAACCCATGCAGACCTGGCAGGATCCTGATACACTGTGAAAACCCCATACACACCTGGCAGGATCCTGATACACTGTGAAAACCCCATACACACCTGGCAGGATCCTGATGCAATGTGAAACCCCATATACATCTGGCAGGATCCTGATGCACTGTGAAAACCCCATACACAGCTGGCAGGAACCTGATACAGTGTGAAAACCGCATACACACCTGGCAGGGTCCTGATCCACTGTGAAACCCCATACACACCTGGCAGGATCCTGATACACTGTGAAACCCCATACACACCTGGAAGGATCCTGATACACAGTGCAACCCCATACACACCTGGCAGGATCCTGATGCACTGTGAAACCCACATACAACTGGAAGGATCCTGATACACAGTGAAACCCCATGCACACCTGGAAGGATCTTGATAAACTGTGAAACCCTATTCACATCTGGCAGTATCGTGATACACTGTGAAACCCCATAAACACCAAGCAGGATCCTGAGACAATGTGAAACCCCATACACACCTGGAAGGATCCTGATACACAGTGAAACCCCATATACACATGGAAGGATCCTGATAAACTGTGAAACCCCGAGACACACCTGGCAGGTCCTCACAAAATGTGAAACCCCCAGACACACCTGGCTGGGTCCTGATGCACTGTGAAACCCCATACACACCTGGCAGGATCCTGATACACTGTTAAAACCCATACACATCTGGCAGGGTCCTGATAAACTGTGAAAACCCCATAAACGTTTGGCAGGATCCTGTTAAACTGTGAAAACCCCATACACACCTGGCAATCTCCTGTTAAACTGTGAAACACTCACACACACCTGGCAGGATCCTGATATACTGCGAAACCCCCATAAACACCTGGTAGAATTCTGATAAACTGTTAAAACCCCATACTCACCTTGCAGGATCCTGATACACTGTGAAAACACCATACTCACCTGGCAGGACCCTGATACACTGTGAAACCCCCATACACACCTGGCAGGACCCTGATACACTGTGAAAAACCCATACACACCTGGCAGGATCCTGATAATCTGTGAAACCCCCATACACACCTGGCAGGATCGTGATAAACTGTGAAAACCCCATACACACCTGGCAGGATCTTGATCCTCTGTGAAAACCCCATACACACCTGGCAGGATCCTGAAAAACAGTGATACACCATACACACCTGGCAGGATCCTGATAAACTGTGAAACACCCATACACACCTGGCAGGATCCTGATAAAATGTGAAATCTCCATACACACCTGGCAGGATCTTGATACACTGTGAAAAACCCATACACACCTGGCAGGATCTTGATGCACTGTGAAAAACCCATACACACCCGGCAGGATCCTGATAAACTATGAAACCCCATGCACAGCTTGCAGGATTCTGATAAACTATGAAACCCCCATACACACCTGGCAGTGTCCTGATAAACTGTGAAAAACCCAAACACACCTGGCAGGATCCTGATCCACTGTGAAAACCCCATACACACCTGGCAGTATCCTGATACACTGTGAAAACCCCATACACAGCTGGCAGGATCCTGATAAACTGTGAAACCCCCATACACAACTGGCAGGATCCTGTTAAACTGTGAAAACCCCATACACACCTGGCAGGATCCTGATAAACTGTGAAACCCCCATATACACCTGGCAGGATCCTGATAAACTGTGAAAACCCCATGCACACCTGGCAGGATCTTGATACACTGTGAAACACACATACACACCAGGCAGGATCCTGATAAACTGTGAAACCCCAGACACATCTGGCAAGATGCTGATGCACTGTGAGAACCCCATACACAACTGGCAGGATCCTGATACACTGTCAAAACCCCTGACACTCCTGGCAGGATCCTGATACACTGTGAAAACCCCTTACACACCGGGCAGGATCCTGATACACTGTGAAAACCCATACACAACTGGCAGGATCCTGATACATTGTGAAAACCCCTTACACACCTGGCAGGATCCTGATCCACTGTGAAAACCCCATGCAAACCTGGGAGGATCCTCATACACTGTGAAAACCCCATACACACCTGGCAGGATCCTGATCCACTGTGAATCCCCTTACACATCTGGCAGGATCCTGATATACTGTGAAAACCCATGCAGACCTAGCAGGATCCTGATACACTGTGAAAACCCCATACACACCTGGCAGGATCCTGATACACTGTGAAAACCCCATACACACCTGGCAGGATCCTGATGCAATGTGAAACCGCATATACATCTGGCAGGATCCTGATGCACTGTGAAAACCCCATACACAGCTGGCAGGAACCTGATACAGTGTGAAAACCGCATACACACCTGGCAGGGTCCTGATCCACTGTGAAACCCCATACACACCTGGCAGGATCCTGATACACTGTGAAACCCCATACACACCTGGAAGGATCCTGATACACAGTGCAACCCCATACACACCTGGCAGGATCCTGATGCACTGTGAAACCCACATACAACTGGAAGGATCCTGATACACAGTGAAACCCCATGCACACCTGGAAGGATCTTGATAAACTGTGAAACCCTATTCACATCTGGCAGTATCGTGATACACTGTTAAACCCCATAAACACCAAGCAGGATCCTGAGACAATGTGAAACCCCATACACACCTGGAAGGATCCTGATACACAGTGAAACCCCATATACACATGGAAGGATCCTGATAAACTGTGAAACCCCGAGACACACCTGGCAGGTCCTCACAAAATGTGAAACCCCCAGACACACCTGGCTGGGTCCTGATGCACTGTGAAACCCCATACACACCTGGCAGGATCCTGATACATTGTGAAAACCCCATACACACCTGGCAGGATCCTGATACACTGTTAAAACCCATACACATCTGGCAGGGTCCTGATAAACTGTGAAAACCCCATAAACGTTTGGCAGGATCCTGTTAAACTGTGAAAACCCCATACACACCTGGCAATCTCCTGTTAAACTGTGAAACACTCACACACACCTGGCAGGATCCTGATATACTGCGAAACCCCCATAAACACCTGGTAGAATTCTGATAAACTGTTAAAACCCCATACTCACCTGGCAGGATTCTGATACACTGTGAAAACACCATACTCACCTGGCAGGACCCTGATACACTGTGAAACCCCCATACACACCTGGCAGGACCCTGATACACTGTGAAAAACCCAAACACACCTGGCAGGATCCTGATAATCTGTGAAACCCCCATACACACCTGGCAGGATCCTGATAAACTGTGAAAACCCCATACACACCTGGCAGGATCCTGATCCTCTGTGAAAACCCCAGACACACCTGGCAGGATCCTGAAAAACAGTGATACACCATACACACCTGACAGGATCCTGATAAACTGTGAAACACCCATACACACCTGGCAGGATCCTGATAAAATGTGAAATCCCCATACACACCTGGCAGGATCTTGATACACTGTGAAAAACCCATACACACCTGGCAGGATCCTGATAAACTGTGAAACCCCCATACACACCTGGCAGCATCCTGATAAACTGTGAAACCCCCATACACACCTGGCAGCATCCTGATAAACTGTGAAACCCCATACACACATGGCAGGATCCTGATACTCTGTGAAAACCCCCATACACACCTGGCAGAACCTGACATACTGTGAAAACGCCATACACACCGGGCAGGATCCTGATAAACTGTGAAAACCCCAGACTCACCTGGCAGGATCCTGATAAACTATGAAACCCCCATACACACCTGGCAGGTTCCTGATCCACTCTGAAAACCCCATACACACCTGGCAGGATACTGATACACTGTGAAAATCCCATACACACCTAGCAGCATCCTGATATACTATGAAACCTTCATACACACCTGGCAGTTTCCTGATAAACTATGAAAACCCCATACACACCTGGCAGGATCCTGATAAACTGTGAAAACCCCATACACACCTGGCAGGATCCTGGTAAACTGTGAAAACCGCATACACACCTGGCAGGATCCTGATACATTGTGAAAACCCCATACACACCTGGCAGGATCCTGATAAACTGTGAAACCCCCATACACACCTGGCAGGATCCTGATAAACTGTCAAACCCCCATACACACCTGGCAGGATCCTGATAAACTGTGAAAACCCCATACACACCTGGCAGGATCTTGATACACTATGAAAACCCCATACACACCTGGCAGGATCCTGATAAACTATGAAACCCCATGCACAGCTTGCAGGATTCTGATAAACTATGAAACCCCCATACACACCTGGCAGTGTCCTGATAAACTGTGAAAACCCCATACACACCTGGCAGGATACTGATACACTGTGAAAATCCCATACACACCTAGCAGCATCCTGATATACTATGAAACCTTCATACACACCTGGCAGTTTCCTGATAAACTATGAAACCCCCATACACACCTGGCAGGATCCTGATAAACTGTGAAAACCCCATACACACCTGGCAGGATCCTGATAAACTGTGAAAACCGCATACACACCTGGCAGGATCCTGATACATTGTGAAAACCCCATACACACCTGGCAGGATCCTGATAAACTGTGAAACCCCCATACACACCTGGCAGGATCCTGATAAACTGTGAAACCCCCATACACACCTGGCAGGATCCTGATAAACTGTGAAAACCCCATACACACCTGGCAGGATCTTGATGCACTGTGAAAAACCCATACACACCCGGCAGGATCCTGATAAACTATGAAACCCCATGCACAGCTTGCAGGATTCTGATAAACTATGAAGCCCCCATACACACCTGGCAGTGTCCTGATAAACTGTGAAAAACCCAAACACACCTGGCAGGATCCTGATCCACTGTGAAAACCCCATACACACCTGGCAGTATCCTGATACACTGTGAAAACCCCATACACAGCTGGATGGATCCTGATAAACTGTGAAACCCCCATACACAACTGGCAGGATCCTGTTAAACTGTGAAAACCCCATACACACCTGGCAGGATCCTGATAAACTGTGAAACCCCCATATACACCTGGCAGGATCCTGATAAACTGTGAAAACCCCATGCACACCTGGCAGGATCTTGATACACTGTGAAAACCCCCATACACACCAGGCAGGATCCTGATAAACTGTGAAACCCCAGACACATCTGGCAAGATGCTGATGCACTGTGAGAACCCCATACACAACTGGCAGGATCCTGATACACTGTCAAAACCCCTGACACTCCTGGCAGGATCCTGATACACTGTGAAAACCCCTTACACACCTGGCAGGATCCTGATACACTGTGAAAACCCATACACAACTGGCAGGATCCTGATACATTGTGAAAACCCCTTACACACCTGGCAGGATCCTGATCCACTGTGAAAACCCCATGCAAACCTGGGAGGATCCTCATACACTGTGAAAACCCCATACACACCTGGCAGGATCCTGATCCACTGTGAATCCCCTTACACATCTGGCAGGATCCTGATATACTGTGAAAACCCATGCAGACCTGGCAGGATCCTGATACACTGTGAAAACCCCATACACACCTGGCAGGATCCTGATACACTGTGAAAACCCCATACACACCTGGCAGGATCCTGATGCAATGTGAAACCCCATATACATCTGGCAGGATCCTGATGCACTGTGAAAACCCCATACACAGCTGGCAGGAACCTGATACAGTGTGAAAACCGCATACACACCTGGCAGGGTCCTGATCCACTGTGAAACCCCATACACACCTGGCAGGATCCTGATACACTGTGAAACCCCATACACACCTGGAAGGATCCTGATACACAGTGCAACCCCATACACACCTGGCAGGATCCTGATGCACTGTGAAACCCACATACAACTGGAAGGATCCTGATACACAGTGAAACCCTATGCACACCTGGAAGGATCTTGATAAACTGTGAAACCCTATTCACATCTGGCAGTATCGTGATACACTGTGAAACCCCATAAACACCAAGCAGGATCCTGAGACAATGTGAAACCCCATACACACCTGGAAGGATCCTGATACACAGTGAAACCCCATATCCACATGGAAGGATCCTGATAAACTGTGAAACCCCGAGACACACCTGGCAGGTCCTCACAAAATGTGAAACCCCCAGACACACCTGGCTGGGTCCTGATGCACTGTGAAACCCCATACACACCTGGCAGGATCCTGATACATTGTGAAAACCCCATACACACCTGGCAGGATCCTGATACACTGTGAAAACCCCATACACACCTGGCAGGATCCTGATACAATGTGAAACCGCATATACATCTGGCAGGATCCTGATGCACTGTGAAAACCCCATACACAGCTGGCAGGAACCTGATACACTGTGAAAACCGCATACACACCTGGCAGGGTCCTGATCCACTGTGAAACCCCATACACACCTGGCAGGATCCTGATACACTGTGAAACCCCATACACACCTGGAAGGATCCTGATACACAGTGCAACTCCATACACACCTGGCAGGATCCTGATGCACTGTGAAACCCCCATACAACTGGATGGATCCTGATACACAGTGAAACCCCATACACACCTGGAAGGATCTTGATAAACTGTGAAACCCTATTCACATCTGGCAGTACCGTGATACACTGTGAAACCCCATAAACACCAAGCAGGATCCTGAGACAATGCGAAACCCCAGACACACCTGGAAGGACCCTGATGCACAGTGAAATCCCATATACACATGGAAGGATCCTGATAAACTGGGAAACCCCGAGACACACCTGGCAGGTCCTCAGAAAATGTGAAACCCCCAGACACACCTGGCTGGATCCTGATGCACTGTGAAACCCCATACACACCTGGCAGGATCCTGATACACTGTGAAAAACCCTTACACACCTGGCAGTTTCCTGATACACTGTGAAAACCCCATACACACCTGGCAGGATATATATACACTGTGAAAACCCCATACACACCTGGCAGGATCCTGATACATTGTGAAAACCCCACACACACCTGGCAGGGTCCTGATCCACTGTGAAATCCCATACACACCTGGCAGGATCCTGATACACTGTGAAACCCGATACACACCTGGAATGATCCTGATACACAGAGAAACCCCAAACACACCTGGCAGGATACTGAAGCAGTGTGAAACCCCCATACACACCTAGAAGGATCATGATAAACTGAGAAACCCCATACACACCTGGAAGGATCCTGATAAACTGTGAAAACCCATGCACACCTGCAAGGATCCTGATACACAGTGAAACCCCATACACACCTGGAAGGATCCTGATAAACTGTGAAACCCCATTCACATCTGGCAGTATCCTGATACACTGTGAAACCCCACAAACAACTGGCAGGGTCCTGAGACACTGTGACACCCCATACACACCTGGAAGAATCCTGATACACAGTGAAACCCCATACACACCTGGAAGGATCCTGATAAACTGTGAAACCCCCATACACACCTGGCTGGATCCTCGCAAAATGTGAAACCCCCAGACACACCTGGCTGGATCCTGATGCACTGTGAAACCCCATACACACCTGGCTGGATCCTGATGCACTGTGACCCCCGGACACACCTGGCAGGATCCTCACAAAATGTGAAACCCCCAGATACACCGGGTTGGATCCTGAAGCACTGTGAAACCCCATTCACACCTTGCAAGATCCTCATACACTGTGAAACCCCATACACACCTGGCAGGATCCTAATACACTGTGAAAACCTCATACACACCTGGCAGGATCCTGATACACTGTGAAAAGCCCGTACACACCTGGCAGGATCCTGATCCACTGTGTAACCCCATATACACCTGGCAGGACCTGATAGACTGTGAAAACCCCGTACACACCTGGCAGGATCCTGATGCACAGTGAAACCCCTATCACATCTGGCAGGATCCTGATCCACTGTGTAACCCCATACACACCTGGCAGGATCCAGATGCACAGTGAAACCCCATTCACATCTGGCAGGATCCTGATCCACTGTGAAACCCCAGACACATCTGGAATGATCCTGATACACTGTGAAAACCCCATCTACACCTGGCATTATACTGATACACTGCGAAACCCAGATACACACCTGTCAGGATCCTGATGCACTGTGAAAACCCCATGCACACCTGGCAGTATATTGATACACTGTGAAAATCCCATACACACCTGGCAGGATCCTGATACACTATGAAACCCCAATACACACCTGGCAGGATCTTGACACACTGTGAAAACCCCATACACACCTGGCAGCATCCTGATCCACTCTGAAAACTTCATACACACCTGGCAGGATCCTGAAAAACTGTGAAAACCCCATGCACACCTGGCAGGATCATGATACTCTGTGAAAAACCCATACACACCTGGCAGGATCCTGATCCACTGTGGAAACCCCATACAAACCTGGCAGGATCCTGAGGCGCTGTGAAAACCGCATACACACCTGGCAGGATCCTGATACACTGTGAAAACCCCATACACACCTAGCAGGATACTGATACACTGTGAAAACCCCCATACAGACCTGGCAGGATCCTGATAAACTGTGAAAATCCCAGACACACCTGGCAGGATCCTGATAAAATATGAATCCCCCATACACTCCTGGCAGGTTCCCGATCCAATGTTGAAACCCCATACACACCTGGCAGGATACTGATACACTGTGAAAATCCCATACACACCTGGCAGGATCCTGACAGACGATGAAATCTTCATACACACCTGGCAGGGTCCTGAAAAACTATGAAACCCCAATACACACCTGGCAGGATCTTGACACACTGTGAAAACCCCATACACACCTGGCAGCATCCTGATCCACTCTGAAAACTTCATACACACCTGGCAGGATCCTGAAAAACTGTGAAAACCCCATGCACACCTGGCAGGATCATGATACTCTGTGAAAAACCCATACACACCTGGCAGGATCCTGATCCACTGTGGAAACCCCATACAAACCTGGCAGGATCCTGAGGCGCTGTGAAAACCGCATACACACCTGGCAGGATCCTGATACACTGTGAAAACCCCATACACACCTAGCAGGATACTGATACACTGTGAAAACCCCCATACAGACCTGGCAGGATCCTGATAAACTGTGAAAACCCCAGACACACCTGGCAGGATCCTGATAAAATATGAATCCCCCATACACTCCTGGCAGGTTCCCGATCCAATGTTGAAACCCCATACACACCTGGCAGGATCCTGATACACTGTGAAAATCCCATACACACCTGGCAGGATCCTGACAGACGATGAAATCTTCATACACACCTGGCAGGGTCCTGATAAACTATGAAACCCCATACACACCTGGCAAGATCCTGATAAACTGTGAAATCCCCATACACACCTGGCAGGATCCTGATAAACTGTGAACACCCCATGCACACCTGGGAGGATCCTGATACGCTGTGAAAACCCCATACACACCTGGCAGGATACTGATAAACTATGAAACCCCTTACACACCTGGCGGGATCCTGATAAACTGTGAAAACCCCATACACACCTGGCAGGATCCTGATAAACTGTGAAAACCCTATACACACCTGGCAGGATCTTGATCCAGTGTGAAAACCCCATACACACCTGGCAGGATACTGATAAACTGTGAAACCCCCATACACACCTGGCAGGATCCTGATAAACTGTTAAAACCCATACACACCTGGCAGGGTCCTGATAAACTGTGAAAACCCCATAAACATTTGGCAGGATCCTGTTAAACTGTGAAAACCCCATACACACCTGGCAATCTCCTGATAAACTGTGAAACACTCATACACACCTGGCAGGATCCTGATAAACTGCGAAACCCCCATAAACACCTGGTAGAATTCTGATAAACTGTTAAAACCCCATAATCACCTGGCAGGATCCTAATACACTGTGAAAACACCATACTCACCTGGCAGGACCCTGATACACTGTGAAACCCCCATACACACCTGGCAGGACCCTGATACACTGTGAAAAACCCATACACACCTGGCAGGATCCTGATAATCTGTGAAACCCCCATAGACACCTGGCAGGATCCTGATAAACTGTGAAAACGCCATACACACCTGGCAGGATCCTGATCCACTGTGAAAACCCCATACACAACTGGCAGGATCCTGAAAAACAGTGAGACACTTTAGACACCTGGCAGGATCCTGATAAACTGTGAAACACCCATACACACCTGGCGGGATCCTGATAAAATGTGAAATCCCCATACACACCTGGCAGGATCTTGATACACTGTGAAAACCCCATACACACCTGGCAGGATCCTGATAAACTGTGAAACCCCCATACACACCTGGCAGGATCCTGATAAACTGTGAAACCGCCATACACACCTGGCAGCATCCTGATAAACTGTGAACCACCATACATACATGGCAGGATCCTGATACACTGTGAAAACCCCCATACACACCTGGCAGAACCTGACATACTGTGAAAACGCCATGCACACCGGGCAGGATCCTGATACACTGTGAAAAGCCCATACAAATCTGGCAGGATCCTGATACACTGTCAAAACCCCCATACACACATGGCAGGACATGATAAACTGTGAAAACCCCAGACTCACCTGGCAGGATCCTGATAAACTGTGAAAACGCCATACACACCTGGCAGGATCCTGATATACTATGAAACCTTCATACACACCTGGCAGTTTCCTGATAAACTATGAAACCCCCATAAACACCTGGCAGGATCCTGATAAACTGTGAAAACCCCATACACACCTGGCAGGATCCTGATAAACTGTGAAACCGCATACACACCTGGCAGGATCCTGATACATTGTGAAAACCACATACACACCTGGCAGGATCCTGATAAACTGTGAAACCCCCATACACACCTGGTAGGATCCTGATACACTGTGAAAACCCCATACACACCTGGCAGGATCCTGATAAACTGTGAAACCCCCATACACACCTGGCAGGATCCTGATAAACTGTGAAAACCCCATACACACCTGGCAGGATCTTGATACACTGTGAAAACCCCATACACACCCGGCAGGATCCTGATAAACTATGAAACCCCATGCACAGCTGGCAGGATTCTGATAAACTATGAAACCCCCATACACACCTGGCAGTATCCTGATAAACTGTGAAAACCCCAAACACACCTGGCAGGATCCTGATCCACTGTGAAAACCCAATACACACCTGGCAGTATCCTGATACACAGTGAAAACCCCATGCACACCTGGCAGGATCTTGATACACTGTGAAACACCCATACAAACCTGGCAGGATGCTGATAAAATGTAAAATCCCCAAACACACCTGGCAGGATCTTGATACACTGTGAAAACCCCAAACACACCTGGCAGGATCCTGATAAACTGTGAAAGCCCCATACACACCTGGCAGCATCCTAATCCACTGTGAAAACCCCATACACACGTGGCAGGATCCTGAAAATCTGTGAAATCCCCATGCACACCTGGCAGGATCATGATACTCTGTGAAAACCCCTACAAACCTGGCAGATCCAGATATACTGTGAAAACCCCATACACACCTGGCAGGATCCTGATACACTGTGAAAACCCTATACACACCGGGCAGGCTACTGATCCACTGTGAAAACCCCATACACACCTGGCAGGATACTGATCCGCTGTGAAACCCCCATGCACACCTGGCAGGATCCTGATACACTGTGAAACCCCCATACACACCTGGCAGGATCCTGATACACTGTGAAAACCCCAGACACACCTGGCAGGATCCTGATAAACTATGAAAGCCCCATACACACCTGGCAGGATCCTGATAAACTATGAAACCTTCATGCACACCTGGCAGGATCCTGATAAACTGTGAAAATCCCATACACACCTAGCAGGATCCTGATAAACTGTGAAAACCGCAGACACACCTGGCAGTATCCTGATCCACTGTGAAAACCCCATGCACACCTGGGAGGATCCTGGTACGCTGTGAAAACCCCATACACACCTGGCAGGATACTGATAAACTATGAAACCCCCAAACACACCTGGCAGGATCCTGATAAACTGTGAAAACCCCATACACACCTGGCAGGATCCTGATAAACTGTGAAAACCCCATACACACCTGGCAGGATATTGATACAGTGTGAAAACCCCATACACACCTGGCAGGATACTGATAAACTGTGACACCCCCATACACACCTGGCAGGATCCTGATAAACTGTTAAAACCCATACACACCTGGAAGGATCCTGATAAACTGTGAAATCCCCATAAACATTTGGCAGGATCCTGTTAAACTGTGAAAACCCCATACACACCTGGCGATCTCCTGATAAACTGTGAAACACTCATACACACCTGGCTGGATCCTGATGAACTGCGAAACCCCCATAAACACCTGGTAGAATTCTGATAATCTGTTAAAACCCCATACTCACCTGGCAGGATACTGATAGACTGTGAAAACCCCATACTCACCTGGCAGGAACCTGATACACTGTGAAACCCCCATACACACCTGGAAGGACCCTGATACACTGTGAAAAACCCATACACACCTGGCAGGATCCTGATAATCTGTGAAACACCCATACACACCTGGCAGGATCCTGAGAAACTGTGAAAACCCCATACACACCTGGCAGGATCCTGATCCACAGTGAAAACCCCATACACACCTGGCAGGATCCTGATACACTGTGAAAACCCCATACACACCTGGCAGGATCCTGAAAAACTGTGATACACCATACACACCTGGCAGGATCCTGATAAACTGTGAAACACCCATACACACCTGGCAGGATCCTGATAAAATGTGAAATCCCCATACACACCTGGCAGGATCTTGATACACTGTGAAAACCCCATACACACCTGGCAGGATCCTGATAAACTGTGAAACCCCTATACACACCTGGCAGGATCCTGATAAACTGTGAAACCCCCATACACACCTGGCAGCATCCTGATAAACTGTGAAACCCCATACACACATGGCAGGATCTTGATAATCTGTGAAAACCCTGTACACACCGGGCAGGATCCTGATACACTGTGAAAAGCCCATACACACCGGGCAGGATCCTGATCCACTGTGAAACCCCCATGCACACCTGGCAGGATCCTGATAAACTGTGAAAACCCCAGACACACCTGGCAGGATCCTGATAAACTATGAAACCCCCATGCACACCTGGCAGGTTCCTGATCCACTCTGAAAACCCCATGCACACCTGGCAGGATACTGATACACTGTGAAAATCCCATACACACCTAGCAGGATCCTGATATACTATGAAACCTTCATACACACCTGGCAGTTTCCTGATAAACTGTGAAACCCCCATAAACACCTGGCAGGATCCTGATAAACTGTGAAAACCCCATACACACCTGGCAGAATCCTGACAAAATGTGAAAACCGCATACACACCTGGCAGGATCCTGATCCACTGTGAAAACCCCATACACACCTGGCAGGATCCTGATAAACTGTGAAACCCCCATACACACCTGGCAGGATCCTGATAAACTGAGAAAACCCCATACACACCTGGCAGGATCTTGATACACTGTGAAAACCCCATACACACCCGGCAGGATCCTGATAAACTATGAAACCCCCATACACAGCTGGCAGGATTCTGATAAACTATGAAACCCCCATACACACCTGGCAGTATCCTGATAACCTGTGAAAAACCCAAACACACCTGGCAGGATCCTGATCCACTGTGAAAACCCCATACACACCTGGCAGTATCCTGATACACTGTGAAAACCCCATACACAGCTGGCAGGATCCTGATAAACTGTGAAACCCCCATAGACAACTGGCAGGATCCTGATAAACTGTGAAAACCCCATACAAACCTGGCAGGATCCTGATAAACTGTGAAACCCCCATATACACCTGGCAGGATCCTGATAAACTGTGAAAACCCCATGCACACCTGGCAGGATCTTGATACACTGTGAAAACCCCAGACACACCTGGCAGGATCCTGAGAAACTGTGAAACACCCATACACACCTGGCAGGAGTCTGATAAACTGTGAAACCCCATACACACCTGTCGGGATCCTGATAAACTGTGAAACACCAATACAAACCTGGCAGGATCCTGATAAAATGTAAAATCCCCACACACCTGGCAGGATCTTGATACACTGTGAAAACCCCATACACACCTGGCAGGATCCTGATAAACTGTGAAACCCCCATCCACAACTGGCAGGATCCTGATAAACTGTGAAACCCCCATACACACCTGGCAGCATCCTAATCCACTGTGAAAAGACCCATACACACCTGGCAGATCCTGATATACTGTGAAAACCCTACACACACCGGGAAGGATCCTGATCCACTGTGAAAGCCACATACACACCTTGCAGGATACTGATCCGCTGTGAAACCCCCAAACACACCTGGCAGGATCCTGATAAACTGTGAAACCCCCATACACACCTGGCAGGATCCTGATGCACTGTGAAATCCCCAGACACACCTGGCAGGATCCTGATAAACTATGAAACCCCCATACACACCGGGCAGCTCCCTGAACCACTGTGAAAACCCCATACACACCTGGCAGGATCCTGATGCACTGTGAAAATCCCATACACACCTGGCAGGATCCTGATAAACTATGAAACCTTCATGCACACCTGGCAGGATCCTGACAAACTATGAAAATCCCATACACACTTGGCAGGATCCTGATAAACTGTGAAAACCCCAGACACACCTGGCAGTATCCTGATCCACTGTGAAAACACCATGCACACCTGGGAGGATCCTGATACGCTGTGAAAACCCCATACACACCTGGCAGGATACTGATAAACTATGAAACCCCCATACACACCTGGCAGGATCCTGATAAACTGTGAAAACCCCATACACACCTGGCAGTATCCTGATAAACTGTGAAAACCCCATTCACACCTGGCAGGATCTTGATACAGTGTGAAAACCCCATACACACCTGGCAGGAGACTGATAAACTGTGAAACCACCATACACACCTGGCAGGGTCCTGATAAACTGTTAAAACCCATACACACCTGGCAGGATCCTGATAAACTGTGAAATCTCCATAAACATTTGGCAGGATCCTGTTAAACTGTGAAAATCCCATACACACCTGGCAATCTCCTGATAAACTGTGAAACACTCATACACACCTCTCAGGATCCTGATAAACTGCGAAACACCCATAAACACCTGGTAGAATTCTGATAAACTGTTAAAACCCCATACTCACCTGGCAGGATCCTGATAAACTATGAAAATCCCATACACACTTGGCAGGATCCTGATAAACTGTGAATACCCCAGACACACCTGGCAGTATCCTGATCCACTGTGAAAACACCATGCACACCTGGGAGGATCCTGATACGCTGTGAAAACACCATACACACCTGGCAGGATCCTGATGCACTGTGAAAACTCCATACTCACCTGGCAGGAACCTGATACACTGTGAAACCCCCATACACACCTGGAAGGACCCTGATACACTGTGAAAAACCCATACACACCTGGCAGGATCCTGATAATCTGTGAAACCCCCATACACACCTGGCAGGATCCTGATCCACTGTGAAAACCCCATACACACCTGGCAGGATCCTGATACACAGTGAAAACCCCATACACACCTGGCAGGATCCTGAAAAACTGTGATACACCATACACACCTGGCAGGATCCTGATAAACTGTGGAACACCCATACACACCTGGCAGGATCCTGATATAATGTGAAATCCCCATGCACACCTGGCAGGATCTTGATACACTGTGAAAACCCCATACACACCTGGCAGGACCCTGATAAACTGTGAAACCCCCATACAAACCTGGCAGGATCCTGATAAACTGTGAAACCCCATACACACATGGCAGGATCCTGATACTCTGTGAAAACCCCCATACACACCTGGCAGTACCTGACATACTGTGAAAACGCCATACACACCGGGCAGGCTCCTGATACACTGTGAAAACCCTATACACACCGGGCAGGATCCTGATCCACTGTGACAACCCCATACACTCCTGGCAGGATCCTGATACACTGTGTAAAGCCCATACACACCTTGCAGGATCCAGATAAACTGTGAAAACCCCAGACACACCTGGCAGGATCCTGATAAAATATGAAACCCCCATACACACCTGGCAGGTTCCTGATCCACTCTGAAAACCCCATGCACACCTGGCAGGATACTGATACACTGTGAAAATCCCATACACACCTAGCAGGATCCTGATATACTATGAAACCTTCATACACACCTGGCAGTTTCATGATAAACTGTGAAACCCCCATAAACACCTGGCAGGATCCTGATAAACTGTGAAAACCCCATACACACCTGGCAGAATCCTGATAAAATGTGAAAACCGCATACACACCTGGCAGGATCCTGATACACTGTGAAAACCCCATACACACCTGGCAGGATCCTGATAAACTGTGAAACCCCCATACACACCTGGCAGGATCCTGATAAACTGTGAAAACCCCATACACACCTGGCAGGATCTTGATACACTGTGAAAACCCCAGACACACCCGGCAGGATCCTGATAAACTATGAAACCCCCATACACACCTGGCAGCATCCTGATAAACTGTGAAACCCCATACACACATGGCAGGATCCTGATACTCTGTGAAAACCCCCATACACACCTGGCAGTACCTGACATACTGTGAAAACGCCATACACACCGGGCAGGCTCCTGATACACTGTGAAAACCCTATACACACCGGGCAGGATCCTGATCCACTGTGAAAACCCCATACACACCTGGCAGGATCCTGATACACTGTGTAAAGCCCATACACACCTTGCAGGATCCTGATACACTGTCAAAACCCCCATACACACCTGGCAGGATCCTGATAAACTGTGAAAACCCCAAACACACCTGGCAGGATCCTGATAAACTATGAAACTCCCATACACACCTGGCAGGTTCTGATCCACTCTGAAAACCCCATACTCACCTGGCAGGATACTGATACACTGTGAAAATCCCATACACACCTAGCAGGATCCTGATATACAATGAAACCTTCATACACACCTGGCAGTTTCCTGATAAACTATGAAACCCCCATACACACCTGGCAGGACCCTGATACACTGTGAAAACCCCAGACACACCAGGCAGGATCCTGATCCACTGTGAAAACCCCATACACATCTGGCAGGATCCTTATACACTGTGAAAACCCCATACACACCTGGAAGGATCCTGATAAACTATGAAACCCCCATACACACCTGGCAGGATCCTGATAAACTGTGAAAACCCCAGACAAACCTGGCAGGATCCTGATAAACTGTGAAAACCCCATACACACCTGGTAGGATCTTGATACACTGTGAAAACCCTATACACACCTGGCAGGATCCTGATAAACTGTGAAACCCCCATGCACACCTGGCAGGATCCTGATAAACTGTGAAAACCCATACACACCTGGCAGGATCCTGATAAACAGTGAAATCCCCATACACACCTGGCAGGATCCTGATAAACTGTGAAAACCCCATACACACCTGGCAGGATCCTGATCCACTGTGAAAACCCCATGCACACCTGGGAGGATCCTGATTCGCTGTGAAAACCCCATACACACCTGGCAGGATACTGATAAACTATGAAACCCCCATACACACCTGGCAGGATCCAGATAAACTGTGAAAACCCCATACACACCTGACAGGATCCTGATAAACTGTGAAAACCCCATACACACCTGGCAGCATCTTGATACAGTGTGAAAACCCCATACACACCTGGCAGGATACTGATAAACTGTGAAACCCCCATACACACCTGGCAGGATCCTGATAAACTGTTAAAACCCATACACACCTGCCAGGATCCTGATAAACTGTGAAATCCCCGTAAACATTTGGCAGGATCCTGGTAAACTGTGAACACGCCATACACAGCTGGCAATCTCCTGATAAACTGTGAAACACTCATGCAGACCTGGAAGGATCCTGATAAACAGTGAAATCCCCATACACACCTGGCAGGATCCTGATAAACTGTGAAAACCCCATACACACCTGGCAGGATCCTGATAAACTGTGAAACCCCCATACACAACTGGCAGGATCCTGATAAACTGTGAAACCCCCATACACAACTGGCAGGATCCTGATAAACTGTGAAAACCCCATACTCACCAGGCAGGACCCTGATACACTGTGAAAACCCCATTCTCACCTGGCAGGACCTTGATACACTGTGAAAACCCCATACACACCAGGCAGGACACTGATCCACTGTGAAAACCCCATGCACACCTGGGAGGATCCAGATAAGCTGTGAAAAGCCCATACACACCTGGCAGGATAATGATAAACTATGAAACCCCCATACACACCTGGCAGGATCCTGATAAACTGTGAACACCCCATACACACCTGGCAGGATCCTGATAAACTGTGAAAACCCCGTACACACCTGGCAGCATCTTGATACAGTGTGAAAACCCCATACACACCTGGCAGGATACTGATAAACTGTGAAACCCCCAAACACACCTGGCAGGATCCTGAGAAACTGTTAAAACCCATACACACCTGCCAGGATCCTGATAAACTGTGAAATCCCCATAAAGATTTGGCAGGATCCTGCTAAACTGTGAACACCCCATACACAGCTGGCAATCTCCTGATAAACTCTGAAACACTCATACACACCTGGCAGGATCCTGATAAACTGCGAAACCACCATAAACACCTGGTAGAATTCTGATAAACTGTGAAAACCCCATACTCACCTGGCAGGATCCTGATACACTGTGAAAACCCCATACTCACCTGGCAGGACGCTGATACACTGTGAAACCCCCATACACACCTGGCAGGACCCTGATACACTGTGAAAACCCCATACACACCTGGCAGGAACCTGATAATCTGTGAAACCCCCATACACACCTGGCAGGATCCTGATAAACTGTGAAAACCCCATACAAACCTGGCAGGATCCTGATCCACTGTGAAAGCCCCATACACACCTGGCAGGATCCTGATACACTGTGAAAACCCCATACACCCCTGGCAGGATCCTGAAAAACTGTGATACACCATGCACACCTGGCAGGATCCTGATAAACTGTGAAACACCCATACACACCTGGCAGGATACTGATAAAATGTGAAATCCCCATACACACCTGGCAGGATCTTGATGCACTGTGAAAACCCCATACACACCTGGCAGGGTCCTGATAAACTGTGAAACCCCCATACACACCTGGCAGGATCCTGAGAAACTGTGAGACCCCCATACACACCTGGCAGCATCCTGATAAACTGTGAAACACCATACACACATGGCAGGATCCTGATACTCTGTGAAAACCCCCATAAACACCTGGCAGAACCTGACATACTGTGAAAACGCCATACACACCTGGCAGGATCCTGATACACTGTGAAAACCCCAGACACACCTGGCAGGATCCTGATAAACTATGAAACCCCCATACACACCTGGCAGGTTCCTGATCCACTCTGAAAACCCCATACATCCCTGGCAGGATACTGATACACTGTGAAAATCCCATACACACCTAGCATGATCCTGATATACTATGAAACCTTCATACACACCTGGCAGTTTCCTGACAAACTATGAAACCCCCATACACACCAGGCAGGATCCTGATCCACTGTGAAAACCCCATACACATCTGGCAGGATCCTGATACACTGTGAAAAACCCATACACACCTGGAAGTTTCCTGATCAACTATGAAACCCCCATACACACCTGGCAGGATCCTGATAAACTGTGAAAACCCCAGACAAACCTGGCAGGATCCTGATAAACTGTGAAAACTCCATACACACCTGGCAGGATCTTGAGACACTGTGAAAACCCCATACACACCTGGCAGGAACCTGATAAAATGGGAAACCCCCATGCACACCTGGCAGGATCCTGATAAACTGTGAAAACCCACACACTCCTGGCAGGATCCTGATAAACAGTGAAATCCCCATACACACCTGGCAGGATCCTGATAAACTGTGAAACCCCCATACACATCTGGCAGGATCCTGATAAACAGTGAAACCCCCATACACACCTGGCAGGATCCTGATAAACTGTGAAACCCCCAAGCACACCTGGCAGGATCCTGATACACTGTGTAAAGCCCATACACACCTTGCAGGATCCTGATAAACTGTCAAAACCCCCATACACACCTGGCAGGATCCTGATAAACTGTGAAAACCCCAAACACACCTGGCAGGATCCTGATAAACTATGAAACCCCCATACACACCTGGCAGGTTCTGATCCACTCTGAAAACCCCATACTCACCTGGCAGGATACTGATACACTGTGAAAATCCCATACACACCTAGCAGGATCCTGATATACAATGAAACCTTCATACACACCTGGCAGTTTCCTGATAAACTATGAAACCCCCATACACACCTGGCAGGATGCTGATACACTGTGAAAACACCATTCTGACCTGGCAGGACCTTAATACACTGTGAAATCCCCATACACACCTAGCAGGATCCTGATATACAATGAAACCTTCATACACACCTGGCAGTTTCCTGATAAACTATGAAACCCCCATACACACCTGGGAGGATCCTGATTCGCTGTGAAAACCCCATACACACCTGGCAGGATACTGATAAACTATGAAACCCCCATACACACCTGGCAGGATCCTGATAAACTGTGAAAACCCCATACACACCTGGCAGGATCCTGATAAACTGTGAAAACCCCATACACACCTGGCAGCATCTTGATACAGTGTGAAAACCCCATACACACCTGGCAGGATACTGATAAACTGTGAAACCCCCATACACACCTGGCAGGATCCTGATAAACTGTTAAAACCCATACACACCTGCCAGGATCCTGATAAACTGTGAAATCCCCATAAACATTTGGCAGGATCCTGCTAAACTGTGAACACGCCATACACAGCTGGTAATCTCCTGATAAACTGTGAAACACTCATGCACACCTGGAAGGATCCTGATAAACAGTGAAATCCCCATACACACCTGGCAGGATCCTGATAAACTGTGAAAACCCCATACACACCTGGCAGGATCCTGATAAACTGTGAAACCCCCATACACAACTGGCAGGATCCTGATAAACTGTGAAACCCCCATACACAACTGGCAGGATCCTGATAAACTGTGAAAACCCCATACTCACCAGGCAGGACCCTGATACACTGTGAAAACCCCATTCTCACCTGGCAGGACCTTGATACACTGTGCAAACCCCATACACACCAGGCAGGACACTGATCCACTGTGAAAACCCCATGCACACCTGGGAGGATCCAGATAAGCTGTGAAAAGCCCATACACACCTGGCAGGATACTGATAAACTATGAAACCCCCATACACACCTGGCAGGATCCTGATAAACTGTGAACACCCCATACACACCTGGCAGGATCCTGATAAACTGTGAAAACCCCGTACACACCTGGCACAATACTGATAAACTGTGAAACCCCCAAACACACCTGGCAGGATCCTGAGAAACTGTTAAAACCCATACACACCTGCCAGGATCCTGATAAACTGTGAAATCCCCATAAAGATTTGGCAGGATCCTGCTAAACTGTGAACACCCCATACACAGCTGGCAATCTCCTGATAAACTCTGAAACACTCATACACACCTGGCAGGATCCTGATAAACTGCGAAACCACCATAAACACCTGGTAGAATTCTGATAAACTGTGAAAAACCCATACTCACCTGGCAGGATCCTGATACACTGTGAAAACCCCATACTCACCTGGCAGGACGCTGATACACTGTGAAACCCCCATACGCACCTGGCAGGACCCTGATACACTGTGAAAACCCCATACACACCTGGCAGGAACCTGATAATCTGTGAAACCCCCATACACACCTGGCAGGATCCTGATAAACTGTGGAAACCCCATACAAACCTGGCAGGATCCTGATCCACTGTGAAAGCCCCATACACACCTGGCAGGATCCTGATACACTGTGAAAACCCCATACACCCCTGGCAGGATCCTGAAAAACTGTGATACACCATGCAAAGCTGGCAGGATCCTGATAAACTGTGAAACACCCATACACACCTGGCAGGATACTGATAAAATGTGAAATCCCCATACACACCTGGCAGGATCTTGATGCACTGTGAAAACCCCATACACACCTGGCAGGATCCTGATAAACTGTGAAACCCCCATACACACCTGGCAGGATCCTGAGAAACTGTGAGACCCCCATACACACCTGGCAGCATCCTGATAAACTGTGAAACACCATACACACATGGCAGGATCCTGATACTCTTTGAAAACCCCCATAAACACCTGGCAGAACCTGACATACTGTGAAAACGCCATACACACCTGGCAGGATCCTGATACACTGTGAAAACCCCAGACACACCTGGCAGGATCCTGATAAACTATGAAACCCCCATACACACCTGGCAGGTTCCTGATCCACTCTGAAAACCCCATACACCCCTGGCAGGATACTGATACACTGTGAAAATCCCATACACACCTAGCATGATCCTGATATACTATGAAACCTTCATACACACCTGGCAGTTTCCTGACAAACTATGAAACCCCCATACACACCAGGCAGGATCCTGATCCACTGTGAAAACCCCATACACATCTGGCAGGATCCTGATACACTGTGAAAAACCCATACACACCTGGAAGTTTCCTGATCAACTATGAAACCCCCATACACACCTGGCAGGATCCTGATAAACTGTGAAAACCCCAGACAAACCTGGCAGGATCCTGATAAACTGTGAAAACTCCATACACACCTGGCAGGATCTTGAGACACTGTGAAAACCCCATACACACCTGGCAGGATCCTGATAAAATGTGAAACCCCCATGCACACCTGGCAGGATCCTGATAAACTGTGAAAACCCACACACTCCTGGCAGGATCCTGATAAACAGTGAAATCCCCATACACACCTGGCAGGATCCTGATAAACTGTGAAACCCCCATACACATCTGGCAGGATCCTGATAAACAGTGAAACCCCCATACACACCTGGCAGGATCCTGATAAACTGTGAAACCCCCAAGCACACCTGGCAGGATCCTGATACACTGTGTAAAGCCCATACACACCTTGCAGGATCCTGATAAACTGTCAAAACCCCCATACACACCTGGCAGGATCCTGATAAACTGTGAAAACCCCAAACACACCTGGCAGGATCCTGATAAACTATGAAACCCCCATACACACCTGGCAGGTTCTGATCCACTCTGAAATCCCCATACTCACCTGGCAGGATACTGATACACTGTGAAAATCCCATACACACCTAGCAGGATCCTGATATACAATGAAACCTTCATACACACCTGGCAGTTTCCTGATAAACTATGAAACCCCCATACACACCTGGCAGGATGCTGATACACTGTGAAAACACCATTCTCACCTGGCAGGACCTTGATACACTGTGAAAACCACATACACACCTGGCAGGATCCTGATACACTGTGAAAACCCCATACACACCTGGCAGTATCCTGATCCACTGTGAAAACCCCATGCACACCTGGGAGGATCCTGATTCGCTGTGAAAACCCCATACACACCTGGCAGGATACTGATAAACTATGAAACCCCCATACACACCTGGCAGGATCCTGATAAACTGTGAAAACCCCATACACACCTGGCAGGATCCTGATAAACTGTGAAAACCCCATACACACCTGGCAGCATCTTGATACAGTGTGAAAACCCCATACACACCTGGCAGGATACTGATAAACTGTGAAACCCCCATACACACCTGGCAGGATCCTGATAAACTGTTAAAACCCATACACACCTGCCAGGATCCTGATAAACTGTGAAATCCAAATAAACATTTGGCAGGATCCTGCTAAACTGTGAACACCCCATACACAGCTGGCAATCTCCTGATAAACTGTGAAACACTCATACACACCTGGAAGGATCCTGATAATCAGTGAAATCCCCATACACACCTGGCAGGATCCTGATAAACTGTGAAAACCCCATACACACCTGGCAGGATCCTGATAAACTGTGAAACCCCCATACACAACTGGCAGGATCCTGATAAACTGTGAAACCCCCATACACAACTGGCAGGATCCTGATAAACTGTGAAAACCCCATACTCACCAGGCAGGACCCTGATACACTGTGAAAACCCCATACACACCTGGCAGGACACTGATACACTGTGAAAACCCCATACACACCTGGCAGTATCCTGATCCACTGTGAAAACCCCATGCACACCTGGGAGGATCCAGATACGCTTTGAAAACCCCATACACACCTGGCAGGATACTGATAAACTATGAAACCCCCATACACACCTGGCAGGATCCTGATAAACTGTGAACACCCCATACACACCTGGCAGGATCCTGATAAACTGTGAAAACCCCATACACACCTGGCAGCATCTTGATACAGTGTGAAAACCCCATACACACCTGGCAGGATACTGATAAACTGTGAAACCCCCATACGCACCTGGCAGGATCCTGATAAACTGTTAAAACCCATACACACCTGCCAGGATCCTGATAAACTGTGAAATCCCCATAAACATTTGGCAGGATCCTGCTAAACTGTGAACACCCCATACACAGCTGGCAATCTCCTGATAAACTGTGAAACACTCATACACACCTGGCAGGATCCTGATAAACTGCGAAACCACCATAAACACCTGGTAGAATTCTGATAAACTGTGAAAACCCCATACTCACCTGGCAGGATCCTGATACACTTTGAAAACCCCATACTCACCTGGCAGGACGCTGATACACTGTGAAACCCCCATACACACCTGGCAGGACCCTGATACACTGTGAAAACCCCATACACACCTGGCAGGAACCTGATAATCTGTGAAACCCCCATACACACCTGGCAGGATCCTGATAAACTGTGAAAACCCCATACACACCTTGCAGGATCCTGATCCACTGTGAAAACCCCATACACACCTGGCAGGATCCTGATACACTGTGAAAACCCCATACACCCCTGGCAGGATCCTGAAAAACTGTGATACACTATACACACCTGGCAGGATCCTGATAAACTGTGAAACACCCATACACACCTGGCAGGATACTGATAAAATGTGAAATCCCCATACACACCTGGCAGGATCTTGATGCACTGTGAAAACCCCATACACACTTGGCAGGATCCTGATAAACTGTGAAACGCCCATACACACCTGGCAGGATCCTGAGAAACTGTGAAACCCCCATACACACCTGGCAGCATCCTGATAAACTGTGAAACACCATACACACATGGCAGGATCCTGATACTCTGTGAAAACCCCCATAAGCACCTGGCAGAACCTGACATACTGTGAAAACGCCATACACACCTGGCAGGATCCTGATACACTGTGAAAACCCCAGACACACCTGGCAGGATCCTGATAAACTATGAAACCCCCATACACACCTGGCAGGTTCCTGATCCACTCTGAAAACCCCATACACCCCTGGCAGGATACTGATACACTGTGAAAATCCCATACACACCTGGCAGGATCCTGATATACTATGAAACCTTCAAACACACCTGGCAGTTTCCTGACAAACTATGAAACCCCCATACACACCAGGCAGGATCCTGCTACACTGTGAAAAACCCATACACACCTGGAAGTTTCCTGATCAGCTATGAAACCCCCATAAACACCTGGCAGGATCCTGATAAACTGTGAAAACCCCAGACAAACCTGGCAGGATCCTGATAAACTGTGAAAACTCCATACACACCTGGCAGGATCTTGAGACACTGTGAAAACCCCATACACACCTGGCAGGATCCTGATAAAATGTGAAACCCCCATGCACACCTGGCAGGATCCTGATAAACTGTGAAAACCCACACACACCTGGCAGGATCCTGATAAACAGTGAAATACCCATACACACCTGGCAGGATCCTGATAAACTGTGAAACCCCCATACACACCTGGCAGGATCCTGATAAACAGTGAAACCCCCATACACACCTGGCAGGATCCTGATAAACTGTGAAACCCCCATACACACCTGGCAGGATCCTGATAAACTGTGAAAACCCCATACACACCTGGCAGCATCCTGATAAACTGTGAAACCCCCATACACAACTGGCAGGATCCTGATAAACTGTGAAACCCCCATACACAACTGGCAGGATCCTGATAAACTGTGAAAACCCCATACTCACCAGGCAGGACCCTGATACACTGTGAATACCCCATTCTCACCTGGCAGGACCTTGATACACTGTGAAAACCCCATACACACCTGGCAGGACACTGATACACTGTGAAAACCCCATACACACCTGGCAGTATCCTGATCCACTGTGAAAACCCCATGCACACCTGGGAGGATCCAGATACGCTGTGAAAACCCCATACACACCTGGCAGGAAACTGATAAACTATGAAACCCCCATACACACCTGGCAGGATCCTGATAAACTGTGAACACCCCATACACACCTGGCAGGATCCTGATAAACTGTGAAAACCGCATACACACCTGACAGCATCTTGATACAGTGTGAAAACCCCATACACACCTGGCAGGATACTGATAAACTGTGAAACCCCCATACACACCTGGCAGGATCCTGATAAACTGTTAAAACCCATACACACCTGCCAGGATCCTGAAAAACTGTGAAATCCCCATAAACATTTGGCAGGATCCTGCTAAACTGTGAACACCCCATACACAGCTGGCAATCTCCTGATAAACTGTGAAACACTCATACACACCTGGCAGGATCCTGATAAACTGCGAAACCACCATAAACACCTGGTAGAATTCTGATAAACTGTGAAAACCCCATACTCACCTGGCAGGATCCTGATACACTGTGAAAACCCCATACTCACCTGGCAGGACGCTGATACACTGTGAAACCCCCATACACACCTAGCAGGACCCTGCTACACTGTGAAAACCCCATACACACCTGGCAGGAACCTGATAATCTGTGAAACCCCCATACACACCTGGCAGGATCCTGATAAACTGTGAAAACCCCATACACACCTGGCAGGATCCTGATCCACTGTGAAAACCCCATACACACCTGGCAGGATCCTGATACACTGTGAAAACCCCATACACCCCTGGCAAGATCCTGAAAAACTGTGATACACCATACACACCTGGCAGGATCCTGATAAACTGTGAAACACCCATACACACCTGGCAGGATACTGATAAAATGTGAAATCCCCATACACACCTGGCAGGATCTTGATGCACTGTGAAAACCCCATACACACCTGGCAGGATCCTGATAAACTGTGAAACCCCCATACACACCTGGCAGGATCCTGAGAAACTGTGAAACCCCCATACACACCTGGCAGCATCCTGATAAACTGTGAAACACCATACACACATGGCAGGATCCTGATACTCTGTGAAAACCCCCATAAACACCTGGCAGAACCTGACATACTGTGAAAACGCCATACACACCTGGCAGGATCCTGATACACTGTGAAAACCCCAGACACACCTGGCAGGATCCTGATAAACTATGAAACCCCTATACAAACCTGGCAGGTTCCTGATCCACTCTGAAAACCCCATACACACCTGGCAGGATACTGATACACTGTGAAAATCCCATACACACCTAGCAGGATCCTGATATACTATGAAACCTTCATACACACCTGGCAGTTTCCTGACAAACTATGAAACCCCCATACACACCAGGCAGGATCCTGATCCACTGTGAAAACCCCATACACATCTGGCAGGATCCTGATACACTGTGAAAAACCCATACACACCTGGAAGTTTCCTGATCAACTATGAAACCCCCATACACACCTGGCAGGATCCTGATAAACTGTGAAAACCCCAGACAAACCTGGCAGGATCCTGATAAACTGTGAAAACTCCATACACACCTGGCAGGATCTTGAGACACTGTGAAAACCCCATACACACCTGGCAGGATCCTGATAAAATGTGAAACCCCCATGCAAACCTGGCAGGATCCTGATAAACTGTGAAAACCCACACACACCTGGCAGGATCCTGATAAACAGTGAAATCCCCATACACACCTGGCAGGATCCTGATAAACTGTGAAACCCCCATACACACCTGGCAGGATCCTGATAAACAGTGAAACCCCCATACACACCTGGCAGGATCCTGATAAACTGTGAAACCCCCATACAAACCTGGCAGGATCCTGATAAACTGTGAAAACCCCATACTCACCAGGCAGGACCCAGATACACTTTGAAAACCCCATACTCACCTGGCAGGACCCTGATACACTGTGAAAACCCCATACACACCTGGCAGGACGCTGATACAATGTGAAAACCACATACACACCTGGCAGGATCCTGATATCCTGTGAAAACCCCATACACACCTGGCAGGATCCTGATACACTGTGAAAACCCCGTACACACCTGGCAGGATTCTGATCCACTGTGAAAACCCCATACACACCTGGCAGGATCCTGAAACACTGTGAAAACCCCATACACACCTGGCAGGATCCTGATTCGCTATGAAACCCCCATACACACCTGGCAGGATGCTGATCAACTATGAAATCCCCATACACACCTGGCAGGATCCTGATACACTGTGAAAACCCCATACACACCTGGCAGGATCCTGATCCACTGTGAAAACCCCATACACACCTGGCAGGATCCTGATACACTGTGAAAGCCCCATACACACCTGGCAGGATCCTGAAAAAATGTGATACACCATACACACCTGGCAGGATCCTGATAAACTGTGAAACCCCCATACACACCTGGCAGCATCCTGATAAACTGTGAAACCCCATACACACATGGCAGGATCCTGATACTCTGTGAAAACCGCCATACACACCGGGCAGGATCCTGATCCACTGTGAAAACCCCATACACACCTGGCAGCATCCTGATACACTGTGTAAAGCCCATACACACCTTGCAGGATCCTGATACACTGTCAAAACCACCATACACACCTGGCAGGATCCTGATAAACTGTGAAAACCCCAGACACACCTGGCAGGATCCTGATAAACTATGAAACCCCCATGCACACCAGGCAGATTCCTGATCCACTCTGAAAACCCCATACTCACCTGGCAGGATACCGATACACTGTGAAAATCCCATACACACCTAGCAGGATGCTGATATACTATGAAACCTTCATACACACCTGGCAGTTTCCTGATAAACTATGAAACCCCCATACACACCTGGCAGGATCCTGATACACTTTGAAAACCCCAGACACACCAGGCAGGATCCTGATCCACTGTGAAAACCCCATACACATCTGGCAGGATCCTTATACACTGTGAAAACCCCGTACACTCCTGGATGGATCCTGATAAACTATGAAACCCCCATACACACCTGGCAGGATCCTGATAAACTGTGAAAACCCCAGACAAACCTGGCAGGATCCTGATAAACTGTGAAAACCCCATACACACCTGGTAGGATCTTGATACACTGTGAAAACCCTATACACACCTGGCAGGATCCTGATAAACTGTGAAACCCCCATGCACACCTGGCAGGATCCTGATAAACTGTGAAAACCCATACACACCTGGCAGGATCCTGATAAACAGTGAAATCCCCATACACACCTGGCAGGATCCTGATAAACTGTGAAAACCCCATACACACCTGGCAGGATCCTGATAAACTGTGAAACCCCCATACACACCTGGCAGGATCCTGATAAACTGTGAAACCCCCATACACAACTAGCAGGATCCTGATAAACTGTGAAAACCCCATACTCACCAGGCAGGACCCTTATACACTGTGAAAACCCCATTCTCACCTGGCAGGACCTTGATACACTGTGAAAACCCCATACACACCTGGCAGGACCCTGATACACTGTGAAAACCCCATACACACCTGGCAGTATCCTGATCCACTGTGAAAACCCCATGCACACCTGGGAGGATCCTGATACGCTGTGAAAACCCCATACACACCTGGCAGGATCCTGATAAACTGTGAAAACCCCATACACACCTGGCAGGATCCTGATAAACTGTGAAAACCCCATACACACCTGTCAGGATCTTGATGCAGTGTGAAAACCCCATACACGCCTGGCAGGATACTGATAAACTGTGAAACCCCCATACACACCTGGCAGGATCCTGATAAACTGTTAAAACCCATACACACCTGCCAGGATCCTGATAAACTGTGAAATCCCCATAAACATTTGGCAGGATCCTGTTAAACTGTGAACACCCCATACACAACTGGCAATCTCCTGATAAACTGTGAAACACTCATACACACCTGGCAGGATCCTGATAAACTGCGAAACCCCCATAAACACCTGGTAGAATTCTGATAAACTGTAAAAACCCCATACTCACCTGGCAGGATCCTGATACACTGTGAAAACCCCATACTCACCTGGCAGGACGCTGATACACTGTGAAACCCCCATACACACCTGGCAGGACCCTGATACACTGTGAAAACCCCATACACACCTGGCAGGATCCTGATAATCTGTGAAACCCCCAAACACACCTGGCAGGATCCTGATAAACTGTGAAAACCCCATACACACCTGGCAGGATCCTGATCCACTGTGAAAACCCCATACACACCTGGCAGGATCCTGATACACTGTAAAAACCCCATACACCCCTGGCAGGATCCTGAAAAACTGTGATACACCATACACACCTGGCAGGATCCTGATAAACTGTGAAACACCCATACAAACCTGGCAGGATCCTGATAAAATGTGAAATCCCCATACACACCTGGCAGGATCTTGATGCACTGTGAAAACCCCATACACACCTGTCAGGATCCTGATAAACTGTGAAACCCCCATACACACCTGGCAGGATCCTGAGAAACGATGAAACCCCCATACACACCTGGCAGCATCCTGATAAACTGTGAAACACCATACACACATGGCAGGATGCTGATACTCTGTGAAAACCCCCATAAACACCTGGCAGAACCTGACATACTGTGGAAACGCCATACACACCTGGCAGGATACTGATACACTGTGAAAATCCCATACACGCCTAGCAGGATCCTGATATACTATGAAACCTTCATACACACCTGGCAGTTTCCTGACAAACTATGAAACCCCCATACACACCTGGCAGGATCCTGATAAACTTTGAAAACCCCAGACACACCAGGCAGGATCCTGATCCACTGTGAAAACCCCATACACATCTGGCAGGATCCTGATACACTGTGAAAAACCCATACACACCTGGAAGGATCCTGATAAACTGTGAAAACCCCAGACAAACCTGGCAGGATCCTGATAAACTGTGAAAACCCCATACACACCTGGCAGGATCTTGAGACACTGTGAAAACCCCATACACACCTGGCAGGATCCTGATAAAATGTGAAACCCCCATGCACACCTGGCAAATCCTGATAAACTGTGAAAACCCACACACACCTGGCAGGATCCTGATAAACAGTGAAATCCCCATACACACCTGGCAGGATCCTGATAAACTGTGAAACCCCCATACACACCTGGCAGGATCCTGATAAACAGTGAAACCCCCATACACACCTGGCAGGATCCTGATAAACTGTGAAACCCCCATACACACCTGGCAGGATCCTGATAAACTGTGAAAACCCCATACTCACCAGGCAGGACCCAGATACACTGTGAAAACCCCATACTCACCTGGCAGGACCCTGATAGACTGTGAAAACCCCATACACACCTGGCAGGACGCTGATACAATGTGAAAACCCCATAAACACCTGGCAGGATCCTGATATCCTGTGAAACCCCCATACACACCTGGCAGGATCCAGCTAAACTGTGAAAACCCCATACACACCTGGCAGGATCCTGATCCTCTGTGAAAACCCAATACACATCCGGCAGGATCCGGATCCACTGTGAAAACCCCATACACACCTGGCAGGATCCTGATACACTGTGAAAACCCCGTACACACCTGGCAGGATTCTGATCCACTGTGAAAACCCCATACACACCTGGCAGGATCCTGATACACTGTGAATTACCCATACACACCTGGCAGGTTCCTGATTCGCTATGATACCCCCATACACACCTGGCAGGATGCTGATCAACTATGAAATCCCCATACACACCTGGCAGGATCCTGATACACTGTGAAAACCCCACACACACCTGGTAGGATCCTGATAAACTATGAAACCCATATGCACACCTGGCAGGATCCTGATACACTGTGAAAACCCCATACACACCTGACATATCCTGATCCACTGTGAAAACCCCATAAGCACCTGGCAGGACATTGATCCACTGTGAAACCCCCATACACACCTGGCAGTATACTGATACACTGTGAAAACCCCATACAAACCTGGCAGGATCCTGATCAACTGTGAAACCCCGATGCACACCTGGCAGTATCCTGACACACTGTAAAAACCCCATACACAACTGGCAGGATCCGGATATACTGTGAAACCCACATACACACCTGGCAGGATCCTGATACACTGTGAAAACCCCATACACACCTGGCAGGATCCTGATAAGCTGTGAAAACCCCAAACACAACTGGCAGAATCCTGATAAACGATGAAACCCCCATACACACCTGGCAGGGTCCTGATAAACTGTGAAACCCCCATACACACCTGGCAGGATCCTGATAAACTGTGAAAACCCCAGACACACCTGGCAGGATCCTGATCCACTGTGAAAACCCCATACACACCTGGCAGGTTCCTGATACACTGTGAAAACCCCAGACACACCTGGCAGGATCCTGATAAACTATGAAACCCCCATACAAACCTGGCAGGTTCCTGATCCACTCTGAAAACCCCATACACACCTGGCAGGATACTGATACACTGTGAAATTCCCATACACACCTGGCAGGATCCTGATATACTATGAAACCTTCATACACACCTGGCAGTTTCCTGACAAACTATGAAACCCCCATACACACCAGGCAGGTTCCTGATCCACTGTGAAAACCCCATACACATCTGGCAGGATCCTGATACACTGTGAAAAACCCATACACACCTGGAAGTTTCCTGATCAACTATGAAACCCCCATACACACCTGGCAGGATCCTGATAAACTGTGAAAACCCCAGACAAACCTGGCAGGATCCTGATAAACTGTGAAAACTCCATACACACCTGGCAGGATCTTGAGACACTGTGAAAACCCCATACACACCTGGCAGGATCCTGATAAAATGTGAAACCCCCATGCACACCTGGCAGGATCCTGATAAACTGTGAAAACCCACACACACCTGGCAGGATCCTGATAAACAGTGAAATCCCCATACACACCTGGCAGGATCCTGATAAACTGTGAAACCCCCATACACACCTGGCAGGATCCTGATAAACAGTGAAACCCCCATACACACCTGGCAGGATCCTGATAAACTGTGAAACCCCCATACACACCTGGCAGGATCCTGATAAACTGTGAAAACCCCATGCTCACCAGGCACGACACAGATACACTTTGAAAACCCCATACTCACCTGGCAGGACCCTGATACACTGTGAAAACCCCATACACACCTGGCAGGACGCTGATACAATGTGAAAAACCCATACACACCTGGCAGGATCCTGATACACTGTGAAAACCCCGTACACACCTGGCAGGATTCTGATCCTCTGTGAAAACCCCATACACACCTGGCAGGATCCTGATACACTGTGAAAACCCCATACACACCTGGCAGTATCCTGATTCGCTATGAAACCCCCATACACACCTGGCAGGATGCTGATCAACTATGAAATCCCCATACACACCTGGCAGGATCCTGATACACTGTGAAAACCCCATACACACCTGGCAGGATCCTGATCCACTGTGAAAACCCCATACACACCTGGCAGGATCCTGATACACTGTGAAAGCCCCATACACACCTGGCAGGATCCTGAAAAAATGTGATACACCATACACACCTGGCAGGATCCTGATAAACTGTGAAACCCCCATACACACCTGGCAGCATCCTGATAAACTGTGAAACCCCATACACACATGGCAGGATCCTGATACTCTGTGAAAACCGCCATACACACCTGGCACTCCCTGACATACTGTGAAAACGCCATACACACCGGGCAGGCTCCTGATACACTGTGAAAAACCTATACACACCGGGCAGGATCCTGATCCACTGTGAAAACCCCATACACACCTGGCAGGATCCTGATACACTGTGTAAAGCCCATACACACCTTGCAGGATCCTGATACACTGTCAAAACCACCATACACACCTGGCAGGATCCTGATAAACTGTGAAAACCCCAGACACACCTGGCAGGATCCTGATAAACTATGAAACCCCCATACACACCAGGCAGATTCCTGATCCACTCTGAAAACCCCATACTCACCTGGCAGGATACCGATACACTGTGAAAATCCCATACACACCTAGCAGGATCCTGATATACTATGAAACCTTCATACACACCTGGCAGTTTCCTGATAAACTATGAAACCCCCATACACACCTGGCAGGATCCTGATCCACTGTGAAAACCCCATACACATCTGGCAGGATCCTTATACACTGTGAAAACCCCGTACACACCTGGATGGATCCTGATAAACTATGAAACCCCCATACACACCTGGCAGGATCCTGATAAACTGTGAAAACCCCAGACAAACCTGGCAGGATCCTGATAAACTGTGAAAACCCCTTACACACCTGGTAGGATCTTGATACACTGTGAAAACCCTATACACACCTGGCAGGATCCTGATAAACTGTGAAACCCCCATGCACACCTGGCAGGATCCTGATAAACTGTGAAAACCCATACACACCTGGCAGGATCCTGATAAACAGTGAAATCCCCATACACACCTGGCAGGATCCTGATAAACTGTGAAAACCCCATACACACCTGGCAGGATCCTGATAAACTGTGAAACCCCCATACACACCTGGCAGGATCCTGATAAACTGTGAAACCCCCATACACAACTGGCAGGATCCTGATAAACTGTGAAAACCCCATACTCACCAGGCAGGACCCTTATACACTGTGAAAACCCCATTCTCACCTGGCAGGACCTTGATACACTGTGAAAACCCCATACACACCTGGCAGGACCCTGATACACTGTGAAAACCCCATACACACCTGGCAGTATCCTGATCCACTGTGAAAACCCCATGCACACCTGGGAGGATCCTGATACGCTGTGAAAACCCCATACACACCTGGCAGGATCCTGATAAACTGTGAAAACCCCATACACACCTGGCAGGATCCTGATAAACTGTGAAAACCCCATACACACCTGGCAGGATCTTGATGCAGTGTGAAAACCCCATACACACCTGGCAGGATACTGATAAACTGTGAAACCCCCATACACACCTGGCAGGATCCTGATAAACTGTTAAAACCCATACACACCTGCCAGGATCCTGATAAACTGTGAAATCCCCATAAACATTTGGCAGGATCCTGTTAAACTGTGAACACCCCATACACAACTGGCAATCTCCTGATAAACTGTGAAACACTCATACACACCTGGCAGGATCCTGATAAACTGCGAAACCCCCATAAACACCTGGTAGAATTCTGATAAACTGTGAAAACCCCATACTCACCTGGCAGGATCCTGATACACTGTGAAAACCCCATACTCACCTGGCAGGACGCTGATACACTGTGAAACCCCCATACACACCTGGCAGGACCCTGATACACTGTGAAAACCCCATACACACCTGGCAGGATCCTGATAATCTGTGAAACCCCCAAACACACCTGGCAGGATCCTGATAAACTGTGAAAACCCCATACACACCTGGCAGGATCCTGATCCACTGTGAAAACCCCATACACACCTGGCAGGATCCTGATACACTGTGAAAACCCCATACACACCTAGCAGGATCCTGATATACTATGAAACCTTCATACACACCTGGCAGTTTCCTGATAAACTATGAAACCCCCATACACACCTGGCAGGATCCTGATCCACTGTGAAAACCCCAGACACACCTGGCAGGATCCTGATAAACTATGAAACCCCCATACACACCAGGCAGATTCCAGATCCACACTGAAAACCCCATACTCACCTGGCAGGATACCGATACACTGTGAAAATCCCATACACACCTAGCAGGATCCTGATATACTATGAAACCTTCATACACACCTGGCAGTTTCCTGATAAACTATGAAACCCCCATACACACCTGGCAGGATCCTGATCCACTGTGAAAACCCCATACACATCTGGCAGGATCCTTATACACTGTGAAAACCCCGTACACACCTGGATGGATCCTGATAAACTATGAAACCCCCATACACACCTGGCAGGATCCTGATAAAGTGTGAAAACCCCAGACAAACCTGGCAGGATCCTGATAAACTGTGAAAACCCCTTCCACACCTGGTAGGATCTTGATACACTGTGAAAACCCTATACACACCTGGCAGGATCCTGATAAACTGTGAAACCCCCATGCACACCTGGCAGGATCCTGATAAACTGTGAAAACCCATACACACCTGGCAGGATCCTGATAAACAGTGAAATCCCCATACACACCTGGCAGGATCCTGATAAACTGTGAAAACCCCATACACACCTGGCAGGATCCTGATAAACTGTGAAACCCCCATACACACCTGGCAGGATCCTGATAAACTGTGAAACCCCCATACACAACTGGCAGGATCCTGATAAACTGTGAAAACCCCATACTCACCAGGCAGGACCCTTATACACTGTGAAAACCCCATTCTCACCTGGCAGGACCTTGATACACTGTGAAAACCCCATACACACCTGGCAGGACCCTGATACACTGTGAAAACCCCATACACACCTGGCAGTATCCTGATCCACTGTGAAAACCCCATGCACACCTGGGAGGATCCTGATACGCTGTGAAAACCCCATACACACCTGGCAGGATCCTGATAAACTGTGAAAACCCCATACACACCTGGCAGGATCCTGATAAACTGTGAAAACCCCATACACACCTGGCAGGATCTTGATGCAGTGTGAAAACCCCATACACACCTGGCAGGATACTGATAAACTGTGAAACCCCCATACACACCTGGCAGGATCCTGATAAACTGTTAAAACCCATACACACCTGCCAGGATCCTGATAAACTGTGAAATCCCCATAAACATTTGGCAGGATCCTGTTAAACTGTGAACACCCCATACACAACTGGCAATCTCCTGATAAACTGTGAAACACTCATACACACCTGGCAGGATCCTGATAAACTGCGAAACCCCCATAAACACCTGGTAGAATTCTGATAAACTGTGAAAACCCCATACTCACCTGGCAGGATCCTGATACACTGTGAAAACCCCATACTCACCTGGCAGGACGCTGATACACTGTGAAACCCCCATACACACCTGGCAGGACCCTGATACACTGTGAAAACCCCATACACACCTGGCAGGATCCTGATAATCTGTGAAACCCCCAAACACACCTGGCAGGATCCTGATAAACTGTGAAAACCCAATACACACCTGGCAGGATCCTGATACACTGTGAAAACACCATACACACCTGGCAGGATCCTGATACACTGTGAAAACCCCATACACCCCTGGCAGGATCCTGAAAAACTGTGATACACCATACACACCTGGCAGGATCCTGATAAACTGTGAAACACCCATACAAACCTGGCAGGATCCTGATAAAATGTGAAATCCCCATACACACCTGGCAGGATCTTGATGCACTGTGAAAACCCCATACACACCTGTCAGGATCCTGATAAACTGTGAAACCCCCATACACACCTGGCAGGATCCTGAGAAACTGTGAAACCCCCATACACACCTGGCAGCATCCTGATAAACTGTGAAACACCATACACACATGGCAGGATGCTGATACTCTGTGAAAACCCCCATAAACACCTGGCAGAACCTGACATACTGTGGAAACGCCATACACACCTGGCAGGATCCTGATACACTGTGAAAACCCCAGACACACCTGGCAGGATCCTGAAAAACTATGAAACCGACATACACACCTGGCAGGTTCCTGATCCACTCTGAAAACCCCATACACACCTGGCAGGATACTGATACACTGTGAAAATCCCATACACACCTAGCAGGATCCTGATATACTATGAAACCTTCATACACACCTGGCAGTTTCCTGACAAACTATGAAACCCCCATACACACCTGGCAGGATCCTGATAAACTTTGAAAACCCCAGACACACCAGGCAGGATCCTGATCCACTGTGAAAACCCCATACACATCTGGCAGGATCCTGATACACTGTGAAAAACCCATAGACACCTGGAAGGATCCTGATCAACTCTGAAACCCCCATACACACCTGGCAGGATCCTGATAAACTGTGAAAACCCCAGAGAAACCTGGCAGGATTCTGATAAACTGTGAAAACCCCATACACACCTGGCAGGATCTTGAGACACTGTGAAAACCCCATACACACCTGGCAGGATCCTGATAAAATGTGAAACCCCCATGCACACCTGGCAAATCCTGATAAACTGTGAAAACCCACACAGACCTGGCAGGATCCTGATAAACAGTGAAATCCCCATACACACCTGGCAGGATCCTGATAAACTGTGAAACCCCCATACACACCTGGCAGGATCCTGATAAACAGTGAAACCCCCATACACACCTGGCAGGATCCTGATAAACTGTGAAACCCCCATACACATCTGGCAGGATCCTGATAAACTGTGAAAACCCCATACTCACCAGGCAGGACCCAGATACACTGTGAAAACCCCATACTCACCTGGCAGGACCCTGTTAGACTGTGAAAACCCCATACACACCTGGCAGGACGCTGATACAATGTGAAAACCCCATACACACCTGGCAGGATCCTGATATCCTGTGAAACCCCCATACACACCTGGCAGGATCCAGCTAAACTGTGAAAACCCCATACACACCTGGCAGGATCCTGATCCTCTGTGAAAACCCAATACACATCCGGCAGGATCCGGATCCACTGTGAAAACCCCATACACACCTGGCAGGATCCTGATACACTGTGAAAACCCCGTACACACCTGGCAGGATTCTGATCCACTGTGAAAACCCCATACACACCTAGCAGGATCCTGATACACTGTGAATTACCCATACACACCTGGCAGGTTCCTGATTCGCTATGATACCCCCATACACACCTGGCAGGATGCTGATCAACTATGAAATCCCCATACACACCTGGCAGGATCCTGATACACTGTGAAAACCCCACACACACCTGGTAGGATCCTGATAAACTATGAAACCCATATGCACACCTGGCAGGATCCTGATACACTGTGAAAACCCCATACACACCTGGCATATCCTGATCCACTGTGAAAACCCCATAAGCACCTGGCAGGACATTGATCCACTGTGAAACCCCCATACACACCTGGCAGTATACTGATACACTGTGAAAACCCCATACAAACCTGGCAGGATCCTGATCAACTGTGAAACCCCCATGCACACCTGGCAGTATCCTGACACACTGTGAAAACCCCATACACAACTGGCAGGATCCGGATATACTGTGAAACCCACATACACACCTGGCAGGATCCTGATACACTGTGAAAACCCCATACACACCTGGCAGGATCCTGATAAGCTGTGAAAACCCCAAACACAACTGGCAGAATCCTGATAAACGATGAAACCCCCATACACACCTGGCAGGGTCCTGATAAACTGTGAAACCCCCATACACACCTGGCAGGATCCTGATAAACTGTGAAAACCCCAGACACACCTGGCAGGATCCTGATCCACTGTGAAAACCCCATACACACCTGGCAGGTTCCTGATACACTGTGAAACCCCATACACACCTGGCATGTTCCTGATTCACTGTGAGACCCCCATACACACCTGGCAGGATCCTGATAAACTGTGGAAACCCCAGATGCACCGGGCAGGATACTGATACACTGTGAAAACCCCATACACACGTGGCAGGATCCTGATACACTGTGAAACCCCATACACATCTGGCAGGAACCTGATCCACTGTGAAAACCCCATACACACCTGGCAGGATCCTGACAAACTTTGAAAACCCCATACACACCTGGCAGGATCCTGATCCACTGTGAAAACCCCATACACACCTGGCAGGAACCTGATACACATTGAAAACCCCATACACACCTGGCAGGATCCTGATAAACTATAAAACCCCCATACACACCTGGCAGGATTCTGATAAACTATGAAACACACATACACACTTGGCAGGATCCTGATAAACTGTGAAAACCCCAAACACACCTGGCAGGATCCTGATCCACCGTGAAAACTCCATACACACCTGGCAGGAACCTGATACACTGTGAAAACCCCATATACACCTGGCAGGATCCTGATAAACTGTGAAACCCCCATACACACCTGGCAGGATCTTGATACACTGTGAAAACCCCAGACACACCTGGCAGGATCCAGATAAACTGTGAAACCCCCATACACACCTGGCAGGATCCTGATAAACTGTGAAACACCATACACACGTGGCAGGATCCTGACAAACTGTGAAACACCCATACGCATCTGGCAGGATCCTGATTAACTGTGAAAACCACATGCACAACAGGCAGGATCTTGATACACCGTGAAAACTCCATACACACCTGGCAGGATCCTGATAAACTGTGAAACCCCCATACACACCTGGCAGGATCCAGATAAACTATGAAACCCCCATACACACCTGGCAGGATCCTGATCCACTGAGAAAATCCCATACACACCTGGCAGGATCCTGATACACTGTGAAAACGCCATACACACCTGGTAGGATTCTGATAAACTATGAAACCCCCATACACACCTGGCAGGATCCTGATTAACTGTGAAAACCCCATCCACATCTTGCAGGATACTGATAAACTGTGAAATCCCCATATACACCTGGCAGGATCTTCATACACTGTGAAAACCCCATACACACTTGGCAGGATACTGATAAACTATGAAACCCCCATACACACCTGGCAGGAACCTGATAAACTGTGAAAACCCCTTACACACCTGGCAGGATCCTGATAAACTGTGAAAACCCCATACACACCTGGCAGGATCTTGATACACTGTGAAAACCCCATACACACCTGGCAGGTTCCTGATAAACTGTGAAACACCCATACACACCTGGCAGGATACTGATACACTGTGAAAACCCCATACTCACCTGGCAGGATCCTCATAAACTGTGAAACCCCCATACACACCTGGCAGGATTTCATACACTGTGAAAACACTATACACACCTGGCAGGATCTAGATACACTGTGAAAACCCCAGACGCACCTGGCAGGATCCTGATAAACTGTGAAATCCCCATACACACCTGGCAGGACCCTGATAAACTGTGAAAACCCAGTACACACCTGGCAGGATCCTGATAAACTGTGAAACCCCATATACACCTGCCAGAATCCTGATAAACTGTGAAACCCCCATGCACATCTGGCAGGATCCTGATTAACTGTGAAAACCCCAAACACACCTGGCAGGATATTGATACACTGTGAAAACCCCATACACACCTGGCAGGATCCTGATAAACTGTGAAACCCCAATACACACCTGGCAGGATCCGGATCAACTGTGAAACTCCCAAACACACCTGGCAGCATCCTGATAAACTGTGAAACCCCATTCACACCTGGAAGGATTCGGATATACTGTGAAACCCCCATACACACCTGGCAGGATCCTGATACACTGTGAAACCCCCATACACACCTGGCAGGATCTTGATACACTGTGAAAACCCCATACACACCTGGCATTTCCTGATCCACTGTGAAAATTAGATACACACCTGGCAGGATACAGATACACTGTGAAAATGCCATACACACCTGGCAGGTTCCTGATAAACTATGAAACCTTTATACACACCTGGCAGGATCCTGATAAACTATGAAAACCCCACACACACCTGGCAGGATCCTGAGAAACTGTGAAAACCCCATAAACAACTGGCAGGATCCTGATCCACTGTGAAAACCCCATACACACCTGGCAGGATCCTGATACACTGTGAAAACCCCATACACACCTGGTAGGATCCTGATAAACTATGAAACCCCCATGCACACCTGGCAGGATCCAGATAAACTGTGAAAACCCCAGACACACCTGGCAGGATCCTGATAAACTATGAAACCCCCATACACACCTGGCAGGATCCTGATAAACTGTGAACACCCCATACACAACTTGCAGGATCCTAATAAACTGTGAAAACCCCATACACACCTGGGAGGATCTTGATACACTGTGAAAACCCCATACACACCTGGCAGGGTCCTCATACACTGTGAATACCCCATACTCACCTGGCAGGATACTGATAAACTGTGATAACTCCATACACAACTGGCAGGATCATGATACACTGTGAAAACCCCATACACACCTGGCAGGAACTTGATATACTGTGAAAACCCCATACACACCTGGCAGGATCCTAATAAACTGTGAAACCCCCATACACACCTGGCAGGACCCTGATAAACTGTGAAAACCCCATACACACCTGGCAGGATCCTGATCCACCATGAAAACTCCATACACACCTGGCAGGAACCTGATACACTGTGAAAACCCCATATACACCTGGCAGGATCCTGATAAACTGTGAAACCCCCATACACACCTGGCAGGATCTTGATACACTGTGAAAACCCCAGACACACCTGGCAGGATCCAGATAAACAGTGAAACCCCATACACACGTGGCAGGATCCTGACAAACTGTGAAACACCCATACGCATCTGGCCGGATCCTGATTAACTGTGAAAACCACATGCACAACTGGCAGGATCTTGATACACCGTGAAAACTCCATACACACCTGGCAGGATCCTGATAAACTGTGAAACCCCCATACACACCTGGCAGGATCCTGATAAACTGTGAAACCGCCATACACACCTGGCAGCATAATGATAAATTGTGAAACCCCAAACACACCTGGCAGGAACCTGATATACTGTGAAACCCCCATACACACCTGGCAGGATCCTGATACACTGTGAAACCCCCCATACACACCTGGCAGGATCTTAATCCACTTTGAAAACCCCAAACACAACTGTCAGCATTCTGATCCACTGTGAAAACCCCATACACACCTGGCAGGATCCCGATACACTGTGAAAATCCCATACACACCTGGCAGGATCCAGATAAACTATGAAACCTTCATACACTCCTGGCAGGATCCTGATAAACTATGAAACCCCCATACACACCTGGCAGGATCCTGATCCACTGTGAAAATCCCATACACACCTGGCAGGATCCTGATACACTGTGAAAACGCCATACACACCTGGTAGGATTCTGATAAAAAATGAAACCCCCATACACACCTGGCAGGATCCTGATTAACTGTGAAAACCCCATCCACACCTTGCAGGATACTGATAAACTGTGAAATCCCCATACACACCTGGCAGGATCTTCATACACTGTGAAAACCCCATACACACCTGGCAGGATCCTGATAAACTATGAAACCCCCATACACACCTGGCAGGAACATGATAAACTGTGAAAACCCCTTACACACCTGGCAGGATCTTGATACACTGTGAAAACCCCATACACACCTGGCAGGTTCCTGATAAACTGTGAAACACCCATACACACCTGGCAGGACACTGATACACTGTGAAAACCCCATACTCACCTGGCAGGATCCTGATAAACTGTGAAACCCCCATACACACCTGGCAGGATTTGATACACTGTGAAAACATCATACACACCTGGCAGGATCTAGATACACTGTGAAAACCCCAGACGCACCTGGCAGGATCCTGATAAACTGTGAAATCCCCATACACACCTGGCAGGACCCTGATAAACTGTGAAAACCCAGTACACACCTGGCAGGATCCTGATAAACTGTGAAACCCCATATGCACCTGCCAGAATCCTGATAAACTGTGAAACCCCCATGCACATCTGGCAGGATCCTGATTAACTGTGAAAACCCCAAACACACCTGGCAGGATATTGATACACTGTGAAAACCCCATACACACCTGGCAGGATCCTGATAAACTGTGAAACCCCAATACACACCTGGCCGGATCCGGATCAACTGTGAAACTCCCAAACACACCTGGCAGCATCCTGATAAACTGTGAAACCCCATACACACCTGGAAGGATTCTGATATACTGTGAAACCCCCATACACACCTGGCAGGATCCTGATACACTGTGAAACCCCCAAACACACCTGGCAGGATCTTGAGACACTGTGAAAACCCCATACACACCTGGCATTTCCTGATCCACTGTGAAAATTAGATACACACCTGGCAGGATACTGATACACTGTGAAAACCCCATACACACCTGGCAGAACCTTGATATACTGTGATAACCCCATACACATCTGGCAGGATCATGATACACTGTGAAAACCCCATACACACCTGGCAGGACCTTGATATACTGTAAAAACCCCACACACACCTGGCAGGATCCTAATAAACTGTGAAACCCCCATACACACCTGGCAGGACCCTGATAAACTGTGAAAACCCCATACACACCTGGCAGGATCCTGATCCACCATGAAAATTCTATACACACCTGGCAGGAACCTGATACACTGTGAAAATCCCATATACACCTGGCAGGATCCTGATAAACTGTGAAACCCCCATACACACCTGGCAGGATCTTGATACACTGTGAAAACCCCAGACACACCTGGCAGGATCCAGATAAACTGTGAAACCCCCATACACACCTGGCAGGATCCTGATAAACAGTGAAACCCCATACACACGTGGCAGGATCCTGACAAACTGTGAAACACCCATACGCATCTGGCAGGATCCTGATTAACTGTGAAAACCACATGCACAACTGGCAGGATCTTGATACACCGTGAAAACTCCATACACACCTGGCAGGATCCTGATAAACTGTGAAACCCCCATACACACCTGGCAGGATCCTGATAAACTGTGAAACCGCCATACACACCTGGCAGCATAATGATAAATTGTGAAACCCCAAACACACCTGGCAGGAACCTGATATACTGTGAAACCCCCATACACACCTGGCAGGATCCTGATACACTGTGAAACCCCCCATACACACCTGGCAGGATCTTAATCCACTTTGAAAACCCCAAACACAACTGTCAGCATTCTGATCCACTGTGAAAACCCCATACACACCTGGCAGGATCCCGATACACTGTGAAAATCCCATACACACCTGGCAGGATCCTGATAAACTATGAAACCCCCATACACACCTGGCAGGATCCTGATAAACTATGAAACCCCCATACATACCTGGCAGTATCCTGATACACTGTGAAAACCCCATACACACCTGGCAGGATCCTGATAATCTATGAAACCCGTATACACACCTGGCAGGACCCTGATACACTGTGAAAACCCCATGCACACCTGGCAGGATCCTGAAAAACTGTGAAACCCCCATACACACCTGGCAGGATCCTGCCAAACTGTAAAAACCCCATACACACCTGGCAGGATCCTGATCCACCGAGAAATCCCCGTACACACCTGGCAGGATCCTGATACACTGTGAAAACCCCATACACACCTGTCAGGATCCTGATCCACTGTGAAAACCCCATACACACCCGGCAGGATCCTGATACACTGTGACAACCCCATACACACCTGGCAGGATCCTAATAAACTATGAAACCCCCATACACACCTGGCAGAATTCTGATAAACTATGAAACCCCCATACACACCTGTCAGGACCCTGATACACTGTGAAAACCCCAACCACACCTGGCAGGATCCTGATAAACTGTGAAACACCCATGCACACCTGGCAGGATCCTGACAAACTGTGAAAACCCATAGACACCTGGCAGGATCCTGATAAACTGTGAAATACCCATACACACCTGGCAGGATCCTGATAAATTATGAAACCTTCATACACACCTGGCAGTTTACTGATTAACTATGATACCCCCAAACACACCTGGCAGGATCCTGATCATCTATGAAAACCCCATACGCAACTGGCAGGATCCTGATCCACTGTGAAAACCCCATACACACCTGTCAGGATCCTTATACACTGTGGAAACCATATACACAGCTGGAAGGATCATGATAAACTATGAAACCCCCATACACACCTGGCATGATCCTGATAAAATGTGAAAACCCCAGACACACTTGGCAGGATCCTGATAAACTGTGAGAAACCCATACACACCTGGCAGGATTCTGATAAACTGTGAAACCCCCATGCACACCTGGCAGGATCCTGATAAACTGTCAAAACCCAAAACACACCTGGCAGGATCCTGATACACTGTGAAAAACCCATACACACCTGGCAGGATCCTTATACACTGTGAAAACCCCATACACACCTGGGAGGATCCTGATAAACTATGAAACCCCCATACACAAATGGCAGGATCCTGATAAACTGTGAAATCCCCAGACACACCTGGCAGGATCCTGATAAACTGTGAAAACCCCATGCACTCCTGGCAGGATCTTGATACACTGTGAAAACCCCATACACACCTGGCAGGATCCTGATAAACTGCGAAACCCCCATGCACACGTGGCAGGATCTTGATAAACTGTGAAAACCCATACACACCTGGCAGGATCCTGATAAACTGTGAAATACCCATACACACCTGGCAGGATCCTAATAAACTGTGAAAACCCCATACACACCTGGCAGGACCCTGACACACTGTGAAACACCCATACACACCTGGCAGGACCCTGATACACTGTGAAAACCCCATACACACCTGGCAGGATCCTGATAAACTGTGAAACCCCCATACACACCTGGCAGGATCCTGCGAAACTGTTGAAACCCCATACACACCTGGCAGGATCCTGATCCACTGTGAAAACCCCATACACACCTGGCATGATGCTGATACACTGTGAAAACCCCATCCACACCTGGCAGGATACTGATCCACTGTGAAAACCCCATACACAACTGGCAGGATCCTGATACACTATGAAAACCCCATACACACCTGGCAGGATCCTGATAAACTATGAAACCCCCATACACACCTGGCAGGATCCTGATAAACTATGAAACCCCCATACACACCTGGCTGGATCCTGATATACTGTGAAAACCCCATACACACCTGGCAGGATCCTGATAAAATATGAAACCCGTGTGCACACCTGGCAGGACCCTGATACACTGTGAAAACCCCATACACACTTGGCAGGATCCTGATAAACTGTGAAACCCCCATACACAACTGGCAGGATACTGCTAAACTGTGAAAACCCCATACACACCTGGCAGGATCCTGATAAACTGTGAAACACCCATGCACACCTGGCAGGATCCTGACAAACTGTGAAAACCCATAGACAGCTGGCAGGATCCTGATAAACTGTGAAATACCCATACACACCTGGCAGGTTCCTGATAAACTATGAAAACCCCATACACACCTGGCAGGATCCTGATACACTGTGAAAACCCCATGCTCACCAGGCAGGTCCCTGATACACTGTGAAACACCGATACACACCTGGCAGGACCCTGATACACTGTGAAACCCCCATACACACCTGGCAGGATCCTGATAAACTGTGCAACCCCCATACACACCTGGCAGGATCCCGCTAAACTGTGAAAACCCCATACACACCTGGTCGGATCCTGATCCACTGTGAAAACCCCATACACACCTGGCAGGATCCTGATCCACTGTGAAAACCCCATGCACACCTGGCAGGATCCTGATACACTGTGAAAACCCCATACACACCTGGCAGGATCCTGATACACTATGAAACCCCAATACACAACTGGCAGGATCCTGATAAACGATGAAACCCCCGTACATACCTGGCAGTATCCTGATACACTGTGAAAACCCCATACACACCTGGCAGGATCCTGATAAACGATGAAACCCGTATATACACCTGGCAGGACCCTGATACACTGTGAAAACCCCATGCACACCTGGCAGGATCCTGATCCACCGTGAAAACCCCGTACACACCTGGCAGGATCCTGATACACTGTGAAAACCCCATACACACCTGTCAGGATCCTGATCCACTGTGACAACCCCATACACACCTGGCAGGATCCTGATAAACTATGAAACCCCCATAAACACCTGGCAGAATTCTGATAAACTATGAAACCCCCATCCACACCTGTCAGGACCCTGATACACTGTGAACACCCCATACACACCTGGCAGGATCCTGATAAATTATGAAACCTTCATACACACCTGGCAGTTTACTGATTAACTATGATACACCCACACACACGGCAGGATCCTGATCAACTGTGAAAACCCCATACACACCTGGCAGGATCCTGATCCACTGTGAAAACCCCATACACACCTGGCAGGATCCTTATACACTGTGGAAACCCCACACACAGCTGGCAGGATCCTGATAAACTATGAAACCCCCATACACACCTGGCAGGATCCTGATAAAATGTGAAAACCCCAGACACACTTGGCAGGATCCTGATAAACTGTGAGAAAACCATACACACCTGGCAGGAACCTGATAAACTGTGAAACCCCCATGCACACCTGGCAGGATCCTGATAAACTGTGAAAACCCCAAACACACCTGGCAGGATCCTGATCCACTGTGAAAACCCCATACACACCTGGCCCGATCCTTATACACTGTGAAAACCGCATACACACCTGGCAGGATTCTGATAAAGTATGAAACCCCCATACACACCTGGCAGGATCCTGCTAAACTGTGAAAACCCCATACACACCTGGCAGGATACTGATACACTGTGAAAACCCCATGCACACCTGGCAGGATCCTGATCCACTGTGAAAACCCCATACACACCTGGCAGGATCCTGATACACTATGAAAACCCCATACACACCTGGCAGGATCCTGATAAAATATGAAACCCGTGTACACACCTGGCAGGACCCTGATGCACTGTGAAAACCCCATACACACTTGGCAGGATCCTGATAAACTGTGAAACCCCCATACACGCCTGGCAGGATCCTGCTAAACTGTGAAAACCCCATACACACCTGGCAGGATTCTTATAAACTGTGAAACCCCCATGCACACCTGGCAGAATCCTGACAAACTGTGAAAACCCATAGACACCTGGCAGGATCCTGATAAACTGTGAAATACCCATACACACCTGGCAGGATCCTGATAAACTGTGAAACCCCCATCCAGACCTGGCAGGATCCTTATAAACTGTGAAAACCCCATACTCAACTGGCAGGACCCTGATACACTGTCAAAACCCCATACTCACCTGGCAGGACCCTGATACACTGTGAAACACCCATACACACCTGGCAGGACCCTGATACACTGTGAAAACCCCATACACACCTGGCAGGATCCTGATAAACTGTGAAAACCCGATACACACCTGGCAGGATCCTGCTAAACTGTGAAAACCCCATACACACCTGGCAGGATCCTGATCCACTGTGAAAACCCCATACACACCTGGCAGGATCCTGATACACTGTGAAAGCCCCATACACACCTGGCAGGAACCTGATATACTATGAAACCCCCTAACACACCTGGCAGGATCCTGATAAACTATGAAGCCCCCATACATACCTGGCAGGATCCTGATACACTGTGAAAACCCCATACACACCTGGCAGGATCCTGATAAAATATGAAACCCGTATACACACCTGGCAGGACCCTGTTACACTGTGAAAACCCCATGCACACCTGGCAGGATCCTGATAAACTGTGAAACCCCCATAAACACCTGGCAGGATCCTGCTAAACTGTGAAAACACCATACACAACTGGCAGGATCCTGATCAAATGTGAAAACCCCATACACACCTGGCAGGATCCTGATCCACTGTGAAAACCCCATACACACCTGGCAGGATCCTGATAAACTATGAAACCCCCAAACACACCTGGCAGAATCCTGATAAACTATGAAACCCCCATACACACCTGGCAGGATCCTGATACACTGTGAAAAACCCATACACAACTGGCAGAATGCTGATAAACTATGAAACCTGCATACACACCTGACAGTTTCCTGATAAACTATGATACCCCCATACACACCTGGCAGGATCCTGATAAACTGTGAAAACCCCACACACACCTGACAGGATCCTGATCCACTGTGAAAACCCCATACACACCTGGCAGGATCCTTATACACAGTGAAATCCCCATACACATCTGGCAGGATCCTGATAAACTATGAAACCCCCATACACACCAGCAGGATCCTGATAAACTGTGTAAACCCCAGACACACCTGGCAGGATCCTGATAAACTATGAAACCCCCATACACACCTGGTAGGATCCTGATAAACTGTGAAACCCCCATGCACACCTGGCAGGATCCTGATAAACTGTGAAAACCCATACACACCTGGCAGGATCCTGATAAACTGTGAAATCCCCATACACAACTGGCAGGATCCTGATAAACTGTGAAAACCCCATCCACACCTGGCAGGATCCTGATCCACCGTGAAAAACCCGTACGCACCTGGCAGGATCCTGATACACTGTTAAAATCCCATACACATCTGGCAGGATACTGATCCACTGTGAAAACCCCATACACACCTGGCAGGATCCTGATACACTGTGAAAACCCCATACACACCTGGCAGGATCCTGATAATCTATGAAACCCCCATACACACCTGGCAGAATCCTGATAAACTACGAAACCCCCACAGACACCTGGCAGGATCCTGATACACTGTGAAAACCCCATACACACCTGGCCGGATCCTGATAAACTATGAAACCTTCATACACAACTGGCAGTTTGCTGATAAACTATGATACCCCCATACACATCTGGCAGGATCCTGATAAACTGTGAAAACACCAAGGACACCTGGCAGGATCCTGATCCACTGTGAAAACCCCATACACACCTAGCAGGCTTCTTATACACTGTGAAAACCCCATACACACCTGGCAGGATCCTGATAAACTATGAAACACCCATACACAACTGGCAGGATACTGATAAACTGTGAAAACCACAGACACACCTGGCAGGATCCTGATAAACTGTGAGAACCCCATACACACCTGGCAGGATCCTGCTAAACTGTAAAACCCCCATGCACACCTGGCAGGATCCTGATAAACTCTGAAAACCCCATACACACCTGGCAGGATCCTGATCCACTGGTAAAACCCCATACACACCTGGCAGGATCCTGATAAACTGTGAAAACCCCATACACACCTGGCAGGATCCTGATAAACTATGAAAGCCCCATACACACCCGGCAGGATCCTGATAAACTGTGAAATTCCCAGACACACCTGGCAGGATCCTGATAATCTGTGAAAACCCCATACACTCCTGGCAGGATCTTGATACACTGTGAAACCCCATGCACACCTGGCAGGATCCTGATAAACTGTGAAAACCCATACATACCTTACAGGATCCTGATAAACTGTGAAAACCCCATACACACCTGGCAGGAGCCTGATACACTGTGAAACACCCATACACACCTGGCAGGAACCTGATACACTGTGAAAACCCCATACACTCCTGGCAGGATCCTGATAAACTGTGAAAACCCATACACACCTTACAGGATCCTGATAAACTGTGAAATCCCCATACACACTTGGCAGGATCCTGATAAACTGTGAAACCCCCATACTCACCTGACAGGATCCTGATAAACTGTGAAAACCCCATACTCACCTGGCAGGATCCTGATAAACTGTGAAAACCCATAGACACCTGGCAGGATCCTGATAAACTGTGAAATACCCATACACACATGGCAGGATCCAGATAAACTGTGAAAACCCCATACACACCTGGCAGGATCCTGATAAACTGTGAAACCCCCATACAGACCTTGCAGGATCCTGATAATCTGTGAAAACCCCATACTCAATAGGCAGGAACCTGATACACTGTGAAAACCCCATACTCACCTGGCAGGATCCTGATACACTGTGAAAACCCCATACACACCTGGCAGGATCCTGATAAACTATGAAACCTTCATACACAACTGGCAGTTTGCTGATAAACTATGATACCCCCATACACATCTGGCAGGATCCTGATAAACTGTGAAAACACCAAAGACACCTGGCAGGATCCTGATCCACTGTGAAAACCCCATACACACCTAGCAGGCTTCTTATACACTGTGAAAACCCCATACACACCTGGCAGGATCCTGATAAACTATGAAACACCCATACACAACTGGCAGGATACTGATAAACTGTGAAAACCACAGACACACCTGGCAGGATCCTGATAAACTGTGAGAACCCCATACACACCTGGCAGGATCCTGCTAAACTGTAAAACACCCATGCACACCTGGCAGGATCCTGATAAACTCTGAAAACCCCATACACACCTGGCAGGATCCTGATCCACTGGTAAAACCCCATACACACCTGGCAGGATCCTGATAAACTGTGAAAACCCCATACACACCTAGCAGGATCCTGATAAACTATGAAAGCCCCATACACACCCGGCAGGATCCTGATAAACTGTGAAATTCCCAGACACACCTGGCAGGATCCTGATAATCTGTGAAAACCCCATACACTACTGGCAGGATCTTGATACACTGTGAAACCCCATGCACACCTGGCAGGATCCTGATAAACTGTGAAAACCCATACACACCTTACAGGATCCTGCTAAACTGTGGAAACCCCATACACACCTGGCAGGACCTTGATCCACTGTGAAAAACCCATACAAACCTGGCAGGATCCTGATACACTGTGAAAACCCCATGCACACCTGGCAGGATCCTGATCCACTGTGAAAACCCCATACACACCTTGCAGGATCCTGAGACACTATGAAAACCCCATACACACCTGGCAGGATCCTGATAAAATATGAAACCCGTGTACACACCTGGCAGGACCCTGATACACTGTGAAAACCCCATACACACTTGGCAGGATCCTGATAAACTGTGAAACCCCCATACACACCTGGCAGGATCCTGTTAAACTGTGAAAACCCCATACTCACCTGGCAGGATCCTGATAAACTGTGAAACCCCCATGCACACCTGGCAGGATCCTGACAAACTGTGAAAATCCATAGACTCCTGGCAGGATCCTGATAAAATGTGAAAACCCTATACACACCTGGCAGGATCCTGATAAACTGTGAAACCCCCATACAGAGCTTTCAGGACCCTGATAAACTGTGAAAACCCCATACTAAACAGGCAGGACTCTGACACACTGTGAAAACCCCATACTCACCAGGCAGGACCCTGATACACTGTGAAACACCCATACACACCTGGCAGGACCCTGATACACAGAGAAAACCCCATACACACCTGGCAGGATCCTGATAAACTGTGAAACCCCCATACACACCTGGCAGGATCCTGCGAAACTGTGAAAACCCCATACACACCTGGCAGGATCCTGATCCACTGTGAAAACCCCATACACACCTGGCATGATGCTGATACACTGTGAAAACCCCATACACACCTGGCAGGATCCTGATCCAATGTGAAAACCCCATACACACCTGGCAGGATCCTGATATACTGTGAAAATCCCATACACACCTGGCAGGATCCTGATACACTATGAAACCCCCATACACACCTGGCAGGATCCTGATAAACTATGAAACCCCCATACATACCTGGCAGGAACCTGATACACTGTGAAAACCCCATAACACCTGGCAGGATCCTGATAAACTATGAAACCCGTATACACACCGTGCAGGACCCTGATACACTGTGAAAACCCCATGCACACCTGGCAGGATCCTGATAAACTGTGAAACCCCCATACACACCTGGCAGGATCCTACTAAACTATGAAAAACCCATACACACCTGGCAGGATCCTGATCCACTGTGAAAACCCCATACACACCTGGCAGGATCCTGATACACTGTGAAAACCCCATACACACCTGGCAGGATCCTGATCCACTGTGAAAACCCCATACACACCTGGCAGGTTCCTGATACACTGTGAAAACCCCATACACACTTTGCAGGATCCTGATAAACTATGAAACCCCCTTACACACCTGGCAGAATCCTGATAAACTATGAAACCCCCATACATACCTGGAAGGATCCTGATACACTGTGAAAACCCCATAAACACCTGGCAGGATCCTGATAAACTATGAAACCTACATACACACCTGGCAGTTTCCTGATAAACTATGATACCCCCATACAGACCTGGCAGGATCCTGATAAACTGTGTAAACCCCATACACACCTGGCAGGATCCTGATCCAAAGTGAAAACCCCATACACACCTGGCAGGATCTTGATAAACTGTGAAACCCCCATACACACCTGGCCGGATCCTGCTAAACTGTGAAAACCCCATAAACACCTGGCAGGATCCTGATCCACTGTGAAAAACCCATACAAACCTGGCAGGATCCTGATACACTGTGAAAACCCCATACACAACTGGCAGGATCCTGATCCACTGTGAAAACCCCATATACACCTTGCAGGATCCTGATACGCTATGAAAACCCCATACACACCTGGCAGGATCCTGATAAAATAAGAAACCCGTGTACACACCTGGCAGGACCCTGATACACTGTGAAAACCCCATACACACTTGGCAGGATCCTGATAAACTGTGAAACCCCCATACACACCTGACAGGATCCTGATAAACTGTGAAAACCCCATACTCACCTGGCAGGATCCTGATAAACTGTGAAAACCCATAGACACCTGGCAGGATCCTGATAAACTGTGAAATACCCATACACACATGGCAGGATCCAGATAAACTGTGAAAACCCCATACACACCTGGCAGGATCCTGATAAACTGTGAAACCCCCATACAGATCTTGCAGGATCCTGATAATCTGTGAAAACCCCATACTCAACAGGCAGGAACCTGATACACTGTGAAAACCCCATACTCACCTGGCAGGACCCTGATACACTGTGAAACACCCATACACACCTGGCAGGACCCTGATGCACTGTGAAAACCCCAAACACACCTGGCAGGATCCTGATAAACTGTGAAACCCCCATACACACCTGGCAGGATCCTGCTAAACTGTGAAAATCCCATACACACCTGGCAGGATCCTGATCCACTGTGAAAACCCCATACACACCTGGCATGATCCTGATACACTGTGAAAACCCCATACACACCTGGCAGGACCCTGATCCACTGTGAAAACCCCATACACACCTGGCAGGATCCTGATACACTGTGAAAACCCCATACACACCTGGAAGGATCCTGATACACTATGAAACCCCCATACACACCTGGCAGGATCCTGATAAACTATGAAACCCCCATACATACCTGGCAGGAACCTGATACAATGTGAAAACCCCATACACACCTGGCAGGATCCTGATAAACTATGAAACCCGTATACACACCGGGCAGGACCCTGATACACTGTGAAAACCCCATGCACACCTGTTTGGATCCTGATAAACTGTGAAACCCCCATACACACCTGGCAGGATCCTACTAAACTGTGAAAAACCCATACACACCTGGCATGATCCTGATCCACTGTGAAAACCCCATACACACCTGGCAGGATCCTGATACACTGTGAAAACTCCATACACACCTGGCAGGATCCTGATCCACTGTGAAAACCCCATACACACCTGGCAGGTTCCTGATACACTGTGAAAACCCCATACACACCTGGCAGGATCCTGATAAACTATGAAACCCCCTTACACACCTGGCAGAATCCCGATAAACTATGAAACCCCCATACACACCTGGAAGGATCCTGATACACTGTGAAAACCCCATACACACCTGGCAGGATCCTGATAAACTATGAAACCTTCATACACACCTGGCAGTTTCCTGAGAAACTGTGAAACCCCCATACACACCTGGCCGGATCCTGCTAAACTGTGAAAACCCCATAAACACCTGGCAGGATCCTGATCCACTGTGAAAAACCCATACAAACCTGGCAGGATCCTGATACACTGTGAAAACCCCATACACAACTGGCAGGATCCTGATCCACTGTGAAAACCCCATATACACCTTGCAGGATCCTGATACGCTATGAAAACCCCATACACACCTGGCAGGATCCTGATAAAATAAGAAACCCGTGTACACACCTGGCAGGACCCTGATACACTGTGAAAACCCCATACACACTTGGCAGGATCCTGATAAACTGTGAAACCCCCATACACACCTGACAGGATCCTGATAAACTGTGAAAACCCCATACTCACCTGCCAGGATCCTGATAAACTATGAAAACCCATAGACACCTGGCAGGATCCTGATAATCTGTGAAATACCCATACACACATGGCAGGATCCTGATACACTGTGAAAACTCCATACACACCTGGCAGGATCCTGATCCACTGTGAAAACCCCATACACACCTGGCAGGTTCCTGATACACTGTGAAAACCCCATACACACCTGGCAGAATCCTGATAAACTATGAAACCCCCATACACACCTGGAAGGATCCTGATACACTGTGAAAACCCCATACACACCTGGCAGGATCCTGATAAACTATGAAACCTTCATACACACCTGGCAGTTTCCTGATAAACTATGATACCCCCATACAGACCTGGCAGGATCCTGATAAACTGTGTAAACCCCATACACACCTGGCAGGATCCTGATCCACAGTGAAAACCCCATACACACCTGGCAGGATCTTGATAAACTGTGAAACCCCCATACACACCTGGCCGGATCCTGCTAAACTGTGAAAACCCCATAAACACCTGGCAGGATCCTGATCCACTGTGAAAAACCCATACAAACCTGGCAGGATCCTGATACACTGTGAAAACCCCATACACAACTGGCAGGATCCTGATCCACTGTGAAAACCCCATATACACCTTGCAGGATCCTGATACGCTATGAAAACCCCATACACACCTGGCAGGATCCTGATAAAATAAGATACCCGTGTACACACCTGGCAGGACCCTGATACACTGTGAAAACCCCATACACACTTGGCAGGATCCTGATAAACTGTGAAACCCCCATACACACCTGACAGGATCCTGATAAACTGTGAAAACCCCATACTCACCTGGCAGGATCCTGATAAACTGTGAAAACCCATAGACACCTGGCAGGATCCTGATAAACTGTGAAATACCCATACACACATGGCAGGATCCAGATAAACTGTGAAAACCCCATACACACCTGGCAGGATCCTGATAAACTGTGAAACCCCCATACAGACCTTGCAGGATCCTGATAATCTGTGAAAACCCCATACTCAACAGGCAGGAACCTGATACACTGTGAAAACCCCATACTCACCTGGCAGGACCCTGATACACTGTGAAACACCCATACACACCTGGCAGGACCCGGATGCACTGTGAAAACCCCAAACACACCTGGCAGGATCCTGATAAACTGTGAAACCCCCTTACACACCTGGCAGGATCCTGCTAAACTGTGAAAATCCCATACACACCTGGCAGGATCCTGATCCACTGTGAAAACACCATACACACCTGGCATGATCCTGATAAACTGTGAAAACCCCATACACACCTGGCAGGACCCTGATCCACTGTGAAAACCCCATACACACCTGGCAGGATCCTGATACACTGTGAAAACCCCATACACACCTGGCAGGATCCTGATAGACTGCGAAAATCCCATACACACCTGGCAGGATCCTGATCCACTGTGAAAACACCATACACACCTGGCATGATCCTGATAAACTGTGAAAACCCCATACACACCTGGCAGGACCCTGATCCACTGTGAAAACCCCATACACACCTGGCAGGATCCTGATACACTGTGAAAACCCCATATACACCTGGCAGGATCCTGATACACTATGAAACGCCCATACACACCTGGCAGGATCCTGATAAACTGTGAAAACCCCATACACACCTGGCAGGATCCTGATAAACTATGAAACCCGTATACACACCGGGCAGGACCATGATACACTGTGAAAACCCCATGCACACCTGGCAGAATCCTGATAAACTGTGAAACCCCCATACACACCTGGCAGGATCCTGCGAAACTGTGAAAAACCCATACACACCTGGCAGGATCCTGATCCAATGTGAAAACCCCATACACACCTGGCAGGATCCTGATAGACTGCGAAAACCCCATACACACCTGGCAGGATCCTGATAAACTATGAAACCCCCATACACACCTGGCAGAATCCTGATAAACTATGAAACCCCCATACACACCTGGCAGGATCCTGAATCACTGTGAAAACCCCATACACACCTGGCAGGATCCTGATAAACTATGAAACCCGTATACACACATGGCAGGTTCCTGATACACTGTGAAAACCCCATACACACCAGGCAGGACATTGATCCACTGTGAAACCCCCAAACACACCTGGCAGGATCCTGATACACTGTGAAACCCCCATACACACCTGGCAGGATCCTGATCAACTGTGAAACCCCCATGCACACCTGGCAGGATCCTGATCCACTGTGAAAACCCCATAGACACCTGGCAGGATACTGATACACTGTGAAACCCAAATACACACCTGGCAGGATCCTGATACACTGTGGAACCCCCATACACAACTGGCAGGATCCTGACACACTGTGAAAACCCCATACGCACCTGGCAGGATCCTGATACACTGTGAAACCCCCATACATACCTGGCAGGATCCTGATACACTGTGAAAACCAAATACACACCTGGCAGGATCCTGATAAGCTGCGAAAACCCCATACACACCTGGCAGGATCCTGCTAAACTGTGAAACCCCCATACACACCTGGCAGGATCCTGATCCACCGTGAAAACCCCGTACACACCTGGCAGGATACTGATACACTGTGAAAACCCCATACACACCTGGCAGGATCCTGATCCACTGTGGAAACCCCATACACACCTGGCAGGATCCTGATACACTGTGAAAAACCCATACTAACCTGGCACTTTCCTGATAAACTATGAAACCCCCATACACACCTGGCAGGATCCTGATACACTGTGAAAACCCCATACACACCTGGCAGGATCCTGATAAACTATGAAACCCGTATACACACCTGGCAGGATCCTGATACACTGTGAAAACCCCATACACACCTGGCAGGACATTGATCCACTGTGAAACCCCCAAACACACCTGGCAGGATCCTGATACACTGTGAAAACCCCATACACACCTGGCAGGATCCTGATCAACTGTGAAACACCCATGCACACCTGGCAGGATCCTGATCCACTGTGAAAACCCCATAGACACCTGGCAGGATACTGATACACTGTGAAACCCAAATACACACCTGGCAGGATCCTGATACACTGTGGAACCCACATACACACCTGGCAGGATCCTGACACACTGTGAAAACCCCATACGCAGCTGGCAGGATCCTGATACACTGTGAAACCCCCATACATACCTGGCAGGATACTGATGCACTGTGAAAACCACATACACACCTGGCAGGATCCTGATAAGCTGCGAAAACCCCAAACACACCTGGCAGGATCCTCAAAAACGATGAAACCCCCATACACACCTGGCAGAATCCTGATAAACTGTGATAACCCCATACACACCTGGCAGGACATTGATCCACTGTGAAACCCCCAAACACACCTGGCAGTATCCTGATACACTGTGAAACCCTCATACAGACCTTGCAGGATCCTGATAATCTGTGAAAACCCCATACTCAACAGGCAGGAACCTGATACACTGTGAAAACCCCATACTCACCTGGCAGGACCCTGATACACTGTGAAACACCCATACACACCTGGCAGGACCCTGATGCACTGTGAAAACCCCAAGCACACCTGGCAGGATCCTGATAAACTGTGAAACCCCCATACACACCTGGCAGGATCCTGCTAAACTGTGAAAATCCCATACACACCTGGCAGGATCCTGATCCACTGTGAAAACCCCATACACACCTGGCATGATCCTGATACACTGTGAAAACCCCATACACACCTGGCAGGACCCTGATCCACTGTGAAAACCCCATACACACCTGGCAGGATCCTGATACACTGTGAAAACCCCATACACACCTGGCAGGATCCTGATACACTATGAAACCCCCATACACACCTGGCAGGATCCTGATAAACTATGAAACCCCCATACATACCTGGCAGGAACCTGATACAATGTGAAAACCCCATACACACCTGGCAGGATCCTGATAAACTATGAAACCCGTATACACACCGGGCAGGACCCTGATACACTGTGAAAACCCCATGCACACCTGGCAGGATCCTGATAAACTGTGAAACCCCCATACACACCTGGCAGGATCCTACTAAACTGTGAAAAACCCATACACACCTGGCAGGATCCTGATCCACTGTGAAAACCCCATACACACCTGGCAGGATCCTGATACAATGTGAAAACCCCATACACACCTGGCAGGATCCTGATCCACTGTGAAAACCCCATACACACCTGGCAGGTTCCTGATACACTGTGAAAACCCCATACACACCTGGCAGGATCCTGATAAACTATGAAACCCCCTTACACACCTGGCAGAATCCCGATAAACTATGAAACCCCCATACACACCTGGAAGGATCCTGATACACTGTGAAAACCCCATACACACCTGGCAGGATCCTGATAAACTATGAAACCTTCATACACACCTGGCAGTTTCCTGATAAACTATGATACCCCCATACAGACCTGGCAGGATCCTGATCCACAGTGAAAACCCCATACACACCTGGCAGGATCTTGATAAACTGTGAAACCCCCATACACACCTGGCCGGATCCTGCTAAACTGTGAAAACCCCATAAACACCTGGCAGGATCCTGATCCACTGTGAAAACCCCATATACACCTTGCAGGATCCTGATACGCTATGAAAACCCCATACACACCTGGCAGGATCCTGATAAAATAAGAAACCCGTGTACACACCTGGCAGGACCCTGATACACTGTGAAAACCCCATACACACTTGGCAGGATCCTGATAAACTGTGAAACCCCCATACACACCTGACAGGATCCTGATCCACTGTGAAAACTCCATAGACACCTGGCAGGATACTGATACACTGTGAAACCCAAATACACACCTGGCAGGATCCTGATACACTGTGGAACCCCCATACACACCTGGCAGGATCCTGACACACTGTGAAAACCCCATACCCACCTGGCAGGATCCTGATACACTGTGAAACCCCCATACATACCTGGCAGGATCCTGATACACTGTGAAAACCACATACACACCTGGCAGGATCCTGATAAGCTGCGAAAACCCCAAACACACCTGGCAGGATCCTCAAAAACGATGAAACCCCCATACACACCTGGCAGTATCCTGATAAACTGTGAAAACCCCATACACACCTGGCAGGACATTGATCCACTGTGAAACCCCCAAACACACCTGGCAGTATCCTGATACACTGTGAAACCCCCATACAGACCTTGCAGGATCCTGATAATCTGTGAAAACCCCATACTCAACAGGCAGGAACCTGATACACTGTGAAAACCCCATACTCACCTGGCAGGACCCTGATACACTGTGAAACACCCATACACACCTGGCAGGACCCTGATGCACTGTGAAAACCCCATACACACCTGGCAGGATCCTGATAAACTGTGAAACCCCCATACACACCTGGCAGGATCCTGCTAAACTGTGAAAATCCCATACACACCTGGCAGGATCCTGATCCACTGTGAAAACCCCATACACACCTGGCATGATCCTGATACACTGTGAAAACCCCATACACACCTGGCAGGACCCTGATCCACTGTGAAAACCCCATACACACCTGGCAGGATCCTGATACACTGTGAAAACCCCATACACACCTGGCAGGATCCTGATACACTATGAAACCCCCATACACACCTGGCAGGATCCTGATAAACTATGAAACCCCCATACATACCTGGCAGGAACCTGATACACTGTGAAAACCCCATACACACCTGGCAGGATCCTGATAAACTATGATACGCGTATACACACCGGGCAGGACCCTGATACACTGTGAAAACCCCATGCACTCCTGGCAGGATCCTGATAAACTGTGAAACACCCATACACACCTGGCAGGATCCTACTAAACTGTGAAAAACCCATACACACCTGGCAGGATCCTGATCCACTGTGAAAACCCCATACACACCTGGCAGGATCCTGATACACTGTGAAAACCCCATACACACCTGGCAGGATCCTGATCCACTGTGAAAACCCCATACACACCTGGCAGGTTCCTGATACACTGTGAAAACCCCATACACACCTGGCAGGATCCTGATAAACTATGAAACCCCCTTACACACCTGGCAGAATCCTGATAAACTATGAAACCCCCATACACACCTGGAAGGATCCTGATACACTGTGAAAACCCCATACACACCTGGCAGGATCCTGATAAACTATGAAACCTTCATACACACCTGGCAGTTTCCTGATAAACTATGATACCCCCATACAGACCTGGCAGGATCCTGATAAACTGTGTAAACCCCATACACACCTGGCAGGATCCTGATCCACAGTGAAAACCCCATACACACCTGGCAGGATCTTGATAAACTGTGAAACCCCCATACACACCTGGCCGGATCCTGCTAAACTGTGAAAACCCCATAAACACCTGGCAGGATCCTGATCCACTGTGAAAAATCCATACAAACCTGGCAGGATCCTGATACACTGTGAAAACCCCATACACAACTGGCAGGATCCTGATCCACTGTGAAAACCCCATATACACCTTGCAGGATCCTGATACGCTATGAAAACCCCATACACACCTGGCAGGATCCTGAAAAAATAAGAAACCCGTGTACACACCTGGCAGGACCCTGATACACTGTGAAAACCCCATACACACTTGGCAGGATCCTGATAAACTGTGAAACCCCCATACACACCTGACAGGATCCTGATCCACTGTGAAAACCCCATAGACACCTGGCAGGATACTGATACACTGTGAAACCCAAATACACACCTGGCAGGATCCTGATACACTGTGGAACCCCCATACACACCTGGCAGGATCCTGACACACTGTGAAAACCCCATACGCACCTGGCAGGATCCTGATACACTGTGAAACCCCCATACATACCTGGCAGGATCCTGATACACTGTGAAAACCACATACACACCTGGCAGGATCCTGATAAGCTGCGAAAACCCCAAACACACCTGGCAGGATCCTCAAAAACGATGAAACCCCCATACACACCTGGCAGTATCCTGATAAACTGTGAAAATCCCATACACACCTGGCAGGACATTGATCCACTGTGAAACCCCCAAACACACGTGGCAGTATCCTGATACACTGTGAAACCCCCATACAGACCTTGCAGGATCCTGATAATCTGTGAAAACCCCATACTCAACAGGCAGGAACCTGATACACTGTGAAAACCCCATACTCACCTGGCAGGACCCTGATACACTGTGAAACACCCATACACACCTGGCAGGACCCTGATGCACTGTGAAAGCCCCAAACACACCTGGCAGGATCCTGATAAACTGTGAAACCCCCATACACACCTGGCAGGATCCTGCTAAACTGTGAAAATCCCATACACACCTGGCAGGATCCTGATCCACTGTGAAAACCCCATACACACCTGGCAGGATCCTGATACACTATGAAACCCCCATACACACCTGGCAGGATCCTGATAAACTATGAAACCCCCATACATACCTGGCAGGAACCTGATACACTGTGAAAACCCCATACACACCTGGCAGGATCCTGATAAACTATGAAACGCGTATACACACCGGGCAGGACCCTGATACACTGTGAAAACCCCATGCACACCTGGCAGGATCCTGATAAACTATGAAACCCCCTTACACACCTGGCAGAATCCTGATAAACTATGAAACCCCCATACACACCTGGAAGGATCCTGATACACTGTGAAAACCCCATACACACCTGGCAGGATCCTGATAAACTATGAAACCTTCATACACACCTGGCAGTTTCCTGATAAACTGTGAAACCCCCATACACACCTGACAGGATCCTGATCCACTGTGAAAACCCCATAGACACCTGGCAGGATACTGATACACTGTGAAACCCAAATACACACCTGGCAGGATCCTGATACACTGTGGAACCCCCATACACACCTGGCAGGATCCTGACACACTGTGAAAACCCCATACGCACCTGGCAGGATCCTGATACACTGTGAAACACCCATACATACCTGGCAGGATCCTGATACACTGTGAAAACCACATACACACCTGGCATGATCCTGATACACTGTGAAAACCCCATACACACCTGGCAGGACACTGATCCACTGTGAAAACCCCATACACACCTGGCAGGATCCTGATACACTGTGAAAACCCCATACACACCTGGCAGGATCCTGATACACTATGAAACCCCCATACACACCTGGCAGGATCCTGATAAACTATGAAACCCCCATACATACCTGGCAGGAACCTGATACACTGTGAAAACCCCATACACACCTGGCAGGATCCTGATACACTGTGAAAACCCCATAGACACCTGGCAGGATACTGATACACTGTGAAACCCAAATACACACCTGGCAGGATCCTGATACACTGTGGAACCCCCATACACACCTGGCAGGATCCTGACACACTGTGAAAACCCCATACGCACCTGGCAGGATCCTGATACACTGTGAAACACCCATACATACCTGGCAGGATCCTGATACACTGTGAAAACCACATACACACCTGGCAGGATCCTGATAAGCTGCGAAAACCCCAAACACACCTGGCAGGATCCTCAAAAACGATGAAACCCCCATACACACCTGGCAGAATCCTGATAAACTGTGAAAACCCCATACACACCTGGCAGGACATTGATCCACTGTGAAACCCCCAAACACACCTGGCAGTATCCTGATACACAGTGAAACCCCCATACAGACCTTGCAGGATCCTGATAATCTCTAAAAACCCCATACTCAACAGGCAGGAACCTGATACACTGTGAAAACCCCATACTCACCTGGCAGGACCCTGATACACTGTGAAACACCCATACACACCTGGCAGGACCCTGATGCACTGTGAAAACCCCAAACACACCTGGCAGGATCCTGCTAAACTGTGAAAATCCCATACACACCTGGCAGGATCCTGATCCACTGTGAAAACCCCATACACACCTGGCATGATCCTGATACACTGTGAAAACCCCATACACACCTGGCAGGACCCTGATCCACTGTGAAAACCCCATACACACCTGGCAGGATCCTGATACACTGTGAAAACCCCATACACACCTGGCAGGATCCTGATACACTATGAAACCCCCATACACACCTGGCAGGATCCTGATAAACTATGAAACCCCCATACATACCTGGCAGGAACCTGATACACTGTGAAAACCCCATACACACCTGGCAGGATCCTGATAAACTATGAAACGCGTATACACACCGGGCAGGACCCTGATACACTGTGAAAACCCCATGCACACCTGGCAGGATTCTGATAAACTGTGAAACCCCCATACACACCTGGCAGGATCCTACTAAACTGTGAAAAACCCATACACACCTGGCAGGATCCTGATCCACTGTGAAAACCCCATACACACCTGGCAGGATCCTGATACACTGTGAAAACCCCATACACACCTGGCAGGATCCTGATCCACTGTGAAAACCCCATACACACCTGGCAGGTTCCTGATACACTGTGAAAACCCCATACACACCTGGCAGGATCCTGATAAACTATGAAACCCCCTTACACACCTGGCAGAATCCTGATAAACTATGAAACCCCCATACACACCTGGAAGGATCCTGATACACTGTGAAAACCCCATACACACCTGGCAGGATCCTGATAAACTATGAAACCCCCATACACACCTGGCAGAATCCTGATAAACTGTGAAAACCCCATACACACCTGGCAGGACATTGATCCACTGTGTAACCCCCAAACACACCTGGCAGTATCCTGATACACTGTGAAACCCCCATACAGACCTTGCAGGATCCTGATAATCTGTAAAAACCCCATACTCAACAGGCAGGAACCTGATACACTGTGAACACCCCATACTCACCTGGCAGGACCCTGATACACTGTGAAACACCCATACACACCTGGCAGGACCCTGATGCACTGTGAAAACCCCAAACACACCTGGCAGGATCCTGATAAACTGTGAAACCCCCATACACACCTGGCAGGATCCTGCTAAACTGTGAAAATCCCATACACACCTGGCAGGATCCTGATCCACTGTGAAAACCCCATACACACCTGGCATGATCCTGATACACTGTGAAAACCCCATACACACCTGGCAGGACCCTGATCCACTGTGAAAACCCCATACACACCTGGCAGGATCCTGATACACTGTGAAAACCCCATACACACCTGGCAGGATCCTGATACACTATGAAACCCCCATACACACCTGGCAGGATCCTGATAAACTATGAAACCCCCATACATACCTGGCAGGAACCTGATACACTGTGAAAACCCCATACACACCTGGCAGGATCCTGATAAACTATGAAACGTGTATACACACCGGGCAGGACCCTGATACACTGTGAAAACCCCATGCACACCTGGCAGGATCCTGATAAACTGTGAAACCCCCATACACACCTGGCAGGATCCTACTAAACTGTGAAAAACCCATACACACCTGGCAGGATCCTGATCCACTGTGAAAACCCCATACACACCTGGCAGGATCCTGATACACTGTGAAAACCCCATACACACCTGGCAGGATCCTGATCCACTGTGAAAACCCCATACACACCTGGCAGGTTCCTGATACACTGTGAAAACCCCATACACATCTGGCAGGATCCTGATAAACTATGAAACCCCGTTACACACCTGGCAGAATCCTGATAAACTATGAAACCCCCATACACACCTGGAAGGATCCTGATACACTGTGAAAACCCCATACACACCTGGCAGGATCCTGATAAACTATGAAACCTTCATACACACCTGGCAGTTTCCTGATAAACTATGATACCCCCATACAGACCTGGCAGGATCCTGATAAACTGTGTAAACCCCATACACACCTGGCAGGATCCTGATCCACAGTGAAAACCCCATACACACCTGGCAGGATCTTGATAAACTGTGAAACCCCCATACACACCTGGCCGGATCCTGCTAAACTGTGAAAACCCCATAAACACCTGGCAGGATCGTGATCCACTGTGAAAAACCCATACAAACCTGGCAGGATCCTGATACACTGTGAAAACCCCATACACAACTGGCAGGATCCTGATCCACTGTGAAAACCCCATATACACCTTGCAGGATCCTGATACGCTATGAAAACCCCATACACACCTGGCATGATCCCGATAAAATAAGAAACCCGTGTACACACCTGGCAGGACCCTGATACACTGTGAAAACCCCATACACACTTGGCAGGATCCTGATAAACTGTGAAACCCCCATACACACCTGACAGGATCCTGATAAACTGTGAAAACCCCATACTCACCTGGCAGGATCCTGATAAACTGTGAAAACCCATAGACACCTGGCAGGATCCTGATAAACTGTGAAATACCCATACACACATGGCAGGATCCAGATAAACTGTGAAAACCCCATACACACCTGGCAGGATCCTGATAAACTGTGAAACCCCCATACAGACCTTGCAGGATCCTGATAATCTGTGAAAACCCCATACTCAACAGGCAGGAACCTGATACACTGTGAAAACCCCATACTCACCTGGCAGGACCCTGATACACTGTGAAACACCCATACACACCTGGCAGGACCCTGATGCACTGTGAAAACCCCAAACACACCTGGCAGGATCCTGATAAACTGTGAAACCCCCATACACACCTGGCAGGATCCTGCTAAACTGTGAAAATCCCATACACACCTGGCAGGATCCTGATCCACTGTGAAAACCCTATACAAACCTGGCATGATCCTGATACACTGTGAAAACCCCATACACACCTGGCAGGACCCTGATCCACTGTGAAAACCCCATACACACCTGGCAGGATCCTGATACACTGTGAAAACCCCATATACACCTGGCAGGATCCTGATACACTATGAAACGCCCATACACACCTGGCAGGATCCTGATAATCTATGAAACCCCCATACATAACTGGCAGGATCCTGATACACTGTGAAAACCCCATACACACCTGGCAGAATCCTGATAAACTATGAAACCCGTATACACACCGGGCAGGACCCTGATACACTGTGAAAACCCCATGCACACCTGGCAGAATCCTGATAAACTGTGAAACCCCCATACACACCTGGCAGGATCCTGCGAAACTGTGAAAAACCCATACACACCTGGCAGGATCCTGATCCAATGTGAAAACCCCATACACACCTGGCAGGATCCTGATAGACTGCGAAAACCCCATACACACCTGGCAGGATCCTGATAAACTATGAAACCCCCATACACACCTGGCAGAATCCTGATAAACTATGAAACCCCCATACACACCTGGCAGGATCCTGAATCACTGTGAAAACCCCATACACACCTGGCAGGATCCTGATAAACTATGAAACCCGTATACACACCTGGCAGGATCCTGATACACTGTGAAAACCCCATACACACTAGGCAGGACATTGATCCACTGTGAAACCCCCAAACACACCTGGCAGGATCCTGATACACTGTGAAACCCCCATACACACCTGGCAGGATCCTGATCAACTGTGAAACCCCCATGCACACCTGGCAGGATCCTGATCCACTGTGAAAACCCCATAGACACCTGGCAGGATACTGATACACTGTGAAACCCAAATGCACACCTGGCAGGATCCTGATACACTGTGGAACCCCCATACACAACTGGCAGGATCCTGACACACTGTGAAAACCCCATACGCACCTGGCAGGATCCTGATACACTGTGAAAACCCCATACATACCTGGCAGGATCCTGATACACTGTGAAAACCAAATACACACCTGGCAGGATCCTGATAAGCTGCGAAAACCCCATACACACCTGGCAGGATCCTGCTAAACTGTGAAAACCCCATACACACCTGGCAGGATCCTGGTCCACCGTGAAAACCCCGTACACACCTGGCAGGATACTGATACACTGTGAAAACCCCATACACACCTGGCAGGATCCTGATCCACTGTGGAAACCCCATACACACCTGGCAGGATCCTGATACACTGTGAAAAACCCATACTAACCTGGCACTTTCCTGATAAACTATGAAACCCCCATACACACCTGGCAGGATCCTGATACACTGTGAAAACCCCATACACACCTGGCAGGATCCTGATAAACTATGAAACCCGTATACACACCTGGCAGGATCCTGATACACTGTGAAAACCCCATACACACCTGGCAGGACATTGATCCACTGTGAAACCCCCAAACACACCTGGCAGGATCCTGATACACTGTGAAAACCCCATACACACCTGGCAGGATCCTGATCAACTGTGAAACCCCCATGCACACCTGGCAGGATCCTGATCCACTGTGAAAACCCCATAGACACCTGGCAGGATACTGATACACTGTGAAACCCAAATACACACCTGGCAGGATCCTGATACACTGAGGAACCCCCATACACACCTGGCAGGATCCTGACACACTGTGAAAACCCCATACGCACCTGGCAGGATCCTGATACACTGTGAAACCCCCATACATACCTGGCAGGATCCTGATACACTGTGAAAACCACATACACACCTGGCAGGATCCTGATAAGCTGCGAAAACCCCAAACACACCTGGCAGGATCCTCAGAAACGATGAAACCCCCACACACATGGCAGAATCCTGATAAACTGTGAAAACCCCATACACACCTGGCAGGACATTGATCCACTGTGAAACCCCCAAACACACCTGGCAGTATCCTGATACACTGTGAAATCCTCAGACACACCTGGCAGGATCCTGATCAACTGTGAAACCTCCATGCACACCTGGCAGGATCCTGATCCACTGTGAAAACCCCATAGACACCTGGCAGGATACTGATACACTGTGAAACGCAAATACACACCTGGCAGGATCCTGATACACTGTGGAACCCCCATACACACCTGGCAGGATCCTGACACACTGTGAAAACCCCATACGCACCTGGCAGGTTCCTGATACACTGTGAAACCCCCATACATACCTGGCCGGATCCTGATACACTGTGAAAACCACATACACACCTGGCAGGATCCTGATAAGCTGCGAAAACCCCAAACACACCTGGCAGGATCCTCAAAAACAATGAAACCCCCATACACACCTGGCAGAATCCTGATAAACTGTGAAAACCCCATACAGACCTGGCAGGATCCTGATAAACAGTGAAAACCCCAGACACACCTGGCAGGATCCTGATCCACTGTGAAAACCCAAATACACACCTGGCAGGATCCTGATACACTGTGAAACCCCATACACACCTGGCAGGATCCTGATAAACTGTGAAACCCCCATACACACCTGGCAGGATACTGATAAACTGTGAAAACCCCATACACACCTGGCAGGATCCTGCTAAACTGTGAAAATCCCATACACACCTGGCAGGATCCTGATCCACTGTGATAACCCCATACACACCTGGCATGATCCTGATACACTGTGAAAACCCCATACACACCTGGCAGGACCCTGATCCACTGTGAAAACCCCATACACACCTGGCAGGATCCTGATACACTGTGAAAACCCCATACACACCTGGCAGGATCCTGATACACTGTGAAACCCCATACACACCTGGCAGGATCCTGATAAACTGTGAAACCCCCATACACACCTGGCAGGATACTGATAAACTGTGAAAACCCATACACACCTGGCAGGATCCTGCTAAACTGTGAAAATCCCATACACACCTGGCAGGATCCTGATCCACTGTGATAACCCCATACACACCTGGCATGATCCTGATACACTGTGAAAACCCCATACACACCTGGCAGGACCCTGATCCACTGTGAAAACCCCATACACACCTGGCAGGATCCTGATACACTGTGAAAACCCCATACACACCTGGCAGGATCCTGATACACTATGAAACCCCCATACACACCTGGCAGGATCCTGATAAATTATGAAACCCCCATACATAACTGGCAGGATCCTGATACACTGTGAAAACCCCATACACACCTGGCAGGATCCTGATAAACTATGAAACCCGTATACACACCGGGCAGGATCCTGATACACTGTGAAAACCCCATGCACACCTGGCAGGATCCTGATAAACTGTGAAACCCCCATACACACCTGGCAGGATCCTGCGAAACTGTGAAAAACCCATACACACCTGGCAGGATTCTGATCCACTGTGAAAACCCCATACACACCTGGCAGGATCCTGATAGACTGCGAAAACCCCATACACACCTGGCAGGATCCTGATAAACTATGAAACCCCCATACACACCTGGCAGAATCCTGATAAACTATGAAACCCCCATACACACCTGGCAGGATCCTGATACACTGTGAAAACCCCATACACACCTGGCAGGATCCTGATACACTGTGAAAACCCCATACACACCTGGCAGGCTCCTGATAAACTATGAAACCCCCATACACACCTGGCAGAATCCTGATAAACTGTGAAAACCCCATACACACCTGGCAGGACATTGATCCACTGTGTAACCCCCAAACACACCTGGCAGTATCCTGATACACTGTGAAACCCCCATACAGACCTTGCAGGATCCTGATAATCTGTAAAAACCCCATACTCAACAGGCAGGAACCTGATACACTGTGAACACCCCATACTCACCTGGCAGGACCCTGATACACTGTGAAACACCCATACACACCTGGCAGGACCCTGATGCACTGTGAAAACCCCAAACACACCTGGCAGGATCCTGATAAACTGTGAAACCCCCATACACACCTGGCAGGATCCTGCTAAACTGTGAAAATCCCATACACACCTGGCAGGATCCTGATCCACTGTGAAAACCCCATACACACCTGGCATGATCCTGATACACTGTGAAAACCCCATACACACCTGGCAGGACCCTGATCCACTGTGAAAACCCCATACACACCTGGCAGGATCCTGATACACTGTGAAAACCCCATACACACCTGGCAGGATCCTGATACACTATGAAACCCCCATACACACCTGGCAGGATCCTGATAAACTATGAAACCCCCATACATACCTGGCAGGAACCTGATACACTGTGAAAACCCCATACACACCTGGCAGGATCCTGATAAACTATGAAACGTGTATACACACCGGGCAGGACCCTGATACACTGTGAAAACCCCATGCACACCTGGCAGGATCCTGATAAACTGTGAAACCCCCATACACACCTGGCAGGATCCTACTAAACTGTGAAAAACCCATACACACCTGGCAGGATCCTGATCCACTGTGAAAACCCCATACACACCTGGCAGGATCCTGATACACTGTGAAAACCCCATACACACCTGGCAGGATCCTGATCCACTGTGAAAACCCCATACACACCTGGCAGGTTCCTGATACACTGTGAAAACCCCATACACACCTGGCAGGATCCTGATAAACTATGAAACCCCGTTACACACCTGGCAGAATCCTGATAAACTATGAAACCCCCATACACACCTGGAAGGATCCTGATACACTGTGAAAACCCCATACACACCTGGCAGGATCCTGATAAACTATGAAACCTTCATACACACCTGGCAGATTCCTGATAAACTATGATACCCCCATACAGACCTGGCAGGATCCTGATAAACTGTGTAAACCCCATACACACCTGGCAGGATCCTGATCCACAGTGAAAACCCCATACACACCTGGCAGGATCTTGATAAACTGTGAAACCCCCATACACACCTGGCCGGATCCTGCTAAACTGTGAAAACCCCATAAACACCTGGCAGGATCCTGATCCACTGTGAAAAACCCATACAAACCTGGCAGGATCCTGATACACTGTGAAAACCCCATACACAACTGGCAGGATCCTGATCCACTGTGAAAACCCCATATACACCTTGCAGGATCCTGATACGCTATGAAAACCCCATACACACCTGGCAGGATCCCGATAAAATAAGAAACCCGTGTACACACCTGGCAGGACCCTGATACACTGTGAAAACCCCATACACACTTGGCAGGATCCTGATAAACTGTGAAACCCCCATACACACCTGACAGGATCCTGATAAACTGTGAAAACCCCATACTCACCTGGCAGGATCCTGATAAACTGTGAAAACCCATAGACACCTGGCAGGATCCTGATAAACTGTGAAATACCCATACACACATGGCAGGATCCAGATAAACTGTGAAAACCCCATACACACCTGGCAGGATCCTGATAAACTGTGAAACCCCCATACAGACCTTGCAGGATCCTGATAATCTGTGAAAACCCCATACTCAACAGGCAGGAACCTGATACACTGTGAAAACCCCATACTCACCTGGCAGGACACTGATACACTGTGAAACACCCATACACACCTGGCAGGACCCTGATGCACTGTGAAAACCCCAAACACACCTGGCAGGATCCTGATAAACTGTGAAACCCCCATACACACCTGGCAGGATCCTGCTAAACTGTGAAAATCCCATACACACCTGGCAGGATCCTGATCCACTGTGAAAACCCCATACAAACCTGGCATGATCCTGATACACTGTGAAAACCCCATACACACCTGGCAGGACCCTGATCCACTGTGAAAACCCCATACACACCTGGCAGGATCCTGATACACTGTGAAAACCCCATATACACCTGGCAGGATCCTGATACACTATGAAACGCCCATACACACCTGGCAGGATCCTGATAATCTATGAAACCCCCATACATAACTGGCAGGATCCTGATACACTGTGAAAACCCCATACACACCTGGCAGAATCCTGATAAACTATGAAACCCGTATACACACCGGGCAGGACCCTGATACACTGTGAAAACCCCATGCACACCTGGCAGAATCCTGATAAACTGTGAAACCCCCATACACACCTGGCAGGATCCTGCGAAACTGTGAAAAACCCATACACACCTGGCAGGATCCTGATCCAATGTGAAAACCCCATACACACCTGGCAGGATCCTGATAGACTGCGAAAACCCCATACACACCTGGCAGGATCCTGATAAACTATGAAACCCCCATACACACCTGGCAGAATCCTGATAAACTATGAAACCCCCATACACACCTGGCAGGATCCTGAATCACTGTGAAAACCCCATACACACCTGGCAGGATCCTGATAAACTATGAAACCCGTATACACACCTGGCAGGATCCTGATACACTGTGAAAACCCCATACACACCAGGCAGGACATTGATCCACTGTGAAACCCCCAAACACACCTGGCAGGATCCTGATACACTGTGAAACCCCCATACACACCTGGCAGGATCCTGATCAACTGTGAAACCCCCATGCACACCTGGCAGGATCCTGATCCACTGTGAAAACCCCATAGACACCTGGCAGGATACTGATACACTGTGAAACCCAAATGCACACCTGGCAGGATCCTGATACACTGTGGAACCCCCATACACAACTGGCAGGATCCTGACACACTGTGAAAACCCCATACGCACCTGGCAGGATCCTGATACACTGTGAAAACCCCATACATACCTGGCAGGATCCTGATACACTGTGAAAACCAAATACACACCTGGCAGGATCCTGATAAGCTGCGAAAACCCCATACACACCTGGCAGGATCCTGCTAAACTGTGAAAACCCCATACACACCTGGCAGGATCCTGGTCCACCGTGAAAACCCCGTACACACCTGGCAGGATACTGATACACTGTGAAAACCCCATACACACCTGGCAGGATCCTGATCCACTGTGGAAACCCCATACACACCTGGCAGGATCCTGATACACTGTGAAAAACCCATACTAACCTGGCACTTTCCTGATAAACTATGAAACCCCCATACACACCTGGCAGGATCCTGATACACTGTGAAAACCCCATACACACCTGGCAGGATCCTGATAAACTATGAAACCCGTATACACACCTGGCAGGATCCTGATACACTGTGAAAACCCCATACACACCTGGCAGGACATTGATCCAATGTGAAACCCCCAAACACACCTGGCAGGATCCTGATACACTGTGAAAACCCCATACACACCTGGCAGGATCCTGATCAACTGTGAAACCCCCATGCACACCTGGCAGGATCCTGATCCACTGTGAAAACCCCATAGACACCTGGCAGGATACTGATACACTGTGAAACCCAAATACACACCTGGCAGGATCCTGATAAACTGAGGAACCCCCATACACACCTGGCAGGATCCTGACACACTGTGAAAACCCCATACGCACCTGGCAGGATCCTGATACACTGTGAAACCCCCATACATACCTGGCAGGATTCTGATACACTGTGAAAACCACATACACACCTGGCAGGATCCTGATAAGCTGCGAAAACCCCAAACACACCTGGCAGGATCCTCAGAAACGATGAAACCCCCACACACATGGCAGAATCCTGATAAACTGTGAAAACCCCATACACACCTGGCAGGACATTGATCCACTGTGAAACCCCCAAACACACCTGGCAGTATCCTGATACACTGTGAAATCCTCAGACACACCTGGCAGGATCCTGATCAACTGTGAAACCTCCATGCACACCTGGCAGGATCCTGATCCACTGTGAAAACCCCATAGACACCTGGCAGGATACTGATACACTGTGAAACGCAAATACACACCTGGCAGGATCCTGATACACTGTGGAACCCCCATACACACCTGGCAGGATCCTGACACACTGTGAAAACCCCATACGCACCTGGCAGGATCCTGATACACTGTGAAACCCCCATACATACCTGGCCGGATCCTGATACACTGTGAAAACCACATACACACCTGGCAGGATCCTGATAAGCTGCGAAAACCCCAAACACACCTGGCAGGATCCTCAAAAACAATGAAACCCCCATACACACCTGGCAGAATCCTGATAAACTGTGAAAACCCCATACAGACCTGGCAGGATCCTGATAAACAGTGAAAACCCCAGACACACCTGGCAGGATCCTGATCCACTGTGAAAACCCAAATACACACCTGGCAGGATCCTGATACACTGTGAAACCCCATACACACCTGGCAGGATCCTGATAAACTGTGAAACCCCCATACACACCTGGCAGGATACTGATAAACTGTGAAAACCCCATACACACCTGGCAGAATCCTGCTAAACTGTGAAAATCCCATACACACCTGGCAGGATCCTGATCCACTGTGATAACCCCATACACACCTGGCATGATCCTGATACACTGTGAAAACCCCATACACACCTGGCAGGACCCTGATCCACTGTGAAAACCCCATACACACCTGGCAGGATCCTGATACACTGAGAAAACCCCATACACACCTGGCAGGATCCTGATACACTGTGAAACACCATACACACCTGGCAGGATCCTGATAAACTGTGAAACCCCCATACACACCTGGCAGGATACTGATAAACTGTGAAAACCCCATACACACCTGGCAGGATCCTGCTAAACTGTGAAAATCCCATACACACCTGGCAGGATCCTGATCCACTGTGATAACCCCATACACACCTGGCATGATCCTGATACACTGTGAAAACCCCATACACACCTGGCAGGACCCTGATCCACTGTGAAAACCCCATACACACCTGGCAGGATCCTGATACACTGTGAAAACCCCATACACACCTGGCAGGATCCTGATACACTATGAAACCCCCATACACACCTGGCAGGATCCTGATAAATTATGAAACCCCCATACATAACTGGCAGGATCCTGATACACTGTGAAAACCCCATACACACCTGGCAGGATCCTGATAAACTATGAAACCCGTATACACACCGGGCAGGATCCTGATACACTGTGAAAACCCCATGCACACCTGGCAGGATCCTGATAAACTGTGAAACCCCCATACACACCTGGCAGGATCCTGCGAAACTGTGAAAAACCCATACACACCTGGCAGGATTCTGATCCACTGTGAAAACCCCATACACACCTGGCAGGATCCTGATAGACTGCGAAAACCCCATACACACCTGGCAGGATCCTGATAAACTATGAAACCCCCATACACACCTGGCAGAATCCTGATAAACTATGAAACCCCCATACACACCTGGCAGGATCCTGATACACTGTGAAAACCCCATACACACCTGGCAGGATCCTGATACACTGTGAAAACCCCATACACACCTGGCAGGATCCTGATAAACTATGAAACCTTCATACACACCTGGCAGTTTCCTGATAAAATATGATACCCCCATACACACCTGGCAGGATCCTGATAAACTGTGAAAACCCCATACACACCTGGCAGGATCCTGATCCACTGTGAAAACCCCATACACACCTGGCAGGATCCTTATACACTGTGAAAACCCCATACACACCTGGCAGGATCCTGATAAACTATGAAAACCCCATACACACCTGGCAGGATCCTGATAAACTGTGAAAACCCCAGACACACCTGGCAGGATCCTGATAAACTGTGAGAAACCCATACACACCTGGCAGGATCCTGATAAACTGTGAAACCCCCATGCACACCTGGCAGGACCCTGATAAACTGTGAAAACCCCATCCACACCTGGCAGGATCCTGATAAACTGTGAAACCCCCATACTCACCTGGCAGGACCCTGATACACTGTGAAACCCCCATACACAACTGGCACGATCCTGATAAACTGTGAAACCCCCATACACACCTGGCAGGATCCTGCTAAACTGTGAAAACCCCATACACACCTGGCAGGATCCTGATCCACCGTGAAAACCCCGTACACACCTGGCATTATCCTGATACACTGTGAAAACCCCATACACACCTGGCAGGATCCTGATCCACTGTGAAAACCCCATACACACCTGGCAGGATCCTGATACACTGTGAAAAACCCATACTAACCTGGCACTTTCCTGATAAACTATGAAACCCCTAAGCACCCCTGGCAGGATCCTGATAAACTATGAAACCCCCATACACACCTGGCAGGATCCTGATACACTGTGAAAACCCCATACACACCTGGCAGGATCCTGATAAACTATGAAACACGTATACACACCGGGCAGGATCCTGATACACTGTGAAAACCCCATGCACACCTGGCAGGATCCTGATAAACTGTGAAACCCCCATACACACCTGGCAGGATCCTGCGAAACTGTGAAAAACCCATACACACCTTGCAGGATCCTGATCCACTGTGAAAACCCCATACACACCTGGCAGGATCCTGATAGACTGCGAAAACCCCATACACACCTGGCAGGATCCTGATAAACTATGAAACCCCCATACACACCTGGCAGAATCCTGATAAACTATGAAACCCCCATACACACCTGGCAGGATCCTGATACACTGTGAAAACCCCATACACACCTGGCAGGATCCTGATACACTGTGAAAACCCCATACACACCTGGCAGGATCCTGATAAACTATGAAACCTTCATACACACCTGGCAGAATCCTGATAAACTATGAAACCCCCATACACACCTGGCAGGATCCTGATACACTGTGAAATCCCCATACACACCTGGCAGGATCCTTATACACTGTGAAAACCCCATACACACCTGGCAGGATCCTGATAAACTATGAAAACCCCATACACACCTGGCAGGATCCTGATAAACTGTGAAAACCCCAGACACACCTGGCAGGATCCTGATAAACTGTGAGAAACCCATACACACCTGGCAGAATCCTGATAAACTGTGAAACCCCCATGCACACCTGGCAGGATCCTGATAAACTGTGAAAACCCATACACACCTAGCAGGATCCTGATAAACAGTGAAATCCCCATACAAACCTGGCAGTATCCTGATAAACTGTGAAAACCCCATCCACACCTGGCAGGATCCTGATAAACTGTGAAACCCCCATACTCACCTGGCAGGACCCTGATACACTATGAAACCCCCATACACAACTGGCACGATCCTGATAAACTGTGAAACCCCCATACACACCTGGCAGGATCCTGCTAAACTGTGAAAACCCCATACACACCTGGCAGGATCCTGATCCACCGTGAAAACCCCGTACACACCTGGCAGTATCCTGATACACTGTGAAAACCCCATACACACCTGGCAGGATCCTGATCCACTGTGAAAACCCCATACACACCTGGCAGGATCCTGATACACTGTGAAAAACCCATACTAACCTGGCACTTTCCTGATAAACTATGAAACCCCTAAGCACACCTGGCAGGATCCTGATAAACTATGAAACCCCCATACACACCTGGCAGGATCCTGATACACTGTGAAAACCCCATACACACCTGGCAGGATCCTGATAAACTATGAAACCCGTATACACACCTGGCAGGATCCTGATACACTGTGAAAACCCTATACACATCTGGCAGGATCCTGATAAACTATGAAACCCCCAAACACACCTGGCAGGATCCTGATACACTGTGAAAACCCCAGACACACCTGGCAGGACCCTGATAAACTGTGAGAACCCCATACACACCTGGCAGGATCCTGATAAACTGTGAAACCCCCATGCACACCTAGAAGGATCCTGATAAACAGTGAAATCCCCATACAAACCTGGCAGGATCCTGATAAACTGTGAAAACCCCATCCACACCTGGCAGGAACCTGATAAACTGTGAAACCCCCATACTCACCTGGCAGGACCCTGATACACTGTGAAACCCCCATACACAACTGGCAGGATCCTGATAAACTGTGAAACCCCCATACACACCTGGCAGGATCCTGCTAAACTCTGAAAACCCCATACACACCTGGCAGGATCCTGATCCACCGTGAAAACATCGTACACACCTGGCAGGATCCTGATACACTGTGAAAACCCCATACACACCTGGCAGGATCCTGATCCACTGTGAAAACCCCATACACACCTGGCAGGATCCTGATACACTGTGAAAAACCCATACTAACCTGGCACTTTCCTGATAAACTATGAAACCCCTAAGCACACCTGGCAGGATCCTGATAAACTATGAAACCCCCATACACACCTGGCAGGATCCTGATACACTGTGAAAACCCCATACACACCTGGCAGGATCCTGATAAACTATGAAACCTGTATACACACCGGGCAGGATCCTGATACACTGTGAAAACCCCATGCACACCTGGCAGGATCCTGATAAACTGTGAAACCCCCATACACACCTGGCAGGATCCTGCGAAACTGTGAAAAACCCATACACACCTGGCAGGATCCTGATCCACTGTGAAAACCCCATACACACCTGGCAGGATCCTGATAGACTGCGAAAACCCCATACACACCTGGCAGGATCCTGATAAACTATGAAACCCCCATACACACCTGGCAGAATCCTGATAAACTATGAAACCCCCATACACACCTGGCAGGATCCTGATACACTGTGAAAACCCCATACACACCTGGCAGGATCCTGATACACTGTGAAAACCCCATACACACCTGGCAGGATCCTGATAAACTATGAAACCTTCATACACACCTGGCAGTTTCCTGATAAAATATGATACCCCCATACACACCTGGCAGGATCCTGATAAACTGTGAAAACCCCATACACACCTGGCAGGATCCTGATCCACTGTGAAAACCCCATACACACCTGGCAGGATCCTTATACACTGTGAAAACCCCATACACACCTGGCAGGATCCTGATAAACTATGAAAACCCCATACACACCTGGCAGGATCCTGATAAACTGTGAAAACCCCAGACACACCTGGCAGGATCCTGATAAACTGTGAGAAACCCATACACACCTGGCAGGATCCTGATAAACTGTGAAACCCCCATGCACACCTGGCAGGATCCTGATAAACTGTGAAAACCCATACTCACCTAGCAGGATCCTGATAAACAGTGAATTCCCCATACAAACCTGGCAGTATCCTGATAAACTGTGAAAACCCCATCCACACCTGGCAGGATCCTGATAAACTGTGAAACCCCCATACTCACCTGGCAGGACCCTGATACACTGTGAAACCCCCATACACAACTGGCAGGATCCTGATAAACTGTGAAACCCCCATACACACCTGGCAGGATCCTGCTAAACTGTGAAAACCCCATACACACCTGGCAGGATCCTGATCCACCGTGAAAACCCCGTACACACCTGGCAGTATCCTGATACACTGTAAAAACCCCATACACACCTGGCAGGATCCTGATCCACTGTGAAAACCCCATACACACCTGGCAGGATCCTGATACACTGTGAAAAACCCATACTAACCTGGCACTTTCCTGATAAACTATGAAACCCCTAAGCACACCTGGCAGGATCCTGATAAACTATGAAACCCCCATACACACCTGGCAGGATCCTGATACACTGTGAAAACCCCATACACACCTGGCAGGATCCTGATAAACTATGAAACCCGTATACACACCTGGCAGGATCCTGATACACTGTGAAAACCCTATACACACCTGGCAGGATCCTGATAAACTATGAAACCCCCAAACACACCTGGCAGGATCCTGATACACTGTGAAAACCCCAGACACACCTGGCAGGACCCTGATAAACTGTGAGAACCCCATACACACCTGGCAGGATCCTGATAAACTGTGAAACCCCCATGCACACCTGGCAGGATCCTGATAAACTGTGAAAACCCATACACACCTAGAAGGATCCTGATAAACAGTGAAATCCCCATACAAACCTGGCAGGATCCTGATAAACTGTGAAAACCCCATCCACACCTGGCAGGAACCTGATAAACTGTGAAACCCCCATACTCACCTGGCAGGACCCTGATACACTGTGAAACCCCCATACACAACTGGCAGGATCCTGATAAACTGTGAAACCCCCATACACACCTGGCAGGATCCTGCTAAACTCTGAAAACCCCATACACACCTGGCAGGATCCTGATCCACCGTGAAAACCCCGTACACACCTGGCAGGATCCTGATACACTGAGAAAACCCCATACACACCTGGCAGGATCCTGATCCACTGTGAAAACCCCATACACACCTGGCAGGATGCTGATACACTGTGAGAAACCCATACTAACCTGGCACTTTCCTGATAAACTATGAAACCCCCAAACACACCTGGCAGGATTCTGATAAACTATGAAACCCCCATACACACCTGGCAGGATCCTGATACACTGTGAAAACCCCATACACACCTGGCAGGATCCTGATAAACTATGAAACCCGCATACACACCTGGCAGGATCCTGATACACTGTGAAAACCCCATTCACACCTGGCAGGACATTGATCCACTGTGAAACCCCCAAACACACCTGGCAGTATCCTGATACACTGTGAAACCCTCAGACACACCTGGCAGGATCCTGATCAACTGTGAAACCCCCATGCACACCTGGCAGGATCCTGATCCACTGTGAAAACCCCATAGACACCTGGCAGGATACTGATACACTGCGAAACCAAAATACACACCTGGCAGGATCCTGATACACTGTGGAACCCCCATACACACCTGGCAGGATCCTGACACACTGTGAAAACCCCATACGCACCTGGCAGGATCCTGATACACTGTGAAACCCCCATACATAGCTGGCAGGAACCTGATACACTGTGAAAACCAAATACACACCTGGCAGGATCCTGATAAGCTGCGAAAACCCCAAACACACCTGGCAGGATCCTCAAAAAAGATGAAACCCCCATGCACACCTGGCAGGATCCTGATAAACTGTGAAAACCCCATACACACCTGGCAGGATCCTGCTAAACTGTGAAAACCCCATACACACCTGGCAGGATCCTGATCTACCGTGAAAACCCCGTACACACCTGGCAGGATACGGATACACTGTGAAAACCCCATACACACCTGGCAGGATCCTGATCCACTGTGGAAACCCCATACACACCTGGCAGGATCCTGATACACTGTGAAAAACCCATACTAACCTGGCACTTTCCTGATAAACTGTGAAACCCCCAAACACACCTGGCAGGATCCTGATAAACTATGAAACACCCATACACACCTGGCAGGATCCTGATACACTGTGAAAACCCCATACACACCTGGCAGGATCCTGATAAATTATGAAACCCGTATGCACACCTGGCAGGATCCTGATACACTGTGAAAACCCCATACACACCTGGCAGGACATTGATCCACTGTGAAACCCCCAAACACACCTGGCAGGATACTGATACACTGTGAAAACCCCATACACACCTGGCAGGATCCTGATCAACTGTGAAACCCCCATGCACACCTGGCAGGATCCTGATCCACTGTGAAAACCCCATAGACACCTGGCAGGATCCTGATACACTGTGAAACCCCCATACATACCTGGCAGGATCCTGATACACTGTGAAAACCACATACACACCTGGCAGGATCCTGATAAGCTGCGAAAACCCCAAACACACCTGGCAGGTTCCTCAAAAACGATGAAACCCCCATACACACCTGGCAGAATCCTGATAAACTGTGAAAACCCCATACACACCTGGCAGGATCCTGATAAACTGTGAAAACCCCAGACACACCTGGCAGGATCCTGATCCACTGTGAAAACCCAAATACACGCCTGGCAGGATCCTGATATACTGTGAAACCCCATACACACCTGGCATGTTCCTGATATACTGTGAGACCCCCATACACACCTGGCAGGATCCTGATAAAATGTGAAAACCCCAGACACACCTGGCAGGATCCTCTTCCACTGTGAAAATCCCATGCACACCTGGCAGGATCCTGATACACTGTGAAACCCCATAAACACCTGGCAGGATCCTGATCCACTGTGAAAACCCCATACACACCTGGCAGGATCCTGACAAAATTTGAAAACCCCATCCACACCTGGCAGGATCTTGATCCACTGTGAAAACCCCATACACACCTGGCAGGATCCTGATACACAGTGAAAACCCCATACACACCTGGCAGGATCCTGATGAACTATGAAACCCCCATACACACCTGGCAGGATCCTGATAAACTATGAAACACCCATACACACTTGGCCGGATCCTGTTAAACTGTGAAAACCCCATACGCACCTGGCAGGATCCTGATACACTGTGAAAACCCCATACACACCTGGCAGCATCCTGATAAACTGTGAAACCCCCATACACACCTGGCAGCATCCTGAAAATCTGTGAAACCCCATACACACCTGGCAGAATCCTGATATACTGTGAAACCCCCATACACACCTGGCAGGATCGTGATACACTGAGAAAACCCCTTCACACCTGGCAGGATCCTGATCCACTGTGAAAACCCCTAACCCTAACCCTAACCCTAACCCTAACCCTAACGTGTGCCATACTGTTGGATGATCATTACTGAGTGAGTGCCAAGCTGTCGGAGGGTCAGAACTGAGTGAGTGAAGCGCTGTCGGAGGTTCAATACTGAAGGAGTGCCATAATGTCGGAGCGCCAATACTGAGGGAGTGCCATACTGTCGGAGGGTCAGTAGTGAGGGAGTGCCGCACTGTCGGTGGCTGAGAAATGAGGGAGTGCCATACTTTCGGAGGGTCATTACTGAGGCAATGCCATACTGTCGGAGGGTAAGTACTGAGGGAGTGGCGCTCCGTCGGAAGATAAGTACTGAGAGAGTGCTGTACTGTCGGAGGATCAGTACTGAGGGAGTGCCGTACTGTTGGAGGGTAAGTACTGAGTTAGTGTCATAGTGGCAGAGGGTTAGGACTGAGGGAGAGCAGCACTTTCGGTTGGCCGGTACAGAGTGAGTCTCAAAATGTCGGAAGGCCAGTGGTGAGAGAGTGCCAAAATATTGGAGGGTAGGTAATGAGAGACTGCCATACTGTCGGAGTGTCAGTACTGAGGGTGTACCGCACTGTCGGAGGGTCATTACTGATGGAGTGCCATACTGTCAGAGGGCCAGTACTGTGGGAGTGCTGAACTGTCAGAAAGTTGGTGATGAGGGAGTGACGCACAGTCAGAGGTTCCGCACTGAGGAAATGCTGCAACTTTGGAGCGTTACTACTGATGGAGGGCTGCACTGTCAGATGTTCAGTACTGAGGGAGCGCCTCATTTTTGTTCAGTCAGTACCGAGGGAGCGTTGCCCTCTCAGAGTGCCAGCACTGAGGGAGTGCTGCACTGTCAGAGGTTCAGTACTGAGGCAGTGCCCCAATGACGGAGATTCAGTACTGAGGGAGTGCCGCAGTGTAGGAGGTTCAGTGCTGAGAGATTGCCATACTGTAACAGTATTAGTACTGAGGGTGTGTCATACTGTCGGGCGGTCAGTACTGAGGGAGTGCCGCACTGTTAGAGCATCAGTAATGAGGGAGAGCCATACTGTCGCAGGGTCAGTATTGAGGGATTGCCATACTGTCAGAGTGTCAGTACTGAGGGTGTGCCGCACTGTCGGAGGGTCAGTACTGAGTGAGTGCCATACTGTCGGAGAGTCAGTAATGAGGGAATGACATACTTTCGGAGGGTCAGTCCTGAGGGACTGCTGCACTGTCAGAGGTTGAGTACTGAGGGAGTGTTGCACTGTCAGAAAGGTGGTACAGAGGGAGTGCTGGACTGTCGGATGGTCAGTACAGAGGAAGTGCCATACTGTCGGAGGGTCAGTACTGAGGGAGTGCCATACCGTCGGTTGGTCAGTACTATGGGAGCGCTGCATTGTTGTTGAGTCAGTACAGAGGGAGCGCTGCACTGTCCGAGGATCAGTACTGATGGAGTGCTTCACTTTTGAAGGTTCACTGCTGAAGGCGTGCTGCAGTGTCTGATAGTCAGTACTGAGGGAGTGCCAGACTGTCGGAGGGTCAGTACTGCGGGAGTACCATACTGTCGGAGGGTCAGTACTGAGGGGGCAATATATTGTTGTTGAGTCAGTACTGAGGGAGCGCTGCACTGTCAGATGGTCAGAACTGAGGGGGCGCTGCGTTGTTGTTTTGCCAGTACTGAGAAAATGCTGCACTCTCAGATTGTTAGTACTGAGGGAATTAGATTATATTAGATTCGAGTTACAGCACTGAAACAGGCCTTTTGGCACCAAGTCGGTGCGGACCAACAACCACCCATTTATACTAATCCTACTCTAATTCCATATTTCAAACACATCCCCACCTGTCCCTATCTTCCCCTACCACCTACCTATACTAGGGGCAATTGCTAATGGCCAATTTACCTATCAAACTGCAAGACTTTGGCATGTGGGAGGAAACTGGAGCACCCGGAGGAAACCCACGCAGACACAGGGAGATTTTTCATCCTCCACACGGGTAGTGCACAGAATTGAACACTGGTCGCAGGAGATATGAGGCTGCGGTGCTAACCACTGCGCCACTGTGCCGCCCTGTGGTGCACTGTCAGACGTCCATTAGTGAGGGAGTGCTCCGCGGTCAGAGGGTCAGTACTGAGGGAGCTCTGCACTCCCAGAGTGTCAGTACTGAGGGAGCGCTGCACTGTCAGATATTCAGTACAGAGGGAGTGCTGCACTGTTCTTGAGTCAGTACTGAGGGAATGTTGCACCCTCAGAGTGTCTGTATTGAGGGAGTGCTGCACTCACAGAGAGTCAGTACTGAGGGAGTGCTGCACTGTCAGTGGTTCACTTCTGAAGGAGCACTGCATTGTTGTTGAGCCATTACTGAGCGAGCGCTTCACTCTCAGAGTGTCAGTATTGAGGTATGCGGCACTCAGAGGATCAGTACTGAGGGAGCGCTGCATTGATGTTGAGTCAGTACAGAGGGAGCGCTGCACTGTCCGAGGGTCTGTACTGAGGGAGTGCTGCACTACCAGAGGATAAGTACTGTGCGAGTGCTCATCTGTCAGATGATCAGTACTGATGGAGTGTTTCACTTTTGAAAGGTCACTACTGAAGGCTGCAATGTCGGATGGTCAGTGCTGAGGGAGTACCATCCTGCCGGAGGGTCAGTACTGAGGGAGTACTGAATTTCTGGCGCACCAGTACTGAGGGACTGCTGCACTGTCAGATGATCAGTACTGAGAGAATGCTGCATTGTTGTTGAGTCAGGACTGAGGGAGTACTGCACTCTCAGAGTTTCAGTACTGAGGGAGTGCTGCACCCTCAGAGAGTTTGTACTGTGTGAGTGCTGCACTGTCAGAGCGTCAATACTGAGGGAGTGCTGCACTGACAGTGGGTCAGTTCTGAAGGAGCACTGCATTGTTGTTGAGTCATTACTGAGGGAGCGCTTCGCTCTCAGAGTGTAAGTATTGAGGTAAGTTGCACTGTCTGAGGGTCAATGCTGAGGGAGCGCTGCAATGTTGTGGTATCAGTACAGAGGGAGAGCTGCACTCTCAGATTGTCAGTACTGAGGGAATGCTACACAGTCAGAGCGTCAGTACTGAGACAGTGCCGCACAGTCGGAAGGTCTGGACAGAGGGAGTGTCATACTGTTGGAGTGTCAGTACTGAGGAAGTGCCAGACTGTCGGAGGGTCAGTACTGAGGGAGTGCAATATTGTCGGATGGGCAGTACTGAGGGAGTGTTGCACTAATGGCAGTTCAGTACTTAGGGAGTGCCATACTGTTGGAGAGTCAGTAATGAGGGAGTGCTGCAGTGTTGGGGGTTGAGTACTGAGGGAGTGCCATACTGTTGGAGGATCAGTAATGATTGACTGCCATACTATTGGAGGCTCAGTACTGAGGGAGTGCCGAACTATTTGCGTTTCGGTACTGAGGGAGGGCTATACTGGTGGAAGGTCAGTACTGAGGGAGTGCTGCAATGTCGCAGGATCAGTACTGAGTGAGAGCTGCACTGTTTGAGGGACAGTACTGAGGGAGTGCCATGCTGGCGGAGGCTCGATACTGAAGGAATGCCATACTGTTGGAGGGTCAGTACTGAGTGAGTGCCATACTGGTGGAGTGTCAGTGCGGAGGTAGAGCTGCACTGTCGGAGGATCAGTACTGAGGGGGTGCTGCCCTGTCGGAGGGTCAGTACTGAGGGAGAGCTCCACTGTCGGACGATCAATACTGAGGGAGGGCTGTGCTGTCGGAGGGTCAGTATTGAGGGTATGCCTTACTGTCGGAGGGTAAGTACAGAGGGAGTGCTGCACTTTTGGTGCGCTCGTACTGAGGGACTGCTGCACTGTCAGATGGTCAGTACAGAGTGAGTGCTGCATTGTTGTTGAGTCAGCACTGAGGGAGCGCTGCACTCTCAGAGAGTCAGTACTGAGGGAGTGCAGAACTGTCATAGGGTCAGTTCTGAAGGAGCACTGCATTGTAGTTGAGTCATTACTGAGGGAGCGCTTCACTTTCAGAGTGTCAGTATTGTGGTATGCTGCACTGTCAAATGGTCGGTTTGGAGGGAGCGCTGCATTGTTGTTGAGTTAGTACAGAGGGAGCGCTGCATTGTCAGAGGGTCAATACTGAGGGGCTGCTGCAATCTCAGAGTGTCAGCACTGAGGGAATGCTGCACTGACAGAGGATCAGTACTGAGGGAGTGCTCCACTTTTGAAGGGTCACTACTGAGGGCGTGCTGCAATGTCGGATGGTCAGTACTGAGGCAGTGTCAAACTGTCAGAACGGTGGTGGTGAGGGAGTGCCACAGTTTCGGAGGATCAGGACTGAGGAACTGCCATACTGGCGGAGGGTACGTACGGCAGGAGGGCCATACTGTCGGAGGGCAGGTACTGAGGGAGTGTTGCACGTTTGGAGCGCCAGTACTGAGGGACTGCTGCACTGTCAGATGGTCAGTCCTGAGAGAGTGCTGCATTGTTGTTGTGTCAGTACTGAGAGAGTGCCGCACTGTTGGAGGGTCAGTACTGAGGGAGTGCCATCATGTCGGACCGTCACTCCTGAGGGTGTGCCATACTGTCGGAGGGTCAGTACTGAGGGAGTGCTGCACTTTTGGAGCGCCAGTACTGAGGGACTGCTGCACTGTCAGATGGTCAGTCCTGAGAGATTGCTGCATTGTTCTTGTGTCAGTACTGAGAGAGAGCCGCACTGTTGGAGGGTCAGTACTGAGGGAGTGCCATCATGCCGGACCGTCACTCCTGAGGGAGTGCCGCAATGTCGGAGGGTCAGTACTGAGCGAGTGCTGCACTGTTAAATGTTCAGTACTGAGGGAGTGCTGCACTCTCAGTTGGTCAGTACTGAGGGAGAGCCATACTGTTGGAAGTTCTGTATTGAGGGAGTGCCACACTGTCGGACGGTCTGCACTGATGGAGTGCCATACTGTAGGACGGTCAGTACTGAGGAAGTGCTGCACAGTCGGAGGGTCTGTACTCCGGGAGTGCCACATTGTTGTTAATTCTGTCCTGAGATAATGCTGCACCCTCAGATTGTCACGACTGAGAGAGTGCTGCACTGTCGGAGGATCATTAGTGAGTGACTGCTGCACTGTTAGAGGGTCAGTACTGAGCGAGTGTTGCACTGTCAGAAGGTCGGTACTGATTGAGTGTTGCACTGTCGGAGAGTCAGTACGAAGGGAGTGCCGCACTGTCGGAGGGTCAGTACTGAGGGAGTGCCATACTGTCGGAGGCTCAGTTCTGAGGGAGTGCTGCACTGTCAGATGGTCAGTTCTGAAGGAGCGTTGTCTTGTTGCTGAGTCAGTACCGAGGGCGCGCTGCACTCTCGTAGTGCCAGTATTGAGGGATGCTGCTCTGTCAGAGCGTAAGTGCTGAAGGACTGCAGCATTGTTTCTGAGTCAGTACTGATGGAGCGCTGCACTGTCAGAGGGTCAATACTGAAGGAGTGCTGCACTACCAGAGTGTCAGTACTGAGGGAATGCTGCCCTGCCAGAGCATCAGTACTGTGGGAGCGCGGCACTGTCAGAGGACCAGTACTGAGGGACTACTGCACTGTTGAATGGTAACTACTGAGGGAGTGCTGTTGTGTCGGAGGGTCAGTACTGAGAGAGTGCCATACTGTCAGAGGGTCGGTACTGAGGGGTGCAATGCTGTCGGAGGCACAGTACTGGGGAGTGCTGCACTGTTGGGGGTTTAGTACAGAGGGAGTGCCTGAATGTCGGAGGGTCAGTACAGAGGTAGTACCATACTGTCGCAGGGTCCGTACTGAGGGAACAAAAACAAGAAATGCTGGATTCACTCAGCAGGTCTGGCAGCATCTGTGGAAAGAGAAGCAGAGTTAACGTTTCGGGTCAGTGACCCTTCTTCGGAACTGACAAATATTAGAAAAGTCACAGATTATAAACAAGTGAGGTGGGGGTTGGGCAAGAGATAACAAAGGAGAAGGTGCAGATTGGACCAGGCCACATAGCTGACCAAAAGGTCACAGAGCAAAGGCAAACAATATGTTAATGGTGTTTTGAAAGACAAAGCATTAGTACAGATTAGGTGTGAATATACTGAATATAGAACATCAGCAAGTGCAAACCTGAAGAAAAACAACCTGAAAAAAACAGTGGGTAAGCAAACTGAACAAACTAAGATGAAATGAAATAAATGCAAAAAATGTAAAAAGGAATGCAAAAAAAGGAAGAAAAAATAACTAAAAATGAAAGTAAAGTGGGGGGCTGTCATGCTCTGAAATTATTGAACTCAATGTTCAGTCCGGCAGGCTGTAGTGTGCCTAATCGGTAGATGAGATGCTGTTCCTCGAGCTTGCGTTGATGTTCACTGGAACACTGCAGCAATCCCAGGACAGAGATGTGAGCATGAGAGCAGGGGGGAGTGTTGAAATGGCAAGCAACCGGAAGCTCAGGGTCCTGCTTGCGGACTGAGCGGAGATGTTCCGCAAAGCGGTCACCCAGTCTGCGCTTGGTCTCCCCAATGTAGAGGAGACCACACTGTGAGCAGCGAATACAGTATACTACATTGAAAGAAGTACAAGTAAATCGCTGCTTCACCTGAAAGGAGTGTTTGGGGCCTGGGATAGTGAGGAGAGAGGAGGTAAATGGGCAGGTATTACACCTCCTGCGATTGCAAGGGAAGGTGCCCTGGGACGGGGACGAGGTGGTGGGGGTAATGGAGGAGTGGACCAGGGTGTCGCGGAGGGAACGATCCCTTCGGAATGCTGACAGGGGAAGGGAGGGGAAGATGCGACTGGTAGTGGCATCACGCTGGAGGTGGCGAAAATGGCGGAGGATGATCCTTTGGATATGGAGGCTGGTGGGATGAAAAGTGAGGACAAGGGGAACCCTGTCACGGTTCTGGGAGGGAGGGGAAGGGGTGAGGGTAGAGGTGCGGGGAATGGGTCGGACACGGTTGAGGGCCCTGTCAACCACAGTGGGGGGAAATCCTCGGTTGAGGAAAAAGGAGGTCATATCAGAAGCACCGTCATGGAAGGTAGCATCATCAGAGCAGATGCGTCGGAGACGGAGAAACTGGGAGAATGGAATGGAGTCCTTACAGGAGGTAGGGTGTGAAGAAGTGTAGTCGAGGTAGCTGTGGGAGTCAGTGGGCTTATAATGGATATTGGTAGACAACCTATCCCCAGAGATGGAGACAGAGAAGTCGAGGAAGGGAAGGGAAGTGTCAGAGATGGACCATGTAAAGGTGAGAGAAGGGTGGAAATTGGAAGCAAAGTTGATAAAGTTTTCGAGTTCGGGGCGGGAGCAGGAAACGGCACCGATACAGTCATCAATGTACCGGAAAAAGAGTTGGGGGAGGGGGCCTGAGTAGGACTGGAACAAAGAATTCTTTGTTCCAGTCCTACTCAGGCCCCCTCCCCCAACTCTTTTTCCGGTACATTGATGACTGTATCGGTGCCGTTTCCTGCTCCCGCCCCGAACTCGAAAACTTTATCAACTTTGCTTCCAATTTCCACCCTTCTCTCACCTTTACATGGTCCATCTCTGACACTTCCCTTCCCTTCCTCGACTTCTCTGTCTCCATCTCTGGGGATAGGTTGTCTACCAATATCCATTATAAGCCCACTGACTCCCACAGCTACCTCGACTACACTTCTTCACACCCTACCTCCTGTAAGGACTCCATTCCATTCTCCCAGTTTCTCCGTCTCCGACGCATCTGCTCTGATGATGCTACCTTCCATGACGGTGCTTCTGATATGACCTCCTTTTTCCTCAACCGAGGATTTCCCCCCACTGTGGTTGACAGGGCCCTCAACCGTGTCCGACCCATTCCCCGCACCTCTACCCTCACCCCTTCCCCTCCCTCCCAGAACCGTGACAGGGTTCCCCTTGTCCTCACTTTTCATCCCACCAGCCTCCATATCCAAAGGATCATCCTCCGCCATTTTCGCCACCTCCAGCGTGATGCCACTACCAGTCGCATCTTCCCCTCCCTTCCCCTGTCAGCATTCCGAAGGGATCGTTCCCTCCGCGACACCCTGGTCCACTCCTCCATTACCCCCACCACCTCGTCCCCGTCCCAGGGCACCTTCCCTTGCAATCGCAGGAGGTGTAATACCTGCCCATTTACCTCCTCTCTCCTCACTATCCCAGGCCCCAAACACTCCTTTCAGGTGAAGCAGCGATTTACTTGTACTTCTTTCAATGTAGTATACTGTATTCGCTGCTCACAGTGTGGTCTCCTCTACATTGGGGAGACCAAGCGCAGACTGGGTGACCGCTTTGCGGAACATCTCCGCTCAGTCCGCAAGCAGGACCCTGAGCTTCCGGTTGCTTGCCATTTCAACACTCCCCCCTGCTCTCATGCTCACATCTCTGTCCTGGGATTGCTGCAGTGTTCCAGTGAACATCAACGCAAGCTCGAGGAACAGCATCTCATCTACCGATTAGGCACACTACAGCCTGCCGGACTGAACATTGAGTTCAATAATTTCAGAGCATGACAGCCCCCCACTTTACTTTCATTTTTAGTTATTTTTTCTTCCTTTTTTTGCATTCCTTTTTACATTTTTTGCATTTATTTCATTTCATCTTAGTTTGTTCAGTTTGCTTACCCACTGTTTTTTTCAGGTTGTTTTTCTTCAGGTTTGCACTTGCTGATGTTCTATATTCAGTATATTCACACCTAATCTGTACTAATGCTTTGTCTTTCAAAACACCATTAACATATTGTTTGCCTTTGCTCTGTGACCTTTTGGTCAGCTATGTGGCCTGGTCCAATCTGCACCTTCTCCTTTGTTATCTCTTGCCCAACCCCCACCTCACTTGTTTATAATCTGTGACTTTTCTAATATTTGTCAGTTCCGAAGAAGGGTCACTGACCCGAAACGTTAACTCTGCTTCTCTTTCCACAGATGCTGCCAGACCTGCTGAGTGAATCCAGCATTTCTTGTTTTTGTTTCAGATTTCCAGCATCCGCAGTATTTTGCTTTTATCCGTACTGAGGGAGTGCCGTGCTGTTGGAGGGTCAGTTCTGACTGAATGCCAGACTGTGGAGGCTCAGTACTGAGGAGCCGCTGCATTGTTGTTGAGTCGGTACTGAGGGATTGCGGCATTCTCAGAGTCCAAGGGTCAGTCCCGAGGGAGTTCCATATTGTCAGAGTGTCAGTACTGAGATGGGCTGCACTCTCAGAGTGTCAGTACTGATGGAATGCTGCACTGCCAGAGGATCAGTACTGAGGGAGTGCCATACTCTTGGACTGTTAGAACTGAGGGAGTGCAATACTGTCGGAGGGTCAGTACTGAGGGAGTGCCGCAATGTCGGAATGTCAGTACTGAGTGAGTGCCATACTGTCGTAGGGTAGGTACTGAGAGACAGCCGCACTGTTGGAGGATCAGTACTGAGGCTGTGCTGCACTTCCAGAGGCTCTGTTCTCAGGGAGTGCAAAACTGTCGGAGGGTCAGTAAAGAGGGAATGCCATACTGTCGGAGGGTCAGGACTGAGGAATTGCTGCACTGTCAGATTCTCGGTGTTGAGGGAGTGCCATAGGTTCAGAGGGTCAGTGCTGAGTAGCCGCTGCATTGTTATTGAGTCAGTACTGAGGGATTGCGGCATTCTCAGAGTCCAAGGGTCAGTACCGAGGGAGGTCCAAACTGTCACAGGGTCATAACTGAGGGAGTGCCATACTGTCGGAGGGTCAGCTCTGCGGGAGTGCTGCACTGTCAGAGGGTCAATACTGAGGAAGTGCTGGACTGTCGGAGGGCTGGATCTGAGGGAGTGCTGCATTTTTGGATCGTCAGTACTGAGGGAGTTCTGAACTTTCAGAAGGTCAGTACTGAGGGAGAGCTGCATTGTTGTTGAGTCTGCACTGAGGGAATGCAGCACTGTCAAAGCGTCGGTAATGAGGGAGTGCTGCATTGTTGTTGAGTCAGTACTGAGGGAGCGCTGCATTCTCAGCACTGAGTGAGTGCTGCACTGTCACAGGGTCAGAAATGAGGGAGTGCTGCAGCCTCAGAATGTCAGTGCTGAGGGAGTGCTGCACTGTCAGTGTGTCAGTACTGAGGGAGTGCTGCATTGTTGTCGAGTCAGAACTGAGGGAGCGCTGTACCTTCTGTTGATCAGTTCTGAAAAAGCGCTGCAGTGTTCCTGAGTCACTACTGAGGGAGCGCTGCACTCTCAGATTGTCAGTATTGAGGCATGCTTCTCTGTCAGATGGCAGGTACTGAGGGACTGCTGAATTGTTGTTGAGTCAGGACTGAGGGTGTGATGCACTGTCACAGGATCAGTATTGAGGGAGTGCTGAATTGTTGTCGAGTCATCACTGAAGGAGCGCTGCACTTTCAGATGGTCAGTTCTGAAAAAGCGCTGCATTGTTGCTGAGTCAGTACTGAGGGAGTGCTGCACTCTCAGATTGTCAGTATTGAGGGATGCTGTTCTGTCAGATGGTAGGTACTGAGGGACTGCTGCATTGTTGTTGAGTCAATAATGAGGGAGGGCTGCAATGTCAGAGGGTCAGTACTGTGATGGGCTGCACTCTCAGAGTGTCAGTACTGATGGAATGCTGCACTGCCAGAGGATCAGTACTGACGGAGTGCCATACTCTCGGCGTTTCAGAACTGAGGGAGTGCAATACTGTCGGAGGGTCAGTACTGAGGGAGTGCCGCACTGTCGGAGGGTAGGTACTGAGGGACAGCCGCACTGTTGGAGGATCAGTACTGAGGCTGTGCCGCACTTACAGAGGCTCTGCACTCAGGGAGTGCCAAACTGTCGGAGGGTCTGTAAAGAGGGAATGCCATGCTGTCGGAGGCTCAGTACTGAGGGAGTGCCACACTGTTTGATGGTCAGTACTGAGGGAGTGCCGTACATGTGGAGGGTCTGTACTGAGAAAGTGCTGCCGTTTTAGAAAAAAAAACAAAGAACAAAGAAAATTACAGCACAGGAACAGGCCCTTCGGCCCTCCAAGCCTGCGCCGATCCAGATCCTCTACCTAAACATGTCGCCTATTTTCTGAGCGTCTGTATCTCTTTTCTTCCTGCCCATTCATGTCTCTGTCTAGATACATCTTAAAAGACGCTATCGTGTTCGCATCTACCACCTCTGCTGGCAAAGCGTTCCATGCACCCACCACCCTCTGTGTAAAGAACTTTCCACGCATATCCTCCCTAAATTCTACCCCTTTCACTTTGAACTCGTGACCCCGTGTATTTGAAACCCCCACTCTGGGAGAAAGCTTCTTGCTATCCACCCTGTCTACACCTCATGATTTTGCACACCTCAGAATTAGAATTAGAATTAGAATTAGAACATTACAGCGCAGTACAGGCCCTTCGGCCCTCGATGTTGCGCCGATCATCTGACCTACACTATTCCATTTACATCCATATGTCTATCCAATGACCACTTAAATGCCCTTAAAGTTGGCGAGTCTACTACTGTTGCAGGTAGGGCGTTCCACGCCCCTACTACTCTCTGCGTAAAGAAACTACCTCTGACATCTGTCCTATATCTTTCACCCCTCAACTTAAAGCTATGTCCCCTCGTGTTTGCCATCCTCATCCGAGGAAAAAGACTCTCACTATCCACCCTATCTAACCCTCTGATTATCTTGTATGTCTCTATTAAGTCACCTCTCCTCCTCCTTCTCTCTAACGAAAACAACCCCAAGTCCCTCAGTCTTTCCTCGTAAGACCTTCCTTCCATACCAGGCAACATCCTAGTAAATCTCCTCTGCACCCTTTCCAAAGCTTCGACATCCTTCCTGTAATGCGGTGACCAGAACTGCACGCAATTAGGTCCCCCCGCAACCTCCGCCTTTCCAATGAAAATAATCCTAATGTACTCAACCTCTCTTCATAGCGAGCGCCCGCCATACCAGGCAACATCCTGGTGAACCTCCTCTGCACCCTCTCTAAAGCATCCACATCCTTTTGGTAATGTGGCGACCAGAACTGCACGCAGTATTCCAAATGTGGCCGAACCAAAGTCCTATACAACTGTAACATTACCTGCCAAATCTTGTACTCAATATCCCGTTCGATGAAGGAAAGCATGCCGTTTGCCTTCTTGACCACTCTATTGACCTGCGTTGCCACCTTCAGGGAACAATGGACCTGAACACCCAAATCTCTCTGGACATCAATTTTCCCCAGGACTTTTCCATTTACTGTACAGTTCACTCTTGAATTGGATCTTCCAAAATGCATCACCTCGCATTTACCCTGATTGAACTCAATCTGCCATTTCTCTGCCCAACTCTCCAATCTATCTATATTCTGCTGTATTCTCTGACAGTCCCCTTCACTATCTGCTACATCACCAATCATAGTGTCGTCTGCAAACTTGCTGATCAGACCACCTATACTTTCCTCCAAATCATTTATGTATATCAAAAACAACAGTGGTCCCAGCACAGATCCCTGTGGAACACCACTGGTCACACGTCTCCATTTTGAGAAACTCCCTTCCACTGCTACTCTCTGTCTCCTGTTGCCCAGCCAGTTCTTTATCCATCTAGCCAGGACACCCTGGATCCCATGCGACTTCACTTTCTCCATCAGCCTACCATGGGGACCCTTATCAAACGCCTTACTGAAGTCCACGTATATGACATCTACAGCCCTTCCCTCATCAATCAACTTTGTCACTTCCTCAAAGAATTCTATTAAGTTAGTAAGACATGACCTTCCCTGCACAAAACCATGTTGCCTATCACTGATAAGCCCATTTTCTTCCAAATGGGAATAGATCCTATCCCTCAGTATCTTCTCCAGCAGCTTCCCTACCACTGACGTCCGGCTCACCGGTCTATAATTACCTGGATTATCCCTGCTACCCTTCTTAAACAAGGGGACAACATTAACAATTCTCCTGTCCTCCGGGACCTCACCCGTGTTTAAGGATGCTGCAAAGATATCTGTTAAGGCCCCAGCTATTTCCTCTCTCGTTCTCTCAGTAACCTGGGATAGATCCCATCCGGACCTGGGGACTTGTCCACCTTAATTCCTTTTAAAATACCCAAAGCTTGCTCCCTCCTTATGCCGACTTGACCTAGAGTAATCAAACATCTGTCCCTAACCTCAACATCCGTCATGTCCCTCTCTTCGATGAATACCAATGCAAAGTACTCGTTTAGAATCTCACCCATTTTCTCTGACTCCACGCATAACTTTATTCCTTTGTCCTTGAGTGGGCCAATCCTTTCTCTAGTTACCTTCTTGCTCCTTATATGAATAAAAGGCTTTGGGGTTTTCCTTAACCCTGTTTGCTCAAGATATTTCATGACCACTTTTAGCCCTCTTAATACCTCGTTTCAGATTGGTCCAACATTCCCGATATACTTCCACAGCTTCGTCTTTCTTTAGCCACCTAGACCTTATGTATGTTTCCTTTTCCCTCTGAGCGAGTCTCACAATTTCACCTGTCATCCATGGTTCCCTAATCTTGCCATTTCTATCCCTCATTTACACAGGAACATGTCTCTCCTGCACGCTGATCAACCTCTCTTTGAAAGCCTCCCACATATCAAATGTGGATTTACCTTCAAACAGCTGCTCCCGATCTGCATTCCCCAGCTCCTGCCGAATTTTGGTATAGTTGGCCTTGCCCCAATTTAGCACTCTTCCTTTAGGACCACTCTTGTCTTTGTCCATGAGTATTCTAAAACTTACGAAATTGTGATCACTATTCCCAAAGTAGTCCCCTACTGAAACTTCAACCACCTGGCCGGGCTCATTCCCCAACACCAGGTCCAGTATGGCCCCTTCCCGAGTTGGACTATTTACATACTGCCCTAGAAAACCCTCCTGGATGCTCCTTACAAATTCTGCTCCATCTAGACCTCTAACACTCAGTCAATCCCAGTCAATGTTGGGAAAATTAAAATCTCCTATCACCACCACCCTGTTGCTCCTACATCTTTCCATAATCTGTTTACATATTTGCACCTCTATCTCACGCTCGCTGTTGGGAGGCCTGTCGTACAGCCCCAACATTGTTCCCGCACCCCTCCTATTTCTGAGTTCTGCCCATATTGCCTCACAGCTCGGATCCTCCATAGTGCCTTTCTGCAGCACTGCTGTGATATCCTCTTTGACCAGTAATGCAACTCCTCCATCCCTTTTACCTCCCTCTCTATCCCGACTGAAGCATCGATATCCTGGAATATTGAGTTGCCAATCATCCCTTCCCTTAACCAATTCTCAGTAATAGCAATAACATCATACTCCCAGGTACTAATCCAAGCCCTAAGTTCATCCGCCTAACCTACTACACTTCTTGCATTAAAACAAATGCACCTCAGACCACCAGTCCCTTTGCTTTCATCATCTGCTCCCTGCCTACTCTTTACCTTTGTCACGCTGACTTCATTATCTAGTTCCTTACAGGCTTTAGTTACTACCTCCTTACTGTCCACTGACCTCCTCATTTGGTTCTCAACCCCCTGCCACATTAGTTTAAACCCTCCCCAACAGCGTTAGCAAATGCACCCCCAAGGACATTGGTTCCAGTCCGGCCCAGGTGTAGACCGTCCAATTTGTAATCGTCCCACCTCCCACAGAACAGGTCCCAATGTCCCAAAAATCTGAACCCCTCCCTCCTGCACCATCTCTCAAGCCATGCATTCATCCTGACTATTCTTTCATTTCCACTCTGACTATCACGTGGCACTGGTAGCAATCCTGAGATTACTACCTCTGAGGTCCTACTTTTAACTTGGCTCCTGACTCCCGAAATTCTGCTTGTAGGACCTCATTCCGTTTTTTACCTATATCATTGGCGCCTATGTGCACAACAACAACTGGCTGTTCACCCTCCCCCTTCAGAATGTTCTGCAGCCGATCTGAAACATCCCTGACCCGTGCACCTGGGAGGCAACATCCCATTCGGGAGCCTCGTTTTCGACCACAGAACCGCCTATCTACTCCCCTTACAATCGAATCCCCTATGACGATAGCACTTCCACTATTTTTGCCGCCCTTCTGAACAGCAGAGCCAGCCACGGTGCCATGAACCTGGCTACTGCTGCTTCCTCTGGTGAGCCATCTCCCTCAACAATATCCAAAACGGTATACCTGTTGTGGAGGGAGATGACCACAGGGGACGCCTGCGCTGCCTTCCTGCTCTTTCTCTGCCTTTTGGTCACCCATTCCCTTTCTCCCTCAGCAATCCTAATCTGCGGTGTGACCAATTCACTAAACGTGCTATCCACGACCTCCTCACCATCGCGGATGCTCCAAAGTGAGTCGATCCGCAGCTCCAGAGCCGTCATGCGGTCTAACAAGAGCTGCAGCTGGACACACTTCCTGCAAGTGAAGGAGTCAGGGACATCAGCCGTGTCCCTGAGCTCCCACATTGAGCAAGAGGAGCATAACACGGGTCTGAGATCTCCTGCCATTTTTAATCTTAAGCTTAACTTAGTCTGAAACTTAGAAAAAATTAAAACAGAACGAAAAGTTTTTACCAATCGCACGATAAAACAAAAGTAGAAAAGGCCTTACCTTATCTACACACCACCGAGTCCTTTTTTTTTGGTTTGAGGAGGAGGGCGGGTGGGAGACACTAGCCGCGCAGTTTCTCGGGTTCAGAAAAGACCCAAATATATAGGGTTTTACTTACCCAGCAGCCCCTTGGTCCGCCGAAAGCAAAATGGAATTAAGTTTAAGCTGAAACTGATCTTCCCAGCTGCTCACTCGCTCGCACACTCTGCTCCCGAATAAGCTGCTGCAATGAAAGGTAAGTTATTTTAAACGGCCCAAATATATAGCGTTTTACTTACCTAGCAGCTCCTTGGTCCGCCGAAAACAAAAGAAAATTAAGTTTCAGCTGAAACTGACCTTCCCAGCGGCTCACTCACTTGTACTCTCTGCTCCCGAATAAGCTGAAGCAATGAAAGGTAAGTTATTTAAAACGGCCCAAATATACAGGGTTTTACTTAACAAGCAACCTCTTGGTCCGCCGCAAACAAAAGGGAATTAAGTTTAAGCTGAAACTGACCTTCCCAGCTGCTCACTCGCTCACACTCTCTGTTCCCGAATAAGCTGCTGCTATTTTGGAGGGTCAGTACTGAGGGAGTGTTGAACTGTTTGAAAGTCGGTACTAAGGGAGTGCTGCACTACCGGAGGGTCGGTACTGAGGGACAGCCGCACTGTTGGAGGATCAGTACTGAGGCTGTGCCACACTGACAGAGGCTCTGTACTGAGGCAGTGCCATGCAGTTGGAGGATCATTACTGAGGCAGTGCCTCACTGTCGGAGGTTCAGTGCAGTGGAAGGACAAAACTGTCGGAGGATCAGTACTGAGAGAGTGCCAAAATGCAGAAGGATAAAAACTGAGGGAGTTGCGCACTGTCGGAGAGTCAGTACTGCAGGAGCCATACAGTCAGAGGCACCGTACTGAGGGAGTGCTTCACTCTTGGTGCGTTAGTACGAAGGGAGTGCCACACTGTTAGAAGGACAGTCCAGAGAGTGTGCTGTAGTCAGGGGGTCAGTGCTGAGAGAGTGCCACACTGTTAGAAAGTGAGTACTGATGGAGTGCTGCACTGTCATGAAGTTGGAGAAGAGGGAGTGCCGCACTGTCGGCGGGTCAGTACTGTGGAGCCATACTGTTGGAGGGTCAGTACTGAGGGAGTGCTGCACTGTCAGAAAGTTGGTAATGAGGGAGTGCCGCACTGCCGGAGGATCAGTACTGAGGGAATGCCATACTGTCGGAGGGTCAGAACTGAGGGAGTGCTGCTCTTTTGGCGGGTCTTTACTGAAGGAGTGCCGCACTGTCAAAAGGTCAGAACTGAAGGAGTGACGCACTGTTGGAGGGTCAGTACTGAGTGACTGCTACAATGTCGGAGGGTCAGTACTGAGGGAGTGCAATACTGTCGGAGGCGCAGTACTGAGGGAGTGCTGCACTCTTGGAGAGTTAGTAAGGGAGTGCCACACTGTTAGAGTACAGAGAGAGTGCTGCACTGTCAGGGGGTCAGTTCAGAGAGGGAGTGCTGCACTCTCGGATGGTCAGTTCTGAAGGAGCGATGCATTGTTGTTGAGTCAGTGCTGAGGGAGTGCTGCACTGTCAGAGGAACAGTAAAGAGGGAGTGCTGCACTGTCAGAAACTTGGTGATGAGGGATTGCCTACCGTCGGAGGAATAGTACTGAGGGGGCGCTGCATTGTTGTTGAGTCAGTCATGAGGGTGCGCTGCACTCTCAGAGTGTCAGTATGGACGAATGCTGCACTGTCAGATGGTCAGCACTGAGGGAGTGCCACACTGTCGGAGGGCCAGTACTGAGGGAGTGCCATACTGTTGGAGAGTCCGTAGTGAGGGAGAGCTGCACTGTTGGTTGGTCAGTACATGGGGAGTGCCATGCTGTTGGAGTGTCAGTACTGAGGGAGTGCGAGACTGATGGAGGCTCCGTAAAATTGGTTGGCCATGCCGGTGGAGGGTCAGTACTGAGGGACTGCTGTCCAGTGAAGGAACAGTACTGAGGGAGTGCCATACTTTCGGAGAGTCTGTCCTGAGGGAGTGCCATACTGTCGATAGAAAAGTTAGAGGAAGTGCCACAATGATGAAAGGTCAGCACTGAGGGAGTGCTGCACAGTCGGAGGTTCAGTACTGAGGGAGTGCCATACTGTCAGAGAGTCAGTTACTGTGGTAGTGTCATACTGATGGAGGGTCATTACTGAGGCAGTATCATACTAGTGGACTGTCAGCACTGAGGGAGTGCCATTCTGCTGTCGTGTCATTACTGAGGGAGTGCTGCACTTTTGGAGGGTCAGTACTGAGGGAGCGCTGCACTGTCAGAAACTTGGTGATGCGGGATTGCCTTCCGTCAGAGGATCAGTACTGAGGGAGCGCTGCATTGTTGTGGAGTCAGTACTGAGGGAGCGCTGCACTCAGTATTGATGGATGCTGCACCGTCAGACGGTCAGCACTGAGGGAGTGCCATACCATCGGAGGGTCAGCACTGAGGGAGTGCCATACTGATGGAGGGTCAGTACTATTGGTTGGCCATACAGGTGGAGGGTCAACACTGAGGGACTGCTGGACAGTGGCAGGAACAGTACTGAGGGTGTGCCGCACTGTCGGAGGTTCAGGTCTGAGGCAGTGCTGCACTGTCGGAGGATACGTATTGTGGGAGTGCTGCGTATTTGGAGAGTCAGTACTGAGGGAGTGCTACCCTGTTCGAGTGTCAGTCGTGAGGGTGTGCCGCACTGTCGGAGGGTTAGTACTGAGGGGCAGACATTCTGTCGGAGGGTCAGTACTGAGGGAGTGCCATTCGGTCGGATGGTCAGTACTGAGGTGGTGCTGTATTGTCGGAGGGTCCGTTCTGAGGCAGTGCGATATTTGGGTGGTCAGTACTGAGGGAGAGCTGCACTGTTGAAGGGTCAGTACTGAGGGTGTTCCATGCTGTTGGAGGGTCAATACTGAGGGAGTGCCATACTGGTGGAGGGTCAGTACTGAGGGATTGCTGCAAAGTCGGAGGATCATTACTGAGGGAGTGCTGCACTGTTAGATGTTCAGTGCTGAGGGAATATCATACTATTGGCGGGTCAGTACTGAGGGTGTGCCATATTTGTGGAGGGTCAGTACTGAGAGTGTGCTGCACTGTCAGAGGATCCGTACTGAGGGAGTGCTGCACTTTCTGAGGATCAGTAGTGAGGGAGAGCTGCACTGTCAGAAAGTTGGTGATGAGGGAGAGCTGCACTGCTGGAGAATCAGTAGTGAGGGAATGCTGCACTCTCAGAGTGCCAGTACTGTGTGAATGCTGCGGTGTCAGATGGTCAGTACTGAGGAAATGCTGCACTTCAGCTGGTCAGTACTGAGGGAATGCTGCACTCTCAGAATGTCAGTACTGACGGAGTGCTGCATTGTTGTTGAGTCAATACTGAGGGAACGCTGCACTCTCAGAGTGTCAGTTCTGTGGGAGCGCTGCACTGCAAGATGGTAAGTACTGAGGGAATGGCTAATTGTTGTTGAGTCAGTACTGAGGGAAAGCTGCAATCTCAGAGGGTCTGTACTGAGTGAGTGCTGCACTGTCGGATGGTCAGATCTGAAGGATCGCTGCATTGTTGTTGAGTCAAAACTGATGGAGAGCTGCACTCTCAGTTTCAGTACTGAGAGGTTAGAATTAGAATTAGAACCTTACAGCGCAGTACAGGCCCTTCGGCACTCGATGTTGTGCCGACCTGTGAAACCATCTGACCTACACTATTCCATTTTCATCCATATGTCTATCCAATGACCACTTAAATGCCCTTAAAGTTGTCGAATCTACTCATGCTGCAGGCAGGGCATTCCACGCCCTTACTACTCTCTGAGTAAAGAAACTACCTCTCACATCTGTCCTATATCTATCACCCCTCAACTTGAAGCTATGTCCCCTCGTGTTTTCCATCACCATCCGAGGAAAAAGACGCTCACTGTCCACCCTATCTAACCCTCTGATTATCTTATATGTCTCTATTAAGTCACCTCTCCTCCTCCTTCTCTCCAACTAAAACAACCTCAAGACCCTCAGCCTTTCCTCGTTAGACCTTCCCTCCAAACCAGGCAACATCCTAGTAAATCTCCTCTGCACCCTTTCCATAGCTTCCACATCCTTCCTATAATGCGGTGACCAGAACTGCACGCAATACTCCAGGTGCGGTCTCACCATAGATTTGTGCAGCTGCAGCATGACCTCGTGGCTCCGAAACTCGATCCACTTACGAATAAAAGCAAACACACCATATGCCTTCTTAACAGCCCTATTAACCTAGGTAGCAACCTTCTGGGATTTATGTACCTGGACACCAAGATCTCTCTGTTCATCTACACTACCGAGAATCTTCCCATTAGCCCAGTACTCTGCATTCCTGTTACTCCTTCCAAAGTCAATCACCTCGCACTTTTCCGCATTAAACTCCATTTGCTATCTCTCAGCCCAGCTCTGCAGCCTATCTATGTCCCTCTGTACCCGACAACATCCTTCGACACTATCCACAACTCCACCGACATTAGTGTCACCTGCAAATTAACTAACCCACCCTTCTACACCCTCTTCCAGGTCATTTATAAAAATCACAAACAGCAGTGGCCCCAAAACAGATCATTGCGGTACACCACTAGTAACTAAACTCCAGGATGAACATTTGCCATCAACCACCACCCTCTGTCTTCTTTCAGCTCGCCAATTTCTGATCCAAAGCTCTAAATCACCTTCAACCCCATACTTCCGTATTTTCTGCAATAGCCTACCGTGGGGAACCTGATCAAACGCCTTTCTGAAATCCATATGCACCACATCCACTGCTTTACCCTCATCCACCTGTTTGGTCACCTTCTCGAAAAACTCAATAAGGTTTGGGAGGCACGACCTACCCTTCACAAAACCGTGCTCACTATCGCTAATGAAATTATTCTTTTCAAGATGATTATAAATCCTGTCTCTTATAACCTTTTCCAACATTTTACCCACAACCGAAGTAAGGCTCACAAGTCTATAATTACCAGGACTGTCTCTACTCCTCTTCTTGAACAAGGGGACAACATTTGCTATCCTCCAGTCTTCAGACAAAGAGTGTAGTGAGGTATTGGGGAAGGTAGCACTGTCACAGAGGACAGATGGGCACGGAGAAGGGTTAAAGTGCGTATACTTCAACGCAAGAAGCATCAGGAATAAGGTGAGTGAATTGAAGGCGTGGATGGGCACTTGGGACTACGATGTTGTGGCCATCACTGAAACGTGGATAGGTGAGGGGGAGGAATGGTTTTTGGAGGTACCTGGTTATAGATGTTTTCATAAGATTAGGAATGGTGGTAAAAGAGGTGGGGGGGTGGCATTGTTAGTTAGAAATAGTGTAACAACTGCTGAAAGAATTTTCGAGGAGGATCTGCCGACTGAGGCACTGTGGGTTGAGGTCAGGAACAGGAAAGGAGCAGTCACCTTGATGGGAGTTTTCTATAGGCCCCCCAATAGCAGCAGGGAGGTGGAAGAGCAGATTGGGAAACAGATTTTGGAAAGGAGCAGAAGTCACAGGGTAGTAATTATGGGGGATTTCAACTTCCCAAATATTGATTGGCAACTCTTTAGATCGAATAGTTTGGATGGGGTAGTGTTTGTGCAGTATGTCCAGGAAGCTTTTCTGAATCAGTATGTAGACTGCCCGACCAGAGGGGAGGCAATATTGGATTTGGTACTAGGTAATGAACCAGGGCAAGTGATAGAGCTGTTGGTGGGCGAGCACTTTGGAGATAGTGATCACAATTCTGTAGCATTCACTGTGGTAATGGAGAGGGATAGGTATGTGCAACAGGGCAAGGTTTACAATTGGGGGAAGGGTAGATATGATGCTGTCAGGCAGGAACTGAGGAGCATAAGTTGGGAGCATATGCTGGCAGGGAAGGGCACGGTCGAAATGTGGAACTTTTTCAAGGAGCAGATAGTAGGGGCCATTGATAAGCATGTCCCTGTCAGACAGGGAAGGGATGGTCATGTGAGGGAACCGTGGTTGACAAGAGAGGTTGAGAGTCTTGTTAGGAAGAAGAAGGATGCGTATATAAAGTTGAGGAAAAAGGGCACAGGCATAGCTCTGGAGGGATACAAGATGGCCAGGAAGGATCTGAAGAAAGGGATTAGGAGAGCTAAGAGAGGGCATGAAAAATGCTTGGCGGGTAGGATAAAAGAAAACCCCAAGGCCTTTTACGCGTATGTCAGAAATATGAGGATGACTAGGGGGACCATAGGTCCGGTCAAGGACAATAGCGGGAGACTGTGTGTTGAGCCGGAAGAGATAAGTGAGGTTTTGAATGAGTACTTCTCTTCGGTATTTACGAATGAGAAGGGGTGTATTACTGAAGAGGACGGTGGGAAGCAGACTGGTAAGCTCGAGGAAGTGCTCGTTAGGAGGGAAGATGTGTTGGGGTTTTTGAATAACTTGAAGATAGACAAGTCTCCCGGGCCTGACGGGGTATATCCAAGGATGTTATGGGAAGCAAGGGATGAAATTGCAGAGCCGCTGGCAATGATCTTTTCATCTTCTCTGCTGACGGGGGTGGTACCAGGTGATTGGAGGGTGGCAAATGTTGTGCCCCTGTTCAAGAAAGGGAATAGGAACAACCCTGGGAATTACAGGCCAGTTAGTCTTACTTCGGTGGTAGGCAAGTTGATGGAAAAGGTGCTGAGGGATAGGATTTCTGAGCATCTGGAAAGACACTGCTTGATTCGGGACAGTCAGCACGGTTTTGTGAGGGGTAGGTCTTGCCTCACAAGCCTGATTGAATTCTTTGAGCAGGTGACCAAGCAAGTGGATGAGGGTAAACCAGTGGATGTGGTGTACATGGATTTTAGTAAGGCATTTGATAAGGTCCCCCATGGTAGACTTATGGAGAAAGTCAGGAGGCATGGGATAGTGGGGAATGTGGCCAGTTGGATTAAGAATTGGCTAACTGATAGAAGGCAGAGAGTGGTCTTAGATGGTAAATACTCAGCCTGGAGCCCAGTTACCAGTGGCGTGCCGCAGGGATCAGTTCTGGGTCCTCTCCTGTTTGTGATTTTTATTAACGACTTGGATGAGGAAGTCGAAGGGTGGGTCAGTAAATTTGCAGATGATACAAAGGTTGGTGGAGTTGTGGATACCGAGGAGGGCTATTGTCGTCTGCAAAGGGACTTGGATAGGTTGCAGTGCTGGGCTGAAAAGTGGCAGATGGAGTTTAACCCTGAAAAGTGTGAGGTCGTCCATTTTGGAAGGACAAACATGAATGCAAAATACTGGGTTAACGGTAGGGTTCTTGGGCATGTGGAGGAGCAGAGAGACCTTGGGGTCTATGTGCATAGATCATTGAAAGTTGCAACTCAAGTGGATAGGGCTGTGAAGAAGGCATATGGGGTGTTAGCGTTCATTAGCAGAGGGATTGAATTTAAGAGCCGTGAGGTGATGATGCAGCTGTACAGGACCTTGGTAAGGCCTCATTTGGAGTACTGTGTGCAGTTCTGGTCGCCTCATTTTAGGAAGGATGTGGAAGCCTTGGAGAGGGTGCAGAGGAGATTTACCAGGATGTTGCCTGGAATGGAGAATAAGTCTTACGAGGAAAGGCTGAACATTCTAGGCCTCTTCTCATTAGAAAGGAGAAGGATGAGGGGTGACATGATAGAGGTTTATAAGATGATCAGGGGAATAGATAGGGTAGACAGTCAGAAACTTTTTCCCCGGGTGGAGCAAAGCGTTACAAGGGGTCATAAATTTAAGGTGAAGGGTGGGAGATATAAGGGGGATGTCAGGGGAAGGTTCTTTACCCAGAGAGTGGTCGAGGCATGGAATGCCTTGCCCGGGGAAGTTGTTGAGTCAGAAACTTTAGGGACTTTCAAAAGGCTTTTGGATAGGTATATGGATAAAGGAGAATGATGGGGTATAGATTAAATTGTCCTTGACAGAGGACAAAGGATCGGCACAACATTGTGGGCCGAAGGGCCTGTTCTGTGCTGTATGTTCTATGTTCTATGTTCTTCCGGCACTTTTCCTGTCGACAATGACGTCATAAAACTCAAGGACAAAGGCTCTGCAATCTCCTCCCCAGCTTCCCAGAGAATCCGAGGATAAATCCCATCTGGCCCAGGGGACTTATCTATTTTCACACTTTCCAAAATTGCTAACACCTCCTCCTTGTGAACCTCAATCCCATCTAGCCTAGTAGCCTGAATCTCAGTATTCTCCTCAACAACATTTTCTTTCTCTACTGTAAATACTGACGCAAAATATTCATTTAACACTTCCCCTATCTCCTCTGATTCCACACACAACTTCCCACTCCTGTTTTTGATTGGCCCTAATCTAACTCCAGTCATTCTTTTATTCCTGATATACCTATAGAAAGCTTTAGGGTTTTCCCTGATCCTATCCGCCAATGACTTCTCGTGTCCTCCCCTTGCTCTTCTTATCTATCCCTTTAGATCCTTCCTGGCAAGTTTGTAGCTCTAAAGCGGCCTAACTGAGCCTTCACGTCTCATCCTAACATAAGCCTTCTTCTTCCTCTTGACAAGCGCTTCAACTTCCTTGGTAAACCACGGCTCCCTCGCTCGACAACTTCCTCCCTGCCTCACAGGTACATACTTATCGAGGACACGCAGTGGCGGCTCCTTGAATAACCTCCACATTTCGATTGTTCCCATCCCCTGCAGTTTCATTCCCCATCCTACGCATCCTAAATCTTGCCTGATCGCTTCATAATTTCCTTTCCCCCAGCTATAATTCTTGCCCTGCGGTATCCCTGCCCATCGCTAAGGTAAACCTAACCGAATTGTGATCATGATCACCAAAGTGCTCACCTACATCTAAATTTAACATCTGGCCGGGTTCATTACCCAGTACCAAATACAACGTGGCATCGCCCCTGGATGGCCTGTCTACATACTGTGTCAGAAAACCCTCCTGCACACACTGGACAAAAACTGACCAATCTAAAGTACTCGAACTATAGTATTTCAAGTCAATATTTGGAAAGTTAAAGTCCCCCATAACAACTACCCTGTTACTCTCGCCCCTGTCGAGAATCATCATCGCTATCCTTTCCTCTCCATCTTCTGGAACAGTTTGGAGGTCTATTAAAGACTCCCAACAGGGTAACCTCACCTCTCCTGTTTCTAACCTCGGCCCATACTACCGCAGTAGACGAGTCCTCAAACGTCCTTTCTGTCGCTGTAATACTCTCCTTGATTAACAAGGCCACACCTCCCCCTCTTTTACCATCTTCTCTGTTCTTACTGAAACATCTAAATCCCGGAACCTGCAACATCCATTCCTGCCCCTGCTCTACCCATGTCTCCGAAATAGCCACAACATCGAGATCCCAGGTACCAACCCATGCTGCAAGCTCACTCACCTTATTCCGGATGCTCCTGGTGTTGAAGCAGACACACTTTAAACCAGGTTCTTGCTTACCAGTGCCCACTTGCGTCCTTTTAACCATATCCCTGACCTCACTACTCTCAACATCCTGTACACTGGCACTACAATTTCGGGTCCCATTCCCCTGCTGAATTACTTTAAACCCCCCCGAAGAGCACTCGCAAATCTCCCCCCCCCCCCAGGATATTGGTACCCCTCTGGTTCAGGGGAAGACCATCCTGTTTGTAGAGGTCCCACTTACCCCAGAAAGAGCCCCAATTATCCAGGAAACCAAAACCCTCCCTCCTGCAGCATCCATGCAGCCACGTGTTCAACTTCTCTCTCTCCCTCGCTATCGCTTCGCTATCACGTGGCACGGGCAACAACCCAGAGATAACAACTCTGTTTGTTCTCGCTCTAAGCTTCCACCCTAACTCCCTGAATTTCTGTCTTAAATCCCCTTCTCTCCTCCTACCCATGTCGTTGGTGCCTATGTGGACCAGGACTTGGGGCTGCTCCCCCTCCCCCTTAAGGATCCCAAAAACACGATCCGAGACATCACGAACCCTGGCACCTGGGAGGCAACATACCAACCGTGAGTCTCTCTAGTTCCCACAGAACCTCCTATCTGTTCCCCTAACTATGGAGTCCCCAATGACTAATGCTCTGCTCCTCTTCCCCCTTCCCTTCTGAGCAACAGGGACAGACTCTGTGCCAGATATCTGTACCCCATTGCTTACCCCTGGTAAGTCGTCCCCCGCAACAGTATCCAAAACGGTATACCTGTTGTTGAGGGAAACGGCCACAGGGGATCCCTGCACTGCCTGCTGGTTCCCTCTCCTTCCCCTGACGGTAACCCATCTACCTACTTCTTTTACCTGAGGTGAGACTACCTCCCCATAACTCCTCTCAATAGCCACCTCCATCTCCCGAATGATCCGAAGTTCATCCAGCTCCAGCTCCAGTTCCCAAACGCGGTTCTCGAGGAGCTGGAGTTGGGTGCACTTCCCGCAGATGCAGTCAGCAGGGACACTCTTGTCGACACTTACCTCCCACATTCTGCAGGAGGAACATACAACTGCCTTAACCTCCATTCCCACTATTCTAAATTCCCAACATATCTACTGAAAAACCAAAAAAAAAGAGGCAAAACTTGTTAGGTTAGCAATCCAACGGACAGAACTTCTTAAATAAAACGCTTACCTTATCAACACACAAGAGTCCTTTTTTTTGGTTAGAGGAGGAGGGTGGGTGGGAGACACGACACATGTAGTGTCTCGGGTACAGCCACAACCCAAATATATAGTTTTTACTTACCCCGCAGTACCCTGGTCTTCCGAAAACAAAAGGGAATTAACTTTTAAACTTACACTGAAATTGACTTCGCAGCCGAAAGCCCGCTCCCGCACCTCCGTTACTATCAAAGCTGCAGTCATCGAAACTAAAAGAAAGAGATTTTAAACCACCCAAATATATAGTTTTTACTTACCCAGCAGTCCCCTGGTCCTCCGAAAACAAAAGGGAATTCACTTTTAAACTTCCACTGAAATTGACTTCGCAGCAGTCAGCCCGCTCCCACACTTCCGTTGCTATCAAAGCTGCAGTCACCGAAAACCTAATTGATGGTTCGTATTGAGGGAGTGCTATACTGTCAGAGGGTCAGTACTGAGGGAGTGACATACTGTCGGATGGTCAGTACTGGTGGAGTGCCAGACTGATGGAGGGTCAGTACTGAACGAGCGCTGCCCTGTCTGAAGATCAGTACTGAGGGAATGCAGCACTCTGAGACGGTCAGTACTGAGGGAGTGCTGCACTGTTGTTGAGTCAGTAATGAGGGAGTGCTGCACTGTCAGAAGGTCAGTACTGAGGGATTGTTGCATTATTGTTGATTCAGTACTGAGGGAGTGCTGCCTTAGTTGGAGGGGTTGACTTAGTTTGAGCTTCTGCCTTAGTTTGAGCTACTGCCTAAGTCTGAGGGGTTGCCTTAGTCTGAGGGGTTGCCTTAGTTTGAGGGGTTGCCTTAGTTTGATCTTCTGCCTTAGTTTGAGGGGTTCCCTTAGTTTGAGGGGTTGCCTTAGTTTGAGCTGCTGCCTTATTTTGAGAGTCTGACTTAGTTTGAGGGGTTGCCTGAGTTTGAGGGGTTGCCTTAGTTTGAGAGTCTGCCTTAGTTTGATGGGTTGCCTTAGTTTGAGGGAAGGCCTTAGTTTGAGGGATGGCCTTAGTTTGAGGGATGGCCTTAGTTTGAGGGATTGCCTTAGTTTGAGTGATTGCCTTAGTTTGAGGGATTGCCTTAGTTTGAGGGATTGCCTTAGTTTGAGAGTTGCCTTAGTTTGAAGGGTTGCCTTAATTTGAGGTGCTGCATTAGTTTGAGCCCGTGCCTTAGTTTGAGGGCCGGCATTATTTTAATGGATTGCCTTAGTTTGAGGGGTTGCCTTAGTTTGGTGGTCCCCTTAGTTTGAGGGTTGTCTTAGTTTGAGGGCCTGCCTTAGTTTGAGGCACTGCCTTAGATTGAGGGTTGCCTTCGTATGAGGGATTGCCTTAGTATGAGGGACTGCCTTAGATTGAGGGATTGCCTCAGATTGAGGGGATACCTTATTTTGAGGGGATACCTTATTTTGAGGGGATGCCTTATTTTGAGGGGATGCCATATTTTGAGGGTTGCCTTCGTTTGGGGACCTGCCTTAGTTTGGGGGGTTGCCTTAGTTTTGGGGGGTTGCCTTAGTTTGGGGGGTTGCATTTGTTTGGGGGGTTGCCTTTGTTTGGGGGGTTGCCTTAGTTTGGGGGATGCCTTAGTTTGAGGTGTTGCCTTATTTTGAGGTGTTGCCTTATTTTGAGGTGTTGCCTTAGTTTGAGGTGTTGCATTAGTTTGAGGGTCTGCCTTAGTTTGAGGGGATGCCTTAGTTTGAGGGTCTGCATTAGTTTGAGGGGATGCCTTAGTTTGAGGGGTTGCCTGAGATCGAGGGGTGGCCTTCGATCGAGGGGTTGACTTAGTTTGAGCTGCTGCCTTAGTTTGAGGGGTTGCCTCAGTTTGAGCTGCTGCCTTAGTTTGAGGGTTTGCCTCAGATTGAGCGCTGCCTTAGTTTAAGCTTCTGCCCTATTTTGAGGGGTTGCCTTAGTTGGAGAGTCTGCCTTTGTTTGAGGGGTTGCCTTAGTTGGAGAGTCTGCCTTTGTTTGAGGGGTTGCCTCAGTTTGAGCGATTGCCTTCGTTTGAGGGGGTGCCTTAGTTTAAGGGGTTGCCTCAGTTAGAGGGGGTGCCTTACTTTGAGCTTCTGCCTTAGTTTGAAGGGTTGCCTTAGTTTGAGGGGTTGCCTCAGTTTGAGACTCTGCCTTAGTTTGAGGCAACCCTCCCAAAACTAAGGCAACCCTCCCAAAACTAAGACAACCCCCCCAAAACTAAGGCAACCCCCCAAAAATGAAAGCAACCCCCCAAACTAAGGCAACCCTCAAACGAAGGCAACCCCTTAAACTGAGGCAACCCTCAAACTAAGGCAACGCTCAAACTAAGGCAACCACTCCAACTAATGCAATCCTCTAACTAATGCAACCCCACAAACTAAGGCAGGCTCACAAACGAAGTCAACACTCAAACGAAGGCAACCCCTCAAACTAAGGTAACCCTCAAACTCAGGCAGTGCCTCAAACTAATGCAACACCTCAAGCTAAGGCAGGCCCTCAAACTAACGCAACCATCAAACTCAGGTAACCATCAAACTAAGGCACCCCCTTAAACTAAGGCAACCCTCAAACTAAGGCAACTCCTTAAACTGAGGCAGGCCCTCAAACTGAGGCAACCCCTCAAACTAAGGCAACACCTCAAACTAAGGCATCCACTCAAATTAAGGCAGCCCCTCAAACTCAGGCAACTCCTTAAACTAAGGCAGGCCCACAAACTAAGGCAGCCCCTCAAACTAATGCAAACCTCAAACTAAGGCAACACCTCAAACTTATGCAACACCTCAAACTAAGGCAGTCCCTCATACTAAGGCAACACTCAAACAAAGGCAGTGCCTCAACTAAGGCAGTGCCTCAAACTAAGGCAACGCCTCAAACTAAGGCAACACCTCAAACTAATGCAACACCTCAAACTAAGGCAACACCTCAAAATAAGGCAACACCTCAAAATAAGGCAACACCTCAAACTAAGGCATCCACCAAACTAAGGCAACCCCCCAAACAAAGGCAACTCCCCCAAACTAAGGCAACCCCCCAAACTGAGGCAACCCTCCAAAACTAAGGCAACCCCCCAAACTAAGGCAGGCCCCCAAATGAAGGCAACCCTCAAAATATGGCATCCCCTCAAAATAAGGCATCCCCTCAAAATAAGGTATCCCCTCAAAATAAGGTATCCCCTCAATCTCAGGCAATCCCTCAGTCTCAGGCAATCCCTCATACTGAGGCAACCCTCAATCTAAGGCAACCCTCAAATTAGGGCAACACTCACACGAAGGCAACCCTCAAACTAGGGCAACCCTCAAACTAGGGCAACCATCAAACTCGAGCAACCCTCAAACTAAGGCGGCCCCTCAAACTAAGGCAGCCCCTCAAACTAAGGCACTCCCTCAAACTAAGGCACTCCCTCAAACTAAGGCACTCCCTCAAACTCAGGCAGCCCCTCAAACTAAGGCAACGCCTCAAAAAAGGCAACACCTCAAAATAAGGCAACACCTCAAACTAAGGCATCCCCCAAACTAAGGCAACCCCCCAAACAAAGGCAACCCCCCAAACTAAGGCAACCCCCCAAACTAAGGCAACCCCCCCAAAACTAAGGCAACCCCCCAAACTAAGGCAGGCCCCCAAACGAAGGCAACCCTAAAAATATGGCATCCCCTCAAAATATGGCATCCCCTCAAAATAAGGTATCCCCTCAAAATAAGGTATCCCCTCAATCTAAGGCAATCCCTCAGTCTCAGGCAATCCCTCATACTAAGGCAACCCTCAATCTAAGGCAACCCGCAAATTAGGGCAACACTCACACGAAGGCAACCCTCAAACTAGGGCAACCCTCAAACTAGGGCAACCATCAAACTAGGGCAACCCTCAAACTAAGGCGGCCCCTCATACTAAGGCAGCCCCTCAAACTAAGGCAGCCCCTCAAACTAATGCACTCCCTCAAACTAATGCACTCCCTCAAACTAATGCACTCCCTCAAACTCAGGATGCTCCTCAAACTAAGGCAGCCCCTCAAACTAAGGCACTCCCTCAAACTAAGGCACTCCCTCAAACTAAGGCACTCCCTCATACTCAGGCAGCCCCTCAAACTAAGGCAACGCCTCAGACTAATGCAACGCCTCAAACTAATGCAACGCCTCAAACTAAGGCCACACTCAAACTAAGGCAACGCTCAAACTAAGGCAACCACTCAAACTAATGCAATCCTCAAACTGATGCAACCCCGCAAACGAAGGCAGGCTCACAAACTAAGTCAACACTCAGACGAAGGCAACCCCTCAAACTAAGGTAACCCTCAAACTCAGGCGGTGCCTCAAACGAATGCAACACCTCAAGCTAAGGCAGGCCCTCAAACTAATGCAACCATCAAACTAAGGCACCCCCCTCAAACTAAGGCAACCCTCAAACTAAGGCAACTCCTTAAACTGAGGCAGGCCCTCAAACTGAGGCAACCCCTCAAACTATGGCAACCCCTGAAACTAAGGCATCCACTCAAATTAAGGCAGCCCCTCAAACTCAGGCAACTCCTTAAACTAAGGCAGGCCCACAAACTTAGGCAACCCTCAAACTAAGGCAACTCCTCAAAATAAGGCATCCACTCAAACTAAGGCAGCCCCTCAAACGAAGGCAGCCCCTCAAAATAAGGTATCCGCTCAATCTAAGGCAATCCCTCAGTCTCAGGCAATCCCTCATTCTCAGGCAATCCCTCATACTAAGGCAATCCCTCACACTAAGGCAACCCTCAATCTAAGGCAGTGCCTCAAACTAAGGCAGCACCTCAAACGAAGGCGACACCTCAAACTAAGGCAACCCTCAAATTAGGGCCAGCCTCACACGAAGGCAACCCTCAAACTAGGGCAACCCTCAAACTAGGGTAACCATCAAACTAGGGCCACCCTCAAACTAGGGCAACCCTCAAACTAAGGCTGCCCCTCAAACTAAGGCAGCCCCTCACACTAAGGCAGCCCCTCAAACTAAGGCACTCCCTCAAACTAAGGAACTCCCTCAAACTAAGGCACTCCCTCAAACTCAGGCAGCCCCTCAGACTAAGGCAATGCCTCAAACTAATGCAACGCCTCAAACTAATGCAACGCCTCAAACTAAGGCCACACTCAAACTAAGGCAACAGTCAAACTAAGGCAACGCTCAAACTAAGGCAACCACTCAAACTAATGCAATCCTCAAACTAATGCAACCCCGCAAACGAAGGCAGGCTCACAAACTAAGTCAACACTCAAACGAAGGCAACCCCTCAAACTAAGGTAACCCTCAAACTCAGGCAGTGCCTCAAACTAATGCAACACCTCAAGCTAAGGCAGGCACTCAAACTGAGGCAACCCTCAAACTAAGGCAACTCCTCAAAATAAGGCATCCACTCAAACTAAGGCAGCCCCTCAAACTAAGGCACTCCCTCAAACTAAGGCACTCCCTCAAACTCAGGCAGCCCCTCAAACTAAGGCAACGCCTCAAAAAAGGCAACACCTCAAAATAAGGCAACACCTCAAACTAAGGCATCCCCCAAACTAAGGCAACCCCCCAAACAAAGGCAACCCCCCAAACTAAGGCAACCCCCCAAACTAAGGCAACCCCCCCAAAACTAAGGCAACCCCCCAAACTAAGGCAACCCCCCAAACTAAGGCAACCCCCCCAAAACTAAGGCAACCCCCCAAACTAAGGCAGGCCCCCAAACGAAGGCAACCCTAAAAATATGGCATCCCCTCAAAATAAGGCATCCCCTCAAAATAAGGTATCCCCTCAAAATAAGGTATCCCCTCAATCTAAGGCAATCCCTCAGTCTCAGGCAATCCCTCATACTAAGGCAACCCTCAATCTAAGGCAACCCGCAAATTAGGGCAACACTCACACGAAGGCAACCCTCAAACTAGGGCAACCCTCAAACTAGGGCAACCATCAAACTAGGGCAACCCTCAAACTAAGGCGGCCCCTCATACTAAGGCAGCCCCTCAAACTAAGGCAGCCCCTCAAACTAATGCACTCCCTCAAACTAATGCACTCCCTCAAACTAATGCACTCCCTCAAACTCAGGATGCTCCTCAAACTAAGGCAGCCCCTCAAACTAAGGCACTCCCTCAAACTAAGGCACTCCCTCAAACTAAGGCACTCCCTCATACTCAGGCAGCCCCTCAAACTAAGGCAACGCCTCAGACTAATGCAACGCCTCAAACTAATGCAACGCCTCAAACTAAGGCCACACTCAAACTAAGGCAACGCTCAAACTAAGGCAACCACTCAAACTAATGCAATCCTCAAACTGATGCAACCCCGCAAACGAAGGCAGGCTCACAAACTAAGTCAACACTCAGACGAAGGCAACCCCTCAAACTAAGGTAACCCTCAAACTCAGGCGGTGCCTCAAACGAATGCAACACCTCAAGCTAAGGCAGGCCCTCAAACTAATGCAACCATCAAACTCAGGCAACCATCAAACTAAGGCACCCCCCTCAAACTAAGGCAACCCTCAAACTAAGGCAACTCCTTAAACTGAGGCAGGCCCTCAAACTGAGGCAACCCCTCAAACTATGGCAACCCCTGAAACTAAGGCATCCACTCAAATTAAGGCAGCCCCTCAAACTCAGGCAACTCCTTAAACTAAGGCAGGCCCACAAACTTAGGCAACCCTCAAACTAAGGCAACTCCTCAAAATAAGGCATCCACTCAAACTAAGGCAGCCCCTCAAACTAAGGCAGCCCCTCAAAATAAGGTATCCGCTCAATCTAAGGCAATCCCTCAGTCTCAGGCAATCCCTCATACTCAGGCAATCCCTCATACTAAGGCAATCCCTCACACTAAGGCAACCCTCAATCTAAGGCAGTGCCTCAAACTAAGGCAGCACCTCAAACGAAGGCGACACCTCAAACTAAGGCAACCCTCAAATTAGGGCCAGCCTCACACGAAGGCAACCCTCAAACTAGGGCAACCCTCAAACTAGGGTAACCATCAAACTAGGGCCACCCTCAAACTAGGGCAACCCTCAAACTAAGGCTGCCCCTCAAACTAAGGCAGCCCCTCACACTAAGGCAGCCCCTCAAACTAAGGCACTCCCTCAAACTAAGGAACTCCCTCAAACTAAGGCACTCCCTCAAACTCAGGCAGCCCCTCAGACTAAGGCAATGCCTCAAACTAATGCAACGCCTCAAACTAATGCAACGCCTCAAACTAAGGCCACACTCAAACTAAGGCAACAGTCAAACTAAGGCAACGCTCAAACTAAGGCAACCACTCAAACTAATGCAATCCTCAAACTAATGCAACCCCGCAAACGAAGGCAGGCTCACAAACTAAGTCAACACTCAAACGAAGGCAACCCCTCAAACTAAGGTAACCCTCAAACTCAGGCAGTGCCTCAAACTAATGCAACACCTCAAGCTAAGGCAGGCACTCAAACTGAGGCAACCCTCAAACTAAGGCAACTCCTCAAAATAAGGCATCCACTCAAACTAAGGCAGCCCTCAAACTAAGGCAGCCCCTAAAACTAAGGCAGCCCCTCAAACTAAGGCAAACCTCAAACTAAGTCAAACCTCAAACTAAGGCAGCTCCTCAAAATAAGGCATCCCCACAAACTAAGGCATCCCCTCAAACGAAGGTCAGCCCCTCAAACGAAGGTAGCCCCTCTAACGAAGGCAGCCCATCAAACGAAGGCAACACCTCAAACTCAGGCAACACCTCAAACTAAGGCAACACCTCAAACTCAGGCAGCCCCTCAAACTAAGGCTGCCCCTCAAACTAAGGCTGCCCCTCAAACTAAGGCAGCCCCTCAAACTAAGGCAGCCCCTCAAACAAAGGCAACACCCCAAACTAATGCAGCACATCAATCCTAGTCAACCCTCAATCTAATGCAGCCCCTCAAACTAAGACAGCCCCTCAAACTAATGCAGCACATCAAACTAATGCAGCCCCTCAAACTAATGCAGCCCCTCAACGAAGGCACCCTCAAACGAGGGCAATACTCAAACTCGGGCAAAACCTCAAACTCATGCAGCCCCGAGAACAAATGCAACGCCTCAAACAAATGCAACGCCTCAAACTAAGGCAACCCCTCAAAAAAAGGCAACCCCTCAAACTAAGGCAACCCCTCAAACTAAGGCAGTCCCTCATACTCGGGCAACCCTCATACTCGGGCAACCCTCAAACTAAGGCAGCCCCTCAAACTAAGGCAGCCCCTCAAACTGATGCATTCCCTCAAACTGATGCACTCCCTCAAACTGATGCACTCCCTCAAACTTAGGCAGCCCCTCAAACGCAGGCAGCCCCACAAACTCAGGCAGCCCCTCAAACTAAGGCAGCCCCTCAAACTGATGCAACGCTTCAAACTGATGCAACGCCTCAAACTGAGGCAACCCCTCAAACTAAGGCAACCCCTCAAACTAAGGCAAAACCTCAAACTAAGGCAAAACCTCAAACTAAGGCAAAACCTCAAACTAAGGCAGCCCCTCATACTGGGGCAGACCCTCAAACTAGGGCAACCCTCACACTAGGGCAACCCTAAAACTAAGGCAGCCCCTCAAACTAAGGCACTCCCTCAAACCCAGACAGCCCCTCAAACTAAGGCAGCCCCTCAAACTAAGGCAACGCCTCAAACTAATGCAACGCCTCAAAATAATGCAACGCCTCAAACTAAGGCAACACTCAAACTAAGGCAACACTCAAACTAAGGCATCCCTCTACATAAGGCATCCCTCAAACTAAGGGATCCCTCAAACTAAACAAACCCTCAAACTAAACAAACACTCAAACTAATGCAGCCCCTCAAAGTAATGCAGACCCTCATACTAATTGAGCCCCTCAGACTAATGCAGCCCCTCAGACTAATGCAGCTCATCAGACGAATGCAGCCCCTCAGACTAAGGCTGCCCCTCAGACTAAGGTCGCCCCTCAGACGACTGCAGCCCCTCCGTCGACTGCAGCCCCTCAGACGACTGCAGCCCCTCAGACGAATGCAGCGCCTCAAACTAAGGCTTCCCCACAAACTAAGCCATTCCGTCAAACTAAGGCAACCCCTCAAACTAAGGCAGCCCCTCAAACTAAGGCAACCCATTAAACTGAGGCAACCCATCAAACTAAGGCAACCCCTCTCCTAAGGCAACACCTCAAACTAAGGCAGCCCCTCAAACGAAGGCAGCCCCACAAACGAAGGCAGCCCCTCAAAAGAAGGCAACAGTTCAAACGAAGGCAACACCTCAAACGAAGGCAACACCTCAAACGAAATCAACACCTCAAACGAAGGCAACACCTCAAACGAAGGCAACACCTCAATCTAAGGCAACACCTCATTCTCAGGCAACACCTCAAACTAAGGCAACACCTCAAACGAAGGCAACACCAAAATCTAAGGCAACACCTCAATCTAAGGCAACACCTCAAACTAAGGCAACACCTCAAACTAAGGCAACACCTCAAACTAAGGCTGCCCCTCAAACTAAGGCTGCCCCTCAAACTAAGGCAACCGCTCAAACTAAGGCAGCCCCTCAAACTAAGGCAGCCCCTCAAACTAAGGCAGCCCCTCAAACAAAGGCAACACCCCAAATTAATGTAGCACATCAATCTAAGGCAACCCTCAATCTAATGCAGCCCCTCAAACTAAGACAGCCCCTCAAAGTAAGACAGCCCCTCAGAGAAAGACAGCCCCTCAAAGTAAGACAGCCCCTCCTACTAATGCAGCCCCTCATACTAATGCAGCCCCTCATACTACTGCAGCCCCTCAAACTAAGGCTGCCCCACAAACTAAGGCATCCCCTCAAACTAAGGCAACCCCTCAAACTAATTCAGCCCCTCAAACGAAGGCTTCCCCACAAACTAAGCCATCCGTCAAACTAAGGCAACCCCTCAAACCAAGGCAACCCCTCTACGAAGCCAGCCCCTCAAACTAAGGCAACCCTACAAACTAAGGCAACACCTCAAACGAAGGCAGCCCCTCAAACTAAGGCAGCCCCTCAAACTAAGGCAGCTGCTCAAACAAAGGCAGCCCCTCAAACTAGGCAACCCTCAAACTAAGGCAGACCTCAAACTAAGGCAGACCTCAAACTAAGGCAATTCTCAAACTAAGGCAGGCCCTCAAACTGGGGCAACCCTGAAAATGAGGCAGCCGCTCAAAGTGAGGCAACCCTCAAAGTGAGGCAACCCTCAAACTAAAGCAGCCCCTCAAACTAAGGCAGGCCCTCAAACTAAGGCAATTCTCAAACTAATGCAGCGCTTCTAACTAAGGCAGCGCCTCAAACTAAGGCAGCCCCTCTCACTAAGACAGCTCCTCTCACGAAGGCAGCCCCTTTTACTAAGGCAGCCTCTGACACTCAAGCAGGCCCTGAAACTCAAGCAGGCCCTGAAACTAAAGCAGGTCCTGAAACTCAAGCAGGCCCTTAAATTAATGCAGCACCACAAACTAAGGCTGCCCCTCATACTAAGGCAGCCCCTCATACAAAGGCATCACTTCAAACTAAGGCAACCCCTCAAACGAAGGCAACCCCTCAAACGAAGGCAACCCCTCCAACTGAGGCAGCCGCTCAAACTAAGGCTGCCCCTCAAACTAAGGCTGCCCCTCAAACTAAGGCAGCCCCTCAAACTAATGCAGCCCCGCAAAATAAGGCAGCCCCGCAAACTAAGGCAGCCCCGCAAACTCAGGCAGCCCCTCACACTCAGGCAGCCCCTCACACGAAGGCAGCCCCTCACACTAAGGCAGCCCACAAACTAAGGCAACACCTCAAACTAAGGCAACACCTCAAACTAAGGCAACACCTCAAACTGAGGCAACACCTCAAACTTAGGCAACACCTCAAACTGAGAAACCCCTCAAACTAAGGCAACACCTCAAACTAAGGCAGACCCTCCATCTAAGGCAACCCCTCAAACTAATGCAGCGCCTCAGACAAAGGCAACCTTCAAAATAAAGCTACACCTAAAACGAAGGCATACCCTCAAACTAAAGCAACACCTCAAACTATTGCAACATCTCAAACGAAGTAAACCCTCTAACTAAGACAACCCCTCAAAATAAGGCAACATCTCAAAATAAAGCAGTTCATCAAACTAAGGCAGCCCCTCAAACTAAGGCAGCACCTCAAATTAAGATAGCCCCTCAAACTTAGGTCGCCCCTCAAACTAATGCAACACCTCAAACTAAGGCAACACCTCAAACTAAGGCTACACCTCAAACTAAGGCTGCACCTCAAACTAATGAAACCCTCAAACAAAGGCAACAACTAAAACTAAGGCAACACCTCAAACTAAGGCAACACCTCAAACTAAGGCATCACCTCAAACTAATGCAACACCTCAAACTAAGGCAACACCTCAAACTAAGGCAACACCTCAAACTAAGACAGCCCACTTAAAATAAGGCAACACCTCAAATTAAGAAAATCCTCAAACTAAGGCAACACCTCAAACTAATGCAACACCTCAAACTGAGACAGCCCACTTAAAATAAGGCAAGACCTCAAATTAAGAAAACCCTCAAACTAAGGCTAAACCTCAAACTAATGAAACCCTCAAACTAAGGCAACACCTCAAACTAAGGGAACCGTCAAACTAATACAACCCTCAAACTAATGCAACACTCAAACTAATGCAACCCTCAAACTAATGCAACCCTCAAACTAATGCAACCCTCAAACGAAGGCAACACCTCAAACTAAGGCAACACCTCAAACTAAGGCTAAACCTCAAACTAATGAAACCCTCAAACTAAGGCAACACCTCAAACTAAGGCAACACCTCAAACTAATGCAACTGCTCAAACTAAGGCAACACCTCAAACTAAGGCAACACCTCAAACTAAGGCAACATCTCAAACTAAGGCAACCCTCAATCAAAGGCAACACCTCAAATTAAGGCAACACCTCAAACTAAGGCAACACCTCAAACTAAGGCAACCCTCAATCAAAGGCAACAACTCAAACTAAGGCAACAACTCAAACTAAGGCAACACCTCAAACTAAGGCAACACCTCAAACTAAGGCAACACCTCAATCTAAGGCAACACCTCAAACTAAGGCAACACCTCAAACTAAGGCAACACCTCAAACTAAGGCAACACCTCAAACTAAGACAGCCCACGAAAACTAAGGCAACACCTCAAATTATGTAAACCCTCAAAATAAGGCACCACCACAAACGAAGGGAACCCTCAAACTAAGGCAACCCTCAAACTAAGCAACCCTCAAACTAAGGCAACCCTCAAACAAACTAAGGCAACACCTCAAACTAATGCAACACCTCAAACTAATGCAACACCTCAGACTAAAGCAACACCTCAAACTAAAGCAACACCTCAAACGAAAGCAACTCCTCAAACTAAAGCAACTGCTCAAACTAAAGCAACTGCTCAAACTAAAGTAACTCCTCAAACTAAAGCAACTTCTCAAACTAATGCAACTCCTCAAACCAATGCAACTCCTCAAACTAATGCAACTCCTCAAACTAATGCAACACCTCAAACTAAGGAAACCGTCGATCAAAGGCAACACCTCAAACAAAGGCAGCACCTCAAACGAAGGCTGCCCCTCAAACTAAGGCAGCCCCTCAAACTAAGGCAGCCCCTCAAACTAAGGCAGCTCCTCAAACTAAGGCAGCTCCTCAAACGAAGGCAACACATCAAACTAAGGCAACACATCAAACTGAGGCAACACATCAAACTAAGGCAACACCTCAATATAAGGCAACCCTCAAACTGAGGCAACACCTCAAACTAAGGCAACACCTCAAACTAAGGCAACACCTCAAATAAAGGCAACACTTCAAACAAAGACAGCACCTCAAACAAAGGCAGCATCTCAAACAAAGGCAGCACCTCAAACAAAGGCAACCCTAAAACTAATGCAAAACCTCAAACAAAGGCAAATCCTCAAACTTAGGCAAATCCTCAAACTAAGGCAAAACCTCAAACTAAGGCAACACCTCAAACAAAGGCAACACCTCAAACTAAGGCAACACCTCAAACTAATGCAACACCTCAAACTAATGCAACACCTCAAACTAATGCAACACATCAAACTAAGGCAACACATCAAAATAATGCAACACATCAAACTAAGGCAACACCTCTAACTAAGGCAACACCTCAAACTATGGCAACATTTCAAACTAATGCAACCCTCAAACTAATGCAACCCTCAAACTAATGCAACCCTCAAACGAAGGCAACACCTCAAACTAAGGCAACACCTCAAACTAAGGCTAAACCTCAAACTAATGAAACCCTCAAACTAAGGCAACACCTCAAACTAAGGCAACACCTCAAACTAATGCAACTGCTCAAACTAAGGCAACACCTCAAACTAAGGCAACACCTCAAACTAATGCAACTGCTCAAACTAAGGCAACACCTCAAACTAAGGCAACATCTCAAACTAAGGCAACCCTCAATCAAAGGCAACACCTCAAATTAAGGCAACACCTCAAACTAAGGCAACACCTCAAACTAAGGCAACCCTCAATCAAAGGCAACAACTCAAACTAAGGCAACAACTCAAACAAATGCAACACCTCAAACTAAAGCAACACCTCAGACTAAGGCAACACCTCAAACTAAGGCAACACCTCAAACTAAGGCAACCCTTAAACTAAGGCAACACCTCAAACTGAGGCAACACCTCAAACTAAGGCAACACCTCAAACTTATGCTACACATCAAACTAATTCAACAACTCAAACTAATGCAACACCTCAAACTAATGCAACACCTCATACTAAGGCAACACCTCAAACTAAGGCAACACATCAAACTAATGCAACACCTCAAACTAATGCAACACCTCAAACTAATGCAACACCTCAAACTAATGCAACACTTCAAACTAATGCAACACCTCAAACTAATGCAACACCTCAAACTCATGCAACTCCTCAAACTAATGCAACACCTCAAACTAATGCAACACCTCAAACTAATGCAACACCTCAAACTAATGCAACACCTTAAACTAAGGAAACCTTCAATCAAAGGCAACACCTCATCGTCAGGCAACATATCAAACAAAAGCAGCACGTCAAACAAAGGCAGCATCTCAAACAAAGGCAGAACCTCAAACAAAGGCGACCCTAGAACTAATGCAAAACCTCAAACTAAGGCAACACCTCAAACTAAGGCAACACATCAAACTAATGCAACACCTCAAACTAATGCAACACCTCAAACTAATGCAACACCTCAAACTAATGCAACACCCAAACTAATGCAAAACCTCACATAAATGCTCCCATCAAACTAAGCAATGTCTAAAACTAAGGCAAACCTCAAACTAAGGCAACACGTCAAACTAATGCAACACTCAAACTAATGCAACCCTCAAACTAATGCAACCCTCAAACTAATGCAACCCTCAAACGAAGGCAACACCTCAAACTAAGGCAACACCTCAAACTAAGGCTAAACCTCAAACTAATGAAACCCTCAAACTAAGGCAACACCTCAAACTAAGGCAACACCTCAAACTAATGCAACTGCTCAAACTAAGGCAACACCTCAAACTAAGGCAACACCTCAAACTAAGGCAACATCTCAAACTAAGGCAACCCTCAATCAAAGGCAACACCTCAAATTAAGGCAACACCTCAAACTAAGGCAACACCTCAAACTAAGGCAACCCTCAATCAAAGGCAACAACTCAAACTAAGGCAACAACTCAAACTAAGGCAACACCTCAAACTAAGGCAACACCTCAAACTAAGGCAACACCTCAATCTAAGGCAACACCTCAAACTAAGGCAACACCTCAAACTAAGGCAACACCTCAAACTAAGGCAACACCTCAAACTAAGACAGCCCACGAAAACTAAGGCAACACCTCAAATTATGTAAACCCTCAAAATAAGGCACCACCACAAACGAAGGGAACCCTCAAACTAAGGCAACCCTCAAACTAAGCAACCCTCAAACTAAGGCAACCCTCAAACAAACTAAGGCAACACCTCAAACTAATGCAACACCTCAAACTAATGCAACACCTCAGACTAAAGCAACACCTCAAACTAAAGCAACACCTCAAACGAAAGCAACTCCTCAAACTAAAGCAACTGCTCAAACTAAAGCAACTGCTCAAACTAAAGTAACTCCTCAAACTAAAGCAACTTCTCAAACTAATGCAACTCCTCAAACCAATGCAACTCCTCAAACTAATGCAACTCCTCAAACTAATGCAACACCTCAAACTAAGGAAACCGTCGATCAAAGGCAACACCTCAAACAAAGGCAGCACCTCAAACGAAGGCTGCCCCTCAAACTAAGGCAGCCCCTCAAACTAAGGCAGCCCCTCAAACTAAGGCAGCTCCTCAAACTAAGGCAGCTCATCAAACGAAGGCAACACATCAAACTAAGGCAACACATCAAACTGAGGCAACACATCAAACTAAGGCAACACCTCAATATAAGGCAACCCTCAAACTGAGGCAACACCTCAAACTAAGGCAACACCTCAAACTAAGGCAACACCTCAAATAAAGGCAACACTTCAAACAAAGACAGCACCTCAAACAAAGGCAGCATCTCAAACAAAGGCAGCACCTCAAACAAAGGCAACCCTAAAACTAATGCAAAACCTCAAACAAAGGCAAATCCTCAAACTTAGGCAAATCCTCAAACTAAGGCAAAACCTCAAACTAAGGCAACACCTCAAACAAAGGCAACACCTCAAACTAAGGCAACACCTCAAACTAATGCAACACCTCAAACTAATGCAACACCTCAAACTAATGCAACACATCAAACTAAGGCAACACATCAAAATAATGCAACACATCAAACTAAGGCAACACCTCTAACTAAGGCAACACCTCAAACTATGGCAACATTTCAAACTAATGCAACCCTCAAACTAATGCAACCCTCAAACTAATGCAACCCTCAAACGAAGGCAACACCTCAAACTAAGGCAACACCTCAAACTAAGGCTAAACCTCAAACTAATGAAACCCTCAAACTAAGGCAACACCTCAAACTAAGGCAACACCTCAAACTAATGCAACTGCTCAAACTAAGGCAACACCTCAAACTAAGGCAACACCTCAAACTAATGCAACTGCTCAAACTAAGGCAACACCTCAAACTAAGGCAACATCTCAAACTAAGGCAACCCTCAATCAAAGGCAACACCTCAAATTAAGGCAACACCTCAAACTAAGGCAACACCTCAAACTAAGGCAACCCTCAATCAAAGGCAACAACTCAAACTAAGGCAACAACTCAAACAAATGCAACACCTCAAACTAAAGCAACACCTCAGACTAAGGCAACACCTCAAACTAAGGCAACACCTCAAACTAAGGCAACCCTTAAACTAAGGCAACACCTCAAACTGAGGCAACACCTCAAACTAAGGCAACACCTCAAACTTATGCTACACATCAAACTAATTCAACAACTCAAACTAATGCAACACCTCAAACTAATGCAACACCTCATACTAAGGCAACACCTCAAACTAAGGCAACACATCAAACTAATGCAACACCTCAAACTAATGCAACACCTCAAACTAATGCAACACCTCAAACTAATGCAACACTTCAAACTAATGCAACACCTCAAACTAATGCAACACCTCAAACTCATGCAACTCCTCAAACTAATGCAACACCTCAAACTAATGCAACACCTCAAACTAATGCAACACCTCAAACTAATGCAACACCTTAAACTAAGGAAACCTTCAATCAAAGGCAACACCTCATCGTCAGGCAACATATCAAACAAAAGCAGCACGTCAAACAAAGGCAGCATCTCAAACAAAGGCAGAACCTCAAACAAAGGCGACCCTAGAACTAATGCAAAACCTCAAACTAAGGCAACACCTCAAACTAAGGCAACACATCAAACTAATGCAACACCTCAAACTAATGCAACACCTCAAACTAATGCAACACCTCAAACTAATGCAACACCCAAACTAATGCAAAACCTCACATAAATGCTCCCATCAAACTAAGCAATGTCTAAAACTAAGGCAAACCTCAAACTAAGGCAACACGTCAAACTAAGGCAACACCTCAAACCCAGGCAACACCTCAAACTAATTCAACACCTGAAACTAAGGCAACCCCTCAAACAGATGCAGCCCCTTAAACTAAGGCAACACCTCAAACTAAGGCAACACCTCAAACTAAGGGAACCCTGAAATTAAGGGAACCCTCAAACTAAGGGAACCCTCAACCAAAGGCAACCCAATAACGAAGGCTGCAACTCAAACTAAAGCAACACCTCAAACTAATGCAACACCTCAAACTAATGCAACTCCTCAAACTAAGGAAACCGTCAATCAAAGGCAACACCTCATACTCAGGCAACACCTCAAACTAAGGTGGCCCCTCAAACTAAGGCGGCCCCTCAAACTAAGGCTACACCTCAAACTAAGGCAACACCTCAAACTAAGGCAACACCTCAAACTAATGCAACACCTAAAACTAAGGCAACCCCTCAAACAGATGCAGCCCCTTAAACTAAGGCAATACCTCAAACTAATGCAACACCTCAAACTAAGGGAACCCTCAAACTCAGGGAACCCTCAAGCTAAGGGAACCCTCAAACAAAGGCAACCCACTAACGAAGGCTGCAACTCAAACTAAAGCAACACCTCAAACTAATGCAAAACCTCAAACTAATGCAACACCTCAAACTCAGGAAACCGTAAATCAAAGGCAACATCTCATACTCAGGCAGCACCTCAAACTAAGGCGGCCCCTCAAACTAAGGCGGCCCCTCAAACTGAGGCAACACCTCAAACTAAGGCAACACCTCAAACTAAGGCAACACCTCAAACTAATGCAACACCTGAAACTATGGCAACACCTCAAACTAAGGCAACCCTCAATCAAAGGCAACAACTCAAACTAAGGCAACAACTCAAACTAAGGCAACACCTCAAACTAAGGCAACACCTCAAACTAAGGCAACACCTCAATCTAAGGCAACACCTCAAACTAAGGCAACACCTCAAACTAAGGCAACACCTCAAACTAAGGCAACACCTCAAACTAAGACAGCCCACGAAAACTAAGGCAACACCTCAAATTATGTAAACCCTCAAAATAAGGCACCACCACAAACGAAGGGAACCCTCAAACTAAGGCAACCCTCAAACTAAGCAACCCTCAAACTAAGGCAACCCTCAAACAAACTAAGGCAACACCTCAAACTAATGCAACACCTCAAACTAATGCAACACCTCAGACTAAAGCAACACCTCAAACTAAAGCAACACCTCAAACGAAAGCAACTCCTCAAACTAAAGCAACTGCTCAAACTCAAGCAACTGCTCAAACTAAAGTAACTCCTCAAACTAAAGCAACTTCTCAAACTAATGCAACTCCTCAAACCAATGCAACTCCTCAAACTAATGCAACTCCTCAAACTAATGCAACACCTCAAACTAAGGAAACCGTCGATCAAAGGCAACACCTCAAACAAAGGCAGCACCTCAAACGAAGGCTGCCCCTCAAACTAAGGCAGCCCCTCAAACTAAGGCAGCCCCTCAAACTAAGGCAGCTCCTCAAACTAAGGCAGCTCCTCAAACGAAGGCAACACATCAAACTAAGGCAACACATCAAACTGAGGCAACACATCAAACTAAGGCAACACCTCAATATAAGGCAACCCTCAAACTGAGGCAACACCTCAAACTAAGGCAACACCTCAAACTAAGGCAACACCTCAAATAAAGGCAACACTTCAAACAAAGACAGCACCTCAAACAAAGGCAGCATCTCAAACAAAGGCAGCACCTCAAACAAAGGCAACCCTAAAACTAATGCAAAACCTCAAACAAAGGCAAATCCTCAAACTTAGGCAAATCCTCAAACTAAGGCAAAACCTCAAACTAAGGCAACACCTCAAACAAAGGCAACACCTCAAACTAAGGCAACACCTCAAACTAATGCAACACCTCAAACTAATGCAACACCTCAAACTAATGCAACACATCAAACTAAGGCAACACATCAAAATAATGCAACACATCAAACTAAGGCAACACCTCTAACTAAGGCAACACCTCAAACTATGGCAACATTTCAAACTAATGCAACCCTCAAACTAATGCAACCCTCAAACTAATGCAACCCTCAAACGAAGGCAACACCTCAAACTAAGGCAACACCTCAAACTAAGGCTAAACCTCAAACTAATGAAACCCTCAAACTAAGGCAACACCTCAAACTAAGGCAACACCTCAAACTAATGCAACTGCTCAAACTAAGGCAACACCTCAAACTAAGGCAACACCTCAAACTAATGCAACTGCTCAAACTAAGGCAACACCTCAAACTAAGGCAACATCTCAAACTAAGGCAACCCTCAATCAAAGGCAACACCTCAAATTAAGGCAACACCTCAAACTAAGGCAACACCTCAAACTAAGGCAACCCTCAATCAAAGGCAACAACTCAAACTAAGGCAACAACTCAAACAAATGCAACACCTCAAACTAAAGCAACACCTCAGACTAAGGCAACACCTCAAACTAAGGCAACACCTCAAACTAAGGCAACCCTTAAACTAAGGCAACACCTCAAACTGAGGCAACACCTCAAACTAAGGCAACACCTCAAACTTATGCTACACATCAAACTAATTCAACAACTCAAACTAATGCAACACCTCAAACTAATGCAACACCTCATACTAAGGCAACACCTCAAACTAAGGCAACACATCAAACTAATGCAACACCTCAAACTAATGCAACACCTCAAACTAATGCAACACCTCAAACTAATGCAACACTTCAAACTAATGCAACACCTCAAACTAATGCAACACCTCACACTCATGCAACTCCTCAAACTAATGCAACACCTCAAACTAATGCAACACCTCAAACTAATGCAACACCTCAAACTAATGCAACACCTTAAACTAAGGAAACCTTCAATCAAAGGCAACACCTCATCGTCAGGCAACATATCAAACAAAAGCAGCACGTCAAACAAAGGCAGCATCTCAAACAAAGGCAGAACCTCAAACAAAGGCGACCCTAGAACTAATGCAAAACCTCAAACTAAGGCAACACCTCAAACTAAGGCAACACATCAAACTAATGCAACACCTCAAACTAATGCAACACCTCAAACTAATGCAACACCTCAAACTAATGCAACACCCAAACTAATGCAAAACCTCACATAAATGCTCCCATCAAACTAAGCAATGTCTAAAACTAAGGCAAACCTCAAACTAAGGCAACACGTCAAACTAAGGCAACACCTCAAACCCAGGCAACACCTCAAACTAATTCAACACCTGAAACTAAGGCAACCCCTCAAACAGATGCAGCCCCTTAAACTAAGGCAACACCTCAAACTAAGGCAACACCTCAAACTAAGGGAACCCTGAAATTAAGGGAACCCTCAAACTAAGGGAACCCTCAACCAAAGGCAACCCAATAACGAAGGCTGCAACTCAAACTAAAGCAACACCTCAAACTAATGCAACACCTCAAACTAATGCAACTCCTCAAACTAAGGAAACCGTCAATCAAAGGCAACACCTCATACTCAGGCAACACCTCAAACTAAGGTGGCCCCTCAAACTAAGGCGGCCCCTCAAACTAAGGCTACACCTCAAACTAAGGCAACACCTCAAACTAAGGCAACACCTCAAACTAATGCAACACCTAAAACTAAGGCAACCCCTCAAACAGATGCAGCCCCTTAAACTAAGGCAATACCTCAAACTAATGCAACACCTCAAACTAAGGGAACCCTCAAACTCAGGGAACCCTCAAGCTAAGGGAACCCTCAAACAAAGGCAACCCACTAACGAAGGCTGCAACTCAAACTAAAGCAACACCTCAAACTAATGCAAAACCTCAAACTAATGCAACACCTCAAACTCAGGAAACCGTAAATCAAAGGCAACATCTCATACTCAGGCAGCACCTCAAACTAAGGCGGCCCCTCAAACTAAGGCGGCCCCTCAAACTGAGGCAACACCTCAAACTAAGGCAACACCTCAAACTAAGGCAACACCTCAAACTAATGCAACACCTGAAACTATGGCAACCCCTCAAACAGATGCAGCCCCTTATATTCAGGCAACACCTCAAACTAAGGCAACACCTCAAACTAAGGGAACCCTCAAACTAAGGGAACCCTCAAACTAAGGGAACCCTCAAACAGCGGCAACCCACTAACGAAGGCTGCAACTCAAACTAATGCAACACCTCAAACTAATGCAACACCTCAAACTAAGGAAACCGTCAATCAAAGGCAACACCTCATACTCAGGCAACACCTCAAACTAAGGCGGCCCCTCAATCTAAGGCGGACCCTCAAACTAAGGCAACACCTCAAACGAAGGCAACACCTCAAACTAAGGCAACACCTCAAACTAAGCAAACACCTCAAACTAATGCAACACCTGAAACTAAGGCAACACCTCAAACTAAGGCAGCACCTCAAACTAAGGGAACCCTCAAACTAAGGGAACCCTCAAACAAAGGCAAACCACTAACGAAGGCTGCAACTCAAACTAAAGCAACACCTCAAGCTAATGCAGCACCTCAAACTAATGCAACACCTCAAACTAATGCAACACCTCAAACTCATGCAACATCTCAAACTAATGCAACACCTCAAACTAATGCAACACCCCAAACTAATGCAACACCTCAAACGAATGCAACACCTCAAACTAATGCAACACCTTAAACTAAGGAAACCGTCAATCAAAGGCAACACCTCATACTCAGGCAACACCTCAAACAAAGGCAGCACCTCAAACAATGGCAGCATCTCAAACAAAGGCAGCACCTCAAACAAAGGCAACCCTAAAACTAATGCAAAACCTCAAACTAAGGCAAATCCTCAAACTAAGGCAAAACCTCAAACTAAGGCAACACCTCAAACTAAGGCAACACCTCAAACTAAGGCAACAGCTCAAACTAATGCAACAACTCAAACTAATGCAACACCTCAAACTAATGCAACACCTCAAACTAAGGCAAATCCTCAAACTAAGGCAACACCTCAAAATAATGCAACACATCAAACTAAGGCAACACCTCAAACTGAGGCAACACCTCAAACTAAGGCAACATTTCAAAGTAAGGCAACCGTCAAACTAATGGAACCCTCAATCTAATGGAACCCTCAAACTAATGCAACACCTCAAACTAAAGCAACACCTCATTCGAAGGCAACACCTCAAACTAAGGCAACACTCAAACTAAGGCAACCCTTAAACTAAGGCAACACCTCAAAATGAGGCAACACCTCAAACTAAGGCAACACCTCAAACTTATGCTACACATCAAACTAATTCAACAACTCAAACTAATGCAACACCTCAAACTAATGCATCACCTCATACTAAGGCAACACCTCAAACTAAGGCAACACATCAAACTAATGCAACACCTCAAACTAATGCAACACTTCAAACTAATGCAACACCTCAAACTAATGCAACACCTCAAACTCATGCAACACCTCAAACTAATGCAACACCTCAAACTAATGCAACACCTCAAACTAATGCAACACCTCAAACTAATGCAACACCTCAAACTAAGGAAACCTTCAATCAAAGGCAACACCTCATACTCAGGCAACACCTCAAACAAAAGCAGCACGTCAAACAAAGGCAGAACCTCAAACAAAGGCGACCATAGAACTAATGCAAAACCTCAAACTAAGGCAAATCCTCAAACTAAGGTAAAACCTCAAACTGAGGCAACACCTCAAACTAAGGCAACACCTCAAACCAATGCAACACCTCAAACTAATGCAACACCTCAAACTAATGCAACACCTCAAACTAATGCAACACCTCAAACGAAGGCAACACCTCAAGATAATGCAACACATCAAACTAAGGCAACACCTCAAACTAAGGCAGCACCTCAAACTAAAGGAATCATCAAACTAAGGGAACCCTCAAACAAAGGCAACCCCTCAAACAGATGCAGCCCCTTAAACTAAGGCAACACCTCAAACTAATGCAACACCTCAAACTAATGCAATAAACAAACTAATGCAACACCCCAAACTAATGCAACTCCTCAAACTAAGGAAACCTTCAATCAAAGGCAACACCTCATAGTCAGGCAACACCTCAAACAAAAGCAGCACGTCAAACAAAGGCAGCATCTCAAACAAAGGCAGAACCTCAAACAAAGGCGACCCTAGAACTAATGCAAAACCTCAAACTAAGGCAACACCTCAAACTAAGGCAACACATCAAACTAATGCAACACCTCAAACTAATGCAACACCTCAAACTAATGCAACACCTCAAACTAATGCAACACCCAAACTAATACAAAACCTCACATAAATGCTCCCATCAAACTAAGCAATGTCTAAAACTAAGGGAAACCTCAAACTAAGGCAACACGTCAAACTAAGGCAACACCTCAAACCCAGGCAACACCTCAAACTAATTCAACACCTGAAACTAAGGCAACCCCTCAAACAGATGCAGCCCCTTAAACTAAGGCAACACCTCAAACTAAGGCAACACCTCAAACTAAGGGAACCCTCAAATTAAGGGAACCCTCAAACTAAGGGAACCCTCAACCAAAGTCAACCCAATAACGAAGGCTGCAACTCAAACTAAAGCAACACCTCAAACTAATGCAACAACTCAAACTAATGCAACTCCTCAAACTAAGGAAACCGTCAATCAAAGGCAACACCTCATACTCAGGCAACACCTCAAACTAAGGTGGCCCCTCAAACTAAGGCGGCCCCTCAAACTAAGGCTACACCTCAAACTAAGGCAACACCTCAAACTAGGGCAACACCTCAAACTAATGCAACACCTAAAACTAAGGCAACCCCTCAAACAGATGCAGCCCCTTAAACTAAGGCAATACCTCAAACTAATGCAACACCTCAAACTAAGGGAACCCTCAAACTCAGGGAACCCTCAAGCTAAGGGAACCCTCAAACAAAGGCAACCCACTAACGAAGGCTGCAACTCAAACTAAAGCAACACCTCAAACTAATGCAAAACCTCAAACTCATGCAACACCTCAAACTCAGGAAACCGTAAATCAAAGGCAACCCTAAAACTAATGCAAAATCTCAAACTAAGGCAAATCCTCAAACTAAGGCAAAACCTCAAACTAAGGCAACACCTCAAACTAAGGCAACACCTCAAACTAAGGCAACAGCTCAAACTAATGCAACAACTCAAACTAATGCAACACCTCAAACTAATGCAACACCTCAAACTAAGGCAAATCCTCAAACTCAGGCAACACCTCAAAATAATGCAACACATCAAACTAAGGCAACACCTCAAACTGAGGCAACACCTCAAACTAAGGCAACATTTCAAAGTAAGGCAACCGTCAAACTAATGGAACCCTCAATCTAATGGAACCCTCAAACTAATGCAACACCTCAAACTAACGCAACACCTCAGTCGAATGCAACACCTCAAACTAAGGCAACACTCAAACTAAGGCAACCCTTAAACTAAGGCAACACCTCAAAATGAGGCAACACCTCAAACTAAGGCAACACCTCAAACTTATGCTACACATCAAACTAATTCAACAACTCAAACTAATGCAACACCTCAAACTAATGCATCACCTCATACTAAGGCAACACCTCAAACTAAGGCAACACATCAAACTAATGCAACACCTCAAACTAATGCAACACTTCAAACTAATGCAACACCTCAAACTAATGCAACACCTCAAACTCATGCAACACCTCAAACTAATGCAACACCTCAAACTAATGCAACACCTCAAACTAATGCAACACCTCAAACTAATGCAACACCTCAAACTAAGGAAACCTTCAATCAAAGGCAACACCTCATACTCAGGCAACACCTCAAACAAAAGCAGCACGTCAAACAAAGGCAGAACCTCAAACAAAGGCGACCATAGAACTAATGCAAAACCTCAAACTAAGGCAAATCCTCAAACTAAGGTAAAACCTCAAACTGAGGCAACACCTCAAACTAAGGCAACACCTCAAACCAATGCAACACCTCAAACTAATGCAACACCTCAAACTAATGCAACACCTCAAACTAATGCAACACCTCAAACGAAGGCAACACCTCAAGATAATGCAACACATCAAACTAAGGCAACACCTCAAACTAAGGCAGCACCTCAAACTAAAGGAATCATCAAACTAAGGGAACCCTCAAACAAAGGCAACCCCTCAAACAGATGCAGCCCCTTAAACTAAAGCAACACCTCAAGCTAATGCAACACCTCAAACTAATGCAATAAACAAACTAATGCAACACCCCAAACTAATGCAACTCCTCAAACTAAGGAAACGGTCAATCAAAGGCAGCACCTCATACTCAGGCAACACCTCAAACTAAGGCGGCCCATCAAACTAAGGCGGCCCCTCAAACTAAGGCTACACATCAAACTAAAGCAACACATCAAACTATGGCAACACCTCAAATTAAGGCAACACCTGAAACTAAGGCAACCCCTCAAACAGATGCAGCCCCTTAAACTAAGGCAACACCTCAAACTAATGCAACACCTCAAACTAAGGGAACCCTCAAACTAAGGGAACCCTCAAACTAAGGGAACCCTCAAACAAAGGCAATCCACTAACGAAGGCTGCAACTCAAATTAAAGCAACACCTGAAACTAAGGCAACCCCTCAAACAGATGCAGCCCCTTAAACTAAGGCAACACCTCAAACTAATGCAACACCTCAAACTAAGGGAACCCTCAAACTAAGGGAACCCTCAAACTAAGGGAACCCTCAAACAAAGGCAATCCACTAACGAAGGCTGCAACTCAAACTAAAGCAACACCTCAAACTAATGCAACACCTCAAACTAATGCAACTCCTCAAACTAATGCAACACTTCAAACTAATGCAACACCTCAAACTAAGGAAACCGTCAATCAAATGCAACACCTCATACTCAGGCAACACCTCAAACTAAGGCGGCCCCTCAAACTAAGGCAACACCTCAAACTAAGGCAACACCTCAAACCAATGCAACACCTCAAACCAAGGCAACACCTCAAACTAAGGCAACACTTTGAAACAAAGGCAACCCCTCAAAAAGATGCAGCCCCTTAAACTAAGGCAACACCTCAAACTCAGGCAACACCTCTAACTAAGGGAACCCTCAAACTAACGGAACCCTCAAACAAAGGCAACCCACGAACGAAGGCTGCAACTCAAACTAAACAACCCCTCAAACTAATGCAACACCTCAAACTAATGCAACACCTCAAACTCATGCAACACCTCAAACTAATGCAACACCTCAACCTAATGCAACACCTCAAAGTAATGCAACACCTCAAACTCATGCAACACCTCAAACTAATGCAACACCTCAAACTAATGCTTCACCTCATACTAAGGCAACACCTCAAACTAAGGCAACACATCAAACTAATGCAACACCTCAAACTAATGCAACACTTCAAACTAATGCAACACCTCAAACTAATGCAACACCTCAAACTCATGCAACACCTCAAACTAATGCAACACCTCAAACTAATGCAACACCTCAAACTAATGCAACACCTCAAACTAATGCAACACCTCAAACTAAGGAAACCTTCAATCAAAGGCAACACCTCATACTCAGGCAACACCTCAAACAAAAGCAGCACGTCAAACAAAGGCAGAACCTCAAACAAAGGCGACCATAGAACTAATGCAAAACCTCAAACTAAGGCAAATCCTCAAACTAAGGTAAAACCTCAAACTGAGGCAACACCTCAAACTAAGGCAACACCTCAAACCAATGCAACACCTCAAACTAATGCAACACCTCAAACTAATGCAACACCTCAAACTAATGCAACACCTCAAACGAAGGCAACACCTCAAGATAATGCAACACATCAAACTAAGGCAACACCTCAAACTAAGGCAGCACCTCAAACTAAAGGAATCATCAAACTAAGGGAACCCTCAAACAAAGGCAACCCCTCAAACAGATGCAGCCCCTTAAACTAAAGCAACACCTCAAACTAATGCAACACCTCAAACTAATGCAATAAACAAACTAATGCAACACCCCAAACTAATGCAACTCCTCAAACTAAGGAAACGGTCAATCAAAGGCAGCACCTCATACTCAGGCAACACCTCAAACTAAGGCGGCCCATCAAACTAAGGCGGCCCCTCAAACTAAGGCTACACATCAAACTAAAGCAACACCTCAAACTATGGCAACACCTCAAATTAAGGCAACACCTGAAACTAAGGCAACCCCTCCAACAGATGCAGCCCCTTAAACTAAGGCAACACCTCAAACTAATGCAACACCTCAAACTAAGGGAACCCTCAAACTAAGGGAACCCTCTAACTAAGGGAACCCTCAAACAAAGGCAATCCACTAACGAAGGCTGCAACTCAAACTAAAGCAACACCTGAAACTAAGGCAACCCCTCAAACAGATGCAGCCCCTTAAACTAAGGCAACACCTCAAACTAATGCAACACCTCAAACTAAGGGAACCCTCAAACTAAGGGAACCCTCAAACTAAGGGAACCCTCAAACAAAGGCAATCCACTAACGAAGGCTGCAACTCAAACTAAAGCAACACCTCAAACTAATGCAACACCTCAAACTAATGCAACTCCTCAAACTAATGCAACACTTCAAACTAATGCAACACCTCAAACTAAGGAAACCGTCAATCAAAGGCAACACCTCATACTCAGGCAACACCTCAAACTAAGGCGGCCCCTCAAACTAAGGCAACACCTCAAACTAAGGCAACACCTCAAACCAATGCAACACCTCAAACCAAGGCAACACCTCAAACTAAGGCAACACTTTGAAACAAAGGCAACCCCTCAAAAAGATGCAGCCCCTTAAACTAAGGCAACACCTCAAACTCAGGCAACACCTCAAACTAAGGGAACCCTCAAACTATCGGAACCCTCAAACAACGGCAACCCACGAACGAAGGCTGCAACTCAAACTAAACAACCCCTCAAACTAATGCAACACCTCAAACTAATGCAACACCTCAAACTCATGCAACACCTCAAACTAATGCAACACCTCAACCTAATGCAACACCTCAAAGTAATGCAACACCTCAAACTCATGCAACACCTCAAACTAATGCAACACCTCAAACTAATGCAACACCTCAAACTAATGCAACACCTCAAACTAATGCAACACCTCAAACTAATGAAACACCTCAAACTAAGGAAACCGTCAATCAAAGGCTACACCTCATACTCAGGCAACACCTCAAACTAAGGCGGCCCCTCAAACTAAGGCAGCCCCTCAAACTAAGGCAGCCCCTCAAACTAAAGCAGCCCCTCAAACTAAGGCAACACATCAAAATAATGCAACACATCAAAATAATGCAACACCTCAAACTAAGGCAACACCTTAAACTAAGGCAACACCTCAAACTAAGGCAACACCTCAAAGTAAGGCAACACCTCAAACTGAGGCAACCGTCAAACTAATGGAACCCTCAAACTAAGGCAACACCTCAAACTAAGGTAACACCTCAAACTAAGGCAACACCTGAAACTACGGCAACCCCTCATACAGATGCAGCCCCTTAAACTAAGGCAACACCTCAAACTAATGCAACACCTCAAACTAAGGGAACCCTCAAACTGAGGGAACCCTCAAACAAAGGCAACCCACTAACGAAGGCTGCAACTCAAACTAAAGCAGCACTTCAAACTAATGCAACACCTCAAACTAATGCAACACCTCAAACTAATGCAACACCTCAAACTAATGCAACACCTCAAACTAAGGAAACCGTCAATCAAAGGCAACACCTCAAACCAATGCAACACCTCAAACTAAGGCAACACCTCAAACTAATGTAACACCTGAAACTAAGGCAGCCCCTCAAACAGATGCAGCCCCTTAAACTAAGGCAACACCTCAAACTAAGGCAACACCTAAAACTAAGGGAACCCTCAAACTGAGGGAAACCTCAAACAAAGGCAACCCACTAACGAAGGCAACACCTCAAACCAATGCAACACCTCAAACTATGGCAACACCTCAAAATAAGGCAACACCTGAAACTAAGGCAACCCCTCAAACAGATGCAGCCCCTTAAACTAAGGCAACACCTCAAACTAATGCAACACCTCAAACTAAGGGAACCCTCAAACTAAGGCAACCCTCAAACTAAGGGAACCCTCAAACAAAGGAAACCCACTAACGAAGGCTGCAACTCAAACTAAGGCAACACCTCAAACCAATGCAACACCTCAAACTAATGCAACACCTCAAACTAATGCAACACCTCAAACTAATGCAACACCTCAAACGAAGGCAACACCTCAAGATAATGCAACACATCAAACTAAGGCAACACCTCAAACTAAGGCAGCACCTCAAACTAAAGGAATCATCAAACTAAGGGAACCCTCAAACAAAGGCAACCCCTCAAACAGATGCAGCCCCTTAAACTAAAGCAACACCTCAAACTAATGCAACACCTCAAACTAATGCAATAAACAAACTAATGCAACACCCCAAACTAATGCAACTCCTCAAACTAAGGAAACGGTCAATCAAAGGCAGCACCTCATACTCAGGCAACACCTCAAACTAAGGCGGCCCATCAAACTAAGGCGGCCCCTCAAACTAAGGCTACACATCAAACTAAAGCAACACCTCAAACTATGGCAACACCTCAAATTAAGGCAACACCTGAAACTAAGGCAACCCCTCCAACAGATGCAGCCCCTTAAACTAAGGCAACACCTCAAACTAATGCAACACCTCAAACTAAGGGAACCCTCAAACTAAGGGAACCCTCTAACTAAGGGAACCCTCAAACAAAGGCAATCCACTAACGAAGGCTGCAACTCAAACTAAAGCAACACCTGAAACTAAGGCAACCCCTCAAACAGATGCAGCCCCTTAAACTAAGGCAACACCTCAAACTAATGCAACACCTCAAACTAAGGGAACCCTCAAACTAAGGGAACCCTCAAACTAAGGGAACCCTCAAACAAAGGCAATCCACTAACGAAGGCTGCAACTCAAACTAAAGCAACACCTCAAACTAATGCAACACCTCAAACTAATGCAACTCCTCAAACTAATGCAACACTTCAAACTAATGCAACACCTCAAACTAAGGAAACCGTCAATCAAAGGCAACACCTCATACTCAGGCAACACCTCAAACTAAGGCGGCCCCTCAAACTAAGGCAACACCTCAAACTAAGGCAACACCTCAAACCAATGCAACACCTCAAACCAAGGCAACACCTCAAACTAAGGCAACACTTTGAAACAAAGGCAACCCCTCAAAAAGATGCAGCCCCTTAAACTAAGGCAACACCTCAAACTCAGGCAACACCTCAAACTAAGGGAACCCTCAAACTATCGGAACCCTCAAACAACGGCAACCCACGAACGAAGGCTGCAACTCAAACTAAACAACCCCTCAAACTAATGCAACACCTCAAACTAATGCAACACCTCAAACTCATGCAACACCTCAAACTAATGCAACACCTCAACCTAATGCAACACCTCAAAGTAATGCAACACCTCAAACTCATGCAACACCTCAAACTAATGCAACACCTCAAACTAATGCAACACCTCAAACTAATGCAACACCTCAAACTAATGCAACACCTCAAACTAATGAAACACCTCAAACTAAGGAAACCGTCAATCAAAGGCTACACCTCATACTCAGGCAACACCTCAAACTAAGGCGGCCCCTCAAACTAAGGCAGCCCCTCAAACTAAGGCAGCCCCTCAAACTAAAGCAGCCCCTCAAACTAAGGCAACACATCAAAATAATGCAACACATCAAAATAATGCAACACCTCAAACTAAGGCAACACCTTAAACTAAGGCAACACCTCAAACTAAGGCAACACCTCAAAGTAAGGCAACACCTCAAACTGAGGCAACCGTCAAACTAATGGAACCCTCAAACTAAGGCAACACCTCAAACTAAGGTAACACCTCAAACTAAGGCAACACCTGAAACTACGGCAACCCCTCATACAGATGCAGCCCCTTAAACTAAGGCAACACCTCAAACTAATGCAACACCTCAAACTAAGGGAACCCTCAAACTGAGGGAACCCTCAAACAAAGGCAACCCACTAACGAAGGCTGCAACTCAAACTAAAGCAGCACTTCAAACTAATGCAACACCTCAAACTAATGCAACACCTCAAACTAATGCAACACCTCAAACTAATGCAACACCTCAAACTAAGGAAACCGTCAATCAAAGGCAACACCTCAAACCAATGCAACACCTCAAACTAAGGCAACACCTCAAACTAATGTAACACCTGAAACTAAGGCAGCCCCTCAAACAGATGCAGCCCCTTAAACTAAGGCAACACCTCAAACTAAGGCAACACCTAAAACTAAGGGAACCCTCAAACTGAGGGAAACCTCAAACAAAGGCAACCCACTAACGAAGGCAACACCTCAAACCAATGCAACACCTCAAACTATGGCAACACCTCAAAATAAGGCAACACCTGAAACTAAGGCAACCCCTCAAACAGATGCAGCCCCTTAAACTAAGGCAACACCTCAAACTAATGCAACACCTCAAACTAAGGGAACCCTCAAACTAAGGCAACCCTCAAACTAAGGGAACCCTCAAACAAAGGAAACCCACTAACGAAGGCTGCAACTCAAACTAAAGCAACTCCTCAAACTAATGCAACACCTCAAACTAATGCAACACCTCAAACTAATGCAACACCTCAAACTAATGCAACTTCTCAAACTAAGGAAACAGTCAATCAAAGGCAGCACCTCATACTCAGGCAACACCTCAAACTAAGGCGGCCCATCAAACTAAGGCGGCCCCTCAAACTAAGGCAACACATCAAACTAAGGCAACACCTCAAACTATGGCAACACCTCAAATTAAGGCAACACCTGAAACTAAGGCAACCCTCAAACAGATGCAGCCCCTTAAACTAAGGCAACACCTCAAACTAATGCAACACCTCAAACTAAGGGAACCCTCAAACTAAGGGAACCCTCAAACAAAGGCAATCCACTAACGAAGGCTGCAACTCAAACTAAAGCAACACCTCAAACTAATGCAACACCTCAAACTAATGCAACTCCTCAAACTAATGCAACACTTCAAACTAATGCAACACCTCAAACTAAGGAAACCGTCAATCAAAGGCAACACCTCATACTCAGGCAACACCTCAAACTAAGGCGGTTCTCAAACTAAGGCGGCCCCTCAAACTAAGGCAACACCTCAAACTAAGGCAACACCTCAAACCAATGCAACACCTCAAACTAAGGCAACACCTCAAACTAAGGCAACACTTTGAAACAAAGGCAACCCCTCAAAGAGATGCAGCCCCTTAAACTAAGGCAACACCTCAAACTCAGGCAACACCTCTAACTGAGGGAACCCTCAAACTAACGGAACCCTCAAACAAAGGCAACCCACGAACGAAGGCTGCAACTCAAACTAAACAACCCCTCAAACTCATGCAACACCTCAAACTAATGCAACACCTCAACCTAATGCAACACCTCAAAGTAATGCAACACCTCAAACTCATGCAACACCTCAAACTAATGCAACACCTCAAACTAATGCAACACCTCAAACTAATGCAACACCTCAAACTAATGCAACACCTCAAACTAATGAAACACCTCAAACTAAGGAAAGTGTCAATCAAAGGCTACACCTCATACTCAGGCAACACCTCAAACTAAGGCGGCCCCTCAAACGAAGGCGGCCCCTCAAACTAAGGCAGCCCCTCAAACTAAGGCAGCCCCTCAAACTAAAGCAGCCCCTCAAACTAAGGCAACACATCAAAATAATGCAACACATCAAAACAATGCAACACTTCAAACTAAGGCAACTCCTTAAACTAAGGCAACACCTCAAACTAAGGCAACACCTCAAAGTAAGGGAACACCTCAAACTGAGGCAACCGTCAAACTAATGGAACCCTCAAACTAAGGCAACACCTCAAACTGAGGCAACACCTCAAACGAAGGCAAAACCTGAAACTACGGCAACCCCTCATACAGATGCAGCCCCTTAAACTAAGGCAACACCTCAAACTAATGCAACACCTCAAACTAAGGGAACCCTCAAACTGGGGGAACCCTCAAACAAAGGCAACCCACTAACGAAGGCTGCAACTCAAACTAAAGCAGCACCTCAAATTAATGCAACACCTCAAACTAATGCAAAACCTCAAACTAATGCAACACCTCAAACTAATGCAACACCTCAAACTAAGGAAACCGTCAAACAAAGGCAACACCTCAAACCAATGCAACACCTCAAACTAAGGCAACACCTCAAACTAATGCAACACCTCAAACTAATGCAACACCTCAAACTAATGAAACACCTCAAACTAAGGAAACCGTCAATCAAAGGCCGCACCTCATGCTCAGGCAACACCTCAAACTAAAGCGGCCCCACAAACTAAGGCGGCCCCTCAAACTAAGGCAGCACCTCAAACTAAGGCAACACCTCAAACTATGGCAACACCTCAAAATAAGGCAACACCTGAAACTAAGGCAACCCCTCAAACAGATGCAGCCCCTTAAACTAAGGCAACACCTCAAACTAAGGCAACACATCAAACTAAGGGAACCCTCAAACTGAGGGAAACCTCAAACAAAGGCAACCCACTAACGAAGGCTGCAACTCAAACTAATGCAACACCTCAAACTAAAGCGGCCCCACAAACTAAGGCGGCCCCTCAAACTAAGGCAGCACCTCAAACTAAGGCAACACCTCAAACTATGGCAACACCTCAAAATAAGGCAACACCTGAAACTAAGGCAACCCCTCAAACAGATGCAGCCCCTTAAACTAAGGCAACACCTCAAACTAAGGCAACACATCAAACTAAGGGAACCCTCAAACTGAGGGAAACCTCAAACAAAGGCAACCCACTAACGAAGGCTGCAACTCAAACTAATGCAACACCTCAAACTAATGCAACACCTCAAACTAATGTAACACCTCAAACTAATGCAACACCTCAAACTACTGCAACACCTCAAACTAATGCAACACCTCAATCTAATGCAACAACACAAACTAATGCAACATCTCAAACTCATGCAACACCTCAAACTAATGCAACACATCAAACCAATGCAACACCTCAAACTAATGCAACACCTCAAACTCCTGCAGCACCTCAAACTACTGCAACACCTCAAACTAATGCAACACCTCAATCTAATGCAACACCTCAAACTAATGCAGCACCTCAAACTACTGCAACACCTCAAACTAATGCAACACATCAAACCAATGCAACACCTCAAACTAATGCATCACCTCAAACTCCTGCAGCACCTCAAACTACTGCAACACCTCAAACTAATGCAACACCTCAAACTAATGCAACACATCAATCTAATGCAACACCTCAAACTAATGCAACACCTCAAACTAATGCAACACCTCAAACTAATGCAACACATCAAACCAATGCAACACCTCAAACTAATGCAACACCTCAAACTAATGCAACACCTCAAACTAATGCAACACCTCAAACGAAGGCAACACCTCAAGATAATGCAACACATCAAACTAAGGCAACACCTCAAACTAATGCAACACCTCAAACTAATGAAACACCTCAAACTAAGGAAACCGTCAATCAAAGGCTGCACCTCATACTCAGGCAACACCTCAAACTAAGGCGGCCCCTCAAACGATGCGGCCCCTCAAACTAAGGCAGCCCCTCAAACTAAGGCAGCCCCTCAAACTAAAGCAGCCCCTCAAACTAAGGCAACACATCAAAATAATGCAACACATCAAAATAATGCAACACCTCAAACTAAGGCAACACCTTAAACTAAGGCAACACCTCAAACTAAGGCAACACCTCAAAGTAAGGCAACACCTCAAACTGAGGCAACCGTCAAACTAATGGAATCCTCAAACTAAGGCAACACCTCAAACTAAGGCAACACCTCAAACTAAGGCAACACCTGAAACTACGGCAACCCCTCATACAGATGCAGCCCCTTAAACTAAGGCAACACCTCAAACTAATGCAACACCTCAAACTAAGGGAACCCTCAAACTGAGGGAACCCTCAAACAAAGGCAACCCACTAACGAAGGCTGCAACTCAAACTAAAGCAGCACCTCAAACTAATGCAACACCTCAAACTAATGCAACACCTCAAACTAATGCAACACCTCAAACTAATGCAACACCTCAAACTAAGGAAACCGTCAATCAAAGGCAACACCTCAAACCAATGCAACACCTCAAACTAAGGCAACACCTCAAACTAATGTAACACCTGAAACTAAGGCAGCCCCTCAAACAGATGCAGCCCCTTAAACTAAGGCAACACCTCAAACTAAGGCAACACCTCAAACTAAGGGAACCCTCAAACTGAGGGAAACCTCAAACAAAGGCAACCCACTAACGAAGGCTGCAACTCAAACTAATGCAACACCTCAAACTAATGCAACACCTCAAACTAATGTAACACCTCAAACTAATGCAACACCTCAAACTACTGCAACACCTCAAACTAATGCAACACCTCAATCTAATGCAACACCTCAAACTAATGCAACATCTCAAACTCATGCAACACCTCAAACTAATGCAACACATCAAACCAATGCAGCACCTCAAACTAATGCAACACCTCAAACTAATGCAACACCTCAAACTAATGCAACACCTCAAACTAATGAAACACCTCAAACTAAGGAAACCGTCAATCAAAGGCAACACCTCAAACTAATGCAACACCTCAAACTAGTGCAACACTTCAAACTAATGCAACACCTCAAACTAATGAAACACCTCAAACTAAGGAAACCGTCAACCAAAGGCAGCACCTCATACTCAGGCAACACCTCAAACTAAGGCGGCCCCACAAACTAAGGCGGCCCCTCAAACTAAGGCAACACCTCAAACTAAGGCAACACCTCAAACTTTTGCAACACCTCAAAATAAGGCAACACCTGAAACTAAGGCAACCCCTCAAACAGATGCAGCCCCTTAAACTAAGGCAACACCTCAAACTAATGCAACACCTCAAACTAAGGGAACCCTCAAACTAAGGGAACCCTCAAACTAAGGGAACCCTCAAACAAAGGAAACCCACTAACGAAGGCTGCAACTCAAACTAAAGCAACTCCTCAAACTAATGCAACACCTCAAACTAATGCAACACATCAAACCAATGCAACACCTCAAACTAATGCAACACCTCAAACTAATGCAACACCTCAAACTAATGCAACACCTCAAACGAAGGCAACACCTCAAGATAATGCAACACATCAAACCAATGCAACACCTCAAACTAATGCAACACCTCAAACTATGGCAACACCTCAAAATAAGGCAACACCTGAAACTAAGGCAACCCCTCAAACAGATGCAGCCCCTTAAACTAAGGCAACACCTCAAACTAAGGCAACACATCAAACTAAGGGAACCCTCAAACTGAGGGAAACCTCAAACAAAGGCAACCCACTAACGAAGGCTGCAACTCAAACTAATGCAACACCTCAAACTAATGCAACACCTCAAACTAATGTAACACCTCAAACTAATGCAACACCTCAAACTACTGCAACACCTCAAACTAATGCAACACCTCAATCTAATGCAACAACACAAACTAATGCAACATCTCAAACTCATGCAACACCTCAAACTAATGCAACACATCAAACCAATGCAACACCTCAAACTAATGCAACACCTCAAACTCCTGCAGCACCTGAAACTACTGCAACACCTCAAACTAATGCAACACCTCAATCTAATGCAACACCCCAAACTAATGCAGCACCTCAAACTACTGCAACACCTCAAACTAATGCAACACATCAAACCAATGCAACACCTCAAACTAATGCATCACCTCAAACTCCTGCAGCACCTCAAACTACTGCAACACCTCAAACTAATGCAACACCTCAAACTAATGCAACACATCAATCTAATGCAACACCTCAAACTAATGCAACACCTCAAACTAATGCAACACCTCAAACTAATGCAACACATCAAACCAATGCAACACCTCAAACTAATGCAACACCTCAAACTAATGCAACACCTCAAACTAATGCAACACCTCAAACGAAGGCAACACCTCAAGATAATGCAACACATCAAACTAAGGCAACACCTCAAACTAATGCAACACCTCAAACTAATGAAACACCTCAAACTAAGGAAACCGTCAATCAAAGGCTGCACCTCATACTCAGGCAACACCTCAAACTAAGGCGGCCCCTCAAACGATGCGGCCCCTCAAACTAAGGCAGCCCCTCAAACTAAGGCAGCCCCTCAAACTAAAGCAGCCCCTCAAACTAAGGCAACACATCAAAATAATGCAACACATCAAAATAATGCAACACCTCAAACTAAGGCAACACCTTAAACTAAGGCAACACCTCAAACTAAGGCAACACCTCAAAGTAAGGCAACACCTCAAACTGAGGCAACCGTCAAACTAATGGAATCCTCAAACTAAGGCAACACCTCAAACTAAGGCAACACCTCAAACTAAGGCAACACCTGAAACTACGGCAACCCCTCATACAGATGCAGCCCCTTAAACTAAGGCAACACCTCAAACTAATGCAACACCTCAAACTAAGGGAACCCTCAAACTGAGGGAACCCTCAAACAAAGGCAACCCACTAACGAAGGCTGCAACTCAAACTAAAGCAGCACCTCAAACTAATGCAACACCTCAAACTAATGCAACACCTCAAACTAATGCAACACCTCAAACTAATGCAACACCTCAAACTAAGGAAACCGTCAATCAAAGGCAACACCTCAAACCAATGCAACACCTCAAACTAAGGCAACACCTCAAACTAATGTAACACCTGAAACTAAGGCAGCCCCTCAAACAGATGCAGCCCCTTAAACTAAGGCAACACCGCAAACTAAGGCAACACCTCAAACTAAGGGAACCCTCAAACTGAGGGAAACCTCAAACAAAGGCAACCCACTAACGAAGGCTGCAACTCAAACTAATGCAACACCTCAAACTAATGCAACACCTCAAACTAATGTAACACCTCAAACTAATGCAACACCTCAAACTACTGCAACACCTCAAACTAATGCAACACCTCAATCTAATGCAACACCTCAAACTAATGCAACATCTCAAACTCATGCAACACCTCAAACTAATGCAACACCTCAAACTAATGCAACACCTCAAACTAATGAAACACCTCAAACTAAGGAAACCGTCAATCAAAGGCAACACCTCAAACTAATGCAACACCTCAAACTAGTGCAACACTTCAAACTAATGCAACACCTCAAACTAATGAAACACCTCAAACTAAGGAAACCGTCAACCAAAGGCAGCACCTCATACTCAGGCAACACCTCAAACTAAGGCGGCCCCACAAACTAAGGCGGCCCCTCAAACTAAGGCAACACCTCAAACTAAGGCAACACCTCAAACTTTTGCAACACCTCAAAATAAGGCAACACCTGAAACTAAGGCAACCCCTCAAACAGATGCAGCCCCTTAAACTAAGGCAACACCTCAAACTAATGCAACACCTCAAACTAAGGGAACCCTCAAACTAAGGGAACCCTCAAACTAAGGGAACCCTCAAACAAAGGAAACCCACTAACGAAGGCTGCAACTCAAACTAAAGCAACTCCTCAAACTAATGCAACACCTCAAACTAATGCAACACATCAAACCAATGCAACACCTCAAACTAATGCAACACCTCAAACTAATGCAACACCTCAAACTAATGCAACACCTCAAACGAAGGCAACACCTCAAGATAATGCAACACATCAAACTAAGGCAACACCTCAAACTAAGGCAGCACCTCAAACTAAAGGAATCATCAAACTAAGGGAACCCTCAAACAAAGGCCACCCCTCAAACAGATGCAGCCCCTTAAACTAAGGCAACACCTCAAACTAATGCAACACCTCAAACTAATGCAATAAACAAACTAATGCAACACCTCAAACTAATGCAACTCCTCAAACTAAGGAAACCGTCAATCAAAGGCAGCACCTCATACTCAGGCAACACCTCAAACTAAGGCGGCCCATCAAACTAAGGCGGCCCCTCAAACTAAGGCAACACATCAAACTAAGGCAACACCTCAAACTATGGCAACACCTCAAATTAAGGCAACACCTGAAACTAAGGCAACCTCTCAAACAGGTGCAGCCCCTTAAACTAAGGCAACACCTCAAACTAATGCAACACCTCAAACTAAGGGAACCCTCAAACTAAGGGAACCCTCAAACTAAGGGAACCCTCAAACAAAGGCAATCCACTAACGAAGGCTGCAACTCAAACTAAAGCAACACCTCAAACTAATGCAACACCTCAAACTAATGCAACTCCTCAAACTAATGCAACACTTCAAACTAATGCAACACCTCAAACTAAGGAAACCGTCAATCAAAGGCAACACCTCATACTCAGGCAACACCTCAAACTAAGGCGGCCCCTCAAACTAAGGCAACACCTCAAACTAAGGCAACACCTCAAACCAATGCAACACCTCAAACTAAGGCAACACCTCAAACTAAGGCAACACTTTGAAACAAAGGCAACCCCTCAAAAAGATGCAGCCCCTTAAACTAAGGCAACACCTCAAACTCAGGCAACACCTCTAACTAAGGTAACCCTCACACTAACGGAACCCTCAAACAAAGGCAACCCACGAACGAAGGCTGCAACTCAAACTAAACAACCCCTCAAACTAATGCAACACCTCAAACTAATGCAACACCTCAAACTCATGCAACACCTCAAACTAATGCAACACCTCAACCTAATGCAACACCTCAAAGTAATGCAACACCTGAAACTCATGCAACACCTCAAACTAATGCAACACCTCAAACTAATGCAACACCTCAAACTAATGCAACACCTCAAACTAATGCAACACCTCAAACTAATGAAACACCTCAAACTAAGGAAACTGTCAATCAAAGGCTACACCTCATACTCAGGCAACACCTCAAACTAAGGCGGCCCCTCAAACGAAGGCAGCCCCTCAAACTAAGGCAGCCCCTCAAACTAAGGCAGCCCCTCAAACTAAAGCAGCACCTCAAACTAAGGCAACACATCAAAATAATGCAACACATCAAAACAATGCAACACCTCAAACTAAGGCAACACCTTAAACTCAGGCAACACCTCAAACTAATGCAACACCTCAAACTAATGCAACACCTCAAACTAAGGAAACCGTCAATCAAAGGCAACACCTCAAACCAATGCAACACCTCAAACTAAGGCAACACCTCAAACTAATGTAACACCTGAAACTAAGGCAGCCCCTCAAACAGATGCAGCCCCTTAAACTAAGGCAACACCTCAAACTAAGGCAACACCTCAAACTAAGGGAACCCTCAAACTGAGGGAAACCTCAAACAAAGGCAACCCACTAACGAAGGCTGCAACTCAAACTAATGCAACACCTCAAACTAATGCAACACCTCAAACTAATGTAACACCTCAAACTAATGCAACACCTCAAACTACTGCAACACCTCAAACTAATGCAACACCTCAATCTAATGCAACACCTCAAACTAATGCAACATCTCAAACTCATGCAACACCTCAAACTAATGCAACACATCAAACCAATGCAACACCTCAAACTAATGCAACACCTCAAACTAATGCAACACCTCAAACTAATGCAACACCTCAAACTAATGAAACACCTCAAACTAAGGAAACCGTCAATCAAAGGCAACACCTCAAACTAATGCAACACCTCAAACTAGTGCAACACTTCAAACTAATGCAACACCTCAAACTAATGAAACACCTCAAACTAAGGAAACCGTCAACCAAAGGCAGCACCTCATACTCAGGCAACACATCAAACTAAGGCGGCCCCACAAACTAAGGCGGCCCCTCAAACTAAGGCAACACCTCAAACTAAGGCAACACCTCAAACTTTTGCAACACCTCAAAATAAGGCAACACCTGAAACTAAGGCAACCCCTCAAACAGATGCAGCCCCTTAAACTAAGGCAACACCTCAAACTAATGCAACACCTCAAACTAAGGGAACCCTCAAACTAAGGGAACCCTCAAACTAAGGGAACCCTCAAACAAAGGAAACCCACTAACGAAGGCTGCAACTCAAACTAAAGCAACTCCTCAAACTAATGCAACACCTCAAACTAATGCAACACATCAAACCAATGCAACACCTCAAACTAATGCAACACCTCAAACTAATGCAACACCTCAAACTAATGCAACACCTCAAACGAAGGCAACACCTCAAGATAATGCAACACATCAAACTAAGGCAACACCTCAAACTAAGGCAGCACCTCAAACTAAAGGAATCATCAAACTAAGGGAACCCTCAAACAAAGGCCACCCCTCAAACAGATGCAGCCCCTTAAACTAAGGCAACACCTCAAACTAATGCAACACCTCAAACTAATGCAATAAACAAACTAATGCAACACCTCAAACTAATGCAACTCCTCAAACTAAGGAAACCGTCAATCAAAGGCAGCACCTCATACTCAGGCAACACCTCAAACTAAGGCGGCCCATCAAACTAAGGCGGCCCCTCAAACTAAGGCAACACATCAAACTAAGGCAACACCTCAAACTATGGCAACACCTCAAATTAAGGCAACACCTGAAACTAAGGCAACCTCTCAAACAGGTGCAGCCCCTTAAACTAAGGCAACACCTCAAACTAATGCAACACCTCAAACTAAGGGAACCCTCAAACTAAGGGAACCCTCAAACTAAGGGAACCCTCAAACTAAGGGAACCCTCAAACAAAGGCAACCCACTAACGAAGGCTGCAACTCAAACTAAAGCAGCACCTCAAACTAATGCAACACCTCAAACTAATGCAACACCTCAAACTAATGCAACACCTCAAACTAAGGAAACCGTCAATCAAAGGCAACACCTCATACTCAGGCAACACCTCAAACTAATGCGGCCCCTCAAACTAAGGCGGCACCTCAAACTAAGGCAACACCTCAAACTAAGGCAACACCTCAAACTAATGTAACACCTGAAACTAAGGCAGCCCCTCAAACAGATGCAGCCCCTTAAACTAAGGCAACACCTCAAACTAAGGCAACACCTCAAACTAAGGGAACCCTCAAACTGAGGGAAACCTCAAACAAAGGCAACCCACTAACGAAGGCTGCAACTCAAACTAATGCAACACCTCAAACTAATGCAACACCTCAAAGTAATGTAACACCTCAAACTACTGCAACACCTCAAACTACTGCAACACCTCAAACTAATGCAACACCTCAATCTAATGCAACACCTCAAACTAATGCAACATCTCAAACTCATGCAACACCTCAAACTAATGCAGCACATCAAACCAATGCAACACCTCAAACTAATGCAACACCTCAAACTAATGCAACACCTCAAACTAATGCAACACCTCAAACTAATGCAACACCTCAAACTAAGGCAACACCTCAAACTATGGCAACACCTCAAAATAAGGCAACACCTGAAACTAAGGCAACCCCTCAAACAGATGCAGCCCCTTAAACTAATGCAACACCTCAAACTAATGCAACACCTCAAACTAATGCAACACCTCAAACTAATGAAACACCTCAAACTAATGAAACACCTCAAACTAAGGAAACCGTCAATCAAAGGCTACACCTCATACTCAGGCAACACCTCAAACTAAGGCGGCCCCTGAAACGAAGGCGGCCCCTCAAACTAAGGCAGCCCCTCAAACTAAGGCAGCCCCTCAAACTAAGGCAGCCCCTCAAACTAAGGCAACACATCAAAATAATGCAACACATCAAAATAATGCAACACCTCAAACTAATGCAACACCTTAAACTAAGGCAACACCTCAAACTAAGGCAACACCTCAAAGTAAGGCAACACCTCAAACTGAGGCAACCGTCAAACTAATGGAACCCTCAAACTCAGGCAACACCTCAAACTAAGGCAACACCTCAAACTAAGGCAACACCTGAAACTCCGGCAACCCCTCAAACAGATGCAGCCCCTTAAACTAAGGCAACACCTCAAACTAATGCAACACCTCAAACTAAGGGAACCCTCAAACAAAGGGAACCCTCAAACAAAGTCAACCCACTAACGAAGGCTGCAACTCAAACTAAAGCAACACCTCAAACTAATGCAACACCTCAAACTAATGCAACATCTCAAACTTCTGCAACACCTCAAACTAATGCAACACCTCAAACTAAGGAAACCGTCAATCAAAGGCAACACTTCATACTCAGGCAACACCTCAAACTAAGGCGGCCCCTCAAACTAAGGCGGCCCCTCAAACTAAGGCAACACCTCAAACGAAGGCAACACCTCAAACCAATGCAACACCTCAAACTAAGGCAACACCTCAAACTAATGTAACACCTGAAACTAAGGCAGCCCCTCAAACAGATGCAGCCCCTTAAACTAAGGCAACACCTCAAACTAAGGCAACACCTCAAACTGAGGGAACCCTCAAACTGAGGGAAACCTCAAACAAAGGCAACCCACTAACGAAGGCTGCAACTCAAACTAATGCAACACCTCAAACTCATGCAACACCTCAAACTAATGCAACACCTCAAACTAATGCAACACCTCAAACTACTGCAACACCTCAAACTAATGCAGCACCTCAATCTAATGCAACACCTCAAACTCATGCAGCACCTCAAACTAATGCAACACCGCAAACTAATGCAACACCTCAAACTAATGCAACACCTCAAACTAATGCAACACCTCAAACTAATGAAACACCTCAAACTAAGGAAACCGTCAATCAAAGGCTACACCTCATATTCAGGCAACACCTCAAACTAAGGCGGCCCCTCAAACGAAGGCGGCTCCTCAAACTAAGGCAGCCCCTCAAACTAAGGCAGCCCCTCAAACTAAAGCAGCCCCTCAAACTAAGGCAACACATCAAAATAATGCAACACATCAAAATAATGCAACACCTCAAACTAAGGCAACACCTTAAACTAAGGCAACACCTCAAACTAAGGCAACACCTCAAAGTAAGGCAACACCTCAAACTGAGGCAACCGTCAAACTAATGGAACCCTCAAACTAAGGCAACACCTCAAACTAAGGCAACACCTCAAACTAAGGCAACACCTGAAACTACGGCAACCCCTCATACAGATGCAGCCCCTTAAACGAAGGCAACACCTCAAACTAATGCAACACCTCAAACTAAGGGAACCCTCAAACTAAGGGAACCCTCAAACTAAGGGAACCCTCAAACAAAGGCAACCCACTAACGAAGGCTGCAACTCAAACTAAAGCAGCACCTCAAACTAATGCAACACATCAAACCAATGCAACACCTCAAACTAATGCAACACCTCAAACTAATGCAACACCTCAAACTAAGGAAACCGTCAATCAAAGGCAACACCTCATACTCAGGCAACACCTCAAACTAATGCGGCCCCTCAAACTAAGGCGGCACCTCAAACTAAGGCAACACCTCAAACGAAGGCAACACCTCAAACCAATGCAACACCTCAAACTAAGGCAACACCTCAAACTAATGTAACACCTGAAACTAAGGCAGCCCCTCAAACAGATGCAGCCCCTTAAACTAAGGCAACACCTCAAACTAAGGCAACACCTCAAACTAAGGGAACCCTCAAACTGAGGGAAACCTCAAACAAAGGCAACCCACTAACGAAGGCTGCAACTCAAACTAATGCAACACCTCAAACTAATGCAACACCTCAAAGTAATGTAACACCTCAAACTAATGCAACACCTCAAACTACTGCAACACCTCAAACTAATGCAACACCTCAATCTAATGCAACACCTCAAACTAATGCAACATCTCAAACTCATGCAACACCTCAAACTAATGCAACACATCAAACCAATGCAACACCTCAAACTAATGCAACACCTCAAACTAATGCAACACCTCAAACTAATGCAACACCTCAAACTAATGAAACACCTCAAACTAAGGAAACCGTCAATCAAAGGCAACACCTCAAACTAATGCAACACCTCAAACTGGTGCAACACCTCAAACTAATGCAACACCTCAAACTAATGAAACACCTCAAACTAATGCAACACCTCAAACTAATGAAACACCTCAAACTAAGGAAACCGTCAATCAAAGGCAACACCTCAAACTAATGCAACACCACAAACTAGTGCAACACCTCAAACTAATGCAACACCTCAAACTAATGAAACACCTCAAACTAAGGAAACCGTCAATCAAAGGCAGCACCTCATACTCAGGCAACACCTCAAACTAAGGCGGCCCCACAAACTAAGGCGGCCCCTCAAACTAAGGCAACACCTCAAACTAAGGCAACACCTCAAACTATGGCAACACCTCAAAATAAGGCAACACCTGAAACTAAGGCAACCCCTCAAACAGATGCAGCCCCTTAAACTAAGGTAACACCTCAAACTAATGCAACACCTCAAACTAAGGGAACCCTCAAACTAAGGGAACCCTCAAACTAAGGGAACCCTCAAACAAAGGAAACCCACTAACGAAGGCTGCAACTCAAACTAAAGCAACACTTCAAACTAATGCAACACCTCAAACTAATGCAACTCCTCAAAGTAATGCAACACCTCAAACTAAGGAAACCGTCAATCAAAGGCAACACCTCATACTCAGGCAACACCTCAAACTAAGGCGGCCCCTCAGACTAAGGCGGCCCCTCAAACTAAGGCAACACCTCAAACTAAGGCAACACCTCAAACCAATGCAACACCTCAAACTAAGGCAACACCTCAAACTAAGGCAACACCTGAAACTAAGGCAACCCCTCAAACAGATGCAGCCCCTTAAACTAAGGCAACACATCAAACTCAGGCAACACCTCTCTCTAAGGGAACCCTCAAACTAAGGGAACCCTCAAACAAAGGTAACCCACGAACGAAGGCTGCAACTCAAACTAAACAACCCCTCAAACTAATGCAACACCTCAAACTAATGCAACACCTCAAACTCATGCAACACCTCAAACTAATGCAAGACCTCAAACTAATGCAACACCTGAAACTAATGCAACACCTCAAACTAATGCAACACCTCAAACTAATGCAACACCTCAAACTAATGAAACACCTCAAACTAAGGAAACCGTCAATCAAAGGCTACACCTCATACCCAGGCAACACCTCAATCTAAGGCGGCCCCTCAAACGAAGGCGGCCCCTCAAACTAAGGCAGCCCCTCAAACTAAGGCAGCCCCTCAAACTAAGGCAGCCCCTCAAACTAAGGCAACACATCAAAATAATGCAACACATCAAAATAATGCAACACCTCAAACTAATGGAACCCTCAAACTCAGGCAACACCTCAAACAAAGGCAACACCTCAAACTAAGGCAACACCTGAAACTCCGGCAACCCCTCAAACAGATGCAGCCCCTTAAACTAAGGCAACACCTCAAACTAATGCAACACCTCAAACTAAGGGAACCCTCAAACTAAGGGAACCCTCAAACAAAGGGAACCCTCAAACAAAGGCAACCCACTAACGAAGGCTGCAACTCAAACTAAAGCAACACCTCAAACTAATGCAACACCTCAAACTAATGCAACACCTCAAACTACTGCAACACCTCAAACTAATGCAACACCTCAAACTAAGGAAACCGTCAATCAAAGGCAACACCTCATACTCAGGCAACACCTCAAACTAAGGCGGCCCCTCAAACTAAGGCGGCCCCTCAAACTAAGGCAACACCTCAAGCGAAGGCAACACCTCAAACTAATGTAACACCTGATACTAAGGCAGCCCCTCAAACAGATGCAGCCCCTTAAACTAAGGCAACACATCAAACTAAGGCAACACCTCAAACTCAGGGAACCCTCAAACTGAGGGAAACCTCAAACAAAGGCAACCCACTAACGAAGGCTGCAACTCAAACTAATGCAACACCTCAAACTCATGCAACACCTCAAACTAATGCAACACCTCAAACTAATGCAATACCTCAAACTACTGCAACACCTCAAACTAATGCAGCACCTCAATCTAATGCAACACCTCAAACTAATGCAACATCTCAAACTCATGCAACACCTCAAACCAATGCAACCCATCAAACCAATGCAATACCTCAAACTAATGCAACACCTCAAACTAATGCAACACCTCAAACTAATGCAACACCTCAAACTAATGAAACACCTCAAACTAAGGAAAGCGTCAATCACAGGCAACACCTCTAACTAATGCAACACCTCAAACTAATGCAACACCTCAAACGAATGCAACACCTCAAACTAATGAAACACCTCAAACTACTGCAACACCTCAAACTAATGCAACACCTCAATCTAATGCAACACCTCAATCTAATGCAACACCTCAAACTAATGCAACATCTCAAACTCATGCAACACCTCATTCTAAGGGAACCCTCAAACTGAGGGAAACCTCAAACAGAGGCAACCCACTAACGAAGGCTGCAACTCAAACTAATGCAACACCTCAAACTAATGCAACACCTCAAACTAATGTAACACCTCAAACTAATGCAACACCTCAAACTACTGCAACACCTCAAACTAATGCAACACCTCAATCTAATGCAACACCTCAAACTAATGCAACATCTCAAACTCATGCAACACCTCAAACTAATGCAACACATCAAACCAATGCAACACCTCAAACTAATGCAACACCTCAAACTAATGAAACACCTCAAACTAAGGAGACCGTCAATCAAAGGCAACACCTCAAACTAATGCAACACCTCAAACTAATGCAACACCTCAAACTAATGCAACACCTCAAACTAATGAAACACCTCAAACTAAGGAAACCGTCAATCAAAGGCAACACCTCAAACTAATGCAGCACCTCAAACTAATGCAACACCTCAAACTAATGAAACACCTCAAACTAAGGAAACCGTCAATCAAAGGCAGCACCTCATACTCAGGCAACACCTCAAACTAAGGAGGCCCCACAAACTCATGCGGCCTCTCAAACTAAGGCAACACCTCAAACTAAGGCAACACCTCAAACTATGGCAACACCTCAAAATAAGGCAACACCTCTCTCTAAGGGAACCCTCAAACTAAGGGAACCCTCAAACAAAGGTAACCCACGAACGAAGGCTGCAACTCAAACTAAACAACCCCTCAAACTAATGCAACACCTCAAACTAATGCAACACCTCAAACTCATGCAACACCTCAAACTAATGCAACACCTCAAACTAATGCAACACCTCAAACTAATGAAACACCTCAAACTAAGGAAACCGTCAATCAAAGGCTACACCTCATACTCAGGCAACACCTCAAACTAAGGCGGCCCCTCAAACGAAGGCGGCCCCTCAAACTAAGGCAGCCCCTCAAACTAAGGCAGCCCCTCAAACGAAGGCAGCCCCTCAAACTAAGGCAACACATCAAAATAATGCAACACATCAAAATAATGCAACACCTCAAACTAAGGCAACACATTAAACTAAGGCAACACCTCAAACTGAGGCAACACCTCAAAGTAAGGCAACACCTCAAACTGAGGCAACCGTCAAACTAATGGAACCCTCAAACTAAGGCAACACCTCAAACTAAGGCAACACCTCAAACTAAGGCAACACCTGAAACTCCGGCAACCCCTCAAACAGATGCAGCCCCTTAAACTAAGGCAACACCTCAAACTAATGCAACAGCTCAAACTAAGGGAACCCTCAAACTAAGGGAACCCTCAAACAAAGGGAACCCTCAAACAAAGGCAACCCACTAACGAAGGCTGCAACTCAAACTAAAGCAACACCTCAAACTAATGCAACACCTCAACCTAATGCAACACCTCAAACTAAGGAAACCGTCAATCAAAGGCAACACCTCATACTCAGGCAACACCTCAAACTAAGGCGGCCCCTCAAACTAAGGCGGCCCCTCAAACTAAGGCAACACCTCAAACGAAGGCAACACCTCAAACCAATGCAACACCTCAAACTAAGGCAACACCTCAAACTAATGTAACACCTGAAACTAAGGCAACACCTCAAACTACTGCAACACCTCAAACTAATGCAGCACCTCAATCTAATGCAACACCTCAAACTAAGGCAGCACCTCATATTCAGGCAACACCTCAAACTAAGGCGGCCCCTCAAACTAAGGCGGCCCCTCAAACTAAGGCGCCCCTCAAACTAAGGCAGCCCCTCAAACTAAGGCAGCCCCTCAAACTAAGGCAGCCCCTCAAACTAAGGCAACACATCAAAATAATGCAACACATCAAAATAATGCAACACCTCAAACTAAGGCAACACCTCAAAATAAGGCAACACCTCAAGCTGAGGCAGCCGTCAAACTAATGGAACCCTCAAACTAAGGCAACACCTCAAACTAAGGCAACACCTCAAACAAAGGCAACTCTCAAACTAAGGCAACTCTCACACTAAGGCAACACCTCAAACTAATGCAACACCTCAAACTAATGCAACAACTCAAACTAATGCAACAACTCAAACTAAGGCAACACCTCAAACTAAGGCAACACCTCAAACTAAGGCAGCACCTCAAACTACGGCAACAACTCAAACTAAGGCAGCACCTCAAACTAAGGTTACAACTCAAACTAAGGCAACAACTCAAACGAAGGCAACAACACAAACTGAGGCAACAACTCAAACTAAGGCAACAACTCAAACTGAGGCAACACCTCAAACTAAGGCAACACCTCAAACTAAGGCAACACCTCAAACTAAGGCAACCGTCAAACAAATGCAACACCTCAAACTGAGGCAAAACCACAAACTAAGGGAGCCCTCAATCGAAGGCAACGCCTCAAACTAAGGCATCCCTCAAACTACGGCAGCCCCTCAAACTAAGGCAGCCCCTCAAACTAAGGCAGCCCCTCAAACTAAGGCTACCCCTCAAACTAAGGCAGCCCCTCAAACTAAGGCAGACCCTCAAACTAAGGCAGCACCTCAAAGTAAGGCAGCACTTCAAACTAAGTCAGCACCTCAAACGAAGGCAGCACCTCAAACTGAGGCAGCACCTCAAACGAAGGCAATACCTCAAACTAAGGCAGCAACACAAACGAAGGGAATCCTCAATCTGAGGCAACACCTCAAACTGAGGCAAAAACTCAAACTAAGGCAACACCTCAAACTAAGGCAACACCTCAAACTAAGGCAACACCTCAAACTAAGGCAACCGTCAAACAAATGCAACACCTCAAACTGAGGCAAAACCACAAACTAAAGGAGCCCTCAATCGAAGGCAACGCTTCAAACTAAGGCAGTCCCTCAAACTAAGGCAGCCCCTCAAACTAAGGCAGCCCCTCAAACTAAGGCTACCCCTCAAACTAAGGCAGCCCCACAAACTAAGGCAGACCCTCAAACTAAGGCAGCACCTCAAAGTAAGGCAGCACTTCAAACTAAGGCAGCACCTCATACTGAGGCAGCACCTCAAACTAAGTCAGCACCTCAAACGAAGGCAGCACCTCAAACTGAGGCAGCACCTCAAACGAAGGCAACACCTCAAACTAAGGCAGCCCGTCAAACGAAGGCAACACCTCAAACTAAGACAACCCTCAAACTAAGGCAACCCTCAAACTAAGGCAACCCTCAAACTAAGGCAGCGCCTCAAACTAAGGCAGCACCTCAAACTAAGGCAACAACTCAAACTAAGGCAACAACTCAAACGAAGGCAACAACACAAACTAAGGCAACAACTCAAACTAAGGCAACAACTCAAACTGAGGCAACACCTCAAACTAAGGCAACACCTCAAACTAAGGCAACACCTCTAACTAAGGCAACCGTCAAACAAATGCAAAACCTCAAACTGAGGCAAAACCACGAACTGAGGGAGCCCACAATCTAAGGCAACGCCTCAAACTAAGGCATCCCTCAAACTAAGGCAGCCCCTCAAACTAAGGCAGCACCTCAAACTAAGGCAGCCCCTCAAACTAAGGCAGCACCTCAAAGTAAGGCAGCACTTCAAACCAAGGCAGCACCTCATACTAAGGCAGCACCTCAAACTAAGTCAGCACCTCAAACGAAGGCAGCACCTCAAACTAAGGCAGCACCACAAACGAAGGCAACACCTAAAACTAAGGCAGCACCACAAACGAAGGGAACCCTCAATCTCAGGCAACACCTCAAACTGAGGCAAAGACTCAAACTAAGGCAACACCTCAAACTGAGGCAGCCTTCAAACAATTGCAACACCTCAAAGGAATGCAACACCTCAAACTAAGGCAACACCTCAAACTAAGGAAAGACCTCAAACTTAGACAACAGTCAAACTAAGGCAACACCTCAAACTAAGGCAACAGTCAAACTAAGGGAACCATCAAACTAATGCAACACCTCAAACTAAAGCAACACCTCAAACTAAGGCAAAACTTTAAACCTCAAACTAAGGCAAAACCTCAAACTAAGGCTAAACCTCAAACTAAGGCAAAACCTCAAACTAAGGCAACCCTCAAACTAAGGCAACCCTCAATCAAAGGAAACCCTCAATCAAAATAACCCCTCAATCAAAGGCAACCCTCAAACAAAGAAAACACCTCAAACTAAGGCAACACCTCAAACTAAGGCAACACCTCAAACTAAGGCAACACCTCAATCTCAGGCAGCCGTCAAATAAAGGCAACACCTCAAATTAAGGCAACACATCAAACTAAGGCAACAAATCAAACTAAGGCAACACATCAAACTAAGGCAACACATCAAACTAAGGCAACCCTCCAACTAATGCAACACCTCAAACTAATGCAATACCTCAAACTAATGCAACACCTCAAACTTAGGCTGCAGTCAAACTAAGGCAACACCTCAAACTAAGGCAACCGTCAAACAAATGCAACACCTCAAACGAAGGCAACATCTCAAACGAAGGCAACACCTCAAACGAAGGCAACACTTCAAACTAAGGCAACACCTCAAACTAATGCAACACCTCAAACTAAGGCAAAACCTCAAACTAAGGCAAAACCTGAAACTAAGGCAACACCTCAAACTAAGGCAAAACCTCAAACGAAGGCAAAACCTCAAACTAAGGCAACCCTCAAACTAAGGCAACCCTCAAACTAAGGCAACCCTCAATCAAAGGAAACCCTCAATCAAAGGAAACCCTCAATCAAAGGCAACCCTCAAACAAAGGCAACACCTCAAACTCAGGCAACACCTCAAACTAAGGCAACACCTCAAACTAAGGCAGCCGTCAAATAAAGGCAACACCTCAAATTAAGGCAACACATCAAACTAAGGCAACTCATCAAACTAAGGCAACACATCAAACTAAGGCAACCCTCCAGCTAATGCCATACCTGAAACTAATGCAATACCTCAAACTAATGCAACACCTCAAACTAAGTCAACACCTCAAACTAAGGCAACACCTCAAACTAAGGCAACACCGCAAACTAAGGGAACACCTCAAAATAGGCCAACACCTCAAACAAAGGCTCCCATCAAACTAAGCAATATCTCAAACTAAGGCAACACCAAAAACTAATGCAACACCTCAAACAAAGGCTTCCATCAAACTAAGCAATATCTCAAACTAAGGCAATCGTCTTTCTAAGGCAAACCTCAGACTGAGGCAGCAGTCAATACAAGGCAACTCTCAATTTAAGACAACCCTCAAACGAATGCAAAATCTGAAACTAAGGCAACCCATAAACGAAGGCAATTCCTCAAACTAAGGCAACAACTCAAACGAAGGCAACAAAACAAACTAAGGCAACACCTCAAACTAAGGCAACAACTCAAACTGAGGCAACACCTCAAACTAAGGCAACACCTCAAACTAAGGCAACACCTCTAACTAAGGCAACCGTCAAACAAATGCAACAACTCAAACTGAGGCAAAACCACAAACTGAGGGAGCCCTCAATCTAAGGCAACGCCTCAAACTAAGGCATCCCTCAAACTAAGGCAGCCCCTCAAACTAAGGCAGCCCCTCAAACTAAGGCAGCACCTCAAAGTAAGGCAGCACTTCAAACCAAGGCAGCACCTCATACTAAGGCAGCACCTCAAACTAAGTCAGCACCTCAAACGAAGGCAGCACCTCAAACTAAGGCAGCACCACAAACGAAGGCAACACCTAAAACTAAGGCAGCACCACAAACGAAGGGAACCCTCAATCTGAGGCAACACCTCAAACTGAGGCAAAAACTCAAACTAAGGCAACACCTCAAACTAAGGCAGCCTTCAAACAATTGCAACACCTCAAAGGAATGCAACACCTCAAACTAAGGCAACACCTCAAACGAAGACAACACCTCAAACTGAGGCAACACCTCAAACTAAGGCAACATCTCAAACTAAGGAAAGACCTCAAACTTAGACAACAGTCAAACTAAGGCAACACCTCAAACTAAGGCAACAGTCAAACTAAGGGAACCATCAAACTAATGCAACACCTCAAACTAAAGCAATACCTCAAACTAAGGCAAAACTTTAAACCTCAAACTAAGGCAAAACCTCAAACTAAGGCTAAACCTCAAACTAAGGCAAAACCTCAAACTAAGGCAACCCTCAAACTAAGGCAACCCTCAATCAAAGGAAACCCTCAATCAAAATAACCCCTCAATCAAAGGCAACCCTCAAACAAAGACAACACCTCAAACTAAGGTAACACCTCAAACTAAGGCAACACCTCAATCTAATGCAGCCGTCAAATAAAGGCAACACCTCAAATTAAGGCAACACATCAAACTAAGGCAACAAATCAAACTAAGGCAACACATCAAACTAAGGCAACACATCAAACTAAGGCAACCCTCCAACTAATGCAACACCTCAAACTAATGCAATACCTCAAACTAATGCAACACCTCAAACTTAGGCAGCAGTCAAACTAAGACAACACCTCAAACTAAGGCAACCGTCAAACAAATGCAACACCTCAAACGAAGGCAACATCTCAAACGAAGGCAACACCTCAAACGAAGGCAACACCTCAAACTAAGACAACACCTCAAACTAAGGCAACACCTCAAACTAATGCAACACCTCAAACTAAGGCAAAACCTCAAACTAAGGCAAAACCTGAAACTAAGACAACACCTCAAACTAAGGCAAAACCTCAAACGAAGGCAAAACCTCAAACTAAGGCAACCCTCAAACTAAGGCAACCCTCAAACTAAGGCAACCCTCAATCAAAGGAAACCCTCAATCAAAGGAAACCCTCAATCAAAGGCAACCCTCAAACAAAGGCAATACCTCAAACTAAGGCAACACCTCAAACTAAGGCAACACCTCAAACTAAGGCAGCCGTCAAATAAAGGCAACACCTCAAATTAAGGCAACACATCAAACTAAGGCAACTCATCAAACTAAGGCAACACATCAAACTAAGGCAACCCTCCAGCTAATGCCATACCTCAAACTAATGCAATACCTCAAACTAATGCAATACCTCAAACTAAGTCAACACCTCAAACTAAGGCAACACCTCAAACTAAGGCAACACCTCAAAATCGGCCAGCACCTCAAACAAAGGCTCCCATCAAACTAAGCAATATCTCAAACTAAGGCAATCCTCAAACTAAGGCAAACCTCAGACTGAGGCAGCAGTCAATACAAGGCAACTCTCAATTTAAGACAACCCTCAAACTAATGCAACACCTGAAACTAAGGCAACCCATAAACGAAGGCAAATCCTCAAACTAAGGCAACCCTCAAACTAAGGCAACATTCAAACTAAGGCAACCCTCAAACTAACGCAACCCTCAAACTAAGGCAACCCTCAAACTAAGGCAACGCTCAAACTAAGGCAACGCTCAAACTGAGGCAATCCTCAACAAAGGCAACCCCTCAAACAAAGGCAACCCCTCAAAAAAAGGCAACCCCTCAAACAAAGGCAACCCTCAAACTAAGGGAACCCTCAAACTAAGGAAGCCCTCAAACTAAGGCAACACCTCAAACTAATGCAACACCTCAAACTAAGGCAGCCCAAAGACTAAGGCAACGCCTCAAACTTAGTCAACGCCTCAAACTGAGGTAACGCCTCAAACTGAGGCAGCGCCTCAATCTAAGGCAACGCCTCAATCTAAGGCAACCCTTAAAATATGGCAATGCTCAAACTAATGCAGACCCTCAAACTAATGCAGCCCCTCAAACTAAGGCAACCATCAAACTTAGGCACCCCTCAAAATAATGCAACACCTCAATCTAAGGCAACCCTTAAAATGTGGCAACGCTCAAACTAATGCAGACCCTCAAACTAATGCAGACCCTGAAACTAAGGCAACCCTCAAGCTGAGGCAACCCTTACGGCTTTTAGTTTTGGTGACTGCAGCTTTGACAGTCGCGAAGGTGCGAGTGCGAGCTTGCAGCTGGGAAGTCAATTTCAGTGGAAGTTTAAAAGTTAATTCCCTTTTGTTTTCGGAGGACCAGGGGACTGCTGGGTAAGTAAAAACTATATATTTCGGTGGTGGCTGTACCCGAGACAGTACACATGTGGTGTCTCCCACCCTCCCTCCTCCTGTAACCAAAAAAAAGGACTCTTGTTTTGATAAGGTTAGCTTTTTATTTAAGAAGTTCTGTCCGTTGGATTGCTATCCTAACAAGTTTTGACATTTTTTTTTGCTTTTTCACTAGATTTGTTGGGAATTTAGAATAGAGGGACAGGAAGTTAAGGCAGTTGTATGTTCCTCCTGCAGAATGTGGGAGGTAAGGGTCGCCAAGAGTGTCCCTGCTGACTGCATCTGCGGGAAGTGCACCCAACTCCAGCTCCTCGAGAACCGCTTTTGGGAACTGGAGCTGGAGCTGGATGAACTTCGGATCATTCGGAAGGCGGAGGGGGTTATTGAGAGGAGTTATGAAGAGGGAGTTACACCTCAGGTAAAAGAAGTAGGTAGATGGGTTACCGTCAGGGGAAGGAGTGGGAACCAGCAGGCAGTGCAGGGATCCCCTGTGGCCGTTTCCCTCAACAACAGGTATACCGTTTTGGATGCTGTTGCGGGGGACGACTTACCAGGAGTAAGCAATGGGGTACAGGTCTCTTTCACAGAGTCTGTCCCTGTTGCTCAGAAGGGAAGGGGGAAGAGGAGCAGAGCATTAGTCATTGGGGACTCCATAGTTAGGGGAACAGATAGGAGGTTCTGTGGGAACGAGAGAGACTCACGGTTGGTATGTTGCATCCCAGGTGCCAGGGTTCGTGATGTTTCGGATCTTGTTTTTGGGATCCTCAGGGGGGAGGGGGAGCAGCCTCAAGACGTGGTCCACATTGGCACCAACGACATAGGTAGGAAGAGAGATGGGGATTTGAGACAGAAATTCTGGGAGCTAGGGTGGAAGCTTATAGTGAGAACAAACAGAGTTGTTATCTCTGGGTTGTTGCCCGTGCCACGTGCTAGCGAAGCAAGGAATAGGGAGAGAGAGGAGTTGAACACGTGGCTGCAGGGATGGTGCAGGAGGGAGGGTTTTGGTTTCCTGTAAAATTGGGGCTCTTTCTGGGGTTGGTGGGACCTCTACAAACAGGATGGTCTTCACCTGAACCAGAGGGGTACCAATATCCTGGGGGGGGGGAGATTTGGTAGTGCTCTTCGGGGGGTTTAAACTAAATCAGCAGGGGAATGGGAACCGAAAATGTAATGCCAGTGTACAGGATGTTGAGAGTAGTGAGGTCAGGGATAAGGTTACAAGGACGCAAGAGGGCACTGGTAAGCAAGAAACTGGTTTAAAGTGTGTCTATTTCAATGCCGGGAGCATCCGGAATAAGGTGGGTGAGCTTGCAGCATGGGTTGGTACCTGGGATCTCGATGTGGAGGCCATTTCGGAGACATGGGTAGAGCAGGGGAAGGAATGGATGCTGGGATTTAGATGTTTCAGTAAGAACAGAGAAGATGGTAAAAGAGGGGTGGGGGTGGGGGGGGGGGCTGTGGCATTGTTAATCAAGGAGAGTATTACAGCGACAGAAAGGACGTTTGAGGACTCGTCTACTGAGGTAGTATGGGCCGAGGTTAGAAATAGGAGAGGTGAGGTCACCCTGTTGGGAGTCTTTTATCGACCTCCAAATAGTTCCAGAGATGTAGAGGAAAGAATAACGAAGATGATTCTCGACAGGGGCGAGAGTAACAGGGTAGTTGTTATGGGGAACTTTAACTTTCCAAATATTGACTGGAAATACTATAGTTCGAGTACTTTAGATGGGTCAGTTTTTGTCCAGTGTGTGCAGGAGGGTTTTCTGACACAGTATGTAGACAGGCCAACCAGGGGCGATGCCACATTGGATTTGGTACTGGGTAATGAACCCGGCCAGGTGTTAGATTTAGATGTTGGTGAGCACTTTGGTGATCGTGATTACAATTCGGTTAGGTTTACCTTAGCGATGGGCAGCGACAGGTATATACCGCAGGGCAAAAATTATAACTTGGGGAAAGGAAATTATGATGCGATCAGGCAAGATTTAGGATGCGTAGGATGGGGAAGGAAACTGCAGGGGATGGGAACAATCGAAATGTGGAGCTTATTCAAGGAGCAGCGACTGCGTGTCCTTGATAAGTATGTAAATGTGAGGCAGGGAGGTAGTTGTCGAGCGAGGGAGCCATGGTTTACGAAAGAAGTTGAAGCGCTTGTCAAGAAGAAGAAGGCTTATGTCAGGATGAGACGTGAAGGCTCAGTTCGGGCGCTTGAGAGTTACAAGCCAGCCAGGAAGGATCTAAAGGGAGAGCTAAGAAGAGCAAGGAGAGGACACGAAAGGTCATTGGCGGATAGGATCAGGGAAAACCCTAAGGCTTTCTATAGGTACATCAGGAATAAAAGAATGACTGGAGTTAGATTAGGGCCAATCAAGGATAGTAGTGGGAAGTTGTGTGTGGAATCAGAGGATGTAGGGGAAGCGTTAAATGAATATTTTGCGTCAGTATTTACAGTAGAGAAAGGAAATGTTGTCGAGGAGAATACTGAAATTCAGGCTACTAGGCTAGATGGGATTGAGGTTCACAAGGAGGAGGTGTTATCAATTTTGGAAAGTGTGAAAATAGATAAGTCCCCTGGGCCAGATGGGACTTATCCTCGGATTCTCTGCGAAGCCAGGGAGGAGATTGCAGAGCCTTTGTCCTCTATCTTTATGTCATCATTGTCGACAGGAATAGTTCCGGAAGACTGGAGGATAGCAAATGTTGTCCCCTTGTTCAAGAAGGGGAGCAGAGACAGCCCTGGTAATTATAGACCTGTGAGCCTTACTTCGGTTGTGGGTAAATTGTTGGAAAAGGTTATAAGAGACAGGATTTGTAATCATCTTGAAAAGAATAAGTTCATTAACGATAGTCAGCACGGTTTTGTGACGGGTAGGTCGTGCCTCACAAACCTTATTGAGTTTTTCGAGAAGGTGACCAAACAGGTGGATGAGGGTAAAGCAGTGGATGTGGTGTATATGGATTTCAGTAAGGCGTTTGATAAGGTTCCCCACGGTAGGCTATTGCAGAAAATACGGAAGTATGGGGTTGAAGGTGATTTAGAGCTTTGGATCAGAAATTGGCCAGCTGAAAGAAGACAGAGGGTGGTGGTTGATGGCAAATGTTCATCCTGGAGTTTAGTTACTAGTGGTGTACCTCAAGGATCTGTTTTGGGGCCACTGCTGTTTGTCATTTTTAGAAATGACCTGGAAGAGGGTGTAGAAAGGTGAGTTAGTAAATTTGCGGATGACACTAAAGTCGGTGGAGTTGTGGATAGTGCCGAAGGGTGTTGTAGGGTACAGAGAGACATAGATAGGCTGCAGAGCTGGGCTGAGAAATGGCAAATGGAGCTAAATGCGGAAAAGTGCGAGGTGATTCACTTTGGAAGGAGTAACAGGAATGCAGAGTACTGGGCAAATGGGAAGATTCTTGGTAGTGTAGATGAACAGCGAGATCTTGGTGTCCAGGTGCTTAAATCCCTGAAGGTTGCTACCCAGGTTAATAGGGCTGTTAAGAAGGCATACGGTGTGTTAGATTTTATTGGTTTGGGGATCGAGTTTCGGAGCCACGAGGTCATGCTGCAGCTGTCCAAACCTCTGGTGAGACCGACCCTGGAGTATTGCGTGCAGTTCTGGTCACCGCATTATAGGAAGGATGTGGAAGCTTTGGAAAGGGTGCAGAGGAGATTTACTAGGATGTTTCCTGGTATGGAGGGAGGGTCTAACGAGGAAAGGCTGAGGGAATTGAGGTTGTTTTCGTTAGAGAGAAGGAGGAGGAGAGACAGAGAGAGAGAGAGACACGGAGAGAGAGAAATCTCTTTGCACTGTTTGTGAACTTCCCTGTTCGATCCTTTTTATGTGCAAAGTAGCAGATCTCACATTTGCCACAGTTTTCTCCATTCACTTCATCTACAAATATCTCATCGTAATTTTATGCTTCAATCTAATGGCTCTGTACTAAAGAGTGCGCAGGAACACAAGGACCTGGAGGTACATGTGCATCGATTATTGAAGGTGGCAGGACATATTGAGAGAGTGGTTAGTAAAACAGGTGGGATTGGGATCTTGGGTTTCATAATTAGAGGCATTGAGTGCAAAAGCAGGGAAATTATGCTGAACCTTTATACAACTCTGGTTAGGCCCTAACTGGAGGATTATGTCCAGTTCTGGTCACCACACTTTAGGAAGGAGGTGAGGGTCCTTGAGAGGGTGCAGAGGAGATTTACCAGAATGGTTCCAGTGATGAGGGATTTTAGTTACAAGGTCAGGTTGCCAAAGGCAACACTCCAAACCCAAAGGCAAAACTCCAAACCCAAAGGCAACACTCCAAACCCAAAGGCAACACTCCAGAGCCAAAGGCAACACTCCAAACCCAAAGGCAACACTCCAAACCCAAAGGAAACACTACAAACCCAAAGGCAACACTCCAGAGCCAAAGACAACACTCCAAACACAAAGGCAACACTCCAAACCCAAAGACAACACTCCAAACCCAAAGGCAACACTCCAAACCCAAAGGCAACACTCCAAACCAAAGGCAACACTCCATACACTGTGAAACCCGCATACACACCTGGCAGGATCCTGATACACAGTGAAACCCCCCTCACACCTGGCAGGATCCTGATACACTGTGAAACCCCCATACACACCTGGCAGGATCCTGATACACAGTGAAATCCGCCTCACACCTGGCAGGATCCTGAAAAAACTGTGAAACCCCCATACACACCTGGCAGGAACCTGATACACAGTGAAACCCCCCTCACACCTGGCAGGATCCTGATACACAGTGAAACCCCCCTCACATCTGGCAGGATCCTGATACACAGTGAAACCCCCCTCACACCTGGCAGGATCTTGATACACAGTGAAACCCCCCTCAAACCTGGCAGGATCCAGATCCACTGTGAACACCCCATACACACCTGGCAGGATCCTGATACACTGTGAAACCCCCATATACACCTGGCAGGATCCTGATACACAGTGAAACCCCCCTCACACCTGGCAGGGTCCTGATACACTGTGAAACCCCCATACATACCTGGCAAGATGCAGATAAACTGTGAAAACCCAATTGACACCTGGCAGGAACCTGATCCACTGTGAAACACCCATACACACCTGGCAGGAACCTGATACACTGTGAAACCCCACTCACACCTGGCAGGGTCCTGATACACTGTGAAACCCCCATACATACCTGGCAAGATGCAGATAAACTGTGAAAACCCAATTGACACCTGGCAGGAACCTGATCCACTGTGAAACACCCATACACACCTGGCAGGAACCTGATACACAGTGAAACCCCCCTCACACCTGGCAGGATCCTGATACACAGTGAAACCCCCCTCACATCTGGCAGGATCCTGATACACAGTGAAACCCCCCTCACACCTGGCAGGATCTTGATACACAGTGAAACCCCCCTCAAACCTGGCAGGATCCAGATCCACTGTCAACACCCCATACACACCTGGCAGGATCCTGATAACCAGTGAAACCCCCTTCACACCTGGCAGGATCCTGATCCACTGTGAACACCAAATAAACACCTGGCAGGATCCTGATAGACTGTGAAACCCCACTCACACCTGGCAGGATCCTGATACACTGTGAAACCCCCATACACACCTGGCAGGACCCTGATAAACTGTGAAAACCCAATTCACACCTGGCAGGATCCTGACACACTGTGAAACCCCCATACACACCTGGCAGGATTCTGATACACTGTGAAACCCCCATGCACACCTGGCAGGATTCTGATACACTGTGAAAACCCATACACACGTGGCAGCATCCGGATACACTGTGAAAACCCCATACACACCTGGCAGGATCCTGATCCACTGTGAAAACCCCATACACACCTGGCAGGATCCTGATCCACTGTAAAAACCCCATACACACTTGACAGGATCCTGATACACAGTGAAAACCCCATGCACACTTGGCAGGATCCTGATACACTGTGAAACCCCCATACACACCTGGCAGGACCCTGATAAACTGTGAAAACCCAATTCACACCTGGCAGGATCCTGACACACTGTGAAACCCCCATACACACCTGGCAGGATTCTGATACACTGTGAAACCCCCATGCACACCTGGCAGGATTCTGATACACTGTGAAAACCCATACACACGTGGCAGCATCCTGATACACTGTGAAAACCCCATACACACCTGGCAGGATCCTGATCCACTGTGAAAACCCCATACACACCTGGCAGGATCCTGATCCACTGTAAAAACCCCATACACACTTGACATGATCCTGATACACAGTGAAAACCCCATGCACACTTGGCAGGATCCTGATACACTGTGAAACCCCATACACACCTGGCAGGATCCTGATCCACTGTGAAAACCCCAACCACACCTGGCAAGATGCTGATAAACTGTGAAACCCCCATACACACCTGGCAGGATCCTGAAAAACCCTGAAAACCCCATACACATCTGGCAGGATCCTGATATACTGAGAAATCCCATACACACCAGGCAGGATCCTGATTCACTGTGAAACCCCCATACACACCCGGCAGGAGCCTGATACACTGAGAAAACCCCGTACACACCTGGCAGGTTCCTGATGCACAGTGGAACCCCATTCACATCTGGCAGGATCCTGATGCACAGTGAAACCCCATTCACCTCTGGCAGGATCCTGATACACTGTGAAACCCCATACACACATGGCAGGATCCTGATACACTGTGAAACCCCATACACACCTGGCAGGATCCTGATACACTGTGAAACCCCATACACACCTGGCAGGATCCTGATACACTGTGAAACCCCCATGCACACCTGGCAGGATCCTGATCCACTGTGAAAACGCCATACACACCTGGCAGTACGCTGATAAACTGTGAAAACCCCATAGACACCTGGCAGTACCCTGATACACTGTGAAAACCCCATACCCTCCTGGCAGGATCCTGATACACTGTGATACCCCATACACACCTGGCAGGATCCTGATACACTGTGAAACCCCAGACACATCAGGCAGGATCCTGATGCACTGTGAAAACCCCATACACACCTGGCAGGACCCTGATACACTGAAAACCCCATATGCACCTGGCAGGATCCTGATCCACTGTCAAACTCCCATACACACCTGGCAGGATCTTGATACACTGTGAAACCCCATACACACCTGGCAGGATCCTGATACACTGTGAAAACACCATACACACCTGGCAGGTTCCTGATACACTGTGAAAACCCCATACACACCTGGCAGGTCCCTGATACACTGTGAAACCCCATACTCACCTGGCAGGATCCTGATACACTGTGAAAACCCCATGCACACCTGGCAGGACCCTGATACACTGTGAATCCCCGTACACACCTGGCATGATCCTGATACACTGTGAAAACCCCAGACAAACCTGTAAGGACCCTGATACACTGTGAAACCGCATACACACCACGCAGGATCCCGATACACTGTGAAAACACTATACACACCTGGCAGGACCCTGATACACTGTGAAAGCCCCATACACACCTGGCAGGATCCTGATACACTGCGAAAACCCCATGCGCACCTGGCAGGACCCTGATACACTGTGAAAACCCCATTCACACCTGGCAGGATCCTGTTACAGTGTGAAAAACCCATACACAGCTGGCAGGGCCCTGATACACAGTGAAATCCCCGTACACACCTGGCAGGTTCCTGATGCACTGTGAAACCCTCATACACACCTGGTATGATCCTGATACACTGTGAAACCCCATACACACCTGGCAGGATCCTGATACACTGTGAAACCCCCATACACACCCGGCAGGAGCCTGATACACTGTGAAATCCCCGTACACACCTGGCAGGTTCCTGATGCACAGTGGGACCCCATTCACATCTGGCAGGATCCTGATGCACAGTGAAACCCCATTCACATCTGGCAGGATCCTGATACACTGTGAAACTCCATACACACCTGGCAGGTTCCTGATACACTGTGAAACCCCATACACACCTGGCAGGATCCTGATACACTGTGAAACCCCACACACACCTGGCAGGATCCTGATACACTGTGAAACCCCCATGCACACCTGGCAGGATCCTGATCCACTGTGAAAACGCCATACACACCTGGTAGGACGCTGATAAACTGTGAAAACCCCATACACACCTGACAGGACCCTGATACACTGTGTAATCCCCATACCCTCCTTGCAGGAACCTGATACACTGTGAATCCCCGCACACACCACGCAGTTTCCTGATACACTGTGAAAACCCCAAACACACCTGGCAGGTCCATGATACACTGTGAAACCCCATACACACCTGGCAGGATCCTGATACACTGTGAAAAGCCCATGCACACCTGGCAGGACCCTGATACACTGTGAATCCCCGTACACACCTGGCATGATCCTGATACACTGTGAAAACCCCATGCACACCTGTGAGGACCCTGATACACTGTGAAACCGAATACACACCAGGCAGGATCCCGATACACTGTGAAAATACCATACACACCTGGCAGGACCCTGACACACTGTGAAAACCCCATATGCACCTGGCAGGATCCTGATCCACTGTGAAACCCCCATACAAACCTGGCAGGATCCTGATACACTGTGAAACCCCATACACACCTGGCAGGATCCTGATAAACTGAGAAAACCCCATACACACCTGGCAGGTCCCTGATACACTGTTAAACCCCATACACACCTGGCAGGATCCTGAAACACTGTGAAAAGCCCATGCACACCTGGCAGGACCCTGATACACTGTGAATCCCCGGACACATCTGGCATGATCCTGATACACTGTGAAAACCCCAGACACACCTGTAAGGACCCTGATACACTGTGAAACGGAATACACACAAGGCAGGATCCCGAAACACTGTGAAAATACCATACACACCTGGCAGGGCCCTGATACACTGTGAAAACCCCATACACTCCTGGCAGGATCCTGATACACTGAGAAAAGCCATACACACCTGGCAGTATACTGATCCACTGTGAATCCCCATACACACCTGGCAGGATCCTGATACACTGTGAAAACCCCATACACAACTGGCAGGATCCTGATCCACTGTGAAACCCACACAGTCATCTGGCAGGATCCTGATACACTGTGAAAAGCCATACACACCTGGCAGTATCCTGATCCACTGTGAATCCCCATACACACCTGGCAGGACCCTGATACACTGTGAAAACCCCATATCCACCTGGCAGTATCCTGATCCACTGTGAAACCCCCATACACACCTGGCAGGATCTTGATACCCTGTGAATCCCCGCCCACACCACGCAGTTTCCTGATACACTGTGAAAACCCCAAACACACCTGGCAGGTCCATGATACACTGTGAAACCCCATACACACCTGGCAACATCCTGATACACTGTGAAAAGCCCATGCACACCTGGCAGGACCCTGATACACTGTGAATCCCCGTACACACCTGGCATGATCCTGATACACTGTGAAAACCCCATGCACACCTGTGAGGACCCTGATACACTGTGAAACCGAATACACACCAGGCAGGATCCCGATACACTGTGAAAATACCATACACACCTGGCAGGACCCTGACACACTGTGAAAACCCCATATGCACCTGGCAGGATCCTGATGCACAGTGAAACCCCATTCACATCTGGCAGGATCCTGATACACTGTGAAACTCCATACACACCTGGCAGGTTCCTGATACACTGTTAAACCCCATACACGCCTGGCAGGATCCTGATACACTGTGAAACCCCACACACACCTGGCAGGATCCTGATACACTGTGAAACCCCCATGCACACCTGGCAGGAACCTGATCCACTGTGAAAACGCCATACACACCTGGCAGGACGCTGATAAACTGTGAAAACCCCATACACACCTGACAGGACCCTGATACACTGTGTAATCCCCATACCCGCCTGGCAGGAACCTGATACACTGTGAAAACACCATACATACCTGGCAGGACACTGATACACTGTGAAAACCCCATACACTCCTGGCAGGATCCTGATACACTGTGAAATGCCATACACACCTGGCAGTATCCTGATCCACTGTGAATCCCCATACACACCTGGCAGGATCCTGATACACTGTGAAAACCCCAAACACAACTGGCAGGATCCTGATCCACTGTGAAACCCCATGCACACCTGGCAGGATCCTGATACACTGTGAAACCCTATGCACACCAGGCAGGATCCTGATAAACTGTGAAAACCCATGCACACGTGGCAGCATCCTGATACACTGTGAAAACCCCATACACACCTGGCAGGATCCTGATCCACTGTGAAAACCCCAGACACACCTGGCAGGATCCTGATCCACTGTGAAAACCGCATACACACTTGACAGGATCCTGATACACAGTGAAAACCCCATACACACCTGGCAGGATCCTGATCCACTGTGAAAACCCAATACACACCTGGCAAGATGCTGATTAACTGTGAAACCCCCATACACACCTGGCAGGATCCTGAAAAACTCTGAAAACCCCATACACATCTGGCAGGATCCTGATATACTGTGAAATCCCATACACACCTGGCAGGATCCTGATTCACTGTGAAACCCCCAAACACACCCGGCAGGAGCCTGATACACTGTGAAAACCACGTACACACCTGGCAGGTTCCTGATGCACAGTGGAACCCCATTCACATCTGGCAGGATCCTGATGCACAGTGAAACTACATTCACATCTGGCAGGATCCTGATACACTGTGAAGCCCCATACACAGTTGGCAGGATCCTGATGCACTGTGAAACCCCATACACACCTGGCAGGATCCTGATCCAATGTGAAAACGCCATACACACCTGGCAGGACGCTGATAAACTGTGAAAACCCCATACACACCTGGCAGTACCCTGAGACACTGTGAAAACCCCATACCCTCCTTGCAGGATCCTGATACACTGTGATACCCCATACACACCTGGCAGGATCCTGATACACTGTGAAATCCCAGACACATCAGGCAGGATCCTGATGCACTGTGAAAACCCCATACACACCTGGCAGGACCCTGATACACTGTGAAAACCCCATATGCACCTGGCAGGATCCTGATCCACTGTCAAACCCCCATACACACCTGGCAGGATCTTGATACACTGTGAAACCCCATAGACACCTGGCAGGATCCTGATACACTGTGAAAACACCATACACACCTGGCAGGACTCTGATACACTGTGAATCCCCGAACACACCTGGCAGGTTCCTGATACACTGTGAAAACCCCATACACACCTGGCAGGTCCCTGAGACACTGTGAAACCCCATACTCACCTGGCAGGATCCTGATACACTGTGAAAACCCCATGCACACCTGGCAGGACCCTGATACACTGTGAATCCCCGTACACACCTGGCATGATCCTGATACACTGTGAAAACCCCATACAAACCTGTAAGGACCCTGATACACTGTGAAACCGCATACACACCAGGAAGGATCCCGATACACTGTGAAAACACCATACACACCTGGCAGGACCCTGATACACTGTGAAAACCCCATACACACCTGGCAGGATCCTGATACACTGCGAAAGCCCCATGCACACCTGGCAGGACACTGATACACTGTGAAAACCCCATTCACACCTGGCAGGATCCTGTTACAGTGTGAAAAACCCATACACAGCTGGCAAGACCCTGATACACAGTGAAATCCCCGTACACACCTGGCAGGTTCCTGATGCACTGTGAAACCCTCATACACACCTGGTATGATCCTGATACACTGTGAAACCCCATACACACCTGGCAGGATCCTGATACACTGTGAAACCCCCATCCACACCCGGCAGGAGCCTGATACACTGTGAAATCCCCGTACACACCTGGCAGGTACCTGATGCACAGTGGGACCCCATTCACATCTGGCAGGATCCTGATGCACAGTGAATCCCCATTCACATCTGGCAGGATCCTGATACACTGTGAAAACCCCATACACACCGGGCAGGTTCCTGATACACTGTGAAACCCCATACACACCTGGCAGGATCCTGATACACTGTGAAAACCCATACACACCTGGCAGGATCCTGATACAATGTGAAACCCCCATGCACACCTGGCAGGATCCTGATCCGCGGTGAAAACGCCATACACGCCTGGCAGGACGCTGATAAACTGTGAAAACCCCATACACACCTGACAGGACCCTGATACACTGTGTAATCCCCATACCCTCCTGGCAGGCACCTGATACACTGTGAAAACCCCTAACATACCTGGCAGGACACTGATACACTGTGAAAACCCCATACACTCCTGGCAGGATCCTGATACACTGTGAAAAGCCATACACACCTGGCAGTATCCTGATCCACTGTGAATCCCCATACACACCTGGCAGGATCCTGATACACTGTGAAAACCCCATACACAACTGGCAGGATCCTGATACACTGTGAAACCCACACAACTCATCTGGCAGGATCCTGATACACTGTGAAAAGCCATACACACCTGGCAGTATCCTGATCCACTGTGAGTCCCCATACACACCTGGCAGGACCCTGATACACTGTGAAAACCCCATATGCACCTGGCAGTATCCTGATCCACTGTGAAACCCCCATACACACCTGGCAGGATCTTGATACACTGTGAAACCCCATACACACCTGGCAGGATCCTGATACACTGTGAAAACCCCATACACACCTGGCAGGACTCTGATACACTGTGAATCCCCGCACACACCACGCAGTTTCCTGATACACTGTGAAAACCCCAAACACACCTGGCAGGTCCATGATACACTGTGAAACCCCATACACACCTGGCAGGATCCTGATACACTGTGAAAAGCCCATGCACACCTGGCAGGACCCTGATACACTGTGAATCCCCGTACACACCTGGCATGATCCTGATACACTGTGAAAACCCCATGCACACCTGTGAGGACCCTGATACACTGTGAAACCGAATACACACCAGGCAGGATCCCGATACACTGTGAAAATACCATACACACCTGGCAGGACCCTGACACACTGTGAAAACCCCATATGCACCTGGCAGGATCCTGATCCACTGTGAAACCCCCATACAAACCTGGCAGGATCCTGATACACTGTGAAACCCCATACACACCTGGCAGGATCCTGATAAACTGAGAAAACCCCATACACACCTGGCAGGTCCCTGATACACTGTTAAACCCCATACACACCTGGCAGGATCCTGAAACACTGTGAAAAGCCCATGCACACCTGGCAGGACCCTGATACACTGTGAATCCCCGGACACATCTGGCATGATCCTGATACACTGTGAAAACCCCAGACACACCTGTAAGGACCCTGATACACTGTGAAACGGAATACACACAAGGCAGGATCCCGAAACACTGTGAAAATACCATACACACCTGGCAGGGCCCTGATACACTGTGAAAACCCCATACACTCCTGGCAGGATCCTGATACACTGAGAAAAGCCATACACACCTGGCAGTATACTGATCCACTGTGAATCCCCATACACACCTGGCAGGATCCTGATACACTGTGAAAACCCCATACACAACTGGCAGGATCCTGATCCACTGTGAAACCCACACAGTCATCTGGCAGGATCCTGATACACTGTGAAAAGCCATACACACCTGGCAGTATCCTGATCCACTGTGAATCCCCATACACACCTGGCAGGACCCTGATACACTGTGAAAACCCCATATCCACCTGGCAGTATCCTGATCCACTGTGAAACCCCCATACACACCTGGCAGGATCTTGATACCCTGTGAATCCCCGCCCACACCACGCAGTTTCCTGATACACTGTGAAAACCCCAAACACACCTGGCAGGTCCATGATACACTGTGAAACCCCATACACACCTGGCAACATCCTGATACACTGTGAAAAGCCCATGCACACCTGGCAGGACCCTGATACACTGTGAATCCCCGTACACACCTGGCATGATCCTGATACACTGTGAAAACCCCATGCACACCTGTGAGGACCCTGATACACTGTGAAACCGAATACACACCAGGCAGGATCCCGATACACTGTGAAAATACCATACACACCTGGCAGGACCCTGACACACTGTGAAAACCCCATATGCACCTGGCAGGATCCTGATCCACTGTGAAACCCCCATACAAACCTGGCAGGATCCTGATACACTGTGAAACCCCATACACACCTGGCAGGATCCTGATACACTGAGAAAACCCCATACACACCTGGCAGGTCCCTGATACACTGTTAAACCCCATACACACCTGGCAGGATCCTGAAACACTTTGAAAAGCCCATGCACACCTGGCAGGACCCTGATACACTGTGAATCCCCGGACACATCTGGCATGATCCTGATACACTGTGAAAACCCCAGACACACCTGTAAGGACCCTGATACACTGTGAAACGGAATACACACAAGGCAGTATCCCGAAACACTGTGAAAACACCATAAACACCTGGCAGGACACTGATACACTGTGAAAACCCCATATGCACCTGGCAGGATCCTGATCGACTGTGAAACCCCCCATACACACCTGGCAGGATCCTGATTCACTGTGAAACCCCCAAACACACCCGGCAGGAGCCTGATACACTGTGAAAACCCCGTACACACCTGGCAGGTTCCTGATGCACAGTGGAACCCCATTCACATCTGGCAGGATCCTGATGCACAGTGAAACCCCATTCACATCTGGCAGGATCCTGATACACTGTGAAGCCCAATACACAGTTGGCAGGATCCTGATGCACTGTGAAACCCCATACACACCTGGCAGGATCCTGATACACTGTGAAACCCCCATGCACACCTGGCAGGATCCTGATCCAATGTGAAAATGCCATACACACCTCGCAGTTCGCTGATAAACTGTGAAAACCCCATACACACCTGGCAGTACCCTGATACTCTGTGAAAACCCCATACCCTCCTTACAGGATCCTGATACACTGTGATACCCCAAACACACCTGGCAGGATCCAGATACACTGTGAAACCCCAGACACATCAGGCAGGATCCTGATGCACTGTGAAAACCCCATACACACCTGGCAGGACCCTGATACACTGTGAAAACCCCATATGCACCTGGCAGGATCCTGATCCACTGTCAAACCCCCATACACACCTGGCAGGATCTTGATACACTGTGAAACCCCATAGACACCTGGCAGGATCCTGATACACTGTGAAAACACCATACACACCTAGCAGGTCCCTGAGACACTGTGAAACCCCATACTCACCTGGCAGGATCCTGATACACTGTGAAAACCCCATGTTCACCTGGCAGGACCCTGATACACTGTGAATCCCCGTACACACCTGGCATGATCCTGATACACTGTGAAAACACCATACACACCTGGCAGGACCCTGATACACTGTGAAAACCCCATACACACCTGGCAGGATCCTGATACACTGCGAAAACCCCATGCGCACCTGGCAGGTCCCTGATACACTGTGAAAACCCCATTCACACCTGGCAGGATCCTGTTACAGTGTGAAAAACCCATACACAGCTGGCAGGACCCTGATACACAGTGAAATCCCCGTACACACCTGGCAGGTTCCTGATGCACTGTGAAACCCTCATACACACCTGGTATGATCCTGATACACTGTGAAACCCCATACACACCTGGCAGGATCCTGATACACTGTGAAACCCCCATACACACCCGGCAGGAGCCTGATACACTGTGAAATCCCCGTACACACCTGGCAGGTTCCTGATGCACAGTGGGACCCCATTCACATCTGGCAGGATCCTGATGCACAGTGAAACACCATTCACATCTGGCAGGATCCTGATACACTGTGAAACTCCATACACACCTGGCAGGTTCCTGATACACTGTGAAACCCCATACACACCTGGCAGGATCCTGATACACTGTGAAACCCCACACACACCTGGCAGGATCCTGATACACTGTGAAACCCCCATGCACACCTGGCAGGATCCTGATCCACTGTGAAAACGCCATACACACCTGGCAGGACGCTGATAAACTGTGAAAACCCCATACACACCTGACAGGACCCTGATACACTGTGTAATCCCCATACCCTCCTGGCAGGAACCTGATACACTGTGAAAACCCCATACATACCTGGCAGGACACTGATACACTGTGAAAAGCCCATACACTCCTGGCAGGATCCTGATACACTGTGAAATGCCATACACACCTGGCAGTATCCTGATCCACTGTGAATCCCCATACACACCTGGCAGGATCCTGATACACTGTGAAAACCCCATACACAACTGGCAGGATCCTGATCCACTGTGAAACCCCATGCACACCTGGCAGGATCCTGATACACTGTGAAACCCTATACACACCAGGCAGGATCCTGATAAACTGTGAAAACCCATGCACACGTGGCAGCATCCTGATACACTGTGAAAACCCCATACACACCTGGCAGGATCCTGATCCACTGTGAAAACCCCATACACACCTGGCAGGATCCTGATCCACTGTAAAAACCGCATACACACTTGACAGGATCCTGATACACAGTGAAGACCCCATACACACCTGGCAGGATCCTGATCCACTGTGAAAACCCCATACACACCTGGCAAGATGCTGATAAACTGTGAAACCCCCATACACACCTGGCAGGATCCTGAAAAACTCTGAAAACTCCATACACATCTGGCAGGATCCTGATATACTGTGAAATCCCATACACACCTGGCAGGATCCTGATTCACTGTGAAACCCCCAAACACACCCGGCAGGAGCCTGATACACTGTGAAAACCCCGTAAACACCTGGCAGGTTCCTGATGCACAGTGGAACCCCATTCACATCTGGCAGGATCCTGATGCACAGTGAAACCCCATTCACATCTGGCAGGATCCTGATACACTGTGAAGCCCCATACACAGTTGGCAGCATCCTGATGCACTGTGAAACCCCATACACACCTGGCAGGATCCTGATACACTGTGAAACCCCCATGCACACCTGGCAGGATCCTGATCCAATGTGAAAACGCCATACACACCTGGCAGTACGCTGATAAACTGTGAAAACCCCATACACACCTGGCAGTACCCTGATACACTGTGAAAACCCCATACCCTCCTTGCAGGATCCTGATACACTGTGATACCGCATACACACCTGGCAGGATCCTGATACACTGTGAAACCCCAGACACATCAGGCAGGATCCTGATGCACTGTGAAAACCCCATACACACCTGGCAGGACCCTGATACACTGTGAAAACTCCATATGCACCTGGCAGGATCCTGATCCACTGTCAAACCCCCATACACACCTGGCAGGATCTTGATACACTGTGAAACCCCATAGACACCTGGCAGGATCCTGATACACTGTGAAAACACCATACACACCTGGCAGGACTCTGATACACTGTGAATCCCCGAACACACCTGGCAGGTTCCTGATACACTGTGAAAACCCCATACACAGCTGGCAGGTCCCTGAGACACTGTGAAACCCCATACTCACCTGGCAGGATCCTGATACACTGTGAAAACCCCATGCACACCTGGCAGGACCCTGATACACTGTGAATCCCCGTACACAACTGGCATGATCCTGAAACACTGTGAAAACCCCATACAAACCTGTAAGGACCCTGTTAAGCTGTGAAACCGCATACACACCAGGAAGGATCCCGATACACTGTGAAAACACCATACACACCTGGCAGGACCCTGATACACTGTGAAAACCCCATACACACCTGGCAGGATCCTGATACACTGCGTAAAACCCATGCACACCTGGCAGGACCCTGATACACTGTGAAAACCCCATTCACACCTGGCAGGATCCTGATGCACTGTGAAACCCTCATACACACCTGGTATGATCCTGATACACTGTGAAACCCCATACACACCTGGCAGGATCCTGATACACTGTGAAACCCCCATCCACACCCGGCAGGAGCCTGATACACTGTGAAATCCCCGTACACACCTGGCAGGTTCCTGATGCACAGTTGGACCCCATTCACATCTGGCAGGATCCTGATGCACAGTGAATCCCCATTCACATCTGGCAGGATCCTGATACACTGTGAAAACCCCATACACACCGGGCAGGTTCCTGATACACTGTGAAACCCCATACACACCTGGCAGGATCCTGATACACTGTGAAACCCCATACACACCTGGCAGGATCCTGATACACTGTGAAACCCCCATGCACACCTGGCAGGATCCTGATCCGCGGTGAAAACGCCATACACACCTGGCAGGACGCTGATAAACTGTGAAAACCCCATACACACCTGACAGGACCCTGATACACTGTGTAATCCCCATACCCTCCTGGCAGGCATCTGATACACTGTGAAAACCCCATACATACCTGGCAGGACACTGATACACTGTGAAAACCCCATACACTTCTGGCAGGATCCTGATACACTGTGAAAAGCCATACACACCTGGCAGTATCCTGCTCCACTGTGAATCCCCATACACACCTGGCAGGATCCTGATACACTGTGAAAACCCCAGACACAACTGGCAGGATCCTGATCCACTGTGAAACCCACACAACTCATCTGGCAGTACGCTGATAAACTGTGAAAACACCATACACACCTGGCAGTACCCTGATACACTGTGAAAACCCCATAGCCTCCTTACAGGATCCTGATACACTGTGATACCCCAAACACACCTGGCAGGATACTGATACACTGTGAAACCCCAGACACATCAGGCAGGATCCTGATGCACTGTGAAAACCCCATACACACCTGGCAGGACCCTGATACACTGTGAAAACCCCATATGCACCTGGCAGGATCCTGATCCACTGTCAAACCCCCATACACACCTGGCAGGATCTTGATACACTGTGAAACCCCATAGACACCTGGCAGGATCCTGATACACTGTGAAAACACCATACACACCTGGCAGGTTCCTGATACACTGTGAAAACCCCATACACACCTGGCAGGTCCCTGAGACACTGTGAAACCCCATACTCACCTGGCAGGATTCTTATACACTGTGAAAACCCCATGCACACCTGGCATGATCCTGATACACTGTGAAAACCCCATACAAACCTGTAAGGACCCTGATACACTGTGAAACCGCATACACACCAGGAAGGATCCCGATACACTGTGAAAACACCATACACACCTGGCAGGACCCTGATACACTGTGAAAACCCCATACACACCTGGCAGGATCCTGATACACTGCGAAAACCCCATGCACACCTGGCAGGACCCTGATACACTGTGAAAACCCCATTCACACCTGGCAGGATCCTGTTACAGTGTAAAAAACCCATACACAGCTGGCAGGACCCTGATACACAGTGAAATCCCCGTACACACCTGGCAGGTTCCTGATTGACTGTGAAACCCTCATACACACCTGGTATGATCCTGATACACTGTGAAACCCCATACACACCTGGCAGGATCCTGATACACTGTGAAACCCAATACACACCCGGCAGGAGCCTGATACACTGTGAAATCCCCGTACACACCTGGCAGGTTCCTGATGCACAGTGGGAATCCATTCACATCTGGCAGGATCCTGATGCACAGTGAAACCCCATTCACATCTGGCAGGATCCTGATACACTGTGAAAACCCCATACACATCGGGCAGGTTCCTGATACACTGTGAAACCCCATACACACCTGGCAGGATCCTGATACACAGTGAAACCCCATACACACCTGGCAGGATCCTGATACACTGTGAAACCCCCATGCACACCTGGCAGGATCCTGATCCGCGGTGAAAACGCCATACACACCTGGCAGGACGCTGATAAACTGTGAAAACCCCATACACACCTGACAGGACCCTGATACACTGTGTAATCCCCATACCCTCCTGGCAGGAACCTGATACACTGTGAAAACCCCATACATACCTGGCAGGACCCTGATACACTGTGAAAACCCCATACACTCCTGGCAGGATCCTGATACACTGTGAAAAGCCATACACACCTGGCAGTATCCTGATCCACTGTGAATCCCCATACACACCTGGCAGGATCCTGATACACTGTGAAAACCCCATACTCAACTGGCAGGATCCTGATCCACTGTGAAACCCACACAACTCATCTGGCAGGATCCTGATACACTGTGAAAAGCCATACACACCTGGCAGTATCCTGATCCACTGTGAATTCCCATACACACCTGGCAGGACCCTGATACACTGTGAAAACCCCATATGCACCTGGCAGTATCCTGATCCACTGTGAAACCCCCATACACACCTGGCAGGATCTTGATACACTGTGAATCCCCGCACACACCACGCAGTTTCCTGATACACTGTGAAAACCCCAAACACACCTGGCAGGTCCATGATACACTGTGAAACCCCATACACACCTGGCAGGATCCTGATACACTGTGAAAAGCCCATGCACACCTGGCAGGACCCTGATACACTGTGAATCCCCGTACACACCTGGCATGATCCTGATACACTGTGAAAACCCCATGCACACCTGTGAGGACCCTGATACGCTGTGAAGCCGAATACACACCAGGCAGGATCCCGATACACTGTGAAAATACCATACACACCTAGCAGGACCCTGACACACTGTGAAAACCCCATATGCACCTGGCAGGATCCTGATCCACTGTGAAACCCCCACACAAACCTGGCAGGATCCTGATACACTGTGAAACCCCATACACACCTGGCAGGATCCTGAGACACTGAGAAAACCCCATACACACCTGGCAGGTCCCTGATACACTGTTAAACCCCATACACACCTGGCAGGATACTGAAACACTGTAAAAAGCCCATGCACACCTGGCAGGACCCTGATACACTGTGAAAACCCCATATGCACCTGGCAGGATCCTGATCCACTGTGAAACCCCCCATACACACCTGGCCGGATCCTGATACACTGTGAAACCCCATACACACCTAGCAGGATCCTGATACACTGAGAAAACCCCATACACACCTGGCAGGAATCTGAAACATCGTGAATCCACGTACACACCTGGCAGGATCCTGATACACTGTGAAAACCCCATACGCACCTGGCAGGAACCTGATACACTGTGAAACTCCATACACACCTGGCAGGATTCTGATACACTGTGAAAACCCCATACACACCTGGCAGGATCCTGATACACTGTGAAAACCCCATGAACAACAGGCAGGATCCTGATAAACTGTGAAACCCCATCCACACGTGGCAGCATCCTGATACACTGTGAAAACCCCATTCACACCTGGCACGATCCTGATCCACTGTGAAAACCCCATGCACACCTGGCAGGATCCTGATCCACTGTGAAAACCCCATACACACTTGGCAGGATCCTGATACACTGTGAAAACCCCAGTCACACTTGGCAGGATCCTGATACACTGTGAAAACCCCATCCACACCTGGCAGGATCCTGATCCACTGTGAAAACCCCATACACACCTGGCAAGATGCTGATGAACTGTGAAACCCCCATGCACACCTGGCAGGATCCTGAAAAACTCTGAAAACCCCATACACATCTGGCAGGATACTGATATACTGTGAAACTCCCATACACACCCGGCAGGAGCCTGATACACTGTGAAAACCCCGTACACACCTGGCAGGTTCCTGATGCACAGTGGAACCCCATTCACATCTGGCAGGATCCTGATGCACAGTGAAACCCCATTCACATCTGGCAGGATCCTGATACACTGAGAAACCCCATACACACCTGGCAGGATCCTGATACACTGTGAAACCCCATACACACCTGGCAGGATCCTGATACACTGTGAAACCCCATACACACCTGGCAGGATCCCGATACACTGTGAAACCCCCATGCACACCTGGCAGGATCCTGATCCACTGTGAAAACGCCATACACACCTGGCAGGACGCTGATAAAGTGTGAAAACCCCATACACACCTGGCAGGTCCCTGATACACTGTGAAAACCCCATACCCTCCTGGCAGGAACCTGATACACTGTGAAAACCCCATACCCTCCTGGCAGGAACCTGATACACTGTGAAAAACCCATACACACCTGGCAGGACACTGATACACTGTGAAAACCCCATCCAATCCTGGCAGGATCCTGAGACACTGTGAAATCCCCATGCAAATTTGGCAGGATCCTGATACACTGTGAAAACCCCATACACACGTGGCAGGATCCTGATCCACTGTGAAAACCCCATACACACCTGGCAAGATGCTGATAAACTGTGAAACCCCCATACACACCTGGCAGGACACTGAAAAACTCTGAAAACCCCAGACACATCTGGCAGGATCCTGATATACTGTGAAAATCCATACACATCTGGAAGGATCCTGATACACTGTGAAACCCCATACACACCTGGCAGGATCCTGATACACTGTGAAAACCTATACACACCTGGCAGGATCCTGATTCACTGTGAAACCCCCGTTACACACGTGGCAGGATCCTGATGCACAGAGGAACCCCATTCACATCTGGCAGGATCCTGATGCACTGTGAAAACCCCATACACAACTGGCAGGATCCTGATCCACTGTGAAACCCACACAACTCATCTGGCAGGATCCTGATACACTGTGAAACCCCATACACACCTGGCAGGATCCTGATACACTGTCGTACGCCACACACATCTGGCAGGATCCTGATGCAATGTGAAAACCCCATACACACCTGGCAGGACCCTGATACACTGTGAAAACCCCATATGCACCTGGCAGTATCCTGATCCACTGTGAAACCCCCATACACACCTGGCAGGATCTTGATACACTGTGAAACCCATACACACCTGGTAGGATCCTGATACACTGCGAAAACCCCATACACACCTGGCAGGACTCTGAAACATCGTGAATCCACGTACACACCTGGCAGGATCCTGATACACTGTGAAAACCCCATACGCACCTGGCAGGAACCTGATACACTGTGAAACTCCATACACACCTGGCAGGATTCTGATACACTGTGAAAACCCCATACACACCTGGCAGGATCCTGATACACTGTGAAAACCCCATGAACAACAGGCAGGATCCTGATAAACTGTGAAACCCCATCCACACGTGGCAGCATCCTGATACACTGTGAAAACCCCATTCACACCTGGCACGATCCTGATCCACTGTGAAAACCCCATGCACACCTGGCAGGATCCTGATCCACTGTGAAAACCCCATACACACTTGGCAGGATCCTGATACACTGTGAAAACCCCAGTCACACTTGGCAGGATCCTGATACACTGTGAAAACCCCATCCACACCTGGCAGGATCCTGATCCACTGTGAAAACCCCATACACACCTGGCAAGATGCTGATGAACTGTGAAACCCCCATGCACACCTGGCAGGATCCTGAAAAACTCTGAAAACCCCATACACATCTGGCAGGATACTGATATACTGTGAAACTCCCATACACACCCGGCAGGAGCCTGATACACTGTGAAAACCCCGTACACACCTGGCAGGTTCCTGATGCACAGTGGAACCCCATTCACATCTGGCAGGATCCTGATGCACAGTGAAACCCCATTCACATCTGGCAGGATCCTGATACACTGAGAAACCCCATACACACCTGGCAGGATCCTGATACACTGTGAAACCCCATACACACCTGGCAGGATCCTGATACACTGTGAAACCCCATACACACCTGGCAGGATCCCGATACACTGTGAAACCCCCATGCACACCTGGCAGGATCCTGATCCACTGTGAAAACGCCATACACACCTGGCAGGACGCTGATAAAGTGTGAAAACCCCATACACACCTGGCAGGTCCCTGATACACTGTGAAAACCCCATACCCTCCTGGCAGGAACCTGATACACTGTGAAAACCCCATACCCTCCTGGCAGGAACCTGATACACTGTGAAAAACCCATACACACCTGGCAGGACACTGATACACTGTGAAAACCCCATCCAATCCTGGCAGGATCCTGAGACACTGTGAAATCCCCATGCAAATTTGGCAGGATCCTGATACACTGTGAAAACCCCATACACACGTGGCAGGATCCTGATCCACTGTGAAAACCCCATACACACCTGGCAAGATGCTGATAAACTGTGAAACCCCCATACACACCTGGCAGGACACTGAAAAACTCTGAAAACCCCAGACACATCTGGCAGGATCCTGATATACTGTGAAAATCCATACACATCTGGAAGGATCCTGATACACTGTGAAACCCCATACACACCTGGCAGGATCCTGATACACTGTGAAAACCTATACACACCTGGCAGGATCCTGATTCACTGTGAAACCCCCGTTACACACGTGGCAGGATCCTGATGCACAGAGGAACCCCATTCACATCTGGCAGGATCCTGATGCACTGTGAAAACCCCATACACAACTGGCAGGATCCTGATCCACTGTGAAACCCACACAACTCATCTGGCAGGATCCTGATACACTGTGAAACCCCATACACACCTGGCAGGATCCTGATACACTGTCGTACGCCACACACATCTGGCAGGATCCTGATGCAATGTGAAAACCCCATACACACCTGGCAGGACCCTGATACACTGTGAAAACCCCATATGCACCTGGCAGTATCCTGATCCACTGTGAAACCCCCATACACACCTGGCAGGATCTTGATACACTGTGAAACCCATACACACCTGGTAGGATCCTGATACACTGCGAAAACCCCATACACACCTGGCAGGACTCTGATACACTGTGAATCCCCGCACACACCACGCATTTTCCTGATACACTGTGAAAACCCCATACACACCTGGCAGGTCCCTGATACACTGTGAAACCCCATACACACCTGGCAGGATCCTGATACACTGTGAAAAGCCCATGCACACCTGGTAGGACCCTGATACACTGTGAATCCCCGTACACACCTGGCATGATCCTGATTCACTGTGTAAATACCATACACACCTGGCAGGACCCTGACACACTGTGAAAACCCCATATGCACCTGGCAGGATCCTGATCCACTGTGAAACCCCCATACAAACCTGGCAGGATCCTGATACACTGTGAAACCCCATACACACCTGGCAGGATCCTGATACACTGAGAAAACCCCATACACACCTGGCAGGTCCCTGATACACTGTTAAACCCCATACACACCTGGCAGGATCCTGAAACACTGTGAAAACCCCATGCACACCTGGCAGGACCCTGATACACTGTGAAAACCCCATTCACACCTGGCAGGATCCTGTTACAGTGTAAAAAACCCATACACTGCTGGCAGGACCCTGATACACAGTGAAATCCCCGTACACACCTGGCAGGTTCCTGATGCACTGTGAAACCCTCATACACACCTGGTATGATCCTGATACACTGTGAAACCCCATACACACCTGGCAGGATCCTGATACACTGTGAAACCCCATACACACCCGGCAGGAGCCTGATACACTGTGAAATCCCCGTACACACCTGGCAGGTTCCTGATGCACAGTGGGAATCCATTCACATCTGGCAGGCTCCTGATGCACAGTGAAACCCCATTCACATCTGGCAGGATCCTGATACACTGTGAAAACCCCATACACATCGGGCAGGTTCCTGATACACTGTGAAACCCCATACACACCTGGCAGGATCCTGATACACAGTGAAACCCCATACACACCTGGCAGGATCCTGATACAATGTGAAACCCCCATGCACACCTGGCAGGATCCTGATCCGCGGTGAAAACGCCATACACACCTGGCAGGACGCTGATAAACTGTGAAAACCCCATACACACCTGACAGGACCCTGATACACTGTGTAATCCCCATACCCTCCTGGCAGGAACCTGATACACTGTGAAAACCCCATACATACCTGGCAGGACACTGATACACTGTGAAAACCCCATACACTCCTGGCAGGATCCTGATACACTGTGAAAAGCCATACACACCTGGCAGTATCCTGATCCACTGTGAATCCCCATACACACCTGGCAGGATCCTGATACACTGTGAAAACCCCATACACAACTGGCAGGATCCTGATCCACTGTGAAACCCACACAACTCATCTGGCAGGATCCTGATACACTGTGAAAAGCCATACACACCTGGCAGTATCCTGATCCACTGTGAATCCCCATACACACCTGGCAGGACCCTGATACACTGTGAAAACCCCATATGCACCTGGCAGTATCCTGATCCACTGTGAAACCCCCATACACACCTGGCAGGATCTTGATACACTGTGAATCCCCGCACACACCACGCAGTTTCCTGATACACTGTGAAAACCCCAAACACACCTGGCAGGTCCATGATACACTGTGAAACCCCATACACACCTGGCAGGATCCTGATACACTGTGAAAAGCCCATGCACACCTGGCAGGACCCTGATACATTGTGAATCCCCGTACACACCTGGCATGATCCTGATACACTGTGAAAACCCCATGCACACCTGTGAGGACCCTGATACACTGTGAAACCGAATACACACCAGGCAGGATCCCGATACACTGTGAAAATACCATACACACCTGGCAGGACCCTGACACACTGTGAAAACCCCATATGCACCTGGCAGGATCCTGATCCACTGTGAAACCCCCACACAAACCTGGCAGGATCCTGATACACTGTGAAACCCCATACACACCTGGCAGGATCCTGATACACTGAGAAAACCCCATACACACCTGGCAGGTCCCTGATACACTGTTAAACCCCATACACACCTGGCAGGATCCTGAAACACTGTGAAAAGCCCATGCACACCTGGCAGGACCCTGATACACTGTGAAAACCCCATATGCACCTGGCAGGATCCTGATCCACTGTGAAACCCCCCATTCACACCTGGCAGGATCCTGATACACTGTGAAACCCCATACACACCTAGCAGGATCCTGATACACTGAGAAAACCCCATACACACCTGGCAGGACTCTGAAACATCGTGAATCCACGTACACACCTGGCAGGATCCTGATACACTGTGAAAACCCCATACGCACCTGGCAGGAACCTGATACACTGTGAAAACCCCATACACACCTGGCAGGATCCTGATACACTGTGAAAACCCCATGAACAACAGGCAGGATCCTGATAAACTGTGAAACCCCATCCACACGTGGCAGCATCCTGATACACTGTGAAAACCCCATTCACACCTGGCACGATCCTGATCCACTGTGAAAACCCCATGCACACCTGGCAGGATCCTGATCCACTGTGAAAACCCCATACACACTTGGCAGGATCCTGATACACTGTGAAAACCCCAGTCACACTTGGCAGGATCCTGATACACTGTGAAAACCCCATCCACACCTGGCAAGATCCTGATCCACTGTGAAAACCCCATACACACCTGGCAAGATGCTGATGAACTGTGAAACCCCCATGCACACCTGGCAGGATCCTGAAAAACTCTGAAAACCCCATACACATCTGGCAGGATACTGATATACTGTGAAACCCCCATACACACCCGGCAGGAGCCTGATACACTGTGAAAACCCCGTACACACCTGGCAGGTTCCTGATGCACAGTGGAACCCCATTCACATCTGGCAGGATCCTGATGCACAGTGAAACCCCATTCACATCTGGCAGGATCCTGATACACTGAGAAACCCCATACACACCTGGCAGGATCCTGATACACTGTGAAACCCCATACACACCTGGCAGGATCCTGATACACTGTGAAACCCCATACACACCTGGCAGGATCCCGATACACTGTGAAACCCCCATGCATACCTGGCAGGATCCTGATCCACTGTGAAAACGCCATACACACCTGGCAGGACGCTGATAAAGTGTGAAAACCCCATACACACCTAGCAGGATCCTGATACACTGAGAAAACCCCATACACACCTGGCAGGACTCTGAAACATCGTGAATCCACGTACACACCTGGCAGGATCCTGATACACTGTGAAAACCCCATACACACCTGGCAGGATCCCGATACACTGTGAAACCCCCATGCATACCTGGCAGGATCCTGATCCACTGTGAAAACGCCATACACACCTGGCAGGACGCTGATAAAGTGTGAAAACCCCATACACACCTGGCAGGTCCCTGATACACTGTGAAAACCCCATACCCTCCTGGCAGGAACCTGATACACTGTGAAAAACCCATACACACCTGGCAGGACACCGATACACTGTGAAAACCCCATCCAATCCTGGCAGGATCCTGAGACACTGTGAAATCCCCATGCAAATTTGGCAGGATCCTGATACACTGTGAAAAGCCCATACACACCTGGCAGGATCCTGATCCACTGTGAAAACCCCATACACACCTGGCAAGATGCTGATAAACTGTGAAACCCCCATACACACCTGGCAGGACACTGAAAAACTCTGAAAACCCCAGACACATCTGGCAGGATCCTGATATACTGTGAAAATCCATACACTTCTGGAAGGATCCTGATACACTGTGAAACCCCCATACACACCCGGCAGGAGCCTGATACACTGTGAAAACCCCGTACACACCTGGCAGGTTCCAGATGCACAGAGGAACCCCATTCACATCTGGCAGGATCCTGATGCACTGTGAAAACCCCATACACAACTGGCAGGATCCTGATCCACTGTGAAACCCACACAACTCATCTGGCAGGATCCTGATACACTGTGAAACCCCAAACACACCTGGCAGGATCCTGATACACTGTGGTACGCCACACACATCTGGCAGGATCCTGATGCAATGTGAAAACCCCATACACACCTGGCAGGACCCTGATACACTGTGAAAACCCCATATGCACGTGGCAGTATCCTGATCCACTGTGAAACCCCCATACACACCTGGCAGGATCCTGATACACTGTGAAACCCATACACACCTGGTAGGATCCTGATACACTGCGAAAACCCCATACACACCTGGCAGGACTCTGATACACTGTGAAAACCCCATATGCACCTGGCAGTATCCTGATCCACTGTGAAACCCCCATACACACCTGGCAGGATCTTGATACACTGTGAAACCCATACACACCTGGTAGGATCCTGATACACTGCGAAAACCCCATACACACCTGGCAGGACTCTGATACACTGTGAATCCCCGCACACACCACGCATTTTCCTGATACACTGTGAAAACCCCATACACACCTGGCAGGATCCTGATAAGCTATGAAACCCCCATAGACACCTGGCAGGATCGTGATAGACTGTGAAACCCCCATACACACCTGGCAGGATCCTGGTAAACCGTGAAACCCCTGACACACCTGGGTGGATCCTGATATATTGTGAAAGCCCCGTACACACCTTGAAGGATCCTGATCCTCTGTGAAACCCCGTACACACCTGGCAGTATCCTGATATATTGTGAAAACCCCGTACACACCTGGCAGGATTCTGATTCTCTGTGAAACCGCATACACACCTGGCAGGAGACTGATACACTGTGAAAATCCCGTACAAACCTGGCAGGTTCCTGATGCACAGTGAAACCCCATTCACATCTGGCAGGATCCTGATACACTGTGAAACCCCATACACACCTGGCAGGATCCTGATACACTGTGAAACCCCATACACACCTGGCAGGATCCTGATCCACTGTGAAACCCCCAAACAAACCTGGCAGGATCCTGATACACTATGAAACCCCATACACACCTGGCAGGATCCTGATGCACTGTGAAACCCCCATACACACCTGGCAGGATCCTGATTAACGGTGAAACCCCCATACACACCTGGCAGGATTCTGATATATTGTGAAAACCCCATATACACCTGGCAGGATCCTGATCCTCTGTGAAACCCCATACACACCTGGCAGGATCCTGATATATTGTGAAAACCCCGTACACACCTGGCAGGATGCTGATCCTCTGTGAAACCCCGCTCACACCTGGCAGGTTCCTGATCCACTGTGAAATCCCCATACACACCTGGCAGGATCCTGATGAACTGTGAAACCCCCATACACACCTGGCAGTATCCTGATAATCTGTGAAAGCCCCGTACACACCTGGCAGGAGCCTGATAATCTGTGAATACCCCGGACACACCTGGTAGGTTCCTGATGCACACTGAAACCCCATTCACATCTGGCAGGATCCTGATACACTGTGAAACCCCATACACACCTGGAAGGATCCTGATACACTGTGAATCCCCATACACACCTGGAAGGATCCTGATACACTGTGAAACCCCAGACAAACCTGGCAGGATCTGAATCCACTGTGAAACCCCTATACACAGCTGACAGGATCCTGATACACTGTGAAACCCCATACACACATGGCAGGATCCTGATCCACTGTGAATCCCCCATGCACACCTGGCAGGATCCTGATACACTGTGAAAACCCAATCACACCTGGCAGGATCCTGGTAAACCGTGAAACCCCTTACACACCTGGCAGTATCCTGATATATTGTGAAAACCCCGTACACACCTGGCAGGATCCTGATTCTCTGTGAAACCCCATGCACACCTGGCAGGATCCTGATGAACTGTGAAACCCCCATACACACCTGGCAGGATCCTGATAATCTGTGAAACCCCCGTACAAACCTGGCAGGTTCCTGATGCACAGTGAAACCCCATTCACATCTGGCAGGATCCTGATACACTGTGAAACCCCATACACACCTGGCAGGATCCTGATACACTGTGGAAACCCATACACACCTGGCAGGATCCTGATTCACTGTGAAACCCCCATACACACGTGGCAGGATCCCGATACACTGTGAAAACCCCGTACAAAGCTGGCAGGTTCCTGATGCACAGTGAAACCCCATTCACATCTGGCAGGATCATGATACACTGTGAAACCCCATACACTCCTGGCAGGATCCTGACACACTGTGAAACCCCATACACACCTGGCAGGATCCTGATCAACTGTGAAACCCCCATATACACGTGGCAGGATCCTGATACACTGTGAAACCCCATACACACCTTGCAGGATCCTGATCCACTGTGAAACCCCCAAACACACCTGGCAGGATCCTGATACACTATGAAACCCCATACACACCTGGCAGGATCCTGATGCACTGTGAAACCCCCATACACACCTGGCAGGATACTGATTAACGGTGTAACCCCCATACACACCTGGCAGGATCCTGATATATTGTGAAAACCCCATACACACCTGGCAGGATCCTGATCCTCTGTGAAACCCCATACACACCTGGCAGGATCCTGATATATAGTGAAAACCCCGTACACACCTGGCAGGATGCTGATCCTCTGTGAAACCCCGCTCACACCTGGCAGGATCCTGATCCACTGTGAAAACCCCATCCACACCTGGCAGGATCCTGATGAACTGTGAAACCCCCATACACACCTGGCAGTAACCTGATAATCTGTGAAACCCCCGTACACACCTGGCAGGAGCCTGATAATCTGTGAAAACCCCGGACACACCTGGTAGGTTCCTGATGCACACTGAAACCCCATTCACATCTGGCAGGATCCTGATACACTGTGAAACCCCATGCACACCTGGAAGGATCCTGATACACTGTGAATCCCCATACACACCTGGAAGGATCCTGATACACTGTGAAACCCCAGACAAACCTGGCAGGATCTGAATCCACTGTGAAACCCCCATACACACGTGGCAGGATCCTGATACACTGTGAAACCCCATACACACATGGCAGGATCCTGATCCACTGTGAATCCCCCATGCACACCTGGCAGGATCCTGATACACTGTGAAAACCCAATCACACCTGGCAGGATCCTGATAAACTGTGAAAAACCCATACACACCTGTCAGGATCCTGATCCACTGTGAAAACCCCATACACACGTGGCAGGATCCTGATAAACTATGAAACCCCCATACACACCTGGCAGGATCCTGATGAACTGTGAAACCCCCATACACACCTGGCAGGATCCTGATAATCTGTGAAACCCCCGTACACACCTGGCAGGAGCCTGATACACTGTGAAAACCCCGTACAAACCTGGCAGGTTCCTGATGCACAGTGAAACCCCATTCACATCTGGCAGGATCATGATACACTGTGAAACCCCATACACACCTGGCAGGATCCTGATACACTGTGAAAACCTATACACACCTGGCAGGATCCTGATTCACTGTGAAACCCCCATACACACGTGGCAGGATCCCGATACACTGTGAAAACCCCGTACAAACCTGGCAGGTTCCTGATGCACAGTGAAACCCCATTCACATCTGGCAGGATCCTGATGCACTGTGAAACCCCAATCACACCTGGCAGGATCCTGATAAACTGTGAAAAACCCATACACACCTGGCAGGATCCTGATCCACTGTGAAAACCCCATACACACGTGGCAGGATCCTGATAAACTATGAAACCCCCATACACACCTGGCAGGATCCTGATGAACTGTGAAACCCCCATACACACCTGGCAGGATCCTGATAATCTGTGAAACCCCCGTACACACCTGGCAGGAGCCTGATACACTGTGAAAGCCCCGTACAAACCTGGCAGGTTCCTGATGCACAGTGAAACACCATTCACATCTGGCAGGATCCTGATACACTGTGAAACCCCATACACACCTGGCAGGATCCTGATACACTGTGAAAACCTATACACACCTGGCAGGATCCTGATTCACTATGAAACCCCCGTTACACACGTGGCAGGATCCCGATACACTGTGAAAACCCCGTACAAACCTGGCAGGTTCCTGATGCACAGTGAAAACCCATTCACATCTGGCAGGATCCTGATGCACTGCGAAACCCCATACACACCTGGCAGGATCCTGACACACTGTGAAACCCCATACACACCTGGCAGGATCCTGATCCACTGTGAAACCCCCATACACACGTGGCAGGATCCTGATACACTGTGAAACCCCATACACACCAGGCAGAATCCTGATAGTCTGTGAAACCCCCAAACACACCTGGCAGGATCCTGATGAACTGTGAAACAACCATACACACCTGGCAGGATCCTGATAATCTGTGAAACCCCCGTACACACCTGGCAGGAGCCTGATACACTGTGAAAACCACGTACAAACCTGGCAGGTTCCTGATACACTGTGAAAACCCATACACACTTGGCAGGATCCTGATTAACTGTGAAACCCCCATACACACCTGGCAGGATCTGGATCCACTGTGAAACCCCATACACACGTGGCAGGATCCTGATACACTGTGAAACCCCAAACACACATGGCAGGATCCTGATCCACTGTGTAACCCCCACACACCTGGCAGGTTCCTGATACACTGTGAAACCCCAATCACACCTGGCAGGATCCTGATAAACTGTGAAAAACCCATACACACCTGGCAGGATCCTGATCCACAGTGAAAACCCCATACACACCTGGCAGGATCCTGATAAGCTATGAAACCCCCAAAGACACCTGGCAGGATCGTGATAGACTGTGAAACCCCCATACACACCTGGCAGGATCCTGGTAAACCGTGAAACCCCTTACACACCTGGCAGGATCCTGATATATTGTGAAAGCCCCGTACACACCTTGAAGGATCCTGATCCTCTGTGAAACCCCGTACACACCTGGCAGTATCCTGATATATTGTGAAAACCCCGTACACACCTGGCAGGATCCTGATTCTCTGTGAAACCGCATACACACCTGGCAGGATCCTGATGAACTGTGAAACCCCCATACACACCTGGCAGGATCCTGATAATCTGTGAAACCCCCGTACACACCTGGCAGGAGCCTGATACACTGTGAAAACCCCGTACAAACCTGGCAGGTTCCTGATGCACAGTGAAACCCCATTCACATCTGGCAGGATCCTGATACACTGTGAAACCCCATACACACCTGGCAGGATCCTGATACACTGTGGAAACCCATACACACCTGGCAGGATCCTGATTCACTGTGAAACCCCCATACACACGTGGCAGGATCCCGATACACTGTGAAAACCCCGTACAAACCTGGCAGGTTCCTGATGCACAGTGAAACCCCATTCACATCTGGCAGGATCATGATACACTGTGAAACCCCATACACACCTGGCAGGATCCTGACACACTGTGAAACCCCATACACACCTGGCAGGATCCTGATCAACTGTGAAACCCCCATATACACGTGGCAGGATCCTGATACACTGTGAAACCCCATGCACACCTGGCAGGATCCTGATCCACTGTGAAACCCCCAAACACACCTGGCAGGATCCTGATACACTATGAAACCCCATACACACCTGGCAGGATCCTGATGCACTGTGAAACCCCCATACCCACCTGGCAGGATCCTGATTAACGGTGTAACCCCCATACACACCTGGCAGGATCCTGATAAATTGTGAAAACCCCATACACACCTGGCAGGATCCTGATCCTCTGTGAAAACCCATACACAACTGGCTGGATACTGATATATTGTGAAAACCCCGTACACACCTGGCAGGATGCTGATCCTCTGTGAAACCCCGCTCACACCTGGCAGGATCCTGATCCACTGTGAAAACCCCATACACACCTGGCAGGATCCTGATGAACTGTGAAACCCCCATACACACCTGGCAGTATCCTGATAATCTGTGAAACCCCCGTACACACCTGGCAGGAGCCTGATAATCTGTGAAAACCCCATCCACACCTGGTAGGTTCCTGATGCACACTGAAACCCCATTCACATCTGGCAGGATCCTGATACACTGTGAAACCCCATACACACCTGGAAGGATCCTGATACACTGTGAATCCCCATACACACCTGGAAGGATCCTGATGCACTGTGAAACCCCAGACAAACCTGGCAGGATCTGAATCCACTGTGAAACCCCCATACACACGTGGCAGGATCCTGATACACTGTGAAACCCCATACACACATGGCAGGATCCTGATCCACTGTGAATCCCCCATGCACACCTGGCAGGATCCTGATACACTGTGAAAACCAAATCACACCTGGCAGGATCCTGATAAACTGTGAAAAACCCATACACACCTGGCAGGATCCTGATCCACTGTGAAAACCCCATACACACGTGGCAGGATCCTGATAAACTATGAAACCCCCATACACACCTGGCAGGATCCTGATGAACTGTGAAACCCCCATACACACCTGGCAGGATCCTGATAATCTGTGAAACCCCCGTACACACCTGGCAGGAGCCTGATACACTGTGAAAACCCCGTACAAACCTGGCAGGTTCCTGATGCACAGTGAAACCCCATTCACATCTGGCAGGATCCTGATACACTGTGAAACCCCATACACACCTGGCAGGATCCTGATACACTGTGAAAACCTATACACACCTGGCAGGATCCTGATTCACTGTGAAACCCCCATACACACGTGGCAGGATCCCGATACACTGTGAAAACCCCGTACAAACCTGGCAGGTTCCTGATGCACAGTGAAACTCCATTCACATCTGGCAGGATCCTGATGCACTGTGAAACCCCAATCACACCTGGCAGGATCCTGATAAACTGTGAAAAACCCATACACACCTGGCAGGATCCTGATCCACTGTGAAAACCCCATACACACGTGGCCGGATCCTGATAAACTATGAAACCCCCATACACACCTGGCAGGATCCTGATGAACTGTGAAACCCCCACACACACCTGGCAGGATCCTGATAATCTGTGAAACCCCCGTACACACCTGGCAGGAGCCTGATACACTGTGAAAGCCCCGTACAAACCTGGCAGGTTCCTGATGCACAGTGAAACCCCATTCACATCTGGCAGGATCCTGATACACTGTGAAACCCCATACACACCTGGCAGGATCCTGATACACTGTGAAAACCTATACACACCTGGCAGGATCCTGATTCACTGTGAAACCCCCGTTACACAAGTGGCAGGATCCCGATACACTGTGAAAACCCCGTACAAACCTGGCAGGTTCCTGATGCACAGTGAAACCCCATTCACATCTGGCAGGATCCTGATGCACTGTGAAACCCCATACACACCTGGCAGGATCCTGACACACTGTGAAACCCCATACACACCTGGCAGGATCCTGATCCACTGTGAAACCCCCATACACACGTGGCAGGATCCTGATACACTGTGAAACCCCATACACACCAGGCAGGATCCTGATCCACTGTGAAACCCCCAAACACACCTGGAAGGATCCTGATGCACTATGAAACCCCATACACACCTGGCAGGATCCTGATGCACTGTAAAACCCCCATACACACCTGGCAGGATCCTGATTAACGGTGAAACCCCCATACACACCTGGCAGGATCCTGATATATTGTGAAAACCCCATACACACCTGGCAGGATCCTGATCCTCTGTGAAACCCCATACACACCTGGCAGGATCCTGATATATTGTGAAAACCCCGTACACACCTGGCAGGATGCTGATCCTCTGTGAAACCCCGTTCACACCTGGCAGGATCCTGATCCACTGTGAAAACCCCATACACACCTGGCAGGATCCTGATGAACTGTGAAACCCCCATACACACCTGGCTGTATCCTGATAATCTGTGAAACCCCCGTACACACCTGGCAGGAGCCTGATAATCTGTGAAAGCCCCGGACACACCTGGTAGGTTCCTGATGCACACTGAAACCCCATTCACATCTGGCAGGATCCTGATACACTGTGAAACCCCATACACACCTGGAAGGATCCAGATACACTGTGAAACCCCAGACAAACCTGGCAGGATCTGAATCCACTGTGAAACCCCCATACGCACATGGCAGGATCCTGATCCACTGTGAAACCCCCATACACACCTGGCAGGATCCTGATACACTGTGAAACCCCAATCACACCTGGCAGGATTCTGATAAATTGTGAAAAACCCATACACACCTGGCAGGATCCTGATCCACTGTGAAAACCCCATACACACGTGGCAGGATCCTGATAAACTATGAAACCCCCATACACACCTGGCAGGATCCTGATAGTCTGCGAAACCCCCATACACACCTGGCAAGATCCTGATAAACGGTGAAACCCCCATACACACCTGGCAGGATCCGGATATATTGGGAAACCCCATACACACCTTGCAGGATCCTGATCCTCTGTGAAAACCCGTACACACCTGGCAGGATCCTGATGCACTGTGAAACACCCATACACACCTGACAGGATCCTGATTAACTGTGAAACCCCCATACACACCTGGCAGGATCCTGATATATTGTGAAAACCCCATACACACCTGGCAGGATCCTGATCCTCTGTGAAACCCCATACACACCTGGCAGGATCCTGATATATTGTGAAAACCCCGTACACACCTGGCAGGATGCTGATCCTCTGTGAAATCCCGTTCACACCTGGCAGGATCCTGATCCACTGTGAAAACCCCATACACACCTGGCAGGATCCTGATGAACTGTGAAACCCCCAGACACATCTGGCAGTATCCTGATAATCTGTGAAACCCCCGTACACACCTGGCAGGAGCCTGATAATCTGTGAAAACCCCGGACACACCTGGTAGGTTCCTGATGCACACTGAATCCCCATTCACATCTGGCAGGATCCTGATACACTGTGAAACCCCATACACACCTGGAAGGATCCTGATACACTGTCAAACCCCAGACAAACCTGGCAGGATCTGAATCCACTGTGAAACCCCCATACACACGTGGCAGGATCCTGATACGCTGTGAAACCCCATACACACATGGCAGTATCCTGATAATCCGTGAAACCCCCGTACACACCTGGCAGGAGCCTGATAATCTGTGAAAACCCCGGACACACCTGGTAGGTTCCTGATGCACACTGAAACCCCATTCACATCTGGCAGGATCCTGATACACTGTGAAACCCCATACACACCTGGATGGATCCTGATACACTGTGAATCCCCATACACACCTGGAAGGATCCTGATACACTGTGAAACCCCAGACAAACCTGGCAGGATCTGAATCCACTGTGAAACCCCCATACACACGTGGCAGGATCCTGATACACTGTGAAACCCCATACACACATGGCAGGATCCTGATCCACTGTGAATCCCCCATGCACACCTGGCAGGATCCTGATACACTGTGAAAACCCAATCACACCTGGCAGGATCCTGATAAACTGTGAAAAACCCATACACACCTGGCAGGATCCTGATCCACTGTGAAAACCCCATACACACGTGGCAGGATCCTGATAAACTATGAAACCCCCATACACACCTGGCAGGATCCTGATGAACTGTGAAACCCCCATACACACCTGGCAGAATCCTGATAATCTGTGAAACCCCCGTACACACCTGGCAGGAGCCTGATACACTGTGAAAACCCCGTACAAACCTGGCAGGTTCCTGATGCAACGTGAAACCCCATTCACATCTGGCAGGATCCTGATACACTGTGAAACCCCATACACACCTGGCAGGATCCTGATACACTGTGAAAACCTATACACACCTGGCAGGATCCTGATTCACTGTGAAACCCCCATACACACGTGGCAGGATCCCGATACACTGTGAAAACCCCGTACAAACCTGGCAGGTTCCTGATGCACAGTGAAACTCCATTCACATCTGGCAGGATCCTGATGCACTGTGAAACCCCAATCACACCTGGCAGGATCCTGATAAACTGTGAAAAACCCATACACACCTGGCAGGATCCAGATCCACTGTGAAAACCCCATACACACGTGGCAGGATCCTGATAAACTATGAAAACCCCATACACACCTGGCAGGATCCTGATGAACTGTGAAACCCCCACACACACCTGGCAGGATCCTGATAATCTGTGAAACCCCCGTACACACCTGGCAGGAGCCTGATACACTGTGAAAGCCCCGTACAAACCTGGCAGGTTCCTGATGCACAGTGAAACCCCATTCACATCTGGCAGGATCCTGATACACTGTGAAACCCCATACACACCTGGCAGGATCCTGATACACTGTGAAAACCTATACACACCTGGCAGGATCCTGATTCACTGTGAAACCCCCGTTACACACGTGGCAGGATCCCGATACACTGTGAAAACCCCGTACAAACCTGGCAGGTTCCTGATGCACAGTGAAACCCCATTCACATCTGGCAGGATCCTGATGCACTGTGAAACCCCATACACACCTGGCAGGATCCTGATCCTCTGTGAAACCCCATACACACCTGGCAGGATCCTGATATATTGTGAAAACCCCATACACACCTGGCAGGATGCTGATCCTCTGTGAAACCCCGTTCACACCTGGCAGGATCCTGATCCTCTGTGAAACCCCATACACACCTGGCAGGATCCTGATATATTGTGAAAACCCCATACACACCTGGCAGGATGCTGATCCTCTGTGAAACCCCGTTCACACCTGGCAGGATCCTGATCCACTGTGAAAACCCCATACACACCTGGCAGGATCCTGATGAACTGTGAAACCCCCAGACACACCTGGCTGTATCCTGATAATCTGTGAAACCCCCGTACACACCTGGCAGGATCCTGATAATCTGTGAAAGCCCCGGACACACCTGGTAGGTTCCTGATGCACACTGAAACCCCATTCACATCTGGCAGGATCCTGATACACTGTGAAACCCCATACACACCTGGAAGGATCCAGATACACTGTGAAACCCCAGACAAACCTGGCAAATCTGAATCCACTGTGAAACCCCCATACGCACATGGCAGGATCCTGATCCACTGTGAAAGCCCCATACACACCTGGCAGGATCCTGATACACTGTGAAACCCCAATCACACCTGGCAGGATCCTGATAAACTGTGAAAAACCCATACACACCTGGCAGGATCCTGATCCACTGTGAAAACCACATACACACGTGGCAGGATCCTGATAAACTATGAAACACCCATACACACCTGGCAGGATCCTGATAGTCTGTGAAACCCCCATACACACCTGGCAAGATCCTGATAAACGGTGAAACCCCCATACACACCTGGCAGGATCCGGATATATTGGGAAACCCCATACACACCTTGCAGGATCCTGATCCTCTGTGAAAACCCGTACACACCTGGCAGGATCCTGATGCACTGTGAAACACCCATACACACCTGACAGGATCCTGATTCACTGTGAAACCCCCATACACACCTGGCAGGATCCTGATATATTGTGAAAACCCCATACACACCTGGCAGGATCCTGATCCTCTGTGAAACCCCATACACACCTGGCAGGATCCTGATATATTGTGAAAACCCCGTACACACCTGGCAGGATGCTGATCCTCTGTGAAATCCCGTTCACACCTGGCAGGATCCTGATCCACTGTGAAAACCCCATACACACCTGGCAGGATCCTGATGAACTGTGAAACCCCCAGACACACCTGGCAGTATCCTGATAATCTGTGAAACCCCCGTACACACCTGGCAGGAGCCTGATAATCTGTGAAAACCCCGGACACACCTGGTAGGTTCCTGATGCACACTGAAACCCCATTCACATCTGGCAGGATCCTGATACACTGTGAAACCCCATACACACCTGGAAGGATCCTGATACACTGTCAAACCCCAGACAAACCTGGCAGGATCTGAATCCACTGTGAAACCCCCATACACACGTGGCAGGATCCTGATACGCGGTGAAACCCCATACACACATGGCAGGATCCTGATCCACTGTGAAACCCCCATACACACCTGGCAGGATCTTGATACACTGTGAAACCCCAATCACACCTGGCAGGATCCTGATAAACTGTGAAAAACCCATACACACCTGGCAGGATCCTGATCCACTGTGAAAACACCATACACACGTGGCAGGATCCTGATAAACTATGAAACCCCCATACACACCTGGCAGGATCCTGATAGTCTGTGAAACCCCCATACACACCTGGCAGGATCCTGATAAACTGTGAAACCCCCATACACACCTGGCAGGATCCGGATATATTGTGAAACCCCATACACACCTTGCAGGATCCTGATCCTCTGTGAAAACCCGTACACACCTGGCAGGATTCTGATGAACTGTGAAAACCCCACACACACCAGGCACGATCCTGATAATCTGTGAAACCCACGTACATACCTGGCAGGAGCCTGATACACTGTGAAAATCCCGTACACACCTGGCAGGTTCCTGATGCACAGTGAAACCCCATTCACATCTGGCAGGATCCTGATACACTGTGAATCCCCAAACACACCTGGCAGGATCCTGATACACTGTGAAACCCCATACACACCTGGCAGGATCCTGATCGACTGTGAAACCCCCATACACACGTGGCAGGATCCTGATACACTATGAAACCCCATACACAGCTGGCAGGATCCTGATCCACTGTGCAACCCCCAAACACACCTGGCAGGATCCTGATGCACTGTGAAACGCCATACACACCTGGCAGGATCCTGATCCAATGTGAAACCCCCATACACACCTGGCAGGATCCTGATACACTGTGAAACACCACAGACACCTGGCAGGATCCTGATGCACTGTGAAACCCCATACACACCTGGCAGGATTCTGATGCACTGTGAAACCCCATAAACACCTGGCAGGATCCTGATACACTGTGAAAACCCCATACACACCTGGAAGGATCCTGATGCACTGTGAAACCCCATACACACCTGGCAGGATCCTGATCCACTGTGAAACCCCCACTCAAACCTGGCAGGATCCCGATACACTGTGAAATCCCGATACACACCTGGAAGGATCATGATACACTGTGAAACCCCCACACACACCTGGCAGGATCCTGATGAACTGTGAAAACCCCATACACACCAGGCAGGATCCTGATAATCTGTGAAACCCCCGTACACACCTGGCAGGAGCCTGATACACTGTGAAAACCCCGTACACACCTGGCAGGTTCCTGATGCACAGTGAAACCCCATTCACATCTGGCAGGATCCTGATACACTGTGAATCCCCATACACACCTGGCAGGATCCTGATACACTGTGAAACCCCATACACACCTGGCAGGATCCTGATCTACTGTGAAACCCCCATACACACGTGGCCGGATCCTGATAGACTGTGATACCCCATACACAGCTGGCCGGATCCTGATCCACTGTGAAACCCCCAAACACACCTGGCAGGATCCTGATACACTGTGAAACCCCATAAACACCTGGCAGGATCCTGATGCAGTGTGAAACACCATACACACCTGGCAGGATCCTGATCCAATGTGAAACCCCCATACACACCTGGCAGGATCCTGATACACTGTGAAAAACCATAGACACCTGGCAGGATCCTGATGCACTGTGAAACCCCATACACACCTGGCAGGATTCTGATGCACTGTGAAACCCCATGAACACCTGGCAGGATCCTGATACACTGTGAAAACCCCATACACACCTGGAAGGATCCTGATGTACAGTGAAACCCCATACACACCTAGCAGGATCCTGATCCACTGTGAAACCCCCATACAAACCTGGCAGGATTCTGATGCACTGTGAAATCCCGATACACACCTGGAAGAATCCTGATCCAATGTGAAACCCCCATACACACCTGGCAGGATCCTCATGCACTGTGAAACACCACAGACACCTGGCAGGATCCTGATGCACTGTGAAGCCCCATACACACCTGGCAGGATTCTGATACACTGTGAAAACCCCATACACACCTGGAAGGAACCTGATGCACTGTGAAACCCCAAACACACCTGGCAGGATCCTGATCCAATGTGAAACCCCCACTCAAACCTGGCAGGATCCTGATACACTGTGAAATCCCGATACACACCTGGAAGGATCATGATACACTGTGAAACCCCCACACATACCTGGCAGGATCCTGATGAACTGTGAAAACCCCATACACACCAGGCAGGATCCTGATAATCTGTGAAACCCCCGTACACACCTGGCAGGAGCCTGAAACACTGTGAAAACCCCGTACACACCTGGCAGGTTCCTGATGCACAGTGAAACCCCATTCACATCTGGCAGGATCCTGATACACTGTGAATCCCCATACACACCTGGCAGGATCCTGATACACTGTGAAACCCCATACACACCTGGCAGGATCCTGATCTACTGTGAATCCCCCATACACACGTGAAAGGATCCTGATACACTGTGATACCCCATACACAGCTGGCCGGATCCTGATCCACTGTGAAACCCCCAAACACACCTGGCAGGATCCTGATACACTGTGAAACCCCATAAACACCTGGCAGGATCCTGATGCAGTGTGAAACACCATACACACCTGGCAGGATCCTGATCCAATGTGAAACCCCCATACACACCTGGCAGGATCCTGATACACTGTGAAAAACCATAGACACCTGGCAGGATCTTGATGCATTGTGAAACCCCATACACACCTGGCAGGATTCTGATGCACTGTGAAACCCCATGAACACCTGGCAGGATCCTGATACACTGTGAAAACCCGATACACACCTGGAAGGATCCTGATGCACTGTGAAACCCCATACACACCTGGCAGGATCCTGATCCACTGTGAAACCCCCATACAAACCTGGCAGGATTCTGATGCACTGTGAAATCCCGATACACACCTGGAAGGATCATGATACTCTGCGAAACCCCCACACACCCCTGGCAGGATCCCGATACACTGTGAAACCCCATACACACCTGGCAGGATTCTGATGCACTGTGAAACCCCATAAACACCTGGCAGGATCCTGATGCACTGTGAAAACCCCATACACACCTGGAAGGATCCTGATGCACTGTGAAACACCATACACACCTCTCAGGATCCTGATCCACTGTGAAACTCCCACTCAAACCTGGCAGGAGCCTGATACACTGCGAAAACCCCGAACACACCTGGCAGGTTCCTGATACACCGTGAAAACCCCATACACATCTGGCAGGATCCTGATACACTGTGAAAACCCCATACACATCTGGCAGGATCCTGATCCACTGTGAAATCCCATTCACGTCTGGCAGGATCCTGATCTACTGTGAAACCCCCATACACACGTGGCAGGATCCTGATACACTGTGATACCCCAGACACAGCTGGCAGGATCCTGATCCACAGTGAAACCCCCAAACACACCTGGCAGGATCCTGATACACTGTGAAACCCCATAAACACCTGGCAGGATCCTGATGCAGTGTGAAACGCCATACACACCTGGCAGGATCCTGATCCAATGTGAAACCCCCATACACACCTGGCAGGATCCTGATACACTGTGAAACCCCATACACACCTAGCAGGATCCTGATCTACTGTGAAACCCCATACACACCTGGCAGGATCCTGATCTACTGTGAATCCCCCATACACACGTGAAAGGATCCTGATACACTGTGATACCCCATACACAGCTGGCCGGATCCTGATCCACTGTGAAACCCCCAAACACACCTGGCAGGATCCTGATACACTGTGAAACCCCATAAACACCTGGCAGGATCCTGATGCAGTGTGAAACACCATACACACCTGGCAGGATCCTGATCCAATGTGAAACCCCCATACACACCTGGCAGGATCCTGATACACTGTGAAAAACCATAGACACCTGGCAGGATCTTGATGCATTGTGAAACCCCATACACACCTGGCAGGATTCTGATGCACTGTGAAACCCCATGAACACCTGGCAGGATCCTGATACACTGTGAAAACCCGATACACACCTGGAAGGATCCTGATGCACTGTGAAACCCCATACACACCTGGCAGGATCCTGATCCACTGTGAAACCCCCATACAAACCTGGCAGGATTCTGATGCACTGTGAAATCCCGATACACACCTGGAAGGATCATGATACTCTGCGAAACCCCCACACACCCCTGGCAGGATCCCGATACACTGTGAAACCCCATACACACCTGGCAGGATTCTGATGCACTGTGAAACCCCATGAACACCTGGCAGGATCCTGATGCACTGTGAAAACCCCATACACACCTGGAAGGATCCTGATGCACTGTGAAACACCATACACACCTCTCAGGATCCTGATCCACTGTGAAACCCCCACTCAAACCTGGCAGGAGACTGATACACTGTGAAAACCCCGAACACACCTGGCAGGTTCCTGATACACTGTGAAAACCCCATACACATCTGGCAGGATCCTGATACACTGTGAAAACCCCATACACATCTGGCAGGATCCTGATCCACTGTGAAATCCCATTCACGTCTGGCAGGATCCTGATCTACTGTGAAACCCCCATACACACGTGGCAGGATCCTGATACACTGTGATACCCCAGACACAGCTGGCAGGATCCTGATCCACTGTGAAACCCCCAAACACACCTGGCAGGATCCTGATACACTGTGAAACCCCATAAACACCTGGCAGGATCCTGATGCAGTGTGAAACGCCATACACACCTGGCAGGATCCTGATCCAATGTGAAACCCCCATACACACCTGGCAGGATCCTGATACACTGTGAAACCCCATACACACCTAGCAGGATCCTGATCCACTGTGAAACCCCCATACAAACCTGGCAGGATTCTGATGCACTGTGAAATCCCGATACACACCTGGAAGGATCCTGATCCAATGTGAAACCCCCATACACACCTGGCAGGATCCTGATACACTGTGAAACACCACAGACACCTGGCAGGATCCTGATGCACTGTGAAACCCCATACACACCTGGCAGGATTCTGATACACTGTGAAAACCCCATACACACCTGGAAGGATCCTGATGCACTGTGAAACCCCAAACACACCTGGCAGGATCCTGATCCAATGTGAAACCCCCACTCAAACCTGGCAGGATCCTGATACACTGTGAAATCCCGATACACACCTGGAAGGATCATGATACACTGTGAAACCCCCACACATACCTGGCAGGATCCTGATGAACTGTGAAAACCCCATACACACCAGGCAGGATCCTGATAATCTGTGAAACCCCCGTACACACCTGGCAGGAGCCTGAAACACTGTGAAAACCCCGTACACACCTGGCAGGTTCCTGATGCACAGTGAAACCCCATTCACATCTGGCAGGATCCTGATACACTGTGAATCCCCATACACACCTGGCAGGATCCTGATACACTGTGAAACCCCATACACACCTGGCAGGATCCTGATCTACTGTGAATCCCCCATACACGCGTGAAAGGATCCTGATACACTGTGATACCCCATACACAGCTGGCCGGATCCTGATCCACTGTGAAACCCCCAAACACACCTGGCAGGATCCTGATACACTGTGAAACCCCATAAACACCTGGCAGAATCCTGATGCAGTGTGAAACACCATACACACCTGGCAGGATCCTGATCCAATGTGAAACCCCCATACACACCTGGCAGGATCCTGATACACTGTGAAAAACCATAGACACCTGGCAGGATCTTGATGCATTGTGAAACCCCATACACACCTGGCAGGATTCTGATGCACTGTGAAACCCCATGAACACCTGGCAGGATCCTGATACACTGTGAAAACCCCATACACACCTGGAAGGATCCTGATGCACTGTGAAACCCCATACACACCTGGCAGGATCCTGATCCACTGTGAAACCCCCAACAAACCTGGCAGGATTCTGATGCACTGTGAAATCCCGATACACACCTGGAAGGATCATGATACTCTGCGAAACCCCCACACACACCTGGCAGGATCCCGATACACTGTGAAACCCCATACACACCTGGCAGGATTCTGATGCACTGTGAAACCCCATAAACACCTGGCAGGATCCTGATGCACTGTGAAAACCCCATACACACCTGGAAGGATCCTGATGCACTGTGAAACACCATACACACCTCTCAGGATCCTGATCCACTGTGAAACCCCCACTCAAACCTGGCAGGAGCCTGATACACTGTGAAAACCCCGAACATACCTGGCAGGTTCCTGATACACTGTGAAAACCCCATACACATCTGGCAGGATCCTGATACACTGTGAAAACCCCATACACATCTGGCAGGATCCTGATCCACTGTGAAATCCCATTCACGTCTGGCAGGATCCTGATCTACTGTGAAACCCCCATACACACGTGGCAGGATCCTGATACACTGTGATACCCCAGACACAGCTGGCAGGATCCTGATCCACTGTGAAACACCCAAACACACCTGGCAGGATCCTGATACACTGTGAAACCCCATAAACACCTGGCAGGATCCTGATGCAGTGTGAAACGCCATACACACCTGGCAGGATCCTGATCCAATGTGAAACCCCCATACACACCTGGCAGGATCCTGATACACTGTGAAACACCATAGACACCTGGCAGGATCCTGATGCACTGTGAAACCCCATACAGACCTGGCAGGATTCTGATGCACTGTGAAACCCCATAAACACCTGGCAGGATCCTGATACACTGTGAAAACCCCATACACACCTGGAAGTATCCTGATGCACTGTGAAACCCCATGCACACCTGGCAGGATCCTGATCCACTGTGAAACCCCCATACAAACCTGGCAGGATCCTGATACACTATGAAATCCCGATACACACCTGGAAGGATCATGATACACTGTGAAACCCCCACACACACCTGGCAGGATCCCGATACACTGTGAAACCCCATACACACCTGGCAGGATCCTGATACACTGTGAAAGCCCCATTCACATCCGGCATGATCCTGATACACTGTGAAACCCCATAAACACCTGGCAGGATCCTGATCCACTGTGAAACCCCCATACACACCTGGAAGCATACTGATACACTGTGAAACCCCAGACACATCTGGCAGGATCCTGGTGCACTGTGAAAACCCCATACACACCTTGCAGATACTGATACAATGTGAAAACCCCATACACACCTGGCACGATCCTGATCCACCGTGAAAACACCATACACACCTGGCAGGATACTGATAAAGTGTGAAACCCCCACACACACCTGGCAGGATCCTGATAAACTGTGAAACCCCCATACACACCTGGCAGGATCCAGATAAACTGAGAAACCCCCATACACACCTGGCAGGATCCTGAGAAATTGTGAAATCCCCGTAAACACCTGGCAGCTTCCTGATCCTCTGTAAAACCCCGGACACACCTGGCAGGATCCTGATTTTCTGTGAATCCCCATATACAACTGGCAGGATCCTGATGAACTGTGAAACCCCCATACACACCTGGCAGGATCCTGATAATCTGTGAAAAACCCATACACACCTGGCAGGATCCTGATCCACTGTGAAAATCCCATACACACCTGGCAGGATCCAGATAAACTATGAAACCCCCATACACACCTGGCAGGATCCTGATAGACTGTGAAACCCCCACACACACCTGGCAGGATCCCGATACACTGTGAAACCCCACACACACCTGGCAGGATCCTGATACACTGTGAAAGCCCCATTCACATCCGGCAGGATCCTGATACACTGTGAAACCCCATAAACACCTGGCAGGATCCTGATCCACTGTGAAACCCCCATACACACCTGGAAGCATCCTGATACACTGTGAAACCCCAGACACATCTGGCAGGATCCTGGTGCACTGTGAAAACCTCATACACACCTTGCAGATACTGAGACAATGTGAAAACCCCATACACACCTGGCAGGATCCTGATCCACCGTGAAAACACCATACACACCTGGCAGGATCCTGATAAACTGTGAAACCCCCATACACACCTGGCAGGATCCAGATAAACTGTGAAACCCCCATACATACCTGGTAGGATCCTGAGAAATTGTGAAATCCCCGTACACACCTGGCAGCTTCCTGATCCTCTGCAAAACCCCGTACACACCTGGCAGGATCCTGATCCTCTGTGAATCCCCATATACAACTGGCAGGATCCTGATGAACTGTGAAACCCCCATGCACACCTGGCAGGATCCTGATAATCTGTGAAAAACCCATACACACCTGGCAGGATCCTGATCCACTGTGAAAATCCCATACACACCTGGCAGGATCCAGATAAACTATGAAACCCCCATACACACCTGGCAGGATCCTGACAGACTGTGAAACCCCCATACACACCTGGCAGGATCCTGATAAATGGTGAAACCCCCATATACACCTGGCAGGATCCTGATATATTGTGAAAGCCCCGTACACACCTTGCAGGATCCTGATCCTCTGTGAAACCCCGTGCACACCTGGCAGGATTCTGATGAACTGTGAAACCCCCATACACACCAGGCAGGATACTGATAATCTGTGAAACCCCCGTACACACCTGGCAGGAGCCTGATACACTGTGAAAACCCCGTGCACACCTGGCAGGTTCCTGATGCACAGTGATACCCCATTCACATCTGGCAGGATCCTGATACACTGTGAAACCCCATACACACCTGGCAGGATCCTGATACACTGTGAAACCCCATACACACCTGGCAGGATCCTGATCCACTGTGAAACTCCCTTACACACGTGGCAGGATCCTGATACACTGTGAAACCCCATGCACAGCTGGCAGGATCCTGATCCACTGTGAAACCCCCAAACACACCTGGCAGGATCCTGATACACTGTGAAACCCCATACACACCTGGCAGGATCCTGATGCACTGTGAAACGCCATACACACCTGGCAGGATCCTGATCCAATGTGAAACCCCCATACACACCTGGCAGGATCCTGATACACTGTGAAACCCCATAGACACCTGGCAGGATCCTGATACACTGTGAAAACCCCATACACACCTAGAAGGATCCTGATACACTGTGAAACCCCATGCACACCTGCCAGGATCCTGATCCACTGTGAAACCCCCATACAAACCTGGCAGGATCCTGATACACTGTGAAATCCCGATACACACCTGGAAGGATCAAGATACACTGTGAAACCCCCATACACACCTGGCAGGATCCCGATACACTATGAAACCACATACACACCTGGCAGGATGCTGATACACTGTGAAAGCCCCATTCACATCCGGCAGGATCCTGATACACGGTGAAACCCCATACACACCTGGCAGGATCCTGATACACTGTGAAACCCCCATACACACCTGGAAGAATCCTGATACACTGTGAAGCCCCAGACACACCTGGCAGGATCCTGGTGCACTGTGAATACCCCATAAACACCTTGCCGATACTGATACACTGTGAAAACCCCATACACACCTGGCAGGATACTGATCCACCGTGAAAACACCATACACACCTGGCAGGATCCTGATTAACTGTGAAACCCCCATACATACCTGGTAGGATCCTGAGAAATTGTGAAATCCCCTTACACACCTGGCAGCTTCCTGATCCTCTGCAAAACCCCGTACACACCTGGCAGGATCCTAATCCTCTGTGAATCCCCATATACAACTGGCAGGATCCTGATAAACTGTGAAACCCCCATGCACACCTGGCAGGATCCTGATAATCTGTGAATAACCCATACACACCTGGCAGGATCCTGATCCACTGTGAAAATCCCATACACACCTGGCAGGATCCAGATAAACTATGAAAGCCCCATACACACCTGGCAGGATCCTGATAAACGGTGAAACCCCCATACACACCTGGCAGGATCCTGATATATTGTGAAAGCCCCGGACGCACCTTGCAGGATCCTGATCCTCTGTGAAACCCCGTGCACACCTGGCAGGATTATGATGAACTGTGAAACCCCCATACACACCAGGCAGGATACTGATAATCTGTGAAACCCCCGTACACACCTGGCAGGAGCCTGATACACTGTGAAAACCCCGTACACACCTGGCAGGTTCCTGATGCACAGCGATACCCCATTCACATCTGGCAGGATCCTGATACACTGTGATACCCCATACACACCTGGCAGGATCCTGATCCACTGCGAAACCCCCTTACACACGTGGCAGGATCCAGATACACTGTGAAACCCCTTGCACAGCTGGCAGGATCCTGATCCACTGTGAAACCCCCAAACACACCTGGCAGGATCCTGATACACTGTGAAACCCCATACACACCTGGCAGGATCCTGATGCACTGTGAAACGCCATACACACCTGGCAGGATCCTGATCCAATGTGAAACCCCCATACACACCTGGCAGGATCCTGATACACTGTGAAACCCCATAGACACCTGGCAGGATCCTGATACACTGTGAAAACCCCATACACACCTGGAAGGATCCTGATACACTGTGAAACCCCATGCACACCTGGCAGGATCCTGATCCACTGTGAAACCCCCATACAAACCTGGCAGGATCCTGATACACTGTGAAATCCCGATACACACCTGGACGGATCAAGATACACTGTGAAACCCCCATACACACCTGGCAGGATCCCGATACACTATGAAACCACATACACACGTGGCAGGATCCTGATACACTGCGAAAGCCCCATTCACATCCGGCAGGATCCTGATACACGGTGAAACCCCATACACACCTGGAAGGATCCTGATACACTGTGAAGCCCCAGACACACCTGGCAGGATCCTGGTGCACTGTGAATACCCCAAACACACCCTGCCGATACTGATACACTGTGAAAACCCCATACACACCTGGCAGGATACTGATCCACCGTGAAAACACCATACACACCTGGCAGGATCCTGATTAACTGTGAAACCAGCATACACAACTGGCTGGATCCTGATAAACTGTGAAACCCCCAAACACACCTGGAAAGATCCAGCTAGACTGTGAAACCCCCATACACACCTGGCAGGATCCTGATAAATTGTGAAATCCCCGTACACGCATGGCAGGATCCTGATCCTCTGTGAAACCCCGTACACACCTGGCAGGATCCTGATCCTCTGCGAATCCCAAAACACACCTGGCAGGATCCTGATGAACTGTGAAACCCCCATACACACCTGGCAGGAGCCTGATACACTGTGAAAACCCCGTACACCCCTGGCAGGTTCCTGATGCACAGTGCAACCCCATTCACATCTGGCAGGATCCTGTTACACTGTGAAACCACATACACACCTGGAAGGATCCTGATTAACTGTGAAACCCGCAGACACAACTGGCAGGATCCTGATAAACTGTGAAACCCCATACACACCTGGAAAGATCCAGATAAACTGTGAAACCCCCATACACACCTGGCAGGATCCTGATAAATTGTGAAATCCCCGTACACACATGTCAGGATCCTGATCCTCTGTGAAACCCCGTACACACCTGGCAGGATCCAGATCCTCTGCGAATCCCCAAACACACCTGGCAGGATCCTGATGAACTGTGAAACCCCCATACACACCTGGCAGGATCCTGATAATCTGTGAAATCCCCGGACACACCTGGCAGGAGCCTGATACACTGTGAAAACCCCGTACACTCCTGGCAGGTTCCTGATGCACAGTGCAACCCCATTCACATCTGGCAGGATCCTGTTACACTGTGAAACCACATACAGACCTGGAAGGATCCTGATTCACTGTGAAACTCCATACACACGTGGCAGGATCCTGATACACTTTGAAACCACATACACACCTGGTAGGATCCCAATGCACTGTTAAAACCCCATACACACCTTGCAGATCCTGATACACTGTGAAAACCCCATACACACCTGGCAGGATCCTGATACACTGTGAAACTCCATACAAACATGGCAGATCCTGATACACTGTGAAAACCCCATACACACCTGGCAGGATCCTGATCCACTGTGAAAACCCCATACACACCTGGCAGGATCCTGATACACTGTGAAACTCCATACACACCTGGCAGATCCCGATACACTGTGGAAACCCCATACCGACCTGGCAGGATCCTGATCCACTGTGAAAAGCCCATACACACCTGGCAGGATACTGATCCACAGTGAAAACCCCATACACACCTGGCAGGATCCAGATAAACTGTGAAACCCCCATACACACCTGGCAGGATCCCGATACACTATGAAACCACATACACACCTGGCAGGATCCTGATACACTGTGAAAGCCCCATTCACATCCGGCAGGATCCTGATACACGGTGAAACCCCATACACACCTGGCAGGATCCTGATACACTGTGAAACCCCCATACACACCTGGAAGGATCCTGATACACTGTGAAGCCCCAGACACACCTGGCAGGATCCTGGTGCACTGTGAATACCCCATGCACACCTTGCCGATACTGATACACTGTGAAAACCCCATACACACCTGGCAGGATACTGATCCACCGTGAAAACACCATACACACCTGCCAGGATCCTGATTAACTGTGAAACCAGCATACACAACTGGCAGGATCCTGATAAACTGTGAAACCCCCAAACACACCTGGAAAGATCCAGATGAACTGTGAAACCCCCATACACACCTGGAAGGATCCTGATAAATTGTGAAATCCCCGTACACACATGGCAGGATCCTGATCCTCTGTGAAACCCCGTACACACCTGGCAGGATCCTGATCCTCTGCGAATCCCCAAACACACCTGGCAGGATCCTGATGAACTGTGAAACCCCCATACACACCTGGCAGGAGCCTGATACACTGTGAAAACCCCGTACACCCCTGGCAGGTTCCTGATGCACAGTGCAACCCCATTCACATCTGGCAGGATCCTGTTACACTGTGAAACCACATACACACCTGGAAGGATCCTGATTAACTGTCAAACCCGCAGAAACAACTGGCAGGATCCTGATAATCTGTGAAACCCCCATACACACCTGGAAAGATCCAGAAAAACTGTGAAACCCCCATACACACGTGGCAGGATCCTGATAAATTGTGAAATCCCGAAAACACCTGGCAGGATCCTGATGAACTGTGAAACCCCCATACACACCTGGCAGGGTCCTGATAATCTGTGAAATCCCCGTACACACCTGGCAGGAGCCTGATACACTGTGAAAACCCCGTACACCCCTGGCAGGTTCCTGATGCACAGTGCAACCCCATTCACATCTGGCAGGATCCTGTTACACTGTGAAACCACATACACACCTGGAAGGATCCTGATTCACTGTGAAACTCCATACACACGTGGCAGGATCCTGATACACTTTGAAACCACATACACACCTGGTAGGATCCGAATACACTGTTAAAACCCCATACACACCTTGCAGATCCTGATACACTGTGAAAACCCCATACACACCTGGCAGGATCCTGATACACTGTGAAACTCCATACAAACCTGGCAGATCCTGATACACTGTGAAAACCCCATACATACCTGGCACGATCCTGATCCACTGTGAAAACCCCATACACACCTGGCAGGATCCTGATACACTGTGAAACTCCATACACACCTGGCAGATCCCGATACACTGTGGAAACCCCATACCGACCTGGCAGGATCCTGATCCACTGTGAAAACCCCATACACACCTGGCAGGATCCTGATAAACTGTGAAAATCCCATACACACCTGGCAGGATACTGATCCACTGTGAAAACCCCATACACACCTGGCAGGATCCTGATAAACTGTGAAACCCCCATACACACCTGGCAGGATCCTGATAAACTGCGAAACCCACATACACACCTGGCAAAATGCTGATAAATGGTGAAACTCCCAATTACACCTGGCAGGATCCTGATCCACTGTGAAATCCCCATGAACACCTGGCAGGATCCTGATCTCCTGTGAAAAACCCATACACACCTGGCAGGATCCTAATCCACTGTGAAAACCCCATAATCACCTGGCAGGATCCTGACAAAGTGTGAAAACCCCATACACACCTGGCAGGATCCTGAACCACTGTGAAAACCCCATACACACCTGGCAGGATCCTGATCAACTGTGAAACACACATACACACCTGGCAGGATCCTGATAAACTGTGAAACCCCCATACACACCTGGCAGGAACCTGATAAACGGTGAAACCCCCATACACACCTGGCAGGATCCTGATATATTGTGAAAACCCCGTACACACCTGGCAGGATCCTGATCCTATGTGAAACCCCGTACACACCTGGCAGGAACCTGAAATATTGTGCAAACCCCGTACACACCTGGCAGGATCCTGATCCTCTGTGAAACCCTGTACACACCAGGCAGGATCCTGATCCACTGTGAAAAACCCATACACACCTGGCAGGATCCTGATACACTGTGAAAACCCGATACACACCTGGAAGGATCAAGATACACTGTGAAACCCCCATACACACCTGGCAGGATCCCGATACACTATGAAACCCCATACACACCTGGCAGGATCCTGATACACTGTGAAAGCCCCATTCACATCCGGCAGGATCCTGATACACTGTGAAACCCCATACACACCTGGCAGGATCCTGATACACTGTGAAACCCCCATACACACCTGGAAGGATCCTGATACACTGTGAAGCCCCAGACACACCTGGCAGGATCCTGGTGCACTGTGAATACCCCATACACACCTTGCAGATACTGATGCACTGTGAAAACCCCATACACACCTGGCAGGATACTGATCCACCGTGAAAACACCATACACACCTGGCAGGATCCTGATTAACTGTGAAACCCGCAGACACAACTTTCAGGATCCTGATAAACTGTGAAACCCCCATACACACCTGGAAAGATCCAGATAAACTGTGAAACCCCCATACACACCTGGCAGGATCCTGATAAATTGTGAAATCCCCGTACACACATGGCAGGACCCTGATCCTCTGTGAAACCCCGTACACACCTGGCAGGATCCAGATCCTCTGCGAATCCCCAAACACACCTGGCAGGATCCTGATGAACTGTGAAACCCCCATACACACCTGGCAGGATCCTGATTAACTGTGAAACCCGCAGACACAACTGGCAGGATCCTGATAAACTGTGAAACCCCCATACACACCTGGAAAGATCCAGATAAACTGTGAAACCCCCATACACACCTGGCAGGATCCTGATAATCTGTGAAAACCCCGTACACCCCTGGCAGGTTCCTGATGCACAGTGCAACCCCATTCACATCTGGCAGGATCCTGTTACACTGTGAAACCACATACACACGTGGCAGGATCCTGATACACTTTGAAACCACATACACACCTGGTAGGATCCTGATACACTGTGAAACTCCATACAAACCTGGCAGATCCTGATACACTGTGAAAACCCCATAAACACCTGGCAGCATCCTGATCCACTGTGAAAACCCCATACACACCTGGCAGGATCCTGATACACTGTGAAACTCCATACACACCTGGCAGATGCCAATACACTGTGAAAACCCAACACACACCTGGCAGGATCTGATCCACTGTGGAAAACCCATACACACCTGGCAGGATCCTGATAAACTGCGAAACCCACATACACACCTGGCAAGATGCTGATAAATGGTGAAACTCCCAATTACACCTGGCAGGATCCTGATCCACTGTGAAATCCCCATGAACACCTGGCAGGATCCTGATCCACTGTGAAAACCCCATAATCACCTGGCAGGATCCTGATAAACTGTGAAAACCCCATACACACCTGGCAGGATTCTGAACCACTGTGAAAACCCCATACACACCTGGCAGGATCCTGATCAAATGTGAAACACACAGACACACCTGGCAGGATCCTGATGAACTGTGAAACCCTCATACACACCTGGCAGGAACCTGATAAACGGTGAAACTCCCAAACACACCTGGCAGGATCCTGATATATTGTGAAAGCCCCGTACACACCTGGCATTATCCTGATCCTATGTGAAAACCCGTACACACCTGGCAGGAACCTGATATATTGTGCAAACCCCGTCCACACCTGGCAGGATCCTGATCCTCTGTGAAACCCTGTACACACCAGGCAGGATCCTGATCCACTGTGAAAAACCCATACACACCTGGCAGGATCCTGATCCACTGTGAAAACCCCAAACACACCTGGCAGGACCCTGATACACAGTGAAACCCCATACACATCTGGCAGGACCCTGACGCTCAGTGAAACCCCAAACACACCAGGCAGGATCCTGATGCTCAGTGAAAACCCCATACACACCTGGCAGGATCCTGATCGACTCTGAAAACCCCATACACACCTGGCAGGACCCTGATCCACTGTGAAAATCCCGTACACACATGGCAGGATCCTGATCCACTGTGAAATCCCCATACAGAACTGGCAGGATCCTGATCCACTGTGAAAACCCAAAACACACATGGCAGGATCCTAATACACAGTGAAACCCCATATACACCTGGCAGGACACTGATACACAGCGAAACCCCATACACACCAAGCAGGACCCTGATACACAGTGAAACCCCATACACACCAGGCAGGATCCTGATGCACAGTGAAAACCCCATACACACCTGGCAGGACCCTGATACACAGTGTACCCCATGCACTCCAGGCAGGATCCTGATGCACAGTGGAAACCCCATACACAGCTGGCAGGATACTGATAAACTGTGAAAACCCCATACACACCTGGCAGGATACTGATACACTGTGAAAACCCCATACACACCTGGCAGGATCCTGATACAATGTGACAACCCCATCAACACGTGGCAGGAGCCTGATAAACATGTGAAAACCCCAGACACACCTGGCAGGATTCTGATCCACTGTGAAAATCCCAGACACACCTGGCAGGATCCTGATACACTGTGAAAACCCCATACACACCTGGCAGGACTCTGATACACTGTGAAAACCACATACACACCTGGCTGGATCCTGATAAACTTTCAAAACCCCATACTCTCCTGGCAGGATCCTGATACACTGTGATAACCCCATACACACCTGGCAGGATCCTGATACACTGTGATAACCCCATACACACCTGGCAGGATCCTGATACACTGTGAAAACCCCATACACACCGGGCAGGAAACTGATAAACTGTGGAATCCCCACACACACCTGCCAGGATCCTGATAAACTGTGAAAACCCCATGCATACCTGGCAGGATCCTGATGCACTGTGAAACCCCATAAACACCTGGCTGGATCCTGATACACTGTGATAACCCCATGCACACCTGGAAGGATCCTGATACTCTGTGAAACCCCATACACACCTGGCAGGATCCTGATCCACTGTGAAACCCCCATACACACCTGGCAGGTGCCTGATACACTGTGATCACCCCATACACACCTGGAAGTATCCTGATACACTGTGAAACCCCCATACACACCTGGCAGGATCCTGAACCACTGTGAAAATCCCATACACACCTGGCAGGATCCCGATACACTGTGAAACCCCATACACACCTGGTAGGATCCTGATACACTGTGAAAACCCCATTCACATCCAGCAGGTTCCTGATACACTGTGAAACCCCATACACACCTGGCAGGATCCTGATACACTGTGAAACCCCCATACACACCTGGAATGATCCTGATACACTGAGAAACCCCAGACACATCTGGCAGGATCCTGGTGCACTGTTAAAACCCAATACACACCTTGCAGATCCTGATACACTGTGAAAACCCCATACACACCTGGCAGGATACTGATCCACTGTGAAAACCCCATACACACCTGGCAGGAACCTAATAAACTGTGAAACCCCCATACACACCTGGCAGGATCCTGATAAACTGTGAAACCACCAGACACACCTGGCAGCATCCTGTTAAATCGAGAAACCCCAATACACACCTGGCAGGATCCTGATATATTGTGAAAACCCCATAAACACCTGGCAGGATCCTGATCCTCTGTGAAACCCCGTACACACCTGGCACGATCCTGATATATTGTGAAAACCCCGTACACACCGGGCAGGGTGCTGATCCTCTGTGAAACCCCGTTCACCCCTGGCAGGATCCTGATTCACTGTGAAAACCCCATACACACCTGGCAGGATCCCGATGAACTGTGAAACCCCCATACACACCTGGCAGGAGCCTGATAATCTGTGAAACCCCCGTACACACCTGGCAGGAGCCTGATAATCTGTGAAAACCCCGTACACACCTGGCAGGTTCCTGATGGACAGTGAAACCCCATTCACATCTGGCAGGATCCTGATACACTGTGAAACCCCATACACACATGGCAGGATCCTGATCCACTGTGAAACCCCGATACACACCTGGCAGGATCCTGATAAACTGTGAAAAACCCATACACACCTGGCAGGATCCTGATCCACTGTGAAAACCCCATACACACCTGGCAGGATCCTGATAAACTATGAAACACCCATACACACCTGGCAGGATCCTGATAGACTGTGAAACCCGCATACACACCTGGCAGGATCCTGATAAACGGTGAAACTCCCATGAACACCTGGCAGGATCGTGATATATTGTGAAAGCCACGTGCACACCTGGCAGGATCATGATCTTCTGTGAAACCCCATACACACCTGGCAGGATCCTGATGAACTGTGAAACCACTATGCACACCTGGCAGGATCCTGATAAACTGTGAAACCCCCGCACACACCTGGCAGGAGCCTGAAACACTGTGAAAACTCCGTACACACCTGGCAGGTTCCTGATGCACAGTGAAACCCCATTCACATCTGGCAGGATCCTGATACACTGTGAAACCCCATACACACCTGGCAGGATCCCGATACACTGTGAAACCCCATACACACCTGGCAGGATCCTGATACACTGTGAAAACCCCAATCACATCCAGCAGGATCCTGATACACAGTGAAACCCCATGCACACCTGGCAATATCCTGATACACTGTGAAGCCCCCATGCACACCTGGAAGGATCCTGATGCTCTGTGAAACCCCAGACACATCTGGCGGGATCCTGGTGCACTGTCAAACCCAATACACACCTTGCAGATCCTGATACACTGTGAAAACCCCATACACACGTGGCAGGATCCTGATTCACTGTGAAAACCCCATACACACCTGGCAGGAACCTGATAAACTGTGAAACCCCCATTCACACCTGGCAGGATCCTGATAAACTGTGAAACCCCCATACACACCTGGCAGTATCCTGTTAAACGGAGAAACCCCAATACACACCTGGCAGGATCCTGATGAACTGTGAAAACCCTATACACACCTGGCAGGATCCTGATCCACTGTGAAAACCCCATACACACCTGGCAGGATCCGGATAAACAGTGAAACCCCCATACACACCTGGCAGGATCCTGATGAACTGTGAAACCCACATACACACCTGGCAAGATCCTGATTAATGGTGAAACTCCCATATACACCTGGCAGGATCCTGGTCCACTGTGAAATCCCCATGCACACCTGGCAGGATCTTGATCCACTGTGAAAACCCCATACTCACCTGGCAGGATCCTGATAAACTGCAAAAACCCCATACACACCTGGCAGGATTCTGAACCACTGCGAATACCCCATACACACCTGGCAGGATCCTGATAAACTGTGAAACACCCATGCACACCTGGCAGGATCCTGATAAACTGTGAAACCCCCATGCACACCTGGCAGGATACTGATATATTGTGAAAACCCCGTATACACCTGGCAGGAACCTGACATATTGTGCAACCCCGTACACACCTGGCAGGATCCTGTTCCTCTGTGAAACCCCGTACACAGCTGGCAGGATCCTGATCCACTGCGAAAACCCCATACACACCTGGCAGGATCCTGATGAACTGTGAAACCCCCATACACACCAGGCAGGATCCTGATAATCTGTGAAACCCCCGCACACACGGCAGGAGCCTGATACACTGTGAAAACCCATCACACAGCTGGCACGTTCCTGATGCACATTGAAACCCCATTCACATCTGGCAGGATCCTGATCCACAGTGAAATCCCATTCATGTATGGCAGGATCCTGATGCACTGTGTAACCCCGTTCACATCTGGAAGGACACTGATCCACTGTGAAAACCCCAAGCACACCTGGCAGGATACTAAGACACTGTGAAAACCCCATACTCAGCTGGCAGGATCCTGATCCACTGTGAAACCCCAATCACACCTGGCAGGAACCTGATACACAGTGAATCCCCAATCACACCTGGCAGGAACCTGATACACAGTGAATCCCCATTCACATCTGGCAGGATCCTGATCCACTGTAAAACCCCATGCACACCTGGCAGGATCCAGATCCACAGTGAAAACCCCATACACACTTTGCAGGATCCTCAACCACCGTTAAATCCCCATACACACCTGCCAGGATCCTGATACACTGTGAAAACCCCATTCTCACCTGGCAGGTTCCTGATCCACTGTGAAATCCCAGTCACACCTGGCAGGATTCTGATACACTGAGAACCCCAAACACACATGGCAGGATCCTGATCCACTGTGAAACCCCACACACTCCTGGCAGGACCCTGATACTCAGTGAAACCCCATTCACACCTGGCAGGACCCTGATACACAGTGAAACCCCATGCACCCCAGGCAGGATCCTGATGCGCAGTGAAAACCCCCATACACACCTGGCAGGATCCTGATCAACTGTGAAGACCCCATACACACCTGGACGGATCCTGATACACTGTGAAACCCCAGACACATCTGGCGGGAACTTGGTGCACTGTCAAACCCAATACACACCTTGCAGATCCTGATACACAGTGAAAACCCCATTCTCACCTGGCAGGTTCCTGATCCACTGTGAAACCCCATTCACATATGGCAGGATCCTGATACACTGTGAAATCCCAGTCACACCTGACAGGATTCTGATACACTGAAAACCCCAAACACACCTGGCAGGATCCTGATCCACTGTGAAACCCCACACACTCCTGGCAGGACCCTGATACTCAGTGAAACCCCATACACACCTGGCAGGACCCTGATCCACGGTGAAAGCACCGTACACACCTGGCAGGAACCTGATAAACTGTGAAACCCCCATACACACCTGGCAGGATCCTGAGAAACTGTGAAACCCCCATACACACCTGGCAGTATCCTGATAAACGGAGAATCCCCAAAACACACCTGGCAGGATCCTGATGAAATGTGAAAACCCCATACACACCGGGCAGGATCCTGAACCTCTGTGAAAAACCTATACACACCTGGCAGGATCCGGATAAACTGTGAAACCCCCATACATACCTGGCAGGATCCTGACAAACTGTGAAACGCACATGCACACCTGGCAAGATCCTGATAAATGGTGAAACTCCCAAATACACCTGGCAGTATCCTGATCCACTGTGAAATCCCCATGCAAACCTGGCAGGCTCCTGATCCACTGTGAAAACCCCATACTCACCTGGCAGGATCCTGATAAACTGTGAAAACCCCATACACACCTGGCAGGATCCTGATCCACCGTGAAAACACCATACACACCTGGCACGATACTGATAAAGTGTGAAACCCCCACACACACCTGGCAGGATCCTGATAAACTGTGAAACCCCCATGCACACCGGACAGGATCCAGATAAACTGTGAAACCCCCATACACACCTGGCACGATCCTGAGAAATTGTGAAATCCCCGTACACACCTGGCAGCTTCCTGATCCTCTGTAATACCCCATATACAACTGGCAGGATCCTGATGAACTGTGAAATCCCCATACACACCTGGCAGGATCCTGATAATCTGTGAAAAACCCATACACACCTGGCAGGATCCTGATCCACTGTGAAAATCCCATACACACCTGGCAGGATCCAGATAAACTATGAAACCCCCATACACACCTGGCAGGATCCTGATAGACTGTGAAACCCCCACACACACCTGGCAGGATCCCGATACACTGTGAAACCCCACACACACCTGGCAGGATCCTGATACACTGTGAAAGCCCCATTCACATCCGGCAGGATCCTGATACACTGTGAAACCCCATAAACACCTGGCAGGATTCTGAACCACTGTGAAAACCCCATACACACCTGGCAGGATCCTGGTAAACTGTGAAACACCCAAGCACACCTGGCAGGATCCTGATAAACTGTGAAACCCCCATGCACACCTGGCAGGATCCTGATAAACGGTGAAACCCGCATACACACCTGGCAGGATCCTGATATATTGTGAAAGCCCCGTCCACACCTGGCAGGATCTTGATCCGATGTGAAACCCCGTACACACATGGCAGGAACCTGATATATTGTGCAAACCCCGTACGCACCTGGCAGGATCCTGATCCTCTGTGAAACCCAGTACGCACCTGGCAGGATCCTGATGAACTGTGAAACCCCCATACACACCAGGCAGGATCCTGATAATCTGTGAAACCCCCGTACACACCTGGCAGGAGCCTGATACACTGTGAAAACCCCTCACACAGCTGGCAGGTTCCTGATGCACAGTGAAACCCCATTCACATCTGGCAGTATCCTGATACATTGTGAAAACCCCATACACACCCGGCAGGATCCTGATCCACTGTGAAATCCCCATACACACCTGTCAGGATCCTGATCCACTGTGAAAACCCTAAACACACCAGGCAGGATCCTGATAATCTGTGAAACCCCCGTACACACCTGGCAGGAGCCTGATACACTGTGAAAACCCCTCACACAGCTGGCAGGTTCCTGATGCACAGTGAAACCCCATTCACATCTGGCAGTATCCTGATACATTGTGAAAACCCCATACACACCCGGCAGGATCCTGATCCACTGTGAAATCCCCATACACACCTGTCAGGATCCTGATCCACTGTGAAAACCCTAAACACACCTGGCAGGATCCTGATACACAGTGAAACCCCATACACACCTGGCAGGACCCTGATACACAGTGAAACCCCATACACTCCTGGCAGGACACTGAGACACAGTGAAACCCCATACACACCAGGCACGATACTGATGCACAGTGAAAACCCCATACACACCTGGCAGGATCCAGATCCACTGTGAAAACCCCATACACACCTGGCAGGAACCTGATACACAGTGAAACCCCATACACACCAGGCAGGATCCTGATGCACATTGGAAACCCCATACACACCTGGCAGGATCCTGATAAACTGTGAATAACCCATACACACCTGGCAGGATCCTGATGCACTGCAAAACCCCATACACACCTGGCAGGATACTGATCCACTGTGAAAACCCCATACACACCTGGCAGGATACTGATACACAGTGGAATCCCCATTCGCAGCTGGCAGGATCCTGATACACTGTGAAAACCCCATACACACCAGGCAGCATCCTGATACACTGTGAAAACCCCATAAACACCTGGAAGGATCCTGATACACTGTGAAAACCCCATACACACCTGGCAGGATCCTGATAAACTGTGAATAACCCATACACACCTGGCAGGATCCTGATGCACTGCAAAACCCCATACACACCTGGCAGGATACTGATCCACTGTGAAAACCCCATACACACCTGGCAGGATACTGATACACTGTGAAAATCCCATACACACCAGCCAGCATCGTGAAAAACTGTGAAAACAACATCCACACCTGGCAGGATGCTGATGCACTGGGAAAACCCCAAACACACATAGCAGGATCCTGATAAACTGTGAAAACCCCGGAAACACCGGGCAGGATCCTGATAAACTGTGAAAACCCCAAACACACCTGGCAGTATCCTGATAAACTGTGAAAACCCCATACACACCTGTCAGGATCCTTACAATCTGTGAAAAACCCATACACACTTGGCAGGATCCTTAATTACTGTGAAAACTGCACACACCGGGCAGGTTCCTGATAACCTGTGAAAACCCCATATACGCCTGGCAGAAACCTGATCCACTGTGAAAACCCCATACACACCTGGCAGGATCCTGATCCACTGTGAAAACCCCATGCACACCTGGCAGGATCCTGATATACTGTGAAAACCCCAGACAAATCTTGGAGGATTCTGATGCACTGTGAAACCCCATACACCCCTGACAGGATCCTGATACACAGTGAAAACCCATGCACACCTGGCAGAATCCTGATGCACTGTGAAAACCCCATGCACACCTGGCAGAATCCTGATACACTCTGAAACCCCATACACACCTGGCAGGATCCTGATACACTGTGAAACCCCCATACACATCTGGCAGGATCCTGATGTGCAGTGAAACCCCATTCACAAATGGCAGGATCCTGCTACACTTTGAAACCCCATACAAACCTGGCAGGAACCTGATCCACTGTGAAAACCCATTCACACCTGGCAGGATCCTGATACACTGTGAAAAGCCCATACACACCAGGCAGGATCCTGTTCAACGGTGAAAACCCCACACACACATGGCAGGATCCTGATCCACTGTGAAACCCCATTCACCTCTGGCAGAATCCTGATACTCTGTGAAACCCCATAAACACCTGGCAGGCTCCTGATCCACTGTGAAACCCCATTCACCTCTGGCAGGATGCTGATACTCTGTGAAAACCCCATACACAACTGGCAGGATCATGATACACTGTGAGAACCCCACATACCCCTGGCAGGATCCCGATACCCTGTGAAAACCCCATAAACACCTGGCATGATCCTGATGCACTGTGAAAACCCCATACACATCTGGCAGGATCCTGATACACTCTCAAACCCCATACACCCCTGGCACGAACCTGATACACTGTGAAACCCCCATAAACATCTGGAAGGATCCCTATGCACTGTGAAAACCCCATACACATCTGGGAGAATTCTGATGCACTGTGAAAACCCCATACACACCAGGCAGGATCCTGATAATCTGTGAAAACCCCGTACACACCTGGCAGGATCCTGATCCTCTGTGAAACCCCATTCATACCTTGCAGGATCCTCACAAAATGTGAAACCCCCAGACACTTCTGGCAGGATCCTGACACACTGTGAAAACCAAGACACATCTGGCAGGATTCTGATGCACTGTGAAAACCCCATACACACCTGGCAGGATCCTGATACACTGTGAAAACCCCATGCACACCTGGCAGGATCCTGATGCACTGTGAATACCCCATGCATACTTGGCAGGGTCCTGACACACTCTGAAACCCCATACACTCCTGGCAGGATCCTGATACACTGTGGAACACCCATACACATCTGGAAGGATCCTGATGCTCTGTGATAACACCATACACATCTGGCAGTATCCTGATACACTGTGAAAGCCCATACACACCTGGCAGGAACCTGATACACTGTGAAAATCGCATTCACATCTGGCAGGATCCTGATACACTGTGAAACACCAAACACACCTGGCTGGATCCTCAACCACTGTGAAACCCCCATGCACACCTGGCAGGATCCTGATAAACTGTGAAACCCCCATACACACCTGACAGGATTCTGATGTGCTGTGAAACCCCATTCACATCTGGCAGGATCCTGATGTGCAGTGAAACCCCATTCACGTCTGTCAGGAACCTGATCCACTGTGAAACATCATTCACATCTGGCAGGATCCTGATGAACTTTGAAAACCCCATAAACACCTGGCAGGATCCTGATCCACTGTGAAAACCCCAAACACACATGGCAGGATCCAGATCCACTGTGAAACCCCATTCACATCTGGCAGGAACCCCGTCCACACCTGGCAGGATCCGGATGCACAGTGAAACCCCATTCACATCTGGCAGGATCCTGATACTCTGTGAAACCCCATAAACACCTGGCAGGAACCTGATGCACTGTGAAAACCCCATACACACCTGGCAGGATCGTGATACACTGTGAAAACACCATACACACCTGGCAGGATCCTGAAACTCTCTGAAAACCCCACATAGACCTGGCAGGATCCTGATGCACTGTGAAATCCCCAGACACACCTGGCAGGATCCTGATACACTGTGAAAACCCCATACACTCCTGGCAGGGTCCTGGTACACTCTGAATCACCAAACACACCTGGCACGATCCTGATACACTGTGAAACCCCCATACACATCTGGCAGGATCCTGATGCACTGTGAAAACCCCATACACACCAGGCAGGATCCTGATAAACTGTGAAAACCCCGTACACACCTGGCAGGTTCCTGATCCTCTGTGAAACCCCATTCACACCTTGCAGGATCCTCACAAAATTTGAAAGCCCCCAGACACACCTGGCAGGATCCTGATACACTGTGAAACCCCATGCACACCTGGCAGGATCCTGAAACGCTGTGAAACCCCATACACACGTGGCAAGATCCTGATCCACTGTGAAACCCCTCACACACAAGGGAGGATCCTGATAAACTGTGAAAACCCCATTCACACCTTGCAGGATTCTCACAGAATGTGAAACCCCCAGACACACCGGTCCGGTTCCTGGTGCACTGTGAAACCCCATTCACACCTTGCAAGATCCTCATACACTGTGAAACACCCAGACACATCTGGCAGGGTCCTGATGCACTGTGAAACCCCATACACATCTGGCAGGATCCTGATGCACTGTGAAACCCCAGACACACCTGGCCGGATCCTGATGCACTGTGAAAACCCCATGCACACCTGGCAGGATGCTGATACACTCTTAAACCCCATACACACCTGTCAGGATCCTGATACACTGTGAAACTCTCATACACATCTGGAAGTATCCTGATCCACTGTGAAACCCCAGACACATCTGGCAGGATCCTGATACACTCTGAAACCCCATACACACCTGGCAGGATCCTGATACACTGTGAAACCCCCACACACATCAGGAAGAATCTTGATCCACTGTGAAACCCCAGACACATCTGGCAGGAACCTGATCCACTGTGAAAACCCCATACATTCCTGTCAGATCCTGATACATTTTGAAAACTCCATAAACACCTGGCAGGATCCTGATCCTCTGTGAAAACTCCATAAACACCTGGCAGATCCTGATACATTGTGAAAACCCCATACACACCTGGCAGGATCCTGATACACTGTGAAAAGTCCATTAACACCTGGCAGATCCTGATACATTGTGAAAACCCCATACACACCTGGCAGATCCTGATATATTGTGAAAACCCCATAAACACCAGGCAGATCCTGATACATTGTGAAAACCCCACACACATCTGGCAGGATCCTGATACACTCTCAAACCCCATACACACCTGGCACGATCCTGATACACTGTGAAACCCCCATAAACATCTGGAAGGATCCCTATGCACTGTGAAAACCCCATACACATCTGGGAGGATTCTGATGCACTGTGAAAACCCCATACACACCAGGCAAGATCCTGATAATCTGTGAAAACCCCGTACACACCTGGCAGGATCCTGATCCTCTGTGAAACCCCATTCACACCTTGCAGGATCCTCACAAAATGTGAAACCCCCAGACTCTTCTGGCAGGATCCTGACACACTGTGAAAACCAAGACACATCTGGCAGGATTCTGATGCACTGTGAAAACCCCATACACACCTGGCAGGATCCTGATACACTGTGAAAACCCCATGCACACCTGGCAGGATCCTGAAGCACTGTGAATACCCCATGCATACCTGGCAGGGTCCTGACACACTCTGAAACCCCATACACTCCTGGCAGGATCCTGATACACTGTGGAACACCCATACACATCTGGAAGGATCCTGATGCTCTGTGATAACACCATACACATCTGGCAGTATCCTGATACACTGTGAAACCCCATACACACCTGGCAGGAACCTGAAACACTGTGAAAATCGCATTCACATCTGGCAGGATCCTGATACACTGTGAAACACCATACACACCAGGCTGGATCCTCAACCACTGTGAAACCCCCATGCACACCTGGCAGGATCCTGATAAACTGTGAAACCCCCATACACACCTGACAGGATCCTGATGTGCTGTGAAACCCCATTCACATCTGGCAGGATCCTGATGTGCAGTGAAACCCCATTCACGTCTGGCAGGAACCTGATCCACTGTGAAACATCATTCACATCTGGCAGGATCCTGATGAACTTTGAAAACCCCATACACACCTGGCAGGATCCTGATACACTGTGAAAACCCCAAACACACATGGCAGGATCCAGATCCACTGTGAAACCCCATTCACATCTGGCAGGAACCCCGTCCACACCTGGCAGGATCCGGATGCACAGTGAAACCCCATTCACATCTGGCAGGATCCTGATACTCTGTGAAACCCCATAAACACCTGGCAGGAACCTGATGCACTGTGAAAACCCCATACACACCTGGCAGGATCGTGATACACTGTGAAAACACCATACACACCTGGCAGGATCCTGAAACTCTCTGAAAACCCCACATAGACCTGGCAGGATCCTGATGCACTGTGAAATCCCCAGACACACCTGGCAGGATCCTGATACACTGTGAAAACCCCATACACTCCTGGCAGGGTCCTGGTACACTCTGAATCACCAAACACTCCTGGCACGATCCTGATACACTGTGAAACCCCCATACACATCTGGCAGGATCCTGATGCACTGTGAAAACCCCATACACACCAGGCAGGATCCTGATAAACTGTGAAAACCCCGTACACACCTGGCAGGTTCCTGATCCTCTGTGAAACCCCATTCACACCTTGCAGGATCCTCACAAAATTTGAAAGCCCCCAGACACACCTGGCAGGATCCTGATACACTGTGAAACCCCATACACACCTGGCAGGATCCTGAAACGCTGTGAAACCCCATACACACGTGGCAAGATCCTGATCCACTGTGAAACCCCTCACACACAAGGCAGGATCCTGATAAACTGTGAAAACCCCATTCACACCTTGCAGGATTGTCACAGAATGTGAAACCCCCAGACACACTGGTCCGGTTCCTGGTGCACTGTGAAACCCCATTCACACCTTGCAAGATCCTCATACACTGTGAAACACCCAGACACATCTGGCAGGGTCCTGATGCACTGTGAAACCCCATACACACCTGGCCGGATCCTGATGCACTGTGAAAACCCCATGCACACCTGGCAGGATGCTGATACACTCTGAAACCCCATACACTCCTGGCAGGATCCTGATACACTGTGAAACTCCCATACACATCTGGAAGTATCCTGATCCACTGTGAAACCCCATACACATCTGGCAGTATCCTGATACACTGTGAAACCCCCATACACATCTGCAAGGATCCTGATGCACTGTAAAAACCCCATACACATCTGGCAGGATCCTGATACACTGTGAAACCCCATACACACCTGGCAGGATCCTGATACACGGTGAAAACCGCATTCACATCTGGCAGGATCCTGATACACTGTGAAACCCCATACACATCTGGCAGGATGGAGATACACTGTGAAACCTCCATACACATCTGGAAGGATCCTGATGCACTGTGAAATCCCCATACACATCTGACAGTATCCTGATACACTGTGAACACCCATACACACCTGGCAGGAACCTGATACACTGTGAAAATCGCATTCACATCTGGCAGTATCCTGATACACTGTGAAACACCATACACACCTGGCAGGGTCCTGAACCACTGTGAAACACCCATACACACCTGGCAGGATCCTGATAAACTGTGAAACCCCCACACACTCCTGGCATGATCCTGATGTGCAGTGAAACCCCATACAAACCTGGCAGGATCCTGATCCACTGTGAAAACCCATTCACACCTGGCAGGATCCTGATCCTCTGTGAAACCCCATTCACACCTTGCAGGTTCCTCACAAAATTTGAAAGCCCCCAGACACACCTGGCAGGATCCTGATACACTGTGAAACCCCATACACACCTGGCAGGATCCTGAAACGCTGTGAAACCCCATACACACGTGGCAAGATCCTGATCCACTGTGAAACCCCTCACACACAAGGCAGGATCCTGATAAACTGTGAAAACCCCGTACACACCTGGCAGGATCCAGATCCGCTTTGAAACCCCATTCACACCTTGCAGGATTCTCACAGAATGTGAAACCCCCAGACAGACCGGTCTGGTTCCTGGTGCACTGTGAAACCCCATTCACACCTTGCAAGATCCTCATACACTGTGAAACACCCAGACACATCTGGCAGGATCCTGATGCACTGTGAAACCCCATACACATCTGGCAGGATCCTGATGCACTGTGAAACCCCAGACACACCTGGCCGGATCCTGATGCACTGTGAAAACCCCATGCACACCTGGCAGGATGCTGATACACTCTGAAACCCCATACACACCTGGCAGGATCCTGATACACTGTGAAACTCCCATACACATCTGGAAGTATCCTGAACCACTGTGAAACCCCAGACACATCTGGCAGGATCCTGATACACTGTGAAACCCCATACACACCTGGCAGGATCCTGATACACTGTGAAACCCCCACACACATCAGGAAGAATCCTGATCCACTGTGAAACCCCAGACACATCTGGCAGGAACCTGATCCACTGTGAAAACCCCATACATTCCTGTCAGATCCTGATACATTTTGAAAACTCCATAAACACCTGGCAGGATCCTGATCCTCTGTGAAAACTCCATAAACACCTGGCAAATCCTGATACATTGTGAAAACCCCATACACACCTGGCAGGATCCTGATACACTGTGAAAACTCCATTAACACCTGGCAGATCCTGATACATTGTGAAAACCCCATACACACCTGGCAGATCCTGATATATTGTGAAAACCCCATAAACACCTGGCAGATCCTGATACACTGTGAAACCCAAGACACATCTGGCAGGATCCAGATATACTCTGAAACCCCATACACACCTGGCAGGACCCTGATACACTGTGAAACCCCCATACATATCAGGAAGGATCCTGATCCACTGTGAAACCCCAGATACATCTGGCAGGAACCTGGTCCATTGTGAAAACCCCATAAACTCCGGTCAGATCCCGATAAATTTTGAAAACTCCATAAACACCTGGCAGGATCCTGATACTCTGTGAAAACTCCATAAACACCTGGCAGATCCTCATACATTGTGAAAACCCCATACACACCTGGCAGGTTCCTGATACATTGTAAAAACCCCAAAAACTCCTGGCGGATTCTGATACATTGTGAAAACTCCATAAACACCTGGAAGACCTGATACATTGTGAAAACCCCAAAAACATCTGGCAGGATCGTGATGCACTGTGAAACCCCATACACACCTGGCAGGAACTTGATACACTGTGAGACTCCCAAGCACACCTGGCAGGATCCTGATGTGCAGTGAAACCCCATACACATCCGGCAGGATCCTGATACACTGTGAAACCCCACAGAAACCTGGCAGGATCCTGATCCACTGTGAAACCCTATTCACACCTGGCAGAATCCTGAAACACTGTGAAAACCCCATACACACCTTGCAGGATCCTGATCCACTGTGAAAACCCCACACACACATGGGAGGACCCTGATCCACTGCGAAACCCCATTCACATCTGGCAGGATCCCCGTCCACACCTGGTAGGATCCAGATGCACTGTGAAAACCCCATACACACCTGGCAGGATCCTGATACACTGTGAAAACCCCATACACACCTGGCAGGATCCTGATACACTGTGAAATCCCGATACACACCGGGCACGATCCTGATACACTGTGAAACACTCATAAACATCTGGAAGGAACCCGATGCACTGTGAAATCCCAATACACATCTGGCAGAATTCTGATGCACGGTGAAAACACCAAACACACCAGGCATGATCCTGATAAACTGTGAAAACCCCGTACACACCTGGCAGAATCCTGATCCTCTGTGAAACCCCATTCACACCTTGCAGGATCCTCACAAAATGTGAAACCCCCAGACACACCTGGCTGGATCCTGATGCACTGTGAAACCCCATTCACACCTTGCAAGATCCTCATAAACAGTGAAACCCCCAGACACACCTGGGTGGATCCTGACACACTGTGAAACCCCTTTCACACCTGGCAGGATCCTGATACACTGTGAAACCCCATACACACGTGGCAGGATCATGATCCACTGTGAATCCCCTTACACAACAGGCAGGATCCCGATTCACTGTGAAAACCCCGTACACACCTGGCAGGATCCTGATCCTCTGTGAAACCCCATTCACACCTTGCAGGATCCTCACAAAATGTGAAACCCCCAGACACACCGGGCTGGATCCTGATGCACTGTGAAACCCCATTCACACCTTGCAAGATCCTCATACACTGTGAAACCCCATTCACACCTTGCAGGATCCTGATACACTGTGAAAACCCCATACACACTTGGCAGTATCCTGATAAACTGTGAAACCCCTATACACACCTGGCAGGATACTGATGCACTGTGAAACCCCATACACACCTGGCAGGATCCTGATTCACTGTGAAAACCCCCCACACACCTGGCAGGATCCTGATAAACTGTGAAAACACCCATACACACCTGGCAGCTTCCTGATACACTGTGAAAGCCCCGTATACAACTGGCAGGTTCCTGATGCACAGTGAAACCCCATTCACATCTGGCAGGATCCTGATGCACTGTGAAAACCCCATACACACCTGGCAGGATCCTGATCCACTATGAAACCCCATTCACATCTGGCAGGATCCTGATACACTGTGAAACCCCATACACACCTGGCAGAATCTTGAGACACTGTGAAACCCCCGGCACATCTGGCAGGATGCTGATACGATGTGAATCCCCATTCACATCTGGCAGGATCCTGAGACACTGTGAAACCCCCAAACACACCTGGCAGTATCCTGATGCACAGTGAAACCCCATTTACATCTGGCAGGATCCTGATACACTGTGAAACCCCCAAACACACCTGGCAGGATCCTGATGCACAGTGAAATCCCATTCACATCTGGCAGGATTCTGATCCAATGTGAAACCCCCATACACACATGGCAGGATGCTGATACGCTGTGAAACCCCCAAACACACATGGCAGGATCCAGATACACTGTGAAACCCCAAACACACCTGGCAGGAAATTGATTCACTGTGAAACCCCAGACACATCTGGCAGGATCCTGATACACTGTGAAAACCCCATACACACTTGGTAGGATCCTGATCCACTGTGAAAACTCCATACACACCTGGCAGGATACTGATCCTCTGTGAAAACCCCATACACACCCGGCAGGATCCTGATACACTGTGAAACCTCATACACACCTGGCAGGATCTTGATACACTATGAAACCCCAGACACATCTGGCAGGATCCTGATACACTGTGAAAACCCCAAACAGACCTGGCAGGATCCTGATACATTGTGAAACCCCATACAAACCTGGCAGGATCTTGATACACTGTGAAACCTCAGACACATCTGGCAGGATCCTGATACACTGTGAAAGCCCCAAACAGACCTGGCAGGATCCTGATACATTGTGAAACCGCAAACACACCTGGCAGGATCCTGATACAATCTGAAACTCCATACACACCTAGCAGGATCCCGATACACTGTGAAACCCCCAGACACATCTGGAAGGATTCTGATGCACTGTGAAAACCCCATACACATCTGGCAGGATCCTGATGCACTGTGAAAACCCCATACACACGGGGCGGGATCCCGATCCACTGTGAATCACCTTACACACCAGGCAAGATCCTGATAAACTGTGAAACCCCCATACACTCCTGGTAGGATCCTGATACACTGTGAAAACTGCACACACAGCTGTCAGGATCCTGAAAAACTGTGAAACCCCATAAAAACCTGGCAGTATCCTGATGCACAGTGAAACCCCATTTACATCTGGCATGATCCTGATACACTGTGAAACCCCCAAACACACCTGGCAGGATCCTGATGCACAGTGAAACCCATTCACATCTGGCAGGATTCTGATCCACTGTGAAACCCCCATACACACATGGCAGGATGCTGATACACTGTAAAACCCCCAAACACACATGGCAGGAACATGATACACTGTGAAACCCCAAACACACCTGGCAGGATCTTGATTCACTGTGAAACCCCAGACACATCTGGCAGGATACTGATACACTGTGAAAACCCCATACACGTCTGGCAGGATCCTGATCCACTGTGAAAACTCCATACACACCTGGCAGGATCCTGATCCTCTCAGGATCCTGATCCTCTGTGAAAACCCCACACACATGGCACGATCTTGATACACTGTGAAACCTCATACACACCTGGCAGGATCTTGATACACTGTGAAACCCCAGACACATCTGGCAGGATCCTGATACACTGTGAAAACCCCAAACAGACCTGGCAGGATCCTCATACATTGTGAAACCCCAAACACACCTGTCAGGATCCTGATACAATCTGAAACTCCATACACACCTGGCAGGATCCCGATACACTGTGAAACCCCCATACACATCTGGAAGGATCCTGATGCACTGTGAAACCCCCATACATATCTGGCAGGATCCTGATGCACTGTGAAAACCCCATACACACGTGGCAGGATCCTTATCCACTGTGAAACCCCCATGCACACCAGGCACGATCCTAATAAACTGTGAAACCCCTTACACACTTGGCAGGATCCTGATCCACTGTGAAAACCCCATACACACCTGGCAGGATCCTGATCCACTGTGAAACCCCCATACACACCTGGCAGGATTCTGATCCACTGTGAAACCCCCATACACACCAGGCAGGATCCTGATACGCTGTGAAATCCCCTTGCACACCTGGCAGGATCCTGATACACTGTGAAAACCCCATACACACCTGGCAGGATCCTGATGCACTGTGAAACCTCAAACACACCTGGCAGAATCTTGATACACTGTGAAACCCCAGACACATCTGGCAGGATCCTGATCCACTGTGAAAACCCCAAACAGACCTGGCAGGATCCTGATACATTGTGAAACCCCAAACACACCTGGCAGGATCCTGATACAATCTGAAACTCCATACACACCTGGCAGGATCCCGATACACTGTGAAACCCCCATACACATCTGGAAGGATTCTGATGCACTGTGAAAACCCCATACACATCTGGCAGGATCCTGATGCACTGTGAAAACCCCATACACACGTGGCGGGATCCCGATCCACTGTGAAACACCTTACACACCAGGCAGGATCCTGATAAACTGTGACACCCCCATACACTCCTGGTAGGATCCTGATACACTGTGAAAACTGCACACACAGCTGTCCGGATCCTGAAAAACTGTGAAACCCCATAAAACCCTGGCAGTATCCTGATGCACAGTGAAACCCCATTTACATCTGGCATGATCCTGATACACTGTGAAACCCCCAAACACACCTGGCAGGATCCTGATGCACAGTGAAACCCATTCACATCTGGCAGGATTCTGATCCACTGTGAAACCCCCATACACACATGGCAGGATGCTGATACACTGTGAAACCCCCAAACACACATGGCAGGAACCTGATACACTGTAAAACCCCAAACACACCTGGCAGGATCATGATTCACTGTGAAACCCCAGACACATCTGGCAGGACACTGATACACTGTGAAAACCCCATACACGTCTGGCAGGATCCTGATCCACTGTGAAAACTCCATACACACCAGGCAGGATCCTGATCCTCTGTGAAAACCCCACACACATGGCAGGATCTTGATACACTGTGAAACCTCATACACACCTGGCAGGATCTTGATACACTGTGAAACCCCAGACACATCTGGCAGGATCCTGATACACTGTGAAAACCCCAAACAGACCTGGCAGGATCCTGATACATTGTGAAACCCCAAACACACCTGACAGGATCCTGATACAATCTGAAACTCCATACACACCTGGCAGGATCCCGATACACTGTGAAACCCCCATACACATCTGGAAGGATCCTGATGCACTGTGAAAACCCCATACACATCTGGCAGGATCCTGATGCACTGTGAAAACCCCATACACACGTGGCAGGATCCTGATCCACTGTGAAACCCCCATGCACACCAGGCACGATCCTAATAAACTGTGAAACCCCTTACACACTTGGCAGGATCCTGATCCACTGTGAAAACCCCATACACACCTGGCAGGATCCTGATCCACTGTGAAACCCCCATACACACCTGGCAGGATTCTGATCCACTGTGAAACCCCCATACACACCAGGCAGGATCCTGATACGCTGTGAAATCCCCTTGCACACCTGGCAGGATCCTGATACACTGTGAAAACCCCATACAGACCTGGCAGGATCCTGATGCACTGTGAAACCTCAAACACACCTGGCAGAATCTTGATACACTGTGAAACCCCAGACACATCTGGCAGGATCCTGATCCACTGTGAAACCCCCATACACACATGGCAGGATGCTGATACACTGTGAAACCCCCAAACACACCTGGCAGGATCTTGATTCACTGTGAAAGCCCAGGCACATCTGGCAAAATCCTGATACACTGTGAAAACCCCATAATCACCTGGCAGGATCCTGATCCGCTGTGAAAACCCCATACACACCTGGCAGGTTCCTGATCCACTGTGAAAACCCCATACACACCTGGCAGGATCCTGATACACTGTGAAACATCATACACACCTGACAGGATCTTGTTACACTGTGAAACCCCAGACACATCTGGCAGGATCCTGATACACTGTGAAAACCCCATACAGACCTGGCAGGATCCTGATACATTGTGAAACCCCAGACACACCTGGCAGGATCCTGATACAATCTGAAACCCCATACACACTTGGCAGGATCCCGACACACTGTGAAACCACCATACACATCTGGAAGGATCCGGATGCACTCTGAAAACCCCATACACATCTGGCAGGATCCTGATGCATTGTGAAAACCAGATACACACGTGGCGGGATCCTGATCCACTTTAAACCCCTTTCAAACCAGGCAGGATCCTGATAAAATGTGAAAGCCCCAAACACACCTGGCAGGATTCTGATACACTGTGAAAACAGCATACACAGCTGGCAGGATCCTAATAAACTGTGAAAGCCCCATAAACACCTGGCAGGATCCTGATACACTGTGAAACCCCCATACACATCTGGAAGGATCCTGATACAGTGTGAAAACCCCATACACACCTGGCAGGATCCTGATCCACTGTGAAACCCCCATACGCACCAGGCACGATCCTGATAAACTGTGAAACCCCTTACACACCTGGCAGGATCCTGATCCACAGTGAAAACCTCAAACACACCTGGCAGAATCTTGATACACTGTGAAACCCCAGACACATCTGGCAGGATCCTGATCCACTGTGAAAACCCCAAACAGACCTGGCAGGATCCTGATACATTGTGAAACCCCAAACACACCTGGCAGGATCCTGATACAATCTGAAACTCCATACACACCTGGCAGGATCCCGATACACTGTGAAACCCCCATACACATCTGGAAGGATTCTGATGCACTGTGAAAACCCCATACACATCTGGCAGGATCCTGATGCACTGTGAAAACCCCATACACACGTGGCGGGATCCCGATCCACTGTGAAACACCTTACACACCAGGCAGGATCCTGATAAACTGTGACACCCCCATACACTCCTGGTAGGATCCTGATACACTGTGAAAACTGCACACACAGCTGTCCGGATCCTGAAAAACTGTGAAACCCCATAAAACCCTGGCAGTATCCTGATGCACAGTGAAACCCCATTTACATCTGGCATGATCCTGATACACTGTGAAACCCCCAAACACACCTGGCAGGATCCTGATGCACAGTGAAACCCATTCACATCTGGCAGGATTCTGATCCACTGTGAAACCCCCATACACACATGGCAGGATGCTGATACACTGTGAAACCCCCAAACACACATGGCAGGAACCTGATGCACTGTAAAACCCCAAACACACCTGGCAGGATCATGATTCACTGTGAAACCCCAGACACATCTGGCAGGACACTGATACACTGTGAAAACCCCATACACGTCTGGCAGGATCCTGATCCACTGTGAAAACTCCATACACACCAGGCAGGATCCTGATGCTCTGTGAAAACCCCACACACATGGCAGGATCTTGATACACTGTGAAACCTCATACACACCTGGCAGGATCTTGATACACTGTGAAACCCCAGACACATCTGGCAGGATCCTGATACACTGTGAAAACCCCAAACAGACCTGGCAGGATCCTGATACATTGTGAAACCCCAAACACACCTGGCAGGATCCTGATACAATCTGAAACTCCATACACACCTGGCAGGATCCCGATACACTGTGAAACCCCCATACACATCTGGAAGGATCCTGATGCACTGTGAAAACCCCATACACATCTGGCAGGATCCTGATGCACTGTGAAAACCCCATACACACGTGGCAGGATCCTGATCCACTGTGAAACCCCCATGCACACCAGGCACGATCCTAATAAACTGTGAAACCCCTTACACACTTGGCAGGATCCTGATCCACTGTGAAAACCCCATACACACCTGGCAGGATCCTGATCCACTGTGAAACCCCCATACACACCTGGCAGGATTCTGATCCACTGTGAAACCCCCATACACACCAGGCAGGATCCTGATACGCTGTGAAATCCCCTTGCACACCTGGCAGGATCCTGATACACTGTGAAAACCCCATACAGACCTGGCAGGATCCTGATGCACTGTGAAACCTCAAACACACCTGGCAGAATCTTGATACACTGTGAAACCCCAGACACATCTGGCAGGATCCTGATCCACTGTGAAACCCCCATACACACATGGCAGGATGCTGATACACTGTGAAACCCCCAAACACACCTGGCAGGATCTTGATTCACTGTGAAAGCCCAGGCACATCTGGCAAAATCCTGATACACTGTGAAAACCCCATAATCACCTGGCAGGATCCTGATCCGCTGTGAAAACCCCATACACACCTGGCAGGTTCCTGATCCACTGTGAAAACCCCATACACACCTGGCAGGATCCTGATACACTGTGAAACATCATACACACCTGACAGGATCTTGTTACACTGTGAAACCCCAGACACATCTGGCAGGATCCTGATACACTGTGAAAACCCCATACAGACCTGGCAGGATCCTGATACATTGTGAAACCCCAGACACACCTGGCAGGATCCTGATACAATCTGAAACCCCATACACACTTGGCAGGATCCCGACACACTGTGAAACCACCATACACATCTGGAAGGATCCGGATGCACTCTGAAAACCCCATACACATCTGGCAGGATCCTGATGCATTGTGAAAACCAGATACACACGTGGCGGGATCCTGATCCACTTTAAACCCCTTTCAAACCAGGCAGGATCCTGATAAAATGTGAAAGCCCCAAACACACCTGGCAGGATTCTGATACACTGTGAAAACAGCATACACAGCTGGCAGGATCCTAATAAACTGTGAAAGCCCCATAAACACCTGGCAGGATCCTGATACACTGTGAAACCCCCATACACATCTGGAAGGATCCTGATACAGTGTGAAAACCCCATACACACCTGGCAGGATCCTGATCCACTGTGAAACCCCCATACGCACCAGGCACGATCCTGATAAACTGTGAAACCCCTTACACACCTGGCAGGATCCTGATCCACAGTGAAAACCCCATACACACCTGGCAGGGTCCTGATCCACTGTGAAACCCCCATACACAACTGGAAGGATCGTGTTCCACTGTGAAACCCCCATACACACCGGGCAGGATCCTGATACACTGTGAAAACCCCATACAGACCTGGCAGGATCCTGATACGCTGTCAGAACCCCATACAGACCTGGCAGGATCCTGATACACTGTAAAAAGCCCATACACAACTGGCAGGATCCTGATACACTGTGAAACCTCACACACACCTGGCGGGATCTTGATGCACTGTGAAACCCCAGACACATCTGGCAGGATCTTGATCCACTGTTAAAATGCCATACACACCTGGCAGGATCCTGATACACTGTGAAACCTCATTCACACCTGCCAGGATCCTGATACACTGTGAAAACTCATACACACCTGGCAGGATCCTGATACATTGTGAAAACCCCATTCACACCTGGCAGGATCCTGATACAATCTGAAACGCCATACACACGTGGCGGGATCCTGATCTTCTGTGAAACCCCTTACACACCAGGCAGGATCCTGATAAACTGTGAGCCGTCATGCACACCGGGCAGCATTCTGATACACTGTGAAAACTGCATACACAGCTGGCAGGATCCTGATAAACTGTGACACCCCATAAACTCCTGGCAGGTTCCTGATACACTGTGAAACCCCCATACACATCTGGAAGGATCCTGATACAGTGTGAAAACCCCAAACACACCTGGCAGGATCCTGATACACTGTGAAACCCCCATGCACACCAGGCAGGATCCTGATAAACTGTGAAACCCCAGACACATCTGACAGGATTCGGATACACTGTGAAAACCCCATACACACTTGGCAGGATCCTGATACACTGTGAAAACTGCACACACAGCTGTCAGGATCCTGAAAAACTGTGAAACCCCATAAAACCCTGGCAGTATCCTGATGCACAGTGAAACCCCATTTACATCTGGCATGATCCTGATACACTGTGAAACCCCCATACACACATGGCAGGATGCTGATACACAGTGAAACCCATTCACATCTGGCAGGATTCTGATCCACTGTGAAACCCCCATACACACATGGCAGGATGCTGATACACTGTGAAACCCCCAAACACACATGGCAGGAACCTGATACACTGTAAAACCCCAAACACACCTGGCAGGATCATGATTCACTGTGAAACCCCAGACACATCTGGCAGGATACTGATACACTGTGAAAACCCCATACACGTCTGGCAGGATCCTGATCCACTGTGAAAACTCCATACACACCAGGCAGGATCCTGATCCTCTGTGAAAACCCCACACACATGGCAGGATCTTGATACACTGTGAAACCTCATACACACCTGGCAGGATCTTGATACACTGTGAAACCCCAGACACATCTGGCAGGATCCTGATACACTGTGAAAACCCTAAACAGACCTGGCAGGATCCTGATACATTGTGAAACCCCAAACACACCTGGCAGGATCCTGATACAATCTGAAACTCCATACACACCTGGCAGGATCCCGATACACTGTGAAACCCCCATACACATCTGGAAGGATCCTGATGCACTGTGAAAACCCCATACACATCTGGCAGGATCCTGATGCACTGTGAAAACCCCATACACACGTGGCAGGATCCTGATCCACTGTGAAACCCCCATGCACACCAGGCACGATCCTAATAAACTGTGAAACCCCTTACACACTTGGCAGGATCCTGATCCACTGTGAAAACACCATACACACCTGGCAGGATCCTGATCCACTGTGAAACCCCCATACACACCTGGCAGGATTCTGATCCACTGTGAAACCCCCATACACACCAGGCAGGATCCTGATACGCTGTGAAATCGCCTTGCACACCTGGCAGGATCCTGATACACTGTGAAAACCCCATACAGACCTGGCAGGATCCTGATGCACTGTGAAACCTCAAACACACCTGGCAGAATCTTGATACACTGTGAAACCCCAGACACATCTGGCAGGATCCTGATCCACTGTGAAACCCCCATACACACATGGCAGGATGCTGATACACTGTGAAACCCCCAAACACACCTGGCAGGATCTTGATTCACTGTGAAAGCCCAGGCACATCTGGCAAAATCCTGATACACTGTGAAAACCCCATAAACACCTGGCAGGATCCTGATCCGCTGTGAAAACCCCATACACACCTGGCAGGATCCTGATCCACTGTGAAAACCCCATACACACCTGGCAGGATCCTGATACACTGTGAAACCTCATACACACCTGGCAGGATCTTGTTACACTGTGAAACCCCAGACACATCTGGCAGGATCCTGATACACTGTGAAAACCCCATACAGACCTGGCAGGATCCTGATACATTGTGAAACCCCAGACACACCTGGCAGGATCCTGATACAATTTGAAACCCCATACACACTTGGCAGGATCCCGACACACTGTGAAACCACCATACACATCTGGAAGGATCCGGATGCACTCTGAAAACCCCATACACATCTGGCAGGATCCTGATGCATTGTGAAAACCAGATACACACGTGGCGGGATCCTGATCCACTTTAAACCCCTTTCAAACCAGGCAGGATCCTGATAAAATGTGAAAGCCCCAAACACACCTGGCAGGATTCTGATACACTGTGAAAACAGCATACACAGCTGGCAGAATCCTAATAAACTGTGAAAGCCCCATAAACACCTGGCAGGATCCTGATACACTGTGAAACCCCCATACACATCTGGAAGGATCCTGATACAGTGTGAAAACCCCATACACACCTGGCAGGATCCTGATCCACTGTGAAACCCCCATACACACCAGGCACGATCCTGATAAACTGTGAAACCCCTTACACACCTGGCAGGATCCTGATCCACAGTGAAAACCCCATACACACCTGGCAGGGTCCTGATCCACTGTGAAACCCCCATACACAACTGGCAGGATCGTGTTCCACTGTGAAACCCCCATACACACCGGGCAGGATCCTGATACACTGTGAAAACCCCATACAGACCTGGCAGGATCCTGATACGCTGTCAGAACCCCATACAGACCTGGCAGGATCCTGATACACTGTAAAAAGCCCATACACACCTGGCAGGATCCTGATACACTGTGAAACCTCACACACACCTAGCGGGATCTTGATGCACTGTGAAACCCCAGACACATCTGGCAGGATCTTGATCCACTGTTAAAATGCCATACACACCTGGCAGGATCCTGATACACTGTGAAACCTCATTCACACCTGGCAGGATCCTGATACACTGTGAAAACTCATACACACCTGGCAGGATCCTGATACATTGTGAAAACCCCATTCAAACCTGGCAGGATCCTGATACAATCTGAAACGCCATACACACGTGGCGGGATCCTGATATTCTGTGAAACCCCTTACACACCAGGCAGGATCCTGATAAACTGTGAGCCGTCATGCACACCGGGCAGCATCCTGATACACTGTGAAAACTGCATACACAGCTGGCAGGATCCTGATAAACTGTGACACCCCATAAACTCCTGGCAGGATCCTGATACACTGTGAAACCCCCATACACATCTGGAAGGATCCTGATACAGTGTGAAAACCCCAAACACACCTGGCAGGATCCTGATACACTGTGAAACCCCCATGCACACCAGGCAGGATCCTGATAAACTGTGAAACCCCAGACACATCTGACAGGATTCGGATACACTGTGAAAACCCCATACACACTTGGCAGGATCCTGATCCACTGTGAAAACCCCATACACACCTGGCAGGATCCTGATCCACTGTGAAACACCCATACACACCTGGCAGGATTCTGATCCACTGTGAAACCCCCATACACACCAGGCAGGATCCTGATACGCTGTGAAATCCCCTTGCACACCTGGCAGGATCCTGATACACTGTGAAAACCCCATACAGACCTGGCAGGATCCTGATACACTGTGAAAACCTCATACACATCTAGCAGGATCCTGATGCACTGTGAAACCTCAAACACACCTGGCAGAATCTTGATACACTGTGAAACCCCAGACACATCTGGCAGGATCCTGATCCACTGTGAAACCCCCATACACACATGGCAGGATGCTGATACACTGTGAAACCCGCAAACACACCTGGCAGGATCTTGATTCACTGTGAAAGCCCAGGCACACCTGGCAGGATCCTGATCCACTGTGAAAACCCCATACACACCTGGCAGGATCCTGATACACTGTGAAACCTCATACACACCTGGCAGGATCTTGTTACACTGTGAAACCCCAGACACATCTGGCAGGATCCTGATACACTGTGAAAACCCCATACAGACCTGGCAGGATCCTGATACATTGTGAAACCCCAGACACACCTGGCAGGATCCTGATACAATCTGAAATCCCATACACACTTGGCAGGATCCCGACACACTGTGAAACCACCATACACATCAGGAAGGATCCGGATGCACTCTGAAAACCCCATACACATCTGGCAGGATCCTGATGCATTGTGAAAACCAGATACACACGTGGCGGGATCCTGATCCACTTTAAACCCCTTTCAAACCAGGCAGGATCCTGATAAAATGTGAAAGCCCCATACACACCTGGCAGGATTCTGATACACTGTGAAAACAGCATACACAGCTGGCAGGATCCTGATCCAGTGTGAAAACCCCATACACACCTGGCAGGATCCTGATCCACTGTGAAACCCCCATACACACCAGGCACGATCCTGATAAACTGTGAAACCCCTTACACACCTGGCAGGCTCCTGATCCAAAGTGAAAACCCCATACACACCTGGCAGGGTCCTGATCCACTGTGAAACCCCCATACACAACTGGCAGGATCGTGTTCCACTGTGAAACCCCCATACACACCGGGCAGGATCCTGATACACTGTGAAAACCCCATACAGACCTGGCAGGATCCTGATACGCTGTCAAAACCCCATACAGACCTGGCAGGATCCTGATACACTGTGAAAACCCCATACACACCTGGCAGGATCCTGATACACTGTGAAACCTCACACACACCTGGCGGGATCTTGATGCACTGTGAAACCCCAGACACATCTGGCAGGATCTTGATCCACTGTTAAAATGCCATACACACCTGGCAGGATCCTGATACACTGTGAAACCTCATTCACACCTGGCAGGATCCTGATCCACTGTGAAAACTCCATTCAAACCTGGCAGGATCTTGATGCACTGTGAAACCCCATACACACCTGGCAGGATCCTGATCCACTGTGAAACCCCCATACACACCTGGCAGGATCCTGATCCACTGTGAAAACCCCATACACACCAGGCAGGATCCTGATACGCTGTGAAATCCCCTTGCACACCTGGCAGGATCCTGATACACTGTGAAAACCCCATACAGACCTGGCAGGATCCTGATACACTGTGAAAACCTCATACACATCTAGCAGGATCCTGATGCACTGTGAAACCTCAAACACACCTGGCAGGATCTTGATACACTGTGAAACCCCAGACACATCTGGCAGGATCCTGATCCACTGTGAAACCCCCATACACACATGGCAGGATGCTGATACACTGTGAAACCCCCAAACACACCTGGCAGGATCTTGATTCACTGTGAAAGCCCAGGCACATCTGGCAATATCCTGATACACTGTGAAAACCCCATACACACCTGGCAGGACCCCGACACATTGTGAAACCACCATACACATCTGGAAGGATCCGGATGCACTCTGAAAACCCCACACACATCTGGTAGGATCCTGATGCATTGTGAAACCCCAGACACACCTGGCAGGATCCTGATACAATCTGAAACCCCATACACACTTGGCAGGATCCCGACACACTGTGAAACCACCATACACTTCTGGAAGGATCCGGATGCACTCTGAAAACCCCATACACATCTGGCAGGATCCTGATGCATTGTGAAAACCAGATACACACGTGGCGGGATCCTGATCCACTTTAAACCCCTTTCAAACCAGGCAGGATCCTGATAAAATGTGAAAGCCCCAAACACACCTGGCAGGATTCTGATACACTGTGAAAACAGCATACACAGCTGGCAGGATTCTAATAAACTGTGAAAGCCCCATAAACACCTGGCAGGATCCTGATACACTGTGAAACCCCCATACACATCTGGAAGGATCCTGATACAGTGTGAAAACCCCATACACACCTGGCAGGATCCTGATCCACTGTGAAACCCCCATACACACCAGGCACGATCCTGATAAACTGTGAAACCCCTTACACACCTGGCAGGATCCTGATCCACAGTGAAAACCCCATACACACCTGGCAGGGTCCTGATCCACTGTGAAACCCCCATACACAACTGGCAGGATCGTGTTCCACTGTGAAACCCCCATACACACCGGGCAGGATCCTGATACACTGTGAAAACCCCATACAGACCTGGCAGGATCCTGATACGCTGTCAGAACCCCATACAGACCTGGCAGGATCCTGATACACTGTAAAAAGCCCATACACACCTGGCAGGATCCTGATACACTGTGAAACCTCACACACACCTGGCGGGATCTTGATGCACTGTGAAACCCCAGACACATCTGGCAGGATCTTGATCCACTGTTAAAATGCCATACACACCTGGCAGGATCCTGATACACTGTGAAACCTCATTCACACCTGGCAGGATCCTGATACACTGTGAAAACTCATACACACCTGGCAGGATCCTGATACATTGTGAAAACCCCATTCAAACCTGGCAGGATCCTGATACAATCTGAAACGCCATACACACGTGGCGGGATCCTGATATTCTGTGAAACCCCTTACACACCAGGCAGGATCCTGATAAACTGTGAGCCGTCATGCACACCGGGCAGCATCCTGATACACTGTGAAAACTGCATACACAGCTGGCAGGATCCTGATAAACTGTGACACCCCATAAACTCCTGGCAGGATCCTGATACACTGTGAAACCCCCATACACATCTGGAAGGATCCTGATACAGTGTGAAAACCCCAAACACACCTGGCAGGATCCTGATACACTGTGAAACCCCCATGCACACCAGGCAGGATCCTGATAAACTGTGAAACCCCAGACACATCTGACAGGATTCGGATACACTGTGAAAACCCCATACACACTTGGCAGGATCCTGATCCACTGTGAAAACCCCATACACACCTGGCAGGATCCTGATCCACTGTGAAACCCCCATACACACCTGGCAGGATTCTGATCCACTGTGAAACCCCCATACACACCAGGCAGGATCCTGATACGCTGTGAAATCCCCTTGCACACCTGGCAGGATCCTGATACACTGTGAAAACCCCATACAGACCTGGCAGGATCCTGATACACTGTGAAAACCTCATACACATCTAGCAGGATCCTGATGCACTGTGAAACCTCAAACACACCTGGCAGAATCTTGATACACTGTGAAACCCCAGACACATCTGGCAGGATCCTGATCCACTGTGAAACCCCCATACACACATGGCAGGATGCTGATACACTGTGAAACCCGCAAACACACCTGGCAGGCTCTTGATTCACTGTGAAAGCCCAGGCACATCTGACAAAATCCTGATACACTGTGAAAACCCCATAAACACCTGGCAGGATCCTGATCCACTGTGAAAACCCCATACACACCTGGCAGGATCCTGATCCACTGTGAAAACCCCATACACACCTGGCAGGATCCTGATACACTGTGAAACCTCATACACACCTGGCAGGATCTTGTTACACTGTGAAACCCCAGACACATCTGGCAGGATCCTGATACACTGTGAAAACCCCATACAGACCTGGCAGGATCCTGATACATTGTGAAACCCCAGACACACCTGGCAGGATCCTGATACAATCTGAAATCCCATATACACTTGGCAGGATCCCGACACACTGTGAAACCACCATACACATCAGGAAGGATCCGGATGCACTCTGAAAACCCCATACACATCTGGCAGGATCCTGATGCATTGTGAAAACCAGATACACACGTGGCGGGATCCTGATCCACTTTAAACCCCTTTCAAACCAGGCAGGATCCTGATAAAATGTGAAAGCCCCATACACACCTGGCAGGATTCTGATACACTGTGAAAACAGCATACACAGCTGGCAGGATCCTGATCCAGTGTGAAAACCCCATACACACCTGGCAGGATCCTGATCCACTGTGAAACCCCCATACACACCAGGCACGATCCTGATAAACTGTGAAACCCCTTACACACCTGGCAGGATCCTGATCCACAGTGAAAACCCCATACACACCTGGCAGGGTCCTGATCCACTGTGAAACCCCCATACACAACTGGAAGGATCGTGTTCCACTGTGAAACCCCCATACACACCGGGCAGGATCCTGATACACTGTGAAAACCCCATACAGACCTGGCAGGATCCTGATACGCTGTCAAAACCCCATACAGACCTGGCAGGATCCTGATACACTGTGAAAACCCCATACACACCTGGCAGTATCCTGATACACTGTGAAACCTCACACACACCTGGCGGGATCTTGATGCACTGTGAAACCCCAGACACATCTGGCAGGATCTTGATCCACTGTAAAATGCCATACACACCTGGCAGGATCCTGATACACTGTGAAACCTCATTCACACCTGGCAGGATCCTGATCCACTGTGAAAACTCCATTCAAACCTGGCAGGATCTTGATGCACTGTGAAACCCCATACACACCTGGCAGGATCCTGATCCACTGTGAAACCCCAGACACACCTGGCAGGATCCTGATACAATCTGAAACCCCATACACACTTGGCAGGATCCCGACACACTGTGAAACCACCATACACATCAGGAAGGATCCGGATGCACTCTGAAAACCCCATACACATCTGGCAGGATCCTGATGCATTGTGAAAACCAGATACACACGTGGCGGGATCCTGATCCACTTTAAACCCCTTTCAAACCAGGCAGGATCCTGATAAAATGTGAAAGCCCCATACACACCTGGCAGGATTCTGATACACTGTGAAAACAGCATACACAGCTGGCAGGATCCTGATCCAGTGTGAAAACCCCATACACACCTGGCAGGATCCTGATCCACTGTGAAACCCCCATACACACCAGGCACGATCCTGATAAACTGTGAAACCCCTTACACACCTGGCAGGCTCCTGATCCAAAGTGAAAACCCCAAACACACCTGGCAGGGTCCTGATCCACTGTGAAACCCCCATACACAACTGGCAGGATCGTGTTCCACTGTGAAACCCCCATACACACCGGGCAGGATCCTGATACACTGTGAAAACCCCATACAGACCTGGCAGGATCCTGATACGCTGTCAAAACCCCATACAGACCTGGCAGGATCCTGATACACTGTGAAAACCCCATACACACCTTGCAGGATCCTGATACACTGTGAAACCTCACACACACCTGGCGGGATCTTGATGCACTGTGAAACCCCAGACACATCTGGCAGGATCTTGATCCACTGTTAAAATGCCATACACACCTGGCAGGATCCTGATACACTGTGAAACCTCATTCACACCTGGCAGGATCCTGATCCACTGTGAAAACTCCATTCAAACCTGGCAGGATCTTGATGCACTGTGAAACCCCATACACACCTGGCAGGATCCTGATCCACTGTGAAACCCCCATACACACCTGGCAGGATCCTGATCCACTGTGAAAACCCCATACACACCAGGCAGGATCCTGATACGCTGTGAAATCCCCTTGCACACCTGGCAGGATCCTGATACACTGTGAAAACCCCATACAGACCTGGCAGGATCCTGATACACTGTGAAAACCTCATACACATCTAGCAGGATCCTGATGCACTGTGAAAGCTCAAACACACCTGGCAGGATCTTGATACACTGTGAAACCCCAGACACATCTGGCAGGATCCTGATCCACTGTGAAACCCCCATACACACATGGCAGGATGCTGATACACTGTGAAACCCCCAAACACACCTGGCAGGATCTTGATTCACTGTGAAAGCCCAGGCACATCTGGCAATATCCTGATACACTGTGAAAACCCCATACACACCTGGCAGGACCCCGACACATTGTGAAACCACCATACACATCTGGAAGGATCCGGATGCACTCTGAAAACCCCACACACAACTGGCAGGATCCTGATGCATTGTGAAAACCAGATACACACGTGGCGGGATCCTGATCCACTGTGAAACCCCTTTCAAATCAGGCAGGATCCTTATAAAATGTGAAACCCCCATACACACCTGGCAGGATCCTGATACAGTGTGAAAACCCCATACACACCTGGCAGGATCCTGATCCACTGTGAAACCCCCATACACACCAGGCACGATCCTGATAAACTGTGAAACCCCTTACACACCTGGCAGGATCCTGATCCACAGTGAAAACCCCATACACACCTGGCAGCTTCCTGATTCACTGTGAAACCCCCAAACACAACTGGCAGGATCCTGTTCCACTGTGAAATCCCCAGACACAGCGGGCAGGATCCTGATACACTGTGACAAACCCATACAGACCTGGCAGGATCCTGATACGCTGTCAAAACCCCATACAGACCTGGCAGGATCCTGATACACAGTGAAAACCCCAAACACACCTGGCACGATCCTGATACACTGTGAAACCTCACACACACCTGGCGGGATCTTGATGCACTGTGCAACCCCAGACACATCTGGCAGAATCCGGATACACTGTGAAAACCCCATACACACCTGGCAGGATCCTGATCCACTGTGAAAACCCCTTACACACCTGGCAGGATCCTGATACAGTGTGAAAACCCCATACACGTCTGGAAGGATCCTGATACAGTGTGGAACCCCAAACACACCTGGCAGGATCCTGATACACTGTGAAACCCCCATGCACACCAGGCAGGATCCTGATAAACTGTGAAACCCCGGACACATCTGGCAGGATCCGGATACACTGTGAAAACCCCATACACACCTAGCAGGATCCTGATCCACTGTGAAAACCCCTTACACACCTGGCAGGATCCTGAGACAGTGTGAAAACCCCATACACACCTGGCAGGATTCTGATCCACTGTGAAACCCCCATGCACACCAGGCACGATCCTAATAAACTGTGAAACCCCTTACACACTTGGCAGGATCCTGATCCACTGTGAAACCCCCATACACACCAGGTAGGATCCTGATACGCTGTGAAATCCGCTTGCACACATGGCAGGATCCTGATACACTGTGAAACCTCATACACACCTGGCAGGATCTTGATACACTGTGAAACCCCAGACACATCTGGCAGGATCCTGATACACTGTGAAAACCCCAAACAGACCTGGCAGGATCCTGATACATTGTGAAAACCCAAACACACCTGGCAGGATCCTGATACAATCTGAAACTCCATACACACCTGGCAGGATCCCGATACACTGTGAAACCCCCATACAGACCTGTCAGGATCCTGATACACTGTGAAAACCTCATACACATCTAGCAGGATCCTGATGCACTGTGAAACCTCAAACACACCTGGCAGGATCTTGATACACTGTGAAACCCCAGACACATCTGGCAGGATCCTGATCCACTGTGAAACCCCCATACACACATGGCAGGATTCTGATGCACTGTGAAACCCCCAAACACACCTGGCAGGATCTTGATTCACTGTGAAAGCCCAGGCACATCTGGCAATATCCTGATACACTGTGAAAACCCCATAAACACCTGGCGGGATCTTGATGCACTGTGAAACCCCAGACACATCCGGCAGGATCCTGATCCACTGTTAAAACGCCATACACACCTGGCAGGATCCTGATGCATTGTGAAAACCCGATACACACGTAGCGGGATCCTGATCCACTGTGAAACCCCTTTCAAACCAGGCAGGATCCTGATAAAATGTGAAACCCCCAGACACACCTGGCAGGATTCTGATACACTGTGAAAACAGCATACACAGCTGTCAGGATCCTAATAAACTGTGAAAGCCCCATAAACACCTGGCAGGATCCTGATCCACTGTGAAACCCCCATACACACCAGGCACGATCCTGATAAACTGTGAAACCCCTTACACACCTGGCAGGATCCTGATCCATAGTGAAAACCCCATACACACCTGGCAGGCTCCTGATACACTGTGAAACCCCCATACACAACTGGCAGGATCCTGTTCCACTGTGAAACCCCCATACACACCGGGCAGGATCCTGATACACTGTGAAACCCCCATACACAGCTGGCAGGATCCTGATCCACTGTGAAACCACCATACACACCAGGCAGGATACTGATACGCTGTGAAATCCCCTTGCACACCTGGCAGGATCCTGATACACTGTGAAAAAACCCCATACAGTCCTGGCAGGATCTTGATACACTGTGAAAACCTCAGACACATCTAGCAGGATCCTGATGCAATGTGAAACCTCAAATACACCTGGCAGGATCTTGATACACTGTGAAACCCCAGACACATCTGGCAGGATCCTGATCCACTGTGAAACCCCCATACACACATGGCAGGATTCTGATACACTGTGAAACCCCCAAACACACCTGGCAGGATCTTGAATCACTGTGAAAGCCCAGGCACATCTGGCAATATGCTGATACACTGTGAAAACCCCATAAATACCTGGCAGGATCCTGATCCACTGTGAAAACCCCATACACACCTGGCAGGATCCTGATCCACTGTGAAAACCCCATACACACCTGGCAGGATCCTGATACACTGTGAAACCTCATACACACCTGGCAGGATCTTGTTACACTGTGAAACCCCAGACAGATCTGGCAGGATCCTGATACACTGTGAAAGCCCCAGACAGACCTGGCAGGATCCTGATACATTGTGAAACCCCAGACACACCTGGCAGGGTCCTGATACAATCTGAAACCCCATACACACTTGGCAGGATCCCGACACACTGTGAAACCACCATACACATCTGGAAGGATCCGGATGCACTCTGAAAACCCCATACACATCTGGCAGGATCCTGATGCATTGTGAAACCCCTTTCAAACCAGGCAGGATCCTGATAAAATGTGAAACCCCCATACACACCTGGCAGGATTCTGATACACTGTGAAAACAGCATACACAGCTGGCAGGATCCTAATAAACTGTGAAAGCCCCATAAACACCTGGCAGGATCCTGATACACTGTGAAACCCCCATACACATCTGGAAGGATCCTGCTACAGTGTGAAAACCCCATACACACCTGGCAGGATCCTGATCCACTGTGAAACCCCCATACACACCAGGCACGATCCTGATAAACTGTGAAACCCCTTACACACCTGGCAGGATCCTGTTCCACTGTGAAACCCCCATACACACCGGGCAGGATCCTGATACACTGTGAAAACCCCATACACAACTGGCAGGATCCTGATACACTGTCAAAACCCCATACAGACCTGGCAGGATCCTGATACACTGTGAAAACCCCATACACACCTGGCAGGATCCTGATACACTGTGAAACCTCACTCACACCCGGCGGGATCTTGATACACTGTGAAACCCCAGACACATCTGGCAGGATCCTGATCCACTGTTAAAACGCCATACACACCTGGCAGGATCCTGATACACTGTGAAACCTCATTCACACCTGGCAGGATCCTGATACACTGCGAAAACTCATGCACACCTGGCAGGATCCTAATCCATTGTGAAAACCCCATTCACACCTGGCAGGATCCTGATACAATCTGAAACGCCATACACACGTGGCGGGATCCTGATCTTCTGTGAAACCCCTTACACACCAGGCAGGATCCTGATAAACTGTGAGCCGTCATGCACACCGGGCAGGGTCCTGATACACTGTGAAACTGCATACAAAGCTGGCAGGATCCTGAAAAACTGTGAAACCCCAATAAACACCTGGCAGGTTCATGATACACTGTGAAACATCCATACACATCTGGAAGGATCCTGATCAAGTGTGAAAACCCCAAACACACCTGGCAGGATCCTGATATACTGTGAAACCCCCATGCACACCAGGCAGGATCCTGATCCACTGTGAAAACCCCTTATACACCTGGCAGGACCTGATACACAGTGAAAACACCATACACACCTGGCAGGATCCTGATCCGCTGTGAAACTCCTTGCACACCTGGCAGGATCCTGATACACTGTGAAACCCCATACACACCTGGCAGGATCGTGATACACTGTGAAAACCCCTTACACACATGGCAGGATCCTGATATACTGTGAAACCCCATACACACCTGGCAGGATCCTGATACACTGTGAAAACCCCTTACACACCTGGCAGGAACCTGATCCTCTGTGAAACCCCATACACACCTGGCACGATCCTGATACAATGCGAAACCCCCATAAACATCTGGAAGGATCCTGATGCACTGTGATAATCCATTCACACTTTGCAGGATCCTGATACACTGTGAAAACCCCATACTCACCTGGCAGGATCCTGATAATCTGTGATACCCCCATACACACCTGGCAGGATGCTGATACACTGTGAAACCCTATACACACATGGCAGGTTCCTGATACAGTGTGAAAACCCCATACACACCTGGCAGGATCCTGATAAACTGTGACAACCCCGCACACAACTGGCAGGTTCCTGATGCGCAGTGAAACCCCATTCACATCTGGCAGGATGCTGATACACTGTGAAATCCCCACACACAGCTGGCAGGATCCTGATCCACTGTGAAACCCCAATCACATCTGGCAGGATCCTGATCCACTGTGAAACCCCATACACACCTGGCAGGATCTTGATAAACTGTGAAACCCCAGACACATCTGGCAGGATCCTGATACACTGTGAAACCCCATACACACCTGGCAGGATCTTGATAAACTGTGAAACCCCCGACACACCTGGCAGGATCCTGATACACTGTGAAACCCCATTCACATCTGGCAGGATCCTGATACACTGTGAAACCCCCATCGACACCTGGCAGGATCCCGATGCACAGTGAAACCCCATTCACATCTGGCAGGATCCTGATACACTGCGAAACCCCCATAAACACATGGCAGGATGCTGATATACTGTACAACCCCCAAACACACATGGCAGGATCCTGGTACACTGTGAAACCCCAAACACACCAGGCAGGAACCTGATTCACTGTGAAACCCCAGACATATCTGGCAGGATCCTGATACACTGTGAAAACCCCACACACACCTGGCAGGATCCTGATCCACTGTGAAAACCCCATACAAACCTGGCAGGATCCTGATCCACTGTGAAAACCCCACACACACCTGGCAGGATCCTGATCCACTGTGAAACCTTATGCACACCTGGCAGGGTCTTGGGACACTGTGAAACCCCAGACACATCTGGCAGGATCCTGATACATTGTGAAAACCCCATACAGACCTGGCAGGATCCTGATACATTGTGAAACCCCATACACACCTGGCAGGATCCTGATGCACTGTGATACCCCATTCACACCTTGCAAGATCCTCATACACTGTGAAACCCCCATACACACCTGGCAGGATCCCGATACACTGTGAAACCCCCATACACATCTGGAAGGATCCTGATACAGTTTGAAAACCCCATACACACCTGGCAGGATCCTGATACACTGTGAAACCTCATGCACACCTGGCAGGGTCTTGGGACACTGTGAAACCCCAGACACATCTGGCAGGATCCTGATACATTGTGAAAACCCCATACAGACCTGGCAGGATCCTGATACATTGTGAAACCCCATACACACCTGGCAGGATCCTGATGCACTGTGATACCCCATTCACACCTTGCAAGATCCTCATACACTGTGAAACCCCCATACACACCTGGCAGGATCCCGATACACTGTGAAACCCCCATACACATCTGGAAGGATCCTGATACAGTTTGAAAACCCCATACACACCTGGCAGGATCCTGATCCACTGTGAATCCCCCATACACACCAGGCACGATCCTAATAAACTGTGAAACCCCTTACACACTTGGCAGGATCCTGATCCACTGTGAAAACCCCATACACACCTGGCAGGATCCTGATCCACTGTGAAACCCCCATACACACCTGGCAGGATCCTGATCCACTGTCAAACCCCCATAAACACCTGGCAGGATCCTGATCCACTGTGAAAACCCCTTACATACCTGGCAGGATCCTGATACACTGTGAAAACCCCATACACACCTGGCAGCATCCTGATACACTGTGAAACCTCATACACACCTGGCAGGATCTTGTTACACTGTGAAACCCCAGACACATCTGGCAGGATCCTGATACACTGTGAAAACCCCATACAGACCTGGCAGGTTCCTGATACATTGTGAAACCCCATCCACACCTGGCAGGATCCTGATACAATCTGAAACCCCATACACACTTGGCAGGATCCCGACACACTGTGAAACCACCATACACATCTGGAAGGATCCTGATGCACTCTGAAAACCCCATACACATCTGGCAGGATCCTGATGCATTGTGAAATCCAGATACACACCTGGCGGGATCCTGATCCATTGTGAAACCCCTTTCAAACCAGGCAGGATCCTGATAAAATGTGAAAACCCCATACACACCTGGCAGGATTCTGATACACTGTGAAAACAGCATAAACAGCTGGCAGGATCCTGATCCACTGTCAAACCCCCATAAACACCTGGCAGGATCCTGATCCACTGTGAAAACCCCTTACATACCTGGCAGGATCCTGATACACTGTGAAAACCCCTTACACACCTGGCAGCATCCTGATACACTGTGAAACCTCATACACACCTGGCAGGATCTTGTTACACTGTGAAACCCCAGACACATCTGGCAGGATCCTGATACACTGTGAAAACCCCATACACACCTGGCAGGTTCCTGATACATTGTGAAACCCCATCCACACCTGGCAGGATCCTGATACAATCTGAAACCCCATACACACTTGGCAGGATCCCGACACACTGTGAAACCACCATACACATCTGGAAGGATCCTGATGCACTCTGAAAACCCCATACACATCTGGCAGGATCCTGATGCATTGTGAAATCCAGATACACACCTGGCGGGATCCTGATCCATTGTGAAACCCCTTTCAAACCAGGCAGGATCCTGATAAAATGTGAAAACCCCTTACACACCTGGCAGGATCCTGTTCCACTGTGAAACCCCCATACACACCGGGCAGGATCCTGATACACTGTGAAACCCCCATACACATCTGGAAGGATCCTGATACAGTGCGAAAACCCCATACACACCTGGCAGGATCCTGATCCATTGTGAAACCCCCATACACACCAGGCACGATCTTGATAAACTGTGAAACCCCTTACACACCTGGCAGGATCCTGATCCACAGTGAAAACCCCATACACACCTGGCAGGGTCCTGATCTACTGTGAAACCCCCATACACAACTGGCAGGATCATGTTCCACTGTGAAACCCCCATGCACACCAGGCAGGATCCTGATACACTGTGAAAACCCCTTACACACCTGGCAGGATCCTGATACACTCTGAAACTCAATACGCACCTGGCACGAACCTGATACACAGTGAAACCCCCATAAACATCTGGAAGGATCCCGATGCACTGTGATAACCCCATACACATCTGGCAGTATCCTGATGCACTGGGAAAACCCGATACACACCAGGCAGGATCCTGATAAACTGTGAAACCCCATACACACCTGGCAGGATCTAGAGACACTGTGAAACCCCCGACACACCTGGCAGGATCCTGATACACTGTGAAACCCCATTCACATCTGGCAGGATCCTGATACACTGTGAAACCCCCATACACACCTGGTAGGATCCTGATGCACAGTGAAACCCCATACACACATGGCAGGATGCTGATGCACTGTGCAACCCCCAAACACACATGGCAGGATCCTGATACACTGTGAAACCCCAAACACACCTGGCAGGAACCTGATTCTCTGTGAAAGCCTAGACACATCTGGCAGGATCCTGATACACTGTGAAATCCCCATACACACCTGGCAGGATCCTGATCCACTGTGAAAACCCCATACACACCCGGCGGGATCCTGATACACAGTGAAACCTCATGCACACCTGGCAGGATCTTGATACACTGTGAAACCCCAGACACATCTGGCAGGATCCTGATACATTGTGAATACCCGATACAGACCTGGCAGGATGCTGATACATTGTGAAACCCCATACACACCTGGCAGTATCCTGATGCACTGTGAAACCCCATTCACACCTTGCAAGATCCTCATACACTGTGAAACCCCCATACACACCTGGCAGGATCCTGATACAATGTGACAACCCCAGACACACCTGGCAGGATCCTGATAAACTGTGAAACGCCCATACACACCTGGCAGGAATCTGATACACTGTGAAAACCCCGCACACAACTGGCAGGTTCCTGATGTACAGTGAAACCCCATTCACATCTGGCAGGATCCTGATACACTGTGAAATCCCCATACACAACTGGCAGGATCCTGATCCACTGTGAAACCCCATTCACATCTGGCAGGAACCTGATCCACTGTGAAACCCCATAAATACCAGGCAGGATCTTGACAAACTGTGAAACCCCAGACACATCTGGCAGGATCCTGATACACTGTGAAAACCCATACACACCTGGCAGGATTTTGAGACACTGTGAAACCCCCGACACACCTGGCAGGATCCAGATACACTGTGAAAGCCCATTCACAACTGGCAGGATCCTGATACACTGTGAAACCCCTTTCAAACCAGGCAGGATCCTGATAAAATGTGAAACCCCCATACACACCTGGCAGGATTCTGATACACTGTGAAAACAGCATACACAGCTGGCAGGATCCCAATAAACTGTGAAAGCCCCATATACACCTGGCAGGATCCTGATACACTGTGAAACCCCCATACACATCTGGAAGGATCCTGATACTGTGTGAAAACCCCACACACACCTGGCAGGATCCTGATCCATTGTGAAACCCCCAAACACACCAGGCACGATCCTGATAAACTGTGAAAACCCCATACACACCTGGCAGGATCCTGATGCACTCTGAAACCCCATAAACACCTGGCTGGATCCAGATACACTGTGAAACCCCATTCACAACTGGCAGGATCCTGATACACTGTGAAACCCCCATACACACCTGGCAGGATCCTGATGCACAGAGAAACCCCATTCACATCTGGCAGGATCCTGAACCACTGTGCAACCCCCATACACACATGGCAGGATGCTGATACACTTGAAACCCCAAACAAACCTGGCAGGAACTTGAATCACTGTGAAATCCCAGACACATCTGTCAGGATCCTGATACACTGTGAAAACCCCATACACACCTGGCAGGACATTGATCCACTGTGAAAACCCCATACACACCTGGCAGGATCCTGATCTACTGTGAAAACCCCATACACACCTGGCAGGATCCTGTACACTGTGAAACCTCATGCATGCCTGGCAGGATCTTGATACACTGTGAACCCCCAGACACATCTGACAGGATCCTGATACACTGTGAGAACCCCATACAGACCTGGTAGGATCCTGATACATTGTGAAGCCCCATACACACCTGGCAGGATCCTGATACAATCTGAAAGCCCATACACACCTGGCAGGATCCTGATACACTGTGAAACCCCCATACACATTTGGATGGATCCTGATGCACTGTGAAAACCCATTCACACCTTGCAGGATCCTCAGAAAATATGAAACCCCCAGACACACCGAGCTGGATCCTGATGCATTGTGAAATCCCATTCACACCTTGCAAGATCCTCATACACTGTGAAACCCCCATACACACCAGGCTGGATCCTGATGCACTGTGAAACCCCATAAACACCTTGCAGGATCCTGATACACTGTGAAAACCCCATACATACCTGGCAGGATCTTGATAAACTGTGAAACCCCCATACACACCTGACAGGATCCTGATATACTGTGAAACCCCACACACACCTGGCAGGATCCTGATACTCTGTGAAAACCCCATTCACACCTGGCAGGATCCTGATAAACTGTGAGACACCCAAACACACCTGGCAGGATCCTGATACACCGTGAAAACCCCGTACACAACTGGCAGGTTCCTGATGCACAGTGAAACCTCATTCGCATCTGGCAGGATCCTGATACACTGTGAAAACCCATTCACATCTGGCAGGACCCTGATACACTGTGAAACCAGCATACACACCTGGCAGGATCCTGATGCACAGTGAAACCCCATTCACATCTGGCAGGATCCTGACCCACTGTGAAACCCCATACACACATGGCAGGATGCTAATACACTGTGAAACCCCCAAACACACTTGGCAGGATCCTGATACACTGTGAAACCCCAAACACACCTGGCAGAATCTTGATTCACTGTGAATCCCCAGACACATCTGGTGGGATACTGATACACTCTGAAAACCCCATACACACCTGTCAGGATATTGATCCACTGTGAAAATCCCATACACACCTGGCAGGATCCTGATCCACTGTGAAATAGCCATACACACCTGGCAGGATCCTGATACACTGTGAAACCTCATGCACACCTGGCAGGATCTTGATACACTGTGAAACCCCAGACACATCTGGCAGGATCCTGATACACTGTGAGAACCCCATACAGACCTGGCAGGAACCTGATGCATTGTGAAGCCCAATACACACCTGGCAGGATCCTGAAACAATCTGAAACCCCATACACACCTGGCAGGATCCTGTTACACTGTGAATCCCCCATACACATTTGGAAGGATCCTGATGCACTGTGAAACCCCATTCACACCTTGCAGGATCCTCACAAAATATGAAACCCCCAGACACACCGAGCTGGATCCTGATGCACTGTGAAATCCCATTCACACCTTGCAAGATCCTCACAAAATATGAAACCCCCAGACACACCGAGCTGGATCCTGATACACTGTGAAAACCCCATACACACCTGGCAGTATCTTGATAAACTGTGAAACCCCCATACACACCTGGCAGGATCCTGATATACTGTGAAACCCCACACACCCCTGGCAGGATCCTGATACACTGTGAAAACCCCATTCACAACTGGCAGAATCCTGATAAACTGTGAAACACCCATACACACCTGGCAGGATCCTGATACACTGTGAAAACCCCGTACACAACTGCCAGGTTCCTGATGCACAGTGAAACCTCATTCACATCTGGCAGGATCCTGATACACTGTGAAACCCCATACACAACTGGCAGGATCTTGATAAACTGTGAAACCCCAGACACATCTGGCAGGATCCTGATACACTGTGAAATCCCAGACACACCTGGCAGGATCTTGAGACACTGTGAAACCCCCGACATACCTGGCAGGACCCTGATACACTGTGAAACCCCATTCACATCTGGCAGGATCCTGATACACTGTGAAACCAGCATACACACCTGGCAGGATCCTGATGCACAGTGAAACCCCATTCACATCTGGTAGGATCCTGATACACTGTGAAAACCCCATACACACCTGTCAGGATACTGATCCACTGTGAAAACCCCATACACACCTGGCAGGATCCTGATCCACTGTGAAAAGCCCATACACACCTGGCAGGATCCTGATACACTCTGAAACCCAATACACACCTGGCACGAACCTGATACACAGTGAAAAACCCATAAACATCTGGAAGGATCCCGATGCACTGTGAAAACCCCATACACATCTGGCAGTATCCTGATGCACTGGGAAAACCCGATAAACACCAGGCAGGATCCTGATAATCTGTGAAACCCCATACACACCTGGCAGGATGTAGAGACACTGTGAAACCCCCGACACACCTGGCAGGATCCTGATACACTGTGAAACCCCATTCACATCTGGCAGGATCCTGATACACTGTGAAACCCCCATACACACCTGGTAGGATCCTGATGCACAGTGAAACCCCCATACACACATGGCAGGATGCTGATGCACTGTGCAACCCCCAAACACACATGGCAGGATCCTGATACACTGTGAAACCCCAAACACACCTGGCAGGAACCTGATTCTCTGCGAAAGCCCAGACACATCTGGCAGGATCCTGCTACACTGTGAAATCCCCATACACACCTGGCAGGATACTGATCCACTGTGAAAACCCCATACACACCCGGCGGGATCCTGAGACACTGTGAAACCTCATGCACACCTGGCAGGATCTTGATACACTGTGAAACCCCAGACACATCTGGCAGGATCCTGATACATTGTGAATACCCGATACAGACCTGGCAGGATGCTGATACATTGTGAAACCCCATACACACCTGGCAGTATCCTGATGCACTGTGAAACCCCATTCACACCTTGCAAGATCCTCATACACTGTGAAACCCCCATACACACCTGGCAGGATCCTGATACAATGTGACAACCCCAGACACACCTGGCAGGATCCTGATAAACTGTGAAACGCCCATACACACCTGGCAGGAATCTGATACACTGTGAAAACCCCGCACACAACTGGCAGGTTCCTGATGTACAGTGAAACCCCATTCACATCTGGCAGGATCCTGATACACTGTGAAATCCCCATACACAACTGGCAGGATCCTGATCCACTGTGAAACCCCATTAACATCTGGCAGGAACCTGATCCACTGTGAAACCCCATAAATACCAGGCAGGATCTTGACAAACTGTGAAAACCCAGACACATCTGGCAAGATCCTGATACATTGTGAAACCCCGTACACACCTGGCAGGATTTTGAGACACTGTGAAACCCCCGACACACCTGGCAGGATCCAGATACACTGTGAAAGCCCATTCACAACTGGCAGGATCCTGATACACTGTGAAACCCCCATACACACCTGGCAGGATCCTGATGCACTCTGAAAACCCCATACACATCTGGCAGGATCCTGATGCATTGTGAAAACCAGATACACACGTGGCGGGATCCTGATCCAATGTGAAACCCCTTTCAAACCAGGCAGGATCCTGATAAAATGTGAAACCCCCATACACACCTGGCAGGATTCTGATACACTGTGAAAACAGCATACACAGCTGGCAGGATCCCAATAAACTGTGAAAGCCCCATATACACCTGGCAGGATCCTGATACACTGTGAAACCCCCATACACATCTGGAAGGATCCTGATACTGTGTGAAAACCCCACACACACCTGGCAGGATCCTGATCCACTGTGAAACCCCCAAACACACCAGGCACGATCCTGATAAACTGTGAAAACCCCATACACACCTGGCAGGATCCTGATACACTCTGAAACCCCATATACACCTGGCAGGATCCAGATACACTGTGAAACCCCATTCACAACTGGCAGGATCCTGATACAATCTGAAACGCCATACACACGTGGCAGGGTCCTGATACACTGTGAAACACCCATACACACCAGGCAGGATCCTGATACACTGTGAAAACCCCTTGCACACCTGGCAGGATCCTGATACACTGTCAAAACCCCATACAGACCTGGCAGGATCCTGATACACTGTGAAACCCCCATACACATCTGGAAGGATCCTGATACAGTGTGAAAACCTCATACACACCTGGCAGGATCCTGATCCACTGTGAAACCCCCATACACACCAGGCACGATCCTGATAAACTGTGAAAGCCCTTACGCACCTGGCAGGATCCTGATCCACAGTGAAAACCCCATACACACCTGGCAGGGTCCTGTTCCACTGTGAAACACCCATACACAACAGGCAGGATCCTGATACACTCTGAAAACCCCTTACACACCTGGCAGGGTCCTGATACACTGTCAAAACCCCATACAGACCTGGCAGGATCCTGATACACTGTGAAAACCCCATACACACCTGGCAGGATCCTGATACACAGTGAAACCTCGCACACACCTGGCAGGATCCTGATACACTGTCAAAACCCCATACAGACCTGGCAGGCTCCGGATACACTGTGAAAACCCCATACACACCTGGCAGGATCCTGATACACTGTGAAACCTCGCACACACCTGGCGGGATCTTGATACACTGTGAAACCCCAGACACATCTGGCAGGATCCTGATCCACTTTTAAAACGCCATACAGACCTGGCAGGATCCTGATACACTGTGAAACCTCATACACACCTGGCAGGATCCTGATACACTGTGAAAACTCATACACACCTGGGAGGTTCCTGATACATTGTGAAAACCCCATTCACACCTGGCAGGATCCTGACACAATCTGAAACGCCATACACTCGTGGCAGGGTCCTGATACACTGTGAAACCCCCATACACAACTAGCAGGATCCTGTTCCACTGTGAAACACCGATACACACCAGGCAGGATCCTGATACACTGTGAAAACCCCTTACACACCTGGCAGGATCCTGATACACTGACAAAACCCCAGACAGACCTGGCAGGATCCTGATACACTGTGAAACCCCCATACACATCTGGAAGGATCCTGATACAGTGTGAAAACCTCATACACACCTGGCAGGATCCTGATCCACTGTGAAACCCCCATATACACCAGGCACGATCCTGATAAACTGTGAAACCCCTTACACACCTGGCAGGATCCTGATCCACAGTGAAAACCCCATACACACCTGGCAGGGTCCTGATACACTGTGAAACCCCCGTACACAACTAGCAGGATCCTGATACATTGTGAAAACCCCATTCACACCTGGCAGGATCCTGATACAATCTGAAACGCCATACACACGTGGCAGGGTCCTGATACACTGTGAAACCCCCATACACAACTAGCAGGATCCTGTTCCACTGTGAAACCCCAGACACATCTGGCAGGATCCTGATACACTGTGAGAACCCCATACAGACCTGGCAGGAACCTGATGCATTGTGAAGCCCAATACACACCTGGCAGGATCCTGAAACAATCTGAAACCCCATACACACCTGGCAGGATCCTGTTACACTGTGAATCCCCCATACACATTTGGAAGGATCCTGATGCACTGTGAAACCCCATTCACACCTTGCAGGATCCTCACAAAATATGAAACCCCCAGACACACCGAGCTGGATCCTGATGCACTGTGAAATCCCATTCACACCTTGCAAGATCCTCACAAAATATGAAACCCCCAGACACACCGAGCTGGATCCTGATACACTGTGAAAACCCCATACACACCTGGCAGGATCTTGATAAACTGTGAAACCCCCATACACACCTGGCAGGATCCTGATATAGTGTGAAACCCCACACACACCTGGCAGGATCCTGATACACTGTGAAAACCCCATTCACAACTGGCAGAATCCTGATAAACTGTGAAACACACATACACACCTGGCAGGATCCTGATACACTGTGAAAACCCCGTACACAACTGCCAGGTTCCTGATGCACAGTGAAACCTCATTCACATCTGTCATGATCCTGATACACTGTGAAACCCCATACACAACTGGCAGGATCCTGATCCACTGTGAAACCCCATTCACATCTGGCAGGATCCTGATCCACTGTGAAACCCCATAAACACCTGGCAGGATCTTGATAAACTGTGAAACCCCAGACACATCTGGCAGGATCCTGATCCACTGTGAAAACCCCATACACACCTGGCAGGATCCTGATACACTGTGAAACCTCATTCAAACCTGGAAGGATCCTGATACACTGTGAAACCCCATACACACGTGGCGGGATCCTGATCCACTGTGAAACCACTTACACACCAGGCAGGATCCAAATAAACTGTGAAACCCCCATACACACCGGGCAGGATCCTGATACACCGTGAAACCCCCCACACATCTGGAAGGATCCTGATACAGTGTGAAAAACCCACACACACCTGGCAGGATACTGATCCACTGTGAAACCCCCAAACACACCAGGCAGGATCCTGATACACTGTGAAGAACCCAGACACATCTGGCAGGATCCTGATAAACTGTGAAAACCCCACACACACCTCGCAGGATCCTAATATACTGTGAAACCACATACACACCTGGCAGGATACTGATACACTGTGACGAACCCAGACACATCTGGCAGGATACTGATACACTGTGAAAACCCCACACACACCTCGCAGGATCCTGATACTCTGTCAAAACCCCTTACACAACCGGCAGGATCCTGATACACTGTGAAAACCCATACACACCTGGCAGGATACTGATACATTGTGAAAACCCCTTACACACCTGGCAGGATCCTGATCCACTGTGAAAACCCCATGCACACCTGGTAGGATCCTGATACACTGTGAAATCCCTTACACACCTGGCAGGATCCTAAAATACTGTGAAACCACATACACACCTGGCAGGATACTGATAAACTGTGAAAACACCATACACACCTGGCAGTATGCTGATACACTGTGAAAACGCCATACACACCTGGCAGGATCCTGCTACGCTGTGAAAACCCAAATACACCTGGCAGGATCCTGATACACTGTGAAACCCCATAAACATCTGGCAGGATCCTGATGCACTGTGAAAACCTCATACACACCTGGCAGGAACTTGTTACACTGTGCAACCCCTGACACATCTGGCAGGATCCTGATACACTGTGAAAACCCCATACAGACCTGGCAGGATCCTGATACATTGTGAAACCCCATACACACCTGGCAGGATCCTGAAACAATCTGAAACCCCATACACACTTGGCAGGATCCAGACACACTGTGAAACCACCATAAACATCTGGAAGGAACCTGATGCACTCTGAAAACCCCATACACATCTGGCAGGATCCTGATGCATTGTGAAAACCAGATACACACGTGGCGGGATCCTGATCCACTGTGAAACCCCTTTCAAACCAGGCAGGAACCTGATACAATTTGAAACCCCCATACACACCTGGCAGGATTCTGATACACTGTGAAAACAGCATACACAGCTGGCAGGATCCTAATAAACTGTGAAAGCCCCATAAACACCTGGCAGGATCCTGATACACTGTGAAACCCGCATACACATCTGGAAGGATCCTGATACAGTGTGAAAACCTCATACACACCTGGCAGGATCCTGATCCACTGTGAAACCCCCATACACACCAGGCACGATCCTGATAAACTGTGAAACCCCTGACACACCTGGCAGGATCCTGATCCACAGTGAAAACCCCATACACACCTGGCAGGGTCCTGATACACTGTGAAACCCCCATACACAACTAGCAGGATACTGTTCCACTGTGAAACACCCATACACACCAGGCAGGATCCTCATACACTGTGAAAACCCCTTACACACCTGGCAGGATCCTGATACACTGTCAAAACCCCATACAGACCTGGCAGGATCCTGATACACTGTGAAAACCCCATACACACCTGGCAGGATCCTGATACACTGTGAAACCTCGCACACACCTGGCGGGATCTTGATACACTGTGAAACCCGAGACACATCTGGCAGGATCCTGATCCACTTTTAAAACGCCATACAGACCTGGCAGGATCCTGATACACTGTGAAACCTCATACACACCTGGCAGGATCCTGATACACGGTGAAAACTCATACACACCTGGCAGGTTCCTGATACATTGTGAAAACCCCATTCACACCTGGCAGGATCCTGATACAATCTGAAACGCCATACACACGTGGCAGGGTCCTGATACACAGTGAAACCCCCATACACAACTAGCAGGATCCTGTTCCACTGTGAAACACCCATACACACCAGGCAGGATCCTGATACACTGTGAAAACCCCTTACACACCTGGCAGGATCCTGATACACTGTCAAAACCCCATACAGACCTGGCAGGATCCGGATACACTGTGAAAACCCCATACACACCTGGCAGGATCCTGATACACTGTGAAACCTTGCACACACCTGGCGGGATCTTGATACACTGTGAAACCCCAGACACATCTGGCAGGATTCTGATCCACTTTTAAAACGCCATACAGACCTGGCAGGATCCTGATACACTGTAAACCTCATACACACCTGGCAGGATCCTGATACACTGTGAAAACTCATATACACCTGGCAGGTTCCTGATACATTGTGAAAACCCCATTCACACCTGGCAGGATCCTGATACAATCTGAAACGCCATACACACGTGGCAGGGTCCTGATACACTGTGAAACACCCATACACACCAGGCAGGATCCTGATACACTGTGAAAACCCCTTGCACACCTGGCAGGATCCTGATACACTGTCAAAACCCCATACAGACCTGGCAGGATCCTGATACACTGTGAAACCCCCATACACATCTGGAAGGATCCTGATACAGTGTGAAAACCTCATACACACCTGGCAGGATCCTGATCCACTGTGAAACCCCCATACACACCAGGCACGATCCTGATAAACTGTGAAAGCCCTTACGCACCTGGCAGGATCCTGATCCACAGTGAAAACCCCATACACACCTGGCAGGGTCCTGATACACTGTGAAACCCCCATACACAACTAGCAGGATCCTGTTCCACTGTGAAACACCCATACACACCAGGCAGGATCCTGATACACTCTGAAAACCCCTTACACACCTGGCAGGGTCCTGATACACTGTCAAAACCCCATACAGACCTGGTAGGATCCTGATACACTGTGAAAACCCCATACACACCTGGCAGGATCCTGATACACAGTGAAACCACGCACACACCTGGCAGGATCCTGATACACTGTCAAAACCCCATACAGACCTGGCAGGATCCGGATACACTGTGAAACCCCTTACACACCTGGCAGGATCCTGATCCACAGTGAAAACCCCATACACATATGGAAGGATCCTGATACAGTGTGAAAACCTCATACACACCTGGCAGGATCCTGATCCACTGTGAAACCCCCATATACACCAGGCACGATCCTGATAAACTGTGAAACCCCTTACACACCTGGCAGGATCCTGATCCACAGTGAAAACCCCATACACACCTGGCAGGGTCCTGATACACTGTGAAACCCCCGTACACAACTAGCAGGATCCTGATACATTGTGAAAACCCCATTCACACCTGGCAGGATCCTGATACAATCTGAAACGCCATACACACGTGGCAGGGTCCTGATACACTGTGAAACCCCCATACACAACTAGCAGGATCCTGTTCCACTGTGAAACCCCAGACACATCTGGCAGGATCCTGATACACTGTGAGAACCCCATACAGACCTGGCAGGAACCTGATGCATTGTGAAGCCCAATACACACCTGGCAGGATCCTGAAACAATCTGAAACCCCATACACACCTGGCAGGATCCTGTTACACTGTGAATCCCCCATACACATTTGGAAGGATCCTGATGCACTGTGAAACCCCATTCACACCTTGCAGGATCCTCACAAAATATGAAACCCCCAGACACACCGAGCTGGATCCTGATGCACTGTGAAATCCCATTCACACCTTGCAAGATCCTCACAAAATATGAAACCCCCAGACACACCGAGCTGGATCCTGATACACTGTGAAAACCCCATACACACCTGGCAGGATCTTGATAAACTGTGAAACCCCCATACACAGCTGGCAGGATCCTGATATACTGTGAAACCCCACACACACCTGGCAGGATCCTGATACACTGTGAAAACCCCATTCACAACTGGCAGAATCCTGATAAACTGTGAAACACCCAGACACACCTGGCAGGATCCTGATACACTGTGAAAACCCCGTACACAACTGCCAGGTTCCTGATACACAGTGAAACCTCATTCACATCTGGCAGGATCCTGATACACTGTGAAACCCCATACACAACTGGCAGGATCCTGATCCACTGTGAAACCCCATTCACATCTGGCAGGATCCTGATCCACTGTGAAACCCCATAAACACCTGGCAGGATCTTGATAAACTGTGAAACCCCAGACACATCTGGCAGGATCCTGATCCACTGTGAAAACCCCATACACACCTGGCAGGATCCTGATACACTGTGAAACCTCATTCAAACCTGGAAGGATCCTGATACACTGTGAAACCCCATACACACGTGGCGGGATCCTGATCCACTGTGAAACCACTTACACACCAGGCAGGATCCAAATAAACTGTGAAACCCCCATACACACCGGGCAGGATCCTGATACACCGTGAAACCCCCCACACATCTGGAAGGATCCTGATACAGTGTGAAAAACCCACACACACCTGGCAGGATACTGATCCACTGTGAAACCCCCAAACACACCAGGCAGGATCCTGATACACTGTGAAGAACCCAGACACATCTGGCAGGATCCTGATACACTGTGAAAACCCCACACACACCTCGCAGGATCCTAATATACTGTGAAACCACATACACACCTGGCAGGATACTGATACACTGTGACGAATCCAGACACATCTGGCAGGATACTGATACACTGTGAAAACCCCACACACACCTCGCAGGATCCTGATACTCTGTCAAAACCCCTTACACAACCGGCAGGATCCTGATAAACTGTGAAAACCCATACACACCTGGCAGGATACTGATACATTGTGAAAACCCCTTACACACCTGGCAGGATCCTGATCCACTGTGAAAACCCCATGCACACCTGGTAGGATCCTGATACACTGTGAAATCCCTTACACACCTGGCAGGATCCTAAAATACTGTGAAACCACATACACACCTGGCAGGATACTGATAAACTGTGAAAACACCATACACACCTGGCAGTATGCTGATACACTGTGAAAACGCCATGCACACCTGGCAGGATCCTGCTACGCTGTGAAAACCCCATATACACCTGGCAGGATCCTGATACACTGTGAAACCCCATAAACATCTGGCAGGATCCTGATGCACTGTGAAAACTTCATACACACCTGGCAGGAACTTGTTACACTGTGCAACCCCTGACACATCTGGCAGGATCCTGATACACTGTGAAAACCCCATACAGACCTGGCAGGATCCTGATACATTGTGAAACACCATACACACCTGGCAGGATCCTGAAACAATCTGAAACCCCATACACACTTGGCAGGATCCAGACACACTGTGAAACCACCATAAACATCTGGAAGGAACCTGATGCACTCTGAAAACCCCATACACATCTGGCAGGATCCTGATGCATTGTGAAAACCAGATACACACGTGGCGGGATCCTGATCCACTGTGAAACCCCTTTCAAACCAGGCAGGAACCTGATACAATTTGAAACCCCCATACACACCTGGCAGGATTCTGATACACTGTGAAAACAGCATACACAGCTGGCAGGATCCTAATAAACTGTGAAAGCCCCATAAACACCTGGCAGGATCCTGATACACTGTGAAACCCGCATACACATCTGGAAGGATCCTGATACAGTGTGAAAACCTCATACACACCTGGCAGGATCCTGATCCACTGTGAAACCCCCATACACACCAGGCACGATCCTGATAAACTGTGAAACCCCTGACACACCTGGCAGGATCCTGATCCACAGTGAAAACCCCATACACAACTAGCAGGATCCTGTTCCACTGTGAAACACCCATATACACCAGGCAGGATCCTCATACACTGTGAAAACCCCTTACACACCTGGCAGGATCCTGATACACTGTCAAAACCCCATACAGACCTGGCAGGATCCTGATACACTGTGAAAACCCCATACACACCTGGCAGGATCCTGATACACTGTGAAACCTCGCACACACCTGGCGGGATCTTGATACACTGTGAAACCCCAGACACATCTGGCAGGATCCTGATCCACTTTTAAAACGCCATACAGACCTGGCAGGATCCTGATACACTGTGAAACCTCATACACACCTGGCAGGATCCTGATACACGGTGAAAACTCATACACACCTGGCAGGTTCCTGATACATTGTGAAAACCCCATTCACACCTGGCAGGATCCTGATACAATCTGAAACGCCATACACACGTGGCAGGGTCCTGATACACAGTGAAACCCCCATACACAACTAGCAGGATCCTGTTCCACTGTGAAACACCCATACACACCAGGCAGGATCCTGATACACTGTGAAAACCCCTTACACACCTGGCAGGATCCTGATACACTGTCAAAACCCCATACAGACCTGGCAGGATCCTGATACACTGTGAAAACCCCATACACACCTGCCAGGATCCTGATACACTGTGAAACCTCGCACACACCTGGCGGGATCTTGATACACTGTGAAACCCCAGACACATCTGGCAGGATCCTGATCCACTTTTAAAACGCCATACAGACCTGGCAGGATCCTGATACACTGTGACACCTCAAACACACCTGGCAGGATCCTGATACACTGTGAAAACTCATACACACCTGGCAGGTTCCTGATACATTGTGAAAACCCCATTCACACCTGGCAGGATCCTGATACAATCTGAAACGCCATACACACGTGGCAGGGTCCTGATACACTGTGAAACACCCATACACACCAGCAGGATCCTGATACACTGTGAAAACCCCTTGCACACCGGGCAGGATCCTGATACACTGTCAAAACCCCATACAGACCTGGCAGGATCCTGATACACTGTGAAACCCCCATACACATCTGGAAGGATCCTGATACAGTGTGAAAACCTCATACACACCTGGCAGGATCCTGATCCACTGTGAAACCCCCATACACACCAGGCACGATCCTGATAAACTGTGAAACCCCTTACACACCTGGCAGGATCCTGATCCACAGTGAAAACCCCAAACACACCTGGCAGGGTCCTGATACACTGTGAAACCCCCATACACAACTAGCAGGATCCTGTTCCACTGTGAAACACCCATACACACCAGGCAGGATCCTGATACACTCTGAAAACCCCTTACACACCTGGCAGGGTCCTGATACACTGTCAAAACCCCATACAGACCTGGCAGGATCCTGATACACTGTGAAAACCCCATACACACCTGGCAGGATCCTGATACACAGTGAAACCTCGCACACACCTGGCAGGATCCTGATACACTGTCAAAACCCCATACAGACCTGGCAGGATCCGGATACACTGTGAAAACCCCATACACACCTGGCAGGATCCTGATACACTGTGAAACCTCGCACACACCTGGCGGGATCTTGATACACTGTGAAACCCCAGACACATCTGGCAGGATCCTGATCCACTTTTAAAACGCCATACAGACCTGGCAGGATCCTGATACACTGTGAAACCTCATACACACCTGGCAGGATCCTGATACACTGTGAAAACTCATACACACCTGGCAGGTTCCTGATACATTGTGAAAACCCCATTCACACCTGGCAGGATCCTGACACAATCTGAAACGCCATACACACGTGGCAGGGTCCTGATACACTGTGAACCCCCATACACAACTAGCAGGATCCTGTTCCACTGTGAAACACCCATACACACCAGGCAGGATCCTGATACACTGTGAAAACCCCTTACACACCTGGCAGGATCCTGATACACTGTCAAAACCCCATACAGACCTGGCAGGATCCTGATACACTGCGAAACCCCCATACACATCTGGAAGGATCCTGATACAGTGTGAAAACCTCATACACACCTGGCAGGATCCTGATCCACTGTGAAACCCCCAAATACACCAGGCACGATCCTGATAAACTGTGAAACCCCTTACACACCTGGCAGGATCCTGATCCACAGTGAAAACCCCATACACACCTGGCAGGGTCCTGATACACTGTGAAATCCCCGTACACAACTAGCAGGATCCTGATACATTGTGAAAACCCCATTCACACCTGGCAGGATCCTGATACAATCTGAAACGCCATACACACGTGGCAGGGTCCTGATACACTGTGAAACCCCCATACACAACTAGCAGGATCCTGTTCCACTGTGAAACGCCCATACACACCAGGCAGGATCCTGATACACTGTGAAAACCCCTTACACACCTGGCAGGATCTTGATACACTGTCAAAATCCCATACAGACCTGGCAGGATCCTGATACACTGTGAAAACCCCATACACACCTGGCAGGATCCTGATACACTGTGAAACCTCGCACACACCTGGCGGGATCTTGATACACTGTGAAACCCCAGACACATCTGGCAGGATCCTGATCCACTGTTAAAACGCCATACACACCTGGCAGGAACCTGATACACTGTGAAACATCATACACACCTGGCAGGATCCTGATACACTGTGAAAACTCATACACACCTGGCAGGTTCCTGATACATTGTGAAAACCCCATTCACACCTGGCAGGATCCTGATACAATCTGAAACGCCATACACACGTGGCAGGGTCCTGATACACTGTGAAACCCCCATACACAACTAGCAGGATCCTGTTCCACTGTGAAACACCCATACACACCAGGCAGGATCCTGATACACTGTGAAAACCCCTGACACACCTGGCAGGATCCTGATACACTGTCAAAACCCCATACAGACCTGGCAGGATCCTGATACACTGTGAAAACCCCATACACACCTGGCAGGATCCTGATACACTGTGAAAACTCATACACACCTGGCAGGTTCCTGATACATTGTGAAAACCCCATTCACACCTGGCAGGATCCTGATACAATCTGAAACGCCACACACACGTGGCAGGGTCCTGATACACTGTGAAACCCCCATACACAACGAGCAGGATCCTGTTCCACTGTGAAACACCCATACACACCAGGCAAGATCCTGATACACTGTGAAAACCCCTTACACACCTGGCAGGATCCTAATACACTGTCAAAACCCCATACAGACCTGGCAGGATCCTGATACACTTTGAAACCCCCATACACATCTGGAAGGATCCTGATACAGTGTGAAAACCTCATACACACCTGGCAGGATCCTGATCCACTGTGAAACCCCCATACACACCAGGCACGATCCTGATAAACTGTGAAACCCCTTACACACCTGGCAGGATACTGATCCACAGTGAAAACCCCATACACACCTGGCAGGGTCCTGATACACTGTGAAACCCCCATACACAACTAGCAGGATCCTGTTCCACTGTGAAACACCCATACACACCAGGCAGGATCCTGATACACTGTGAAAACCCCTTACACACCTGGCAGGGTCCTGATACACTGCCAAAACCCCATACAGACCTGGCAGGATCCTGATACACTGTGAAAACCCCATACACACCTGGCAGGATCCTGATACACTGTGAAACCTCGCACACACCTGGCGGGATCTTGATACACTGTGAAACCCCAGACACATCTGGCAGGATCCTGATCCACTTTTAAAACGCCATACAGACCTGGCAGGATCCTGATACACTGTGAAACCTCATACACACCTGGCAGGATCCTGATACACTGTGACAACTCATACACACCTGGCAGGTTCCTGATACATTGTGAAAACCCCATTCACACCTGGCAGGATCCTGATACAATCTGAAACGCCATACACACGTGGCAGGGTCCTGATGCACTGTGAAACCCCCATACACAACTAGCAGGATCCTGTTCCACTGTGAAACACCCATACACACCAGGCAGGATCCTGATACACTGTGAAAACCCCTTACACACCTGGCAGGATCCTGATAAACTGTCAAAACCCCATACAGACCTGGCAGGATCCTGATACACTGTGAAAACCCCATGCACACCTGGCAGGATCCTGATACACTGTGAAACCTCGCACACACCTGGCGGGATCTTGATACACTGTGAAACCCCAGACACATCTGGCAGGATCCTGATCCACTGTTCAAACGCCATACACACCGGGGAGGATCCTGATACACTGTGAAACCTCATACACACCTGGCAGGATCCTGATACACTGTGAAAACTCATACACACCTGGCAGGATCCTGATACATTGTGAAAACCCCATTCACACCTGGCAGGATCCTGATACAATCTGAAACGCCATACACACGTGGCGGGATCCTTTTCTACTGTGAAACCCCTTGCACACCAGGCAGGACCCTGATAAACTGTGAGCCGTCATGCACACCGGGCAGGATCCTGATACACTGTGAAACCCCAGACACATCTGGCAGGATCCTGATCCACTGTTAAAACGCCATACACACCTGGCAGGATCCTGATACACTGTGAAAAATCATACACACCTGGCAGGATCCTGATACACTGTGAAACCTCGCACACACCTGGCGGGATCTTGATACACTGTGAAACCCCAGACACATCTGGCAGGATCCTGATCCACTTTTAAAACGCCATACAGACCTGGCAGGATCCTGATACACTGTGAAACCTCATACACACCTGGCAGGATCCTGATACACTGTGAAAACTCATACACACCTGGCAGGTTCCTGATACATTGTGAAAACCCCATTCACACCTGGCAGGATCCTGATACAATCTGAAACGCCATACACACGTGGCAGGATCCTGATACACTGTGAAACCCCCATACACAACTAGCAGGATCCTGTTCCACTGTGAAACACCCATACACACCAGGCAGGATACTGATACACTGTGAAAACCCCATACACACCTGGCAGGATCCTGATCCGCTGTGAAACTCCTTGCACTCCTGGCAGGATCCTGATATACTGTGAAACCCCATTCACACCTTGCAGGATCCTCACAAAATATGAAACCCCCAGACACACCGAGCTGGATCCTGATGCACTGTGAAATCCCATTCACACCTTGCAAGATCCTCACAAAATATGAAACCCCCAGACACACCGAGCTGGATCCTGATACTCTGTGAAAACCCCATACACACCTGGCAGGATCTTGATAAACTGTGAAACCCTCATACACACCTGGCAGGATCCTGATACACTGTGAAAACCCCGTACACAACTGGCAGGTTCCTGATGCACAGTGAAACCTCATTCACATCTGGCAGGATCCTGATACACTGTGAAACCCCATACACAACTGGCAGGATCCTGATCCACTGTGAAACCCCATTCACATCTGGCAGGATCCTGATCCACTGTGAAACCCCATAAACACCTGGCAGGATATTGATAAACTGTGAAACCCCAGACACATCTGGCAGGATCCTGATCCACTGTGAAAACCCCATACACACCTGGCAGGATCCTGATACACTGTGAAACCTCATTCAAACCTGGAAGGATCCTGATACACTGTGAAACCTCATACACACCTGGCTGGATCCTGATATACTCTGAAACCCCATACACACGTGGCGGGATCCTGATCCACTGTGAAACCACTTACACACCAGGCAGGATCCTAATAAACTGTGAAACCCCCGTACACACCGGGCAGGATCCTGATACACTGTGAAACCTCATACACACCTGGCAGGATCCTGATACACTGTGAAAACTCATACACACCTGGCAGGATCCTGATACATTGTGAAAACCCCATTCACACCTGGCAGGATCCTGATACAATCTGAAACGCCATACACACGTGGCCGGATCCTTTTCTACTGTGAAACCCCTTGCACACCAGGCAGGACCCTGATAAACTGTGAGCAGTCATGCACACCGGGCAGGATCCTGACACACTGTGAAAACTGCATACCCAGCTGGCAGGATCCTGATAAACTGTGAAAAACGATAAACACCTGGTCGGATCCTGATACACTGTGAAACCACGATACACATCTGGAAGGATCCTGATACAGTGTGAAAACCCCAAACACACCTGGCAGGGTCCTGATACACTATGAAACCCCCATGCACACCAGGCAGGATCCTGATAAACTGTGAAACCCCAGACACATCTGGCAGGATCCAGATACACTGTGAAAACCCCATACACACCTCGCAGGATCCTGATCCACTGTGAAAACGCCTGACACACCAGGCAGGATCCTGATACACTGTGAAAACCCCATACACACCTGGCAGGATCCTGATCCGCTGTGAAACTCCTTGCACTCCTGGCAGGATCCTGATATACTGTGAAACCCCATTCACACCTTGCAGGATCCTCACAAAATATGAAACCCCCAGACACACCGAGCTGGATCCTGATGCACTGTCAAATCCCATTCACACCTTGCAAGATCCTCACAAAATATGAAACCCCCAGACACACCGAGCTGGATCCTGATACACTGTGAAAACCCCATACACACCTGGCAGGATCTTGATAAACTGTGAAACCCCATACACACCTGGCAGGATCCTGATACACTGTGAAAACCCCGGACACAACTGGCAGGTTCCTGATGCACAGTGAAACCTCATTCACGTCTGGCAGGATCCTGATACACCGTGAAACCCCCATACACACCGGGCAGGATCCTGATACACTGTGAAACCTCATACACACCTGGCAGGATCCTGATACACTGTGAAAACTCATACACACCTGGCAGGATCCTGATACATTGTGAAAACCCCATTCACACCTGGCAGGATCCTGATACAATCTGAAACGCCATACACACGTGGCGGGATCCTTTTCTACTGTGAAACCCCTTGCACACCAGGCAGGACCCTGATAAACTGTGAGCCGTCATGCACACCGGCCAGTATCCTGATACACTGTGAAAACTGCATACCCAGCTGGCAGGATCCTCATAAACTGTGAAACCCCTATAAACACCTAGTCGGATCCTGATACACTGTGAAACCCCGATACACATCTGGAAGGATCCTGATACAGTGTGAAAATCCCAAACACACCTGGCAGGGTCCTGATACACTATGAAACCCCCATGCACACCAGGCAGGATCCTGATAAACTGTGAAACCCCAGACACATCTGGCAGGATCCAGATACACTGTGAAAACCCCATACACACCTCGCAGGATCCTGATCCACTGTGAAAACGCCTGACACACCAGGCAGGATCATGATACACTGTGAAAACCCCATACACACCTGGCAGGATCCTGATCCGCTGTGAAACTCCTTGCACTCCTGGCAGGATCCTGAAAAACTGTTAAACCCCATTCACACCTTGCAGGATCCTCACAAAATATGAAACCCCCAGACACACCGAGCTGGATCCTGATGCACTGTTAAATCCCATTCACACCTTGCAAGATCCTCACAAAATATGAAACCCCCAGACACACCGAGCTGGATCCTGATACACTGTGAAAACCCCATACACACCTGGCAGGATCTTGATAAACTGTGAAACCCCATACACACCTGGCAGGATCCTGATACACTGTGAAAACCCCGGACACAACTGGCCGGTTCCTGATGCACAGTGAAACCTCATTCACATCTGGCAGGATCCTGATACACTGTGAAACCCCATACACAACTGGCAGGATCCTGATCCACTGTGAAACCCCATTCACATCTGGCAGGATCCTGATCCACTGTGAAACCCCATATACACCTGGCAGGATCTTGATAAACTGTGAAACCCCAGACAAATCTGGCAGGATCCTGATCCACTGTGAAAACCCCATACACAACTGGCAGGATCCTGATACACTGTGAAACCTCATTCAAACCTGGAAGGATCCTGATACACTGTGAAACCTCATACACACCTGGCTGGATCCTGATATACTCTGAAACCCCATACACACGTGGCGGGATCCTGATCCACTGTGAAACCACTTACACACCAGGCAGGATCCTAATAAACTGTGAAACCCCCACACACACCTCGCAGGATCCTGATACTCTGTCAAAACCCCTTACACAACTGGCAGGATCCTGATACACTGTGAAAACCCATACACACCTGGCAGGATACTGATACATTGTGAAAACCCCTCACACACCTGGCAGGATCCTGATCCACTGTGAAAACCCCATACACACCTGGTAGGATCCTGATACACTGTGAAAACCCCATACACACCTGGCAGGATCCTGATCCACTGTGAAACCCCTTACACACCTGGCAGGATCCTAATATACTGTGAAACCACATACACACCTGGCAGGATCCTGATAAACTGTGAAAACCCCTTACACACCTGGCAGGATGCTGCTACACTGTGAAAACGCCATACACACCTGGCAGGATCCTGATCCACTGTGAAACCCCCATACACACCAGGCACGATCCTGATAAACTGTGAAACCCCTTACACACCTGGCAGGATCCTGATCCACAGTGAAAACCCCATACACACCTGGCAGGATTCTGATACACTGTGAAAACAGCATACACAGCTAGCAGGATCCTAATAAACTGTGAAAGCCCCATAAACACCTGGCAGGATCCTGATACACTGTGAAACCCCGATCCACATCTTGAAGGATCCTGATACAGTGTGAAAACCCCAAACACACCTGGCAGGATCCTGATCCACTGTGAAACCCCTTACACACCTGGCAGGATCCTGATCCACAGTGAAAACACCATACACACCTGGCAGGGTCCTGATACACTGTGAAACCCCCAGAAGCAACTAGCAGGATCGTGTTCCACTGTGAAACACCCATGCACACCAGGCAGGATCCTGATACACTGTGAAAACCCCTTACACACCTGGCAGGATACTGATACTCTGTCAAAACCCCATACAGACCTGGCAGGATCCTGATACACTGTCAAAACCCCATACACACCTGGCAGGATCCTGATACACTGTGAAACCTCGCACACACGTGGCGGAATCTTGATACACTGTGAAACCCCAGACACACCTGGCAGGATCCTGATCCACTGTGAAACCCCTTACACACCTGGCAGGATCCTGATCCACAGTGAAAACACCATACACACCTGGCAGGGTCCTGATACACTGTGAAACCCCCAGAAGCAACTAGCAGGATCGTGTTCCACTGTGAAACACCCATGCACACCAGGCAGGATCCTGATACACTGTGAAAACCCCTTACACACCTGGCAGGATACTGATACTCTGTCAAAACCCCATACAGACCTGGCAGGATCCTGATACACTGTCAAAACCCCATACACACCTGGCAGGATCCTGATACACTGTGAAACCTCGCACACACGTGGCGGAATCTTGATACACTGTGAAACCCCAGACACATCTGGCAGGATCCTGATCCACTGCTAAAACGCCATACACACCTGGCAGGATCCTGATACACTGTGAAACCTCATACACACCTGGCAGGATCCTGATGCACTGTGAAAACTCATACACACCTGGCAGGATCCTGATACATTGTGAAAACCCCATTCACACCTGGCAGGATCCTGATACAATCTGAAACGCCATACACACGTGGCGGGATCCTTTTCTACTGTGAAACCCCTTGCACACCAGGTAGGATCCTGATAAACTGTGAGCCGTCATGCACACCGGGAAGAATCCTGATACACTGTGAAAACTGCATACCCAGCTGGCAGGATCCTGATAAACTGTGAAACCCCCATAAACACCTGGCCGGATCCTGATACACTGTGAAACCCCGATACACATCTGGAAGGATCCTGATACAGTGTGAAAACCCCAAACACACCTGGCAGGATCCTGATACACTATGAAACCCCCATGCACAACAGGCAGGATCCAGATACACTGTGAAAACCCCATACACACCTCGCAGGATCCTGATCCACTGTGAAAACGCCTGACACACCAGGCAGGATCCTGATACACTGTGAAAACCCCATACACACCTGGCAGGATCCTGATCCGCTGTGAAACTCCTTGCACTCCTGGCAGGATCCTGATATACTGTGAAACCCCATTCACACCTTGCAGGATCCTCACAAAATATGAAACCCCAGACACACCGAGCTGGATCCTGATACACTGTGAAAACCCCATACACACCTGGCAGGATCTTGATAAACTGTGAAACCCCCAGACACACCTGGCAGGATCCTGATACACTGTGAAACCCCACACACACCTGGCAGGATCCTGATACACTGTGAAACACCCAAACACATGGCAGGTTCCTGATACACTGTGAAATCCCCGGACACAACTGGCAGGTTCCTGATGCACAGTGAAACCTCATTCACATCTGGCAGGATCCTGATACACTGTGAAACCCCATACACAACTGGCAGGATCCTGATACACTGTGAAAACCCATACACACCTGGCAGGATACTGATACATTGTGAAACCCCATAAACACCTGGCAGGATCTTGATAAACTGTGAAACCGCAGACACATCTGGCAGGATCCTGATCCACTGTGAAAACCCCATACACACCTGGCAGCATCCTGATACACTGTGAAACCTCATTCAAACCTGGAAGGATCCTGATACACTGTGAAACCTCATACACACCAGGCAGGATCCTGATATACTCTGAAACCCCATACACACGTGGCGGGATCCTGATCCACTGTGAAACCACTTACACACCAGGCAGGATCCTAATAAACTGTGAAACCCCCATACACACCGGGCAGGATCCTGATACACAGTGAAAACTGCACACACAGCTGTCAGGATCCTGATAAACTGTGAAACCCCCAGAAATACCTGGCAGGATCCTGATACACCGTGAAACCCCCCACACATCTGGAAGGATCCTGATACAGTGTGAAAAACCCACACACACCTGGCAGGATACTGATCCACTGTGAAACCCCCAAACACACCAGGCAGGATCCTGATACACTGTGAAAAACCCAGACACATCTGGCAGGATCCTGATACACTGTGAAAACCCCACACACACCTCGCAGGATCCTGATACTCTGTCAAAACCCCTTACACAACTGGCAGGATCCTGATACACTGTGAAAACCCCTTACACACCTGGCAGGATCCTGATCCACTGTGAAAACCCCATACACACCTGGTAGGATCCTGATACACTGTGAAAACCCCATACACACCTGGCAGGATCCTGATCCACTGTGAAACCCCTTACACACCTGGCAGGATCCTAATATGCTGTGAAACCACATACACTCCTGGCAGGATCCTGATAAACTGTGAAAACCCCTTACACACCTGGCAGGATGCTGATACACTGTGAAAACGCCATACACACCTGGCAGGATCCTGATACGCTGTGAAAACCCCATAAACACCTGGCAGGATCCTGATGCACTGTGAAACCCCATATACATCTGGCAGGATCCTGATGCACTGTGAAAACGCCATACACACCTGGCAGGAACTTGTTACACTGTGAAACCCCTGACACATCTGGCAGCATCCTGATACACTGTGAAAACCCCATACAGACCTGGCAGGATCCTGATACATTGTGAAACCCCATACACACCTGGCAGGATCCTGAAACAATCTAAAACCCCAGACACACTTGGCAGGATCCCGACACACTGTGAAACCACCATACACATCTGAAAGGAACCTGATGCACTCTGAAAACCCCATACACATCTGGCAGGATCCTGATGCATTGTGAAAACCAGATACACACGTGGCGGGATACTGATCCACTGTGAAACCCCTTTCAAACCAGGCAGGAACCTGATAAAATGTGAAACCCCCATACACACCTGGCAGGATTCCGATACACTGTGAAAACAGCATACACAGCTGGCAGGATCCTAATAAACTGTGAAAGCCCCATATACACCTGGCAGGATCCTGATACACTGTGAAACCCCCGTACACATCTGGAAGGATCCTGATACAGTGTGAAAACCCCATACACACCTGGCAGGATCCTGATCCAATGTGAAACACCCATACACACCACGCACGATCCTGATAAACTGTGAAACCCCTCACACACCTGGCAGGATCCTGATCCACAGTGAAAACCCCATACACACCTGGCAGTGTCCTGATACACTGTGAAACCCCCATACACAACTAGCAGGATCCTGTTCCACTGTGAAACACCCATACACACCAGGCAGGATCCTGATACACTGTGAAAACCCCTTACACACCTGGCAGGATCCTGATACACTGTCAAAACACCACACAGACCTGGCAGGATCCTGATACACTGTGAAAACCCCATACACACCTGGCAGGATCCTGATACACTGTGAAACCTCGCACACACCTGGCGGGATCTTGATACACTGTGAAACCCCAGACACATCTGGCAGGATCCTGATCCACTGTCAAAAAGCCATACACACCTGGCAGGATCCTGATACACTGTGAAACCTCATACACACCTGGCAGGATCCTGATACACTGTGAAAACTCATACACACCTGGCAGGATCCTGATACATTGTGAAAACCCCATTCACACCTGGCAGGATCCTGATACAATCTGAAACGCCATACACACGTGGCGGGATCAAGGAACAAAGAACAAAGATAATTACAGCACAGGAACAGGCCCTTCGGCCCTCCAAGCCTGCGCCGATCCAGATCCTCTCTCTAAACATGACGCCTATTTTCTAAGGTTCTGTATCTCTTTTCTTCCTGCCCATTCATGTATCTGTCTAGATACATCTTAAAAGACTCCATCGTGCCCGCATCTACCACCTCCGCTGGCAATGCGTTCCAGGTGCCCACCACCCTCTGCGTAAAGAACTTTCCACGCATATCCCCCCTAAACTTTTCCCCTTTCACTTTGAACTCGTGTCCTCTAGTAATTGAAACCCCCACTCTGGGAAAAAGCCTCTTGCTATCCTCCCTGCCTATACCTCTCATGATTTTGTGCACCTCAATCAGGTCCCCCCTCAACCTCCGTCTTTCTAATGAAAATAATCCTAATCTGCTCAACCTCTCTTCATAGCTAGCGCCCTCCATACCAGGCAACATCCTGGTGAACCTCCTCTGCACCCTCTCCAAAGCATCCACATCCTTTTGATAATGTGGCGACCAGAACTGTACGCAGTATTCCAAATGTGGCCGAACCAAAGTCCTATACAACTGTAACATGACCTGCCAACTCTTGTACTCAATGCCCCGTCCGATGAAGGAAAGCATGCCGTATGCCTTCTTGACCACTCTATTTACCTGCGTTGCCACCTTCAGGGAACAGTGGACCTGAACACCCAAATCTCTCTGGACATCGATTTTCCCCAGGACTTTTCCATTTACTGTATAGTTCACTCTTGAATTGGATCTTCCAAAATGCATCACCTCGCATTTGCCCTGATTGAACTCCATCTGCCATTTCTCTGCCCAACTCTCCAATCTATCTATATTCTGCTGTATTCTCTGACAGTCCCCTTCACTATCTGCTACTCCACCAATCTTAGTGTCGTCTGCAAATTTGCTAATCAGTCCACCTATACTTTCCTCCAAATCATTAATGTATATCACAAACAACAGTGGTCCCAGCACGGATCCCTGTGGAACACCACTGGTCACACGTCTCCATTTTGAGAAACTCCCTTCTACTGCTGCTCTCTGTCTCCTGTTGCCCAGCCAGTTCTTTACCCATCTAGCTAGTACACCTTGGACCCCAAGCGCCTTCACTTTCTCCATCAGCCTGCCATGGGGAACCTTATCAAACGCCTTACTGAAGTCCATGTATATGACATCGACAGCCCTTTCCTCATCAATCAATACACACATGGCAGGTTCCTGATACACTGTGAAAACCCCATACACACCTGGCAGCATCCTGATCCACTGTGAAAACCTCATACACACCTGGCAGGATCCTGATGAACTGTGAAACCCCCAGACACACCTGGCAGGATCCAGATACACTGTGAAAACCCCATACACACCTGGCAGGATCCTGATCCGCTGTGAAAACGCCTGACACACCAGGCAGGATCCTGATACACTGTGAAAACCCCATACACACCTGGCAGGATCCTGATCCGCTGTGAAACTCCTTGCACTCCTGGCAGGATCCTGATATACTGTGAAACCCCATTCACACCTTGCAGGATCCTCACAAAATATGAAACCCCCAGACACACCGAGCTGGATCCTGATGCACTGTGAAATCCCATTCACACCTTGCAAGATCCTCACAAAATATGAAACCCCCAGACACACCGAGCTGGAATCTGATACACTGCGAAAACCCCATACACACCTGGCAGGATCTTGATAAACAGTGAAACCCCCATACACACCTGGCAGGATCCTGATACACTGTGAAAACCCGACACACACCTGGCAGGATCCTGATACACTGTGAAAACCCCATTCACACCTGGCAGGATCCTGATAAACTGTGAAACACCCAAACACATGGCAGGATCCTGATACACTGTCAAAACCCCGTACACAACTGGCAGGTTCCTGATGCACAGTGAAACCTCATTCACATCTGGCAGGATCCTGATACACTGTGAAACCCCATTCACAACTGGCAGGATCCTGATCCACTGTGAAACCACCATACACATCTGGAAGGAACCTGATGCACTGTGAAAACCCCATACACATCTGCAGGATCCTGATGCATTGTGAAACCCCGATACACATCTGGAAGGATCCTGATACACTATCAAACCCCCATGCACACCAGGCAATTTCCTGATAAACTGTGAAACCCCAGACACATCTGGCAGGATCCAGATACACTGTGAAAACCCCATACACACCTGGCAGGATCCAGATCCACTGTGAAAACGCCTGACACACCAGGCAGGATCCTGATACACTGTGAAAACCCCATACACACCTGGCAGGTTCCTGATCCGCTGTGAAACTCCTTGCACTCCTGGCAGGATCCTGATATACTGTGAAACCCCATTCACACCTTGCAGGATCCTCACAAAATATGAAACCCCCAGACACACCGAGCTGGATCCTGATGCACTGTGAAAACCCCATACACACCTGGCAGGATCTTGATAAACTGTGAAACCCCCATACACACCTGGCAGGATCCTGATACACTGTGAAACCCCACACACACCTGGCAGGATCCTGATACACTGTGAAAACCCCATTCACACCTGGCAGGATCCTGATAAACTGTGAAACACCCAAAAACATGGCAGGATCCTGATACACTGTGAAAACCCCGTACACACCTCGCAGGATCCTGATCCGCTGTGAAACTCCTTGCACTCCTGGCAGGATCCTGATACACTGTGAAAACCCCATACACACCTGGTAGGATCCTGATACACTGTGAAAACCCCATACACACCTGGCAGGATCCTGATATACTCTGAAACCCCATACACACGTGGCGGGATCCTGATCCACTGTGAAACCACTTACACACCAGGCAGGATCCTAATAAACTGTGAAACCCCCATACACACCGGGCAGGATCCTGATACACTGTGAAAACTGCACACACAGCTGTCAGGATCCTGATAAACTGTGAAACCCCCAGAAATATCTGGCAGGATCCTGATACACCGTGAAACCCCCCACACATCTGGAAGGATACTGAAACAGTGTGAAAAGCCCACACACACCTGGCAGGATACTGATCCACTGTGAAACCCCCAAACACACCAGGCAGGATCCTGATACACTGTGAAAAACCCAGACACATCTGGCAGGATCCTGATACACTGTGAAAACCCCACACACCCCTCGCAGGATCCTGATACTCTGTCAAAACCCCTTATACAACTGGCAGGATCCTGATACACTGTGAAAACCCATACACACCTGGCAGGATACTGATACATTGTGAAAACCACTTACACACCTGGCAGGATCCTGATCCACTGTGAAAACCCCATACACACCTGGCAGGATCCTGATACACTGTGAAAACCCCATACACACCTGGCAGGATCCTGATCCACTGTGAAACCCCTGACACACCTGACAGGATCCTAATATACTGTGAAACCACATACACACCTGGCAGGATCCTGATAAACTGTGAAAACCCCTTACACACCTGGCAGGATGCTGATACACTGAAAACGCCATACGACCTGGCAGGATCCTGATGCGATGTGAAAACCCCATATACACCTGGCAGGATCCTGATACACTGTGAAACCCCATATACATCTGGCAGGATCCTGATGCACTGTGAAAACCCCATACACACCTGGCAGGAGCTTGTTGTACTGTGAAACCCCTGACACATCTGGCAGGATCCTGATACACTGTGAAAACCCCATACAGACCTGTCAGGATCCTGATAAACTGTGAAACCCCAGACACATCTTGCAGGATCCAGATACACTGTGAAAACCCCATACACACCTCGCAGGATCCTGATCCACTGTGAAAACGCCTGACACACCAGGCGGGATCCTGATACACTGTGAAAACCCCATACACACCTGGCAGGATCCTGATCCGCTGTGAAACTCCTTGCACTCCTGGCAGGATCCTGATATACTGTGAAACTCCATTCACACCTTGCAGGATCCTCACAAAATATGAAACCCCCAGACACACCGAGCTGGATCCTGATGCACTGTGAAATCCCATTCACACCTTGCAGGATCCTCACAAAATATGAAACCCCCAGAAACATCGAGCTGGATCCTGATACACTGCGAAAACCCTATACACACCTGGCAGGATCTTGATAAACAGTGAAACCCCCATACACACCTGGCAGGATCCTGATACACTGTGAAACCCGACACACACCTGGCAGGATCCTGATACACTGTGAAAACCCCATTCACACCTGGCAGGATCCTGATAAACTGTGAAACACCCAAACACATGGCAGGATCCTGATACACTGTCAAAACCCCGTACACAACTGGCAGGTTCCTGATGCACAGTGAAACCTCATTCACATCTGGCAGGATCCTGATACACTGTGAAACCCCATACACAACTGGCAGGATCCTGATCCACTGTGAAACCACCATACACATCTGGAAGGAACCTGATGCACTCTGAAAACCCCATACACATCTGCAGGATCCTGATGCATTGTGAAACCCCGATACACATCTGGAAGGATCCTGATACAGTGTTAAAACCCCAAACACACCTGGCAGGATCCTGATACACTATGAAACCCCCATGCACACCAGGCAATTTCCTGATAAACTGTGAAACCCCAGACACATCTGGCAGGATCTAGATACACTGTGAAAACCCCATACACACCTCGCAGGATCCTGATCCACTGTGAAAACGCCTGACACACCAGGCAGGATCCTGATACACTGTGAAAACCCCATACACACCTGGCAGGATCCTGATCCGCTGTGAAAGTCCTTGCACTCCTGGCAGGATCCTGATATACTGTGAAACCCCATTCACACCTTGCAGGATCCTCACAAAATATGAAACCCCCAGACACACCGAGCTGGATCCTGATGCACTGTGAAATCCCATTCACACCTTGCAATATCCTCACAAAATATGAAACCCCCAGACACACCGATCTGGATCCTGATGCACTGTGAAAACCCCATACACACCTGGCAGGATCTTGATAAACTGTGAAACCCCCATACACACCTGGCAGGATACTGATAAACTGTGAAAACCCCATACACATCTGGCAGGATCCTGATCCACTGTGAAACACCATTCACGTCTGGCAGGATCCTGATACACTGTGAAACCCCATTCATATCTGGCAGGATCCTGATACACCGTGAAACCCCATACACACCTGGCAGGATCCTGATACACTGTGAAAACCCCATACACACCTGGCAGGATCCTGATCCACTGTGAAACCCCACTCACACCTGGCAGGATCCTGAACCACTGTGAAACCCCATTCACGTCTGGCAGGATCCTGATGCACAGTGAAAACCCATTCACATCTGGCAGTATCCTGATATAATATGAAAACCCCATACACATCTGGCAGCATCCTGAACCACTGTGAAACCCCCATACACACCTGGCAGGATCCTGATGCACTGTGGAACCCCCATACACACCTGGCAAGATCCTGATAAACGGTGAAACTCCCATACACACCTGGCAGAATCCTGATACACTGTGAAAACCCCATACACATCTGGCAGGATCCTGATACACTGTGAAAACATAGTCAAACATGGCAGGATTCTGATACACTGAAAACCCCGAACACACCTGGCAGGATCCTGATGCACAGTGAAAACCCCATACACTCCTGGCAGGACACGGATACACAGTGAAACCCCATACACACCTGGCAAGACCCCGATACACAGTGAAAACCCCATACACACGTGGCAGGATCCTGATACACTGTGAAACCCCCATACACACCTAGCAGGATCCTGATAAATGGTGAAACTCCCATCCAAACCTGACAGGATACTGATACACTGGGAAAACCCCATTCACACATGGCAGGATCCTGATCCACAGTAAAAACGCCATACACACCTGGCATGATCCTGATACACTGTGAAAACCCCAAACACACCTGGCAGGACCCTGATACACAGTGAAACCCCATACACACCTGGGAGGACCCTGATGCACAGTGAAACCCCAAACACACCAGGAAGGATCCTGTTGCACTGTGAAAAACCCATACACACCTGGCAGGATACTGATCGACTGTGAAAAATCCATACACACCTGGCAGGACCCTGATCCACTGTGAAAACCCCATACACACCTGGCAGGATCCTGATCCACTGTGAAAACCCAATACACAACTGGCAGGATCCTGATCCACTGTGAAAACCCCAAACACACCTGGCAGGATCCTGATCCACAGTGAAACCCCATATACACCTGGCAGGACACTGATACACAGGGAAACCCCATACACACCTGGCAGGACCCTGATACACAGTGAAACCCCATACACACCAGGCATGAACCTGATGCACAGTGAAAACCCCATACACACCTGGCAGGATCCTGATCCACTGTGAAAACCCCATACACACCTCGCAGGACCCTGATACACAGTGAAACCCCATACACACCTGGCAGGATCCTGATACACTGTGATAACCCCATACACACCTGGCAGGATCCTGATACACTGTGAAAACCCCATACACACCGGGCAGGACCTGATAAACTGTGAATCCGCCATACACACCTGGCAGGATCCAGATAAACTGTGAAAAACACAAACACTCTTGGCAATTTCCTGATGCACTGTGAAACCCCATAAACACCTGGCTGGATCCTGATACACTGTGAAAACCCCATGCACACCTGGAAGGATCCTGAAACTCTGTGAAACCCCATACACACCTGGCAGGATCCTGATCCACAGTGAAACCCCCATACACATCTGGCAGGATCCTGATACACTGTGAAAAACCCATACACACCTGGAAGGATCCTGATACACTGTGAAAACCCCATTCACATCCAGCAGGATCCTGATACACTGTGAAACCGCCATACACACCTGGAAGGATCCTGATACACTGTGAAACCCCAGACACATCTGGCAGGATACTTTTACACTGTGAAAACCCCATACACACCTGGCCGGATACTGAACCACTGTGAAAACCCCATACACACCTGGCAGGAACCTGATAAACTGTGAAACCCCCATACACACCTGGCAGGATCCTGATAAACTGTGAAACCCCCATTCACACCTGGCAGGATCCTGATAACGGGGAAACCCCCATACACACCTGGCAGGATCCTGATATCACGTGAAGACCCCGTACACACCTGGCAGGATACTGATCCTCTGTGAAACCCCGTACACATCTGGCAGGATCCTGATATATTGTGAAAACCCCGTGCACCTGGCAGGATGCTGATCCTCTGTGAAACCCCGTTCACACCTGGCAGGATCCTGATCCACTGTGAAAACCCCATACACACCTGGCAGGATCCTGAAGAACTGTGAAATCCCCATACACACCTGACAGGATCCTGATAATCTGTGAAAGCCCCGCACACACCTGGCAGGAGCCTGATAATCTGTGAAAGCCCCGTACACACCTGGTAGGTTCCTGATGCACAGTGAAACCCCATTGACAAACGGCAGGATCCTGATACACTGTGAAACCCCATACACACCTGGAAGGATCCTGATACACTGTGAAACCCCATACACACCTGGCAGGATCTGGATCCACTGTGAAACCCCCATACACACGTGGCAGGATCCTGATACACTGTGAAACCCCATACACACATGGCAGGATCCTTATCCACTGTGAAGCCCCCATACACACATGGCAGGATCCTGATCCACTGTGAAAACCCCATACACACCTGGGAGGATCCTGATAAACTGTGAAACCCCCATACACACCTGGCAGGATCCTGATAGACTGTGAAACCCCCATACACACCTGGCAGTATCCTGATAAACGGTGAAAGCCCCATAATCACCTTGCAGGATCCTGATATATTGTGAAAACCCCGGACACACTTGCAGGATCCTGATCCTCTGTGAAAGCCTGTACACACCTGGCAGGATTCTGATATATTGTGAAAACCCCGTACACACCTGGCAGGATCCTGATCCTCTGTGAAACCCCATACACACCTGGCAGGATCCTGATCTACTGTGAAAACCCCATACACACCTGGAAGGATCCTGATACACTGCGAAACCCCCAGACACACCTGGCAGGATCCTGATGCACAGTGAAAACCCCATACACACCTGGCAGGATCCCGATGCACTGTGAAAACCCATACACACCTGGCAGGATCCTGATGCACTGTGAAAACCCCATTCACATCCGGCAGGAACCTGATACACTGTGAAACCCCCAAACACACCTGGAAGGATCCTGATACACTGTGAAACCCCAGACACATCTGGCAGAATCCTTTTGCACTGTGAAGACCCAATACACACCTTGCAGATCCTGATACACTGTGAAAACCCCAGACACACCTGGAAGGATCCTGATACACTGTGAAACCCCATACACACCTGGCAGGATCCTGATCCACTGTGAAACCCCCATACACACCTGGCAGGATCCTGATACACTGTGAAAACCCCATACACACCTGGAAGGATCCTGATACACTGTGAAAACCCCATTCACACCTGGCAGGAACCTGATAAACTGTGAAACCCCCATACACACCTGGCAGGATCCTGATAAACTGTGAAACCCCCATACACACCTGGCAGGATCCTGATACACTGTGAAAACCCCATACACACCTGGTAGGATCCTGATACACTGTGAAAACCCCATTCACATCCAGCAGAATCCTGATACACTGTGAAACCCCCATACACACCTGGAAGGATCCTGATACACTGTGAAACCCCAGACACATCTGGCAGGATCCTTTGACACTGCGAAAACCCCATCCACACCTGGCCAGATCCTGATCCACTGTGAAAACCCCATACACACCTGGCAGGAACCTGATAAACTGTGAAACCCCCATACACACCTGGCAGGATCCTGATAAACTGTGAAACCCCCATACACACCTGGCAGGATCCTGATAAACGGGGAAACCCCCATACACACCTGGCAGGATCCTGATCCACTGTGAAAACCCCATACACACCTCGCAGGACCCTGATACACAGTGAAACCCCAGACAAACCTGGCAGGATCCTGATACACTGTGATAACCCCATACACACCTGGCAGGATCCTGATACATTGTGAAAACCCCATACACACCGGGCAGGATCCTGATAAACTGTGAATACCCCATACACACCTGGCAGGATCCAGATAAACAGTGAAAAACACAAACACTCCTGGCAGGATCCTGATGCACTGTGAAACCCCATAAACACCTGGCTGGATCCTGATACACTGTGAAAACCCCATGCACACCTGGAAGGATCCTGAAACTCTGTGAAACCCCATACACACCTGGCAGGATCCTGATCCACTGTGAAACCCCCATACACACCTGGCAGGATCCTGATACACTGTGAAAACCCCATACACACCTGGAAGGATCCTGATACACTGTGAAAACCCCATTCACATCCAGCAGGATCCTGATACACTGTGAAACCCCCATACACACCTGGAAGGATCCTGATACACTGTGAAACCCCAGACACATCTGGCAGGATCCTTTGACACAGTGAAAACCCCATACACACCTGGCCGGATCCTGATCCACTGTGAAAACCCCATACACACCTGGCAGGAACCTGATAAACTGTGAAACCCCCATACACACCTGGCAGGATCCTGATAAACTGTGAAACCCCCATACACACCTGGCAGGATCCTGATAAACGGGGAAACCCCCATACACACCTGGCAGGATCCTGATATCATGTGAAAACCCCATACACACCTGGCAGGATACTGATCCTCTGTGAAACCCCGTTCACACCTGGCAGGATCCTGATCCACTGTGAAAACCCCATACACACCTGGCAGGATCCTGAAGAACTGTGAAACCCCCATACACACCTGGCAGGATCCTGATAAACGGGGAAACCCCCATACACATCTGGCAATATCCTGATATATTGTGAAAACCCCATTCACACCTGGCAGGATGCTGATCCTCTGTGAAACCCCGTTCACACCTGGCAGGATCCTGATCCACTGTGAAAACCCCATACACACCTGGCAGGATCCTGAAGAACTGTGAAATCCCCATACACGCCTGACAGGATCCTGATAATCTGTGAAAGCCCCGCACACACCTGGCAGGAGCCTGATAATCTGTGAAAGCCCCGTACACACCTGGCAGGTTCCTGATGCACAGTGAAACCCCATTCACAAACGGCAGGATCCTGATACACTGTGAAACCCCATACACACCTGGCAGGATCTGGATCCACTGTGAAACCCCCATACACACGTGGCAGGATCCTGATCCACTGTGAAAACCCCATACACACCTGGGAGGATCCTGATAAACTGTGAAACACCCATACGCACCTGGCAGGATCCTGATAGACTGTGAAACCCCCATACACACCTGGCAGTATCCTGATAAACGGTGAAAGCCCCATAATCACCTTGCAGGATCCTGATATATTGTGAAAACCCCGGACACACTTTGCAGGATACTGATCCTCTGTGAAAGCCTGTACACACCTGGCAGGATTCTGATATATTGTGAAAACCCCGTACACACCTGGCAGGATCCTGATCCTCTGTGAAACCCCATACACACCTGGCAGGATCCTGATCTACTGTGAAAACCCCATACACACCTGGAAGGATCCTGATACACTGCGAAACCCCCATACACACCTGGCAGGATCCTGATGCACAGTGAAAACCCCATACACACCTGGCAGGATCCCGATGCACTGTGAAAACCCAGACACACCAGGCAGGATCCTTATGCACTGTGAAAACCCCATTCACATCCGGCAGGAACCTGATACACTGTGAAACCCCCATACACACCTGGAAGGATCCTGATACACTGTGAAACCCCAGACACATCTGGCAGAATCCTTTTGCACTGTGAAGACCCAATACACACCTTGCAGATCCTGATACACTGTGAAAACCCCAGACACACCTGGAAGGATCCTGATACACTTTGAAACCCCATACACACCTGGCAGGATCCTGATCCACTGTGAAACCCCCATACACACCTGGCAGGATCCTGATACACTGTGAAAACCCCATACACACCTGGAAGGATCCTGATACACTGTGAAAACCCCATTCACAACCAGCAGGATCCTGATACACTGTGAAACCCCCATACACACCTGGAAGGATCCTGATACACTGTGAAACCCCAGACACATCTGGCAGGATCCTTTGACACTGCGAAAACCCCATCCACACCTGGCCGGATCCTGATCCACTGTGAAAACCCCATACACACCTGGCAGGAACCTGATAAACTGTGAAACCCCCATACACACCTGGCAGGATCCTGATAAACTGTGAAACCCCCATACACACCTGGCAGGATCCTGATAAACGGGGAAACCCCCATACACACCTGGCAGGATCCTGATATCATGTGAAAACCCCATACACACCTGGCAGGATACTGATCCTCTGTGAAACCCCGTACACATCTGGCAGGATGCTGATATATTGTGAAAACCCCGTGCACCTGGCAGGATGCTGATCCTCTGTGAAACAGCGTTCACACCTGGCAGGATCCTGATCCACTGTGAAAACCCGATACACACCTGGCAGGATCCTGAAGAACTGTGAAATCCCCATACACACCTGACAGGATCCTGATAATCTGTGAAAGCCCCGCACACACCTGGCAGGAGCCTGATTATCTGTGAAAGCCCCGTACACACCTGGTAGGTTCCTGATGCACAGTGAAACCCCATTCACATCTGGCAGGATCCTGATACACTGTGAAACCCCATACACACCTGGAAGGATCCTGATACACTGTGAAACTCCATACACACCTGGCAGGATCTGGATCCACTGTGAAACCCCCATACACACGTGGCAGGATCCTGATACACTGTGAAACCCCATACACACATGGCAGGATCCTTATCCACTGTGAAGCCCCCATACACACCTGGCAGGATCCTGATCCACTGTGAAAACCCCATACACACCTGGGAGGATGCTGATAAACTGCGAAACACCCATACACACCTGGCAGGATCCTGATAGACTGTGAAACCCCCATACACACCTGGCAGTATCCTGATAAACGGTGAAAGCCCCATAATCACCTTGCAGGATCCTGATATATTGTGAAAACCCCGTACACACCTTGCAGGATCCTGATCCTCTGTGAAAGCCTGTACACACCTGGCAGGATTCTGATATATTGTGAAAACCCCGTACACACCTGGCAGGATCCTGATCCTCTGTGAAACCCCATACACACCTGGCAGGATCCTGATCCACTGTGAAAACCCCATACACACCTGGAAGGATCCTGATACACTGCGAAACCCCCATACACACCTGGCAGGATCCTGATGCACAGTGAAAACCCCATACACACCTGGCAGGATCCCGATGCACTGTGAAAACCCATACACACCTGGCAGGATCCTGATGCACTGTGAAAACCCCATTCACATCCGGCAGGATCCTGATACACTGTGAAACCCCCATACACACCTGGAAGGATCCTGATACACTGTGAAACCCCAGACACATCTGGCAGAATCCTTTTGCACTGTGAAGACCCAATACACACCTTGCAGATCCTGATACACTGTGAAAACCCCATACACACCTGGAAGGATCCTGATACACTTTAGAACCCCATACACACCTGTCAGGATCTGGATCCACTGTGAAACCCCCATACACACGTGGCAGGATCCTGATACACTTTGAAACCCCACACACAAGGCAGGATCCTGATCCACTGTGAAGCCCCCATACACACCTGGCAGGAACCTGATCCACTGTGAAAACCCCATACACACCTGGGAGGATCCTGATAAACTGAGAAACCCCCATACACACCTGGCAGGAACCTGATAGACTGTGAAACCCCCATACACACCTGGCAGTATCCTGATAAACGGTGAAAGCCCCAGACACACCTGGCAGGATCCTGATATATTGTGAAAACCCCGTACACACCTTGCAGGATCCTGATCCTCTGTGAAAGCCTGTACACACCTGGCAGGATCCTGACCCTCAGTGAAACCCCATACACACCTGGCAGGATCCTGATCCTCAGTGAAACCCCATACACACCTGGCAGGATCCTGATCCACTGTGAAAACACCATACACACCTGGTAGGATCCTGATGCACTGTGAAAACCCCGTACACACCTGGAAGGATCCTGATACACTGCGAAACCCCCATACACACCTGGCAGGATCCTGATGGACAGTGAAAACCCCACACACACCTGGCAGGATCCCGATGCACTGTGAAAACCCATACACACCTGGCAGGATCCTGATGCACTGTGAAAACCCCATTCACATCCGGCAGGATCCTGATACACTGTGAAACGCCCCCACACACCTGGAATGATCCTGATACACTGTGAAACCCGAGACACATCTGGCAGAATCCTTTTGCACTGTGAAACCCAATACACACCTTGCAGATCCTGATACGCTGTGAAAACCCCATACACACCTGGCAGGATCCTGATCCACTGTGAAAACCCCATGCACACCTGGCAGGACCCTGATACACAGTGAAACCCCATACACACCAGGCAGGATCCTGATGCAAAGTAGAAACCCCATGCACAACTGGCAGGATACTGATACACTGAGAAAACCCCATCAACACCTGGCAGGAGCCTGATAAACTGTGAAAACCCCACACACACCTGGCAGGATCCTGATCCACTGTGAAAACCCCATACACACCTGGCAGGATCCTGATACACTGTGAAATCCCCATACACACCTGACAGGATCCTGATCCACTGTGAAACCCCCATACACACCTGGCAGGATCCTGATACACTGCGAAACCCCCATACACACCTGGCAGGATCCTGATGCACAGTGAAAACCCCATACACACCTGGCAGGATCCCGATGCACTGTGAAAACCCATACACACCTGGCAGGATCCTGATGCACTGTGAAAACCCCATTCACATCCGGCAGGATCCTGATACACTGTGAAACCCCCATACACAGCTGGAAGGATCCTGATACACTGTGAAACCCCAGACACATCTGGCAGAATCCTTTTGCACTGTGAAGACCCAATACACACCTAGCAGATCCTGATACACTGTGAAAACCCCATACACACCTGGAAGGATCCTGAAACACTGTGAAACCCCATACACACCTGGCAGGATCTGGATCCACTGTGAAACCCCCATACGCACGTGGCAGGATCCTGATACACTTTGAAACCCCATACACACATGGCAGGATCCTGATCCACTGTGAAGCCCCCATACACACCTGGCAGGATCCTGATCCACTGTGAAAACCCCATACACACCTGGGAGGATCCTGATAAAATGTGAAACCCCCATACACACCTGGCAGTATCCTGATAAACGGTGAAAGCCCCACACACCTGGCAGGATCCTGATATATTGTGAAAACCCCGTACACACCTTGCAGGATCCCGATCCTCTGTGAAAGCCTGTACACACCTGGCAGGATCCTGATATATTGTGTAAACCCCGTACACACCTGGCAGGATCCTGATCCTCTGTGACACCCCATACAGACCTGGCAGGATCCTGATCCACTGTGAAAACTCCATACACACCTGGCAGGATCCTGATACACTGTGAAAACCCCATACACACCTGGAAGGATCCTGATACACTGCGAACCCCCCATACACACCTGGCAGGATCCTGATGGACAGTGAAAACCGGATACACACCTGGCAGGATCCCGATGCACTGTGAAAACCCATACACACCTGGCAGGATCCTGATGCACTGTGAAACCCCAGACACATCTGGCAGAATCCTTTTGCACTGTGAAACCCAATACACACCTTGCAGATCCTGATACACTGTGAAAACCCCATACACACCTGGCAGGATCCTGATACACTGTGAAAACCCCATGCACACCTGGCAGGACCCTGATACACAGTGAAACCCCATACACACCAGGCGGGATCCTGATGCAAAGTAGATACCCCATGCACAACTGGCAGGATACTGCGACACTGTGAAAACCCCATACACAACTGGCAGGATCCTGATACATTGTGAAAACCCCATACACACCTGGTAGGATCCTGATACAAAGTTAAAACCCCATCAGCACCTGGCAGGAGCCTGATACACTGTGAATACCCCATGCACACCTGGCAGGATCCAGATAAACTGTGAAAAACACAAATACTCCTGGCAGGATCCTGATGCACTGTGAAACCCCATAAACACCTGGCTGGATCCTGATACACTGTGAAAACCCCATGCACACCTGGAAGGATCCTGATACTCTGTGAAACCCCATACACACCTGGCTGGATCCTGATCCACTGTGAAACCCCCATACACACCTGGCAGGATCCTGATGCACAGTGAAACCCCCATACACACCTGGCAGGATCCTGATGCACAGTGAAAACCCCATACACACCTGGCAGGATCCCGATGCACTGTGAAAACCCATACACACCTGGCAGGATCCTGATACACTGTGAAAACCCCATACACATCCGGCAGGATCCTGATACACTGTGAAACCCCCATACACACCTGGAAGGATCCTGAAACACTGTGAAACCCCAGACACATCTGGCAGGATCATTTTGCACTGTGAAAACCCAATACACACCTTGCAGATCCTGATACACTGTGAAAACCCCACACACACCTGGCCGGATCCTGATCCACTGTGAAAACCCCGTACACACCTGGCAGGAACCTGATAAACTGTGAAACCCCCACACACACCTGGCAGGATCCTGATAAACTGTGAAACCCCCATACACACCTGGCAGGATCCTAATAAACGGTGAAACCCCCATACACACCGGGCAGGATCCTGATATATTGTGAAAACCCCATACACACCTGGCAGGATACTGATCCTCTGTGAAACCCCGTTCACACCTGGCAGGATCCTGATCCACTGTGAAAACCCCATACACACCTGGCAGGATCCTGAAGAACTGTGAAATCCCCATACACACCTGACAGGATCCTGATAATCTGTGAAAGCCCCGCACACACCTGGCAGGAGCCTGATAATCTGTGAAAACCCCGTACACACCTGGTAGGTTCCTGATGCACAGTGAAACCCCATTCACATCTGGCAGGATCCTGATACACTGTGAAACCCCATACACACCTGGAAGGATCCTGATACACTGTGAAACCCCATACACACTTGGCAGGATCTGGATCCACTGTGAAACCACCATACACACATGGCAGGTTCCTGATACACTGTGAAACACCCATACACACATGGCAGGATCCTGATACACTGTGAAACCCCATACACACCTGGAAGGATCCTGATACACTGTGAAACCCCATACACACTTGGCAGGATCTGGATCCACTGTGAAACCACCATACACACATGGCAGGTTCCTGATACACTGTGAAACACCCATACACACATGGCAGGTTCCTGATACACTGTGAAACCCCATACACACGTGGCAGGATTCTGATCCACTGTGAAGCCCCTATACACACCTGGCAGGATCCTGATCCACTGTGAAAACCCCATACACACCTGGGAGGATCCCGATAAACTGTGAAACCCCCATACACACCTGGCAGGATCCTGATAGACTGTTAAAACCACATACACACCTGGCAGTATCCTGATAAACGGTGAAAGCCCCATACACACCTGGCAGGATCCTGATATATTGCGAAAAACCCCGTACACACCTTGCAGGATCCTGATCCTCTGTGAAAACCCCATACACACCTGGCAGGATCCTGATACACTGTGAAAACCCCATACACACCTGGAAGGATCCTGATACACTGCGAAACCCCCATGCACACCTGGCAGGATCCTGATGCACAGTGAAAACCCCATACACGCCTGGCAGGATCCGGATGCACTGTGAAAACCCATACACACCTGGCAGGATCCTGATGCACTGTGAAAACCCCATTCACATCCGGCAGGATCCTGATACACTGTGAAACCCCCATACACACCTGGAAGGATCCTGATACACTGTGAAACCCCAGACACATCTGGCAGAATCCTTTTGCACTGTGAAAACCCAAATACACACCTTGCAGATCCTGATACACTGTGAAAACCCCATACACACGTGGCAGGATCCTGATCCACTGTGAAAACCCCATACACACCTGGCAGGAACCTGATAAACTGTGAAACCCCCAAACACTCCTGGCAGGATCCTGATATATTGTGAAAACCCCATACACACCTGGCAGGATCCTGATCCTCTGTGAAACCACGTACACATCTGGCAGGATCCTGATATATTGTGAAAACTCCGTGCACCTGGCAGGATGCTGATCCTCTGTGAAACCCCGTTCACACCTGGCAGGATCCTGATCCACTGTGAAAACCCCATACACACCTGGCAGGAACCAGATAAACTGTGAAACCCCCAGACACACCTGGCAGGATCCTGATATATTGTGAAAACCCCATACACACCTGGCAGGATCCTGATCCTCTGTGAAACCCCGTACACATCTTGCAGGATCCTGATATATTGTGAAAACTCCGTGCACCTGGCAGGATGCTGATCCTCTGTGAAACCCCGTTCACACCTGGCAGGATCCTGATCCACTGTGAAAACCCCATACACACCTGTCAGGATCCTGAAGAACTGTGAAATCCCCATACACACCTGGAAGGATCCTGATACACTGTGAAACCCCAGACACATCTGGCAGAATCCTTTTGCACTGTGAAAACCCAAATACACACCTTGCAGATCCTGATACACTGTGAAAACCCCATACACACGTGGCAGGATCCTGATCCACTGTGAAAACCCCATACACACCTGGCAGGAACCTGATAAACTGTGAAACCCCCAGACACACCTGGCAGGATCCTGATATATTGTGAAAACCCCATACACACCTGGCAGGATCCTGATCCTCTGTGAAACCCCGTACACATCTGGCAGGATCCTGATATATTGTGAAAACACCGTACAACTGGCAGGATGCTGATCCTCTGTGAAACCCCGTTCACACCTCTAAGGATCCTGATCCACTGTGAAAACCCCATACACACCTGGCAGGATCCTGAAGAACTGTGAAACCCCCATACACACCTGGCAGGATCCTGATGAACTGTGAAACCCCCATACACACCTGGCAGGATCCTGATAACCTGTGCAACCCCCGCACACACCTGGCAAGAGCCTGATACACTGTGAAAACCCCGTACACTCCTGGCAGGTTCCTGATGCACAGTGAAACCCCATTCACATCTGGCAGGATCCTGACACACTGTGAAACCCCATACACACCTTGCAGGATCCTGATACACTGTGAAACCCCATACACACCTGTCAGGATCCTGATCCACTGTGAAACCCCCATACACACCTGGCAGGATCCTGATCCACTGTGAAACCCCCAAACACACCTGGCAGGGTCCTGATACACTGTGAAAACCCCATCCATACCTGGCAGGATCCTGATGCACTGTGAAACGCCATATACACCTGGCAGGATCCGGATCCACTGTGAAACCCCCATACACACCGGGCAGGATCCTGATACACTGTGAAGCCCCATACACACCTGGCAGGATCCTGACGCACTGTGAAAACCCCAAACACACCTGGCAGGATTCTGATGCACAGTGAAACCCCATATACACCTGGCAGGACCTTGATACACAGTGAAACCCCATACACACCAGGCAGGAATCTGATGCACAGTGAAAACCCCAAACACACCTGGCAGGATCCTGATCCACTGTGAAAACCCCATACACACCTGGCAGGACCCTGATACACAGTGAAACCACATACACACCAGGCAGGATCCTGATGCACAGTAGAAACACCATGCACAACTGGCAGGATACTGATACCCTGTGAAAACCCCATACACACCTGGCAGGATAATGATACATTGTGAAAACCCCACACACACCTGGTAGGATCCTGATACAATGTTAAAGCCCCATCAACACCTGGCAGGAGCCTGATAAACTGTGAAAATCCCAGACACACCTGGCAGGATCCTGGTACACTGTGAAAACCCTATACACACCTGGTAGGATCCTGATAAACTGTGAAAACCCCATACACACCTGGCAGATCCTGATACACTGTGATAACCCCATACACACCTGGCAGGATCCTGATGCACTGTGAAAACCCCATACACACCGGGCAGGATCCTGATAGACTGTGAATACCCCATACACACCTGGCAGGATGCTGATAAACTGTGAAAAACACAAACACTCCTGGCAGGATCCTGATGCACTGTGAAACCCCATAAACACCTGGCTGGATCCTGATACACTGTAAAACCCCATGCACACCTGGAAGGATCCTGATACTCTGTGAAACCCCATACACACCTGGCAGGATCCTGATCCACTGTGAAACCCCCATACACACCTGGCAGGATACTGATACACTATGAAATCCTAGTCACACCTGGCAGGATTCTGATAAACTGAAAACCCCAAACACTCCTGGCAGGATCCCGATGCACAGTGAAAACCCCATACACTCCGAGCAGGTCCCTGATACACAGTGAAACCCCATACACACCTGGCAGGACCACGATACACAGTGAAAACCCCATACACACGTGGCATGATCCTGATACACTGTGAAACCCCCATACACACCTGGAAGGATCCTGAAACACTGTGAAACCCCAGACACATCTGGCAGGATCATTTTGCACTGTGAAAACCCAATACACACCTTGCAGATCCTGATACACTGTGAAAACCCCATACACACCTGGCCGGATCCTGATCCACTGTGAAAACCCCATACACACCTGGCAGGAACCTGATAAACTGTGAAACCCCCACACACACCTGGCAGGTTCCTGACAAACTGTGAAACCCCCATACACACCTGGCAGGATCCTAATAAACGGTGAAACCCCCATACATACCGGGCAGGATCCTGATATATTGTGAAAACCCCATACACACCTGGCAGGATACTGATCCTCTGTGAAACCCCGTACACATCTGGCAGGATCCTGATATATTGTGAAAACTCCGTGCACCTGGCAGGATGCTGATCCTCTGTGAATCCCCGTTCACACCTGGCAGGATCCTGATCCACTGTGAAAACCCATACACACCTGTCAGGATCCTGAAGAACTGTGAAATCCCCATACACACCTGACAGGATCCTGATAATCTGTGAAAGCCCCTCACACACCTGGCAGGAGCCTGATAATCTGTGAAAACCCCGTACACACCTGGTAGGTTCCTGATGCACAGTGAAACCCCATTCACATCTGGCAGGATCCTGATACACTGTGAAACCCCATACACACCTGGAAGGATCCTGATACACTGTGAAACCCCATACACACTTGGCAGGATCTGGATCCACTGTGAAACCCCCATACACACGTGGCAGGATCCTGATACACTGTGAAACCCCATACACACATGGCAGGATTCTGATCCACTGTGAAGCCCCTATACACACCTGGCAGGATCCTGATCCACTGTGAAAACCCCATACACACCTGGGAGGATCCCGATAAACTGTGAAACCCCCATACACACCTGGCAGGATCCTGATAGACTGTTAAAACCACACACACACCTGGCAGTATCTTGATAAACGGTGAAAGCCCCATACACACCTGGCAGGATCCTGATATATTGTGAAAACCACGTACACACCTTGCAGGATCCTGATCCTCTGTGAAAACCCCATACACACCTGGCAGGATCCTGATACACTGTGAAAACCCCATACACACCTGGAAGGATCCTGATACACTGCGAAACCCCCATACACACCTGGCAGGATCCTGATGCACAGTGAAAACCCCATACACGCCTGGCAGGATCCGGATGCACTGTGAAAACCCATACACACCTGGCAGGATCCTGATGCACTGTGAAAACCCCATTCACATCCGGCAGGATCCTGATACACTGTGAAACCCCCATACACACCTGGAAGGATCCTGATACACTGTGAAACCCCAGACACATCTGGCAGTATCCTTTTGCACTGTGAAAACCCAAATACACACCTTGCAGATCCTGATACACTGTGAAAACCCCATACACACGTGGCAGGATCCTGATCCACTGTGAAAACCCCATACACACCTGGCAGGAACCTGATAAACTGTGAAACCCCCAGACACACCTGGCAGGATCCTGATATATTGTGAAAACCCCATACACACCTGGCAGGATCCTGATCCTCTGTGAAACCCCGTACACATCTGGCAGGATCCTGATATATTGTGAAAACCCCGTACACCTGGCAGGATGCTGATCCTCTGTGAAACCCCGTTCACACCTCTAAGGATCCTGATCCACTGTGAAAACCCCATACACACCTGGCAGGATCCTGAAGAACTGTGAAACCCCCATACACACCTGGCAGGATCCTGATGAACTGTGAAACCCCCATACACACCTGGCAGGATCCTGATAACCTGTGCAACCCCCGCACACACCTGGCAAGAGCCTGATACACTGTGAAAACCCCGTACACACCTGGCAGGTGCCTGATGCACAGTGAAACCCCATTCACATCTGGCAGGATCCTGACACACTGTGAAACCCCATACACACCTTGCAGGATCCTGATACACTGTGAAACCCCATACACACCTGGCAGGATCCTGATCCACTGTGAAACCCCCATACACACGTGGCAGTATCCTGATACACTGTGAAGCCCCATACACACCTGGCAGGATCCTGATCCACTGTGAAACCCCCAAACACACCTGGCAGGGTCCTGATACACTGTGAAAACCCGATACATACCTGGCAGGATCCTGATGCACTGTGAAACGCCAAACACACCTGGCAGGATCCGGATCCACTGTGAAACCCCCATACACACCTGGCAGGATCCTGATACACTGTGAAGCCCCATACACACCTGGCAGGATCCTGACGCACTGTGAAAACCCCAAACACACCTGGCAGGATTCTGATGCACAGTGAAACCACATATACACCTGGCAGGACCTTGATACACAGTGAAACCCCATACACACCAGGCAGGAATCTGATGCACAGTGAAAACCCCAAACACACCTGGCAGGATCCTGATCCACTGTGAAAACCCCATACACACCTGGCAGGACCCTGATACACAGTGAAACCCCATACACACCAGGCAGGATCCTGATGCACAGTAGAAACACCATGCCCAACTGGCAGGATACTGATACACTGTGAAAACCCCATACACACCTGGCAGGATAATGATACATTGTGAAAACCCCACACACACCTGGTAGGATCCTGATACAATGTTAAAGCCCCATCAACACCTGGCAGGAGCCTGATAAACTGTGAAAACCCCACACACACCTGGCAGGATCCTGATCCAATGTGAAAATCCCATACACACCTGGCAGGATCCTGATACACTGTGAAAATCCCAGACACACCTGGCAGGATCCTGGTTCACTGTGAAAACCCTATACACACCTGGTAGGATCCTGATAAACTGTGAAAACCCCATACACACCTGGCAGATCCTGATACACTGTGATAACCCCATACACACCTGGCAGGATCCTGATGCACTGTGAATACCCCATACACACCGGGCAGGATCCTGATAGACTGTGAATACCCCATACACACCTGGCAGGATGCTGATAAACTGTGAAAAACACAAACACTCCTGGCAGGATCCTGATGCACTGTGAAACCCCATTAACACCTGGCTGGATCCTGATACACTGTGAAAACCCCATGCACACCTGGAAGGATCCTGACACTCTGTGAAACCCCATACACACCTGGCAGGATCCTGATCCACTGTGAAACCCCCATACACACCTGGCAGGATACTGATACACTATGAAACCCCAGTCACACCTGGCAGGATTCTGATAAACTGAAAACCCCAAACACTCCTGGCAGGATCCTGATGCACAGTGAAAACCCCATACACTCCGAGCAGGTCCCTGATACACAGTGAAACCCCATACACACCTGGCAGGACCACGATACACAGTGAAAACCCCATACACACGTGGCATGATCCTGATACACTGTGAAACACCCATACACATCTGGCAGGCTCCTGATAAATGGTGAAACTCCCATACACACCTGGCAGGATCCAGATACACTGTGAAAACCTCATTCACACCTGGCAGGATCCTGATACACTGTGAAAACCCCAAACCCACCTGGCAGGACCATGATACACAGTGAAAACCCCATACACACGTGGCAGGATCCTGATACACTGTGAAACACCCATACACATCTGGCAGGATCCTGATGCACAGTGAAAACCCCATACACACCTGGCAGGATCCTGATCGACTCTGAAAACCCCATACACACCTGGCAGGACCCTGATCCACTGTGAAAACCCCATACACACCTGGCAGCATCCTGATCCACTGTGAAAAACCCATACACAACTGGCAGGATCCTGATCCACTGTGCAAACCCCAAACACACCTGGCAGGATCGTAATACACAGTGAAACCCCATGTACACCTGGCAGGACCCTGATACACAGTGAAACCCCATAAACACCTGGCAGGAACCTGATAAACAGTGAAACCCCACACACACCTGGCAGGATACTATTGCACAGTGAAACCCCATACACACCTGGCAGGATCCTGATCCACTGTGAATACCCCAAACACACCTGGCAGGAACCTGAAACACAGTGAAACAGCATACGCAGCAGGCAGCATCCTGAAGCACAGTGGAAACCTCATGCACAGCTGGCAGGATACTGATACACCATGAAAACCCCATACACAACTGGCAGGATCCTGATACACTGTGAAAACCCCATACACACCTGGCAGGATCCTGACACAATGTGAAAACCGCATACACACCTGGCAGGATCCTGATCCACTGTGAAAACCCCATACACACCTGGCAGGATCCTGATGCACTGTGAAAACCCCACACACAGCTGGCAGGATCCAGATAAACTGTGATAACCCCATACACACCTGGCAGGATCCTGATACACTGTGAAAACCCCATGCACACCGGGCAGGATCCTGAAAAACTGTGAAAACCCCATACACACCTGGCAGGATCCTGATAAACTGTGAAAACCCCATAAACACCTGGCTGGATCCTGATACACTGTGATAACCCCATGCACACCTGGAAGGATCCTGATACTCTGTGAAACCCCATACACACCAGGCAGGATCCTGATCCACTATGAAGCCCCCATAAACACCTGGCAGGATACTGATACACTGTGAAAGCACCATACACACCTGGAAGGATCCTGACACACTGTGAAACCCCCAAACACACCTGGCAGGATCCTGATCCACTGTGAAAACCCCATACACACCTGGCAGGATCCCGATAAACTGTGAAACCCCATACACACCTGGCAGGATCCTGATACACTGTGAAACCCCATTCACATCCGGCAGGATCCTGATACACTGTGAAACCTCAAACACACCTGGCAGGATCCTGATCCACTGTGCAACCCCCAAATACAACTGGAAGGATCCTGATACACTGTGAAACCCCAGAAACATCTGGCAGGATCCTGGTGCACTGTCAAAACCCAATACACTCCTTGCAGATCCTGATACACTGTGAAAACCCCATACACACCTGGCAGGATCCTGATCCACTGTGAAAACCCCATACACACCTGGCAGGAACCTGATAAACTGTGAAACAACCATTCACACCTGGCAAGATCCTGATAAACTGTGAAACCCCCACACACACCTGGCAGGATCCTGATATATTGTGAAAACTCCAAACAAACCTGGCAGGATCCTGATCCTCTTTGAAACCCCATACACACCTGGCAGGATCCTGATATATTGTGAAAACCCCGTACACACCTGGCAGGATGCTGATCCTCTGTGAAACCCCGTTCACACCTGGCAGGATCCTGATCCACTGTGAAAACCCCATACACACCTGGCAGGAACCTGATGAACTGTGAAACCCCCATACACACCTGGCAGGATCATGATAATCTGTGAAACCCCCGTACACACCTGGCAGGAGCCTGAAAATCTGTGAAAACTCCGTACACACCTGGTAGGTTCCTGATGCACAGTAAAACACCATTCACATCTGGCAGGATCCTGATACACTGTGAAACCCCATACACACCTGGAAGGATCCTGATACACTGTGAAACCCCATACACACCTGGCAGGATCTGGTTCCACTGTGAAACCCCATACACACGTGGCAGGATCCTGAGACACTGTGAAACCCCAAACACACATGGCAGGATCCTGATCCACTGTGAAACCCCCACACACGTGGCAGGATCCTGATACACTGTGAAACCCCAATCACACCTGGCAGGATCCTGATAAACTGTGAAAAACCCATACACACCTGGCAGGATCCTGATCCACTGTGAAAACCCCATACACACCTGGTAGGATCCTGATAAGCTATGAAACCCCCATACACACCTGGCAGGATCCTGGTAAACCGTGAAACCCCTTACACACCTGGCAGGATCCTGATATATTGTGAAAACCCCGTGCACACCTTGCAGGATCCTGATTCTCTGTGAAACCCCATACACACCTGGCAGGATCCTGATGAACTGTGAAACCCCCATACACACCTGGCAGGATCCTGATAATCTGTGAAACCCCCGTACACACCGGGCAGGAGCCTGATACACTGTGAAAACCCCGTACAAACCTGGCAGGTTCCTGATGCACATTGAAACCCCATTCACATCTGGCAGGATCCTGATACACTGTGAAACCCCAGACAAATCTGGCAGGATCCTGATACACTGTGAAAACCCATACACACCTGGCAGGATCATGATTCTCTGTGAAACCCCCATACACACGTGGCAGGATCCTGATACACTGTGAAACCCCATACACACCTGGCAGGATCCTGATCCACTGTGAAACCCCCATACACACGTGGCAGGATCCTGATACACTGTGAAACCCCATACACACCTGGCAGGATCCTGATCCACTGTGAAACCCCCAAACACACCTGGCAGGATCCTGATACACTATGAAACCCCATACACACCTGGCAGGATCCTGATGCACTGTGAAACCCCCATACACACCTGGCAGGATCCTGATTAACGGTGAAACCCCCATACACACCTGGCAGGATCCTGATGAACTGTGAAACCCCCATACACACCTGGCAGGATCCTGATAATCTGTGAAACCCCCGTACACATCTGGCAGGAGCCTGATGCACTGTGAAAACCCCGTCCAAACGTGACAGGTTCCTGATGCACATTGAAACCCCATTCACATCTGGCAGGATCCTGATACACTGTGAAACCCCATACACACCTGGCAGGATCCTGATACACTGTGAAAACCCATACATACCTGGCAGGATCCTGATTCACAGTGAAACCCCCATGCACACGTGGCAGGATCCTGATACACTGTGAAAGCCCCGTACACACCTGGCAGGTTACTGATGCACAGTGAAACCCCATTCACATCTGGCAGGATCATGATACACCGTGAAACCCCATACACACCTGGCAGGATCCTGATACACTGTGAAACCCCATACACACCTGGCAGGATCCTGATCCACTGTGAAACCCCCATACACACGTGGCAGGATCCTGATACACTGTGAAACCCCAGACACACCTGGCAGGATCCTGATCCACTGTGAAACCCCCAAACACACCTGGCAGGATCCTGATACACTGTGAAACCCCATAAACACCTGGCAGGATCCTGATCCACTGTGAAACCCCCATACACACGTGGAAGGATCCTGATACACTGTCAAACCCCATACACACCTGGCAGGATCCTGATCCACTGTGAAACCCCCAAACACACCTGGCAGGATCCTGATACACTATGAAAACCCATACACACCTGGCAGGATCCTGATGCACTGTGAAGCCCACATACACACCTGGCAGGATCCTGATTACGGTGAAACCCCCATACACACCTGGCAGGATCCTGATGAACTGTGAAACCCCCATACACACCTGGCAGGATCCGGATAATCTGTGAAACCCCCGTACACACCTGGCAGGAGCCTGATACACTGTGAAAACCCCGTCCAAACGTGACAGGTTCCTGATGCACATTGAAACCCCATTCACATCTGGCAGGATCCTGATACACTGTGAAACCCCATACACACCTGGCAGGATCCTGATACACTGTGGAAACCCATACACACCTGGCAGGATCCTGATTCACTGTGAAACCCCCATACACACGTGACAGGATCCTGATACACTGTGAAAGCCCCGTACACACCTGGCAGGTTACTGATGCACAGTGAAACCCCATTCACATCTGGCAGGATCATGATACACTGTGAAAACCCGTACACACCTGGCAGGATCCTGATACACTGTGAAACACCATACACATCTGGCAGGATCCTGATCCGCTGTGAAACCCCCATCCACACGTGGCAGGATCCTGATACACTGTGAAACCCCATACACACCTGGCAGGATCCTGATCCACTGTGAAACCCCCAAACACACCTGGACGGATCCTGATACACTATGTAACCCCATACACACCTGGCAGGATCCTGATGCACTGTGAAACCCCCATACACACCTGGCAGGATCCTGATTAACGGTGAAACACCCATACACACCTGGCAGGATCCTGATATATTGTGAAAACCCCATACACACCTGGCAGGATCCTGATCCTCTGTGAAACCCCATACACACCTGGCAGGATCCTGATACACTGTGAAAACCCATACATCCCTGGCAGGCTCCTGATTCACAGTGAAACCCCCATACACACGTGGCAGGATCCTGATACACTGTGAAAGCGCCGTACACACCTGGCAGGTTACTGATGCACAGTGAAACCCCATTCACATCTGGCAGGATCATGATACACTGTGAAACCCCATACACACCTGGCAGGATCCTGATACACTGTGAAACCCCATACACACCTGGAAGGATCCTGATCCACTGTGAAACCCCCATACACACGTGGCAGGATCCTGATACACTGTGAAACCCCAGACACACCTGGCAGGATCCTGATCCACTGTGAAACCCCCAAACACACCTGGCAGGATCCTGATACACTGTGAAACCCCATACACACCTGGCAGGATCCTGATCCACTGTGAAACCCCCATACACACGTGGCAGGATCCTGATACACTGTGAAACACCCATACACACCTGGCAGGATCCTGATATATTGAGAAAACCCCATACACACCTGGCAGGATCCTGATCCTCTGTGAAACCCCATACACACCTGGCAGGATCCTGATACACTGTGAAAACCCATACATCCCTGGCAGGCTCCTGATTCACAGTGAAACCCCCATACACACGTGGCAGGATCCTGATACACTGTGAAAGCCCCGTACACACCTGGCAGGTTACTGATGCACAGTGAAACCCCATTCACATCTGGCAGGATCATGATACACTGTGAAACCCCATACACACCTGGCAGGATCCTGATACACTGTGAAACCCCATACACACCTGGAAGGATCCTGATCCACTGTGAAACCCCCATACACACGTGGCAGGATACTGATACACTGTGAAACCCCAGCCACACCTGGCAGGATCCTGATCCACTGTGAAACCCCCAAACACACCTGGCAGGATCCTGATACACTGTGAAACCCCATACACACCTGGCAGGATCCTGATCCACTGTGAAACCCCCATACACACGTGGCAGGATCCTGATACACTGTGAAACCCCATACACACCTGGCAGGATCCTGATCCACTGTGAAACCCCCAAACACACCTGGCAGGATCCTGATACACAATGAATACCCATACACACCTGGCAGGATCCTGATGCACTGTGAAGCCCCCATACACACCTGGCAGGATCCTGATTAACGGTGAAACCCCCATACACACCTGGCAGGATCCTGATGAACTGTGAAACCCCCATACACACCTGGCAGGATCCTGATAATCTGTGAAACCCCCGTACACACCTGCCAGGAGCCTGATACACTGTGAAAACCCCGTCCAAACGTGACAGGTTCCTGATGCACATTGAAATCCCATTCACATCTGGCAGGATCCTGATACACTGTGAAACCCCATACACACCTGGCAGGATCCTGATACACTGTGAAAACCCATACACACCTGGCAGGATCCTGATTCACTGTGAAACCCCCATACATACGTGGCAGGATCCTGATACACTGTGAAAGCCCCGTACACACCTGGCAGGTTACTGATGCACAGTGAAACCCCATTCACATCTGGCAGGATCATGATACACTGTGAAACCCCATCCACACCTGGCAGGATCCTGATACACTGTGAAACCCCATACACATCTGGCAGGATCCTGATCCACTGTGAAACCCCCATACACACGTGGCAGGATCCTGATACACTGTGAAACCCCATACACACCTGGCAGGATCCTGATCCACTGTGAAACCCCCAAACACACCTGGCAGGATCCTGATACACTATGTAACCCCATACACATCTGGCAGGATCCTGATGCACTGTGAAACCCCCATAATCACCTGGCAGGATCCTGATTAACGGTGAAACCCCCATACACACCTGGCAGGATCCTGATATATTGTGAAAACCCCGTACACACCTGGCAGGATGCTGATCCTCTGTGAAACCCCGTTCACACCTGGCAGGATCCTCATCCACTGTGAAAACCCCATACACACCTGGCAGGATCCTGATGAACTGTGAAACCCCCATACTCACCTGGCAGTATCCTGATAATCTGTGAAACCCCCGTACACACCTGGCAGGAGCCTGATAATCTGTGAAAACCCCGTACACACCTGGTAGGTTCCTGATGCACACTGAAACCCCATTCACATCTGGCAGGATCCTGATACAATGTGAAACCCCATACACACCTGGAAGGATCCTGATACACTGTGAATCCCCAGACAAACCTGGCAGGATCTGAATCCACTGTGAAACCCCCATACACACGTGGCAGGATCCTGATACACTGTGAAACCCCATACACACATGGCAGGATCTTGATCCACTGTGAAACCCCCATGCACACCGGGCAGGATCCTGATAAACTGTGAAAAACCCATACACACCTGGCAGGATTCTGATCCACTGTGAAAACCCCATACACAGCTGGCAGGATCCTGATAAAATATGAAACCCCCATACACACCTGGCAGGATCCTGATAGTTTGTGAAACCCCCATGCACACCTGGCAGGATCCTGATTAAAGGTGAAAACCCCTTACACACCTGGAGGATCCGGATATATTGTGAAAGCCCCGTACACACCTTGCAGGATCCTGATCCTCTGTGAAAACCCATACACACCTGGCAGGATCCTGATGATCTGTGAAAACCCCATACACACCAGGCAGGATCCTGATAATCTGTGAAACCCCCGTACACACCTGGCAGGAGCCTGATACACTGTGACAACCCCGTACACACCTGGCAGGTTCCTGATGCACAGTGAAACCCCATTCACATCTGGCAGGATCCTGATACCCTGTGAATCCCCATACACACCTGGCAGGATCCTGATCTACTGTGAAACCCCCATACACACGTGGCAGGATCCTGATACACTGTGAAACCCCATACACAGCTGGCAGGATCCTGATCCACTGTGAAAACCCCAAACACACCTGGCAGGATCCTGATACACTGTGAAACCCCATAAACACCTGGCAGGATCCTGATGCACTGTGAAACGCCATACACACCTGGCAGGATCCTGATCCAATGTGAAACCCCCATACACACCTGGCAGGATCCTGATACACTGTGAAACACCATAGACAACCTGGCAGGATCCTGATGCACTGTGAAACCCCATACACACCTGGCAGGATTCTGATGCACTGTGAAACCCCATAAACACCTGGCAGGATCCTGATCCACTGTGAAACCCCCATACAAACCTGGCAGGATCCTGATACACTGTGAAATCCCGATACACTCCTGGAAGGATCAAGATACACTGTGAAACCCCCACACACACCTGGCAGGATCCTGATACACTGTGAAAACCCGGTACACACCTGGCAGGTTCCTGATGCACCGTGAAACCCCATTCACATCTGGGAGGATCCTGAGACACTGTGAATCCCCATACACACCTGGCACTATCCTGATACTCTGTGAAACCCCATACACACCTGGCAGAATCCTGATCTACTGTGAAACCCCCATACACACGTGGCAGGATCCTGATACAATGTGAAACCCCATACACAGCTGGCAGGATCCTGATGCACTGTGAAAACCCCACACACAGCTGGCAGGATCCTGATACACTGTGAAAACCCCATGCACACCGGGCAGGATCATGAAAAACTGTGAAAACCCCATACACACCTGGCAGGATCCTGATAAACTGTGAAAACCCCATACACACCTGGCAGGATCCTGATGCACTGTGAAACCTCATAAACACCTGGCTGGATCCTGATACACTGTGAAACCCCATACACACCTGGCAGGATCCTGATCCACTGTGAAACCCCCATAAACACCTGGCAGGATACTGATACTCTGTGAAAGCCCCATACACACCTGGAAGGATCCTGATTCACTGTGAAACCCCCAAACACACCTGGCAGGATCCCGATAAACTGTGAAACCCCATACACACCTGGCAGGATCCTGATACACTGTGAAAACCCCATTCACATCCGGCAGGATCCTGACACACTGTGAAACCTCAAGCACACCTGGCAGGATCCTGATCCACTGTGCAACCCCTATGCACACCTGGAAGGATCCTGATACACTGTGAAACCCCAGAAACATCTGGCAGGATCCTGGTGCACTGTCAATACCCAATACACTCCTTGCAGATCCTGATACACTGTGAAAACCCCATACACACCTGGCAGGATCCTGATCCACTGTGAAAACCCCATACACACCTGGCAGGAACCTGATAAACTGTGAAACAACCATACACACCTGGCAGGATACTGATAAACTGTGAAATCCCCTTACACACCTGGCAGGATTATGATAAACGGTGAAACCCCCATACACACCTGGAAGGATCCTGATATATTGTGAAAACCCCAAACACACCTGGCAGGATCCTGATCCTCTGTGAAACCCCATACACACCTGGCAGGATCCTGATATATTGTGAAAACCCCGTACACACCTGGCAGGATGCTAATCCTCTGTGAAACACCGTTCACACCTGGCAGGATCCAGATCCACTGTGAAAACCCCATACACACCTGGCAGGAACCTGATGAACTGTGAAACCCCCATACACACCTGGCAGGATCCTGATAATCTGTGAAACCCCCGTAAACACCTGGCAGGAGCCTGATAATCTGTGAAAACCCCGTACACACCTGATAGGTTCCTGATGCACAGTAAAACATCATTCACATCTGGCAGGATCCTGATACACTGTGAAACCCCATACACACCTGGAAGGATCCTGATACACTGTGAAATCCCATACACACCTGGCAGGATCTGGATCCACTGTGAAACCCCATACACACGTGGCAGGATCCTGATACACTGTGAAACCCCAAACACAATTGGCAGGATCCTGATCCACTGTGAAACCCCCACACACCTGGCAGGATCCTGATACACTGTGAAACCCCAATCACACCTGGCAGGATCCTGATAAACTGTGAAAAACCCATACACACCTGGCAGGATCCTGATCCATTGCGAAAACCCCATACACACCTGGTAGGATCCTGATAAGCTATGAAACCCCCATACACACCTGGCAGGATCGTGATAGACTGTGAAACCCCCATACACACCGGGCAGGATCCTGGTGAACCGTGAAATCCCTTACACACCTGGCAGGATCCTGATATATTGTGAAAGCCCCGTACACACCTTGCAGGATCCTGATCCTCTGTGAAACCCCGTACACACCTGGCAGTATCCTGATATGTTGTGAAAACCCCGTACACACCTGGCAGGATCCTGATTCTCTGTGAAACCCCATACACACCTGGCAGGATCCTGATGAACTGTGAAACCCCCATACACACCTGGCAGGATCCTGATAATCTGTGAAACCCCCGTACACACCTGGCAGGAGCCTGATACACTGTGAAAACCCCATACAAACCTGGCAGGTTCCTGATGCACTGTGAAAATCCATTCACATCTGGCAGGATCCTGATACACTGTGAAAACCCATACACACCTGGCAGGATCCTGATTATCTGTGAAACCCCCATACACACGTGGCAGGATCCTGATACACTGTGAAAACCCCGTACAGACCTGGCAGGTTACTGATGCACAGTGAAACCCCATTCACATCTGGCAGGATCATGATACACTGTGAAACCCCATACACACCTGGCAGGATCCTGATACACTGTGAAACCCCATACACACCTGGCAGGATCCTGATCCACTGTGAAACCCCCATACACACGTGGCAGGATCCTGATACACTGTGAAACCCCATACACACCTGGCAGGATCCTGATCCACTGTGAAACCCCCAAACACACCTGGCAGGATCCTGATACACTATGAATCCCCATACACACTTGGCAGGATTCTGATGCACTGTGAAACCCCCATACACACCTGGCAGGATCCTGATTAAAGGTGAAACCCCCATACACACCTGGCAGGATCCTGATGAACTGTGAAACCCCCGTACACACCAGGCAGGAGCCTGATACACTGTGAAATCCCCATTCACATCCGGCAGGATCCTGATACACTGTGAAACCCCATAAACACCTGGCAGGATCCTGATACACTGTGAAACCCCATACACACCTGGCAGGATCCTGATACACTGTGAAACCCCATGCACACCTGGCAGGATCCTGATACACTGTGAAAACCCATACACACCTGGCAGGATCCTGATTCACTGTGAAAATCCCATACACACGTCGCAGGATCCTGATACACTGTGAAACCCCATACACACCTGGCAGGATCCTGATCCACTGTGAAACCCCCAAACACACCTGGCAGGATCCTGATACACTATGAAACCCCATACACACCTGGCAGGATCCTGATGCACTGTGAAACCCCCATACACACCTGGCAGGATCCTGATTAACGGTGAAACCCCCACACACACCTGGCAGGATCCTGATATATTGTGAAAACCCCATACACACCTGGCAGGATCCTGATCCTCTGTGAAACCCCATACACAGCTGGCAGGATCCTGATATATTGTGAAAACCCCGTACACACCTGGCAGGATGCTGATCCTCTGTGAAACCCCGTTCACACCTGGCAGGATCCTGATACACTGTGAAACCCCAAACACAATTGGCAGGATCCTGATCCACTGTGAAACCCCCACACACCTGGCAGGATCCTGATACACTGTGAAACCCCAATCACACCTGGCAGGATCCTGATAAACTGTGAAAAACCCATACACACCTGGCAGGATCCTGATCCACTGTGAAAACCCCATACACACATGGTAGGATCCTGATAAGCTATGAAACCCCCATACACACCTGGCAGGATCGTGATAGACTGTGAAACCCCCATGCACACCGGGCAGGATCCTGGTGAATCGTGAAATCCCTTACACACCTGGCAGGATCCTGATATATTGTGAAAGCCCCGTACACACCTTGCAGGATCCTGATCCTCTGTGAAACCCCGTACACACCTGGCAGTATCCTGATATGTTGTGAAAACCCCGTACACACCTGGCAGGATCCTGATTCTCTGTGAAACCCCATACACACCTGGCAGGATCCTGATGAACTGTGAAACCCCCATACACACCTGGCAGGATCCTGATAATCTGTGAAACCCCCGTACACACCTGGCGGGAGCCTGATACACTGTGAAAACCCCGTACAAACCTGGCAGGTTCCTGATGCACTGTGAAAATCCATTCACATCTGGCAGGATCCTGATACACTGTGGAAACCCATACACACCTGGCAGGATCCTGATTCTCTGTGAAACCCCCATACACACGTGGCAGGATCCTGATACACTGTGAAAACCCCGTACAGACCTGGCAGGTTACTGATGCACAGTGAAACCCCATTCACATCTGGCAGGATCATGATACACTGTGAAACCCCATACACACCTGGCAGGATCCTGATACACTGTGAAACCCCATACACACCTGGCAGGATCCTGATCCACTGTGAAACCCCCATACACACGTGGCAGGATCCTGATACACTGTGAAACCCCATACACACCTGGCAGGATCCTGATCCACTGTGAAACCCCTAAACACACCTGGCAGGATCCTGATACACTATGAATCCCCATACACACTTGGCAGGATCCTGATGCACTGTGAAACCCCCATACACACCTGGCAGGATCCTGATTAAAGGTGAAACCCCCATACACACCTGGCAGGAGCCTGATACACTGTGAAATCCCCATTCACATCCGGCAGGATCCTGATACACTGTGAAACCCCATAAACACCTGGCAGGATCCTGATACACTGTGAAACCCCATACACACCTGGCAGGATCCTGATACACTGTGAAACCCCATACACACCTGGCAGGATCCTGATACACTGTGAAAACCCATACACACCTGGCAGGATCCTGATTCACTGTGAAAACCCCATACACACGTCGCAGGATCCTGATACACTGTGAAACCCCATACACACCTGGCAGGATCCTGATCCACTGTGAAACCCCCAAACACACCTGGCAGGATCCTGATACACTATGAAACCCCATACACACCTGGCAGGATCCTGATGCACTGTGAAACCCCCATACACACCTGGCAGGATCCTGATTAACGGTGAAACCCCCACACACACCTGGCAGGATCCTGATATATTGTGAAAACCCCATACACACCTGGCAGGATCCTGATCCTCTGTGAAACCCCATACACACCTGGCAGGATCCTGATATATTGTGAAAACCCCGGACACACCTGGCAGGATGCTGATCCTCTGTGAAACCCCGTTCACACCTGGCAGGATCCTGATGAACGTTGAAACCCCCATACTCACCTGGCAGTATCCTGATAATCTGTGAAAGCCCCGTACACACCTGGCAGGAGCCTGATAATCTGTGAAAACCCCGTACACACCTGGCAGGATCCTGATACACTGTGAAACCCCAATCACACCTGGCAGGATCCTGATAAACTGTGAAAAACCCATAAACACCTGGGAGGATCCTGATTCACTGTGAAAACCCCATACACAGCTGGCAGGATCCTGATAAACTATGAAACCCCCATACACACCTGGCAGGATCCTGATGGTCTGTGAAACCCCCATGCACACCTGGCAGGATCCTGATAAACGGTGAAACCCCCATACACACCTGGCAGTATCCGGATATATTGTGAAAGCCCAGACACACCAGGCAGGATCCTGATCCTCTGTGAAATCCCGTACATACCTGGCAGGATCCTGATGAACTGTGATAACCCCAGACACACCAGGCAGGTTCCTGATAATCTGTGAAACTCCCATACACACCTGGCAGGAGCCTGATACACTGTGAAAACCTCGTACACACCTGGCAGGTTCCTGATGCACAGTGAAACCCCATTCACATTTGGCAGGATCCTGATACACTGTGAATCCCCATACACACCTGGCAGGATCCTGATACACTGTGAAACCCCATACACACCTGGCAGGATCCTGATCTACTGTGAAACCCCCATACACACGTGGCAGGATCCTGATACACTGTGAAAGCCCATACACAGCTGGCAGGATCCTGATCCACTGTGAAACCTCCAAACACACCTGGCAGGATCCTGATACACTGTGAAACCCCATAAACACCTGGCAGGATCCTGATGCACTGTGAAACGCCACACACACCTGGCAGGATCCTGATCCAATGTGAAACCCCCATACACACCTGGCAGGATCCTGATACACTGTGAAACACCATAGACACCTGGAAGGATCCTGATGCACTGTGAAACCCCATACACACCTGGCAGGATTCTGATCCACTGTGAAACCCCCATACAAACCTGGCAGGATCCTGATACACTGTGAAATCCCGATACACACCTGGAAGGATCAAGATACACTGTGAAACCCCCACACACACCTGGCAGAATCCTGATGAACTGTGAAAACCCCATACACACCAGGCAGAATCCTGATAATCTGTGAAACCCCCGTACACACCTGGCAGGAGCCTGATACACTGTGAAAACCCCGTACACTCCTGGCAGGTTCCTGATGCACCGTGAAACCCCATTCACATCTGGGAGGATCCTGATACAGTGTGAATCCCCATACACACCTGGCAGTATCCTGATACACTGTGAAACCCCATACACACCTGGCAGGATCCTGATCTACTGTGAAACCCCCATACACACGTGGCAGGATCCTGATACACTGTGAAACCCCATACACAGCTGGCAGGATCCTGATCCACAGTGAAACCCCCAAACACACCTGGCAGGATCCTGATACACTGTGAAACCCCACAAAAACCTGGCAGGATCCTGATGCACTGTGAAACGCCATACACACCTGGCAGGATCCTGATCCAATGTGAAACCCCCATACACACCTGGCAGGATCCTGATACACTGTGAAACACCATAGACACCTGGCAGGATCCTGATGCACTGTGAAACCCCATACACACCTGGCAGGATTCCGATGCACTGTGAAACCCCATAAACACCTGGCAGGATCATGATACACTGTGAAAACCCCATACACACCTGGAAGGATCCTGATGCACTGTGAAACCCCATACACACCTGGCAGGATCCTGATCCACTGTGAAACCCCCATGCAAACCTGGCAGGATCCCGATACACTGTGAAACCCCATACACACCTCGCAGGATCCTGATACACTGTGAAAGCCCCATTCACATCCGGCAGGATCCTGATACACTGTGAAAGCCCATAAACACCTGGCAGGATTCTGATCCACTGTGAAACCCCCATACACACCTGGAAGCATCCTGATACACTGTGAAACCCCAGACACATCTGGCAGGATCCTGGTGCACTGAGAAAACCCCATACAAACCTTGCAGATACTGATACACTGTGAAAACCCCATACACACCTGGCAGGATGCTGATCCACCGTGAAAACACCATACACACCTGGCAGGATACTGATAAAGTGTGAGACCCCCATACACACCTGGCAGGATCCTGATAAACTTCGAAACCCCCATACACACCTGGCAGGATCCAGATAAACTGTGAAACCCCCATACACACCTGGCAAGATCCTGATATATTGTGAAATCCCCGTACACACCTGGCAGCTTCCTGATCCTCTGTGAAACCCCGTACACACCTGGCAGGATCCTGATCCTCTGTGAATCCCCATACACACCTGGCAGGATCCTGATGAACTGTGAAACCCCCATACACACCTGGCAGGATCCTGATAATCTGTGAAAAACCCATACACACCTGGCAGGATCCTGATCCACTGTGAAAACCCCATACACACCTGGCAGGATCCAGATAAACTATGAAACCCCCATACACACCTGGCAGGATCCTGATATATTGTGAAAGCCCCGTACACACCTTGCAGGATCCTGATCCTCTGTGAAACCCCGTACACACCTGGCAGGATCCTGATGTACTGTGAAACCCCCATACATACCAGGCAGGATCCTGATAATCTGTGAAACCCCCGTACACACCTGGCAGGAGCCTGATACACTGTGAAAACCCCGTACACACCTGGCAGGTTCCTGATGCACAGTGATACCCCATCCACATCTGGAAGGATCCTGATACACTGTGAAACCCCATACACACCTGGCAGGATCCTGATACACTGTGAAACCCCATACACACCAGGCAGGATCCTGATCCACTGTGAAAACCCCATACACACCTGGCAGGATCCAGATAAACTATGAAACCCCCATACACACCTTGCAGGATCCTGATAGACTGTGAAACCCCCATACACACCTGGCAGGATCCTGATAAACGGTGAAAACCCCATACACACCTGGCAGGATCCTGATATATTGTGAAAGCCCCGTACACACCTTGCAGGATCCTGATCCTCTGTGAAACCCCGTACACACCTGGCAGGATCCTGATGTACTGTGAAACCCCCATACATACCAGGCAGGATCCTGATAATCTGTGAAACCCCCGTACACACCTGGCAGGAGCCTGATACACTGTGAAAACCCCGTACACACCTGGCAGGTTCCTGATGCACAGTGATACCCCATCCACATCTGGCAGGATCCTGATACACTGTGAAACCCCATACACACCTGGCAGGATCCTGATACACTGTGAAACCCCATACACACCTGGCAGGATCCTGATCCACTGTGAAACCCCAATACACACGTGGCAGGATCCTGATACACTGTGAAACCCCATACACAGCTGGCAGGATCCTGATCCACTGTGAAACCCCCAAACACACCTGGCAGGATCCTGATACACTGTGAAACCCCACAAAAACCTGGCAGGATCCTGATGCACTGTGAAACGCCATAAACACCTGGCAGGATCCTGATCCAATGTGAAACCCCCATACACACCTGGCAGGATCCTGATACACTGTGAAACAACATAGACACCTGGCAGGATCCTGATGCACTGTGAAACCCCATACACACCTGGCAGGATTCTGAAGCACTGTGAAACCCCATAAACACCTGGCAGGATCCTGTTACACTGTGAAAACCCCATACACACCTGGAAGGATCCTGATACACTATGAAACCCCCACACATACCTGGCAGGATCCGGATACACTGTGAAACCCCATACACACCTGGCAGGATCCTGATACATTGTGAAAGCCCCGTTCACATCCGGCAGGATCCTGATACACTGTGAAAGCCCATAAACACCTGGCAGGATCCTGATCCACTGTGAAACCCCCATACACACCTGGAAGCATCCTGATACACTGTGAAACCCCAGACACATCTGGCAGGATCCTGGTGCACTGAGAAAACCCCATACACACCGTGCAGATACTGATACACTGTGAAAACCCCATACACACCTGGCTGGATCCTGATCCACCGTGAAAACACCATACACACCTGGCAGGATACTGATAAAGTGTGAAACACCCATACACACCTGGCAGGATCCTGATAAACTTTGAAACCCCCATACACACCTGGCAGGATCCAGATAAACTGTGAAACCCCCATACACACCTGGCAGCTTCCTGATCCTCTGTGAAACCCCGTACACACCTGGCAGGATCCTGATCCTCTGTGAATCCCCATACACACCTGGCATAATGCTGATGAACTGTGAAACCCCCATACACACCTGGCAGGATACTGATAATCTGTGAAAAACCCATCCACACCTGGCAGGATCCTGATCCACTGTGAAAACCCCATACACACCTGGCAGGATCCAGATAAACTATGAAACCCCCATACACACCTGGCAGGATCCTGATAGACTGTGAAACCCCCATACACACCTGGCAGGATCCTGATAAACGGTGAAAACCCCATACACACCTGGCAGGATTCTGATATATTGTGAAAGCCCCGGACACACCTTGCAGGATCCTGATCCTCTGTGAAACCCCGTACACACCTGGCAGGATCCTGATGAACTGTGAAACCCCCATACATACCAGGCAGGATCCTGATAATCTGTGAAACCCCCGTACACACCTGGCAGGAGCCTGATACACTGTGAAAACCCCGTACACACCTGGCAGGTTCCTGATGCACAGTGATACCCCATTCACATCTGGCAGGATCCTGATACACTGTGAAACCCCATACACACCTGGCAGGATCCTGATACACTGTGAAACCACATACACACCTGGCAGGATCCTGATACACTGTGAAACCCCATACACACCTGGCAGGATCCTGATGCACTGTGAAACGCCATACACACCTGGCAGGATCCTGATCCAATGTGAAGCCCCCATACACACCTGGAAGGATCCTGATACACTGTGAAACCCCATGCACACCTGGCAGGATCCTGATCCACTGTGAAACCCCCATACAAACCTGGCAGGATCCTGATACACTGTGAAATCCTGATACACAGCTGGAAGGATCAAGATACACTGTGAAACCCCCATACACACCTGGCAGGATGCCGATACACTATGAAACCCCATACACACCTGGCAGGATCCTGATACACTGTGAAAGCCCCATTCACATCCGGCAGGATACTGATACACGGTGAAACCCCATACACACCTGGCAGGATACTGATACACTGTGAAACCCCCATACACACCTGGAAGGATCCTGATCCACTGTGAAGACCCAGACACACCTGGCAGGATCCTGGTGCTTTTTGAACACCCCATACACACCTTGCAGATACTGATACACTGTGAAAACCCCATGCACACCTGGCAGGATACTGATCCACCGTGAAAACACCATACACACATGGCAGGATCCTGATAAACTGTGAAACCCCCATACACATATGGAAAGATCCAGATAAACTGTGAAACCCCCATACACACCTGGCAGGATCATGGTAAATTGTGAAATCCCCGTACACACATGGCAGGATCCTGATCCTCTGTGAAACCCCGTACACACCTGGCAGGATCCTGATGAACTGTGAAACCCCCATACATACCAGGCAGGATCCTGATAATCTGTGAAACCCCCGTACACACCTGGCAGGAGCCTGATACACTGTGAAAACCCCGTACACACCTGGCAGGTTCCTGATGCACAGTGATACCCCATTCACATCTGGCAGGATCCTGATACACTGTGAAACCCCATACACACCTGGCAGGATCCTGATACACTGTGAAACCCCATACACACCTGGCAGGATCCTGATACACTGTGAAACCCCATACACACCTGGCAGGATCCTGATGCACTGTGAAACGCCATACACACCTGGCAGGATCCTGATCCAATGTGAAGCCCCCATACACACCTGGAAGGATCCTGATACACTGTGAAACCCCATGCACACCTGGCAGGATCCTGATCCACTGTGAAACCCACATACAAACCTGGCAGGATCCTGATACACTGTGAAATCCTGATACACAGCTGGAAGGATCAAGATACACTGTGAAACCCCCATACACACCTGGCAGGATGCCGATACACTATGAAACCCCATACACACCTGGCAGGATCCTGATACACTGTGAAAGCCCCATTCACATCCGGCAGGATCCTGATACACGGTGAAACCCCATACACACCTGGCAGGATACTGATAATCTGTGAAAAACCCATCCACACCTGGCAGGATCCTGATCCACTGTGAAAACCCCATACACACCTGGCAGGATCCAGATAAAATATGAAACCCCCATACACACCTGGCAGGATCCTGATAGACTGTGAAACCCCCATACACACCTGGCAGGATCCTGATAAACGGTGAAAACCCCATACACACCTGGCAGGATTCTGATATATTGTGAAAGCCCTGGACACACCTTGCAGGATCCTGATCCTCTGTGAAACCCCGTACACACCTGGCAGGATCCTGATGAACTGTGAAACCCCCATACATACCAGGCAGGATCCTGATAATCTGTGAAACCCCCGTACACACCTGGCAGGAGCCTGATACACTGTGAAAACCCCGTACACACCTGGCAGGTTCCTGATGCACAGTGATACCCCATTCACATCTGGCAGGATCCTGATACACTGTGAAACCCCATACACACCTTGCAGGATCCTGATACACTGTGAAACCCCATACACACCTGGCAGGATCCTGATACACTGTGAAACCCCATACACACCTGGCAGGATCCTGATGCACTGTGAAACGCCATACACACCTGGCAGGATCCTGATCCAATGTGAAGCCCCCATACACACCTGGAAGGATCCTGATACACTGTGAAACCCCATGCACACCTGGCAGGATCCTGATCCACTGTGAAACCCCCATACAAACCTGGCAGGATCCTGATACACTGTGAAATCCTGATACACAGCTGGAAGGATCAAGATACACTGTGAAACCCCCATACACACCTGGCAGGATGCCGATACACTATGAAACCCCATACACACCTGGCAGGATCCTGATACACTGTGAAAGCCCCATTCACATCCGGCAGGATCCTGATACACGGTGAAACCCCATACACACCTGGCAGGATACTGATACACTGTGAAACCCCCATACACACCTGGAAGGATCCTGATCCACTGTGAAGCCCCAGACACACCTGGCAGGATCCTGGTGCACTTTGAACACCCCATACACACCTTGCAGATACTGATACACTGTGAAAACCCCATACACACCTGGCAGGATACTGATCCACCGTGAAAACACCATACACACCTGGCAGGATCCTGATAAACTGTGAAACCCCCATACACATATGGAAAGATCCAGATAAACTGTGAAACCCCCATACACACCTGGCAGGATCATGATAAATTGTGAAATCCCCGTACACACATGGCAGGATCCTGATCCTCTGTGAAACCCCGTCCACACCTTGCAGGATTCTGATATATTGTGAAAGCCCCGGACACACCTTGCAGGATCCTGATCCTCTGTGAAACCCCGTACACACCTGGCAGGATCCTGATGAACTGTGAAACCCCCATACATACCAGGCAGGATCCTGATAATCTGTGAAACCCCCGTACACACCTGGCAGGAGCCTGATACACTGTGAAAACCCCGTACACACCTGGCAGGTTCCTGATGCACAGTGATACCCCATTCACATCTGGCAGGATCCTGATACACTGTGAAACCCCATACACACCTGGCAGGATCCTGATACACTGTGAAACCCCATACACACCTGGCAGGATCCTGATACACTGTGAAACCCCATACACACCTGGCAGGATCCTGATGCACTGTGAAACGCCATACACACATGGCAGGATCCTGATCCAATGTGAAGCCCCCATACACACCTGGAAGGATCCTGATACACTGTGAAACCCCATGCACACCTGGCAGGATCCTGATCCACTGTGAAACCCCCATACAAACCTGGCAGGATCCTGATACACTGTGAAATCCTGATACACAGCTGGAAGGATCAAGATACACTGTGAAACCCCCATACACACCTGGCAGGATGCCGATACACTATGAAACCCCATACACACCTGGCAGGATCCTGATACACTGTGAAAGCCCCATTCACATCCGGCAGGATCCTGATACACGGTGAAACCCCATACACACCTGGCAGGATACTGATACACTGTGAAACCCCCATACACACCTGGAAGGATCCTGATCCACTGTGAAGCCCCAGACACACCTGGCAGGATCCTGGTGCACTTTGAACACCCCATACACACCTGGCAGGATCCTGATAAACTGTGAAACCCCCATACACATATGGAAAGATCCAGATAAACTGTGAAACCCCCATACACACCTGGCAGGATCATGATAAATTGTGAAATCCCCGTACACACATGGCAGGATCCTGATCCTCTGTGAAACCCCGTCCACACCTTGCAGGATCCAGATCCTCTGCGAATCCCCAAACACACCTGGCAGGATCCTGATGAACTGTGAAACCCCCATACACACCTGGCAGGATCCTGATAATCTGTGAAATCCCCGTACACACCTGGCAGGAGCCTGATACACTGTGAAAACCCCGTACACCCCTGTCAGTTTCCTGATGCACAGTGCAACCCCATTCACATCTGGCAGGATCCTGTTACACTGTGAAACCACATACACACCTGGAAGGATCCTGATACACTTTGAAACCACATACACGCCTGGTAGGATCCGAATGCACTGTTAAAACCCCATACACACCTTGCAGATCCTGATACACTGTGAAAACCCCTTACACACCTGGCAGGATCCTAATGCACTGTGAAACTCCATACAAACCTGGCAGATCCTGATCCACTGTGAAAACCCCGTACACACCTGGCAGGATCCTTATCCACTGTGAAAACCCCATACACACCTGGCAGGATCCTGATAAACTGTGAAACCCCCATACACACCTGGCAGGATCCTGATAAACTGCGAAACCCACATACACACCTGGCAAGATCCTGATAAATGGTGAAACTCCCAATTACACCTGGCAGGATCCTGATCCACTGTGAAATCCCCATGAACACCTGGCAGGATCCTGATCTACTGTGAAAACCCCATACACACCTGGCAGGATCCTGATCCACTGTGAAAACCCCATAATCACCTGGCAGGATCCTGATAAACTGTGAAAACCCCATACACACCTGGCAGGATTCTGAACCACTGTGAGAACCCCATACACACCTGGCAGGATCCTGATCAACTGTGAAACACACATACACACCTGGCAGGATCCTGATAAACTGTGAAACTCCCATACACACCTGGCAAGGACCTGATAAATGGTGAAACCCCCATACACACCTGGCAGGATCCTGATATATTGTGAAAACCCCGTACACACCTGGCAGGATCCTGATCCTATGTGAAACCCCGTACACACATGGCAGTAACCTGATATATTGTGCAAACCCCGTACACACCTGGCAGGATCCTGATCCTCTGTGAAACCCTGTACACACCTGGCAGGATCCTGATCCACTGTGAAAAACCCACACACACCTGGCAGGATCCTGATACACTGTGAAAACCCCAAACACACGTGGCAGGACCCTGATACACAGTGAAACCCCATACACACCTGGCAGGACACTGACGCTCAGTGAAACCCCAAACACACCAGGCAGGACCCTGATCCACTGTGAAAACCCCATACACACCTGGCAGGATCCTGATACACTGTGAAAACCCCATACACAACTGGCAGGATCCTGATCCACTGTGAAAACCCCAAAGACACCTGGCAGGATCCTAATACACAGTGAAACCCCATATACACCTGGCAGGACCCTGATAAACAGCGAAACCCCATACACACCAGGCAGGACCCTGATACACAGTGAAACCCCATGCACACCAGGCAGGATCCTGATGCACAGTGAAAACCCCATACACAACTGGCAGGATCCTGATCCACTATGAAAACCCCGTACACACCTGGCAGGACCCTGATACACAGTGTATCCCCATACACACCAGGCAGGATACTGATGCACAGTGGAAACCCCATACACAGCTGGCAGGATCCTGATAAACTGTAAAAACCCCATACACACCTGGCAGGATACTGATACACTGTGAAAACCCCATACACACCTGGCAGGATCCTGATACAATGTGACAACACCATCAACACGTGGCAGGAGCCTGATAAACATGTGAAAAACCCATACACACCTGGCAGGATCCTGATCCACTGTGAAAATCCCAGACACACCTGGCAGGACTCTGATGCACTGTGAAAACCACATAAACACCTGGCTGGATCCTGATAAACTGTCAAAACCCCATAAACACCTGGCAGGATCCTGATACACCGTGATAACCCCAAGCACACCTGGCAGGATCCTGATACACTGTGAAAACCCCATACACACCTGCCAGGATCCTGACAAACTGTGAAAACCCCATACACACTTGGCAGGATCCTGATGCACTGTGAAACCCCATAAACACCTGGCTGGATCCTGCTACACTGTGATAACCCCATGCACACCTGGAAGGATCCTGATACTCTGTGAAACCCCATACACACCTGGCAGGATCCTGATCCACTGTGAAACCCCCATACACACCTGGCAGGTGCCTGATACACTGTGATCACCCCATACACACCTGGAAGGATCCTGATACACTGTGAAACCCCCAAACACACCTGGCAGGATCCTGATCCACTGTGAAAACCCCATACACACCTGGCAGGATCCCGATAAACTGTGAAACCCCATGCACACCTGGCAGGATCCTGATACACTGTGAAAACCCCATTCACATCCAGCAGGTTCCTGATACACTGTGAAACCCCATACACACCTGGCAGGATCCTGATACACTGTGAAATCCCCATACACACCTGGAATGATCCTGATACACTGTGAAACGCCAGACACATCTGGCAGGATCCTGGTGCACTGTGAAAACCCCATACACACCTGGCAGGATCCTGATCCACTGTGAAAACCCCATACACACCTGGCAGGAACCTGATAAACTGTGAAACCCCCATACACACCTGGCAGGATCCTGATAAACTGTGAAACCCCCATGCACACCTGGCAGCATTCTGTTAAACGGAGAAACTCCAATACACACCTGGCAGGATCCTGATACACTGTGAAAATCCCATACACACCGGGCAGGAAACTGATAAACTGTGAAAACCCCATACACACCTGCCAGGATCCTTAAAAACTGTGAAAACCCCATACACACCTGGCAGGATCCTGATGCACTGTGAAACCCCATAAACACCTGGCTGGATCCTGATACACTGTGATAAACCCATGCACACCTGGAAGGATCCTGATACTCTGTGAAACCCCATACAAACCTGGCAGGATCCTGATCCACTGTGAAACCCCCATGCACACCTGGCAGGTGCCTGATACACTGTGATCACTCCATACACACCTGGAAGGATCCTGATATACTGTGAAACCCCCATACACACCTGGCAGGATCCTGATCCACTGTGAAAACCCCAGACACACCTGGCAGGATCCCGATACACTGTGAAACCCCATACACACCTGGCAGGATCCTGATACACTGTGAAACCACAGACACATCTGGCAGGATCCTGGTGCACTGTCAAAACCCAATACACACCTTGCAGATCCTGATACACTGTGAAAACACCATACACACCTGGCAGGATCCTGATCCACTATGAAAACCCCACACACACGGCAGGAACCTGATAAACTGTGAAACCCCCATACACACCTGGCAGTATCCTGATAAACTGTGAAACCCCCTGACACACCTGGCAGCATCCTGTTAAACGGAGAAACCCCAATACACACCTGGCAGGATCCTGATATATTGTGAAAACCCCAAAAACACCTGGCAGGATCCTGATCCTCTGTGAAACCCTGTGCACAACTGGCACGATCCTGATATATTGTGAAAACCCCGTACACACCGGGCAGGGTGCTGATCCTCTGTGAAACCCCGTTCACTCCTGGCAGGATCCTGATTCACTGTGAAAACCCCATACACACCTGGCAGGATCCCGATGAACTGTGAAACCCCCATACACAACTGGCAGGAGCCTGATAATCTGCGAAACCCCCGTACACACCTGGCAGGTTCCTGATGGACAGTGAAACCCCATTCACATCTGGCAGGATCCTGATACACTGTGAAACCCCATACACACATGGCAGGATCCTGATCCACTGTGAAACCCCCATACACACCTGTCAGGATCCTGATAAACTGTGAAAAACCCATACACACCTGGCAGGATCCTGATCCACTGTGAAAACCCCATGCACAACTGGCAGGATCCTGATAAACTATGAAACACCTATACACACCTGGCAGGATCCTGATAGACTGTGAAACCCGCATACACACCTGGCAGGATCCTGATAAACGGTGAAACTCCCATGCACACCTGGCAGGATCCTGATATATTGTGAAAGCCACGTACACAACTTGCAGTATCCTGATCCTCTGTGAAACCCCGTACACACCTGGCAGGATCCTGATATATTGTGAAAACCCCGGTCACACCTGGCAGGATCATGATCCTCTGTGAAACCCCATACACACCTGGCAGGATCCTGATGAACTGTGAAACCACTATACACACCTGGCAGGTTCCTGATAATCTGTGAAACCCCCGTACACACCTGGCAGGAGCCTGATACACTGTGAAAACTCCGTACACACCTGGCAGGTTCCTGATGTGCAGTGAAACCCCATTCGCATCTGGCAGGATCCTGATACACTGTGAAACCCCATACACACCTGGCAGGATCCCGATACACTGTGAAAACCCCATACACACCTGGCAGGATCCTGATCCACTGTGAAAACCCCATACACACCTGGCAGGAACTTGATAAATTGTGAAACCCCCAAACACACCTGGCATGATCCTGATAATCAGTGAAACCCCCATACACACCTGGCAGTATCCTGTTAAACGGAGAAACCCCAATACACACCTGGCAGGATCCTGATGAACTGTGAAAACCCTATACACACCTGGCAGGATCCTGTTCCACTGTGAAAACCCCATACACACCTGGCAGAATCCGGATAACCAGTGAAACCCCCATACACACCTGGCAGGATCCTGATAAGCTGTGAAACCCACATACACACCTGGCAAGATCCTGATAATTGGTGAAACTCCCATATACACCTGGCAGGATCCTGATCCACTGTGAAATCCCCATGCACACCTGGCAGGATCCTGATCCTCAGTGAAACCCTGTACACACCTGGCAGGATCCTGATCCACTGTGAAAAACCCATACACACCTGGCAGGATCCTGATACACTGTGAAAACCCCAAACACTCGTGGCAGGACCCTGATACACAGTGAAACCCCATACACACCTGGCAGGACACTGACGCTCAGTGAAACCCCAAACACACCAGGCAGGACCGTGATCCACTGTGAAAACCCCATACACACCTGGCAGGATCCCTATCCACTGTGAAAACCCCATACACAACTGGCAGGATCCTGATCCACTGTGAAAACCCCAAACACACCTGGCAGGATCCTAATACACAGTGAAACCCCATATACACCTGGCAGGACCCTGCTACACAGCGAAACCCCATACACACCAGGCAGGACCCTGATACACAGTGAAACCCCATACACACCAGGCAGGATCCTGATGCACAGTGAAAACCCCATACACAACTGGCAGGATCCTGATCCACTATGAAAACGCCATACACACCTGGCAGGACCCTGATACACAGTGTATCCCCATACACACCAGGCAGGATACTGATGCACAGTGGAAACCCCATACACAGCTGGCAGGATACTGATCCACTGTGAAAACCCCATACACACCTGGCAGGATCCTGATACAATGTGACAACACCATCAACACGTGGCAGGAGCCTGATAAACATGTGGAAAATCCCATACACACCTGGCAGGAACCTGATCCACTGTGAAAATCCCAGACACACCTGGCAGGATCCCGATACACTGTGAAACCCCATACACACCTGGCAGGATCCTGATACACTGTGAAACCACAGACACATCTGGCAGGATCCTGGTGCACTGTCAAAACCCAATACACACCTTGCAGATCCTGATACACTGTGAAAACACCATACACACCTGGCAGGATCCTGATCCACTGTGAAAACCCCACACACACGGCAGGAACCTGATAAACTGTGAAACCCCCATACACACCTGGCAGTATCCTGATAAACTGTGAAACCCCCTGACACACCTGGCAGCATCCTGTTAAACGGAGAAACCCCAATACACACCTGGCAGGATCCTGATATATTGTGAAAACCCCAAAAACACCTGGCAGGATCCTGATCCTCTGTGAAACCCTGTGCACAACTGGCACGATCCTGATATATTGTGAAAACCCCGTACACACCGGGCAGGGTGCTGATCCTCTGTGAATCCCCGTTCACTCCTGGCAGGATCCTGATTCACTGTGAAAACCCCATACACACCTGGCAGGATCCCGATGAACTGTGAAACCCCCATACACAACTGGCAGGAGCCTGATAATCTGCGAAACCCCCGTACACACCTGGCAGGTTCCTGATGGACAGTGAAACCCCATTCACATCTGGCAGGATCCTGATACACTGTGAAACCCCATACACACATGGCAGGATCCTGATCCACTGTGAAACCCCCATACACACCTGTCAGGATCCTGATAAACTGTGAAAAACCCATACACACCTGGCAGGATCCTGATCCACTGTGAAAACCCCATGCACAACTGGCAGGATCCTGATAAACTATGAAACACCTATACACACCTGGCAGGATCCTGATAGACTGTGAAACCCGCATACACACCTGGCAGGATCCTGATAAACGGTGAAACTCCCATGCACACCTGGCAGGATCCTGATATATTGTGAAAGCCACGTACACAACTTGCAGTATCCTGATCCTCTGTGAAACCCCGTACACACCTGGCAGGATCCTGATATATTGTGAAAACCCCGGTCACACCTGGCAGGATCATGATCCTCTGTGAAACCCCATACACACCTGGCAGGATCCTGATGAACTGTGAAACCACTATACACACCTGGCAGGTTCCTGATAATCTGTGAAACCCCCGTACACACCTGGCAGGAGCCTGATACACTGTGAAAACTCCGTACACACCTGGCAGGTTCCTGATGTGCAGTGAAACCCCATTCGCATCTGGCAGGATCCTGATACACTGTGAAACCCCATACACACCTGGCAGGATCCCGATACACTGTGAAAACCCCATACACACCTGGCAGGATCCTGATCCACTGTGAAAACCCCATACACACCTGGCAGGAACTTGATAAATTGTGAAACCCCCAAACACACCTGGCATGATCCTGATAATCAGTGAAACCCCCATACACACCTGGCAGTATCCTGTTAAACGGAGAAACCCCAATACACACCTGGCAGGATCCTGATGAACTGTGAAAACCCTATACACACCTGGCAGGATCCTGTTCCACTGTGAAAACCCCATACACACCTGGCAGAATCCGGATAACCAGTGAAACCCCCATACACACCTGGCAGGATCCTGATAAGCTGTGAAACCCACATACACACCTGGCAAGATCCTGATAATTGGTGAAACTCCCATATACACCTGGCAGGATCCTGATCCACTGTGAAATCCCCATGCACACCTGGCAGGATCCTGATCCTCAGTGAAACCCTGTACACACCTGGCAGGATCCTGATCCACTGTGAAAAACCCATACACACCTGGCAGGATCCTGATACACTGTGAAAACCCCAAACACACGTGGCAGGACCCTGATACACAGTGAAACCCCATACACACCTGGCAGGACACTGACGCTCAGTGAAACCCCAAACACACCAGGCAGGACCCTGATCCACTGTGAAAACCCCATACACACCTGGCAGGATCCCTATCCACTGTGAAAACCCCATACACAACTGGCAGGATCCTGATCCACTGTGAAAACCCCAAACACACCTGGCAGGATCCTAATACACAGTGAAACCCCATATACACCTGGCAGGACCCTGCTACACAGCGAAACCCCATACACACCAGGCAGGACCCTGATACACAGTGAAACCCCATACACACCAGGCAGGATCCTGATGCACAGTGAAAACCCCATACACAACTGGCAGGATCCTGATCCACTATGAAAACGCCATACACACCTGGCAGGACCCTGATACACAGTGTATCCCCATACACACCAGGCAGGATACTGATGCACAGTGGAAACCCCATACACAGCTGGCAGGATACTGATCCACTGTGAAAACCCCATACACACCTGGCAGGATCCTGATACAATGTGACAACACCATCAACACGTGGCAGGAGCCTGATAAACATGTGGAAAATCCCATACACACCTGGCAGGAACCTGATCCACTGTGAAAATCCCAGACACACCTGGCAGGATCCTGATACACTGTGAAAACCCCATACACACCTGGCAGGACTCTGATGCACTGTGAAAACCACATACACACCTGGCTGGATCCTGGTAAACTGTCAAAACCCCATACACACCTGGCAGGATCCTGATACACCGTGATAGCCCCATACACACCTGGCAGGATCCTGATACACTGTGAAAACCCCATACACACCGGGCAGGAAACTGATAAACTGTGAAAACCCCATACACACCTGCCAGGATCCTGATAAACTGTGAAAACCCCATACACACCTGGCAGGATCCTGATGCACTGTGAAACCCCATAAACACCTGGCTGGATCCTGCTACACTGTGATAACCCCATGCACACCTGGAAGGATCCTGATACTCTGTGAAACCCCATACACACCTGGCAGGATCCTGATCCACTGTGAAACCCCCATACACAACTGGCAGGATCCTGATGCACTGTGAAACCCCATAAACACCGGGCTGGATCCTGCTACACTGTGATAACCCCATGCACACCTGGAAGGATCCTGATACTCTGTGAAACCCCATACACACCTGGCAGGATCCTGATCCACTGTGAAACCCCCATACACAACTGGCAGTTGCCTGATACACTGTGATCACCCCATACACACCTGGAAGGATCCCGATAAACTGTGAAACCCCATACACACCTGGCAGGATCCTGATACACTGTGAAAACCCCATACACAACTGGCAGGATCCTGATCCACTGTGAAAACCCCAAACACACCTGGCAGGATCCTAATACACAGTGAAACCCCATATACACCTGACAGGACCCTGATACACAGCGAAACCCCATACACACCTGTCAGGATCCTGATAAACTGTGAAAAACCCATACACACCTGGCAGGATCCTGATCCACTGTGAAAACCCCATACACACCTGGCAGGATCCTGATAAACTATGAAACACCCATCCACACCTGGCAGGATCCTGATAGACTGTGAAACCCGCATACACACCTGGCAGGATCCTGATAAACGGTGAAACTCCCATGCACACCTGGCAGGATCCTGATATATTGTGAAAGCCACGTACACACCTTGCAGTATCCTGATCCTCTGTGAAACCCCGTACACACCTGGCAGGATCCTGATATATTGTGAAAACCCCGGTCACACCTGGCAGGATCATGATCCTCTGTGAAACCCCATACACACCTGGCAGGATCCTGATGAACTGTGAAACCACTATACACACCTGGCAGGATCCTGATAATCTGTGAAACCCCCGTACACACCTGGCAGGAGCCTGATACACTGTGAAAACTCCGTACACACCTGGCAGGTTCCTGATGTACAGTGAAACCCCATTCGCATCTGGCAGGATCCTGATACACTGTGAAACCCCATACACACCTGGCAGGATCCCGATACACTGTGAAACCCCATACACACCTGGCAGGATCCTGATACACTGTGAAAACCCCATTCACATCCAGCAGGATCCTGATACACAGTGAAACCCCATGCACACCTGGCAATATCCTGATACACTGTGAAGCCCCCATACACACCTGGAAGGATCGTGATACTCTGTGAAACCCCAGACACATCTGGCGGGATACTGGTGCACTGTCAAACCCAACACACACATTGCAGATCCTGATACACTGTGAAAACCCCATACACACCTGGCAGGATCCTGATCCACTGTGAAAACCCTATACACACCTGGCAGGAACTTGATAAATTGTGAAACCACCATACACACCTGGCCGGATCCTGATAATCAGTGAAACCCCCATACACACCTGGCAGTATCCTGTTAAACGGAGAAACCCCAATACACACCTGGCAGGATCCTGATGAACTGTGAAAACCCTATACACACCTGGCAGGATCCTGATCCACTGTGAAAACCCCATACACACATGGCAGGATCCGGATAACCAGTGAAACCCCCATACACACCTGGCAGGATCCTGATAAACTGTGAAACCCACATACACACCTGGCAAGATCCTGATAAATGGTGAAACTCCCATATACACCTGGCAGGATCCTGATCCACTGTGAAATCCCCATGCACACCTGGCAGGATCCTGTTCCACTGCGAAAACCCCATACTCACCTGGCAGGATCCTGATAAACTGCGAAAACCCCATACACACCTGGCAGGACTCTGATGCACTGTGAAAACCACATACACACATGGCTGGATCCTGATAAACTGTCAAAACCCCATACACACCTGGCAGGATCCTGATACACCGTGATAACCCCATACACACCTGGCAGGATCCTGATACACTGTGAAAACCCCATACACACCGGGCAGGTAACTGATAAACTGTGAAAACCCCATACACACCTGCCAGGATCCTGATAAACTGTGAAAACCCCATACACACCTGGCAGGATCCTGATGCACTGTGAAACCCCATAAACACCTGGCTGGATCCTGCTACACTGTGATAACCCCATGCACACCTGGAAGGATCCTGATACTCTGTGAAACCCCATACACACCTGGCAGGATCCTGATCCACTGTGAAACCCCCATACACACCTGGCAGGTGCCTGATACACTGTCATCACCCCATACACACCTGGAAGTATCCTGATACACTGTGAAACACCCAAACACACCTGGCAGGATCCTGATCCACTGTGAAAACCCCATACACACCTGGCAGGATCCCGATAAACTGTGAAACCCCATACACACCTGACAGGATCCTGATACACTGTGAAAACCCCATTCACATCCAGCAGGTTCCTGATACACTGTGAAACCCCATACACACCTGGCAGGATCCTGATACACTGTGAAACCCCCATACACACCTGGAATGATCCTGATACACTGTGAAACGCCAGACACATCTGGCAGGATCCTGGTGCACTGTCAAAACCCAATACACACCTTGCAGATCCTGATACACTGTGAAAACCCCATACACACCTGGCAGGATCCTGATCCACTGTGAAAACCCCATACACACCTGGCAGGAACCTGATAAACTGTGAAACCCCCATACACACCTGGCAGGATCCTGATAAACTGTGAAACCCCCATGCACACCTGGCAGCATTCTGTTAAACGGAGAAACCCCAAGACACACCTGGCAGGATCCTGATATATTGTGAAAACCCCATAAACACCTGGCAGGATCCTGATCCTCTGTGAAACCCCGTACACACCTGGCACGATCCTGATATATTGTGAAAACCCCGTACACACCGGGCAGGGTGCTGATCCTCTGTGAAACCCCGTTCACTCCTGGCAGGATCCTGATTCACTGTGAAAACCCCATACACACCTGGCAGGACTCTGATACACTGTGAAAACCACATACACACCTGGCTGGATCCTGATAAACTGTCAAAACCCCAGACACACCTGGCAGGATCCTGATACACCGTGATAACCCCATGCACACCTGGCAGGATCCTGATACACTGTGAAAACCCCATACAAACCGGGCAGGAAACTGATAAACTGTGAAAACCCATACACACCTGCCAGGATCCTGATAAACTGTGAAAACCCCATACACACCTGGCAGGATCCTGATGCACTGTGAAACCCCATAAACACCTGGCTGGATCCTGATACACTGTGATAACCCCATGCACACCTGGAAGGATCCTGATACTCTGTGAAACCCCATACACACCTGGCAGGATTCTGATCCACTGTGAAACCCCCATACACACCTGGCAGGTGCCTGATACACTCTGATCACCCAATACACACCTGGAAGGATCCTGATACACTGTGAAACCCCCATACACACCTGGCAGGATCCTGATCCACTGTGAAAACCCCAGACACACCTGGCAGGATCCCGATACACTGTGAAACCCCATACACACCTGGCAGGATCCTGATACACTGTGAAACCCCAGACACATCTGGCAGGATCCTGGTGCACTGTCAAAACCCAATACACACCTTGCAGATCCTGATACACTGTGAAAACCCCATACACACCTGGCAGGATCCTGATCCACTGTGAAAACCCCACACACACGGCAGGAACCTGATGAACTGTGAAACCCCCATACACACCTGGCAATATCCTGATAAACTGTGAAACCCCCATGCATACCTGGCAGCATCCTGTTAAACGGAGAAACCCCAATACACACCTGGCAGGATCCTGATATATTGCGAAAACCCCAAAAACACCTGGCAGGATCTTGATCCTCTGTGAAACCCCGTACACAACTGGCACGATCCTGATATATTGTGAAAACCCCGTACACACCGGGCAGGGTGCTGATCCTCTGTGAAACCCCGTTCATTCCTGGCAGGATCCTGATTCACTGTGAAAACCCCATACACACCTGGCAGGATCCCGATGAACTGTGAAACCCCCATACACAACTGGCAGGAGCCTGATAATCTGCGAAACCCCCGTACACACCTGGCAGGTTCCTGATGGACAGTGAAACCCCATTCACATCTGGCAGGATCCTGATACACTGTGAAACCCCATACACACATGGCAGGATCCTGATCCACTGTGAAACCCCCATACACACCTGTCAGGATCCTGATAAACTGTGAAAAACCCATACACACCTGGCAGGATCCTGATGCACTGTGAAACCCCATAAACACCTGGCAGCATTCTGTTAAACGGAGAAACCCCAAGACACACCTGGCAGGATCCTGATATATTGTGAAAACCCCATAAACACCTGGCAGGATCCTGATCCTCTGTGAAACCCCGTACACACCTGGCACGATCCTGATATATTGTGAAAACCCCGTACACACCGGGCAGGGTGCTGATCCTCTGTGAAACCCCGTTCACTCCTGGCAGGATCCTGATTCACTGTGAAAACCCCATACACACCTGGCAGTACTCTGATACACTGTGAAAACCACATACACACCTGGCTGGATCCTGATAAACTGTCAAAACCCCAGACACACCTGGCAGGATCCTGATACACCGTGATAACCCCATGCACACCTGGCAGGATCCTGATACACTGTGAAAACCCCATACACACCGGGCAGGAAACTGATAAACTGTGAAAAACCAATACACACCTGCCACGATCCTGATAAACTGAGAAAACCCCATACACACCTGGCAGGATCCTGATGCACTGTGAAACCCCATAAACACCTGGCTGGATCCTGATACACTGTGATAACCCCATGCACACCTGGAAGGATCCTGATACTCTGTGAAACCCCATACACACCTGGCAGGATGCTGATCCACTGTGAAACCCCCATACACACCTGGCAGGTGCCTGATACACTGTGATCACCCAATACACACCTGGAAGGATCCTGATACACTGTGAAACCCCCATACACACCTGGCAGGATCCTGATCCACTGTGAAAACCCCAGACACACCTGGCAGGATCCCGATACACTGTGAAACCCCATACACACCTGGCAGGATCCTGATACACTGTGAAACCCCAGACACATCTGGCAGGATCCTGGTGCACTGTCAAAACCCAATACACACCTTGCAGATCCTGATACACTGTGAAAACCCCATACACACCTGGCAGGATCCTGATCCACTGTGAAAACCCCACACACACGGCAGGAACCTGATAAACTGTGAAACCCCCATACACACCTGGCAATATCCTGATAAACTGTGAAACCCCCATACATACCTGGCAGCATCCTGTTAAACGGAGAAACCCCAATACACACCTGGCAGGATCCTGATATATTGCGAAAACCCCAAAAACACCTGGCAGGATCCTGATCCTCTGTGAAACCCCGTACACAACTGGCACGATCCTGATATATTGTGAAAACCCCGTACACACCGGGCAGGGTGCTGATCCTCTGTGAAACCCCGTTCATTCCTGGCAGGATCCTGATGCACTGTGAAAACCCCATACACACCTGGCAGGATCCCGATGAACTGTGAAACCCTCATACACAACTGGCAGGAGCCTGATAATCTGCGAAACCCCCGTACACACCTGGCAGGTTCCTGATGGACAGTGAAACCCCATTCACATCTGGCAGGATCCTGATACACTGTGAAACCCCATACACACATGGCAGGATCCTGATCCACTGTGAAACCCCCATACACACCTGTCGGGATCCTGATAAACTGTGAAAAACCCATACACACCTGGCAGGATCCTGATCCACTGTGAAAACACCATACACACCTGGCAGGATCCTGATAAACTATGAAACACCCATACAAACCTGGCAGGATCCTGATAGACTGTGAAACCCGCATACACACCTGGCAGGATCCTGATAAACGGTGAAATTCCCATGCACACCTGGCAGGATCCTGATATATTGTGAAAGCCACGTACACACCTTGCAGTATCCTGATCCTCTGTGAAACCCCGTACACACCTGGCAGGATCCTGATATATTGTGAAAACCCCGGTCACACCTGGCAGGATCATGATCCACTGTGAAACCCCATACACACCTGGCAGGATCCTGATGAATTGTGAAACCACTATACACACCTGGCAGGATCCTGATAATCTGTGAAACCCCCGTACACACCTGGAAGGAGCCTGATACACTGTGAAAACTCCGTACACACCTGGCAGGTTCCTGATGCACAGTGAAACCCCATTCGCATCTGGCAGGATCCTGATACACTGTGAAACCCCATACACACCTGGCAGGATCCCGATACACTGTGAAACCCCAGACACACCTGGCAGGATCCTGATACACTGTGAAAACCCCATTCACATCCAGCAGGATCCTGATACACAGTGAAACCCCATGCACACCTGTGGAAGGATCGTGATACTCTGTGAAACCCCAGACACATCTGGCGGGATACTGGTGCACTGTCAAACCCAATACACACATTGCAGATCCTGATACACTGTGAAAACCCCATACACTCCTGGCCGGATCCTGATAATCAGTGAAACCCCCATACACACCTGGCAGTATCCTGTTAAACGGAGAAACCCCAATACACACCTGGCAGGATCCTGATGAACTGTGAAAACCCTATACACACCTGGCAGGATCCTGATCTACTGTGAAAACCCCATACACACCTGGTAGGATCCGGATAACCGGTGAAACCCCCATACACACCTGGCAGGATCCTGATAAACTGTGAAACCCACATACACACCTGGCAAGATACTGATAAATGGTGAAACTCCCATATACACCTGGCAGGATCCTGATCCACTGTGACATCCCCATGCACACCTGGCAGGATCCTGATCCACTGCGAAAACCCCATACTCACCTGGCAGGATACTGATAAACTGCGAACACCCCATACACACCTGGCAGGATTCTGAACCACTGTGAAAACCCCATCCACACCTGGCAGGATCCTGATAAACTGTGAAACACCCATGCACACCTGGCAGGATCCTGATAAACTGTGAAACCCCCATGCACACCTGGCAAGATCCTGATTTATTGTGAAAACCCCGTACACACCTGGCAGGAACCTGACATATTGTGCAAACCCCGTACACACCTGGCAGGATCCTGTTCCTCTGTGAAACCCCGTACACAACTGGCAGGATCCTGATCCACTGTGAAAACGCCATACACACCTGGCAGGATCCTGATGAACTGTGAAACCCCCATACACACCAGGCAGGATCCTGATAATCTGTGAAACCCCCTTTCACACCTGGCAGGAGCCTGATACACTGTGAAAACCCCGCACACACCTGGCACGTTCCTGATGCACATTGAAACCCCATTCACATCTGGCAGTATCCTGATACACTGTGAAAGCCCCACACACATCTGGCAGGATCCTGATCCACTGTGAAATCCCATTCACGTATGGCAGGATCCTGATGCACTGTGTACCCCCGTTCACATCTGGCAGGACACTGATCCACTGTGAAATCCCCAAGCACACCTGGCAGGATACTAATACACTGTAAAAACCCCATTCACAACTGGCAGGATCCTGATGCACAGTGAAAGCCCAATCACACCTGGCAGGAACCTGATACACAGCGAATCCCCATTCACATCTGGCAGGATCCTGATCCACTGTAAAACCCCATGCACACCTGGCAGGATCCTGATCCACAGTGAAAACCCCATACACACTTGGCAGGATCCTCAACCACCGTTAAACCGCCATACACACCGGCCACGTTCCTGATACACTGTGAAAAGCCCATTCTCACCTGGCAGGTTCCTGATCCACTGTGAAACCCCATTCACATCTGGCAGGATCCTGATACACTGTGAAATCCCAGTCACACATGGCAGGATTCTGATACACTGAAAACCCCAAACACACCTGGCAGGATCCTGATCCACTGTGAAACCCCACACACTCCTGGCAGGACCCTGATACACAGTGAAAACACCATGCACACCTGGCAGGATCCTGATGCACTGTGAAAACCCCATGCACACCTGGCAGAATCCTGATACACTCTGAAACCACAGACACACCTGGCAGGATCCCGATACACTGTGTAACCCTCATACACATCTGGCAGGATCCTGATGTGCAGTGAAACCCCATTCACAAATGGCAGGATCCTGCTACACTTTGAAACCCCATACAAACCTGGCAGGAACCTGATCCACTGTGAAAACCCATTCACACCTGGCAGGATCCTGATACACTGTGAAAACCCCATAAACACCAGGCAGGATCCTGATCCACGGTGAAAACCCCCCACACACATGGCAGGATCCTGATCCACTGTGAAACCCCATTCACCTCTGACAGGATCCTGATACTCTGTGAAACCCCATAAACACCTGGCAGGCTCCTGATCCACTGTGAAACCCCATTCACCTCTGGCAGGATGCTGATACTCTGTGAAAACCCCATACACAACTGGCAGGATCATGATACACTGTGAAAACCCCATACACCCCTGGCAGGATCCTGATACCCTGTGAAAACCCCATAAAAACCTGGCATGATCCTGATGCACTGTGAAACCCCCATACACACCTGGCAGTATCCTGATACAATGTGAAAACCCCATACACAACTGGCAGGATCCTGATACACTCTCAAACCCCATACACCCCTGGCACGATCGTGATACACTGTGAAACCCCCATAAACATCTGGAAGGATCCCTATGCACTGTGAAAACCCCATACACATCTGGCAGGATTCTGATGCACTGTGAAAACCCCATACACACCAGGCAGGATCCTGATAAACTGTGAAAACCCCGTACACATCTGGCAGGATCCTGATCCTCTGTGAAACCCCATTCACACCTTGCAGGATCCTCACAAAATGTGAAAACCCCAGAGACTTCTGGCAGGATCCTGACACACTGTGAAAACCAAGACACATCTGGCAGGATTCTGATGCACTGTGAAAACCCCATACACACCTGGCAGGATCCTGATACACTGTGAAAAACCCATGCACACCTGGCAGGATCCTGATGCACTGTGAGTACCCCATGCATACCTGGCAGCGTCCTGACACACTCTGAAACCCCATACACTCATGGCAGGATCCTGATACACTGTGAAACACCCATACACATCTGGAAGGATCCTGATGCACTGTGATAACACCATAAACATCTGGCAGTATCCTGATACACTGTGAAACCCCATGCACACCTGGCAGGAACCTGATACACTGTGAAAATCGCATTCACATCTGTCAGGATCCTGATACACTGTGAAACTCCATACACACCTGGCTGGATCCTCAACCACTGTGAAACCCCCATACACACCTGGCAGGATCCTGATAAACTGTGAAACCCCCATGCACACCTGACAGGATCCTGATGTGCTGTGAAACCCCATTCACATCTGGCAGGATCCTGATGTGCAGTGAAACCCCATTCACGTCCGGCAGGAACCTGATACACTGTGAAAACCCACACAAACCTGGCAGGATCCTGATCCACTGTGAAACATCATTCACACCTGGCAGGATCCTGATGAACTTTGAAAACCCCATACACACCTGGCATGATCCTGATCCACTGTGAAAACCCCTACACATATGGCAGGATCCTGATCCACTGTGAAACCCCATTCACATCTGGCAGGAACCCCGTCCACACCTGGCAGGATCCGGATGCACAGTGAAACCCCATTCACATCTGGCAGGTTCCTGATACCCTGTGAAACCCCATAAACACCTGGCAGGAACCTGATGCACTGTGAAAACCCCATACACACCTGGCAGGATCGTGATACACTGTGAAAACACCATACACACCTAGCAGGATCCTGAAACTCTCTGAAAACCCCACAAAGACCTGGCAGGATCCTGATGCACTGTGAAATCCCCAGACACACCTGGCAGGATCCTGATACACTGTGAAAACCCCATACACTCCTGGCAGGGTCCTGGTACACTCTGATTCACCAAACACACCTGGCACGATCCTGATACACTGTGAAACCCCCATACACACGTGGCAAGATCCTGATCCACTGTGAAACCCCTTACACACAAGGCAGGATCCTGATAAACTGTGAAAACACCGTACACACCTGGCAGGATCCTGATCCGCTTTGAAACCCCATTCACACCTTGCAGGATTCTCACAAAATGTGAAATCCCCAGACACACCGGTCTGGTTCCTGGAGCACTGTGAAACCCCATTCACACCTTGCAAGATCCTCAGACGCTGTGAAATACCCAGACACATCTGGCAGGATCCTGATGCATTGTGAAACCCCAGACACACCTGGCAGGATCCTGATGCACTGTGAAACCCCAGACACACCTGGCCGGATCCTGATGCAATGTGAAAACCCCATGCACACCTGGCAGGATGCTGATACACTCTGAAACCCCATACACACCTGGCAGAATCCTGATACACTGTGAAATTCCCATACACATCTGGAAGTATCCTGATCCACTGTGAAACCCCAGACACATCTGGCAGGATCCTGATGCACTCTGAAACCCCATAGACACCTGGCAGGATCCTGATACACTGTGAAACCCCCACACACATCAGGAAGAATCCTGATCCACTGTGAAACCCCAGACACATCTGGCAGGAACCTGATCCACTGTGAAAACCCCATAAATTCCTGTCAGATCATGATACATTTTGAAAACTCCATAAACACCTGGCAGGATCCTGATCCTCTGTGAAACCTCCAAAAACACCTGGCAGATCCTGATACATTGTGAAAACCCCATACACACCTGGCAGGATCCTGATACACTGTAAAAATTCCATTAACACCTGGCAGATCCTGATACATTGTGAAATCCCCATACACACCTGGCAGGATCGTGATACATTGTGAAAACCCCATAAACTCCTGGCAGATCCTGATATATTGTGAAAACCCCATAAACACCTGGCAGATCCTGATACACTGTGAAAACCCCACACACATCTGGCAGGATCCTGATACACTGTGAAACCCCATACACACCTGGCAGTATCCTGATACACTGTGAAAACCCCATGCACACCTGAAAGGATCCTGATGCACTGTGAAAACCCCATGCACACCTGGCAGGATCCTGATTCACTGTGAAACCCCAGACACACCTGGCAGTATCCTGATAAACTGTGAAAACCCCGTACACACCTGGCAGGTTCCTGATCCTCTGTGAAACCCCATTCACACCTTGCAGGATCCTCACAAAATTTTAAAGCCCCCAGACACACCTGGCAGGATCCTGATACACTGTGAAACCTCATACACACCTGGCAGGATCCTGAAACGCTGTGAAACCCCATACACACGTGGCAAGATCCTGATCCACTGTGAAACCCCTTACACACAAGGCAGGATCCTGATAAACTGTGAAAACACCGTACACACCTGGCAGGATCCTGATCCGCTTTGAAACCCCATTCACACCTTGCAGGATTCTCACAAAATGTGAAACCCCCAGACACACCGGTCTGGTTCCTGGTGCACGGTGAAACCCCATTCACACCTTGCAAGATCCTCAGACACTGTCAAACACTCAGACACATCTGGCAGGATCCTGATGCACTGTGAAACCCCATACATATCTGGCAGGATCCTGATGCACTGTGAAACCCCAGATACACCTGGCCGGATCCTGATGCACTGTGAAAACCCCATGCACACCTGGCAGGATGCTGATGCACTCTGTAACTCCATACACACCTGGCAGGATCCTGATACACTGTGAAACTCCCATACACATCTGGAAGTATCCTGATCCACTGTGAAACCCCAGACACATCTGGCAGGATCCTGATACACTCTGAAACCCCATACACACCTGGCAGGATCCTGATACACTGTGAAACCCCCACACGCATCAGGAAGAATCCTGATCCACTGTGAAACCCCAGACACATCTGGCAGGAACCTGATCCACTGTGAAAACCACATAAATTCCTGTCAGATCCTGATACATTTTGAAAACTCCATAAACACCTGGCAGGATCCTGATCCTCTGTGAAAACTTCATAAACACCTGGCAGATCCTGAAACATTGTGAAAACCCCATACACACCTGGCAGGATCGTGATACATTGTGAAAACCCCATACACACCTGGCAGGATCCTGATACATTGTGAAAACCCCATAAACTCCTGGCAGATCCAGATATATTGTGAAAACCCCATAAACACCTGGCAGATCCTGATACATTGTGAAAACCCCACACACATCTGGCAGGATCCTGATACACTGTGAAACCCCATACACACCTGGCAGTATCCTGATACACTGTGAAAACCCCATGCACACCTGGAAGGATCCTGATGCACTGTGAAAACCCCATGCACACCTGGCAGGATCCTGATCCACTGTGAAACCCCAGACACAACTGGCAGTATCCTGACGCACTGTGAAAACCCCTTGCACACCTGGAAGGATCCTGATGCACTGTGAAAACCCCATGCACACCTGGCAGGATCCTGATACACTCTGAAACACCATAATCAACTGGCAGGATCCTGATACACTGTGAAACCCCCATACACATCTGCAAGGATCCTGATGCACTGTAAAAACCCCATACACATCTGGCAGGATCCTGATACACTGTGAAACCCCATACACACCTGACAGGATCCTGATACACGGTGAAAACCGCATTCACATCTGGCAGGATCCAGATACAATGTGAAACCCCATACACATCTGGCAGGATCCAGATACACTGTGAAACCCCATACACATCTGGAAGGATCCTGCTGCACTGTGAAATCCCCATACACATCTGGCAGTATCCTGATACACTGTGAAACACCATACACACCTGGCAGGGTCCTGAACCACTGTAAAACACCCATACACACCTGGCAGTATCCTGAAAAACTGTGAAACCCCCACACACTCCTGGCAGGATCCTGATGTGCAGTGAAAACCCCAAACACACATGGGAGGATCCTGATCCACTGTGAAACCCCATTCACATCTGGCAGGATCCCCGTTCACAACTGGTAGGATCCAGATGCACTTTGAAAACCCCATACACACCTGGCAGAATCCTGATACACTGTGAAAACCTCATACACACCTGGCAAGATCCTAATTAGATTAGATTAGATTAGAATAGAGATACAGCACTGAAACAGGCCCTTCGGCCCACCAAGTCTGTGACGACCATCAACCACTCATTTATGCTAATCCGACACGAATCCGGTATTCCTATCACATCCCCACCTATCCCTATATATTTCCCTACCACCTACCTATACTAGTGACAATTTATAATAGCCAATTTACCGATCAACCTGCAAGTCTTTTGGCTTGTGGGAGGAAACCGGAGCACCCGGAGAAAACCCACGCAGACACAGGGAGAACTTGCAAATTCCACACAGGCAGTACCCGGAATCGAACCCGGGTCCCTGAAGCTGTGAGACTGCGGTGCTAACCACTGCGCCACCGTGCCGCCCGTGCTGATACACTGTGAAAACCCGATACACACCTGGCACGATCCTGATACACTGTTAAACACCCATCAACATCTGGAATGATCCCGATGCACTGTGAATACCCAGTACACATCTGGCAGAATACTGATCCTCTGTGAAACCCCATTCACACATTGCAGGATCCTCACAAAATGTGAAACCCACAGACACACCTGGCTGGATCCTGATACACTGTGAAACCCCTTTCACACCTGGCATCATCCTGATACACTGTGAAACCCCATACACACGTGGCAGGATTCTGATCCACTGTGAATCCCCTTACACACCTGGCAGGATGATGATAAACTGTGAAAACCCCGTACACACCTGGCAGTATCCTGATCCTCTGTGAAACCCCATTAACACCTTGCAGGATCCTCACAAAATGTGAAACATCCAGACACACCGGGCTGGATCCTGATGCACTGTGAAACCCCATTCACACCTTGCAAGATCCTCATGCACTGTGAAACCCCATTCACACCTTGCAGGATCCTGATACACTGTGAAAACCCCATACACACTTGGCAGGATCCTGATAAACTGTTTAAAACCCCATACACACCTGGCAGGATCCTGATACACTGTGAAACCCCATACACACCGGGCAGGATCCTGATACACTGTGAAAACACCACACACACCGGGCAGGATCCTGATAAACTGTGAAAACACCCATACACACCTGGCAGGTTCCTGACACACTGTGAAAGCCCCGTACACAACTGGCAGGTTCCTGATGCACAGTGAAACCCCATTCACATCTGTCAGGATCCTGATACACTGTGAGAACCCCATACACACCTGGCAGGATCCTGATCCACTGTGAAACCCCATTCACATCTGGCACGATCCTGATCCACTGTGAAACCCCATACACACCTGGCAGAATCTTGAGACACTGTGAAACCCCCGACACATCTGGCAGGATGCTGATACCATGTGAAACCCCATTCACATCTGGCAGGATCCTGATACACTGTGAAACCCCCAAACACACCTGGCAGTATAATGATGCACAGTGAAACCCCATTTTCATCTGGTAGGATCCTGATACACTGTGAAACCCCCAAACACACCAGGCAGTATTTTGATGCACAGTGAAACCCCATTCACATCTGGCACCATTCTGTTCCACTGTGAAACCCCTATACACACATGGCAGGATGCTGATACACTGTGAAACCCCCAAACACACATGGCAGGATCCTGATACACTGTGAAACCCCAAGCACACCAGGTAGGATCTTGATTCACTGTGAAACCCCAGACACATCTGGCAGGATCCTGATCCACTGTGAAATCCCCATACACACCTGGCAGGATCCTGATCCACTATGAAAACTCCATACACACCTGGCAGGATCCCGATCCTCTGTGAAAACCCCATACACACCCGGCAGGATCCTGATACACTGTGAAACCTCATACACACCTGGCAGGATCTTGATACACTGTGAAACCCCAGACACATCTGTCAGGATCCTGATACACTGTGAAAACCCCAAACAGACCTGGCAGGATCCTGATACATTGTGAAACCCCATACACACCTTGCAGGATCCTGATACAATCTGAAACTCCATACACACCTGGCAGGATCCCGATACACTGTGAAACCCCCATACACATCTGGAAGGATCCTGATGCACTGTGAAAACCCCATAAACATCTGGCAGGATCCTGATGCACTGTGAAAACCCCAGACACACGTGGCGGTATCCCGATCCACTGTGAAGCACCTTACACACCAGGCAGGATCCTGATAAACAGTGAAACCCCCATACACACCTGGCAGGATCCTGATACACTGTGAAAACTGCATACAGAGCTGTCAGGATCCTGAAAAACTGTGAAACCCCATGAAAACCTGGCAGTATCCTGATGCACAGTGAAACCCCATTTACATCTGGCAGGATCCTGATACACTGTGAAACCCCCAAACACACCTGGCAGGATCCTGATGCACAGTGAAACCCCATTCACATCTGGCAGGATTCTGATCCACTGTGAAACCCCCATACACACATGGCAGGATGCTGATACACTGTGAAACCCCCAAACACACATGGCAGGATCCTGATACACTGTGAAACCCCAAACACACCTGGCAGGATCTTGATTCACTGTGAAACCCCAGATACATCTGGCAGGATACTGATGCACTGTGAAACCCCATAGACATCTGGCAGGATCCTGATGCACTGTGAAACACCATACGCACCTGGCAGTATCTTGATGCACTGTGAAAACCCCATACACACCTGGCAGGATCCTGATACACTCTGAAACCCCAAACACACCTGGCAGGATCCAGATAAACTGTGAAACCCCCATACACATCTGGAAGGATCCTGATCCACTGTGAAACCCAAGACAAATCTGGCAAGATCCAGATATACTCTGAAACCCCATACACACCTGGCAGGACCCTGATACACTGTGAAACCCCCATACACATCAGGAAGGATCCTGATCCACTGTGAAACCCCAGACACATCTGGCAGGAACCTGATCCATTGTGAAAACCCCATGAACACCTGGCAGATCCTGATCCTCTGTGAAAACCCCATACACACCAGGCAGGATCCTGATACACTGTGAAACCTCATACACACCTGGCAGGATCTTGATACACTGTGAAACCCCAGACACATCTGGCAGGATCCTGATGCACTGTGAAAACCCCAAGCAGACCTGGCAGGATCCTGACATATTGTGAAACCCCATACACACCTGGCAGAATCCTGATAGAATCTGAAATTCCATACACACCTGGCAGGATCCCGATACACTGTGAAACCCCCATACACATCTGGAAGGATCCTGATGCACTGTGAAAACCCCATAAACATCTGGAAGGATCCTGATGCACTGTGAATACCCCAGACACACGTGGCGGGATCCCGATCCACTGTGAAACACCTTACACACCAGGCAGGATCCGGATAAACTGGGAAACCCCCATACACACCTGGCAGGATCCTGATACACTGTGAAAACTGCATACAAAGCTGTCAGGATCCTGAAAAACTGTGAAACCCCATAAAAACCTGGCAGTATCCTGATGCACAGTGAAACCCCATTTACATCTGGCAGGATCCTGATACACTATGAAACCCCCAAGCACACCTGGCAGGATCCTGATGCACAGTGAAACCCCATTCACATCTGGCAGGATTCTGATCCACTGTGAAACCCCCAAACACACATGGCAGGATGCTGATACACTGTGAAACCCCCAAACACACATGGCAGGATCCTGATACACTGTGAAACCCCAACCACACCTGGCAGGATCTTGATTCACTGTGAAACCCCAGACACATCTGGCAGGATGCTGATCCACTGTGAAACCCCATACGCATCTGGCAGGATCCTGATGCACTGTGAAACACCATACGCACCTGGCAGGATCCTGATGCACTGTGAAAACCCCATGCACACCTGGCAGGATCCTGATACACTCTGAAACCCCAAACACACCTGGCAGGATCCTGATAAACTGTGAAACGCCCATACACAGCTGGAAGGATACTGATCCACTGTGAAACCCAAGACACATCTGGCAGGATCCAGATATACTCTGAAACCCCATACACACCTGGCAGGACCCTGAGACACTGTGAAACCCCCATACACATCAGGAAGGATCCTGATCCACTGTGAAACCCCAGACACATCTGGCAGGAACCTGATCCATTGTGAAAACCCCATAAACTCCGGTCAGATCCCGATAAATTTTGAAAACTCCATAAACACCTGGCAGGATCCTGATCCTCTGTGAAAACTCCATAAACACCTGGCAGATCCTGATACATTGTGAAAACCCCATACACACCTGGCAGGATCCTGATACACTGTGAAAGCTCCATAAACACCTGGCAGATCCTGATACATTGCGAAAACCCCATACACACCTGGCAGTATCCTGATTCATTGTAAAAACCCCAAAAACTCATGGCAGATTCTGATATATTGTGAAAACCCCGTAAACACCTGGCAGATCCTGATACATTGTGAAACTCCATAAACACCTGGCAGACATGATACATTGTGAAAACCCCATAAACATCTGGCAGGATCCTGATACACTGTGAAACCCCATACACACCTGGCAGGAACTTGATACACTGTGAAATCCCCAAGCACACCTGGCAGGATCCTGATGTGCAGTGAAACCCCATACACATCCGGCAGGATCCTGATAAACTGTGAAACCCCACACAAACCTGGCAGGATCCTGATCCACTGTGAAACCCTATTCACACCTGGCAGAATCCTGAAACACTGTGAAAACCCCATACACACCTTGCAGGATCCTGATCCACTGTGAAAACCCCACACACACATGGGAGGACCCTGATCCACTGATAAACCCCATTCACATCTGGCAGGATCCCCGTCCACAACTGGTAGGATCCAGATGCACTGTGAAAACCCCATACACACCTGGCAGGATCCTGATACACTGTGAAAACCCCATACACACCTGGCAAGATCCTGATACACTGTGAAAACCCGATACACACCTGGCACGATCCTGATACACTGTGAAACACTCATAAACATCTGGAAGGAACCCGATGCACTGTGAAAACCCAATACACATCTGGCAGAATTCTGATGCACGGTGAAAACACCAAACACACCAGGCATGATCCTGATACACTGTGAAAACCCCAAACAGACCTGGCAGGATCCTGATACATTGTGAAACCCCATACACACCTTGCAGGATCCTGATACAATCTGAAACTCCATACACACCTGGCAGGATCCCGATACACTGTGAAACCCCCATACACATCTGGAAGGATCCTGATGCACTGTGAAAACCCCATAAACATCTGGCAGGATCCTGATGCACTGTGAAAACCCCAGACACACGTGGCGGTATCCCGATCCACTGTGAAGCACCTTACACACCAGGCAGGATCCTGATAAACAGTGAAACCCCCATACACACCTGGCAGGATCCTGATACACTGTGAAAACTGCATACAGAGCTGTCAGGATCCTGAAAAACTGTGAAACCCCATGAAAACCTGGCAGTATCCTGATGCACAGTGAAACCCCATTTACATCTGGCAGGATCCTGATACACTGTGAAACCCCCAAACACACCTGGCAGGATCCTGATGCACAGTGAAACCCCATTCACATCTGGCAGGATTCTGATCCACTGTGAAACCCCCATACACACATGGCAGGATGCTGATACACTGTGAAACCCCCAAACACACATGGCAGGATCCTGATACACTGTGAAACCCCAAACACACCTGGCAGGATCTTGATTCACTGTGAAACCCCAGATACATCTGGCAGGATACTGATGCACTGTGAAACCCCATAGACATCTGGCAGGATCCTGATGCACTGTGAAACACCATACGCACCTGGCAGTATCCTGATGCACTGTGAAAACCCCATACACACCTGGCAGGATCCTGATACACTCTGAAACCCCAAACACACCTGGCAGGATCCAGATAAACTGTGAAACCCCCATACACATCTGGAAGGATCCTGATCCACTGTGAAACCCAAGACAAATCTGGCAAGATCCAGATATACTCTGAAACCCCATACACACCTGGCAGGACCCTGATACACTGTGAAACCCCCATACACATCAGGAAGGATCCTGATCCACTGTGAAACCCCAGACACATCTGGCAGGAACCTGATCCATTGTGAAAACCCCATGAACACCTGGCAGATCCTGATCCTCTGTGAAAACCCCATACACACCAGGCAGGATCCTGATACACTGTGAAACCTCATACACACCTGGCAGGATCTTGATACACTGTGAAACCCCAGACACATCTGGCAGGATCCTGATGCACTGTGAAAACCCCAAGCAGACCTGGCAGGATCCTGACATATTGTGAAACCCCATACACACCTGGCAGAATCCTGATAGAATCTGAAATTCCATACACACCTGGCAGGATCCCGATACACTGTGAAACCCCCATACACATCTGGAAGGATCCTGATGCACTGTGAAAACCCCATAAACATCTGGAAGGATCCTGATGCACTGTGAATACCCCAGACACACGTGGCGGGATCCCGATCCACTGTGAAACACCTTACACACCAGGCAGGATCCGGATAAACTGGGAAACCCCCATACACACCTGGCAGGATCCTGATACACTGTGAAAACTGCATACAAAGCTGTCAGGATCCTGAAAAACTGTGAAACCCCATAAAAACCTGGCAGTATCCTGATGCACAGTGAAACCCCATTTACATCTGGCAGGATCCTGATACACTATGAAACCCCCAAGCACACCTGGCAGGATCCTGATGCACAGTGAAACCCCATTCACATCTGGCAGGATTCTGATCCACTGTGAAACCCCCAAACACACATGGCAGGATGCTGATACACTGTGAAACCCCCAAACACACATGGCAGGATCCTGATACACTGTGAAACCCCAACCACACCTGGCAGGATCTTGATTCACTGTGAAACCCCAGACACATCTGGCAGGATGCTGATCCACTGTGAAACCCCATACGCATCTGGCAGGATCCTGATGCACTGTGAAACACCATACGCACCTGGCAGGATCCTGATGCACTGTGAAAACCCCATGCACACCTGGCAGGATCCTGATACACTCTGAAACCCCAAACACACCTGGCAGGATCCTGATAAACTGTGAAACGCCCATACACAGCTGGAAGGATACTGATCCACTGTGAAACCCAAGACACATCTGGCAGGATCCAGATATACTCTGAAACCCCATACACACCTGGCAGGACCCTGAGACACTGTGAAACCCCCATACACATCAGGAAGGATCCTGATCCACTGTGAAACCCCAGACACATCTGGCAGGAACCTGATCCATTGTGAAAACCCCATAAACTCCGGTCAGATCCCGATAAATTTTGAAAACTCCATAAACACCTGGCAGGATCCTGATCCTCTGTGAAAACTCCATAAACACCTGGCAGATCCTGATACATTGTGAAAACCCCATACACACCTGGCAGGATCCTGATACACTGTGAAAGCTCCATAAACACCTGGCAGATCCTGATACATTGCGAAAACCCCATACACACCTGGCAGTATCCTGATTCATTGTAAAAACCCCAAAAACTCATGGCAGATTCTGATATATTGTGAAAACCCCGTAAACACCTGGCAGATCCTGATACATTGTGAAACTCCATAAACACCTGGCAGACATGATACATTGTGAAAACCCCATAAACATCTGGCAGGATCCTGATACACTGTGAAACCCCATACACACCTGGCAGGAACTTGATACACTGTGAAATCCCCAAGCACACCTGGCAGGATCCTGATGTGCAGTGAAACCCCATACACATCCGGCAGGATCCTGATAAACTGTGAAACCCCACACAAACCTGGCAGGATCCTGATCCACTGTGAAACCCTATTCACACCTGGCAGAATCCTGAAACACTGTGAAAACCCCATACACACCTTGCAGGATCCTGATCCACTGTGAAAACCCCACACACACATGGGAGGACCCTGATCCACTGTGAAACCCCATTCACATCTGGCAGGATCCCCGTCCACAACTGGTAGGATCCAGATGCACTGTGAAAAGCCTATACACACCTGGCAGGATCCTGATACACTGTGAAAACCCCATACACACCTGGCAAGATCCTGATACACTGTGAAAACCCGATACACACCTGGCACGATCCTGATACACTGTGAAACACTCATAAACATCTGGAAGGAACGCGATGCACTGTGAAAACCCAATACACATCTGGCAGAATTCTGATGCAAGGTGAAAACACCAAACACACCAGGCATGATCCTGATAAACTGTGAAAACCCCGTACACACCTGGCAGAATCCTGATCCTCTGTGAAACCCCATTCACACCTTGCAGGATCCTCACAAAATGTGAAACCCCCAGACATACCTGGCTGGATCCTGATGCACTGTGAAACCCCATTCACACCTTGCAAGATCCTCATAAACAGTGAAACCCCCAGACACACCTGGCTGGATCCTGATACACTGTGAAACTCCTTTCACACCTGGCAGGATCCTGATACACTGTGAAACCCCATACACACGTGGCAGGATCATGATCCACTGTGAATCCCCTTACACACCAGGCACGATCCCGATAAACTGTGAAAACCCAGTACACACCTGGCAGGATCCTGATCCTCTGTGAAACCCCATTCACACCTTGCAGGATCCTCACAAAATGTGAAACCCCCAGACACACCGGGCTGGATCCTGATGCACTGTGAAACCCCATTCACACCTTGCAAGATCCTCATACACTGTGAAACCCCATTCACACCTTGCAGGATCCTGATACACTGTGAAAACCCCACACAAACTTGGCAGGATCCTGATAAACTGTGAAACCCCTATACTCACCTGGCAGGATCCTGATGCACTGTGAAACCCCATACACACCTGGCAGGATCCTGATAAACTGTGAAAACACCCATACACACCTGGCAGGTTCCTGATACACTGTGAAAGCCCCGTACAAAACTGGCAGGTTCCTGATGCTCCGTGAAACCCCATTCCCATCTGGCAGGATCCTGATACACTGTGAAAACCCCATACACACCTGGCAGGATCCTGATCCACTATGAAACCCCATTCACATCTGGCAGGATGCTGAGACACTGTGAAACCCCATACACACCTGGCAGAATCTTGAGACACTGTGAAACCCCCGGCACATCTGGCAGCATGCTGTTACCATGTGAATCCCCATTCACATCTGGCAGGATCCTGATAAACTGTGGAACCCCCAAACACACCTGGCAGTATCCTGATGCACAGTGAAACCCCATTTACATCTGGCAGGATCCTGATACACTGTGAAACCCCCAAACACACCTGGCAGGATCCTGATGCATAGTGAAACCCCATTCACATCTGGCAGGATTCTGATAAACTGTGAAACCCCCATACACACATGGCAGGATGCTGATACGCTGTGAAACCCCCAAACACACATGGCAGGATCCTGATACACCGTGAAACCCCAAACACATCTGGCAGGATCTTCATTCACTGTGAAACCCCAGACACATCTGGCAGGATCCTGATCCACTGTGAAAACCCCATACACACCTGGCAGGATCCTGACCCACTGTGAAAACCTCATACACACCTGGCAGGATCCTGATCCTCTGTGAAAACCCCATACACACCCGGCAGGATCCTGATACACTGTGAAACCTCATACACACCTGGCAGGATCTTGATACACTGTGAAACCCCAGACACATCTGGCAGGATCCTGATACAATCTGAAACTCCATACACACCTGGCAGGATCCCGATACACTATGAAACACCTTACACACCAGGCAGGATCCTGATAAACAGTGAAACCCCCATACACACCTGGTAGGATCCTGATACACTGTGAAAACTGCATACACAGCTGTCAGGATCCTGAAAAACTGTGAAACCCCACAAAAGCCTGGCAGTATCCTGATGCACAGTGAAACCCCATTTACATCTGGCGGGATCCTGATACACTGTGAAACCCCCAAACACACCTGGCAGGATCCTGATGCACAGTGAAACCCATTCACATCTGGCAGGATTCTGATCCACTGTGAAACCCCCATACACACATGGCAGGATGCTGATACACTGTGAAACCCCCAAACACACATGGCAGGATCCTGATACACTGTGAAACCCCAAACACACCTGGCAGGATCTTGATTCACTGTGAAACCCCAGACACATCTGGCAGGATCCTGATACACTGTGAAAACCCCATACACGTCTGGCAGGATCCTGATCCACTGTGAAAACTCCATACACACCTGGCAGGATCCTGATCCTCTGTGAAAACCCCACACACATGGCAGGATCCTGATACACTGTGAAACCTCATACACACCTGGCAGGATCTTGACACACTGTGAAACCCCAGACACATCTGGCAGGATCCTGATACACTGTGAAAACCCCAAACAGACCTGGCAGGATCCTGATACATTGTGAAACCCCAAACACACCTGGCAGGATCCTGATACAATCTGAAACTCCATGCACACCTGGCAGGATCCCGATACACTGTGAAACCCCCATACACATCTGGAAGGATCCTGATGCAATGTGAAAACCCCATACACATCTGGCAGGATCCTGATGCACTGTGAAAACCCCATACACAGGTGGCGGGATCCCGATCCACTGTGAAACACCTTACACATCAGGCAGGATCCTGATAAACTGTGAAACCCCCATGCACACCTGGCAGGATCCTTATACACTGTGAAAACTGCATACACAGCTGTCAGGATCATGAAAAACTGTGAAACCCCATAACATCCTGTCAGGCTCCTGATACACTGTGAAACCCCCATACACATCTGGAAGGATCCTGATACAGTGTGAAAACCCCATACACACCTGGCAGGATCCTGATCCACTGTGAAACCCCCATGCAAACCAGGCACGATCCTAATAAACTGTGAAACCCCTTACACACTTGGCAGGATCCTGATCCACTGTGAAAACCCCATACACACCTAGCAGAATCCTGATCCACTGTGAAACCCCCATACACACCAGGCAGGATCCTGATACGCTGTGAAATCCCATTGCACACCTGGCCGGATCCTGATACACTGTGAAAACCACATACAGACCTGGCAGGATCCTGATACACTGTGAAAACCTCATACACATCTGGCAGGATCCTGATCCACTGTGAAACCCCCATACACACATGGCAGGATGCTGATACACTGTGAAACCCCCAAACACACCTGGCAGGATCTTGATTCACTGTGAAAGCCCAGGCACATCTGGCAATATCCTGATACACTGTGAAAACCCCATAAACACCTGGCAGGATCCTGATCCACTGTGAAAACCCCATACACATCTGGCAGGATCCTGATCCACTGTGAAAACCCCATACACACCTGGCAGGATCCTGATACACTGTGAAACATCATACACACCTGGCAGGATCTTGTTACACTGTGAAACCCCAGACACATCTGGCAGGATCCTGATACACTGTGAAAACCCCATACAGACCTGGCAGGATCCTGATACATTGTGAAACCCCAGACACACCTGGCAGGATCCTGATACAATCTGAAACCCCATACACACTTGGCAGGATCCCGACACACTGTGAAACCACCATACACATCTGGAAGGATCCGGATGCACTCTGAAAACCCCATACACATCTGGCAGGATCCTGATGCATTGTGAAAACCAGATACACACGTGGCGGGATCCTGATCCACTGTCAAACCACTTTCAAACCAGGCAGGATCCTGATAAAATGTGAAACCCCCATACACACCTGGCAGGATTCTGATACACTGTGAAAACAGCATACACAGCTGGCAGGATACTAATGAACTGTGAAAGCCCCATAAACACCTGGCAGGATCCTGATACACTGTGAAACCCCCATACACATCTGGAAGGATAGTGATACAGTGTGAAAACCCCATACACACCTGGCAGGATCCTGATCCACTGTGAAACCCCCATACACACCAGGCACGATCCTGATAAACTGTGAAACCCCTTGCACACCTGGCAGGATCCTGATCCAGAGTGAAAACCCCATACACACCTGGTAGGGTCCCGATCCACTGTGAAACCCCCATACACAACTGGCAGGATCCTGTTCCACTGTTAAACCCCCATACACACCGGGCTGGATCCTGATACACTGTGAAAACCCCATACAGACCTGGCAGGATCCTGATACGCTGTCAAAACCCCATACAGACCTGGCAGGATCCTGATACACTGTGAAAACCCCATACACACCTCGCAGGATCCTGACACACTGTGAAACCTCACACACACCTGGCGGGATCTTGATGCACTGTGAAACCCCAGACACATCTGGCAGGATCCTGATCCACTGTTAAAACGCCATACACACCTGGCAGGATCCTGATACACTGTGAAACCTCATTCACACCTGGCAGGATCCGGATACACTGTGAAAACTCATACACACCTGGCAGGATCCTGATATATTGTGAAAACCCCATTCACACCTGGCAGGATCCTGATACAATCTGAAACGCCATACACACGTGGCGGGATCCTGAACTTCTGTGAAACCCCTTACACACCAGGCAGGATCCTGATAAACTGTGAGCCGTCATGCACACCGGGCAGGATCCTGATACACTGTGAAAACTGCATACACAGCTGGCAGGATCCTGATATACTGTGAAACCCCCATAAACACCTGGCAGGATCCTGATACACTGTGAAACCCCCATACACATCTGGAAGGATCCTGATACAGTGTGAAAACCCCAAACACACCTGTCATGTACCTGATACACTGTGAAACCCCCATGCACACCAGGAAGGATCCTGATAAACTGTGAAACCCCAGACACATCTGGCAGGATCCGGATACACTGTGAAAATCCCATACACACCTCGCAGGATCCTGATCCACTGTGAAAACCCCTTACACACCTGGCAGGATCCTGATACAGTGTGAAAACCCCATACACACCTGGCAGGATCCTGATCCACTGTGAAACCCCCATACACACCAGGCACGATCCTGATAAACTGTGAAACCCCTTGCACACCTGGCAGGATCCTGATCCAGAGTGAAAACCCCATACACACCTGGTAGGGTCCCGATCCACTGTGAAACCCCCATACACAACTGGCAGGATCCTGTTCCACTGTTAAACCCCCATACACACCGGGCTGGATCCTGATACACTGTGAAAACCCCATACAGACCTGGCAGGATCCTGATACGCTGTCAAAACCCCATACAGACCTGGCAGGATCCTGATACACTGTGAAAACCCCATACACACCTCGCAGGATCCTGACACACTGTGAAACCTCACACACACCTGGCGGGATCTTGATGCACTGTGAAACCCCAGACACATCTGGCAGGATCCTGATCCACTGTTAAAACGCCATACACACCTGGCAGGATCCTGATACACTGTGAAACCTCATTCACACCTGGCAGGATCCGGATACACTGTGAAAACTCATACACACCTGGCAGGATCCTGATATATTGTGAAAACCCCATTCACTCCTGGCAGGATCCTGATACAATCTGAAACGCCATACACACGTGGCGGGATCCTGAACTTCTGTGTAACCCCTTACACACCAGGCAGGATCCTGATAAACTGTGAAAACTGCATACACAGCTGGCAGGATCCTGATATACTGTGAAACCCCCATAAACACCTGGCAGGATCCTGATACACTGTGAAACCCCCATACACATCTGGAAGGATCCTGATACAGTGTGAAAACCCCAAACACACCTGTCATGTACCTGATACACTGTGAAACCCCCATGCACACCAGGAAGGATCCTGATAAACTGTGAAACCCCAGACACATCTGGCAGGATCCGGATACACTGTGAAAATCCCATACACACCTCGCAGGATCCTGATCCACTGTGAAAACCCCTTACACACCTGGCAGGATCCTGATACAGTGTGAAAACCCCATACACACCTGGCAGGATCCTGATCCACTGTGAAACCCCCATGCACACCAGGCACGATCCTGATAAACTGTGAAACCCCTTACACACTTGGCAGGATCCTGATCCACTGTGAAACCCCCATGCACACCAGGCACGATCCTCATAAACTGTGAAACCCCTTACACACTTGGCAGGATCCTGATCCACTGTGAAAAACCCATACACACCTGGCAGGATCCTGATCCACTGTGAAACCCCCATACACACCAGGCAGGATCCTGATACGCTGTGAAATCCCCTTGCACACATGGCAGGATCCTGATACACTGTGAAACCTCATACACACCTGGCAGGATCTTGATACACTGTGAAACCCCAGACACATCTGGCAGGATCCTGATACACTGTGAAAACCCCAAACAGACCTGGCAGGATCCTGATACATTGTGAAACCCCAAACACACCTGGCAGGATCCTGATACATTCTGAAACTCCATACACACCTGGCAGGATCCCGAAACACTGTGAAACCCCCATACACATCTGGAAGGATCCTGATGCACTGTGAAAACCCCATACACATCTGGCAGAATCCTGATGCACTGTGAAAACCCCATACACACGTGGCGAGATCCCGATCCACTGTGAAACACCTTACACACCAGGCAGGATCCTGATAAACTGTGAAACCCCCATACACACCTGGCAGGATCCTGATACACTGTGAAAACTGCATGCACAGCTGTCAGGATCCTGAAAAACTGTGAAACCCCATAAAAACCTGTCAGGCTCCTGATACACTGTGAAACCCCCATACACATCTGGAAGGATCCTGATACAGTGTGAAAACCCCATACACATCTGGCAGGATCCTGATACACTGTGAAACCCCCATGCACACCAGGCACAATCCAAATAAACTGTGAAACCCCTTACACACTTGGCAGGATCCTGATCCACTGTGAAACCCCCATACACACCAGGCACGATCCTGATAAACTGTGAAACCCCTTACACACCTGGCAGGATCCTGATCCACAGTGAAAACCCCATACACACTTGGCAGGGTCCTGATCCACTGTGAAACCCCCATACACAACTGGCAGGATCCTGTTCCACTGTGAAACCCCCATGCACACCGGGCAGGATCCTGATACACTGTGAAAACCCCATACAGACCTGGCAGTATCCTGATACGCTGTCAAAACCCCATACAGACCTGGCAGGATCCTGATACACTGTGAAAACCCCATACACACCTGGCAGGATCCTGATACACTGCGAAACCTCACACACACCTGGCGGGATCTTGATGCACTGTGAAACCCCAGACACATCTGGCAGGATCCTGATCCACTGTTAAAACGCCATACACACCTGGCAGGATCCTGATACACTGTGAAACCTCATTCACACCTGGCAGGATCCTGATACACTGTGAAAACTCATACACACCTGGCAGGATCCGGATACATTGTGAAAACCCCATTCACACCTGGCAGGATCCTGATACAATCTGAAACGCCATACACACGTGGCGGGATCCTGATCTTCTGTGAAACCCCTTACACACCAGGCAGGATCCTGATAAACTGTGAGCCGTCATGCACACCGGGCAATATCCTGATACACTGTGAAAACTGCATACACAGCTGGCAGGATCCTGATAAACTGTGAAACCCCCATAAACACCTGGCAGGATCCTGATACACTGTGAAACCCCCATACACATCTGGAAGGATCCTGATACAGTGTGAAAACCCCAAACACACCTGGCAGGATCCTGATACACTGTGAAACCCCCATGCACACCAGGCAGGATCCTGATAAACTGTGAAACCCCAGACACATCTGGCAGGATCCGGATACACTGTGAAACCCCAGACACATCTGGCAGGATCCTGATCCACTGTTAAAACGCCATACGCACCTGGCAGGATCCTGATACACTGTGAAACCTCATTCACACCTGGCAGGATCCTGATACACTGTGAAAACTCATACACACCTGGCAGGATCCGGATACATTGTGAAAACCCCATTCACACCTGGCAGGATCCTGATACAATCTGAAACGCCATACACACGTGGCGGGATCCTGATCTTCTGTGAAACCCCTGACACACCAGGCAGGATCCTGATAAACTGTGAGCCGTCATGCACACCGGGCAATATCCTGATACACTGTGAAAACTGCATACACAGCTGGCAGGATCCTGATAAACTGTGAAACCCCCATAAACACCTGGCAGGATCCTGATACACTGTGAAACCCCCATACACATCTGGAAGGATCCTGATACAGTGTGAAAACCCCAAACACACCTGGCAGGATCCTGATACACTGTGAAACCCCCATGCACACCAGGCAGGATCCTGATAAACTGTGAAACCCCAGACACATCTGGCAGGATCCGGATACACTGTGAAACCCCAGACACATCTGGCAGGATCCTGATCCACTGTTAAAACGCCATACGCACCTGGCAGGATCCTGATACACTGTGAAACCTCATTCACACCTGGCAGGATCCTGATACACTGTGACAACTCATACACACCTGGCAGGATCCGGATACATTGTGAAAACCCCATTCACACCTGGCAGGATCCTGATACAATCTGAAACGCCATACACACGTGGCGGGATCCTGATCTTCTGTGAAACCCCTTACACACCAGGCAGGATCCTGATAAACTGTGAGCCGTCATGCACACCGGGCAATATCCTGATACACTGTGAAAACTGCATACACAGCTGGCAGGATCCTGATAAACTGTGAAACCCCCATAAACACCTGGCAGGATCCTGATACACTGTGAAACCCCCATACACATCTGGAAGGATCCTGATACAGTGTGAAAACCCCAAACACACCTGGCAGGATCCTGATACACTGTGAAACCCCCATGCACACCAGGCAGGATCCTGATAAACTGTGAAACCCCAGACACATCTGGCAGGATCCGGATACACTGTGAAAACCCCAAACAGACCTGGCAGGATCCTGATACATTGTGAAACCCCAAACACACCTGGCAGGATCCTGATACAATCTGAAACTCCATACACACCTGGCAGGATCCCGATACACTGTGAAACCCCCATACACATCTGGAAGGATCCTGATGCACTGTGAAAACCCCATACACATCTGGCAGAATCCTGATGCACTGTGAAAACCCCATACACACGTGGCGAGATCCCGATCCACTGTGAAACACCTTACACACCAGGCAGGATCCTGATAAACTGTGAAACCCCCATACACACCTGGCAGGATCCTGATACACTGTGAAAACTGCATGCACAGCTGTCAGGATCCTGAAAAACTGTGAAACCCCATAAAAACCTGTCAGGCTCCTGATACACTGTGAAACCCCCATACACATCTGGAAGGATCCTGATACAGTGTGAAATCCCCATACACATCTGGCAGGATCCTGATACACTGTGAAACCCCCATGCACACCAGGCACGATCCAAATAAACTGTGAAACCCCTTACACACTTGGCAGGATCCTGATCCACTGTGAAACCCCCATACACACCAGGCACGATCCTGATAAACTGTGAAACCCCTTACACACCTGGCAGGATCCTGATCCACAGTGAAAACCCCATACACACTTGGCAGGGTCCTGATCCACTGTGAAACCCCCACACACAACTGGCAGGATCCTGTTCCACTGTGAAACCCCCATGCACACCGGGCAGGATCCTGATACACTGTGAAAACCCCATACAGACCTGGCAGTATCCTGATACGCTGTCAAAACCCCATACAGACCTGGCAGGATCCTGATACACTGTGAAAACCCCATACACACCTGGCAGGATCCTGATACACTGCGAAACCTCACACACACCTGGCGGGATCTTGATGCACTGTGAAGCCCCAGACACATCTGGCAGGATCCTGATCCACTGTTAAAACGCCATACACACCTGGCAGGATCCTGATACACTGTGAAACCTCATTCACACCTGGCAGGATCCTGATACACTGTGAAAACTCATACACACCTGGCAGGATCCGGATACATTGTGAAAACCCCATTCACACCTGGCAGGATCCTGATACAATCTGAAACGCCATACACACGTGGCGGGATCCTGATCTTCTGTGAAACCCCTTACACACCAGGCAGGATCCTGATAAACTGTGAGCCGTCATGCACACCGGGCAATATCCTGATACACTGTGAAAACTGCATACACAGCTGGCAGGATCCTGATAAACTGTGAAACCCCCATAAACACCTGGCAGGATCCTGATACACTGTGAAACCCCCATACACATCTGGAAGGATCCTGATACAGTGTGAAAACCCCAAACACACCTGGCAGGATCCTGATACACTGTGAAACCCCCATGCACACCAGGCAGGATCCTGATAAACTGTGAAACCCCAGACACACCTGGCAGGATCCTGATACAGTGTGAAAACCCCATACACACCTGGCAGGATCCTGATCCACTGTGAAACCCCCATGCACACCAGGCACGATCCTAATTAACTGTGAAACCCCTTACACACTTGGCAGGATCCTGATCCAATGTGAAAACCCCATACACACCTGGCTGGATCCTGATACGCTGTGAAATCCCCTTGCACACATGGCAGGATCCTGATACACTGCGAAACCTCATACACACCTGGCAGGATCCTGATACACTGTGAAACCCCAGACACATCTGGCAGGATCCTGATACACTGTGAAAACCCCAAACAGACCTGGCAGGATCCTGATACATTGTGAAACCCCAAACACACCTGGCAGGATCCTGATACAATCTGAAACTCCATACACACCTGGCAGGATCCCGATGCACTGTGAAACCCCCATACACATCTGGAAGGATCCTGATGCACTGTGAAAACCCCATACACATCTGGCAGGATCCTGATTCATTGTCAAAACCCCATACACACATGGCGAGATCCCGATCCACTGTGAAACACCTTACACTCCAGGCAGGATCCTGATAAACTGTGAAACCCCCATACACACCTGGCAGGATCCTGAAACACTGTGAAAACTGCATGCACAGCTGTCAGGATCCTGAAAAACTGTGAAACCCCATAAAAACCTGTCAGGCTCCTGATACACTGTGAAACCCCAGACACACCTGGCAGGATCCTGATCCACTGTGAAAACCCCATACACACCTGGCAGGATCCTGATCCACTGTGAAACCCCCATACACACCTGGCAGGATCCTGATCCACTGTGAAAAACCCATACACACCAGGCAGGATCCTGATACGCTGTGAAATCCCCTTGCACACCTGGCAGGATCCTGATACACTGTGAAAACCCCATACAGACCTGGCAGGATCCTGATACACTGTGAAAACCTCATACACATCTCGCAGGATCCTGATGCACTGTGAAACCTCAAACACACCTGGCAGGATCTTGATACACCGTGAAACCCCAGACACATCTGGCAGGATCCTGATCCACTGTGAAACCCCCATACACACATGGCAGGATGCTGATACACTGTGAAACCCCCAAACACACCTGGCAGGATCTTGATTCACTGTGAAAGCCCAGGCACATCTGGCAATATCCTGATACACTGTGAAAACCCCATACAGACCTGGCAGGATCCTGATACATTGTGAAACCCCAGACACACCTGGCAGGATCCTGATACAATCTGAATCCCCATACACATCTGGCAGGATCCTGATGCATTGTGAAAACCAGATACACACGTGGCGGGATCCTGATCCACTGTGAAACCCCCATACACACCTGGCAGGATTCTGATACACTGAGAAAACAGCATGCACAGCTGTCAGGATCCTAATAAACTGTGAAAGCCCCATAAACACCTGGCAGGATCCTGATACACTGTAAAACCCCCATACACATCTGGAAGGATCCTGATACAGTGTGAAAACCCCATACACACCTGGCAGGATCCTGATCCACTGTGAAACCCCCATACACACCAGGCACGATCCTGATAAACTGTGAAACCCCTTACACACCTGGCAGGATCCTGATCCACAGTTAAAACCCCATGCACACCTGGCAGGGTCCTGATCCACTGTGAAACCCCCATACACAACTGGCAGGATGCTGATCCACTGTGAAACCCCCATACACAACTGGCAGGATCCTGTTCCACTGTGAAACCCCCATACACACCGGGCAGGATCCTGATACGCTGTGAAAACCCCATACAGACCTGGCAGGATCCTGATACGCTGTCAAAACCCCATACAGACCTGGCAGGATCCTGATACACTATGAAAACCCCATACACACCTGGCAGGATCCTGATACACTGTGAAACCTCACACACACCTGGCGGGATCTTGATGCACTGTGAAACCAGACACATCTGGCAGGATCCTGATCCACTGTTAAAACGCCATACACACCTGGCAGGATCCTGATACACTGTGAAACCTCATTTACACCTGGCAGGATCCTGATACACTGTGAAATCTCATACACACCTGGCAGGATCCTGATACATTGTGAAAACCCCATTCACACCTGGCAGGATCCTGATACAATCTGAAACGCCATACACACGTGGCGGGATCCTGATCTTCTGTGAAACCCCTTACACACCAGGCAGGATCCTGATAAACTGTGAGCCGTCATGCACACCGGGCAGGATCCTGATACACTGTGAAAACTGCATACACAGCTGGCAGGATCCTGATAAACTGTGAAACCCCCATAAACACCTGGCAGGATCCTGATACACTGTGAAACCCCCATACACATCTGGAAGGTTCCTGATACAGTGTGAAAACCCCAAACACACCTGGAAGGATCCTGATACACTGTGAAACCTCATACACACCTGGCAGGATCTTGTTTCACTGTGAAACCCCAGACACATCTGGCAGGATCCTGATACACTGCGAAAACCCCATACAGACCTGGCAGGATCCTGATACATTGTGAAACCCCAGACACACCTGGCAGGATCCTGATACAATCTGAAACCCAGTACACACTTGGCAGGATCCCGACACACTGTGAAACCACCATAAACATCTGGAAGGATCCGGATGCACTCTGAAAACCCCATACACATCTGGCAGTATCCTGATGCATTGTGAAAACCAGATACACACGTGGCGGGATCCTGATCCACTGTGAAACCCCCATACACACCTGGCAGGATTCTGATACACTGAGAAAACACCATACACAGCTGTCAGGATCCTAATAAACTGTGAAAGCCCTAAACACCTGGCAGGAGACTGATACACTGTGAAACCCCCATACACATCTGGAAGGATCCTGATACAGTGTGAAAACCCCATACACACCTGGCAGGATCCTGATCCACAGTGAAAAGCCCATGCACACCTGGCAGGGTCCTGATCCACTGTGAAACCCCCAGACACAACTGGCAGGATGCTGATCCACTGTGAAACCCCCATACACAACTGGCAGGATCCTGTTCCACTGTGAAACCCCCATACACACCGGGCAGGATCCTGATACGCTGTGAAAACCCCATACTGACCTGGCAGGATCCTGATACGCTGTCAAATCCTCATACAGACCTGGCAGGATCCCGATACACTATGAAAACCCCATACACACCTGGCAGGATCCTGCTACACTGTGAAACCTCACACACACCTGGCGGGATCTTGATGCACTGTGAAACCCCAGACCCATCTGGCAGGATCCTGATCCACTGTTAAAACGCCATTCACACCTGGCAGGATCCTGATACACTGTGAAAACTCATACACACCTGGCAGGATCCTGATACATTGTGAAAACCCCATTCACACCTGGGAGGATCTTGATACAATCTGAAACGCCATACACACGTGGCGGGATCCTGATCTTCTGTGAAACCCCTTACACACCAGGCAGAATCCTGATAAACTGTGAGCCGTCATGCACACCGGGCAGGATCCTGATACACTGTGAAAACTGCATACACAGCTGGCAGGATCCTGATAAACTGTGAAACCCCCATAAACACCTGGCAGGATCCTGATACACTGTGAAACCCCCATACACATCTGGAAGGATCCTGATCCAGTGTGAAAACCCCAAACACACCTGGCAGGATCCTGATACACTGTGAAACCCCCATGCACACCAGGCAGGATCCTGATAAACTGTGAAACCCCAGACACATTTGGCAGGATCCGGATACACTGTGAAAACCCCATACACACCTCGCAGGATCCTGATCCACTGTGAAAACCCCTTACACACCTGGCAGGATCCTGATACAGTGTGAAAACCCCATACACACCTGGCAGGATCCTGATCCACTGTGATACCCCCATGCACACCAGGCACGATCCGAATAAACTGTGAAACCCCTTACACACTTGGCAGGATCCTGATCCACTGTGAAAACCCCATACACACCTGGCAGGATCCTGATCCACAGTGCAACCCCCTACACACCAGGCAGGATCCTGATAAGCTGTGAAATCCCCTTGCACACATGGCAGGATCCTGATACACTGTGAAACCTCATACACACCTGGCAGCATCCTGATACACGGTGAAACCCCAGACACATCTGGCAGGATCCTGAAACACTGTGAAAACCCCAAACAGACCTGGCAGGATCCTGATACATTGTGAAACCCCAAACACACCTGGCAGGATCCTGATACAATCTGAAAATCCATACACACCTGGCGGGATCCCGATACACTGTGAAACCCCCATACACATCTGGAAGGATCCTGATGCACTGTGAATACCCCATACACATCTGGCAGGATCCTGATGCACTGTGAAAACCCCATACACACGTGGCGAGATCCCGATCCATTGCGAAACACCTTCCACACCAGGCAGGATCCTGATAATCTGTGAAACCCCCATACACACCTGGCAGGATCCTGATACACTGTGAAAACTGCATACACAGCTGTCGGAATCCTGAAAAACTGTGAAACCCCATAAAAACCTGTCAGGCTCCTGATACACTGTGAAAACCCCATACACACCAGGCAGGATCCTGATACGCTGTGAAATCCCCTTGCACACCTGCCAGGATCCTGATACACTGTGAAAACCCCATACAGACCTGGCAGGATCCTGATACACTGTGAAAACCTCATACACATCTAGCAGGATCCTGATGCACTGTGAAACCTCAAACACACCTGGCAGGATCTTGATACACTGTGAAACCCCAGACACATCTGGCAGGATCCTGATGCACTGTGAAACCCCCATACACACATGGCAGGATGCTGATACACTGTGAAACCCCCACACACACCTGGCAGGATCTTGATTCACTGTGAAAGCCCAGGCACATCTGGCAATATCCTGATACACTGTGAAAACCCCAGAAACACCTGGCAGGATCCTGATCCACTGTGAAAACCCCATACACACCTGGCAGGATACTGATCCACTGTGAAAACCCCATACACACCTGGCAGGATCCTGATACACTGTGAAACCTCATACACACCTGGCAGGATCTTGTTACACAGTGAAACCCCAGACACATCTGGCAGGATCCTGATACACTGCGAAAACCCCATACAGACCTGGCAGGATCCTGACACATTGTGAAACCCCAGACACACCTGGCAGGATCCTGATACAATCTGAATCCCCATACAAACTTGGCAGGTTCCCGGCACACTGTGAAACCACCATACACATCTGGAAGGATCCGGATGCACTCTGAAAACCCCATACACATCTGGCAGGATCCTGATGCATTGTGAAAACCAGATACACACGTGGCGGGATCCTGATCCACTGTGAAACCCCTTTCAAACCAGGCAGGATCCTGATAAAATGTGAAACCCCCCATACACATCTGGAAGGATCCTGATACAGTGTGAAAACCCCATACACACCTGGCAGGATCCTGATCCACTGTGAAACCCCATACACACCAGGCAGGATCCTGATAAACTGTGAAACCCCTTACACACCTGGCAGGATCCTGATCCACAGTGAAAACCCCATACACACCTGGCAGGGTCCTGATCCACTGTGAAAACCCCATACACACCTGGCAGGATCCTGATACACTGTCAAAAACCCATACAGACCTGGCAGGATCCTGATACACTGTGAAAACCCCATACACACCTGGCAGGATCCTGATACACTGTGAAACCTCACACACAGACGGCGGGATATTGATACACTGTGAAACACCAGACACATCTGGCAGGATCCTGATCCACTGTTAAAACGCCATACACACCTGGCAGGATCCTGATACACTGTGAAACCTCATTCACACCTGGCAGGATCCTGATCCACTTTGAAACCCCATACACACCAGGCAGGAGCCTGATAAACTGTGAAACCCCTTACACACCTGGCAGGATCCTGATCCACAGTGAAAACCCCATACACACCTGGCAGGGTCCTGATCCACTGTGAAACCCCCATACACAACTGGCAGGATCCTGTTCCACTGTGAAACCCCCATACACACCGGGCAGGATCCTGATACACTGTGAAAACCCCATACACACCTGGCAGGATCCTGATACACTGTGAAAACCTCACACACACCTGGCGGGATCTTGATGCACTGTGAAACCCCAGACACATCTGGCAGGATCCTGATCCACTGTTAAAACGCCACACACACCTGGCAGGATCCTGATACACTGTGAAACCTCATTCACACCTGGCAGGATCCTGATACAATCTGAAACGCCATACACACGTGGCGGGATCCTGATCTTCTGTGAAACCCCTTGCACACCAGGCAGGATCCTGATAAACTGTGAGCCTTCATGCACACCGGGCAGGATCCTGATGCACTGTGAAAACTGCAGACACAGCTGGCAGGATCCTGATAAACTGTGAAACCCCCATAAACACCTGGCAGGATCCTGATACACTGTGAAACCCCCATACACATCTGGAAGGATCCTGATACAGTGTGAAAACCCCAAACACACCTGGCAGGATCCTGATACACTGCGAAACCCCCATGCACACCAGGCAGGAGCCTGATAAACTGTGAAACCCCAGACACATCTGGCACGATCCGGATACACTGTGAAAACCCCATACACACCTGGCAGGATCCTGATCCACTGTGAAACCCCCATACACACCTGGCAGGATCCTGATCCACTGTGAAACCACCATACACACCAGGCAGGATACTGATACGCTGTGAAATCCCCTTGCACACCAGGCAGGATCCTGATACACTGTGAAAACCCCATACAGACCTGGCAGGATCCTGATACACTGTGAAAATCTCATCCACATCTCGCAGGATCCTGATGCAATGTGAAACCTCAAACACACCTGGCAGGATCTTGATACACTGTGAAACCCCAGACACATCTGGCAGGATCCCGATCCACTGTGAAACCCCCATACACACATGGCAGGATGCTGATACACTGTGAAACCCCCAAACACACCTGGCAGGATCTTGATTCACTGTGAAAGCCCAGGCACATCTGGCAATATCCTGATACACTGTGAAAACCCCATAAACACCTGGCAGGATCCTGATCCACTGTGAAAACCCCATACACACCTGGCAGGATCCTGATCCACTGTGAAAACCCCATACACACCTGGCAGGATCCTGATACACTGTGAAACCTCATACACACCTGGCAGGATCTTGTTACACTGTGAAACCCCAGACACATCTGGCAGGATCCTGATACAATCTGAAACCCCATACAAACTTGGCAGGATCCCGACACACTGTGAAACCACCATACACATCTGGAAGGATCCGGATGCACTCTGAAAACCCCATACACATCTACCAGGATCCTGATGCATTGTGAAACCCCTTTCAAACCAGGCAGGATCCTGATAAAATGTGAAACCCCCATGCACACCTGGCAGGATCCTGATGCATTGTGAAAACAGCATACACAGCTGGCAGGATCCTAATAAACTGTGAAAGCCCCAAAAACACCTGGCAGGATCCTGATACACTGTGAAACCCCCATACACATCTGGAAGGATCCTGCGACAGTGTGTAAAACCCACACACACCTGGCAGGATCCTGATCCACTGTGAAAACCCCATACACACCAGGCACGATCCTGATAAACTGTGAAACCCCTTACACACCAGGCAGGATCCTGATAAACTGTGAGCCGTCATGCACACCGGGCAGGATCCTGATACACTGTCAAAAAGGCATACAAAGCTGGCAGGATCCTGATAAACTGTGAAACCCCAATAAACACCTGGCAGAATCATGATACACTGTGAAACCCCCATATACATCTGGAAGGATCCTGATACAGTGTGAAAACCCCAAACACACCTGGCAGGAATCTGATACACTGTGAAACCCCCATGCACACCAGGCAGGATCCTGATAAACTGTGAACCCCCATAAACATCTGGAAGGATCCTGATGCACTGTGATACCCCATTCACCCTTTGCAGGATCCTGATGCACTGTGAAAACCCCATACACACCTGGCAGGATCCTGATAAAATGTGAAACCCCATACACACCTGGCAGGATCCTGATACACTGTGAAACCCCATACACACCTGGCAGGTTCCTGATACAGTGTGAAAACCCCATACACACCTGGCAGGATCCTGATAAACTGTGACAACCCCGCACACAACTGGCAGGTTCCAGATGCGCAGTGAAACCCCATTCACATCTGGAAGGATGCTGATACACTGTGAAATCCCCACACACAACTGGCAGGATCCTGATCCACTGTGAAACCCCATTCACATCTGGCAGGATCCTGATCCACTGTGAAACCCCATACACACCTGGCAGGATCTTGATAAACTGTGAAACCCCAGACACATCTGGCAGGATCCTGATACACTGTGAAACCCCATACACACCTGGCAGGATCTTGATAAACTGTGAAACCCCCGACACACCTGGCAGGATCCTGATACACTGTGAAACCCCATTCACATCTGGCAGGATCCTGATACACTGTGAAACCGCCATAGACACCTGGCAGGATCCTAATGCACAGTGAAACCCCATTCACATCTGGCAGGATCCTGATACACTGTGAAACCCCCATATACACATGGCAGGATGCTGATACACTGTGCAACCCCCAAACACACATGGAAGGATCCTGATACACTGTGAAACCCCAAACACACCAGGCAGGAACCGGATTCACTGTGAAATCCCAGACATATCTGGCAGGATGCTGATCCACTGTGAAAACCCCATACACACCTGGCAGGATCCTGATCCACTGTGAAAACCCCATACACACCTGGCAGGATCCTGATCCACTGTGAAAACCCCATACACACCTGGCAGGATCCTGATACACTGTGAAACCTCATGCACACCTGGCAGGATCTTGATACACTGTGAAACCCCAGACACATCTGGCAGGATCCTGATACATTGTGAAAACCCCATACAGACCTGGCAGGATCCTGATACATTGTGAAACCCCATACACACCTGGCAGGATCCTGATGCACTGTGAAACCCCATTCACACCTTGCAAGATCCTCATACACTGTGAAACCCCCATACACACCTGGCAGGATCCTGATACACTGTGAAAACCCCATACACACCTGGCAGGATCCTGATACACTGTGAAAACTGCATACACAGCTGTCAGGATCCTGAAAAACTGTGAAACCCCATAAAAACCTGGCAGGCTCCTGATACACTGTGAAACCCCCATACACATCTGGAAGGATCCTGATACAGTTTGAAAACCCCATACACACCTGGCAGGATCCTGATCCACTGTGAATCCCCCATACACACCAGGCACGATCCTAATAAACTGTGAAACCCCTTACACACTTGGCAGGATCCGGATCCACTGTGAAAACCCCATACACACCTGGCAGGATCCTGATCCACTGTGAAACCCCCATACACACCTGGCAGGATCCTGATCCACTGTGAAACCCCCATACACACCAGGCAGGATCCTGATACGCTGTGAAATCCCCTTGCACACCTGGCAGGATACTGATGCACTGTGAAAACCTCATGCACACCTAGCAGGATCCTGATACACTGTGAAACCTCAAACACACCTGGCAGGATCTTGATTCACTGTGAAACCCCAGACACATCTGGCAGGATCCTGATCCACTGTGAAACCCCCATACACACATGGCAGGATGCTGATACACTGTGAAACCCCCAAACACACCTGGCAGGATCTTGATTCACGGTGAAAGCCCAGGCACATCTGGCAGGATCTTGATACACTCTGAAAACCCCATAAACACCTGGCAGGATCCTGATCCACTGTGAAAACCCCATACACATCTGACAGGATCCTGATACACTGTGAAAACCCCAGACAGACCTGGCAGGATCCTGATACATTGTGAAACCCCAGACACACCTGGCAGGATCCTGATACAATCTGAAACCCCATACAAACTTGGCAGGATCCCGACACACTGTGAAACCACCATACACATCTGGAAGGATCCGGATGCACTCTGAAAACCCCATACACATCTGGCAGGATCCTGATGCATTGTGAAACCCCTTTCAAACCAGACAGGATCCTGATAAAATGTGAAACCCCCATGCACACCTTGCAGGATCCTGATACACTGTGAAAACAGCATACAAAGCTGGCAGGATCCTAATAAACTGTGAAAGCCCCAAAAAAACCTGGCAGGATCCTGATACACTGTGAAACCCCCAAACACATCTGGAAGGATCCTGCTACAGTGTGTAAAACCCACACACACCTGGCAGGATCCTGATCCACTGTGAAACCCCCATACACACCAGGCACGATCCTGATAAACTGTGAAACCCCTTACACACCTGGCAGGAACCTGATCCACTGTGAAAACCCCATACAGACCTGGCAGGATCCTGATACACTGTCAAAAACCCATACAGACCTGGCAGGATCCTGAGACACTTTGAAAACCCCATACACACCTGGCAGGATCCTGATACACTGTGAAACCTCATTCACACCTGGCAGGTTCTTGATACACTGTGAAAACTCATACACACCTGGCAGGATCCTGATCCATTGTGAAAACCCCATTCACACCTGGCAGTATCCTGATACAATCTGAAACGCCACACACACGTGGCGGGATCCTGATCTTCTGTGAAACCCCTTACACACCAGGCAGGATCCTGATAAACTGTGAGACGTCATGCACACCGGGCAGGATCCTGATACACTGTGAAAACTGCATACAAAGCTGGCAGGATCCTGATAAACTGTGAATCCCCAATAAACACCTGGCAGGATCATGATACACTGTGAAACCCCCATACACATCTGGAAGGATCCTGATACAGTGTGAAAACCCCAAACACACCTGGCAGGATCCTGATACACTTTGAAACCCCCATGCACACCAGGCAGGATCCTGATAAACTGTGAAACCCCAGACACATCTGGCAGGATCCGGATACACTGTGAAAACCCCAAACACACCTCGCAGGATCCTGATCCACTGTGAAAACCCCTTATACACCTGGCAGGATCCTGATACACTGTGAAAACACCATCCACACCTGGCAGGATCCTGATCCGCTGTGAAACTCCTTGCACACCTGGCAGGATCCTGATATACTGTGAAACCCCATACACACCTGGCAGGATCGTGATACACTGTGAAAACCCCTTAGACACATGGCAGGATCCTGATATACTGTGAAACGCCATACACACCTGGCAGGATCCTGATGCACTGTGAAAACCCCTTACACACCTGGCAGGATCCTGATCCTCTGTGAAACCCCATACACACCTGGCACGATCCTGATACACTGTGAAACCACCATAAACATCTGGAAGGATCCTGATGCACTGTGATACCCCATTCACACTTTGCAGGATCCTGATGCACTGTGAAAACCCCATACACACCTGGCAGGATCCTGATAAAATGTGAAACCCCCATACACACCTGGCAGTATCCTGATACACTGTGAAACCCCATACACACCTGGCAGGTTCCTGATACAGTGTGAATACCCCATACACACCTGGCAGGATCCTGATAAACTGTGACAACCCCGCACACAACTGGCAGGTTCCAGATGCGCAGTGAAACCCCATTCACATCTGGCAGGATGCTGATACACTGTGAAATCCCCACACACAACTGGCAGGATCCTGATCCACTGTGAAACCCCATACACACCTGGCAGGATCTTGATAAACTGTGAAACCCCAGACACATCTGGCAGGATCCTGATACACTGTGAAACCACAAACACACCTGGCAGGATCTTGATAAACTGTGTAACCCCCGACACCCCTGGCAGGATCCTGATACACTGTGAAACCCCATTCACATCTGGCAGGATCCTGATACACTGTGAAACCCCCATAGACACCTGGCAGGATCCTAATGCACCGTGAAACCCCATTCACATCTGGCAGGATCCTGATACACTGTGAAACCCCCATACACACATGGCAGGATGCTGATACACTGTGCAACCCCCAAACACACATGGCAGGATCCTGATACACTGCGAAACCCCAAACACACCAGGCAGGAACCTGATTCACTGTGAAATCCCAGACATATCTGGCAGGATGCTGATACACTGTGAAAACCCCATACACACCTGGCAGGATCCTGATCCACTGTGAAAACCCCATACACACCTGGCAGGATCCTGATCCACTGAGAAAACCCCATACACACCTGGCAGGATCCTGATACACTGTGAAACCTCATGCACACCTGGCAGGATCTTGATACACTGTGAAACCCCAGACACATCTGGCAGGATCCTGATACATTGTGAAAACCCCATACAGACCTGGCAGGATCCTGATACATTGTGAAACCCCATACACACCTGGCAGGATCCTGATGCTCTGTGAAACCCCATTCACACCTTGCAAGATCCTCATACACTGTGAAACCCCCATACACAGCGGGCAGGATCCTGATACACTGTGAAAACCCCATACACACCTGGCAGTATCCTGATACACTGTGAAAACTGCACACACAGCTGTCAGGATCCTGAAAAGCTGTGAAACCCCATAAAAACCTGGCAGGCTCCTGATACACTGTGAAACCCCCATACACATCTGTCAGGATCTGATACAGTTTGAAAACCCCATACACACCTGGCAGGATCCTGATCCACTGTGAATCCCCCATACACACCAGGCACGATCCTAATAAACTGTGAAACCCCTTCCACACTTAGCAGGATCCTGATCCACTGTGAAACCCCATAAACACCAGGCAGGATCTTGATAAACTGTGAAAACCCAGACACATCTGGCAGGATCCTGATACACTGTGAAACCCCATACACACCTGGCAGGATCTTGAGACACTGTGAAACCCCATTCACACCTGGCAGTATCCTGATACACTGTGAAAACTGCACACACAGCTGTCAGGATCCTGAAAAACTGTGAAACCCCATAAAACCTGGTAGGCTCCTGATACACTGTGAAACCCCCATACACATCTGTAAGGATCCTGATACAGTTTGAAAACCCCATACACTCCTGGCAGGAATCTGATCCACTGTGAATCCCCCATACACACCAGGCACGATCCTAATAAACTGTGAAACCCCTTCCACACTTAGCAGGATCCTGATCCACTGTGAAACCCCATAAACACCAGGCAGGATCTTGATAAACTGTGAAAACCCAGACACATCTGGCAAATTCCTGATACACTGTGAAACCCCATACACACCTGGCAGGATCCTGATACACTGTGAAACCCCATACACACCTGGCAGGTTCCTGATACAGTGTGAATACCCCATACACATCTGGCAGGATCCTGATAAACTGTGACAACCCCGCACACAACTGGCAGGTTCCAGATGTGCAGTGAAACCCCATTCACATCTGGCAGGATGCTGATACACTGTGAAATCCCCACACACAACTGGCAGGATCCTGATCCACTGTGAAACCCCATTCACATCTGGCAGGATCCTGATCCACTGTGAAACCCCATACACACCTGGCAGGATCTTGATAAACTGTGAAACCCCAGACACATCTGGCAGGATCCTGATACACTGTGAAACCCCATACACACCTGGCAGGATCTTGATAAACTGTGTAACCCCCGACACACCTGGCAGGATCCTGATACACTGTGAAACCCCATTCACATCTGGCAGGATCCTGATACACTGTGAAACCCCCATAGACACCTGGCAGGATCCTAATGCACAGTGAAACCCCATTCACATCTGGCAGGATCCTGATACACTGTGAAACCCCCATACACACATGGCAGGATGCTGATACACTGTGCAACCCCCAAACACACATGGCAGGATCCTGATACACTGTGAAACCCCAAACACACCAGGCAGGAACCTGATTCACTGTGAAATCCCAGACATATCTGGCAGGATGCTGATACACTGTGAAAACCCCATGCACACCTGGCAGGATCCTGATACACTGTGAAAACCCCATACACACCTGGCAGGATCCTGATCCACTGTGAAATCCCAGACACATCTGGCAGGATCCTGATACATTGTGAAAACCCCATACAGACCTGGCAGGATCCTGATACATTGTGAAACCCCATACACACCTGGCAGGATCCTGATGCACTGTGAAACCCCATTCACACCTTGCAAGATCCTCATACACTGTGAAACCCCCATACACAGCGGGCAGGATCCTGATACACTGTGAAAACCCCATAAACACCTGGCAGTATCCTGATACACTGTGAAAACTGCACACACAGCTGTCAGGATCCTGAAAAACTGTGAAACCCCATAAAAACCTGGCAGGCTCCTGATACACTGTGAAACTCCCATACACATCTGTAAGGATCCTGATACAGTTTGAAAACCCCACACACACCTGGCAGGATCCTGATCCACTGTGAATCCCCCATACACACCAGGCACGATCCTAATAAACTGTGAAACCCCTTCCACACTTAGCAGGATCCTGATCCACTGTGAAACCCCATAAACACCAGGCAGGATCTTGATAAACTGTGAAAACCCAGACACATCTGGCAGGATCCTGATACACTGTGAAACCCCATACACACCTGGCAGGATCTTGAGACACTGTGAAACCCCATTCACAACTGGCAGTATCCTGATCCACTGTGAAACCCCATAAACACCAGGCAGGATCTTGATAAACTGTGAAAACAAAGACACATCTGGCAGGATCCTGATACACTGTGAAACCCCATACACACCTGGCAGGATCTTGAGACACTGTGAAACCCCATTCACAACTGGCAGTATCCTGATACACTGTGAAACCCCCATACACACCTGGCAGGATACTAACGCACTCTGAAAACCCCATACACATCTGGCAGGATCATGATGCATTGTGAAAACCAGATACACACGTGGCGGGATCCTGATCCACTGTGAAACCCCTTTCAAACCAGGCAGGATCCTGATACACTGTGAAAGCCCCATACACACCTGGCAGGATCCTGATGCACAGTGAAACCCCCATACACACATGGCAGGATGCTGATACACTGTGCAACCTCCAAACACACATGGCAGGATCCTGATACACTGTGAAAACCCCATACACACCTGGCAGGATCTTGATACACTGTGAAACTCCAGACACATCTGGCAGGATCCTGATACATTGTGAAAACCCCATACAGACCTGGCAGGATCCTGATACATTGTGAAACCCCATACACACCTGGCAGGATCCTGATGCACTGTGAAACCCCATTCACACCTTGCAAGATCCTCATACACTGTGAAACCCCCATACACACCTGGCAGGATCCTGATACACTGTGAAAACCCCAGACACACCTGGCAGAATCCTGATAAACTGTGATACACCCATACACACCTGACAGGAATCTGATACACTGTGAAAACCCCGCACACAACTGGCAGGTTCCTGATGTACAGTGAAACCCCAATCACATCTGGCAGGATCCTGAAACACTGTGAAATCCCCATACACAACTGGCAGGATCCTGATCCACTGTGAAACCCCATTCACATCTGGCAGGACCCTGATCCACTGTGAAACACCATAAACACCAGGCAGTATCTTGATAAACTGTGAAACCCCAGACACATCTGGCAGGATCCTGATACACTGTGAAACCCCATACACACCTGGCAGGATCTTGAGATACTGTGAAACCCCCGACACACCTGGCAGGATCCAGATACATTGTGAAACCCCATTCACAACTGGCAGGATCCTGATACACTGTGAAACCCCCATACACACCTGGCAGGATCCTGATGCACAGTGAAACCCCATTCACATCTGGCAGGATCTTGAACCTCTGTGCAACCCCCATACACACATGGCAGGATGCTGAGACACTGTGAAACCCCCAAACACACATGGCAGGATCCTGAGACACTGTGAAACCCCAAACAAACCTGGCAGGAACTTGACTCACTGTGAAATCCCAGACACATCTGGCAGGATCCTGATACACTGTGAAAACCCCATACACACCTGGCAGGACACTGATACACTGTGAAATCCACATACACTCCTGGCAGGATCCTGATACACTGTGAAAACCCCATACATTCCTGGCAGGATCCTGATACACTGTGAAAACCCAGACACATCTAGCAGGATCCTGATACACTGTGAAACCTCCATACACACCTGGCAGGACCCTGATACACAGCCAAATCCCCACGCACACCTGGCAGGATCCTGATACACTGTGAAAACCCCATAGACACCTGGCAGGATCCTGATACATTGTGGAACCCCATACACATCTGGCAGGATCCTGATACACTGTGAAAACCCCATACACACCTGGCAGGACACTGATATACTGTGAAAAACCCATACACACCTGGCAGGATCCTGATGCACAGTGAAAACCCCAAATACACCTCCCAGGATCTTGATGCACAGTGAAAACCCCAAACACACCTGGCAGGATCCTGATACACTGTGAAAACCCCACACACATCAGGCAGGATCCTGATACACTGTGAAACCCCATACACACCTGGCAGGATCCTGATACAATGTGAAAACCCCATACACACCTGGCAGGACCCTGAGACACTGTGAAAATCCCATACATACCTGGCAGGATCCTGATACACTGTGAAAATCCCATACATACCTGGCAGGATCCTGATACACTGTGAAAACCCCATACACACCTGGCAGGATGCTGATACACTGTGAAAACCCCATACACACCTGGCAGGACACTGATACACTGTGAAAACCCCATACACACATGGCAGGATGCTGATACACTGTGCAACCCCCAAACACACATGGCAGGATCCTGATACAATGTGAAAACCCCATACACACCTGGCAGGACCCTGAGACACTGTGAAAATCCCATACATACCTGGCAGGATCCTGATACACTGTGAAAATCCCATACATACCTGGCAGGATCCTGATACACTGTGAAAACCCCATACACACCTGGCAGGATGCTGATACACTGTGAAAACCCCATACACACCTGGCAGGACACTGATACACTGTGAAAATCCCATACACACCTGGCAGGATCCTGATCCACTGTGAAAACCTCATGCACACCTGGCAGGATCCTGATAAACTGTGAAACCCCCGACATACCTGGCAGGATCCTGATACACTGTGAAACCCCATTCACATCTGGCAGGATCCTGATAAACTGTGAAACTCCCATACAAACCTGGCAGGAATCTGATACACTGTGAAAACCCCGCACACAACTGGCAGGTTCCTGATGTACAGTGAAACCCCATTCACATCTGGCAGGATCCTGATACACTGTGAAATCCCCATACACACCTGGCAGGATCCTGATCCACTGTGAAACCCCATAAACACCAGGCAGGATCTTGATAAACTGTGAAAACCCAGACACATCTGGCAGGATCCTGATACACTGTGAAACCCCATACACACCTGGCAGGATCTTGAGACACTGTGAAACCCCATTCACAACTGGCAGTATCCTGATACACTGTGAAACCCCCATACACACCTGGCAGGATCCTGACGCACTCTGAAAACCCCATACACATCTGGCAGGATCATGATGCATTGTGAAAACCAGATACAAACGTGGCGGGATCCTGATCCACTGTGAAACCCCTTTCAAACCAGGCAGGATCCTGATAAAATGTGAAACCCCCATACACACCTGGCAGGATTCTGATACACTGTGAAAACAGCATACACAGCTGGCAGGATCCCAATAAACTGTGAAAGCCCCATATACACCTGGCAGGATCCTGATACACTGTGAAACCCCCATACACATCTGGAAGGATCCTGATACTGTGTGAAAACCCCAGACACACCTGGAAGGATCCTGATCCACTGTGAAACCCCCATACACACCAGGCACGATCCTGATAAACTGTGAAACCCCTTACGCACCTGGCAGGATACCGATCCACAGTGAAAACCTCATACAGACCTGGCAGGGTCCTGATCCACTGTGAAACCCCCATACACAACTGGCAGGATCCGGTTCCACTGTGAAACCCCCATGCACACCAGGCAGGATCCTGATACACTGTGAAAACCCCTTTCACACCTGGCAGGATCCTGATACACTCTGAAACCCCATACACACCTGGCACGAACATGATACACTGTGAAACCCCCATAAACATCTGGAAGGATCCCGATGCACTGTGAAAACCCCATGCACATCTGGCAGGATCCTGATGCACTGCGAAAACCCGATACACACCAGGCAGGATCCTGATAAACTGTGAAACCCCATACACACCTGGCAGGATCTAGAGACACAGTGAAACCCCCGACATACCTGGCAGGATCCTGATACACTGTGAAACCCCATTCACATCTGGCAGGATCCTGATGCACTGTGAAACCCCCATACACACCTGGCAGGATCCTGATGCACAGTGAAACCCCCATACACACATGGCAGGATGCCGATACACTGTGCAACCTCCAAACACACATGGCAGGATCCTGATACACTGTGAAAACCCCATACACACCTGGCAGGATCTTGATACACTGTGAAACCCCAGACACATCTGGCAGGATCCTGATACATTGTGAAAACCCCATACAGACATGGCAGGATCCTGATACATTGTGAAACCCCATACACACCTGGCAGGATCCTGATGCACTGTGAAACCCCATTCACACCTTGCAAGATCCTCATACACTGTAAAACCCCCATACACACCTGGCAGGATCCTGATACACTGTGAAAAACCCAGACACACCTGGCAGAATCCTGATAAACTGTGAAACACCCATACACACCTGACAGGAATCTGATACACTGTGAAAACCCCGCACACAACTGGCAGGTTCCTGATGTACAGTGAAACCCCAATCACATCTGGCAGGATCCTGAAACACTGTGAAATCCCCATACACAACTGGCCGGATCCTGATCCACTGTGAAACCCCATTCACATCTGGCAGGACCCTGATCCACTGTGAAACACCATAAACACCAGGCAGTATCTTGATAAACTGTGAAACCCCAGACACATCTGGCAGGATGCTGATACACTGTGAAACCCCATACACACCTGGCAGGATCTTGAGACACTGTGAAACCCCCGACACACCTGGCAGGATCCAGATACATTCTGAAACCCCATTCACAACTGGCAGGATCCTGATACACTGTGAAACACCCATACACACCTGGCAGGATCCTGATGCACAGTGAAACCCCATTCACATCTGGCAGGATCCTGAACCACTGAGCAACCCCCATACACACATGGCAGGATGCTGAGACACTGTGAAACCCCCAAACACACATGGCAGGATCCTGATACACTGTGAAACACCAAACAAACCTGGCAGGAACTTGACTCACTGTGAAATCCCAGACACATCTGGCAGGATCCTGATACACTGTGAAAACCCCATACACACCTGGCAGGACACTGATACACTGTGAAATCCCCATACACTCCTGGCAGGATCCTGATACACTGTGAAAACCCCATACATTCCTGGCAGGATCCTGATACACTGTGAAAACCCAGACACATCTAGCAGGATCCTGATACACTGTGAAACCTCCATACACACCTGGCAGGACCCTGATACACAGCCAAAACCCCATAGACACCTGGCAGGATCCTGATACATTGTGGAACCCCATACACATCTGGCAGGATCCTGATACACTGTGCAAACCCCATACACACCTGGCAGGACACTGATATACTGTGAAAAACCCATACACACCTGGCAGGATCCTGATGCACAGTGAAAACCCCAAATACACCTGGCAGGATCTTGATGCACAGTGAAAACCCCAAACACACCTGTCAGGATCCTGATACACTGTGAAAACCCCACACACACCTGGCAGGATCCTGATCCACTGTGAAACCCCCATACACAACTGGCAGCATCCTGATACACTGTGAAAACCCCATACACACCTGCAGCATCCTGATCCACTGTGAAACCCCATACACACCTGGCAGGATCCTGATACAATGTGAAAACCCCATGCACACCTGGCAGGACCCTGAGACACTGTGAAAATCCCATACATACCTGGCAGGATCCTGATACACTGTGAAAATCCCATACATACCTGGCAGGATCCTGATACACTGTGAAAACCCCATACACACCTGGCAGGATGCTGATACACTGTGAAAACCCCATACACACCTGGCAGGACACTGATACACTGTGAAAATCCCATACACACCTGGCAGCACCCTGATAAACTGTGAAAACCCCATGCACACCTGGCAGGATCCTGATACACTGTGAAAACCTCATGCACACCTGGCAGGACCCTGACACACTGTGAAGCCTCATACAGACCAGGCAGGATCCTGATACACTTTGAAAACCCCATACACACCTGGCAGGATCCTGATACACTGTGAAAACCCCATACACACATGGCAGGATGCTGATACACTGTGCAACCCCCAAACACACATGGCAGGATCCTGATACATTGTGAAACCCCAAACACACCTGGCAGGATCCTGATACACTGTGAAAACCCCATGCACACCTGGCAGGATCCTGATCCACTGTGAAAACCCCACACACACCTGGCAGGATCCTGATCCACTGTGAAAACCCCATACACACCTGGCAGTATCCTGATACACTGTGAAACCTCATGCACACCTGGCAGGATCTTGATACACTGTGAAACCCCAGACATATCTGGAAGGATCCTGATACATTGTGAATACCCGATACAGACCTGGCAGGATTCTGATACATTGTGAATCCCCATACACACCTGACAGGATCCTGATGCACTGTGAAACCCCATTCACACCTAGCAAGATCCTCATACACTGTGAAACCCCCATACACACCTGGCAGGATCCTCATACACTGTGAAAACCCCAGACACACCTGGCAGGATCCTGATAAACTGTGAAACACCCATACATACCTGGCAGGATCTAGAGACACAGTGAAACCCCCGACATACCTGGCAGGATCCTGATACACTGTGAAACCCCATTCACATCTGGCAGGATCCTGATGCACTGTGAAACCCCCATACACACCTGGCAGGATCCTGATGCACAGTGAAACCCCCATACACACATGGCAGGATGCCGATACACTGTGCAACCTCCAAACACACATGGCAGGATCCTGATACACTGTGAAAACCCCATACACACCTGGCAGGATCTTGATACACTGTGAAACCCCAGACACATCTGGCAGGATCCTGATACATTGTGAAAACCCCATACAGACCTGGCAGGATCCTGATACATTGTGAAACCCCATACACACCTGGCAGGATCCTGATGCACTGTGAAACCCCATTCACACCTTGCAAGATCCTCATACACTGTGAAACCCCCATACACACCTGGCAGGATCCTGATACACTGTGAAAACCCCAGACACACCTGGCAGAATCCTGATAAACTGTGAAACAGCCATACACACCTGACAGGAATCTGATACACTGTGAAAACCCCGCACACAACTGGCAGGTTCCTGATGTACAGTGAAACCCCAATCACATCTGGCAGGATCCTGAAACACTGTGAAATCCCCATACACAACTGGCAGGATCCTGATCAACTGTGAAACCCCATTCACATCTGGCAGGACCCTGATCCACTGTGAAACACCATAAACACCAGGCAGTATCTTGATAAACTGTGAAACCCCAGACACATCTGGCAGGATCCTGATACACTGTGAAACCCCATACACACCTGGCAGGATCTTGAGACACTGTGAAACCCCCGACACACCTGGCAGGATCCAGATACATTGTGAAACCCCATTCACAACTGGCAGGATCCTGATACACTGTGAAACCCCCATACACACCTGGCAGGATCCTGATGCACAGTGAAACCCCATTCACATCTGGCAGGATCCTGAACCACTGAGCAACCCCCATACACACATGGCAGGATGCTGAGACACTGTGAAACCCCCAAACACACATGGCAGGATCCTGATACACTGTGAAACCCCAAACAAACCTGGCAGGAACTTGACTCACTGTGAAATCCCAGACACATCTGGCAGGATCCTGATACACTGTGAAAACCCCATACACACCTGGCAGGACACTGATACACTGTGAAATCCCCATACACTCCTGGCAGGATCCTGATACACTGTGAAAACCCCATACATTCCTGGCAGGATCCTGATACACTGTGAAAACCCAGACACCTCTAGCAGGATCCTGATACACTGTGAAAAATCCATACACACCTGGCAGGACCCTGATACACAGCCAAAACCCCATAGACACCTGGCAGGATCCTGATACATTGTGGAACCCCATACACATCTGGCAGGATCCTGATACACTGTGCAAACCCCATACACACCTGGCAGGACACTGATATACTGTGAAAAACCCATACACACCTGGCAGGATCCTGATGCACAGTGAAAACCCCAAATACACCTGGCAGGATCTGGATGCACAGTGAAAACCCCAAACACACCTGGCAGGATCCAGATACACTGTGAAAACCCCACACACACCTGGCAGGATCCTGATCCACTGTGAAACCCCCATACACACCTGGCAGCATCCTGATACACTGTGAAAACCCCATACACACCTGCAGCATCCTGATCCACTGTGAAACCACATACACACCTGGCAGGATCCTGATACAATGTGAAAACCCCATACACACCTGGCAGGACCCTGAGACACTGTGAAAATCCCATACATACCTGGCAGGATCCTGATACACTGTGAAAATCCCATACATACCTGGCAGGATCCTGATACACTGTGAAAACCCCATACACACCCGGCAGGATGCTGATACACTGTGAAAACCCCATACACACCTGGCAGGACACTGATACACTGTGAAAATCCCATACACACCTGGCAGGATCCTGATACACTGTGAAAACCTCATGCACACCTGGCAGGATCCTGATAAACTGTGAAACCCCATACACACCTGGCAGGATCTAGAGACACAGTGAAACCCCCGACATACCTGGCAGGATCCTGATACACTGTGAAACCCCATTCACATCTGGCAGGATCCTGATAAACTGTGAAACTCCCATACACACCTGGCAGGAATCTGATACACTGTGAAAACCCCGCACACAACTGGCAGGTTCCTGATGTACAGTGAAACCCCATTCACATCTGGCAGGATCCTGATACACTGTGAAATCCCCATACACACCTGGCAGGATCCTGATCCACTGTGAAACCCCATAAACACCAGGCAGGATCTTGATAAACTGTGAAAACCCAGACACATCTGGCAGGATCCTGATACACTGTGAAACCCCATACACACCTGGCAGGATCTTGAGACACTGTGAAACCCCATTCACAACTGGCAGTATCCTGATACACTGTGAAACCCCCATACACACCTGGCAGGATCCTGACGCACTCTGAAAACCCCATACACATCTGGCAGGATCATGATGCATTGTGAAAACCAGATACACACGTGGCGGGATCCTGATCCACTGTGAAACCCCTTTCAAACCAGGCAGGATCCTGATAAAATGTGAAACCCCCATACACACCTGGCAGGATTCTGATACACTGTGAAAACAGCATACACAGCTGGCAGGATCCCAATAAACTGTGAAAGCCCCATATACACCTGGCAGGATCCTGATACACTGTGAAACCCCCATACACATCTGGAAGGATCCTGATACAGTGTGAAAACCCCAGACACACCTGGAAGGATCCTGATCCACTGTGAAACCCCCATACACACCAGGCACGATCCTGATAAACTGTGAAACCCCTTACGCACCTGGCAGGATACCGATCCACCGTGAAAACCTCATACACACCTGGCAGGGTCCTGATCCACTGTGAAACCCCCATACACAACTGGCAGGATCCGGTTCCACTGTGAAACCCCCATGCACACCAGGCAGGATCCTGATACACTGTGAAAACCCCTTTCACACCTGGCAGGATCCTGATACACTCTGAAATCCCATACACACCTGGCACGAACCTGATACACTGTGAAACCCCCATAAACATCTGGAAGGATCCCGATGCACTGTGAAAACCCCATGCACATCTGGCAGGATCCTGATGCACTGCGAAAACCCGATACACACCAGGCAGTATCCTGATAAACTGTGAAACCCCATACACACCTGGCAGGATCTCGAGACACAGTGAAACCCCCGACATACCTGGCAGGATCCTGATACACTGTGAAACCCCATTCACATCTGGCAGGATCCTGATGCACTGTGAAACCCCCATACACACCTGGCAGGATCCTGATGCTCAGTGAAACCCCCATACACACATGGCAGGATGCCGATACACTGTGCATCCTCCAAACACACTTGGCAGGATCCTGATACACTGTGAAAACCCCATACACACCTGGCAGGATCTTGATACACTGTGAAACCCCAGACACATCTGGCAGGATCCTGATACATTGTGAAAACCCCATACAGACATGGCAGGATCCTGATACATTGTGAAACCCCATACACACCTGGCAGGATCCTGATGCACTGTGAAACCCCATTCACACCTTGCAAGATCCTCATACACTGTAAAACCCCCATACACACCTGGCAGGATCCTGATACACTGTGAAAACCCCAGACACACCTGGCAGAATCCTGATAAACTGTGAAACACCCATACACACCTGACAGGAATCTGATACACTGTGAAAACCCCGCACACAACTGGCAGGTTCCTGATGTACAGTGAAACCCCAATCACATCTGGCAGGATCCTGAAACACTGTGAAATCCCCATACACAACTGGCAGGATCCTGATCCACTGTGAAACCCCATTCACATCTGGCAGGACCCTGATCCACTGTGAAACACCATAAACACCAGGCAGTATCTTGATAAACTGTGAAACCCCAGACACATCTGGCAGGATGCTGATACACTGTGAAACCCCATACACACCTGGCAGGATCTTGAGACACTGTGAAACCCCCGACACACCTGGCAGGATCCAGATACATTGTGAAACCCCATTCACAACTGGCAGGATCCTGATACACTGTGAAACACCCATACACACCTGGCAGGATCCTGATGCACAGTGAAACCCCATTCACATCTGGCAGGATCCTGAACCACTGAGCAACCCCCATACACACATGGCAGGATGCTGAGACACTGTGAAACCCCCAAACACACATGGCAGGATCCTGATACACTGTGAAACACCAAACAAACCTGGCAGGAACTTGACTCACTGTGAAATCCCAGACACATCTGGCAGGATCCTGATACACTGTGAAAACCCCATACACACCTGGCAGGACACTGACACACTGTGAAATCCCCATACACTCCTGGCAGGATCCTGATACACTGTGAAAACCCCATACATTCCTGGCAGGATCCTGATACACTGTGAAAACCCAGACACATCTAGCAGGATCCTGATACACTGTGAAACCTCCATACACACCTGGCAGGACCCTGATACACAGCCAAAACCCCATAGACACCTGGCAGGATCCTGATACATTGTGGAACCCCATACACATCTGGCAGGATCCTGATACACTGTGCAAACCCCATACACACCTGGCAGGACACTGATATACTGTGAAAAACCCATACACACCTGGCAGGATCCTGATGCACAGTGAAAACCCCAAATACACCTGGCAGGATCTTGATGCACAGTGAAAACCCCAAACACACCTGGCAGGATCCTGATACACTGTGAAAACCCCACACACACCTGGCAGGATCCTGATCCACTGTGAAACCCCCATACACACCTGGCAGCATCCTGATACACTGTGAAAACCCCATACACACCTGCAGCATCCTGATCCACTGTGAAACCCCATACACACCTGGCAGGATCCTGATACAATGTGAAAACCCCATGCACACCTGGCAGGACCCTGAGACACTGTGAAAATCCCATACATACCTGGCAGGATCCTGATACACTGTGAAAATCCCATACATACCTGGCAGGATCCTGATACACTGTGAAAACCCCATACACACCTGGCAGGATGCTGATACACTGTGAAAACCCCATACACACCTGGCAGGACACTGATACACTGTGAAAATCCCATACACACCTGGCAGCACCCTGATAAACTGTGAAAACCCCATGCACACCTGGCAGGATCCTGATACACTGTGAAAACCTCATGCACACCTGGCAGGACCCTGACACACTGTGAAGCCTCATACAGACCAGGCAGGATCCTGATACACTTTGAAAACCCCATACACACCTGGCAGGATCCTGATACACTGTGAAAACCCCATACACACATGGCAGGATGCTGATACACTGTGCAACCCCCAAACACACATGGCAGGATCCTGATACATTGTGAAACCCCAAACACACCTGGCAGGATCCTGATACACTGTGAAAACCCCATGCACACCTGGCAGGATCCTGATCCACTGTGAAAACCCCACACACACCTGGCAGGATCCTGATCCACTGTGAAAACCCCATACACACCTGGCAGTATCCTGATACACTGTGAAACCTCATGCACACCTGGCAGGATCTTGATACACTGTGAAACCCCAGACATATCTGGAAGGATCCTGATACATTGTGAATACCCGATACAGACCTGGCAGGATTCTGATACATTGTGAATCCCCATACACACCTGACAGGATCCTGATGCACTGTGAAACCCCATTCACACCTAGCAAGATCCTCATACACTGTGAAACCCCCATACACACCTGGCAGGATCCTCATACACTGTGAAAGCCCCAGACACACCTGGCAGGATCCTGATAAACTGTGAAACACCCATACATACCTGGCAGGATCTAGAGACACAGTGAAACCCCCGACATACCTGGCAGGATCCTGATACACTGTGAAACCCCATTCACATCTGGCAGGATCCTGATGCACTGTGAAACCCCCATACACACCTGGCAGGATCCTGATGCACAGTGAAACCCCCATACACACATGGCAGGATGCCGATACACTGTGCAACCTCCAAACACACATGGCAGGATCCTGATACACTGTGAAAACCCCATACACACCTGGCAGGATCTTGATACACTGTGAAACCCCAGACACATCTGGCAGGATCCTGATACATTGTGAAAACCCCATACAGACCTGGCAGGATCCTGATACATTGTGAAACCCCATACACACCTGGCAGGATCCTGATGCACTGTGAAACCCCATTCACACCTTGCAAGATCCTCATACACTGTGAAACCCCCATACACACCTGGCAGGACCCTGATACACTGTGAAAACCCCAGACACACCTGGCAGAATCCTGATAAACTGTGAAACAGCCATACACACCTGACAGGAATCTGATACACTGTGAAAACCCCGCACACAACTGGCAGGTTCCTGATGTACAGTGAAACCCCAATCACATCTGGCAGGATCCTGAAACACTGTGAAATCCCCATAAACAACTGGCAGGATCCTGATCAACTGTGAAACCCCATTCACATCTGGCAGGAGCCTGATCCACTGTGAAACACCATAAACACCAGGCAGTATCTTGATAAACTGTGAAACCCCAGACACATCTGGCAGGATCCTGATACACTGTGAAACCCCATACACACCTGGCAGGATCTTGAGACACTGTGAAACCCCCGACACACCTGGCAGGATCCAGATACATTGTGAAACCCCATTCACAACTGGCAGGATCCTGATACACTGTGAAACCCCCATACACACCTGGCAGGATCCTGATGCACAGTGAAACCCCATTCACATCTGGCAGGATCCTGAACCACTGAGCAACCCCCATACACACATGGCAGGATGCTGAGACACTGTGAAACCCCCAAACACACATGGCAGGATCCTGATACACTGTGAAACCCCAAACAAACCTGGCAGGAACTTGACTCACTGTGAAATCCCAGACACATCTGGCAGGATCCTGATACACTGTGAAACCCCCATACACACCTGGCAGGATTCTGATACACTGTGAAAACAGCATACACAGCTGGCAGGATCCCAATAAACTGTGAAAGCCCCATATACACCTGGCAGGATCCTGATACACTGTGAAACCCCCATACACATCTGGAAGAATCCTGATACAGTGTGAAAACCCCAGACACACCTGGAAGGATCCTGATCCACTGTGAAACCCCCATACACACCAGGCACGATCCTGATAAACTGTGAAACCCCTTACGCACCTGGCAGGATACCGATCCACAGTGAAAACCTCATACACACCTGGCAGGGTCCTGATCCACTGTGAAACCCCCATACACAACTGGCAGGATCCGGTTCCACTGTGAAACCCCCATGCACACCAGGCAGGATCCTGATACACTGTGAAAACCCCAAACACACCTGGCAGGATCCTGATACACTCTGAAACACCATACACACCTGGCACGAACCTGATACACTGTGAAACCCCCATAAACATCTGGAAGGATCCCGATGCACTGTGAAAACCCCATGCACATCTGGCAGGATCCTGATGCACTGCGAAAACCCGATACACACCAGGCAGGATCCTGATAAACTGTGAAACCCCATACACACCTGGCAGGATCTAGAGACACAGTGAAACCCCCGACATACCTGGCAGGATCCTGATACACTGTGAAACCCCATTCACATCTGGCAGGATCCTGATGCACTGTGAAACCCCCATACACACCTGGCAGGATCCTGATGCACAGTGAAACCCCCATACACACATGGCAGGATGCCGATACACTGTGCAACCTCCAAACACACATGGCAGGATCCTGATACACTGTGAAAACCCCATACACACCTGGCAGGATCTTGATACACTGTGAAACCCCAGACACATCTGGCAGGATCCTGATACATTGTGAAAACCCCATACAGACATGGCAGGATCCTGATACATTGTGAAACCCCATACACACCTGGCAGGATCCTGATGCACTGTGAAACCCCATTCACACCTTGCAAGATCCTCATACACTGTAAAACCCCCATACACACCTGGCAGGATCCTGATACACTGTGAAAACCCCAGACACACCTGGCAGAATCCTGATAAACTGTGAAACACCCATACACACCTGACAGGAATCTGATACACTGTGAAAACCCCGCACACAACTGGCAGGTTCCTGATGTACAGTGAAACCCCAATCACATCTGGCAGGATCCTGAAACACTGTGAAATCCCCATACACAACTGGCAGGATCCTGATCCACTGTGAAACCCCATTCACATCTGGCAGGACCCTGATCCACTGTGAAACACCATAAACACCAGGCAGTATCTTGATAAACTGTGAAACCCCAGACACATCTGGCAGGATGCTGATACACTGTGAAACCCCATACACACCTGGCAGGATCTTGAGACACTGTGAAACCCCCGACACACCTGGCAGGATCCAGATACATTGTGAAACCCCATTCACAACTGGCAGGATCCTGATACACTGTGAAACACCCATACACACCTGGCAGGATCCTGATGCACAGTGAAACCCCATTCACATCTGGCAGGATCCTGAACCACTGAGCAACCCCCATACACACATGGCAGGATGCTGAGACACTGTGAAACCCCCAAACACACATGGCAGGATCCTGATACACTGTGAAACACCAAACAAACCTGGCAGGAACTTGACTCACTGTGAAATCCCAGACACATCTGGCAGGATCCTGATACACTGTGAAAACCCCATACACACCTGGCAGGACACTGACACACTGTGAAATCCCCATACACTCCTGGCAGGATCCTGATACACTGTGAAAACCCCATACATTCCTGGCAGGATCCTGATACACTGTGAAAACCCAGACACATCTAGCAGGATCCTGATACACTGTGAAACCTCCATACACACCTGGCAGGACCCTGATACACAGCCAAAACCCCATAGACACCTGGCAGGATCCTGATACATTGTGGAACCCCATACACATCTGGCAGGATCCTGATACACTGTGCAAACCCCATACACACCTGGCAGGACACTGATATACTGTGAAAAACCCATACACACCTGGCAGGATCCTGATGCACAGTGAAAACCCCAAATACACCTGGCAGGATCTTGATGCACAGTGAAAACCCCAAACACACCTGGCAGGATCCTGATACACTGTGAAAACCCCACACACACCTGGCAGGATCCTGATCCACTGTGAAACCCCCATACACACCTGGCAGCATCCTGATACACTGTGAAAACCCCATACACACCTGCAGCATCCTGATCCACTGTGAAACCCCATACACACCTGGCAGGATCCTGATACAATGTGAAAACCCCATGCACACCTGGCAGGACCCTGAGACACTGTGAAAATCCCATACATACCTGGCAGGATCCTGATACACTGTGAAAATCCCATACTTACCTGGCAGGATCCTGATACACTGTGAAAACCCCATACACACCTGGCAGGATGCTGATACACTGTGAAAACCCCATACACACCTGGCAGGACACTGATACACTGTGAAAATCCCATACACACCTGGCAGCACCCTGATAAACTGTGAAAACCCCATGCACACCTGGCAGGATCCTGATACACTGTGAAAACCTCATGCACACCTGGCAGGACCCTGACACACTGTGAAGCCTCATACAGACCAGGCAGGATCCTGATACACTTTGAAAACCCCATACACACCTGGCAGGATCCTGATACACTGTGAAAACCCCATACACACATGGCAGGATGCTGATACACTGTGCAACCCCCAAACACACATGGCAGGATCCTGATACATTGTGAAACCCCAAACACACCTGGCAGGATCCTGATACACTGTGAAAACCCCATGCACATCTGGCAGGATCCTGAAACACTGTGAAATCCCCATACACAACTGGCAGGATCCTGATCAACTGAGAAACCCCATTCACATCTGGCAGGAGCCTGATCCACTGTGAAACACCATAAACACCAGGCAGTATCTTGATAAACTGTGAAACCCCAGACACATCTGGCAGGATCCTGATACACTGTGAAACCCCATACACACCTGGCAGGATCTTGAGACACTGTGAAACCCCCGACACACCTGGCAGGATCCAGGTACATTGTGAAACCCCATTCACAACTGGCAGGATCCTGATACACTGTGAAACCCCCATACACACCTGGCAGGATCCTGATGCACAGTGAAACCCCATTCACATCTGCCAGGATCCTGAACCACTGAGCAACCCCCATACACACATGGCAGGATGCTGAGACACTGTGAAACCCCCAAACACACATGGCAGGATCCTGATACACTGTGAAACCCCAAACAAACCTGGCAGGAACTTGACTCACTGTGAAATCCGAGACACATCTGGCAGGATCCTGATACACTGTGAAACCCCCATACACACCTGGCAGGATTCTGATACACTGTGAAAACAGCATACACAGCTGGCAGGATCCCAATAAACTGTGAAAGCCCCATATACACCTGGCAGGATCCTGATACACTGTGAAACCCCCATACACATCTGGAAGGATCCTGATACAGTGTGAAAACCCCAGACACACCTGGAAGGATCCTGATCCACTGTGAAACCCCCATACACACCAGGCACGATCCTGATAAACTGTGAAACCCATTACGCACCTGGCAGGATACCGATCCACAGTGAAAACCTCATACACACCTGGCAGGGTCCTGATCCACTGTGAAACCCCCATACACAACTGGCAGGATCCGGTTCCACTGTGAAACCCCCATGCACACCAGGCAGGATCCTGATACACTGTGAAAACCCCTTTCACACCTGGCAGGATCCTGATACACTCTGAAACACCATACACACTTGGCACGAACCTGATACACTGTGAAACCCCCATAAACATCTGGAAGGATCCCGATGCACTGTGAAAACCCCATGCACATCTGGCAGGATCCTGATGCACTGCGAAAACCCGATACACACCAGGCAGGATCCTGATAAACTGTGAAACCCCATACACACCTGGCAGGATCTAGAGACACAGTGAAACCCCCGACATACCTGGCAGGATCCTGATACACTGTGAAACCCCATTCACATCTGGCAGGATCCTGATGCACTGTGAATCCCCCATACACACCTGGCAGGATCCTGATGCACAGTGAAACCCCCATACACACATGGCAGGATGCCGATACACTGTGCAACCTCCAAACACACATGGCAGGATCCTGATTCACTGTGAAAACCCCATACACACCTGGCAGGATCTTGATACACTGTGAAACCCCAGACACATCTGGCAGGATCCTGATACATTGTGAAAACCCCATACAGACATGGCAGGATCCTGATACATTGTGAAACCCCATACACACCTGGCAGGATCCTGATGCACTGTGAAACCCCATTCACACCTTGCAAGATCCTCATACACTGTAAAACCCCCATACACACCTGGCAGGATCCTGATACACTGTGAAAACCCCAGACACACCTGGCAGAATCCTGATAAACTGTGAAACCCCATTCACATCTGGCAGGATCCTGATGCACTGTGAATCCCCCATACACACCTGGCAGGATCCTGATGCACAGTGAAACCCCCATACACACATGGCAGGATGCCGATACACTGTGCAACCTCCAAACACACATGGCAGGATCCTGATTCACTGTGAAAACCCCATACACACCTGGCAGGATCTTGATACACTGTGAAACCCCAGACACATCTGGCAGGATCCTGATACATTGTGAAAACCCCATACAGACATGGCAGGATCCTGATACATTGTGAAACCCCATACACACCTGGCAGGATCCTGATGCACTGTGAAACCCCATTCACACCTTGCAAGATCCTCATACACTGTAAAACCCCCATACACACCTGGCAGGATCCTGATACACTGTGAAAACCCCAGACACACCTGGCAGAATCCTGATAAACTGTGAAACACCCATACACACCTGACAGGAATCTGATACACTGTGAAAACCCCGCACACAACTGGCAGGTTCCTGATGTACAGTGAAACCCCAATCACATCTGGCAGGATCCTGAAACACTGTGAAATCCCCATACACAACTGGCAGGATCCTGATCCACTGTGAAACCCCATTCACATCTGGCAGGACCCTGATCCACTGTGAAACACCATAAACACCAGGCAGTATCTTGATAAACTGTGAAACCCCAGACACATCTGGCAGGATGCTTATACACTGTGAAACCCCATACACACCTGGCAGGATCTTGAGACACTGTGAAACCCCCGACACACCTGGCAGGATCCAGATACATTGTGAAACCCCATTCACAACTGGCAGGATCCTGATACACTGTGAAACACCCATACACACCTGGCAGGATCCTGATGCACAGTGAAACCCCATTCACATCTGGCAGGATCCTGAACCACTGAGCAACCCCCATACACACATGGCAGGATGCTGAGACACTGTGAAACCCCCAAACACACATGGCAGGATCCTGATACACTGTGAAACACCAAACAAACCTGGCAGGAACTTGACTCACTGTGAAATCCCAGACACATCTGGCAGGATCCTGATACACTGTGAAAACCCCATACACACCTGGCAGGACACTGATACACTGTGAAATCCCCATACACTCCTGGCAGGATCCTGATACACTGTGAAAACCCCATACATTCCTGGCAGGATCCTGATACACTGTGAAAACCCAGACACATCTAGCAGGATCCTGATACACTGTGAAACCTCCATACACACCTGGCAGGACCCTGATACACAGCCAAAACCCCATAGACACCTGGCAGGATCCTGATACATTGTGGAACCCCATACACATCTGGCAGGATCCTGATACACTGTGCAAACCCCATACACACCTGGCAGGACACTGATATACTGTGAAAAACCCATACACACCTGGCAGGATCCTGATGCACAGTGAAAACCCCAAATACACCTGGCAGGATCTTGATGCACAGTGAAAACCCCAAACACACCTGGCAGGATCCTGATACACTGTGAAAACCCCACACACACCTGGCAGGATCCTGATCCACTGTGAAACCCCCATACACACCTGGCAGCATCCTGATACACTGTGAAAACCCCATACACACCTGCAGCATCCTGATCCACTGTGAAACCCCATACACACCTGGCAGGATCCTGATACAATGTGAAAACCCCATGCACACCTGGCAGGACCCTGAGACACTGTGAAAATCCCATACATACCTGGCAGGATCCTGATACACTGTGAAAATCCCATACTTACCTGGCAGGATCCTGATACACTGTGAAAACCCCATACACACCTGGCAGGATGCTGATACACTGTGAAAACCCCATACACACCTGGCAGGACACTGATACACTGTGAAAATCCCATACACACCTGGCAGCACCCTGATAAACTGTGAAAACCCCATGCACACCTGGCAGGATCCTGATACACTGTGAAAACCTCATGCACACCTGGCAGGACCCTGACACACTGTGAAGCCTCATACAGACCAGGCAGGATCCTGATACACTTTGAAAACCCCATACACACCTGGCAGGATCCTGATACACTGTGAAAACCCCATACACACATGGCAGGATGCTGATACACTGTGCAACCCCCAAACACACATGGCAGGATCCTGATACATTGTGAAACCCCAAACACACCTGGCAGGATCCTGATACACTGTGAAAACCCCATGCACACCTGGCAGGATCCTGATCCACTGTGAAAACCCCACACACACCTGGCAGGATCCTGATCCACTGTGAAAACCCCATACACACCTGGCAGTATCCTGATACACTGTGAAACCTCATGCACACCTGGCAGGATCTTGATACACTGTGAAACCCCAGACATATCTGGAAGGATCCTGATACATTGTGAATACCCGATACAGACCTGGCAGGATTCTGATACATTGTGAATCCCCATACACACCTGACAGGATCCTGATGCACTGTGAAACCCCATTCACACCTAGCAAGATCCTCATACACTGTGAAACCCCCATACACACCTGGCAGGATCCTCATACACTGTGAAAACCCCAGACACACCTGGCAGGATCCTGATAAACTGTGAAACACCCATACATACCTGGCAGGATCTAGAGACACAGTGAAACCCCCGACATACCTGGCAGGATCCTGATACACTGTGAAACCCCATTCACATCTGGCAGGATCCTGATGCACTGTGAAACCCCCATACACACCTGGCAGGATCCTGATGCACAGTGAAACCCCCATACACACATGGCAGGATGCCGATACACTGTGCAACCTCCAAACACACATGGCAGGATCCTGATACACTGTGAAAACCCCATACACACCTGGCAGGATCTTGATACACTGTGAAACCCCAGACACATCTGGCAGGATCCTGATACATTGTGAAAACCCCATACAGACCTGGCAGGATCCTGATACATTGTGAAACCCCATACACACCTGGCAGGATCCTGATGCACTGTGAAACCCCATTCACACCTTGCAAGATCCTCATACACTGTGAAACCCCCATACACACCTGGCAGGATCCTGATACACTGTGAAAACCCCAGACACACCTGGCAGAATCCTGATAAACTGTGAAACAGCCATACACACCTGACAGGAATCTGATACACTGTGAAAACCCCGCACACAACTGGCAGGTTCCTGATGTACAGTGAAACCCCAATCACATCTGGCAGGATCCTGAAACACTGTGAAATCCCCATACACAACTGGCAGGATCCTGATCAACTGTGAAACCCCATTCACATCTGGCAGGAGCCTGATCCACTGTGAAACACCATAAACACCAGGCAGTATCTTGATAAACTGTGAAACCCCAGACACATCTGGCAGGATCCTGATACACTGTGAAACCCCATACACACCTGGCAGGATCTTGAGACACTGTGAAACCCCCGACACACCTGGCAGGATCCAGATACATTGTGAAACCCCATTCACAACTGGCAGGATCCTGATACACTGTGAAACCCCCATACACACCTGGCAGGATCCTGATGCACAGTGAAACCCCATTCACATCTGGCAGGATCCTGAACCACTGAGCAACCCCCATACACACATGGCAGGATGCTGAGACACTGTGAAACCCCCAAACACACATGGCAGGATCCTGATACACTGTGAAACCCCAAACAAACCTGGCAGGAACTTGACTCACTGTGAAATCCCAGACACATCTGGCAGGATCCTGATACACTGTGAAAACCCCATACACACCTGGCAGGACACTGATACACTGTGAAATCCCCATACACTCCTGGCAGGATCCTGATACACTGTGAAAACCCCATACATTCCTGGCAGGATCCTGATACACTGTGAAAACCCAGACACCTCTAGCAGGATCCTGATACACTGTGAAAAATCCATACACACCTGGCAGGACCCTGATACACAGCCAAAACCCCATAGACACCTGGCAGGATCCTGATACATTGTGGAACCCCATACACATCTGGCAGGATCCTGATACACTGTGCAAACCCCATACACACCTGGCAGGACACTGATATATTGTGAAAAACCCATACACACCTGGCAGGATCCTGATGCACAGTGAAAACCCCAAATACACCTGGCAGGATCTTGATGCACAGTGAAAACCCCAAACACACCTGGCAGGATCCTGATACACTGTGAAAACCCCACACACACCTGGCAGGATCCTGATCCACTGTGAAACCCCCATACACACCTGGCAGCATCCTGATACACAGTGAAAACCCCATACACACCTGCAGCATCCTGATCCACTGTGAAACCCCATACACACCTGGCAGGATCCTGATACAATGTGAAAACCCCATACACACCTGGCAGGACCCTGAGACACTGTGAAAATCCCATACATACCTGGCAGGATCCTGAAACACTGTGAAAATCCCATACATACCTGGCAGGATCCTGATACACTGTGAAAACCCCATACACACCTGGCAGGATGCTGATACACTGTGAAAACCCCATACACACCTGGCAGGACACTGATACACTGTGAAAATCCTATACACACCTGGCAGCACCCTGATACACTGTGAAAACCCCATGCACACCTGGCAGGATCCTGATACACTGTGAAAACCTCATGCACACCTGGCAGGACCCTGACACACTGTGAAGCCTTATACAGACCAGGCAGGATCCTGATACACTTTGAAAACCCCATACACACCTGGCAGGATCCTGATACACTGTGAAAACCCCATACACACATGGCAGGATGCTGATACACTGTGCAACCCCCAAACACACATGGCAGGATCCTGATACATTGTGAAACCCCAAACACACCTGGCAGGATTCTGATACACTGTGAAAACCCCATGCACACCTGGCAGGATCCTGATCCACTGTGAAAACCCCACACACACCTGGCAGGATCCTGATCCACTGTGAAAACCCCATACACACCTGGCAGTATCCTGATACACTGTGAAACCTCATGCACACCTGGCAGGATCTTGATACACTGTGAAACCCCAGACATATCTGGAAGGATCCTGATACATTGTGAATACCCGATACAGACCTGGCAGGATCCTGATACATTGTGAATCCCCATACACACCTGACAGGATCCTGATGCACTGTGAACCCCCATTCACACCTAGCAAGATCCTCATACACTGTGAAACCCCCATACACACCTGGCAGGATCCTCATACACTGTGAAAACCCCAGACACACCTGGCAGAATCCTGATAAACTGTAAAACACCCATACACACCTGGCAGGAATCTGATACACTGTGAAAACCCCGCACACAACTGGCAGGTTCCTGATGTACAGTGAAACCCCATTCACATCTGGCAGGATCCTGATACACTGTGAAATCCCCATACACACCTGGCAGGATCCTGATCCACTGTGAAACCCCATAAACACCAGGCAGGATCTTGATAAACTGTGAAAACCCAGACACATCTGGCAGGATCCTGATACACTGTGAAACCCCATACACACCTGGCAGGATCTTGGTACACTGTGAAACCCCAGACACATCTGGCAGGATCCTGATACATTGTGAAAACCCCATACAGATCTGGCAGGATCCTGATACATTGTGAAACCCCATACACACCTGGCAGGATCCTGATGCACTGTGAAACCCCATTCACACCTTGCAAGATCCTCATACACTGTGAAACCCCCATAGACACCTGGCAGGATCCTGATACACTGTGAAAACCCCAGACACACCTGGCAGAATCCTGATAAACTGTGAAACACCCATACACACCCGACAGGAATCTGATACACTGTGAAAACCCCGCACACAACTGCCAGGTTCCTGATGTACAGTGAAACCCCAATCACATCTGGCAGGATCCTGAAACACTGTGAAATCCCCATACACAACTGGCAGGATCCTGATCCACTGTGAAACCCCATTCACATCTGGCAGGATCCTTACCCACTGTGAAACCCCATAAACACCAGGCAGTATCTTGATAAACTGTGAAACCCCAGACACATCTGGCAGGATCCTGATACACTGTGAAACCCCATACACACCTGGCAGGATCTTGAGACATTGTGAAACCCCCGACACACCTGGCAGGATCCAGATACACTGTGAAACCACATTCACAACTGGCAGGATCCTGATACACTGTGAAACCCCCATACACACCTGGCAGGATCCTGAGGCACAGTGAAACCCCATTCACATCTGGCAGGATCCTGAACCACTGTGCAACCCCCATACACACATGGCAGGATGCTGATACACTGTGAAACCCCCAAACACACATGGCAGGATCCTGATACACTGTGAAAACCCCATACACACCTGGCAGGACCCTGATCCACTGTGAAAACCCCATACACACCTGGCAGGATCCTGATCCACTGTGAAACCCCATACACACCTGGCAGGATCCTGTACACTGTGAAACCTCATGCACACCTGGCAGGATCTTGATACACTGTGAACGTTCAGACACATTTGTCAGTATCCTGATACAGTGTGAGAACCCCATGGAGACCTGGCAGGATCCTGATACATTGTGAAGACCCATACACACCTGGCAGGATCCTGATACAATCTGAAACCCCATACACACCTGGCAGGATCCTGATACGCTGTGAAACCCCCATGCACATTTGGAAGGATCCTGATGCACTGTGAAAAGTCATTCACATCTTGCAGGATCCTCAGAAAATATGAATCCCCCAGACACACCGAGCTGGATCCTGATGCACTGTGAAATCCCATTCACACCTTGCAAGATCCTCATACACTGTGAAACCCCCATACACACCGGGCTGGATCCTGATGCACTGTGAAACCCCATTCACACCTTGCAGGATCCTGATACACTGTGAAAACCCTATACACACCTGGCAGGATCTTGATAAACTGTTAAACCCCCATACACACCTGGCAGGATCCTGATAGACTGTGAAACCCCACACACACCTGGCAGGATCCTGATACACTGTGAAAACCCCATTCACACCTGGCAGGATCCTGATAAACTGTGAGACACCCAAACACACCTGGCAGGATCCTGAAACACTGTGAAAACCCCGTACACAACTGGCAGGTTCCTGATGCACAGTGAAACCTCATTCACATCTGGCAGGATCCTGATACACTGTGAAACCCCATACACAACTGGCAGGATCCTGATCCACTGTGAAACCCCCATCCACACCTGGCAGGATCCTGATGCACAGTGAAACTCCATTCACATCTGGCAGGATCCTGAACCACTGTGCAACCCCCATACACACATGGCAGGATGCTGATACACTGTGAAACCCCAAACACACATGGCAGGATCCTGATACACTGTGAAACACCAAACAAACCTGGCAGGAACTTGACTCACTGTGAAATCCCAGACACATCTGGCAGGATCCTGATACACTGTGAAACCCCATACACACCTGGCAGGATCTTGAGACACTGTGAAACCCCCGACACACCTGGCAGGATCCAGATACACTGTGAAACCCCATTCACAACTGGCAGGATCCTGATACACTGTGAAAACCCCATACACACCTGGCAGGACCCTGATCCACTGTGAAAACCCCATACACACCTGGCAGGATCCTGATCCACTGTGAAACCCCATACACACCTGGCAGGATTCTGTACACTGTGAAACCTCATGCACACCTGGCAGGATCTTGATACACTGTGAACCCCCAGACACATTTGACAGGATCCTGATACACTGTGAGAACCCCATAGAGACCTGGCAGGATCCTGATACATTGTGAAGCCCCATACACACCTGGCAGGATCCTGATACAATATGAAACCCCATACACACCTGGCAGGATCCTGATACACTGTGAAACCCCCATACACATTTGGAAGGATCCTGATGCACTGTGAAAACTCATTCACACCTTGCAGGATCCTCAGAAAATATGAATCCCCCAGACACACCGAGCTGGATCCTGATGCACTGTGAAATCCCATTCACACCTTGCAAGATCCTCATACACTGTGAAACCCCCATACACACCGGGCAGGATCCTGATGCACTGTGAAACCCCATTCACACCTTGCAGGATCCTGATACACTGTGAAAACCCCATAAACACCTGGCAGGATCTTGATAAACTGTTAAACCCCCAAACACACCTGTCAGGATCCTGATATACTGTGAAACCCCACACACACCTGGCAGGATCCTGATACACTGTGAAAACCCCATTCACACCTGGCAGGATCCTGATAAACTGTGAGACACCCAAACACACCTGGCAGGATCCTGATACACTGTGAAAACACCGTACACAACTGGCAGGTTCCTGATGCACAGTGAAACCTCATTCACATCTGGCAGGATTCTGATACACTGTGAAACCCCATACACAACTGGCAGGATCCTGATCCACTGTGAAACCCCATTCACATCTGGCAGGATCCTGATCCACTGTGAAACCCCATAAACACCTGGCAGGATCTTGATAAACTGTGAAACCCCAGACACATCTGGCAGGATCCTGGTACACTTTGATATCCCAGACACACCTGGCAGGATCTTGAGACACTGTGAAACCCCCGACATACCTGGCAGGACCCTGATACACTGTGAAACCCCATTCACATCTGGCAGGATCCTGATACACTGTGAAACCAGCATACACACCTGGCAGGATACTGATGCACAGTGAAACCCCATTCACATCTGGCAGGATCCTGATACACTGTGGAAACCCCATACACACCTGTCAGGATACTGATCCACTGTGAAAACCCCATACACACCTGGCAGGATCCTGATCCACTGTGAAAAGCCCATACACACCTGGCAGGATCCTGATACACTGTGAAACCTCATGCACACCTGGCAGGATCTTGATACACTGTGAAACCCCAGACACATCTGGCAGGATGCTGATATACTGTGAAAACCCCATACAGACCTGGCAGGATCCTGATACATTGTGAAACCGCATACAGACCTGGCAGGATCCTGATACAATCTGAAACCCCATACACAACTGGCATCATCCTGATACACTGTGAAAACCCCAGACACACCTTGCAGGATCCTGATACACTGTGAAAACCCCATACACACCTGGCAGGATCTTGATAAACTGTGAAACCCCCATACACACCTGGCAGGATCCTGATATACTGTGAAACCCCACACACACCTGGCAGGATCCTGATACACTGTGAAAACCCCGTACACAACTGGCAGGTTCCTGATGCACAGTGAAACCTCATTCACATCTGGCAGGATCCTGATACACTGTGAAACCCCATACACAACTGGCAGCATCCTGATCCACTGTGAAACCCCATTCAAATCTGGCAGGATCCTGATCCACTGTGAAACCCCATAAACAACTGGCAGGATCTTGATAAACTGTGAAACCCCAGACACATCTGGCAGGATCCTGATACACTGTGAAATCCCAGACACACCTGGCAGGATCTTGAGACACTGTGAAACCCCCGACATACCTGGCAGGACCCTGATACACTGTGAAACCCCATTCACATCTGGCAGGATCCTGATACACTGTGAAACCAGCATACACACCTGGCAGGATCCTGATGCACAGTGAAACCCCATTCACATCTGGTAGGATCCTGATACACTGTGAAAACCCCATACACACCTGTCAGGATACTGATCCACTGTGAAAACCCCATACACACCTGGCAGGATCCTGATCCACTGTGAAAAGCCCATACACACCTGGCAGGATCCTGATACACTGTGAAACCTCATGCACACCTGGCAGGATCTTGATACACTGTGAAACCCCAGACACATCTGGCAGGATGCTGATATACTGTGAAAACCCCATACAGACCTGGCAGGATCCTGATACATTGTGAAACCACATACAGACCTGGCAGGATCCTGATACAATCTGAAACCCCATACACAACTGGCAGGATCCTGATCCACTGTGAAAAACCCATACACACCTGGCAGGATCCTGTACACTGTGAACCCCCAGACACATCTGACAGGATCCTGATACACTGTGAGAACCCCATACAGACCTGGCAGGATCCTGATGCAATGTGAAGCCCCATACACACCTGGCAGGATCCTGAAACAATCTGAAACACCATACACACCTGGCAGGATCCTGATACACTGTGAAACCCCGCATACACATTTGGAAGGATCCTGATGCACTGTGAAACCCCATTCACACCTTGCAGGATCCTCACAAAATATGAAACCCCCAGACACACCGAGCTTGATCCTGATGCACTGCGAAATCCCATTCACACCTTGCAAGATCCTCACAAAATATGAAACACCCATACACACCTGGCAGGATCTTGATAAACTGTGAAACCCCCATACACACCTGGCAGGATCCTGATATACTGTGAAACCCCACACACACCTGGCAGGATCCTGATACACTGTGAAAACCCCATTCACACCTCGCAGGATCCTGATAAACTGTGAAACACCCATACACACCTGGCAGGATCCTGATACACTGTGAAAACCCCGTACACAACTGGCAGGTACCTGATGCACAGTGAAACCTCATTCACATCTGGCAGGATCCTGATACACTGTGAAACCCCATACACAACTGGCAGGATCCTGATCCACTGTGAAACCCCCATACACACCTGGCTGGATCCTGATGCACAGTGAAACCCCAATCACATCTGGCAGGATCCTGAACCACTGTGCAACTCCCATACACACATGGCAGGATGCTGATACACTGTGAAAACCACAAACACACATGGCAGGATCCTGATACACTGTGAAACACCAAACAAACCTGGCAGGAACTTGATAAACTGTGAAATCCCAGACACATCTGGCAGGATCCTGATACACTGTGAAACCCCATACACACCTGGCAGGATCTTGAGACACTGTGAAACCCCCGACACACCTGGCAGGATCCAGATACACTGTGAAACCCCATTCACAACTGGCAGGATCCTGATACACTGTGAAACCCCCATACACACCTGGCAGGATCCTGATGCACAGTGAAACCCCATTCACATCTGGCAGGATCCTGAACCACTGTGCAACCCCCATACACACCTGGCAGGACCCTGATCCACTGTGAAAACCCCATACACACCTGGCAGGATCCTGATCCACTGTGAAACCCCATACACACCTGGCAGGATTCTGTACACTGTGAAACCTCATGCACACCTGGCAGGATCTTGATACACTGTGAACCCCCAGACACATTTGACAGGATCCTGATACACTGTGAGAACCCCATAGAGACCTGGCAGGATCCTGATACATTGTGAAGCCCCATACACACCTGGCAGGATCCTGATACAATGTGAAACCCCATACACACCTGGCAGGATCCTGATACACTGTGAAACCCCCATACACATTTGGAAGGATCCTGATGCACTGTGAAAACTCATTCACACCTTGCAGGATCCTCAGAAAATATGAATCCCCCAGACACACCGAGCTGGATCCTGATGCACTGTGAAATCCCATTCACACCTTGCAAGATCCTCATACACTGTGAAACCCCCATACACACCGGGCAGGATCCTGATGCACTGTGAAACCCCATTCACACCTTGCAGGATCCTGATACACTGTGAAAACCCCATACACACCTGGCAGGATCTTGATAAACTGTTAAACCCCCAAACACACCTGTCAGGATCCTGATATACTGTGAAACCCCACACACACCTGGCAGAATCCTGATACACTGTGAAAACCCCATTCACACCTGGCAGGATCCTGATAAACTGTGAGACACCCAAACACACCTGGCAGGATCCTGATACACTGTGAAAACCCCGTACACAACTGGCAGGTTCCCGATGCACAGTGAAACCTCATTCACATCTGGCAGGATCCTGATACATTGTGAAACCCCATACACAACTGGCAGGATCCTGATCCACTGTGAAACCCCATTCACATCTGGCAGGATCCTGATCCAATGTGAAACCCCATAAACACCTGGCAGGATCTTGATAAACTGTGAAACCCCAGACACATCTGGCAGGATCCTGATAGACTGTGAAATCACAGACACCCCTGGAAGGTTCTTGAGACACTGTGAAACCCCCGACATACCTGGCAGGACCCTGATACACTGTGAAACCCCATTCACATCTGGCAGGATCCTGATACACTGTGAAACCAGCATACACACCTGGCAGGATCCTGATGCACAGTGAAACCCCATTCACATCTGGTAGGATCCTGATACACTGTGGAAACCCCATACACACCTGTCAGGATACTGATCCACTGTGAAAACCCCATACACACCTGGCAGGATCCTGATCCACTGTGAAAAGCCCATACACACCTGGCAGGATCCTGATACACTGTGAAACCTCATGCACACCTGGCAGGATCTTGATACACTGTGAAACCCCAGACACATCTGGCAGGATGCTGATATACTGTGAAAACCCCATACAGACCTGGCAGGATCCTGATACATTGTGAAACCGCATTCAGACCTGGCAGGATCCTGATACAATCTGAAACCCCATACACAACTGGCATCATCCTGATACACTGTGAAAACCCCAGACACACCTTGCAGGATCCTGATACACTGTGAAAACCCCATACACACCTGGCAGGATCTTGATAAACTGTTAAACCCCCATACACACCTGGCAGGATCCTGATATACTGTGAAATCCCACACACACCTGGCAGGATCCTGATACACTGTGAAAACCCCGTACACAACTTGCAGGTTCCTGATGCACAGTGAAACCTCATTCACATCTGGCAGGATCCTGATACACTGTGAAACCCCATACACAACTGGCAGGATCCTGATCCACTGTGAAACCCCATTCACATCTGGCAGGATCCTGATCCACTGTGAAACCCCATAAACACCTGGCAGGATCTTGATAAACTGTGAAACCCCAGACACATCTGGCAGGATCCTGATACACTGTGAAATCCCAGACACACCATGCAGGATCTTGAGACACTGTGAAACCCCCGACATACCTGGCAGGACCCTGATACACTGTGAAACCCCATTCACATCTGGCAGGATCCTGATACACTGTGAAACCAGCATACACACCTGGCAGGATCCTGATGCACAGTGAAACCCCATTCACATCTGGTAGGATCCTGATACACTGTGAAAACCCCATACACACCTGTCAGGATACTGATCCACTGTGAAAACCCCATACACACCTGGCAGGATCCTGATCCACTGTGAAAAGCCCATACACACCTGGCAGGATCCTGATACACTGTGAAACCTCATGCACACCTGGCAGGATCTTGATATACTGTGAAACCCCAGACACATCTGGCAGGATACTGATATACTGTGAAAACCCCATACAGACCTGGCAGGATCCTGATACATTGTGAAACCACATACAGACCTGGCAGGATCCTGATACAATCTGAAACCCCATACACAACTGGCAGGATCCTGATCCACTGTGAAAAACCCATACACACCTGGCAGGATCCTGTACACTGTGAACCCCCAGACACATCTGACAGGATCCTGATACACTGTGAGAACTCCATACAGACCTGGCAGGATCCTGATGCATTGTGAAGCCCCATACACACCTGGCAGGATCCTGAAACATTCTGAAACCCCATACACACCTGGCAGGATCCTGATACACTGTGAAACCCCCATACACATTTGGAAGGATCCTGATGCACTGTGAAACCCCATTCACACCTTGCAGGATCCTCACAAAATATGAAACCCCCAGACACACCGAGCTTGATCCTGATGCACTGCGAAATCCCATTCACACCTTGCAAGATCCTCACAATATATGAAACACCCATACACACCTGGCAGGATCTTGATAAACTGTGAAACCCCCATACACACCTGGCAGGATCCTGATATACTGTGAAACCCCACACACACCTGGCAGGATCCTGATACACTGTGAAAACCCCATTCACACCTCGCAGGATCCTGATAAACTGTGAAACACCCATACACACCTGGCAGGATCCTGATACACTGTGAAAACCCCGTACACAACTGGCAGGTACCTGATGCACAGTGAAACCTCATTCACATCTGGCAGGATCCTGATACACTGTGAAACCCCATACACAACTGGCAGTATCCTGATCCACTGTGAAACACCATACACAACTGGCAGGATCCTGATCCACTGTGAAACCCCATTCACATCTGTCAGGATCCTGATCCACTGTGAAACCCCATAAACACCTGGCAGGATCTTGATAAACTGTGAAACCCCAGACACATCTGGCAGGATCCTGATACACTGTGAAAACCCAGACACACCTGGCTGGATCTTGAGACACTGTGAAACCCCCGACATACCTGGCAGGATCCTGATGCACAGTGAAACCCCATTCACATCTGGCAGGATCCTGACCCACTGTGAATCCCCCATACACACATGGCAGGATCCTGATACACTGTGAAACCCCAAACACACCTGGCAGGATCTTGATTCACTGTGAAACCCCAGACACATCTGGTAGGATCCTGATACACTGTGAAAACCCCATACACACCTGTCAGGATACTGATCCACTTTGAAAACCCCATACACATTTGGCAGGATCCTGATCCACTGTGAAAACCCCATACACACCTGGCAGGATCCTGATACACTGTGAAACCTCATACACACCTGGCAGGATCTTGATACACTGTGAAACCCCAGACACATCTGGCAGGATCCTGATATACTGTGAAAACCCCATACAGACCTGGCAGGATCCTGATACATTGTGAAACCCCATACAGACCTGGCAGGATCTTGATACAATCTGAAACTCCATACACAACTGGCAGGATCCTGATAAACTGTGAAACCCCCATACACATCTGGAAGGATCCTGATGCACTGTGAAAACCCCATACACATCTGGCAGGGTCCTGATGCACTATGAAAACCCCATACACACGTGGCGGGATCCTGATCCACTGTGAAACCCCTTACACACCAGGCAGGATCCTGATAAACTGTGAAACCCCCATACACACCTGGCAGGATCCTGATCCACTGTGAAAACTGCATGCACAGCTGTCAGGATCCTGATACACTGTGAAAACTGCACACACAGCTGTCAGGATCCTGATAAACTGTGAAACCCCCAGAAATACCTGGCAGGATCCTGATACACCGTGAAACCCCCACACATCTGGAAGGATCCTGATACAGTGTGAAAACCCCACTCACACCTGGCAGGATACTGATCCACTGTGAAACCCCCAAACACACCAGGCAGGATCCTGATACACTGTGAAAAACCCAGACACATCTGGCAGGATCCTGATACACTGTGAAAACCCCACACACTCCTGGCAGGATCCTGATACAATCTGAAACCCCATACACACCTGGCAGGATCCTGATACACTGTGAAACCCCCATACACATTTGGAAGGATCCTGATGCACTGTGAAAACCCATTCACACCTTGCAGGATCCTCAGAAAATATGAAACCCCCAGACACACCGAGCTGGATCCTGATGCACTGTGAAATCCCATTCACACCTTGCAAGATCCTCATACACTGAGAAACCCCCATACACACCGGGCTGGATCCTGATGCAATGTGAAACCCCATTCACACCTGGCAGGATCTTGATAAACTGTGAAACCCCCATACACACCTGGCAGGATCCTGATATACTGTGAAACCCCACACACACCTGGCAGGATCCTGATACACTGTGAAAACCCCATTCACACCTGGCAGGATCCTGATAAACTGTGAGACACCCAAACACACCTGGCAGGATCCTGATACACTGTGAAAACCCCGTACACAACTGGCAGGTTCCTGATGCACTGTGAAACCTCATTCACATCTGGCAGGATCCTGATACACTGTGAAACCCCATACACAACTGGCAGGATCCTGATCCACTGTGAAACCCCATTCACATCTGGCAGGATCATGATCCACCGTGAAACCCCATAAACACCTGGCAGGATCTTGATAAACTGTGAAACCCCAGACACATCTGGCAGGATCCTGATACACCGTGAAACCCCCACACACACCTGGCAGGATACTGATCCACTGTGAAACCCCCAAACACACCAGGCAGGATCCTGATACACTGTGAAAAACCCAGACACATCTGGCAGGATCCTGATACACTGTGAAAACCCCACACACTCTGGCAGGATCCTGATACAATCTGAAACCCCATACACACCTGGCAGGATCCTGATACACTGTGAAACCCCCATACACATTTGGAAGGATCCTGATGCACTGTGAAAACCCATTCACACCTTGCAGGATCCTCAGAAAATATGAAACCCCCAGACACACCGAGCTGGATCCTGATGCACTGTGAAATCCCATTCACACCTTGCAAGATCCTCATACACTGTGAAACCCCCATACACACCGGGCTGGATCCTGATGCACTGTGAAACCCCATTCACACCTGGCAGGATCTTGATAAACTGTGAAACCCCCATACACACCTGGCAGGATCCTGATATACTGTGAAACCCCACACACACCTGGCAGGATCCTGATACACTGTGAAAACCCCATTCACACCTGGCAGGATCCTGATAAACTGTGAGACACCCAAACACACCTGGCAGGATCCTGATACACTGTGAAAACCCCGTACACAACTGGCAGGTTCCTGATGCACAGTGAAACCTCATTCACATCTGGCAGGATCCTGATACACTGTGAAACCCCATACACAACTGGCAGGATCCTGATCCACTGTGAAACCCCATTCACATCTGGCAGGATCCTGATCCACCGTGAAACCCCATAAACACCTGGCAGGATCTTGATAAACTGTGAAACCCCAGACACATCTGGCAGGATCCTGATACACTGTGAAATCCCAGACACATCTGGCAGGATCCTGATACACTGTGAAAACCCAGATACACCTGGCTGGATCTTGAGACACTGTGAAACCCCCGACATACCTGGCAGGATCCTGATACACTGTGAAACCCCATTCACATCTGGCAGGATCCTGATGCACTGTGAAACCAGCAGACACACCTGGCAGGATCCTGATGCACAGTGAAACCCCATTCACATCTGGCAGGATCCTGACCCACTGTGAATCCCCCATACACACATGGCAGGATCCTGATACACTGTGAAACCCCAAACACACCTGGCAGGATCTTGATTCACTGTGAAACCCCAGACACATCTGGTAGGATCCTGATACACTGTGAAAACCCCATACACACCTGTCAGGATACTGATCCACTGTGAAAACCCCATACACATTTGGCAGGATCCTGATCCACTGTGAAAACCCCATACACACCTGGCAGGATCCTGATACACTGTGAAACCTCATACACACCTGGCAGGATCTTGATACACTGTGAAACCCCAGACACATCTGGCAGGATCCTGATACATTGTGAAACCCCATTCACATCTGGTAGGATCCTGATACACTGTGAAAACCCCACACACACCTGTCAGGATACTGATCCACTGTGAAAACCCCATACACACCTGGCAGGATCCTGATCCACTGTGAAAAGCCCATACACACCTGGCAGGATCCTGATACACTGTGAAACCTCATGCACACCTGGCAGGATCTTGATACACTGTGAAACCCCAGACACATCTGGCAGGATGCTGATATACTGTGAAAACCCCATACAGACCTGGCAGGATCCTGATACATTGTGAAACCACATACAGACCTGGCAGGATCCTGATACAATCTGAAACCCCATACACAACTGGCAGGATCCTCATCCACTGTGAAAAACCCATACACACCTGGCAGGATCCTGTACACTGTGAACCCCCATACAGACCTGGCAGGATCCTGATGCATTGTGAAGCCCCATACACACCTGGCAGGATCCTGAAACTATCTGAAACCCCATACACACCTGGCAGGATCCTGATACACTGTGAAACCCCCGTACACATTTGGAAGGATCTTGATAAACTGTGAAACCCCCATACACACCTTGCAGGATCCTCACAAAATATGAAACCCACAGACACACCGAGATTGATCCTGATGCACTGTGAAATCCCATTCACACCTTGCAAGATCCTCACAAAATATGAAACCCCCATAAACACCTGGCAGGATCTTGATAAACTGTGAAACCCCCATACACACCTGGCAGGATCCTGATATACTGTGAAACCCCACACACACCTGGCAGGATCCTGATACACTGTGAAAACCCCATTCACACCTCGCAGGATCCTGATAAACTGTGAAACACCCATACACACCTGGCAGGATCCTGATACACTGTGAAAACCCCGTACACAACTGGCAGGTACCTGATGCACAGTGAAACCTCATTCACATCTGGCAGGATCCTGATACACTGTGAAACCCCATACACAACTGCCAGGATCCTGATCCACTGTGAAACCCCCATACACACCTGGCTGGATCCTGATGCACAGTGAAACCCCAATCACATCTGGCAGGATCCTGATCCACTGTGAAACACCCAAACACACCTGGCAGGATCCTGATACACTGTGAAAACCCCGTACACAACCGCCAGGTTCCTGATGCACAGTGAAACCTCATTCACATCTGGCATGATCCTGATACACTGTGAAACCCCATACACAACTGGCAGGATCCTGATCCACTGTGAAACCCCATTCACATCTGGCAGGATCCTGATCCACTGTGAAACCCCATAAACACCTGGCAGGATCTTGATAAACTGTGAAACCCCAGACACATCTGGCTGGATCCTGATACACTGTGAAAACCCAGACACACCTGGCTGGATCTTGAGACACTGTGAAACCCCCGACATACCTGGCAGGATCCTGATACACTGTGAAAGCCCATTCACATCTGGCAGGATCCTGATGCACTGTGAAACCAGCAGACACACCTGGCAGGATCCTGATGCACAGTGAAACCCCATTTACATCTGGCAGGATCCTGACCCACTGTGAATCCCCCATACACACATGGCAGGATCCTGATACACTGTGAAACCCCAAACACACCTGGCAGGATCTTGATTCACTGTGAAACCCCAGACACATCTGGTAGGATCCTGATACACTGTGAAAACCCCATACACACCTGTCAGGATACTGATCCACTGTGAAAACTCCATACACATTTGGCAGGATCCTGATCCACTGTGAAAACCCCATACACACCTGGCAGGATCCTGATACACTGTGAAACCTCATACACGCCTGGCAGGATCTTGATACACTGTGAAACCCCAGACACATCTGGCAGGATCCTGATATACTGTGAAAACCCCATACAGACCTGGCAGGATCCTGATACATTGTGAAACCCCATACAGACCTGGCAGGATCTTGATACAATCTGAAACTCCATACACAACTGGCAGGATCCTCATAAACTGTGAAACCCCCATACACATCTGGAAGGATCCTGATGCACTGTGAAAACCCCATACACATCTGGCAGGGTCCTGATGCACTATGAAAACCCCATACACACGTGGCGGGATCCTGATCCACTGTGAAACCCCTTACACACCAGGCAGGATCCTGATAAACTGTGAAACCCCCATACACACCTGGCAGGATCCTGATACACTGTGAAACCTCATTCAAACCTGGAAGGATCCTGATACACTGTGAAACCTCATACACACCTGGCAGGATCCTGATATACTCTGAAACCCCATACACACGTGGCGGGATCCTGATCCACTGTGAAACCACTTACACACCAGGCAGGATCCTAATAAACTGTGAAATCCCCATACACACCGGGCAGGATCCTGATACACTGTGAAAACTGCACACACAGCTGTCAGGATCCTGATAAACTGTGAAACCCCCAGAAATACCTGGCAGGATCCTGATACACCGTGAAACCCCCACACATCTGGAAGGATCCTGATACAGTGTGAAAACCCCACACACACCTGGCAGGATACTGATCCACTGTGAAACCCCAAACACACCAGGCAGGATCCTGATACACTGTGAAAAACCCAGACACATCTGGCAGGATCCTGATACACTGTGAAAACCCCACACACTCCTGGCAGGATCCTGATACAATCTGAAACCCCATACACACCTGGCAGGATCCTGATACACTGTGAAACCCCCATACACATTTGGAAGGATCCTGATGCACTGTGAAAACCCATTCACACCTTGCAGGATCCTCAGAAAATATGAAACCCCAGACATACCGAGCTGGATCCTGATGCACTGTGAAATCCCATTCACACCTTGCAAGATCCTCATACACTGTGAAACCCCCATACACACCGGGCTGGATCCTGATGCACTGTGAAACCCCATTCACACCTTGCAGGATCCTGATGCACTGTGAAAACCCCATACACACCTGGCAGGATCTTGATAAACTGTGAAACCCCCATACACACCTGGCAGGATCCTGATATACTGTGAAACCCCACACACACCTGGCAGGATCCTGATACACTGTGAAAACCCCATTCACACCTGGCAGGATCCTGATAAACTGTGAGACACCCAAACACACCTGGCAGGATCCTGATACACTGTGAAAACCCCATACACAACTGGCAGGTTCCTGATGCACTGCGAAACCTCATTCACATCTGGCAGGATCCTGATACACTGTGAAACCCCATACACAACTGGCAGGATCCTGATCCACTGTGAAACCCCATTCACATCTGGCAGGATCCTGATCCACCGTGAAACCCCATAAACACCTGGCAGGATCTTGATAAACTGTGAAACCCCAGACACATCTGGCAGGGTCCTGATACACTGTGAAATCCCAGACACATCTGGCAGGATCCTGATACACTGTGAAAACCCAGGCACACCTGGCTGGATCTTGAGACACTGTGAAACCCCCGACATACCTGGCAGGATCCTGATACACTGTGAAACCCCATTCACATCTGGCAGGATCCTGATGCACTGTGGAACCAGCAGACACACCTGGCAGGATCCTGATGCACAGTGAAACCCCATTTACATCTGGCAGGATCCTGACCCACTGTGAATCCCCCATACACACATGGCAGGATCCTGATACACTGTGAAACCCCAAACACACCTGGCAGGATCTTGATTCACTGTGAAACCCCAGACACATCTGGTACGATCCTGATACACTGTGAAAACCCCATACACACCTGTCAGGATACTGATCCACTGTGAAAACCCCATACACATTTGGCAGGATCCTGATCCACTGTGAAAACCCCATACACACCTGGCAGGATCCTGATACACTGTGAAACCTCATACACACCTGGCAGGATCTTGATACACTGTGAAACCCCAGACACATCTGGCAGGATCCTGATATACTGTGAAAACCCCATAGAGACCTGGCAGGATCCTGATACATTGTGAAACCCCATACAGACCTGGCAGGATCTTGATACAATCTGAAACTCCATACACAACTGGCAGGATCCTGATAAACTGTGAAACCCCCATACACATCTGGAAGGATCCTGATGCACTGTGAAAACCCCATACACATCTGGCAGGGTCCTGATGCACTATGAAAACCCCATACACACGTGGCGGGATCCTGATCCACTGTGAAACCCCTTACACACCAGGCAGGATCCTGATAAACTGTGAAACCCCCATACACACCTGGCAGGATCCTGATCCACTGTGAAAACTGCATGCACAGCTGTCAGGATTCTGATAATCTGTGAAACCCCCATAAACACCTGGCAGGAACCTTATACACTGTGAAACCCCAATACACATCTGGAATGATCCTGATACAGTGTGAAAACCCCATACACACCTGGCAGGATCCTGATCCACTGTGAAACCCCCATACGCACCAGGCAGGATGCTGATGAAGTGTGAACCCCCTTCCGCACCTGGCAGGATCCTCATCCACTGTGAATTCCCTTGCACACCTGGCAGGATCCTGATCCACTGTGAAACCCCCATACACACCTGGCAGGATCCTGATCCGCTGTGAAACACCCATACACACCAGGCAGGATCCTGATACACTGTGAAAACCCCTTACACAACTGGCAGGATCCTGATACATTGTGAAAACCCCATACAGACCTGGCAGGATCCTGATACACTGTGAATACCCCATATACACCTGGCAGGATTCTGATACACTGTGAAACCTCATACACACCTGGCAGGAGATTGATACACTGTGAAACCCCAGACACATCTGGCAGGATCCTGATCCACTGCGAAAACCCCAAACACACCTGGCAGGATCCTGATGCACTGTGACACCTCATTCAAACCTGGAAGGATCCTGATACACTGTGAAACCTCATACACACCTGGCAGGATCCTGATATACTCTGAAACCCCATACACACGTGGCGGGATCCTGATCCACTGTGAAACCACTTACACACCAGGCAGGATCCTAATAAACTGTGAAACCCCCATACACACCGGGCAGGATCCTGATACACTGTGAAAACTGCACACACAGCTGTCAGGATCCTGATAAACTGTGAAACCCCCAGAAATACCTGGCAGGATCCTGATACACCGTGAAACCCCCACACATCTGGAAGGATCCTGATACAGTGTGAAAACCCCACACACACCTGGCAGGATACTGATCCACTGTGAAACCACCAAACACACCAGGCAGGATCCTGATACACTGTGAAAAACCCAGACACATCTGGCAGGATCCTGATACACTGTGAAAACCCCACACACTCCTGGCAGGATCCTGATACAATCTGAAACCCCATACACACCTGGCAGGATCCTGATACACTGTGAAACCCCGATACATATTTGGAAGGATCCTGATGCACTGTGAAAACCCATTCACACCTTGCAGGATCCTCAGAAAATATGAAACCCCCAGACACACCGAGCTGGATCCTGATGCACTGTGAAATCCCATTCACACCTTGCAAGATCCTCATACACTGTGAAACCACCATACACACCGGGCTGGATCCTGATGCACTGTGAAACCCCATTCACACCTTGCAGGATCCTGATGCACTGTGAAAACCCCATACACACCTGGCAGGATCTTGATAAACTGTGAAACCCCCATACACACCTGGCAGGATCCTGATATACTGTGAAACCCCACACACACCTGGCAGGATCCTCATACACTGTGAAAACCCCATTCACACCTGGCAGGATCCTGATAAACTGTGAGACACCCAAACACACCTGGCAGGATCCTGATACACTGTGAAAACCCCGTACACAACTGGCAGGTTCCTGATGCACTGTGAAACCTCATTCACATCTGGCAGGATCCTGATACACTGTGAAACCCCATACACAACTGGCAGGATCCTGATCCACTGTGAAACCCCATTCACATCTGGCAGGATCCTGATCCACCGTGAAACCCCATAAACACCTGGCAGGATCTTGATAAACTGTGAAACCCCAGACACATCTGGCAGGATCCTGATACACTGTGAAATCCCAGACACACCTGGCTGGATCTTGAGACACTGTGAAACCCCCGACATACCTGGCAGGATCCTGATACACTGTGAAACCCCATTCACAACTGGCAGGATCCTGATACACTGTGAAACCAGCATACACACCTGGCAGGATCCTGATGCACAGTGAAACCCCATTCACATCTGGTAGGATCCTGATACACTGTGAAAACCCCATACACACCTGTCAGGATACTGATCCACTGTGAAAACCCCATACACACCTGGCAGGATCCTGATCCACTGTGAAAAACCCATACACACCTGGCAGGATCCTGATACACTGTGAAACCTCATGCACACCTGGCAGGATCTTGATACACTGTGAAACCCCAGACACATCTGGCAGGATGCTGATATACTGTGAAAACCCCATACAGACCTGGCAGGATCCTGATACATTGTGAAACCCCATACAGACCTGGCAGGATCCTGATACACTGTGAAACCCCCATACACACCTGGCAGGATGCTGATGCACAGTGAAACCCCATTCACATCTGGCAGGATCCTGAACCACTGTGCAAACCCCATACACACATGGCAGGATGCTGATACACTGTGAAACCCCCAAACACACATGGCAGGATCCTGATACACTGTGAAACCCCAAACAAACCTGGCAGGAACTTGACTCACTGTGAAATCCCAGACACATCTGGCAGGATCCTGATGCACTGTGAAAACCCCATACACACCTGGCAGGACCCTGATCCACTGTGAAAACCCCATACACACATGGCAGGAACCTGATCCACTGTGAAAACCCATACACACCTGGCAGGATCCTGTACACTGTGAAACCTCATGCACACCTGGCAGGATTTGATACGCTGTGAACCCCCAGGCACATCTGACAGGATCCTGATCCACTGTGAGAACCCCATACAGACCTTGCAGGATCCTGATACATTGTGAAGCCCCATACAGACATGGCAGGATCCTGATACAATCTGAAACCCCATACACACCTGGCAGGATCCTGATACACTGTGAAACCCCCATACACATTTGGAAGGATCCATATGCACGGTGAAAGCCCATTCACACCTTGCAGGATCCTCAGAAAATATGAAGCCCCCAGACACACGGAGCTGGATCCTGATGCACTGTGAAATCCCATTCACACCTTGCAAGATCCTCATGCACTGTGAAACCCCCATACACACCGGGCTGGATCCTGATGCACTGTGAAACCCCATTCACACCTTGCAGGATCCTGATACACTGTGAAAACCCCATACACACCTGGCAGGATCTTGATAAACTGTGAAACCCCCATACACACCTGGCAGGATCCTGATATACTGTGAAACCCCACACACACCTGGCAGGATCCTGATACACTGTGAAAACCCCATTCACACCTGGCAGGATCCTGATAACCTGTGAAACACCCATACAAACCTGGCAGGATCCTGATACACTGTGAAAACCCCGTACACAACTGGCAGGTTCCTGATGCACAGTGAAACCTCATTCACATCTGGCAGGATCCTGATACACTGTGAAACCCCATACACAACTGGCAGGATCCTGATCCACTGTGAAACCCCATTCACATCTGGCAGGATCCTGATCCACTGTGAAACCCCATCAACACCTGGCAGGATCTTGATAAACTGTGAAACCCCAGACACATCTGGCAGGATCCTGAAACACTGTGAAAACCCAGACACACCTGGCAGGATCTTGAGACACTGTGAAACACCCGACATACCTGGCAGGATCCTGATACACTGTGAAACCCCATTCACATCTGGCAGGATCCTGATGCACTGTGAAACCAGCAGACACACCTGGCAGGATCCTGATGCACAGTGAAACCCCATTCACATCTGGCAGGATGCTGACCCACTGTGAATCCCCCATACACACATGGCAGGATCCTGATACACTGTGAAACCCCATACACACCTGGCAGGATCCTGATAAGCTGTGAAAACCCCAAACACAACTGGCAGAATCCTGATAAACGATGAAACCCCCATACACACACGGCAGGGTCCTGATACACTGTGAAAACCCCATACACACCTGTCAGGATACTGATCCCCTGTGAAAACCCCATACACATATGGCAGGATCCTGATCCACTGTGAAAACCCCATACACACCTGGCAGGATCCTGATACACTGTGAAACCTCATATACACCTGGCAGGATCTTGATACACTGTGAAACCCCAGACACATCTGGCAGGATCCTGATATACTGTGAAAACCCCATACAGACCTGGCAGGATCCTGATACATTGTGAAACCCCATACAGACCTGGCAGGATCTTGATACAATCTGAAACTCCATACACAACTGGCAGGATCCTGATAAACTGTGAAACCCCCATACACATCTGGAAGGATCCTGATGCACTGTGAAAACCCCATACACATCTGGCAGGGTCCTGATGCACTATGAAAACCCCATACACACGTGGCGGGATCCTGATCCACTGTGAAACCCCTTACACACCAGGCAGGATCCTGATAAACTGTGAAACCCCCATACACACCTGGCAGGATCCTGATCCACTGTGAAAACTGCATACACAGCTGTCAGGATTCTGATAAACTGTGAAACCCCCACAAACACCTGGCAGGATCCTGATACACTGTGAAACCCCCATACACATCTGGAAGGATCCTGATACAGTGTGAAAACCCCATACACACCTGGCAGGATCCTGATCCACTGTGAAACCCCCATACGCACCAGGCAGGATGCTGATGAAGTGTGAACCCCCTTAAGCTCCTGGCAGGATCCTCATCCACTGTGAATTCCCTTGCACACCTGGCAGGATCCTGATCCACTGTGAAACCCCCATACACACCTGGCAGGATCCTGATACATTGTGAAAACCCCATACAGACCTGGCAGGATCCTGATACACTGTGAATACCCCATACACACCGGGCAGGATCCTGATACACTGTGAAAACTGCACACACAGCTGTCAGGATCCTGATAAACTGTGAAACCCCCAGAAATACCTGGCAGGATCCTGATACACCGTGAAACCCCCACACATCTGGAAGGATCCTGATACAGTGTGAAAACCCCACACACACCTGGCAGGATACTGATCCACTGTGAAACCCCCAAACACACCAGGCAGGATCCTGATACACTGTGAAAAACCCAGTAACATCTGGCAGGATCCTGATACACTGTGAAAACCCCACACACTCCTGGCAGGATCCTGATACAATCTGAAACCCCATACACACCTGGCAGGATCCTGATACACTGTGAAACCCCCATACACATTTGGAAGGATCCTGATGCACTGTGAAAACCCATTCACACCTTGCAGGATCCTCAGAAAATATGAAACCCCCAGACACACCGAGCTGGATCCTGATGCACTGTGAAATCCCATTCACACCTTGCAAGATCCTCATACACTGTGAAACCCCCATACACACCGGGCTGGATCCTGATGCACTGTGAAACCCCTTTCACACCTTGGAGGATCCTGATACACTGTGAAAACCCCATACACACCTGGCAGGATCTTGATAAACTGTGAAACCCCCATACACACCTGGCAGGATCCTGATATACTGTGAAACCCCACACACACCTGGCAGGATCCTGATACACTGTGAAAACCCCATTCACACCTGGCAGGATCCTGATAAACTGTGAGACACCCAAACACACCTGGCAGGATCCTGATACACTGTGAAAACCCCGTACACAACTGGCAGGTTCCTGATGCACTGTGAAACCTCATTCACATCTGGCAGGATCCTGATACACTGTGAAACCCCATACACAACTGGCAGGATCCTGATCCACTGTGAAACCCCATCCACACCTGGCAGGATCCTGATCCACTGTGAAACCCCATAAACACCTGGCAGGATCTTGATAAACTGTGAAACCCCAGACACATCTGGCAGGATCCTGATACACTGTGAAATCCCAGACACACCTGGCAGGATCTTGAGACACTGTGAAACCCCCGACATACCTGGCAGGATCCTGATACACTGTGAAACCCTATTCACATCTGGCAGGATACTGATACACTGTGAAACCAGCATACACACCTGGCAGGATCCTGATGCACAGTGAAACACCATTCACATCTGGTAGGATCCTGATACACTGTGAAAACCCCATACACACCTGTCAGGATACTGATCCACTGTGAAAACCCCATACACACCTGGCAGGATCCTGATCCACTGTGAAAAAACCCATACACACCTGACAGGATCCTGATACACTGTGAAACCTCATGCACACCTGGCAGGATCTTGATACACTGTGAAACCCCAGACACATCTGGCAGGATACTGATATACTGTGAAAACCCCATACAGACCTGGCAGGATCCTGATACATTGTGAAACCCCATACAGACCTGGCAGGATCCTGATACAATCTGAAACTCCATACACAACTGGCAGGATCCTGATCCACTGTTAAAAATACCTTACACACCTGGCAGGATCCTGTACACTGTGAACCCCCAGACACATCTGGAAGGATCCTGATGCACTGTGAAACCCCATTCACACCTTGCAGGATCCTCACAAAATATGAAACCCCCAGACACACCGAGCTGGATCCTGATGCACTGTGAAATCCCATTCACACCTTGCAAGATCCTCACAAAATATGAAACCCCCATACACACCTGGCAGGATCTTGATAAACTGTGAAACCCCATACACACCTGGCAGGATCCTGATATACTGTGAAACCTCACACACACCTGGCAGGATCCTGATACACTGTGAAAACCCCATTCACACCTGGCAGGATCCTGATAAACCGTGAAACACCCATACACACCTGGCAGGATCCTGATACACTGTGAAAACCCCGTACACAACTGGCAGGTTCCTGATGCACAGTGAAACCTCATTCACATCTGGCAGGATCCTGATACACTGTGAAACCCCAGACACACCAGGCAGGATCCTGATACACTGTGAAAAACCCAGTAACATCTGGCAGGATCCTGATACACTGAGAAAACCCCACACACTCCTGGCAGGATCCTGATACAATCTGAAACCCCATACACACCTGGCAGGATCCTGATACACTGTGAAACCCCCATACACATTTGGAAGGATCCTGATGCACTGTGAAAACCCATTCACACCTTGCAGGATCCTCAGAAAATATGAAACCCCCAGACACACCGAGCTGGATCCTGATGCACTGTGAAATCCCATTCACACCTTGCAAGATCCTCATACACTGTGAAACCCCCATACACACCGGGCTGGATCCTGATGCACTGTGAAACCCCTTTCACACTTTGGAGGATCCTGATACACTGTGAAAACCCCATACACACCTGGCAGGATCTTGATAAACTGTGAAACCCCCATACACACCTGGCAGGATCCTGATATACTGTGAAACCCCACACACACCTGGCAGGATCCTGATACACTGTGAAAACCCCATTCACACCTGGCAGGATCCTGATAAACTGTGAGACACCCAAACACACCTGGCAGGATCCTGATACACTGTGAAAACCCCGTACACAACTGGCAGGTTCCTGATGCACTGTGAAACCTCATTCACATCTGGCAGGATCCTGATACACTGTGAAACCCCATACACAACTGGCAGGATCCTGATCCACTGTGAAACCCCATCCACACCTGGCAGGATCCTGATCCACTGTGAAACCCCATAAACACCTGGCAGGATCTTGATAAACTGTGAAACCCCAGACACATCTGGCAGGATCCTGATACACTGTGAAATCCCAGACACACCTGGCAGGATCTTGAGACACTGTGAAACCCCCGACATACCTGGCAGGATCCTGATACACTGTGAAACCCTATTCACATCTGGCAGGATACTGATACACTGTGAAACCAGCATACACACCTGGCAGGATCCTGATGCACAGTGAAACCCCATTCACATCTGGTAGGATCCTGATACACTGTGAAAACCCCATACACACCTGTCAGGATACTGATCCACTGTGAAAACCCCATACACACCTGGCAGGATCCTGATCCACTGTGAAAAACCCATACACACCTGACAGGATCCTGATACACTGTGAAACCTCATGCACACCTGGCAGGATCTTGATACACTGTGAAACCCCAGACACATCTGGCAGGATACTGATATACTGTGAAAACCCCATACAGACCTGGCAGGATCCTGATACATTGTGAAACCCCATACAGACCTGGCAGGATCCTGATACAATCTGAAACCCCATACACAACTGGCAGGATCCTGATCCACTGTTAAAAATACCTTACACACCTGGCAGGATCCTGTACACTGTGAACCCCCAGACACATCTGGAAGGATCCTGATGCACTGTGAAACCCCATTCACACCTTGCAGGATCCTCACAAAATATGAAACCCCCAGACACACCGAGCTGGATCCTGATGCACTGTGAAATCCCATTCACACCTTGCAAGATCCTCACAAAATATGAAACCCCCATACACACCTGGCAGGATCTTGATAAACTGTGAAACCCCCAAACACACCTGGCAGGATCCTGATATACTGTGAAACCTCACACACACCTGGCAGGATCCTGATACACTGTGAAAACCCCATTCACACCTGGCAGGATCCTGATAAACCGTGAAACACCCATACACACCTGGCAGGATCCTGATACACTGTGAAAACCCCGTACACAACTGGCAGGTTCCTGATGCACAGTGAAACCTCATTCACATCTGGCAGGATCCTGATACACTGTGAAACCCCAGACACAACTGGCAGGATCCTGATTCACTGTGAAACCCCATTCACATCTGGCAGGATCCTGATCCACTGTGAAACCCCATAAAGACCTGGCAGGATCTTGATAAACTGTGAAACCCCAGACACATCTGGCAGGATCCTGATACACTGTGAAAACCCAGACACACCTGGCAGGATCTTGAGACACTGTGAAACCCGCGACATACCTGGCAGGATCCTGATACACTGTGAAACCCCATTCACATCTGGCAGGATCCTGATGCACTGTGAAACCAGCAGACACACCTGGCAGGATCCTGATGCACAGTGAAACCCCATTCACATCTGGCAGGATCCTGACGCACTCTGAAACCCCCATCCACACATGGCAGGATCCTGATACACTGTGAAACCCCAAACACACCTGGCAGGATCTTGATTCACTGTGAAACTCCAGACACATCTGGTAGGATCCTGATACACTGTGAAAACCCCATACACACCTGTCAGGATACTGATCCACTGTGAAAACCCCATACACATTTGGCAGGATCCTGATCCACTGTGAAAACCCCCCACACACCTGGCAGGATCCTGATACACTGTGAAACCTCATACACACCTGGCAGGATCTTGATACACTGTGAAACCCCAGACACATCTGGCAGGATCCTGATATACTGTGAAAACCCCATACAGACCTGGCAGGATCCTGATAAATTGTGAAACCCCATACAGACCTGGCAGGATCTTGATACAATCTGAAACTCCATACACAACTGGCAGGATCCTGATAAACTGTGAAACCCCCATACACATCTGGAAGGATCCTGATGCACTGTGAAAACCCCATACACATCTGGCAGGGTCCTGATGCACTATGAAAACCCCATACACACGTGGCGGGATCCTGATCCACTGTGAAACCCCTTACACACCAGGCAGGATCCTGATAATCTGTGAAACCCCCATACACACCTGGCAGTATCCTGATCCAATGTGAAAACTGCATACACAGCTGTCAGGATTCTGATAAACTGTGAAACCCCCCAAAACACCTGGCAGGATCCTGATACACTGTGAAACCCCCATACACATCTGGAAGGATCCTGATATAGTGTGAAAACCCCATACACACCTGGCAGAATCCTGATCCACTGTGAAACCCCCATACGCACCAGGCAGGATGCTGATTAACTGTGAACCCCCTTACGCACCTGGCAGGATCCTCATCCACTGTGAATTCCCTTGCACACCTGGCAGGATCCTGATCCACTGTGAAACCCCCATACACACCTGGCAGGATCCTGATCCGCTGTGAAACACCCATACACACCAGGCAGGATCCTGATACACTGTGAAAACCTCTTACACAACTGGCAGGATCCTGATACATTGTGAAAACCCCATACAGACATGGCAGGATCCCGAAACACTGTGAATACCCCATATACACCTGGCAGGATGCTGAGACACTGTGAAACCTCATACACACCTGGCAGGAGATTGATACACTGTGAAACCCCAAACACATCTGGCAGGATCCTGATCCACTGTGAAAACCCCATACACACCTGGCAGGATCCTGATACACTGTGAAACCTCATTCAAACCTGGAAGGATCCTGATACACTGTGAAACCTCATACACACCTGGCAGGATCCTGATATACTCTGAAACCCCATACACACGTGCCGGGATCCTGATCCACGGTGAAACCACTTACACACCAGGCAGGATCCTAATAAACTGTGAAACCCCCATACAGACCGGGCAGGATCCTGATACACTGTGAAAACTGCACACACAGCTGTCAGGATCATGATAAACTGAAAACCCCCCAGAAATACCTGGCAGGATCCTGATACACCGTGAAACCCCCACACATCTGGAAGGATCCTGATACAGTATGAAAACACCACACACACCTGGCAGGATACTGATCCACTGTGAAACCCCCAAACACACCAGGCAGGATCATGATACACTGTGAAAAACACAGACACATCTGGCAGGATCCTGATACACTGTGAAAACCCCACACACACATCGCAGGATCCTGATACTCTGTCAAAACCCCTTACACAACTGGCAGGATCCTGATACACTGTGAAAACCCAGACACACCTGGTAGGATACTGATACATTGTGAAAACCCCTTACACACCTGGCAGGATCCTGATCCACTGTGAAAACCCCATACACACCTGGTAGGATCCTGATACACTGTGAAAACCCCATACACACCTGGCAGGATCCTGATCCACTGTGAAACCCCTTCCACACCTGGCAGGATCCTAATACAATGTGAAACCACATACACACCTTGCAGGATCCTGATAAACTGTGAAAACCCCTTACACACCTGGCAGGATGCTGATACACTGTGAAAACGCCATACACATCCGGCAGGATCCTGATACGCTGTGAAAACCCCATATACACCTGGCAGGACCCTGATACACTGTGAAACCCCATATACATCTGGCAGGATCCTGATGCACTGTGAAAACCCCATACACACCTGGCAGGATCTTGTTACACTGTGAAACCCCTGACACATCTGGCAGGATCCTGATACACTGTGAAAACCCCATTCAAACCTGGCAGGATCCTGAAACAATCTGAAACCCCATACACACTTGGCAGGATCCCGACACACTGTGAAACCACCATACACATCTAGAAGGAACCTGATGCACTCTGAAAACCCCATACACATCTGGCAGGATCCTGATGCATTGTGAAAACCAGATACACACGTGGCGGGATCCTGATCCACTGTGAAACCCCTTTCAAACCAGGCAGGAACCTGCTAAAATGTGAAACCCCCATACACACCTGGCAGGATTCTGATACACTGTGAAAACAGCATACACAGCTGGCAGGATCCTAATAAACTGTGAAAGGCCCATCAACACCTGGCAGGATCCTGATACACTGTGAAAGCCCCTTACACATCTGGAAGGATCCTGATACAGTGTGAAAACCCCATACACACCTGGCAGGATCCTGATAAACTGTGAAACGCCTTAGACACCTGGCAGGATCCTGATCCACAGTGAAAACCCCACACACACCTGGCAGTGTCCTGATACACTGTGAAACCCCCATACACAAATAGCAGGATCCTGTTCCACTGTGAAACACCCATACGCACCAGGCAGGATCCTGATACACTGTGAAAACCCCTTACACAACTGGCAGTATCCTGATACACTTTCAAAACCCCATACAGACCTGGCAGAATACTGATACACTGTGAAAACCCCATACATACCTGGCAGGATCCTGATACACTGTGGAACCTCGCACACACCTGGCGGGATCTTGATACACTGTGAAACACCAGACACATCTGGCAGGATCCTGATCCACTGTTAAAACGCCATACACACCTGGCAGGATCCTGATACACTGTGAAACCTCATACACACCTGGCAGGATCATGATACACTGTGAAAATTCATACACACCTGGCAGGATCCTGATACATTGCGAAAACCCCATTCACACCTGGCAGGATCCTGATACTATCTGAAACGCCATACACACGTGGCGGGATCCTGATCTACTGTGAAACCCCTTGCACACCAGGCAGGATCCTGATAAACTGTGAGCCGTCATGTACACCGGGCAGGATCCTGATACTCTGTGAAAACTGCATACACAGCTGGCAGGATCCTGATAATCTGTGAAACCCCCATAAACACCTGGCCGGATCCTGATACACTGTGAAACCCCGATACACATCTGGAAGGATCCTGATACAGTGTGAAAACCCCAAACACACCTGGCAGGATCTTGATACACTGTGAAATCCCCATGCACACCAGGCAGGATCCTGATAAACTGTGAAACCCCAGACACATCTGGCAGGATCCAGATACACTGTGAAAACCCCATACACACCTCGCAGGATCCTGATCCACTGTGAAAACGCCTTACACACCATGCAGGATCCTGATACTTTGTGAAAACTCCATACACACCTGGCAGGATCCTGATCCGCTGTGAAACTCCTGGCACTCCTGGCAGGATCCTGATATACTGTGAAACCCCATGCACACCTGGCAGGATCCTGATACACTGTGAAAACCCCTTACACACATGGCAGGATCCTGATATACTGTGAAACCCCATACACACCTGGCAGGATCCTGATACACTGTGAAAACCACTTGCACACCTGGCAGGATCCTGATACAGTCTGAAACCCCAAAAACGACCTGGCACGAACCTGATACACTGTGAAACCCCCATAAACATCTGGAAGGATCCCGATGCACTGTGAAAACCCCATACACATCTGGCAGGATCCTGATGCACTGCGAAAACCCGATACACACCAGGCAGGATCCTGATAAACTGTGAAAACCCCGTGCACACCTGGCAGGATCGTGATACTCTGTGAAACCCCATACACACCTGGCAGGTTCCTGATACACTGTGAAAACCCCATACACACCTGGCAGGATCCTGAATAACTGTGACAACCCCGCACACAACTGGCAGGTTCCTGATGCACAGTGAAACCCCATTCACATCTGGCAGGATGCTGATACACTGTGAAAACCCCACACACAACTGGCAGGATCCTGATCCACTGTGAAACCCCATTCACATCTGGCAGGATCCTGATACACTGTGAAACCCCATACACACCTCGCAGGATCTTGAGACACTGTGAAACCCCCGACACACCTGGCAGGATCCAAATACACTGTGAAACCCCATTCACATCTGGCAGGATCCTGATGAACAGTGAATCCCCCAGACACACATGGCAGGATTCGGATGCACTGTGAAACCCCCAAACTCACATGGCAGGATCCTGATACACAGTGAAACCCCAAACACACCTGGCAGGAACCTGATTCACTGTGAAACCCCAGACACATCTGGCAGGATCCTGATCCACTGTGAAAACCCCATACACACCTGGCAGGATCCTGATCCACTGTGAAAACCCCATACACACCTGGCAGGATCCTGATACACTGTGAAACCTCATGCACACCTGGCAGGATCTTGATACACTGTGAAACCCCAGACACATCTGGCAGGATCCTGATACATTGTGAAATCCCCATACAGACCTGGCAGGAGCCTGATACATTGTGAAACCCCATACACACCTGGCATTATCCTGATGCACTGTGAAACCCCATTCACACCTTGAAATATCCTCATACACTGTGAAACCCCCATACACACCTGGCAGGATCGTGATAAACTGTGAAACACCCATACACACCTGGCAGGAATCTGATACACTGTGAAAACCCCGCATACAACTGGCAGTTTCCTGATGGGCAGTGAAAACCCATACACACCTGGCAGGATCCTGATACACTGTGAAATCCCCATACACAACTGGCAGGATCCTGATCCACTGTGAAACCCCATTCACATCTGGCAGGATCCTGATCCACTGTGAAACCCCATAAACACCTGGCAGGATCTTGATAAACTGTGAAACCCCAGACACATCTGGCAGATTCCTGATACACTGTGAAACCCCATACACACCTGGCAGGATCTTGAGACACTGTGAAACCCCCGACACACCTGGCAGGATCCAGATACACTGTGAAAACCCATTCACATCTGGCAGGATCCTGATACACTGTGAAACCCCCATACACACCTGGCAGGATCCTGATGCACAGTGAAACCCCCAAACACTCATGGCAGGATCCTGATACACTGTGAAACCCCAAGCAAACCTGGCAGGAACTTGACTCACTGTGAAATCCCAGACAAATCTGGCAGGATTCTGATACACTGTGAAAACCCCATACACACCGGGCAGGACCCTGATCCACTGTGAAAACCCCATACACACCTGGCAGGATCCTGATCCACTGTGAAAACCCCATACACACCTGGCAGGATCCTGTACACTGTGAAACCTCATACACACCTGGCAGGATCTTGATACACTGTGAACCCTCAGTCACATCTGACAGGTTCCTGATACACTGTGAGAACCCCATACAGACCTGGCAGGATCCTGATACATTGTGAAGCACCATACACACCTGGCAGGATCCTGATACAATCTGAAACCCCATACACACCTGGCAGGATCCTGATACACTGTGAAACCCGCATACACATTTGGAAGGATCCTGATGCACTGTGAAACCCCATTCACACCTTGGAGGATCCTCACAAAATGTGAAACCCCCAGACACAGCGAGCTGGATCCTGATGCACTGTGAAACCCCATTCACACCTTGCAGGATCCTGATACACTGTGAAAACCCCATACACACCTGGCAGGATCTTGATAAACTGTGAAAGCCCCATACACACCTGGCAGGATCCTGATACACTGTGAGACCCCACACACACCTGGCAGGATCCTGATACACTGTGAAAACCCCATTCACACCCGGCAGGATCCTGATAAACTGTGAAACACCCATACAGACCTGGCAGGATCCTGAAACACTGTGAAAACCCCGTACACAACTGGCAGGTTCCTGATGCACAGTGAAACCCCATTCACATCTGGCAGGATCCTGATACACTGTGAAACTCCATACGCAACTGGCAGGATCCTGATTCACTGTGAAACCCCATTCACATCTGGCAGGATCCTGATCCACTGTGAAACCCCATAAACACCTGGCAGGATCTAGATAAACTGTGAAACCCCAGACACATCTGGCAGGATCCTGAAACACTGTGAAAACCCAGACACACCTGGCAGGATCTTGAGACACTGTGAAACCCCCGACATACCTGGCAGGATCCTGATACACTGTGAAACCCCATTCACATCTGGCAGGATCCTGATACACTGTGAAACCAGCACACACAACTGGCAGGATCCTGATGCACTGTGAAACCCCATTCAGATCTGGCAGGATCCTGACCCACCGTGAAACTCCCATACACACATGGCAGGAGGCTGATACACTGTGAAAACCCCAAACACACATGGCAGGATCCTGACGCACTGTGAAACCCCAAACACACTTGTCAGGATACTGATCCACTGTGAAAACCCCACACACACCTGGCAGGATCCTGATCCACTGTGAAAACCCCATACACACCTGGCAGGAGACTGATACACTGTGAAACCTCATACACACCTGGCAGGATCTTGATGCACTGTGAAACCCCAGACACATCTGGCAGGATCCTGATATACTGTGAAAACCCCATACAGACCAGGCAGGATCCTGATACATTGTGAAACCCCATACAGACCTGGCAGGATCCTGATACAATCTGAAACCCCAATACACATCTGGAAGGATCCTTATGCACATTGAAGACCCCATACACACCAGGCACGATCCTGATAAACTGTGAAACCCCCATACACACCTGGCAGGATCCTGATTCACTGTGAAAACTGCACACACAGCTGTCAGGATCCTGATAAAATGTGAAACCCCCATAAACAACTGGCAGGGTCCTAATACACTGTGAAACCCCCATACACATCTGGAAGGATCCTGACACAGTGTGAAAACCCCATACACACGTGGCAGGATCCTGATCCACTGTGAAAGACCCATACACACCAGGCAGGATGCTGAATAACTGTGAACCCCCTTACACACCTGGCAGGATCCTCATCCACTGTGAATTCCCATATCACCTGGCAGTATCCTGATATACTGTGAAACCCCCATACACACCTGGCAGGATCCTGATCCACTGTGAAACCCCCACACTCACCGGGCAGGATCCTGATAAACTGTGAAACCCCCATACACACCGGGCAGGATCCTGATACACTGTGAAAACTGCACACACAGCTGTCAGGATCCTGATAAACTGTGAAACCCCCAGAAATACCTGGCAGGATCCTGATACACCGTGAAACCCCCACACATCTGGAAGGATCCTGATACAGTGTGAAAACCCCACACACACCTGGCAGGATACTGATCCGCTGTGAAACCCCCATTCACACCAGGCAGGATCCTGATCCACTGTGAAAAACCCAGACACATCTGGCAGGATCCTGATACACTGTGAAAACCCCACACACACCTCGCAGGATCCTGATACACTGTCAAAACCCCTTACACACCTGGCAGGATCCTGATACACTGTGAAACCCCCGTACACACCTGGAAGGATCCTGATACACTGTAAAAACCCCAAACACATCTGGCAGGATCCTGATACACTGCGAAACCCCAGTCACATCTGGCAGGATCCTATGCACTGTGAAAACCCCATACACACCTGTCAGGATCCTGATACACTGTAAAAACCCCATACACACCTGGCAGGATCCTGATACACTGTGAATAACCCATACACACCTGGCAAGATCCTGATGCACTGTGAAAATCCCATGCACACCAGGCAGGATCCTGATACACTGTGAGCACCCCATGCACACCTTGCAGGATCGTGATACACTGTGAAACCCCACACACACCTGGCAGGACCCTGATACACTGTGAAAACCACAGACACACCTGGCAGGATCCTGATACACTGTGAATACCCCATCCACACCTGGCAAGATCCTGATGCACTGTGAAAATCCCATGCACACCAGGCAGGATCCTGATACACTGTGAGCACCCCATGCACACCTTGCAGGATCGTGATACACTGTGAAACCCCATACACACCTGGCAGGACCCTGATACACTGTGAAAACGCCAGACACACCTGGCAGGATCCTGATAAACTGTGAAAACCTCTACATACCTGGCAGGACTCTGATACACTGTGAAACCCCATACACACCTGGCAGGATCCTGATACACTGCGAAAACACCATGCACACCTGGCAGGATCCTGATACACTGTGGAAACCCCATACGCACCTGGCAGGATCCTGAACCACTGTGAAACCCCCATACACACCAGGCAGGATCCTGATCCACTGTGAAACCCCATACACACCTGGCAGGATCCTGATCCAATGTGTACCTCCACACACACGGCAGGATCCTGATCCACTGTGAAACCCCCATACACACCAGGAAGGATCCTGATCCACTGTGAAGCCCCCAAACACACCTGGCAGGATCCTGATAAAATGTGAAAAACCCCTTACACACCTGGCAGGATCCTGATACTCTGTGAAAACCCCATACACACCTGGCAGGATCCTGATACACTGTGAAACCCCCACACACACCAGGCAGGATCCTGATAAACTGTGAAACCCCAGACACATCTGTCAGGATCCTGATGCACTGTGAAAAACCCGTACACACCTGGCAGGGTCCTGATACACTGTCAAAACCCCTTACACACCTGGCAGGTTCCTGATACACTGTGAAAACCCCTTACACACCTGGCAGGATCCGGATACACTGTGAAAACCCATAAACAACTGGCAGTATCCTGACAGATTTTGAAAACCCCTTACACACCTGGCAGGATTCTGATCCACTGTGAAAATCACATACACACCTGGCAGGATCCTGATACACTGTGAAATTCCCATACACCCCTGGCAGGATCCTGATCCACTGTGAAACCCCTTACACACCTGGCAGGATCCTGATATACTGTGAAACCCCATACACACCTGGCAGGATCCTGATACACTGTGAAAACCCCTTACACACCTGGAAGGATCCTGATACACTGCGAAAACCCCATACACACCTGGCAGGATCCCGATACACTGTGAAAACCCCATACACACCTGGCAGGATCCTGATACACTGTGAAACCCCATACACACCTGGCAGGATCCTGATACACTGTGAAAACCCCATACACACCGGGCAGGATCCTGATCCTCTGTGAAAACTCCATACACACCTGGCAGGATGCTGGTACACTGTGAAACCCCAAACACATCTGGCAGGATCCTGATACACTGTGAAAACCCCATGCAGACCTGGCAGGATCCTGATCCACTGTGAAACCCCTGAACACACCGGGCAGGATCTTGATATACAGTGAAACCACATACACACCTGGCAGGATCCTGATAAAATGTGAAAAGCCCTTACACAACTGGCAGGATGCTGATACACTGTGAAAACGCCATACACACCTGGCAGGATCCTGATACGCTGTGAAAACCCCATACACACCTGGCAGGATCCTGATACACTGTGAAACCCCATATACATCTGGCAAGATCCTGATGCACTGTGAAAACCCCGTACACACCTGGCAAGATCCTGATCCACTGTGAAAACCCCATACACACCAGGCAGGATCCTGGTCCACTGTGAAACCCCATACACACCTGGCAGTATCCTGATACACTGTGAAACCCCATACACACCTGGAAGGATCCTGATACACAGTGAAACCCCAGACACACCTGGCAGGATCCTGATGCAATGTGAAACCCCCATACACACCTGGATGGATCCAGATAAACTGTGAAACCCCATTCACATCTGGCAGTATCCTGATAAACTGTGAAACCCCCAGACACACCGGGCAGGATCCTCACTAAATGTGAAACCCCCAGACACACCTGGCTGGTTCCTGATGCACTGTGAAACCCCATACACACCTGGCTGTATGCTGATGCACTATGAAACCCCATTCACACCTTGCAAGATCCTCATAAACTGTGAAACCCCCTGACACACCTGGCAGGATCCTGATACACTGTGAAACCCCATACACACCTGGCAGGATCCTGATACACAGTAAAACCCCATACACACGTGGCAGGATCCTGATCCACTGTGAAACCCCTTACACAATAGGCAGGATCCTGATAAACTGTGAAAACCCCGTACACACCTGGCAGGATCCTGATGCACTGTGTAACCCCATACACACCTGTCAGGATCCTGATAAACTGTGAAACACCCATACACACCTGGCAGGAGCCTTATAGACTGTGAAAACCCCGTACACACCTGGCAGGTTCCTGATGCACATTGAAACCCCATTCACATCTGGCAGGATCCTGATACACTGTGAACACCCCAAACACAACTGGCAGGAACCTGACCCACTGTGAAACCGCATTCACATCTGGCACGATCCTGATCCACTGTGAAACCCCATGCACAACTGTCAGGATCCTGATGCACAGTGAAACCCCATTCACATCTGGCAGCATCCTGATACACTGTGAAATCCCATACACACCTGGAAGGATCCTGATATACAGTGAAACCCCATAAACACCTGGAAGGATCCTGATATAGTGTGAAAACCCCTTACACACCTGGCAGGATCCTGATCCTCTGTGAAACCCCATTCACACCTTGCAACATCCTCATACACTTTGAAAACCATAGACACACCTGGCATTATCCTGATACACTGTGAAAACCCCATACACACCTGGCAGGTTCCTGATAAACTGTGAAACCCCCATACACACCTGGCAGGATCCGGATACACTGCAAAACCCCATGCACAACTGGCAGGATCCTCATACACTGTGAAAACCCCATACACACCTGGCAGGATCCTGATAAACTGTGAAACACCCATACACACCTGGCAGGATCCTGATACACTGTGAAAGCCCCATACACAACTGGCAGGATACTGATCGACTGTGAAACACCATTCACGTCTGGCAGGCTCCTGATCCACTGTGAAACCGCATACACACCTGGCAGGGTCTTGATACACTGTGAATCCCCAGACACATCTGGCAGGATCCTGATACACTGTGAAACCCCATACACACCTGGCAGGTTCTTGATACACTGTGAAACACCCGACACATCTGGCAGGATCCTATACACGGTGAAACCCCAATGCACACCTGGCAGTATCCTGATGCACAGTGAAACCGCATTCACATCTGGCAGGATTCTGATCCACTGTGAAACTCCCATACACACATGGCAGGATGCTGATACACTGTGAAAACCCCATACACACCTGGCAGGATCCTGATCCACTGGGAAAACCTCATACACACCTGACAGGATCCTGATCCACTGTGAAAACCCCATACACACCTGGCAGGATCTTGAGACACTGTGAAACCCCCGACATACCTGGCAGGATCCTGATACACTGTGAAACCCCATTCACATCTGGCAGGATCCTGATACACTGTGAAACCAGCACACACACCTGACAGGATCCTGATGCACTGTGAAACCCCATTCAGATCTGGCAGGATCCTGACCCACTGTGAAACCCCCATACACACATGGCAGGAGGCTGATACACTGTGAAACCCCCAAACACACATGGCAGGATCCTGACGCACTGTGAAACCCCAAACACACCTGGCAGGATATTGATTCACTGTGAAACCCCAGACACATCTTGTAGGATCCTGATACACTGTGAAAACCCCAAACACACCTGTCAGGATACTGATCCACTGTGAAAACCCCACACACACCTGGCAGGATCCTGATCCACTGTGAAAACCCCATACACACCTGGCAGGAGACTGATACACTGTGAAACCTCATACTCACCTGGCAGGATCTTGATGCACTGTGAAACCCCAGACACATCTGGCAGGATCCTGATATACTGTGAAAACCCCATACAGACCAGGCAGGATCCTGATTCATTGTGAAACCCCATACAGACCTGGCAGGATCCTGATACAATCTGAAACCCCATACACAACTGGGAGGATCCTGATACACTGTGAAACCCCAATACACATCTGGAAGGATCCTTATGCACAGTGAAGACCCCATACACACCAGGCACGATCCTGATAAACTGTGAAACCCCCATACACACCTGGCAGGATCCTGATTCACTGTGAAAACTGCACACACAGCTGTCAGGATCCTGATAAACTGTGAAACCCCCATAAACAACTGGCAGGGTCCTAATACACTGTGAAACCCCCATACACATCTGGAAGGATCCTGACACAGTGTGAAAACCCCATACACACCTGGCAGGATCCTGATCCACTGTGAAAGACCCATACACACCAGGCAGGATGCTGAATAACTGTGAACCCCCTTACACACCTGGCAGGATCCTCATCCACTGTGAATTCCCATATCACCTGGCAGTATACTGATATACTGTGAAACCCCCATACACACCTGGCAGGATCCTGATCCACTGTGGAAACCCCCAAACACACCAGGCAGGATCCTGATACACTGTGAAAACCCCTTACACAACTGGCAGGATCCTGATACATTGTGAAAAAGCCATACAGACCTGGGAGGATCCTGATACACTGTGAATACCCCACATAAACCTGGTAGGATGCTGATACACTGTGAAAGCTCATACACACCTGGCAGGATCCTGATCCACTGTGAAAACCCCATACACTCCTGGCGGGATCCTGATCCACTGTGAAACTACTTACACACCAGGCAGGATCCTGATAAACTATGAAACCCCCATACACACCGGGCAGGATCCTGATAAACTGTGAAACCCCCATACACACCGGGCAGGATCCTGATACACTGTGAAAACTGCACACACAGCTGTCAGGATCCTGATAAACTGTGAAACCCCCAGAAATACCTGGCAGGATCCTGATACACCGTGAAACCCCCACACATCTGGAAGGATCCTGATACAGTGTGAAAACCCCACACACACCTGGCAGGATACTGATCCGCTGTGAAACCCCCATTCACACCAGGCAGGATCCTGATCCACTGTGAAAAACCCAGACACATCTGGCAGGATCCTGATACACTGTGAAAACCCCACACACACCTCGCAGGATCCTGATACTCTGTCAAAACCCCTTACACACCTGGCAGGATCCTGATACACTGTGAAACCCCCGTACACACCTGGAAGGATCCTGATACACTGTAAAAACCCCAAACACATCTGGCAGGATCCTGATACACTGCGAAACCCCAGTCACATCTGGCAGGATCCTATGCACTGTGAAAACCCCATACACACCTGTCAGGATCCTGATACACTGTAAAAACCCCATACACACCTGGCAGGATCCTGATACACTGTGAATAACCCATACACACCTGGCAAGATCCTGATGCACTGTGAAAATCCCATGCACACCAGGCAGGATCCTGATACACTGTGAGCACCCCATGCACACCTTGCAGGATCGTGATACACTGTGAAACCCCATACACACCTGGCAGGACCCTGATACACTGTGAAAACCACAGACACACCTGGCAGGATCCTGATACACTGTGAATACCCCATCCACACCTGGCAAGATCCTGATGCACTGTGAAAATCCCATGCACACCAGGCAGGATCCTGATACACTGTGAGCACCCCATGCACACCTTGCAGGATCGTGATACACTGTGAAACCCCATACACACCTGGCAGGACCCTGATACACTGTGAAAACGCCAGACACACCTGGCAGGATCCTGATAAACTGTGAAAACCTCTACATACCTGGCAGGACTCTGATACACTGTGAAACCCCATACACACCTGGCAGGATCCTGATACACTGCGAAAACACCATGCACACCTGGCAGGATCCTGATACACTGTGGAAACCCCATACGCACCTGGCAGGATCCTGAACCACTGTGAAACCCCCATACACACCAGGCAGGATCCTGATCCACTGTGAAACCCCATACACACCTGGCAGGATCCTGATCCAATGTGTACCCCCACACACACGGCAGGATCCTGATCCACTGTGAAACCCCCAAACACACCAGGCAGGATCCTGATCCACTGTGAAGCCCGCAAACACACCTGGCAGGATCCTGATAAAATGTGAAAAACCCCTTACACACCTGGCAGGATCCTGATACTCTGTGAAAACCCCATACACACCTGGCAGGATCCTGATACACTGTGAAACCCCCACACACACCAGGCAGGATCCTGATAAACTGTGAAACCCCAGACACATCTGTCAGGATCCTGATGCACTGTGAAAAACCCGTACACACCTGGCAGGGTCCTGATACACTGTCAAAACCCCTTACACACCTGGCAGGTTCCTGATACACTGTGAAAACCCCTTACACACCTGGCAGGATCCGGATACACTGTGAAAACCCATAAACACCTGGCAGTATCCTGATAGATTGTGAAAACCCCTTACACACCTGGCAGGATCCTGATCCACTGTGAAAATCACAAACACACCTGGCAGGATCCTGATACACTGTGAAATTCCCATACACCCCTGGCAGGATCCTGATCCACTGTGAAACCCCTTACACACCTGGCAGGATCCTGATATACTGTGAAACCCCATACACACCTGGCAGGATCCTGATACACTGTGAAAACCCCTTACACACCTGGAAGGATCCTGATACACTGCGAAAACCCCATACACACCTGGCAGGATCCTGATACACTGTGAAAACCCCATACACACCTGGCAGGATCCTGATACACTGTGAAACCCCATACACACCTGGCAGGATCCTGATACACTGTGAAAACCCCATACACACCGGGCAGGATCCTGATCCTCTGTGAAAACCCCATACACACCTGGCAGGATCCTGGTGCACTGTGAAACCCCAAACACATCTGGCAGGATCCTGATACACTGTGAAAACCCCATACAGACCTGGCAGGATCCTGATCCACTGTGAAACCCCTTACACACCTGGCAGGATCTTGATATACAGTGAAACCACATACACACCTGGCAGGATCCTGATAAACTGTGAAAACCCCTTACACAACTGGCAGGATGCTGATACACTGTGAAAACGCCATACACACCTGGCAGGATCCTGATACGCTGTGAAAACCCCATACACACCTGGCAGGATCCTGATACACTATGAAACCCCATATACATCTGGCAAGATCCTGATGCACTGTGAAAACCCCGTACACACCTGGCAAGATCCTGATCCACTGTGAAAACCCCATACACACCAGGCAGGATCCTGGTCCACTGTGAAACCCCATACACACCTGGCAGTATCCTGATACACTGTGAAACCCCATACACACCTGGAAGGATCATGATACACAGTGAAACCCCAGACACACCTGGCAGGATCCTGATGCAATGTGAAACCCCCATACACACCTGGATGGATCCAGATAAACTGTGAAACCCCATTCACATCTGGCAGTATCCTGATAAACTGTGAAACCCCCAGACACACCGGGCAGGATCCTCACTAAATGTGAAACCCCCAGACACACCTGGCAGGTTCCTGATGCACTGTGCAACCCCATACACACCTGGCTGTATGCTGATGCACTGTGAAACCCCATTCACACCTTGCAAGATCCTCATAAACTGTGAAACCCCCTGACACACCTGGCAGGATCCTGATACACTGTGAAACCCCATACACACCTGGCAGGATCCTGATACACAGTAAAACCCCATACACACGTGGCAGGATCCTGATCCACTGTGAAACCACTTACACAATAGGCAGAATCCTGATAAACTGTGAAAACCCCGTACACACCTGGCAGGATCCTGATCCTCTGTGAAACCCCAATCACACATTGCAGTAACCCCACAAAATGTGAACCACCGAGACACACCTGGCTGGATCCTGATGCACTGTGTAAACCCATACACACCTGTCAGGATCCTGATAAACTGTGAAACACCCATACACACCTGGCAGGAGCCTTATAGACTGTGAAAACCCCGTCCACACCTGGCAGGTTCCTGATGCACATTGAAACCCCATTCACATCTGGCAGGATCCTGATACACTGTGAACACCCCAAACACAACTGGCAGGAACCTGACCCACTGTGAAACCGCATTCACATCTGGCATGATCCTGATCCACTGTGAAACCCCATGCACAACTGTCAGGATCCTGATGCACAGTGAAACCCCATTCACATCTGGCAGCATCCTGATACACTGTGAAATCCCATACACACCTGGAAGGATCCTGATATACAGTGAAACCCCATACACACCTGGAAGGATCCTGATATAGTGTGAAAACCCCTTACACACCTGGCAGGATCCTGATCCTCTGTGAAACCCCATTCACACCTTGCAACATCCTCATACACTGTGAAACCCATAGACACACCTGGCATTATCCTGATACACTGTGAAAACCCCATACACACCTGGCAGGTTCCTGATAAACTGTGAAACCCCCATACACACCTGGCAGGATCCGGATACACTGCGAAACCCCATGCACACCTGGCAGGATCCTCATACACTGTGAAAACCCCATACACACCTGGCAGGATCCTGATAAACTGTGAAACACCCATACACACCTGGCAGGATCCTGATACACTGTGAAAGCCCCATACACAACTGGCAGGATACTGATCGACTGTGAAACACCATTCACGTCTGGCAGGCTCCTGATCCACTGTGAAACCCCATACACACCTGGCAGGGTCTTGATACACTGTGAATCCCCAGACACATCTGGCAGGATCCTGATACACTGTGAAACCCCATACACACCTGGCAGGTTCTTGATACACTGTGAAACCCCCGACACATCTGGCAGGATCCTGATACACGGTGAAACCCCAATGCACACCTGGCAGTATCCTGATGCACAGTGAAACCGCATTCACATCTGGCAGGATTCTGATCCACTGTGAAATTCCCAAACACACATGGCAGGATGCTGATACACTGTGAAACCCCCAAACACAAATGGCAGGATCCTGATAAACTGTGAAAACCCCACACACACCTGGCAGGATCCTGATCCACAGTGAAAACCTCATACACACCTGGCAGGATCCTGATCCACTGTGAAAACCCCATACACACCTGGCAGGATCCTGATACACTGTGAAACTTCATACAAACCTGGCAGGAACATGATACACTGTGAGGCCCCAGACACATCTGGCAGGATCCTGATGCACTGTGAAAACCCCATACAGACCTGGCAGGATCCTGATACATTGTGAAACCCCATACACACCTGGCAGGATCCTGAATAACTGTGAAACCCCCATACACATCTGGAAGGATACTGATGCACTGTGAAAACCCCATACACATCTGGCAGGATCCTGATGCACTGTGAAAACCCCATACACACGTGGCGGGATCTCGATCCACTGTGAAACCCTTTACACACCAGGCAGGATCCTGATAAACTTTGAAACCCCCATACACACCTGGCAGGAACCTGATACACTGTGAAAACTACAGAAACAGCTGTCAGGATCCTGATAAACTGCCAAACCCCCGTAAACACCTGGCAGGATCCTGAAACACAGTGATACCCCCATACACATCTGGAAGTATCCTGATATAGTGTGAAAACCCCATACACACCTGGCAGGATCCTGATCTACTGTGAAACCCCCATACACACCAGGCAGGATCCTGATAAACTGTGAAATCCCTTCCACATCTGGCAGGATCCTGATCCACTGTGTAACCCCCATACACACCTGGCAGGATCCTGATCCACTGTGAAACCTCCATACACACCTGGCAGTATCCTGAACCACTGTGAAGCCCCCAAACACACCAGGCAGGATCCTGATGCACTGTGAAAACCCATACACACCTGGCCGGATCCTGATACACTGTGAAAACCCCATACAGACCTGGCAGGACCCTGATACACTGTGAGAACCCCATACACACCAGGCAGGATCCTGATCCATTGGGAAACCTCACACACACCTGGCAGGATCTTGTTACACTGTGAAACCCCAGACACATCTGGCAGGCTCCTGATCCACTGTGAAACCTCATACACACCTGGCAGGATCCTAATGCACTGTGAAAACCCCATACACACCTGGCAGGATCCTGATACACACTGAAAACCCCATACACATCTGGCGGGATCCTGATCCACTGTGGAACCCCTTACACATCGGGCAGCGTCCTGATAAACTTTGAAACCCCCATACACACCGGGCAGGATCCTGATACACTGTGAAAACTGCATACACAGCTGTCAGGATCCTGATAAACAGTGAAAACCCCAAAAGCACCTGGCAGGATCCTGATACACAGTGAAACCCCCATACACATCTGGAAGGATCCAGATACAGTGTGAAAACCCCAAGCACAACTGGCAGGATCCTGATACACTGTGAAAACCCCATACACACCTGGCAGGATCCTGATAAACTGTGAAACCCACATACACACCTGGCAGGATCCTGATACACTGTGAAAACCCCATACACACCGGGCAGGATCCTGATCCTCTGTGAAAACCCCATACACACCTGGCAGGATCCTGGTACACTGTGAAACCCCAAACACATCTGGCAGGATCCTGATACACTGTGAAAACCCCATACAGACCTGGCAGGATCCTGATCCACTGTGAAACCCCTTACACACCTGGCAGGATCTTGATATACAGTGAAACCACATACACACCTGGCAGGATCCTGATAAACTGTGAAAACCCCTTACACAACTGGCAGGATGCTGATACACTGTGAAAACACCATACACACCTGGCAGGATCCTGATACGCTGTGAAAACCCCATACACACCTGGCAGGATCCTGATACACTATGAAACCCCATATACATCTGGCAAGATCCTGATGCACTGTGAAAACCCCGTACACACCTGGCAAGATCCTGATCCACTGTGAAAACCCCATACACACCAGGCAGTATCCTGGTCCACTGTGAAACCCCATACACACCTGGCAGTATCCTGATACACTGTGAAACCCCATACACACCTGGAAGGATCCTGATACACAGTGAAACCCCAGACACACCTGGCAGGATCCTGATGCAATGTGAAACCCCCATACACACCTGGATGGATCCAGATAAACTGTGAAACCCCATTCACATCTGGCAGTATCCTGATAAACTGTGAAACCCCCAGACACACCGGGCAGGATCCTCACTAAATGTGAAACCCCCAGACACACCTGGCTGGTTCCTGATGCACTGTGCAACCCCATACACACCTGGCTGTATGCTGATGCACTGTGAAACCCCATTCACACCTTGCAAGATCCTCATAAACTGTGAAACCCCCTGACACACCTGGCAGGATCCTGATACACTGTGAAACCCCATACACACCTGGCAGGATCCTGATACACAGTAAAACCCCATACACACGTGGCAGGATCCTGATCCACTGTGAAACCACTTACACAATAGGCAGAATCCTGATAAACTGTGAAAACCCCGTACACACCTGGCAGGATCCTGATCCTCTGTGAAACCCCAATCACACATTGCAGTAACCCCACAAAATGTGAACCACCGAGACACACCTGGCTGGATCCTGATGCACTGTGTAACCCCATACACACCTGTCAGGATCCTGATAAACTGTGAAACACCCATACACACCTGGCAGGAGCCTTATAGACTGTGAAAACCCCGTACACACCTGGCAGGTTCCTGATGCACATTGAAACCACATTCACATCTGGCAGGATCCTGATACACTGTGAACACCCCAAACACAACTGGCAGGAACCTGACCCACTGTGAAACCGCATTCACATCTGGCACGATCCTGATCCACTGTGAAACCCCATACACACCTGCCTGTATGCTGATGCACTGTGAAACCCCAGTCACACCTTGCAAGATCCTCATAAACTGTGAAACCCCCAGACACACCTGGCAGGATCCTGATACACTGTGAAACCCCATACACACCTGGCAGGATCCTGATACACAGTAAAACCCCATACACACGTGGCAGGATCCTGATCCACTGTGAAACCCCTTACACAATAGGCAGGATCCTGATAAACTGTGAAAACCCCGTACACACCTGGCAGGATCCTGATCCTCTGTGAAACCCCAATCACACATTGCAGTAACCCCACAAAATGTGAACCACCGAGACACACCTGGCTGGATCCTGATGCACTGTGTAACCCCATACACACCTGTCAGGATCCTGATAAACTGTGAAACACCCATACACACCTGGCAGGAGCCTTATAGACTGTGAAAACCCCGTCCACACCTGGCAGGTTCCTGATGCACATTGAAACCCCATTCACATCTGGCAGGATCCTGATACACTGTGAACACCCCAAACACAACTGGCAGGAACCTGACCCACTGTGAAACCGCATTCACATCTGGCATGATCCTGATCCACTGTGAAACCCCATGCACAACTGTCAGGATCCTGATGCACAGTGAAACCCCATTCACATCTGGCAGCATCCTGATACACTGTGAAATCCCATACACACCTGGAAGGATCCTGATATACAGTGAAACCCCATACACACCTGGAAGGATCCTGATATAGTGTGAAAACCCCTTACACACCTGGCAGGATCCTGATCCTCTGTGAAACCCCATTCACACCTTGCAACATCCTGATACACGGTGAAACCCCAATGCACACCTGGCAGTATCCTGATGCACAGTGAAACCGCATTCACATCTGGCAGGATTCTGATCCACTGTGAAATTCCCAAACACACATGGCAGGATGCTGATACACTGTGAAACCCCCAAACACAAATGGCAGGATCCTGATAAACTGTGAAAACCCCACACACACCTGGCAGGATCCTGATCCACAGTGAAAACCTCATACACACCTGGCAGGATCCTGATGCACTGTGAAAACCCCATACACACCTGGCAGGATCCTGATACACTGTGAAACTTCATACAAACCTGGCAGGAACATGATACACTGTGAAGCCCCAGACACATCTGGCAGGATCCTGATGCACTGTGAAAACCCCATACAGACCTGGCAGGATCCTGATACATTGTGAAACCCCATACACACCTGGCAGGATCCTGAATAACTGTGAAACCCCCATACACATCTGGAAGGATACTGATGCACTGTGAAAACCCCATACACATCTGGCAGGATCCTGATGCACTGTGAAAACCCCATACACACGTGGCGGGATCTCGATCCACTGTGAAACCCTTTACACACCAGGCAGGATCCTGATAAACTTTGAAACCCCCATACACACCTGGCAGGAACCTGATACACTGTGAAAACTACAGAAACAGCTGTCAGGATCCTGATAAACTGCCAAACCCCCGAAAACACCTGGCAGGATCCTGAAACACAGTGATACCCCCATACACATCTGGAAGTATCCTGATATAGTGTGAAAACCCCATACACACCTGGCAGGATCCTGATCTACTGTGAAACCCCATACACACCAGGCAGGATCCTGATAAACTGTGAAATCCCTTCCACATCTGGCAGGATCCTGATCCACTGTGAAACCTCCATACACACCTGGCAGGATCCTGAACCACTGTGAAGCCCCCAAACACACCAGGCAGGATCCTGATGCACTGTGAAACCCCATACACACCTGGCCGGATCCTGATACACTGTGAAAACCCCATACAGACCTGGCAGGACCCTGATACACTGTGAGAACCCCATACACACCAGGCAGGATCCTGATCCATTGGGAAACCTCACACACACCTGGCAGGATCTTGATACACTGTGAAACCCCAGACACATCTGGCAGGCTCCTGATCCACTGTGAAACCTCATACACACCTGGCAGGATCCTAATGCACTGTGAAAACCCCATACACACCTGGCAGGATCCTGATACACACTGAAAACCCCATACACATCTGGCGGGATCCTGATCCACTGTGGAACCCCTTACACACCGGGCAGCGTCCTGATAAACTTTGAAACCCCCATACACACCGGGCAGGATCCTGATACACTGTGAAAACTGCATACACAGCTGTCAGGATCCTGATAAACAGTGAAAACCCCAAAAGCACCTGGCAGGATCCTGATACACAGTGAAACCCCCATACACATCTGGAAGGATCCAGATACAGTGTGAAAACCCCAAGCACAACTGGCAGGATCCTGATACACTGTGAAAACCCCATACACACCTGGCAGGATCCTGATAAACTGTGAAACCCACATACACACCTGGCAGGATCCTGATGCACTGTGAAACCCCATTCACACCTTTAAATATCCTCATACACTGTGAAACCCCCATACACACCTGGAAGGATCCTGATAAACTGTGAAACACCCATACACACCTGGCAGGAATTTGATGCACTGTGAAAACCCCGCATACAACTGGCAGTTTCCTGATGGACAGTGAAAACCCATTCACATCTGGCAGGATCCTGATACACTGTGAAATCCCCATACACAACTGGCAGGATCCTGATCCACATCTGGCAGGATCCTGATCCACTGTGAAACCCCATAAACACCAGGCAGGATCTTGATAAACTGTGAAACCCCAGACACATCTGGCAGGTTCCTGATACACTGTGAAACCCCATACACACCTGGCAGGATCTTGAAACACTGTGAAACCCCCGACACACCTGGCAGGATCCAGATACACTGTGAAACCCCATTCACATCTGGCACGATCCTGATACACTGTGAAACCCCCATACACACCTGGCAGGATCCTGATGCACAGTGAAACCCCCAAACACTCATGGCAGGATCCTGATACACTGTGAAACCCCAAGCAAACCTGGCAGGAACTTGACTCACTGTGAAATCCCAGACAAATCTGGCAGGATCCTGATACGCTGTGAAAGCCCCATACACACCTGGCAGGATTCTGATGCACTGTGAAAACCCCATACACACCTGGCAGGATCCTGTACACTGTGAAACCTCATACACACCTGGCAGGATCTTGATACACTGTGAACCCTCAGTCACATCTGACAGGTTCCTGATACACTGTGAGAACCCCATACAGACCTGGCAGGATCCTGATACATTGTGAAGCACCATACACACCTGGCAGGATCCTGATACAATCTGAAACCCCATACACACCTGGCAGGATGCTGATACACTGTGAAACCCGCATACACATTTGGAAGGATCCTGATGCACTGTGAAACCCCATTCACACCTTGCAGGATCCTCACAAAATGTGAAACCCCCAGACACAGCGAGCTGGATCCTGATGCACTGTGAAATCCCATTCACACCTTGCAAGATCCTCATACACTGTGAAACCCCCAAACACACCGGGCTGGATCCTGATGCACTGTGAAACCCCATTCACACCTTGCAGGATCCTGATACACTGTGAAAACCCCATACACACCTGGCAGGATCTTGATAAACTGTGAAACCCCCATACACACCTGGCAGGATCCTGATACACTGTGAGACCCCACACACACCTGGCAGGATCCTGATACACTGTGAAAACCCCATTCACACCCGGCAGGATCCTGATAAACTGTGAAACACCCATACTGACCTGGCAGGATCCTGATACACTGTGAAAACCCCGTACACAACTGGCAGGTTCCTGATGCACAGTGAAACCCCATTCACATCTGGCAGGATCCTGATACACTGTGAAACTCCATACGCAACTGGCAGGATCCTGATTCACTGTGAAACCCCATTCACATCTGGCAGGATCCTGATCCACTGTGAAACCCTATAAACACCTGGCAGGATCTTGATAAACTGTGAAACCCCAGACACATCTGGCAGGATCCTGAAACACTGTGAAAACCCATACACACCTGGCAGGATCTTGAGACACTGTGAAACCCCCGACATACCTGGCAGGATCCTGATACACTGTGAAACCCCAATCACATCTGGCAGGATCCTGATACACTGTGAAACCAGCACACACACCTGGCAGGATCCTGATGCACTTTGAAACCCCATTCAGATCTGGCAGGATCCTGACCCACTGTGAAACCCCCATACACACATGGCAGGAGGCTGATACACTGTGAAACCCCCAAACACACATGGCAGGATCCTGATGCACTGTGAAACCCCAAACACACCTGGCAGGATATTGATTCACTGTGAAACCCCAGACACATCTGGTAGGATCCTGATACACTGTGAAAACACCAAACACACCTGTCAGGATACTGATCCAATGTGAAAACCCCACACACACCTGGCAGGATCCTGATCCACTGTGAAAACCCCATACACACCTGGCAGGAGACTGATACACTGTGAAACCTCATACACACCTGGCAGGATCTTGATGCACTGTGAAACCCCAGACACATCTGGCGGGATCCTGATATACTGTTAAAACCCCATACAGACCAGGCAGGATCCTGATACATTGTGAAACCCCATACAGACCTGGCAGTTTCCTGATACAATCTGAAACCCCATACACAACTGGGAGGATCCTGACACACTGTGAAACCCCAATACACATCTGGAAGGATCCTTATGCACAGTGAAGACCCCATACACACCAGGCACGATCCTGATAAACTGTGAAACCCCCATACACACCTGGCAGGATCCTGATTCACTGTGAAAACTGCACACACAGCTGTCAGGATCCTGATAAACTGTGAAACCCCCATAAACAACTGGCAGGGTCCTAATACACTGTGAAACCCCCATACACATCTGGAAGGATCCTGACACAGTGTGAAAACCCCATACACACCTGGCAGGATCCTGATCCACTGTGAAAGACCCAGACACACCAGGCAGGATGCTGAATAACTGTGAACCCCCTTACACACCTGGCAGGATCCTCATCCACTGTGAATTCCCATGCACACCTGGCAGTATCCTGATATACTGTGAAACCCCCATGCACACCTGGCAGGATCCTGATCCACTGTGGAAACCCCCAAACACACCAGGCAGGATCCTGATACACTGTGAAAACCCCTTACACAACTGGCAGGATCCTGATCCATTGTGAAAAACCCATACAGACCTGGGAGGATCCTGATACACTGTGAATACCCCACATACACCTGGTAGGATGCTGATACACTGTGAAACCTCATACACACCTGGCAGGATCCTGATCCACTGTGAAAACCCCATACACTCCTGGCGGGATCCTGATCCACTGTGAAACTACTTACACACCAGGCAGGATCCTGATAAACTGTGAAACCCCCATACACACCGGCAGGATCCTGATACACTGTGAAAACTGCACACACAGCTGTCAGGATCCTGATAAACTGTGAAACCCCCAGAAATACCTGGCAGGATCTTGATACACCGTGAAACCCCCACACATCTGGAAGGATCCTGATACAGTGTGAAACCCCCACACACACCTTGCAGGATACTGATCCGCTGTGAAACCCCCAGACACATCTGGCAGGATCCTGATACACTGTGAAACCCCCGTACACACCTGGAAGGATCCTGATACACTGTAAAAACCCCAAACACATCTGGCAGGATCCTGATACACTGCGAAACCCCAGTCACATCTGGCAGGATCCTATGCACTGTGAAAACCCCATACACACCTGTCAGGATCCTGATACACTGTAAAAACCCCATACACACCTGGCAGGATCCTGATACACTGTGAATAACCCATACACACCTGGCAAGATCCTGATGCACTGCGAAAATCCCATGCACACCAGGCAGGATCCTGATACACTGTGAGCACCCCATGCACACCTTGCAGGATCGTGATACACTGTGAAACCCCATGCACACCTGGCAGGCCCCTGATACACTGTGAAAACCACAGACACACCTGGCAGGATCCTGATACACTGTGAATACCCCATCCACACCTGGCAAGATCCTGATGCACTGTGAAAATCCCATGCACACCAGGCAGGATCCTGATACACTGTGAGCACCCCATGCACACCTTGCAGGATCGTGATACACTGTGAAACCCCATACACACCTGGCAGGACCCTGATACACTGTGAAAACGCCAGACACACCTGGCAGGATCCTGATAAACTGTGAAAATCTCTACATACCTGGCAGGACTCTGATACACTGTGAAACCCCATACACACCTGGCAGGATCCTGATACACTGCGAAAACACCATGCACACCTGGCAGGATCCTGATACACTGTGGAAACCCCATACGCACCTGGCAGGATCCTGAACCACTGTGAAACCCCCATACACACCAGGCAGGATCCTGATCCACTGTGAAACCCCATACACACCTGGCAGGATCCTGATCTAATGTGTACCCCCACACACACGGCAGGATCCTGATCCACTGTGAAACCCCCATACACACCAGGCAGGATCCTGATCCACTGTGAAGCCCCCATACACACCTGGCAGGATCCTGATAAAATGTGAAAAACCCCTTACACACCTGGCAGGATCCTGATACTCTGTGAAAACCCCATACACACCTGGCAGAATCCTGATACACTGTGAAACCCCCACACACACCAGGCAGGATCCTGATAAACTGTGAAACCCCAGACACATCTGTCAGGATCCTGATACACTGTGAAAAACCCGTACACACCTGGCAGGGTCCTGATACACTGTGAAAACCCCTTACACACCTGGCAGGATCCTGATCCACTGTGAAAATCACATACACACCTGGCAGGATCCTGATACACTGTGAAATTCCCATACACCCCTGGCAGGATCCTGATCCACTGTGAACCCCTTACACACCTGGCAGGATCCTGATATACTGTGAAACCCCATACACACCTGGCAGAATCCTGATACACTGTGAAAACGCCTTACACAACTGGAAGGATCCTGATACACTGCGAAAACCCCATACACACCTGGCAGGATCCTGATACACTGTGAAAACCCCATACACACCTGGCAGGATCCTGATAAACTGTGAAATCCCCTTACACAACTGGCAGGATGCTGATACACTGTGAAAACGCCATACACACCTGGCAGGATCCTGATACGCTGTGAAAACCCCATACACACCTGGCAGGATCCTGATACACTGTGAAACCCCATATACATCTGGAAAGATCCTGATGCACTGTGAAAACCCCGTACACACCTGGCAAGATCCTGATACACTGTGAAAACCCCATACACACCAGGCAGGATCCTGGTCCACTGTGAAACCCCATACACACCTGGCAGCATCCTGATACACTGTGAAACCCCATACACACCTGGAAGGATCCTGATACACTGTGAATCCCCAGACACATCTGGCAGGATCCTGATACACTGTGAAACCCCATACACACCTGGCAGGTTCTTGATACACTGTGAAACCCCCGACACATCTGGCAGGATCCTGATCCACTGTGAAAACCTCATGCACACCTGGCAGGATCCTGATCCACTGTGAAAACCCCATACACACCTGGCAGGATCCTGATACACTGTGAAACTTCATACAAACCTCGCAGGAACTTGATACACTGTGAAGCCCCAGACACATCTGGCAGGATCCTGATGCACTGTGAAAACCCCATACAGACCTGGCAGGATCCTGATACATTGTGAAACCCCATACACACCTGGCAGGATCCTGATACAATCTGAAACCCCATAGTCGCCTGGCAGGATCCTGATAAACTGTGAAACCCCCATACACATCTGGAAGGATACTGATGCACTGTGAAAACCCCATACACATCTGGCAGGATCCTGATGCACTGTGAAAACCCCATACACACGTGGCGGGATCTTGATCCACTGTGAAACCCTTTACACACCAGGCAGGATCCTGATAAACTGTGAAACCCCCATACATACCTGGCAGGAACCTGATGCACTGTGAAAACTACAGAAACAGCTGTCAGGATCCTGATAAACTGTCAAACCCCCGTAAACACCTGGCAGGATCCTGAAACACAGTGATACCCCCATACACATCTGGAAGGATCCTGATATAGTGTGAAAACCCCATACACACCTGGCAGGATCCTGATCCACTGTGTCACCCCCATACACACCTGGCAGGATCCTGATCCACTGTGAAACCCCCATACACACCTGGCAGGATCCTGAACCACTGTGAAACCCCATACACACCTGGCAGTATCCTGATACACTGTGAAACCCCATACACACCTGGAAGGATCCTGATACACAGTGAAACCCCAGACACACCTGGCAGGATCCTGATGCAATGTGAAACCCCCATACACACCTGGATGGATCCAGATAAACTGTGAAACCCCATTCACATCTGGCAGTATCCTGATAAACTGTGAAACCCCCAGACACACCGGGCAGGATCCTCACTAAATGTGAAACCCCCAGACACACCTGGCTGGTTCCTGATGCACTGTGAAACCCCATACACACCTGGCTGTATGCTGATGCACTGTGAAACCCCAGTCACACCTTGCAAGATCCTCATAAACTGTGAAACCCCCAGACACACCTGGCAGGATCCTGATACACTGTGAAACCCCATACACACCTGGCAGGATCCTGATACACAGTAAAACCCCATACACACGTGGCAGGATCCTGATCCACTGTGAAACCCCTTACACAATAGGCAGGATCCTGATAAACTGTGAAAACCCCGTACACACCTGGCAGGATCCTGATCCTCTGTGAAACCCCAATCACACATTGCAGTAACCCCACAAAATGTGAACCACCGAGACACACCTGGCTGGATCCTGATGCACTGTGTAACCCCATACACACCTGTCAGGATCCTGATAAACTGTCAAACACCCATACACACCTGGCAGGAGCCTTATAGACTGTGAAAACCCCGTACACACCTGGCAGGTTCCTGATGCACATTGAAACCCCATTCACATCTGGCAGGATCCTGATACACTGTGAACACCCCAAACACAACTGGCAGGAACCTGACCCACTGTGAAACCGCATTCACATCTGGCACGATCCTGATCCACTGTGAAACCCCATGCACAACTGTCAGGATCCTGATGCACAGTGAAACCCCATTCACATCTGGCAGCATCCTGATACACTGTGAAATCCCATACACACCTGGAAGGATCCTGATATACAGTGAAACCCCATACACACCTGGAAGGATCCTGATATAGTGTGAAAACCCCTTACACACCTGGCAGGATCCTGATCCTCTGTGAAACCCCATTCACACCTTGCAACATCCTCATTCACTTTGAAAACCATAGACACACCTGGCATTATCCTGATACACTGTGAAAACCCCATACACACCTGGCAGGTTCCTGATAAACTGTGAAACCCCCATACACACCTGGCAGGATCCGGATACACTGCGAAACCCCATGCACACCTGGCAGGATCCTCATACACTGTGAAAACCCCATACACACCTGGCAGGATCCTGATAAACTGTGAAACACCCATACACACCTGTCAGGATCCTGATACACTGTGAAAGCCCCATACACAACTGGCAGGATACTGATCGAATGTGAAACACCATTCACGTCTGGCAGGCTCCTGATCCACTGTGAAACCCCATACACACCTGGCAGGGTCTTGATACACTGTGAATCCCCAGACACATCTGGCAGGATCCTGATACACTGTGAAACCCCATACACACCTGGCAGGTTCTTGATACACTGTGAAACCCCCGACATATCTGGCAGGATCCTGATCCACTGTGAAAAACTCATACACACCTGGCAGGATCCTGATCCACTGTGAAAACCCCATACACACCTGGCAGGATCCTGATACACTGTGAAACTTCATACAAACCTGGCAGGAACTTGATACACTGTGAAGCCCCAGACACATCTGGCAGGATCCTGATGCACTGTGAAAACCCCATACAGACCTGGCAGGATCCTGATACATTGTGAAACCCCATACACACCTGGCAGGATCCTGATACAATCTGAAACCCCATAGTCGCCTGGCAGGATCCTGATAAACTGTGAAACCCCCATACACTTCTGGAAGGATACTGATGCACTGTGAAAACCCCATACACATCTGGCAGGATCCTGATGCACTGTGAAAACCCCATACACACGTGGCGGGATCTTGATCCACTGTGAAACCCTTTACACACCAGGCAGGATCCTGATAAACTGTGAAACCCCCATACATACCTGGCAAGAACCTGATGCACTGTGAAAACTACAGAAACAGCTGTCAGGATCCTGATAAACTGTCAAACCCCCGTAAACACCTGGCAGGATCCTGAAACACAGTGATACCCCCATACACATCTGGAAGGATCCTGATATAGTGTGAAAACCCCATACACACCTGGCAGGATCCTGATCCACTGTGTCACCCCCATACACACCTGGCAGGATCCTGATCCACTGTGAAACCCCCATACACACCTGGCAGGATCCTGAACCACTGTGAAGCCCCCAAACACACCAGGCAGGATCCTGATGCAATGTGAAAACCCATACACACCTGGCCTGATCCTGATACACTGTGAAAACCCCATACAGACCTGGCAGGACCCTGATACACTGTGAGAACCCCATACACACCAGGCAGGATCCTGACCATTGGGAAACCTCACACACACCTGGCAGGATCTTGATACACTGTGAAACCCCAGACACATCTGGCAGGCTCCTGATCCACTGTGAAACCTCATACACACCTGGCAGGATCCTAATGCACTGTGAAAACCCCATACACACCTGGCAGGATCCTGATACACTCTGAAAACCCCATACACATGTGGCGGGATCCTGATCCACTGTGGAACCCCTTGCACACCGGGCAGCGTCCTGATAAACTTTGAAACCCCCATACACACCGGGCAGGATACTGATACACTGTGAAAACTGCATACACAGCTTTCAGGATCCTGATAAACAGTGAAAAACCCAAAAGCACCTGGCAGGATCCTGATACACAGTGAAACCCCCATACACATCTGGAAGGATCCTGATACAGTGTGAAAACCCCAAGCACAACTGGCAGGATCCTGATACACTGTGAAAACCCCATACACACCTGGCAGGATCCTGATAAACTGTGAAACCCACATACACACCTGGCAGGATCCTGATAAACTGTGAAATCCCATACACACCTGGCAGGATCCTGATACACTGTGAAAACCCCATACACACCTGGCAGGTTCCTCAAACACTGTGAAATCCCCGTACACACCTGGCAGGTTCCTGATGTACAGTGAAACCCCATTCCCATCTGGCAGGATCCTGTTGCACTGTGAAAACCCCATACACACCTGGCAGGATCCTGATCCACTGTGAAACCCCATTCTCATCTGGCAGGATCGTGACCCACTGTGAAACCCCATACACACCTGGCAGGATCTGGATGCACTGTGAAACCCCAGACACATCTGGCAGGATCCTGATACAATGTGAAACCCCCGACACATCTGGCAGGATCCTGATACACTGTGAAACCCCATTCATATCTGGCAGTATCCTCATACACTGTGAAACCCCCATACACACCTGGCAGGATCCTGATGCACAGTGAAATCCCATTCACAACTGGCAGGATCCTAATCCACTGTGAAACTCCCAGACACACATGGCAGGATGCTGATACACTGTGAAACCCCCAAACACACATGGCAATATGCTGAGACACTGCGAAAACACAAACAGACCTGGCAGGATCTTGATACACTGTGAAACCCCAGACACACCTGGCAGGATCCTGATCCGCTGTGAAACCCCATCGACACCGGGCAGGATCCTGATCCACAGTGAATAAACCATATACACCTGGCAGGATCCTGATACACTGTGAAATCTCATACACACCTGGCAGGATCTTGATACACTGTGAAACCCCATACACACCAGGCAGGATCCTGATACACTGTGAAACCCCCACACATCTGGAAGGATCCTGATGCACTGTGAAAACCCCATACACACCTGGCAGGATCCTGATACACTGTGAAACCTCATACACACCTGGCAGGATCTTGATACACTGTGAAACCCCAGACACATCTGGCTGGATCCAGAATCTTTTTCTTTCTTTTGGGCCTCCTTATCTCGAGAGACAATGGATATGCGCCTGGAGGTGGTCAGTTGTTTGTGAAGCAGCGCCTGGAGTGGCTATAAAGGCCAATTCTGGAGTGACAGGCTCTTCCACAGGTGCTGCAGAGAAATTTGTTTGTTGGGGCTGTTGCACAGTTGGCTCTCCCCTTGCGCCTCTGTCTTTTTTCCTGCCAACTACTAAGTCTCTTCGACTCGCCACAATTTAGCCCTGTCTTTATGGCTGCCCGCCAGCTCTGGCGAATGCTGGCAACTGACTCCCACGACTTGTGATCAATGTCACACGATTTCATGTCGCGTTTGCAGACGTCTTTATAACGGAGACATGGACGGCCGGTGGGTCTGATACCAGTGGCGAGCTCGCTGTACAATGTGTCTTTGGGGATCCTGCCATCTTCCATGCGGCTCACATGGCCAAGCCATCTCAAGCGCCGCTGACTCAGTAGTGTGTATAAGCTGGGGGTGTTGGCCGCTTCAAGGACTTCTGTGTTGGAGATATAGTCCTGCCACCTGATGCCAAGTATTCTCCGAAGGCAGCGAAGATGGAATGAATTGAGACGTCGCTCTTGGCTGGCATACGTTGTCCAGGCCTCGCTGCCATAGAGCAAGGTACTGAGGACACAGGCCTGATACACTCGGATTTTTGTGTTCCGTGTCAGTGCGCCATTTTCCCACACTCTCTTGGCCAGTCTGAACATAGCAGTGGAAGCCTTACCCATGCGCTTGTTGATTTCTGCATCTAGAGACAGGTTACTGGTGATAGTTGAGCCTAGGTAGGTGAACTCTTGAACCACTTCCAGAGCGTGGTCGCCAATATTGATGGATGGAGCATTTCTGACATCCTGCCCCATGATGTTCGTTTTCTTGAGGCTGATGGTTAGGCCAAATTCATTGCAGGCAGACGCAAACCTGTCGATGAGACTCTGCAGGCATTCTTCAGTGTGAGATGTTAAAGCAGCATCGTCAGCAAAGAGGAGTTCTCTGATGAGGACTTTCCGTACTTTGGACTTCGCTCTTAGACGGGCAAGGTTGAACAACCTTGGAACAACAATCTGGATCCAGATACACTGTGAAAAGCCCATACAGACCTGGCAGGATCCTGATACATTGTGAAACCCCATACACACCTGGCAGGATCCTGATACAGTCTGAAACCCCATACAGACCTGGCAGGATCCTGATACATTGTGAAACCCCATACACAGCTGGCAGGATCCTGATACAGTCTGAAACCCCACACACACCTGGCAGGATCCTGATACACTGTGAAACCCCCATACACATCTGGAGAATCCTGATGCACTGTCAAAACCCCATATACACATGGCGGGATCCTGATCCACTGTGAAACCCCTTACACACCAGGCAGGATCCCGATAAACTGTGAAACACCCATCCACACCTGGAAGGATCCTTCTACACTGTGAAACCCCTATACACATCTGGAAGAATCCTGATACAGTGTATCCTGATACTGTGAAAACTGCATACACAGCTGTCAGGATCCTGATAAACTGTGAAACCCCCATAAACACCTGGCAGGATCCTGATACAATGTGAAACCCCTATACACATCTGGAAGGATCCTGATACAGTGTGAAAACCCCATACAAACCTGGCAGGATCCTGATCCACTGTGAAAGCCCCATACACACCAGGCAGGATCCTGAATAAACTGTGAAAATCCTTACACACCTGGCAGGATCATGATCCATTGTGAAAACCCCATACACACCTGGCAGGATCCTGATCCACTGTGAAACCCCCATACACAACTGGCAGGATCTTGATCCACTGCGAAACACCCATACACACCAGGCAGGATCCTGACACACTGCGAAAACCCCTTACACACCTGGCAGGATCCTGATACACTGTGAAAACCCCATACTGACCTGGCAGGATCCTGATACACTGTGAAACCCCACACACACCAGGCAGTATATTGATACACTGTGAAACCTCATACACACCTGGCAGGATCTTGATACACTGTGAAACCCCAGACACATCTGGCAGGAACCTGATCAACTGTGAAAACCCCATACACACCTGGCAGGATACTGATAAACTGTGAAAACCCCAAACACACCAGGCAGGATCCTGATAAACTGTGAAACCCCCATTCAACCGGGCAGGATCCTGTTACACTGTGAAAACTGCATACAGAGCTGTCAGGATCCTGATAAACAGTGAAACCCCCATAAACACCTGGCAGGATCCTGATAAACTGTGAAACCCCCATACACATCAGGCAGGATCCTGATACACTGTGAAAACCCCATACACACCTGGTCGGATCCTGATCCACTGTGAAACCCCCATCCACATCAGGCAGGATCCTGATACACTGTGAAAACCCCATACACACCTGGCAGGGTCCAGATACACTGCGAAAACCCATACACACCTGGCAGGATCCTGATACATTGTGAAAAATCCTCACACACCTGGCAGGATCCTGATCCACTGTGAAAACCCCATACACACCTGGTCGGATCCTGATACACTGTGAAAACCCCAAACAAACCTGGCAGGATCCTGATCCACTGTGAAACCCCTTACACACCTGGCAGGATGCTGATATACTGAGAAACCCCAGACACACCTGGCAGGATCCTGATAAACTGTGAAAACCCCTGACACACCTGGCCGGATCCTGATACACTGTGAAAACCCCATACAGACCTGGCAGGATCCTGATACACTGTGAAAACCCCAGACACAGCAGGCAGGATCCTGAAACACTGTGAAACCTCATACACACCTGGCAGGATCTTGATACACTATGAAACCCCAGACACATCTGGCAGGATGCTGATCCACTTTGAAAACCCCAAACACACCTGGCAGGATCCTGACACACTGTGAAACCTCATAGACAACTGGCGGGATCCTGAGACACTGTGAAACCTCATACACACCTCGCAGGATCCCGATGCACAGTGAAACCCCCATACACATCTGGAAGGATCCTGATACACTGTGAAAACTGCATACACAGCTGTCAGGATCCTGATAAACTGTGAAACCCCCATAAGCACCTGGCAGGATCCTGATACACTGTGAAACCCCCATTCACATCTGGAAGGATCCTGATACAGTGTGAAAACCCCATACACAACTGGCAGGATACTGATACACCGTGAAAATCCCATACACACCTTGCAGGATCCTGATAAACTCTGAAACCCCCATACACACCTGGCTGGATCCTGATACACTGTGAAACCCCATACACACCTGGCAGGATCCTGATACACTGTGAAAACCCCATACACACCTGGCAGGAAACTGATAAACTGTGAAACACCCATACTCACCTGGCAGGATCCTGATGCACTGTGAAAACCCCGTACACACCTGGCAGGTTCCTGATGCACAGTGAAACCCCATACCCTTCAGGCAGGATCCTGATACACTGTGAAAACCCCATACACACCTGGCAGGATCCTGATACACTGTGAAACCTCATACACACCTGGCAGGATCTTGATACACTGTGAAACCCCAGACACATCTGGCAGGAACCTGATCAACTGTGAAAACCCCATACACACCTGGCAGGATACTGATAAACTGTGAAAACCCCAAACACACCAGGCAGGATCCTGATAAACTGTGAAACCCCCATTCACACCGGACAGGATCCTGATACACTGTGACAACTGCATACACAGCTGTCAGGATCCTGATAAACTGTGAAACCCCCATAAACACCTGGCAGGATCCTGATAAACTGTGAAACCCCCATACACATCAGGCAGGATCGTGATACACTGTGAAAACCCCATACACACCTGGCAGGATCCTGATACACTGTGAAACCCCCAAACACACCAGGCAGGATCCTGATAAACTGTGAAACCCCAGACACATCTGGCAGGATCCTGATGCACTGTGAAAACCCCATACACACCTGGCAGGATCCTGATACACTGTCAAAACCTCTTTCACACCTAGCAGGATCCTGATACACTGTGAAAAACACTTACACTCCTGGCAGGATCCAGATACACTGTGAAAACCCACACACACCTGGCAGGATCCTGATACATTGTGAAAAATCCTCACACACCTGGCAGGATCCTGATCCACTGTGAAAACCCCATACACACCTGGTCGGATCCTGATACACTGTGAAAACCCCTTACACACCTGGCAGGATGCTGATATACTGTGAAACCCCAGACACACCTGGCAGGATCCTGAGAAACTGTGAAAACCCCTGACACACCTGGCCGGATCCTGATACACTGTGAAAACCCCATACAGACCTGGCAGGATCCTGATACACTGTGAAAACCCCACACAGCAGGCAGGATCCTGATACACTGTGAAACCTCATACACACCTGGCAGGATCTTGATACACTATGAAACCCCAGACACATCTGGCAGGATCCTGATCCACTTTGAAAACCCCATACACACCTGGCAGGATCCTGACACAATGTGAAAACTCATACACAACTGGCAGGATCCTGAGACACTGTGAAACCTCATACACACCTCGCAGGATCCCGATACACTGTGAAACCCCCATACACATCTGGAAGGATCCTGATAAACAGTGAAAACTGCATACACAGCTGTCAGGATCCTGAGCAACTGTGAAACCCCCATAAGCACCTGGCAGGATCCTGATACACTGTGAAACCCCCATACACATCTGGAAGGATCCTGATACAGTGTGAAATCCCCATACACACCTGGCTGGATCCTGATACACTGTGAAACCCCATACATACCTGGCAGGATCCTGATACACTGTGAAAACCCCATACACACCTGGCAGGAAACTGATAAACTGTGAAACACCCATACTCACCTGGGGCAGGATCCTGATGCACTGTGAAAACCCCGTACACACCTGGCAGGTTCCTGATGCACAGTGAAACCCCATACCCTTCAGGCAGGATCCTGATACACTGTGAAACCCCCATACACACCTGGCAGGATCCTGATCCAGTGTGAAACCCCATTCTCATCTGGCAGGATCCTGATCCACTGTGAAACCCCATACATACCTGGCAGGATCCTGATCCAATGTGTACCCCCCCACACACGGCAGGATCCTCATCCACTGTGAAACCCCCATACACACCAGGCAGGATCCTGATCCACTGTGAAACCCCAGACACATCTGGCAGGAACCTGATCAACTGTGAAAACCCCATACACACCTGGCAGGACACTGATAAACTGTGAAAACCCCAAACACACCAGGCAGGATCCTGATAAACTGTGAAACCCCCATTCACACCGGGCAGGTTCCTGATAAACTGTGAAACCCCCATACACATCAGGCAGGATCGTGATACACTGTGAAAACCCCATACACACCTGGCAGGATCCTGATCCACTGTGAAACCCCCATCCACATCAGGCAGGATCCTGATACACTGTGAAAACCCCATACACACCTGGCAGGATCCTGATACACTGTGAAACCCCCAAACACACAAGGCAGTATCCTGATAAACTGTGAAACCCCAGACACATCTGGCAGGATCCTGATGCACTGTGAAAACCCCAAACACACCTGGCAGGATCCTGATACACTGTCAAAACCCCTTACACACCTAGCAGGATCCTGATACACTGTGAAAAACACTTACACTCCTGGCAGGATCCAGATACACTGTGAAAACCCATACACACCTGGCAGGATCCTGATACATTGTGAAAAATCCTCACACACCTGGCAGGATCCTGATCCACTGTGAAAACCCCATACACACCTGGTCGGATCCTGATACACTGTGAAAACCCCTTACACACCTGGCAGGATGCTGATATACTGTGAAACCCCAGACGCACCTGGCAGGATCCTGAGAACTGTGAAAACCCCTGACACACCTGGCCGGATCCTGATACACTGTGAAAACCCCATACAGACCTGGCAGGATCCTGATACACTGTGAAAACCCCATACACAACAGGCAGGATCCTGATACACTGTGAAACCTCATACACACCTGGCAGGATCTTGATACACTATGAAACCCCAGACACATCTGGCAGGATCCTGATCCACTTTGAAAACCCCATACACACCTGGCAGGATCCTGACACACTGTGAAACCTCATACACAACTGGCAGGATCCTGAGACACTGTGAAACCTCATACACACCTCACAGGATCCCGATACACTGTGAAACCCCCATACACATCTGGAAGGATCCTGATACACTGTGAAAACTGCATACACAGCTGTCAGGATCCTGATCAACTGTGAAACCCCCATAAGCACCTGGCAGGATCCTGATACACTGTGAAACCCCCATACACATCTGGAAGGATCCTGATACAGTGTGCAGTGTGAAAACCCCATACACAACTGGCAGGATACTGATACACCGTGAAAATACCATACACACCTTGCAGGATCCTGATAAACTCTGAAACCCCCATACACACCTGGCTGGATCCTGATACACTGTGAAACCCCATACATACCTGGCAGGATCCTGATACACTGTGAAAACCCCATACACACCTGGCAGGAAACTGATAAACTGTGAAACACCCATACTCACCTGGCAGGATCCTGATGCACTGTGAAAACCCCGTACACACCTGGCAGGTTCCTGATGCACAGTGAAACCCCATACCCTTCAGGCAGGATCCTGATACACTGTGAAAACCCCATACACACCTGGCAGGATCCTGATCCAGTGTGAAACCCCATTCTCATCTGGCAGGATCCTGATCCACTGTGAAACCCCATACACACCTGGCAGGATCTTGATACACTGTGAAACACCAGACACATCTGGCAGGATCCTGATACACTGTGAAACCCCCGTCACATCTGGCAGTATCCTGGTACACCGTGAAACCCCATTCACATCTGGCAGGATCTTGATACACTGTGAAACCTCATACACACCTGGCAGGATCTTGATACACTGTGAAACCTCATACACACCTGGCAGGATCTTGATACACTGTGAAAGACCCATACTCACCTGGCAGGATCCTGATACTCTGTGAAACCCCATACACACCTGGCAGGATCTTGATACACTGTGAAACACCCATACACACCTGGCAGGATCCTGAGACACTGTGATAACCCCGGACACACCTGTCAGGTTCCTGATGCACAGTGAAACCCTATTCCCTTCAGGCAGGATCCTGATACACTGTGAAAACCCCATTCTCATCTGGCTGGATCCTGATCCACTGTGAAACCCCATACACACCTGGCAGGATCTTGATACACTGTGAAACACCAGACACATCTGGCAGGATCCTGATACACTGTGAAACCCCCATACACACCTGACAGGATCTTGATACACTGTGAAACACCAGACACATCTGGCAGGATCCTGATACACTGTGAAACCCCCGTCAAATCTGGCAGTATCCTGGTACACCGTGAAACCCCATTCACATCTGGCAGGATCTTGATACACTGTGAAACCTCATACACACCTGGCAGGATCTTGATACACTGTGAAACCTCATACACACCTGGCAGGATCTTGATACACTGTGAAAGACCCATACTCACCTGGCAGGATCCTGATACTCTGTGAAACCCCATACACACCTGGCAGGATCTTGATACACTGTGAAACACCCATACTCACCTGGCAGGATCCTGAGACACTGTGATAACCCCGGACACACCTGTCAGGTTCCTGATGCACAGTGAAACCCTATTCCCTTCAGGCAGGATCCTGATACACTGTGAAAACACAATTCTCATCTGGCTGGATCCTGATCCACTGTGAAACCCCATACACACCTGGCAGGATCTTGATACACTGTGAAACACCAGACACATCTGGCAGGATCCTGATACACTGTGAAACCGCCATACACACCTGACAGGATCCTGATGCACAGTGAAACCCCATTCACATCTGGCAACATCCTGATCCACTGTGAAACCCCCAGACACACATGGCAGGATTCTGATACACTGTGAAACCCCCAAACACACATGGCAGGATCCTGATGCACTGTGAAACCCCAAAAACACCTGGCAGGATCTTGATACACTGTGAAACCACAGACACATCTGGCAGGATCCTGATACGCTGTGAAAACCCCATACACACCTGGCAGGATCCTGATCCACTGTGAAAAGCCCATACACACCTGTCAGGATCCTGATACACTGTGAAACCTCATACGCGCCTGGCAGGATCTTGATACACTGTGAAACCCCTGAAACATCTGGCATGATCCTGATACAATCTGAAACCCCATGCACACTTGGCAGGATCCTGATACACGGTGAAACCACCATACACATCTGGAAGGATCCTGATGCACTGTGAAAACCCTATACACATCAGGCAGGATCCTGATGCACTGTGAAAACTCCATGCACACGTGTCAGGATCCTGATACACTGTGAAAACTGCATAAACAGCTGTCAGGATCCTGATAAACTGTGAAACACACATAAACACCTGGCAGGATCCTGATACACTGCGAAACCCCCATACACATCTGGAAGAATCCTGATACATTGTGAATACCCCATTCACACCTGGCAGAATCCTGATCCACTGTGAAACCCCCATACACACCTGGCAGGATCCTGATAAACTGTGAAACCCCTTACACACCTGGCAGGATCCTGATCCACTGTGAAAACCCCATACACACCTGGCAGGATCCTGATCCACTGTGAAACCCGAATACCCAACTGGCAGGATCTTGATCCACTGTGAAACCCACATACGCACCAGGCAGGATCCTGATACACTGAGAAAACCCCATACAGACAAGGCAGGATCCTGATACACTGTGAAAACCCCATACACACCAGGCAGGATCCTGATACACTGTGAAAACTCATACACACCTGGCAGGATCTTGATAGACTGTGAAACCCCAGACACATCTGGCAGGATCCTGATACACTGTGAAAAGCCCATACACACCTGGCAGGTTCCTGATACACTGTGAAAACTCATACACACCTGGCAGGATCCTGATGCACTGTGAAACCTCATACACACCTGGCAGGATCCTGATACACTGTGAAAATCCCATACACTCCTGGCAGGATCCTGATACACTCTGAAACCCCATACACACGTGGCGGGATCCTTATCCACTGTGGAACCCCTTACACCCCAGGCAGGATCCTGATAAACTGTGAAACCCCCATTCACACCGGGCAGGATCCTGATACACTGTAAAAACTGCATACACAGCTGTCAGGATACTGATAAACTGTGAAACACCCATAAACACCTGGCAGGATCCTGATACACTGCGAAACCCCCAAACACACCAGGCAGGATGCTGATGCACTGTGAAAACCCCACACACACCTGGCAGGATCCTGATACACTGTCAAAACCCCTTACACTCCTGGCAGAATCCTGATATACTGTGAAAACCCCTTACACAACTGGCAGGATCCTGATACTTTGTGAAAACCCCTTACACACCTGGCAGGGTCCTGATCCACTGTGAAAACCCCATACACACCTGGGAGGATCCTGATACACTGTGAAACCCCATACATACCTGGCAGGATCCTGATACACTGTGAAGACCCCATACACACCTGGCAGGATACTGATAAACTGTGAAACACCCATACTCACCTGGCAGGATCCTGATGCACTGTGAAAACCCCGTACACACCTGGCAGGTTCCTGATGCACAGTGAAACCCCATTCCCTTCAGGCAGGATCCTGATACACTGTGAAAACTCTATGCAGACGTGGCGGGATCCTGATCCACTGTGAAACCCCTTACACATCAGGCAGGATCCTGAAAATCTGTGAAACCCCATACACATCTGGCAGGATCCTGATCCACTGTGAAAACCCCATACACACCTGGCAGGATCCTGATACACTGTGAAACCTCATACACACCTGGCAGGATCTTGATACACTGTGAAACACCCATACTCACCTGGCAGGATCTTGATACACTGTGAAACACCCATACTCACCTGGCAGGATCCTGATACACTGCGATAACCCCGTACACACCTGGCAGGTTCCTGACGCACAGTGAAACCCCATTCCCTTCAGGCAGGATCCTGATACACTGTGAAAAACCCATACACACCTGGCAGGATCCTGATCCACTGTGAAACCCCATTCTCATCGGGCAGGATCCTGATCCACTGTGAAACCCCATACACACCTGGCAGGATCTTGAGACACTGTGAAACACCAGACACATCTGGCAGGATCGTGATACACTGTGAAACCCCCATACACACCTGACAGGATCCTGATGCACAGTGAAACCCCATTCACATCTGGCGAGATCCTGATCCACTGTGAAACCCCCATACACACATGGCAGGATTCTGATAAACTGTGAAACCCCCAAACACACATGGCAGGATCCTGATACACTGTGAAACCCCAAAAACACCTGGCAGGATCTTGATCCACTGTGAAAACCCCATACACACCTGGCAGGATCCTGATAGACTATGTAAACTTATACACACCTGGCAGGAGCTTGATACACTGTAAAACCCCTGAAACATCTGGCATGATCCTGATACACTGTGAAAACCCCATACAGACCTGGCAGGATCCTGATACATTGTGAAACCCCTTGCACACCTGGCAGGATCCTGATACACTGTGAAACCACCATATACATCTGGAAGGATCCTGATGCACTGTGAAAACTCTATGCAGACGTGGCGGGATCCTGATCCACTGTGAAACCCCTTCCACATCAGGCAGGATCCTGATACACTGTGAAAACTGCATAAACAGCTGTCAGGATTCTGATAAACTGTGAAACCCACATAAACACCTGGCAGGATCCTGATACACCGTGAAACCCCCATACACATCTGGAAGGATCCTGATACAGTGTGAATACCCGTTACACACCTGGCAGGATCCTGATCCACTGTGAAACCCCCATACACACCAGGCTGGATCCTGATAAACTGTGAAACCCACATACACACCTGGCAGGAGCCTGATACACTGTGAAAACCCCATACACACCTGGCAGGATCCTGATCCACTGTGAAACCCCCATACCCAACTGGCAGGAACTTGATCCACTGTGAAACCCACATACGCACCAGGCAGGATCCTGATACACTGAGAAAACCCCATACAGACAAGGCAGGATCCTGATACACTGTGAAAACCCCATACACACCAGGCAGGATCCTGATACACTGTGAAACCTCATACACACCTGGCAGGATCTTGATAGACTGTGAAACCCCAGACACATCTGGCAGGATCCTGATACACTGTGAAAAGCCCATACACACCTGGCAGGTTCCTGATACACTGTGAAAACTCATACACACCTGGCAGGATCCTGATGCACTGTGAAACCTCATACACACCTGGCAGGATCCTGATACACTGTGAAAATCCCATACACTCCTGGCAGGATCCTGATACACTCTGAAACCCCATACACACGTGGCGGGATCCTTATCCACTGTGGAACCCCTTACACACCAGGCAGGATCCTGATAAACTGTGAAACCCCCATTCACACCGGGCAGGATCCTGATACACTGTAAAAACTGCATACACAGCTGTCAGGATACTGATAAACTGTGAAACACCCATAAACACCTGGCAGGATCCTGATACACTGCGAAACCCCCAAACACACCAGGCAGAATGCTGATGCACTGTGAAAACGCCACACACACCTGGCAGGATCCTGATACACTGTCAAAACCCCTTACACTCCTGGCAGAATCCTGAGACACTGTGAAAACCCCTTACACAACTGGCAGGATCCTGATACTTTGTGAAAACCCCTTACACACCTGGCAGGGTCCTGATCCACTGTGAAAACCCCATACACACCTGGGAGGATCCTGATACACTGTGAAACCCCATACATACCTGGCAGGATCCTGATACACTGTGAAGACCCCATACACACCTGGCAGGATACTGATAAACTGTTAAACACCCATACTCACCTGGCAGGATCCTGATGCACTGTGAAAACCCCGTAGACACCTGGCAGGTTCCTGATGCACAGTGAAACCCCATTCCCTTCAGGCAGGATCCTGATACACTGCGAAAACCCCATGCACACCTGGCAGGATCCTGATCCACTGTGAAACCCCATTCTCATCTGAAGGATCCTGATCCACTGTGAAAAGCCCATACACACCTGGCAGGATCCTGATCCACTGTGAAAACCCCATACACACCTGGCAGGATCCTGATACACTGTGAAACCTCATACACACCTGGCAGGATCTTGATACACTGTGAAACACCCATACTCACCTGGCAGGATCTTGATACACTGTGAAACACCCATACTCACCTGGCAGGATCCTGATACACTGCGATAACCCCGTACGCACCTGGCAGGATCCTGATGCACAGTGAAACCCCATTCCCTTCAGGCAGGATCCTGATACACTGTGAAAAACCCATACACACCTGGCAGGATCCTGATCCACTGTGAAACCCCATTCTCATCTGGCAGGATCCTGATCCACTGTGAAACCCCATACACACCTGGCAGGATCTTGAGACACTGTGAAACACCAGACACATCTGGCAGGATCGTGATACACTGTGAAACCCCCATACACACCTGACAGGATCCTGATGCACAGTGAAACCCCATTCACATCTGGCGAGATCCTGATCCACTGTGAAACCCCCATACACACATAGCAGGATTCTGATAAACTGTGAAACCCCCAAACACACATGGCAGGATCCGGATACACTGTGAAACCCCAAAGCACCTGGCAGGATCTTGATACACTGTGAAACCCCAGACACATCTGGCAGAATCCTGATCCACTGTGAAAAGCCCATACACACCTGGCAGGATCCTGATCCACTGTGAAAACCCCATACACACCTGGCAGGATCCTGATAGACTATGTAACCTCATACACACCTGGCAGGAGCTTGATACACTGTAAAACCCCTGAAACATCTGGCATGATCCTGATACACTGTGAAAACCCCATACAGACCTGGCAGGATCCTGATACATTGTGAAACCCCGTACACACCTGGCAGGATCCTGATACAATCTGAAACCCCATGCACACCTGGCAGGATCCTGATACACTGTGAAACCACCATATACATCTGGAAGTATCCTGATGCACTGTGAAAACTCCATGCAGACGTGGCGGGATCCTGATCCACTGTGAAACCCCTTACACATCAGGCAGGATCCTGATAATCTGTGAAACCCCATACACATCTGGCAGGATCCTGATACACTGTGAAAACTGCATAAACAGCTGTCAGGATTCTGATAAACTGTGAAACCCACATAAGCACCTGGCAGGATCCTGATACACCGTGAAACCCCCATACACATCTGGAAGGATCCTGATACAGTGTGAATACCCGTTACACACCTGGCAGGATCCTGATCCACTGTGAAACCCCCATACACACCAGGCTGGATCCTGATAAACTGTGAAACCCCTTACACACCTGGCAGGATCCTGATCCACTGTGAAAACCCCATATCACCTGGCAGGATCCTGATCCACTGTGAAACCCCCATACCCAACTGGCAGGATCATGATCCACTGTGAAACCCCCAGAAACACCAGGCAGGAACCTGATACACTGAGAAAACCCCTTACACACCTGGCAGGATCCTGATACACTGTGAAAACCCCATACACACCAGGCAGGATCCTGATACACTGTGAAACCTCATACGCACCTGGCAGGATCTTGATACACTGTGAAACCCCAGACACATCTGGCAGGATCCTGATCAACTGTGAAAAGCCCATACACACCTGGCAGGATCCTGATACACTGTGAAAACTCATACACACATGGCAGGATCCTGATACACTGTGAAAACCCCATACACTCCTGGCAGGATCCTGATACAATCTGAAACCCCATACACACGTGGCGGGATCCTTTTCCACTGTGGAACCCCTTACACACCAGGCAGGATCCTGATCCACTGTGAAACCCCCATTCACACCGGGCAGGATCCTGATACACTGTAAAAACTGCATACACAGCTGTCAGGATCCTGATACACTGTGAAACCCCCATACACACCAGGCAGGATCATGATCCGCTGTGAAAACCCCATGCACACCTGGCAGGATCCTGATACACTGTGAAACACCCATACACACCAGGCAGGATCCTGATAAACTGTGTAAGCCCAGACACATCTGGCAAGGTGCTGATGCACTGTGAGAACCCCATACACAACTGGCAGGATGCTGATACACTGTGAAAACCCATACACAACTGGCAGGATCCTGATACATTGTGAAAACCCCTTCCACACCTGGCAGGATCCTGATCCACTGTGAAAACCCCATGCAAACCTGGGAGGATCCTCATACACTGTGAAAACCCCATACACATCTGGCAGGATCCTGATCCACTGTGAATCCCCTTACACATCTGGCAGGATCCTGATATACTGTGAAAACCCATGCAGACCTGGCAGGTTCCTGATACACTGTGAAAACCCCATACACACCTGGCAGGATCCTGATTCACTGTGAAAACCCCATACACACCTGGCAGGATCCTGATGCAATGTGAAACCCCATATACATCTGGCAGGATCCTGATGCACTGTGAAAACCCCATACACAGCTGGCAGGAACCTGATACACTGTGAAAACCGCATACACACCTGGCAGGGTCCTGATCCACTGTGAAACCCCATACACACCTGGCAGGATCCTGATACACTGTGAAACCCCATACACACCTGGAAGGATCCTGATACACAGTGCAACCCCATACACACCTGGCAGGATCCTGATGCACTGTGAAACCCCCATACAACTGGAAGGATCCTGATAAACAGTGAAACCCCATGCATACCTGGAAGGATCTTGATAAACTGTGAAACCCTATTCACATCTGGCAGTATCGTGATACACTGTGAAACCCCATAAACACCAAGCAGGATCCTGAGACAATGTGAAACCCCATACACACCTGGAAGGTTCCTGATAGACAGTGAAACCCCATATACACATGGAAGGATCCTGATAAACTGTGAAAACCCCGAGACACACCTGGCAGGTCCTCACAAAATGTGAAACCCCCAGACACACCTGGCTGGATCCTGATGCACTGTGAAACCCCATACACACCTGGCAGGATCCTGATACACTTTGAAAACCCCATACACACCCGGCAGGATCCTGATACACTGTGAAAACCCCATACACACCTGGCAGGATCCTGATACAATGTGAAACCCCATATACATCTGGCAGGATCCTGATGCACTGTGAAAACCCCATACACAGCTGGCAGGAACCTGATACACTGTGAAAACCCCATACACACCTGGCAGGGTCCTGATCCACTGTGAAACCCCATACACACCTGGCAGGATCCTGATACACTGTGAAACCCCATACACACCTGGAAGGATCCTGATACACAGTGCAATTCCATACACACCTGGCAGGATCCTGATGCACTGTGAAACCCCCATACAACTGGAAGGATCCTGATACACAGTGAAACCCCATACACACCTGGAAGGATCTTGATAAACTGTGAAACCCTATTCACATCTGGCAGTACCGTGATACACTGTGAAACCCCATAAACACCAAGCAGGATCCTGAGACAATGTGAAACCCCATACACACCTGGAAGGATCCTGATACACAGTGAAACCCCATATACACATGGAAGGATCCTGATAAACTGTGAAACCCCGAGACACACCTGGCTGGTCCTCAGAAAATGTGAAACCCCCAGACACACCTGGCTGGATCCTGATGCACTGTGAAACCCCATACACACCTGGCAGGATCCTGATACACTGTGAAAAACCCTTACACACCTGGCAGGATCCTGATACACTGTGAAAACCCCATACACACCTGGCAGGATATATATACACAGTGAAAACCCCATACACACCTGGCAGGATCCTGATACACTGTGAAACCCCACATACGTCTGTCAGGATCCTGATGCACTGTGAAAACCCCATACACACCTGGCAGGATCCTGATACAATGTGAAACCCTATATACATCTGGCAGGATCCTGATGCACTGTGAAAACCCCATACACAGCTGGCAGGAACCTGATACACTGTGAAAACCGCATACACACCTGGCAGGGTCCTGATCCACTGTGAAACCCCATACACACCTGGCAGGATCCTGATACACTGTGAAACCCCATACACACCTGGAAGGTCCTGATACACTGTGAAACCCCACATACGTCTGTCAGGATCCTGATGCACTGTGAAAACCCCATACACACCTGACAGGATCCTGATACATTGTGAAAACCCCACACACACCTGGCAGGGTCCTGATCCACTGTGAAATCCCATACACACCTGGCAGGATCCTGATACACTGTGAAACCCGATACACACCTGGAATGATCCTGATACACAGAGAAACCCCAAACACACCTGGCAGGATACTGAAGCACTGTGAAACCCCCATGCACACCTGGAAGGAACATGATAAACTGTGAAACCCCATACACACCTGGAAGGATCCTGATAAACTGTGAAAACCCATACACACCTGCAAGGATCCTGATACACAGTGAAACCCCATACACACCTGGAAGGATCCTGATAAACTGTGAAACCCCATTCACATCTGGCAGTATCCTGATACACTGTGAAACCCCACAAACAACTGGCAGGGTCCTGAGACACTGTGAAACCCCATACACACCTGGAAGAATCCTGAGACACAGTGAAACCCCATACACACCTGGAAGGATCCTGATAAACTGTGAAACCCCCAGAAACACCTGGCTGGATCCTGATGCACTGTGAAACCCCGTACACACCTGGCTGGATCCTGATGCACTGTGACCCTCAGACACACCTGGCAGGATCCTCACAAAATGTGAAACCCCCAGAAACACCTGGCTGGATCCTGATGCACTGTGAAACTCCATTCACTCCTTGCAATATCCTCATACACTGTGAAACCCCATACACACCTGGCAGGATCCTAATACACTGTGAAAACCCCATACACACCTGGCAGGATCCTGATACACTGTGAAAAGCCCGTACACACCTGGCAGGATCCTGATCCACTGTGTAACCCCATACACACCTGGCAGGATCCTGATAGACTGTGAAAACCCCGTACACACCTGGCAGGATCCTGATGCACAGTGAAACCCCTATCACATCTGGCAGGATCCTGATCCACTGTGTAACCCCATACACACCTGGCAGGATCCTGATGCACAGTGAAACCCCATTCACATCTGGCAGGATCCTGATCCACTGTGAAACCCCAGACACATCTGGAATGATCCTGATACACTGTGAAAACCCCATCTACACCTGGCAGGATCCTGATACACTGTGAAAACCCCATGCACACCTGGCAGTATCTTGATACACTGTGAAAATCCCATACACACCTGGCAGGATCCTGATAAACTGTGAAACCCCCATACACACCTGGCAGGATCCTGATACACTGTGAAAAACCCATACAAACCTGGCATATCCTGATCCACTGTGAAAACCCCATAAGCACCTGGCAGGACATTGATTCACTGTCAAACCCCCATACACACCTGGCAGGATCCTGATACACTGTGAAAACCCCATACACACCTGGCAGGATCCGGATCAACTGTGCAATCCCCATGCACACCTGGCAGGATCCTGATCCACTGTGAAGACCCCATGGACACCCGGCAGGATACTGATACACTGCGAAACCCAGATACACACCTGGCAGGATCCTGACACAATGCGAAAACCCCATACACACCTGGCAGAATCCTGATACACTGTGAAACCCCCAAACACATCTGGCAGAATCCTGATAAACGATGAAACCCCCATACACACCTGGCAGGATCCTGATAAGCTGTGAAACCCCCATACACACCTGGCATTGTCCTGATAAACTGTGCAAACCCCAGACACACCTGGCAGTATCCTGATACACTGTGAAAACCCCATGCACACCTGGCAGGATCCTGATACACTGTGAAACCCCATACACACCTGGCATGTTCCTGATACACTGTGAGACCCCCATACACACCTGCCAGGATCCTGATACACTGTGAAAACCGCAGACACACCTGGCAGGATCCTGATCCACTGTGAAAACCCCATACACACCTGGCAGGATCCTGATACACTGTGAAACCCCATACACATCTGGAAGGAGCCTGACAAACGTTGAAAACCCCATACACACCATGCAGGATCCTGATACACTGTGAAAAACCCCATACACACCTGGCAGGATCCTGATACACAGTGAAAACCCCATACACACGTGGCAGGATCCTGATTAGCTATGAAACCCCCAGACACACCTGGCAGGATCCTGATAAACTATGAAACACACATACACACTTGGCAGGATCCTGATAAACTGTTAAAACCCCATACACACCTGGCAGGATCCTGATCCACTGTGAAAACCCCATATACACCTGGCAGGAACCTGATACACTGTGAAAACCCCATACACACCTGGCAGGATCCTGATAAACGGTGAAACCCCCATACACACCTGGTACGATCCTGATAAAATGTGAAATACCCATACACACCTGGCAGGATCTTGATACACTGTGAAAACCCCATACACACCTGGCAGGATCCTGATAAACTGTGAAACCCCCAAACACACCTGGCAGGATCCTGATAAACTGTGAAACCCCCATACACACCTGGGAGCATCCTGATAAACAGTCAAACCCCATACACACCTGGCAGTATCCTGATATACTGTGAAACCCCCATACACACCTGGCAGGATCCTGATACACTATGAAACCCCCATACACACCTGGCAGGATCTTGATACACTGTGAAAACCCCATACTCACCTGGCAGCATACTGATCCACTCTGAAACCTCCATACACCCCTGGCAGGATCCTGAAAAACTGTGAAAACCCCATGCACACATGGCAGGATCATGATACTCTGTGATAACCCCATACACACCTGGCAGGATCCAGATACACTGTGAAAACCCTATACACACCTGGCAGGATCCTGAGCCGCTGTGGAAACCCCATACAAACCTGGCAGGATCCTGAGGCGCTGTGAAAACCCCATACACACCTGGCAGGATCCTGATACACTGTGAAAACCCCATACACACCTGGCAGGATCCTGATACACTGTGAAAACTCCCATACAGACCTGGCAGGATCCTGATAAACTGTGAAAACCCCAGACACACCTGGCAGGATCCTGATAAAATATGAATCCCCCATACACTCCTGGCAGGATCCTGATCCAATGTTGAAACCCCATACACACCTGGCAGGATCCTGATAAACTGTGAAAATCGCATACACACCTGGCAGGATCCTGATAGACTATGAAATCTTCATACACACCTGGCAGGGTCCTGATAAACTATGAAACCCCATACACACCTGGCAAGATCCTGATAAACTGTGAAAACCCCATACACACCTGGCAGGATACTGATCCACTGTGAAAACTCCATACACACCTGGCAGGATCCTGATACACTGTGAAAACCCTATACACACCTGGCAGGATCCTGATCCGCTGTGGAAAGCCCATACAAACCTGGCAGGATCCTGATACACTATGAAACCCCCATACACACCTGGCAGGATCTTGATACACTGTGAAAACCCCATACTCACCTGGCAGCATACTGATCCACTCTGAAACCTCCATACACCCCTGGCAGGACCCTGAAAAACTGTGAAAACCCCATGCACACCTGGCAGGATCATGATACTCTGTGAAAACCCCATACACACCTGGCAGGATCCAGATACACTGTGAAAACCCTATACACACCTGGCAGGATCCTGATCCGCTGTGGAAACCCCATACAAACCTGGCAGGATTCTGAGGCGCTGTGAAAACCCCATACACACCTGGCAGGATCCTGATACACTGTGAAAACCCCATACACACCTGGCAGGATCCTGATACACTGTGAAAACTCCCATACAGACCTGGCAGGATCCTGATAAACTGTGAAAACCCCAGACACTCCTGGCAGGATCCTGATAAAATATGAATCCCCCATACACTCCTGGCAGGATCCTGATCCAATGTTGAAACCCCATACACACCTGGCAGGATCCTGATAAACTGTGAAAATCCCATACACACCTGGCAGGATCCTGATAGACTATGAAATCTTCATACACACCTGGCAGGGTCCTGATAAACTATGAAACCCCATACACACCTGGCAAGATCCTGATAAACTGTGAAAACCCCATACACACCTGGCAGGATCCTGATCCACTGTGAAAACTCCATACACACCTGGCAGGATCCTGATACACTGTGAAAACCCCATACACACCTGGCAGGATCCTGATAAACTATGAAACCCCCATACACACCTGGCAGGATCCTGATAAACTGTGAAAAGCACATCCACACCTGGCAGGATCCTGATACACTGTGAAACCCGATACACACCTGGAATGATCCTGATACACAGAGAAACCCCAAACACACCTGGCAGGATACTGAAGCACTGTGAAACCCCCATACACACCTGGAAGGAACATGATAAACTGTGAAACCCCATACACACCTGGAAGGATCCTGATAAACTGTGAAAACCCATACACACCTGCAAGGATCCTGATACACAGTGAAACCCCATACACACCTGGAAGGATCCTGATAAACTGTGAAACCCCATTCACATCTGGCAGTATCCTGATACACTGTGAAACCCCACAAACAACTGGCAGGGTCCTGAGACACTGTGAAACCCCATACACACCTGGAAGAATCCTGATACACAGTGAAACCCCATACACACCTGGAAGGATCCTGATAAACTGTGAAACCCCCATACACACCTGGCTGGATCTTCGCAAAATGTGAAACCCCCAGACACACCTGGCTGGATCCTGATGCACTGTGAAACCCCATACACACCTGGCTGGATCCTGATGCACTGTGACCCTCGGACACACCTGGCAGGATCCTCACAAAATGTGAAACCCCCAGATACACCGGGCTGGATCCTGATGCACTGTGAAACCCCATTCACACCTTGCAATATCCTCATACACTGTGAAACCCCATACACACCTGGCAGGATCCTAATACACTGTGAAAACCCCATACACACCTGGCAGGATCCAGATACACTGTGAAAAGCCCGTACACACCTGGCAGGATCCTGATCCACTGTGTAACCCCATACACACCTGGCAGGATCCTGATAGACTGTGAAAACCCCGTACACACCTGGCAGGATCCTTATGCACAGTGAAACCCCTATCACATCTGGCAGGATCCTGATCCACTGTGTAACCCCATACACACCTGGCAGGATCCTGATGCACAGTGAAACCCCATTCACATCTGGCAGGATCCTGATCCACTGTGAAACCCCAGACACATCTGGAATGATCCTGATACACTGTGAAAACCCCATCTACACCTGGCAGGATACTGATACAATGCGAAACCCAGATACACACCTGGCAGGATCCTGATACACTGTGAAAACCCCATGCACACCTGGCAGTATCTTTATACACTGTGAAAATCCCATCCACACCTGGCAGGATCCTGATAAACTGTGAAACCCCCATACACACCTGGCAGGATCCTGATACACTGTGAAAAACCCATACAAACCTGGCATATCCTGATCCACTGTGAAAATCCCATAAGCACCTGGCAGGACATTGATTCACTGTGAAACCCCCATACACACCTGGCAGGATCCTGATACACTGTGAAAACCCCATACAAACCTGGCATATTCTGATCCACTGTGAAAACCCCATAAGCACCTGGCAGGACATTGATTCACTGTCAAACTCCCAAACACACCTGGCAGGATCCTGATACACTGTGAAAACCCCATACACACCTGGCAGGATCCGGATCAACTGTGCAACCCCCATGCACACCTGGCAGGATCCTGATCCACTGTGAAGACCCCATGGACACCTGGCAGGATACTGATACACTGCGAAACCCAGATACACACCTGGCAGGATCCTGATACACTGTGAAACCCCCATACACACCTGGCAGGATCCTGACACAATGCGAAAATCCCATACACACCTGGCAGAATCCTGATACACTGTGAAACCCCCAAAGACATCTGGCAGAATCCTGATAAACGATGAAACCCCCATACACACCTGGCAGGATCCTGATAAGCTGTGAAACCCCCATACACACCTGGCATTTTCCTGATAAACTGTGCAAACCCCAGACACACGTGGCAGTATCCTGATACACTGTGAAAACCCCATGCACACCTGGCAGGATCCTGATACACTGTGAAACCCCATACACACCTGGCATGTTCCTGATACACTGTGAGACCCCCATACACACCTGCCAGGATCCTGATACACTGTGAAAACCGCAGACACACCTGGCAGGATCCCGATCCACTGTGAAAACCCCATACACACCTGGCAGGATCCTGATGCACTGTGAAACCCCATACACATCTGGTAGGATCCTGACAAACGTTGAAAACCCCATACACACCTGGCAGGTTCATGATCCACTGTGAAAAACCCCATACACACATGGCAGGATCCTGATACACAGTGAAAACCCCATACACACGTGGCAGGATCCTGATTAGCTATGAAACCCCCATACACACCTGGCAGGATCCTGATAAACTATGAAACACACATACACACTTGGCAGGATCCTGATAAACTGTGAAAACCCCATACACACCTGGCAGGATCCTGATCCACTGTGAAAACCCCATATACACCTGGCAGGAACCTGATACACTGTGAAAACCCCATACACACCTGGCAGGATCCTGATAAACGGTGAAACCCCCATACACACCTGGTAGGATCCTGATAAAATGTGAAATCCCCATACACACCTGGCAGGATCTTGATACACTGTGAAAACCCCATACACACCTGGCAGGATCCTGATAAACTGTGAAACCCCCAAACACACCTGGCAGGATCCTGATAAACTGTGAAAACCCCATACACACCTGGGAGCATCCTGATAAACAGTGAAACCCCATACACACGTGGCAGGATCCTGATTAGCTATGAAACCCCCATACACACCTGGCAGGATCCTGATAAACTATGAAACACACATACACACTTGGCAGGATCCTGATAAACTGTGAAAACCCCATACACACCTGGCAGGATCCTGATCCACTGTGAAAACCCCATATACACCTGGCAGGAACCTGATACACTGTGAAAACCCCATACACACCTGGCAGGATCCTGATAAACGGTGAAACCCCCATACACACCTGGTAGGATCCTGATAAAATGTGAAATCCCCATACACACCTGGCAGGATCTTGATACACTGTGAAAACCCCATACACACCTGGCAGGATCCTGATAAACTGTGAAACCCCCAAACACACCTGGCAGGTTCCTGATAAACTGTGAAAACCCCATACACACCTGGGAGCATCCTGATAAACAGTGAAACCCCATACACACCTGGCAGTATCCTGATATACTGTGAAACCCCCATACACACCTGGCAGGATCCTGATACACTATGAAACCCCCATACACACCTGGCAGGATCTTGATACACTGTGAAAACCCCATACTCACCTGGCAGCATCCTGATCCACTCTGAAACCTCCATACACTCCTGGCAGGATCCTGAAAAACTGTGAAAACCCCATGCACAACTGGCAGGATCATGATACTCTGTGAAAACCCCATACACACCTGGCAGGATCCAGATACACTGTGAAAACCATATACACACCTGGCAGGATCCTGATCCGCTGTGGAAACCCCATACAAACCTGGCAGGATCCTGAGGCGCTGTGAAAACCCCATACACACCTGGCAGGATCCTGATACACTGTGATAACCCCATGCACACCTGGCAGGATCCTGATACACTGTGAAAACTCCCATACAGACCTGGCAGGATCCTGATAAACTGTGAAAACCCCAGACACACCTGGCAGGATCCTGATAAAATATGAATCCCCCATACACTCCTGGCAGGATCCTGATCCACTGTGAAAAGCCCATACACACCTGGCAGGATCCTGATGCACTGTCAAAATCCCATACACACCTGGCAGGATCCTGATAAACTATGAAACCTTCATGCACACCTGGCAGGATCCTGATAAACTATGAAAATCCCATACACACCTGGCAGGATCCTGATAAACTGTGAAAACCCCAGACACACCTGGCAGTATCCTGATCCACTGTGAAAACCCCATGCACACCTGGGAGGATCCTGATACGCTGTGAAAACCCCATTCACACCTGGCAGGATACTGATAAACTATGAAACCCCCATACACACCTGGCAGGATCCTGATAAACTGTGAAAACCCCATACACACCTGGTAGGATCTTGATACAGTGTGAAAACCCCATACACACCTGGCAGGATACTGATAAACTGTGAAACCCCCATACACACCTGGCAGGATCCTGATAAACTGTTAAAACCCATGCACATCTGGCAGGGTCCTGATAAACTGTGAAAACCCCATAAACATTTGGCAGGATCCTGTTAAACTGTGAAAACCCCATACACACCTGGCAATCTCCTGATAAACTGTGAAACACTCATACACACCTGGCAGGATCCTGATAAACAGCGAAACCCCCATAAACACCTGGTAGAATTCTGATAAACTGTTAAAACCCCATACTCACCTGGCAGGATCCTGATACACTGTGAAAACACCATACTCACCTGGCAGGACCCTGATACACTGTGTAACCCCCATACACACCTGGCAGGACCCTGATGCACTGTGAAAAACCCATACACACCTGGCAGGATCCTGATAATCTGTGAAACCCCCATACACACCTGGCAGGATCCTGTTAAACTGTGAAAACCCCATACACACCTGGCAGGATCCTGATCCACTGTGAAAACCCCATACACACCTGGCAGGATCCTGAAAAACAGTGATACACCATACACACCTGGCATGATCCTGATAAACTGTGAAACACCCATACACACCTGGCACGATCCTGATAAAATGTGAAATCCCCATACACACCTGGCAGGATCTTGATACACTGTGAAAACCCCATACACACCTGGCAGGATCCTGATAAACTGTGAAACCCCCATACACACCTGGCAGGATCCTGATAAACTGTTAAAACCCATACACATCTGGCAGGGTCCTGATAAACTGTGAAAACCCCATAAACATTTGGCAGGATCCTGTTAAACTGTGAAAACCCCATACACACCTGGCGATCTCCTGATAAACTGTGAAACACTCATACACACCTGGCAGGATCCTGATAAACAGCGAAACCCCCATAAACACCTGGTAGAATTCTGATAAACTGTTAAAACCCCATACTCACCTGGCAGGATCCTGATACACTGTGAAAACACCATACTCACCTGGCAGGACCCTGATACACTGTGAAACCCCCATACACACCTGGCAGGACCCTGATGCACTGTGAAAAACCCATACACACCTGGCAGGATCCTGATAATCTGTGAAACCCCCATACACACCTGGCAGGATCCTGATAAACTGTGAAAACCCCATACACACCTGGCAGGATCCTGATCCACTGTGAAAACCCCATACACACCTGGCAGGATCCTGAAAAACAGTGATACACCATACACACCTGGCATGATCCTGATAAACTGTGAAACACCCATACACACCTGGCACGATCCTAATAAAATGTGAAATCCCCATACACACCTGGCAGGATCTTGATACACTGTGAAAACCCCATACACACCTGGCAGGATCCTGATAAACTGTGAAACCCCCATACACACCTGGCAGGATCCTGATAAACTGTGAAACCCCCATACACACCTGGCAGCATCCTGATAAACTGTGAAACCCCATACACACATGGCAGGATCCTGATACTCTGTGAAAACCCCCATACACACCTGGCAGAACCTGACATACTGTGAAAACGCCATACACACCGGGCAGGATCCTGATACACTGTGAAAACCCTATACACACCGGGCAGGATCCTGATCCACTGTGAAATCCCCATACACACCTGGCAGGATCCTGATGCACTGTGAAAACCCCATACACACCTGGCAGGATCCTGATAAACTATGAAACCCCCATACACACCTGGCAGGATCCTGATAAACTGTGAAAACCACAACCACACCTCGCAGGATCCTGATAAACTGTGAAAACCGCATACACACCTGGCAGGATCCTGATAGACTGTTAAAACACCATACACACCTGGCAGGATCCTGATAAACTGTGAAACCCCCATACACACCTGGCAGGATCCTGATACACTGTGAAAACCCCATACACACCTGGCAGGATCCTGATAAACTGTGAAACCCCCATACACACCTGGCAGGATCCTGATAAACTGTGAAAACCCCATACACACCTGGCAGGATCTTGATACACTGTGAAAACCCCATACACACCCGGCAGGATCCTGATAAACTATGAAACCCCTATACACACCTGGCAGGATTCCGATAAACTATGAAACCCCCAGACACACCTGGCAGTATCCTGATAAACTGTGAAAAACCCAAGCACACCTGGCAGGATCCTGATCCACGGTGAAAACCCCATACACACCTGGTAGTATCCTGATACACTGTGAAAACCCCATACACAGCTTGCAGGATCCTGATAAACTGTGAAACCCCCATACACAACTGGCAGGATCCTGATAAACTGTGAAAACCCCATACACACCTGGCAGGATCCTGATAAACTGTGAAACCCCCATATACACCTGGCAGGATCCTGATAAACTGTGAAAACCCCATGCACACCTGGCAGGATCTTGATACACTGTGAAAACCCCAGACACACCTGGCAGGATCCTGAGAAACTGTGAAACACCCATACACACCTGGCAGGAGTCTGATAAACTGTGAAACGCCATACACACCTGGCAGGATCCTGATAAACTGTGAAACACCCATGCAAACCTGGCAGGATCCTGATAAAATGTAAAATCCCCATACACACCTGGCAGGATCTTGATACACTGTGAAAACCCCATACACACCTGGCAGGATCCTGATAAACTGTGAAACCCCCATACACACCTGGCAGGATCCTGATAAACTGCGAAAACCCCATACACACCTGGCAGCACCCTAATCAAATGTGAAAACCCCATACACACGTGGCAGGATCCTGAAAATCTGTGAAATCCCCATGCACACCTGGCAGGATCATGATACTCTGTGAAAACCCCCATACACACCTGGCAGATCCTGATATACTGTGAAAACCCCATACACACCTGGCAGGATCCTGATACACTGTGAAAACCCTATACACACCGGACAGGATCCTGATCCACTGTGAAAACCCCATACACACCTGGCAGGATACTGATCCGCTGTGAAACCCCCATACACACCTGGCAGGATCCTGATACACTGTGAAACTCCCATACACACCTGGCAGGATCCTGATACACTGTGAAAACCCCAGACACACCTGGCAGGATCCTGATAATCTATGAAACCCCCATACACACCGGGCAGCTTCCTGATCCACTGTGAAAAGCCCATACACACCTGGCATGATCCTGATGCACTGTGAAAATCCCATACACACCTGGCAGGATCCTGATAAACTATGAAACCTTCCTGCACACCTGGCAGGATCCTGATAAACTATGACAATCACATACACACCTGGCAGGATCCTGATAAACTGTGAAAACCCCAGACACACCTGGCAGTATCCTGATCCACTGTGAAAACCCCATGCACACCTGGGAGGATCCTGATACGCTGTGAAAACCCCATTCACACCTGGCAGGATACTGATAAACTAGGAAACCCCCATACACACCTGGCAGGATCCTGATAAACTGTGAAAACCCCATACACACCTGGCAGGATCCTGATAAACTGTGAAAACCCCATACACACCTGTCAGGATACTGATAAACTGTGAAACCACCATACACACCTGGCAGGATCCTGATAAACTGTTAAAACCCATACACATCTGGCAGGGTCCTGATAAACTGTGAAAACCCCATAAACATTTGGCAGGATCCTGTTAAACTGTGAAAACCCCATACACACCTGGCAATCTCCTGATAAACTGTGAAACACTCATACACACCTGGCAGGATCCTGATAAACTGCGAAACCCCCATAAACACCTGTTAGAAATCTGATAAACTGTTAAAACCCCATACTCACCTGGCAGGATCCTGATACACTGTGAAAACACCATACTCACCTGGCAGGACCCTGATACACTGTGAAACCCCCATACACACCTGGCAGGACCCTGATACACTGTGAAAAACCCATACACACCTGGCAGGATCCTGATAATCTGTGAAACCCCCATACACACCTGGCAGGATCCTGATAAACTGTGAAACCCCCATACACACCTGGCAGGATCCTGATCCACTGTGAAAACCCCATAAACACCTGGCAGGATCCTGAAAATCAGTGATACACCATACACACCTGGCAGGATCCTGATAAACTGTGAAACACCCATACACACCTGGCAGGATACTGATAAAATGTGAAATCCCCATACACACCTGGCAGGATCTTGATACACTGTGAAAACCCCATACACACCTGGCAGGATCCTGATAAACTGTGAAACCCCCATACACACCTGGCAGGATCCTGATAAACTGTGAAACCCCCATACACACCTGGCAGCATCCTGATAAACTGTGAAACCCCATACACACATGGCAGGATCCTGATACTCTGTGAAAACCCCCATACACACCTGGCAGAACCTGACATACTGTGAAAACGCCATACACACCGGGCAGGATCCTGATACACTGTGAAAACCCTATATACACCGGCAGGATCCTGATCCACTGTGAAATCCCCATACACACCTGGCAGGATCCTGATACACTGTGAAAAGCCCATACACACCTGGTAGGATCCTGATACACTGTCAAAACCCCCATACACACCTGGCAGGACATGATAAACTGTGAAAACCCCAGACTCACCTGGCAGGATCCTGATAAACTATGAAACCCCCATACACACCTGGCAGGTTCCTGATCCACTCTGAAAACTCCATACACACCTGGCAGGATACTGATACACTGTGAAAATCCCATACACACCTAGCAGCATCCTGATATACTATGAAACCTTCATACACACCTGGCAGTTTCCTGATAAACTATGAAACCCCCATACACACCTGGCAGGATCCTGATAAACTGTGAAAACCCCATACACACCTGGCAGTATCCTGATACACTGTGAAAACCGCATACACACCTGGCAGGATCCTGATACATTGTTAAAACCCCATACACACCTGGCAGGATCCTGATAAACTGTGAAACCCCCATACACAGCTTGCAGGATTCTGATAAACTATGAAACCCCCATACACACCTGGCAGTGTCCTCATAGAACATAGAACATAGAAAATACAGCACAGAACAGGCCCTTCGGCCCACGATGTTGTGCCGATCCTTTGTCCTCTGTCAAGGACAATTTAATCTATACCCCATCATTCTCCTTTATCCATATACCTATCTAAAAGCCGTTTGAAAGTCCCTAAAGTTTCTGACTCAACAACTTCCCCAGGCAAGGCATTCCATGCCCCGACCACTCTCTGGGTAAAGAACCTTCCCCTGACATCCCCCTTATATCTCCCACCCTTCACCTTAAATTTATGACCCCTTGTAACGCTTTGCTCCACCCGGGGAAAAAGTTTCTGACTGTCTACCCTATCTATTCCCCTGATCATCTTATAAACCTCTATCATGTCACCCCTCATCCTTCTCCGTTCTAATGAGAAGAGGCCTAGAATGTTCAGCCTTTCCTCGTAAGACTTATTCTCCATTCCAGGCAACATCCTGGTAAATCTCCTCTGCACCCTCTCCAAGGCTTCCACATCCTTCCTAAAATGAGGCGACCAGAACTGCACACAGTACTCCAAATGAGGCCTTACCAAGGTCCTGTACAGCTGCATCATCACCTCACGGCTCTTAAATTCAATCCCTCTGCTAATGAACGCTAACACCCCATATGCCTTCTTCACAGCCCTATCCACTTGAGTTGCAACTTTCAACGATCTATGCACATAGACCCCAAGGTCTCTCTGCTCCTCCACATGCCCAAGAACCCTACCGTTAACCCAGTATTTTGCATTCGTGTTTGTCCTTCCAAAATGGACGACCTCACACTTTTCAGGGTTAAACTCCATCTGCCACTTTTCAGCCCAGCACTGCAACCTATCCAAGTCCCTTTGCAGACGACAATAGCCCTCCTCGGTATCCACAACTCCACCAACCTTTGTATCATCTGCAAATTTACTGACCCACCCTTCGACTTCCTCATCCAAGTCGTTAATAAAAATCACAAACAGGAGAGGACCCAGAACTGATCCCTGTGGCACGCCACTGGTAACTGGGCTCCAGGCTGAGTATTTACCATCTAAGACCACTCTCTGCCTTCTATCAGTTAGCCAATTCTTAATCCAACTGGCCACATTCCCCACTATCCCATGCCTCCTGACTTTCTCCATAAGTCTACCATGGGGGACCTTATCAAATGCCTTACTAAAATCCATGTACACCACATCCACTGGTTTACCCTCATCCACTTGCTTGGTCACCTGCTCAAAGAATTCAATCAGGCTTGTGAGGCAAGACCTACCCCTCACAAAACCGTGCTGACTGTCCCGAATCAAGCAGTGTCTTTCCAGATGCTCAGAAATCCTATCCCTCAGCACCTTTTCCATCAACTTGCCTACCACCGAAGTAAGACTAACTGGCCTGTAATTCCCAGGGTTGTTCCTATTCCCTTTCTTGAACAGGGGCACAACATTTGCCACCCTCCAATCACCTGGTACCACCCCCGTCAACAGAGAAGATGAAAAGATCATTGCCAGCGGCTCTGCAATTTCATCCCTTGCTTCCCATAACATCCTTGGATATACCCCGTCAGGCCCGGGAGACTTGTCTATCTTCAAGTTATTCAAAAACCCCAACACATCTTCCCTCCTAACGAGCACTTCCTCGAGCTTACCAGTCTGTTTCACACCGTCCTCTTCAGTAATACACCCCTTCTCATTCGTAAATACCGAAGAGAAGTACTCATTCAAAACCTCACTTATCTCTTCCGGCTCAACACACAGTCTCCCGCTATTGTCCTTGACCGGACCTATGGTCCCCCTAGTCATCCTCATATTTCTGACATATGCGTAAAAGGCCTTGGGGTTTTCTTTTATCCTACCCGCCAAGCATTTTTCATGCCCTCTCTTAGCTCTCCTAATCCCTTTCTTCAGATCCTTCCTGGCCATCTTGTATCCCTCCAGAGCTATGCCTGTGCCCTTTTTCCTCAACCTTATATACGCATCCTTCTTCTTCCTAACAAGACTCTCAACCTCTCTTGTCAACCACGGTTCCCTCACATGACCATCCCTTCCCTGTCTGACAGGGACATGCTTATCAATGGCCCCTACTATCTGCTCCTTGAAAAAGTTCCACATTTCGACCGTGCCCTTCCCTGCCAGCATATGCTCCCAACTTATGCTCCTCAGTTCCTGCCTGACAGCATCATATCTACCCTTCCCCCAATTGTAAACCTTGCCCTGTTGCACATACCTATCCCTCTCCATTACCACAGTGAATGCTACAGAATTGTGATCACTATCTCCAAAGTGCTCGCCCACCAACAGCTCTATCACTTGCCCTGGTTCATTACCTAGTACCAAATCCAATATTGCCTCCCCTCTGGTCGGGCAGTCTACATACTGAGTCAGAAAAGCTTCCTGGACATACTGCACAAACACTACCCCATCCAAACTATTCGATCTAAAGAGTTGCCAATCAATATTTGGGAAGTTGAAATCCCCCATAATTACTACCCTGTGACTTCTGCTCCTTTCCAAAATCTGTTTCCCAATCTGCTCTTCCACCTCCCTGCTGCTATTGGGGGGCCGATAGAAAACTCCCATCAAGGTGACTGCTCCTTTCCTGTTCCTGACCTCAACCCACAGTGCCTCAGTCGGCAGATCCTCCTCGATAAACTGTGAAAAACCCAAACACACCTGTCAGGATCCTGATCCACTGTGAAAACCCCATACACACCTGGCAGTATCCTGATACACTGTGAAAACCCCATACACAGCTGGCAGGATCCTGATAAACTGTGAAACCCCCATACACAACTGGCAGGATCCTGATAAACTGTGAGAACCCCATACACAACTGGCAGGATCCTGATACACTGTCAAAACTCCTTACACTCCTGGCAGGATCCTGATACACTGTGAAAACCCCTTACACACCTGGCAGGATGCTGATACACTGTCAAAACCCATACACAACTGGCAGGATCCTGATACATTGTGAAAACCCCTTACACACCTGGCAGGACCCTGATCCACTGTGAAAACCCCATGCAAACCTGGGAGGATCCTCATACACTGTGAAAACCCCATACACACCTGGCAGGATCCTGATCCACTGTGAATCCCCTTACACATCTGGCAGGATCCTGATATACTGTGAAAACCCATGCAGACCTGGCAGGATCCTGATACACTGTGAAAACCCCATACACACCTGGCAGGATCCTGATACACTGTGAAAACCCCATACACGCCTGGCAGGATCCTGATGCAATGTGAAACCCCATATACATCTGGCAGGATCCTGATGCACTGTGAAAACCCCATACACAGCTGGCAGGAACCTGATACACTGTGAAAAACCCAAGCACACCTGGCAGGATCCTGATCCACTGTGAAACCCCATACACACCTGGCAGGATCCTGATCCACTGTGAAACCCCATACACACCTGGCAGGATCCTGATACACTGTGCAACCCCATACACACCTGGCAGGATCCTGATGCACTGTGAAACCCACATACAACTGGAAGGATCCTGATACACAGTGAAACCCCGTGCACACCTGGAAGGATCTTGATAAACTGTGAAACCCTATTCACATCTGGCAGTATCGTGATACACTGTGAAACCCCATAAACACCAAGCAGGATCCTGAGACAATGTGAAACCCCATACACACCTGGAAGGATCCTGATACACAGTGAAACCCCATATATACATGGAAGGATCCTGATAAACTGTGAAACCCCGAGACACACCTGGCAGGTCCTCACAAAATGTGAAACCCCCAGACACACCTGGCTGGGTCCTGATGCACTGTGAAACTCCATACACACCTGGCAGGATCCTGATACATTGTGAAAACCCCATACACACCTGGCAGGATCCTGATACACAGTGAAAACCCCATACACACATGGCAGGATCCTGATACAATGTGAAACCCCATATACATCTGGCAGGATCCTGATGCACTGTGAAAACCCCATACACAGCTGGCAGGAACCTGATACACTGTGAAAACCGCTTACACACCTGGCAGGGTCCTGATCCACTGTGAAACCCCATACACACCTGGCAGGATCCTGATACACTGTGAAACCCCAGACACACCTGGAAGGATCCTGATACACAGTACAACTCCACACACACCTGGCAGGATCCTGATGCACTGTGAAAACCCCATACAACTGGAAGGATCCTGATACACAGTGAAACCCCATACACACCTGGAAGGATCTTGATAAACTGTGAAACCCTATTCACATCTGGCAGTACCGTGATACACTGTGAAACCCCATAAACACCAAGCAGGATCCTGAGACAATGCGAAACCCCATACACACCTGGAAGGATCCTGATACACAGTGAAACCCCATATACACATGGAAGGATCCTGATAAACTGTGAAACCCCGAGACACACCTGGCAGGTCCTCAGAAAATGTGAAACCCCCAGACACACCTGGCTGGATCCTGATGCACTGTGAAACCCCATACACACCTGGCAGGATCCTGATACACTGTGAAAAACCCTTACACCCCTGGCAGGATCCTGATACACTGTGAAAACCCCATACACACCTGGCAGGATATATATACACAGTGAAAACCCCATACACACCTGGCAGGATCCTGATACACTGTGAAACCCCACATATGTCTGTCAGGATCCTGATACATTGTGAAAACCACACACACACCTGGCAGGGTCCTGATCCACTGTGAAATCCCATACACACCTGGCAGGATCCTGATACACTGTGAAACCCCATACACACCTGGAAGGATCCTGATACACAGTGCAACTCCATACACACCTGGCAGGATCCTGATGCACTGTGAAACCCCCATACAACTGGAAGGATCCTGATACACAGTGAAACCCCATACACACCTGGAAGGATCTTGATAAACTGTGAAACCCTATTCACATCTGGCAGTACCGTGATACACTGTGAAGCCCCATAAACACCAAGCAGGATCCTGAGACAATGCGAAACCCCATACACACCTGGAAGGATCCTGATACACAGTGAAACCCCATATACACATGGAAGGATCCTGATAAACTGTGAAACCCCGAGACACACCTGGCAGGTCCTCAGAAAATGTGAAACCCCCAGACACACCTGGCTGGATCCTGATGCACTGTGAAACCCCATACACACCTGGCAGGATCCTGACACACTGTGAAAAACCCTTACACACCTGGCAGGATCCTGATACACTGTGAAAACCCCATACACACCTGGCAGGATATATATACACAGTGAAAACCCCATACACACCTGGCAGGATCCTGATACACTGTGAAACCCCACATACGTCTGTCAGGATCCTGATGCACTGTGAAAACCCCATACACACCTGGCAGGATCCTGATACATTGTGAAAACCCCACACACACCTGGCAGGGTCCTGATCCACTGTGAAATCCCATACACACCTGGCAGGATCCTGATACACTGTGAAACCCGATACACACCTGGAATGATCCTGATACACAGAGAAACCCCAAACACACCTGGCAGGATACTGAAGCAGTGTGAAACCCCCATACACACCTAGAAGGATCATGATAAACTGTGAAACCCCATACACACCTGGAAGGATCCTGATAAACTGTGAAAACCCATGCACACCTGCAAGGATCCTGATACACAGTGAAACCCCATACACACCTGGAAGGATCCTGATAAACTGTGAAACCCCATTCACATCTGGCAGTATCCTGATACACTGTGAAACCCCACAAACAACTGGCAGGGTCCTGAGACACTGTGACACCCCATACACACCTGGAAGAATCCTGATACACAGTGAAACCCCATACACACCTGGAAGGATCCTGATAAACTGTGAAACCCCCATGCACACCTGGCTGGATCCTCGCAAAATGTGAAACCCCCAGACACACCTGGCTGGATCCTGATGCACTGTGAAACCCCATACACACCTGGCTGGATCCTGATGCACTGTGACCCCCGGACACACCTGGCAGGATCCTCACAAAATGTGAAACCCCCAGATACACCGGGCTGGATCCTGATGCACTGTGAAACTCCATTCACACCTTGCAAGATCCTCATACACTGTGAAACCCCATACACACCTGGCAGGATCCTAATACACTGTGAAAACCCCATACACACCTGGCAGGATCCTGATACACTGTGAAAAGCCCGTACACACCTGGCAGGATCCTGATCCACTGTGTAACCCCATACACACCTGGCAGGATCCTGATAGACTGTGAAAACCCCGTACACACCTGGCAGGATCCTGATGCACAGTGAAACCCCTATCACATCTGGCAGGATCCTGATCCACTGTGTAACCCCATACACACCTGGCAGGATCCAGATGCACAGTGAAACCCCATTCACATCTGGCAGGATCCTGATCCACTGTGAAACCCCAGACACATCTGGAATGATCCTGATACACTGTGAAAACCCCATCTACACCTGGCATTATACTGATACACTGCGACACCCAGATACACACCTGGCAGGATCCTGATACACTGTGAAAACCCCATGCACACCTGGCAGTATTTGATACACTGTGAAAATCACATACACACCTGGCAGGATCCTGATACACTATGAAACCCCAATTCACACCTGGCAGGATCTTGACACACTGTGAAAACACCATTCACACCTGGCAGACTCCTGATCCACTCTGAAAACTTCATACACACCTGGCAGGATACTGAAAAACTGTGAAAACCCCATGCACACCTGGCAGGATCATGATACTCTGTGAAAACCCCATACACACCTGGCAGGATCCTGATCCACTGTGGAAACCCCATACAAACCTGGCAGGATCCTGAGGCGCTGTGAAAACCCCATACACACCTGGCAGGATCCTGATACACTGTGAAAACCCCATACACACCTGGCAGGATGCTGATACACTGTGAAAACCCCCATACAGACCTGGCAGGATCCTGATAAACTGTGAAAACCCCAGACACACCTGGCAGGATCCTGATAAAATATGAATCCCCCATACACTCCTGGCAGGTTCCTGATCCAATGTTGAAACCCCATACAAAACTGGCAGGATCCTGATACACTGTGAAAATCCCATACACAACTGGCAGGATCCTGACAGACTATGAAATCTTCATACACACCTGGCAGGGTCCTGATAAACTATGAAACCCCATACACACCTGGCAAGATCCTGATAAACTGTGAAAACCCCATACACACCTGGCAGGATCCTGATCCACTGTGAAAACCCCATACACACCTGGCAGGATCCTGATACACTATGAAACCCCAATACACACCTGGCAGGATCTTGACACACTGTGAAAACCCCATACACACCTGGCAGCATCCTGATCCACTCTGAAAACTTCATACACACCTGGCAGGATCCTGAAAAACTGTGAAAACCCCATGCACACCTGGCAGGATCATGATACTCTGTGAAAACCCCATACACACCTGGCAGGATCCTGATCCACTGTGGAAACCCCATACAAACCTGGCAGGATACTGAGGCGCTGTGAAAACCCCATACACACCTGGCAGGATCCTGATACACTGTGAAAACCCCATACACACCTGGCAGGATCCTGATACTCTGTGAAAACCCCCATACAGACCTGGCAGGATCCTGATAAACTGTGAAAACCCCAGACACACCTGGCAGGATCCTGATAAAATATGAATCCCCCATACACTCCTGGCAGGTTCCTGATCCAATGTTGAAACCCCATACACACCTGGCAGGATCCTGATACACTGTGAAAATCCCATACACACCTGGCAGGATCCTGACAGACTATGAAATCTTCATACACACCTGGCAGGGTCCTGATAAACTATGAAAACCCCATACACACCTGGCAGGATCCTGATCCACTGTGAAAACCCCATACACACCTGGCAGGATCCTGATACACTGTGAAAACCCCATACACACCTGGCAGGATCCTGATAAACTATGAAACCCCCATACACACCTGGCAGGATCCTGATAAACTGTGAAAACCCCATCCACACCTGGCAGGATCCTGATAAACTGTGAAAACCCCGTACACACCTGGCAGGATCCTGATGCACAGTGAAACCCCTATCACATCTGGCAGGATCCTGATCCACTGTGTAACCCCATACACACCTGGCAGGATCCAGATGCACAGTGAAACCCCATTCACATCTGGCAGGATCCTGATCCACTGTGAAACCCCAGACACATCTGGAATGATCCTGATACACTGTGCAAACCCCATGCACACCTGGCAGGACATGATAAACTGTGAAAACCCCAGACTCACCTGGCAGGATCCTGATAAACTATGAAACCCCATACACACCTGGCAGGATCCTGATAAACTTTGAAACACCCATACAAACCTGGCAGGATCCTGATCCACTGTGAAACCCCAGACACATCTGGAATGATCCTGATACACTGTGAAAACCCCATACACACCTGGCAGGACATGATAAACTGTGAAACCCCCATACACACCTGGCAGGATCCTGATAAACTGCGAAACCCCCATACACACCTGGCAGCACCCTAATCCACTGTGAAAACACCATACACACGTTGTAGGATCCTGAAAATCTGTGAAATCCCCATGCACACCTAGCAGGATCATGATACTCTGTGAAAGCCCCCATACACACCTGGCAGATCCTGATATACTGGGTAAACCCCATACACACCTGGCAGGATCCTGATACACTGTGAAAACCCTATACACACCGGACTGGATCCTGATCCACTGTGAAAACCCCATACACACCTGGCAGGATACTGATCCGCTGTGAAACCCCCATACACACCTGGCAGGATCCTGATACACTGTAATACCCCCATACACACCTGGCAGGATCCTGATACACTGTGAAAACCCAAGACACACCTGGCAGGATCCTGATAATCTATGATACCCCCATACATACCGGGCAGCTTCCTGATCCACTGTGAAATGCCCATACACACCTGGCAGGATCCTGATGCACTGTGAAAATCCCATACACACCTGGCAGGATCCTGATAAACTATGAAACCTTCATGCACACCTGGCCCAATCCTGATAAACTATGAAAATCCCATACACACCTGGCAGGATCCTGATAAACTGTGAAAACCCCAGACAAACCTGGCAGTAACCTGATCCACTGTGAAAACCCCATGCACACCTGGGAGGATTCTGATATGCTGTGAAAACCCCATAAACACCTTGCAGGATTCTGATAAACTATGAAACCCCCATACACACCTGGCGGGATCCTGATAAACTGTGAAAACCCCATACACACCTGGCAGGATCCTGATAAACTGTGAAAACCCTATACACACCTGGCAGGATCTTGATACAGTGTTAAAACCCCATACACACCTGGCAGGATACTGATAAACTGTGAAACCCCCATACACACCTGGCAGGATCCTGATAAACTGTTAAAACCCATACACACCTGGCAGGGTCCTGATAAACTGTGAAAACCCCATAAACATTTGGCAGGATCCTGTTAAACTGTGAAAACCCCATACACACCTGGCAATCTCCTGATAAACTGTGAAACACTCATACACACCTGGCAGGATCCTGATGAACTGCGAAACCCCCATAAACACCTGGTAGAATTCTGATAAACTGTTAAAACCCCATACTCACCTGGCAGGATCCTAATACACTGTGAAAACACCATACTCACCTGGCAGGACCCTGATACACTGTGAAACCCCCATACACACCTGGCAGGACCCTGATACACTGTGAAAAACCCATACACACATGGCCGGATCCTGATAATCTGTGAAACCCCCATAGACACCTGGCAGGATCCTGATAAACTGTGAAAACCCCATACACACCTGGCAGGATCCTGATCCACTGTGAAAACCCCATACACAACTGGCAGGATCCTGAAAAACAGTGATACACCATAGACACCTGGCAGGTTCCTGATAAACTGTGAAACACCCATACACACCTGGCAGGATCCTGATAAAATGTGAAATCCCCATACACACCTGGCAGGATCTTGATACACTGTGAAAACCCCATACACACCTGGCAGGATCCTGATAAACTGTGAAACCCCCATACACACCTGGCAGGATCCTGATAAACTGTGAAACCCCCATACACACCTGGCAGCATCCTGATAAACTGTGAAAACCCTATACACACCGGGCAGGATCCTGATCCACTGTGAAATCCTCATACACACCTGGCAGGATCCTGATACACTGTGAAAAGCCCATACAAATCTGGCAGGATCCTGATACACTGTCAAAACCCCCATACACACCTGGCAGGACATGATAAACTGTGAACACCCCAGACTCACCTGGCAGGATCCTGATAAACTGTGAAAACCCCATACACACCTGGCAGGATCCTGATATACTATGAAACCTTCATACACACCTGGCAGTTTCCTGATAAACTATGAAACCCCCATACACACCTGGCAGGATCCTGATAAACTGTGAAAACCCCATACACACCTGGCAGGATCCTGATAAACTGTGAAACCGCATACACACCTGGCAGGATCCTGATACATTGTGAAAACCCCATACACACCTGGCAGGATCCTGATAAACTGTGAAACCCCCATACACACCTGGCAGGATCCTGATACACTGTGAAAACCCCATACACTCCTGGCAGGATCCTGATAAACTGTGAAACCCCCATACACACCTGGCAGGATCCTGATAAACTGTGAAAACCCCATACACACCTGGCAGGATCTTGATACACTGTGAAAACCCCATACACACCCGGCAGGATCCTGATAAACTATGAAACCCCATGCACAGCTGGCAGGATTCTGATAAACTATGAAACCCCCAAACACACCTGGCAGTATCCTGATAAACTGTGAAAAACCCAAACACACCTGGCAGGATCCTGATCCACTGTGAAAACCCCATACACACCTGGCAGTATCCTGATACACTGTGAAAACCCCATACACAGCCGGCAGGATCCTGATAAACTGTGAAACCCCCATACACAAATGGCAGGATCCTGATAAACTGTGAAACCCCCATACACACCTGGCAGGATCCTGATAAACTGTGAAAACCCCATACACACCTGGCAGGATCTTGATACACTGTGAAAACCCCATACACACCCGGCAGGATCCTGATAAACTATGAAACCCCATGCACAGCTGGCAGGATTCTGATAAACTATGAAACCCCCAAACACACCTGGCAGTATCCTGATAAACTGTGAAAAACCCAAACACACCTGGCAGGATCCTGATCCACTGTGAAAACCCCATACACACCTGGCAGTATCCTGATACACTGTGAAAACCCCATACACAGCCGGCAGGATCCTGATAAACTGTGAAACCCCCATACACAAATGGCAGGATCCTGATAAACAGTGAAAACCCCATACACACCTGGCAGGATCCTGATAAACTGTGAAACCCCCATATACACCTGGCAGGATCCTGATAAACTGTGAAAACCCCATGCACACCTGGCAGGATCTTGACACACTGTGAAACACCCATACAAACCTGGCAGGATCCTGATAAAATGTAAAATCCCCAAACACACCTGGCAGGATCTTGATACACTGTGAAAACCCCAAACACACCTGGCAGGATCCTGATAAACTGTGAAAGCCCCATACACACCTGGCAGCATCCGAATCCACTGTGAAAACCCGATACACACGTGGCAGGATCCTGAAAATCTGTGAAATCCCCATGCACACCTGGCAGGATCATGATACTCTGTGAAAACCCCATACAAACCTGGCAGATCCAGATATACTGTGAAAACCCCATACACACCTGGCAGGATCCTGATACACTGTGAAAACCCCATACACACCTGGCAGGATACTGATCCGCTGTGAAACCCCCATACACACCTGGCAGGATCCTGATACACTGTGAAACCCCCATATACACCTGGCAGGATCCTGATACACTGTGAAAATCCCAGACACACCTGGCAGGATCCTGATAAACTATGAAAGCCCCATACACACCGGGCAGCTTCCTGATCCACTGTGAAAACCCCATACACACCTGGCAGGATCATGATGCACTGTGTAAATCCCATACACACCTGGCAGGATCCTGTTCAACTATGAAACCTTCATGCACACCTGGCAGGATCCTGATAAACTGTGAAAATCCCATACACACCTGGCAGGATCCTGATAAACTGTGAAAACCGCAGACACACCTGGCAGTATCCTGATCCACTGTGAAAATCCCATGCACACCTGGGAGGATCCTGATACGCTGTGAAAACCCCATACACACCTGGCAGGATACTGATAAACTATGAAACCCCCAAACACACCTGGCAGGATCCTGATAAACTGTGAAAACCCCATACACACCTGGCAGGATCCTGATAAACTGTGAAAACCCCATACACACCTGGCAGGATATTGATACAGTGTGAAAACCCCATACACACCTGGCAGGATACTGATAAACTGTGAAACCCCCATACACACCTGGCAGGATCCTGATAAACTGTTAAAACCCATACACACCTGGAAGGATCCTGATAAACTGTGAAATCCCCATAAACATTTGGCAGGATCCTGTTAAACTGTGAAAACCCCATACACACCTGGCGATCTCCTGATAAACTGTGAAACACTCATACACACCTGGCTGGATCCTGATGAACTGCGAAACCCCCATAAACACCTGGTAGAATTCTGATAAACTGTTAAAACCCCATACTCACCTGGCAGGATACTGATAGACTGTGAAAACCCCATACTCACCTGGCAGGACCCTGATACACTGTGAAACCCCCATACACACCTGGCAGGACACTGATACAATGTGAAAAACCCATACACACCTGGCAGGATCCTGATAATCTGTGAAACCCCCATACACACCTGGCAGGATCCTGAGAAACTGTGAAAACCCCATACAAACCTGGCAGGATCCTGATCCACTGTGAAAACCCCATACACACCTGGCAGGATCCTGATACACTGTGAAAACCCCATACACACCTGGCAGGATCCTGAAAAACTGTGATACACCATACACACCTGGCAGGATCCTGATAAACTGTGAAACACCCATACACACCTGGCAGGATCCTGATAAAATGTGAAATCCCCATACACACCTGGCAGGATCTTGATACACTGTGAAAACCCCATACAAACCTGGCAGGATCCTGATAAACTGTGAAACCCCTATACACACCTGGCAGGATCCTGATAAACTGTGAAACCCCCATACACACCTGGCAGCATCCTGATAAACTGTGAAACCCCATACACACATGGCAGGATCTTGATAATCTGTGAAATCCCTGTACACACCGGGCAGGATCCTGATCCACTGTGAAACCCCATACACACCTGGCAGGATCCTGATACACTGTGAAAAGCCCATACACACCTGGCAGGATCCTGATACACTGTGAAAACCCCATACACACCTGGCAGGATCCTGATAAACTGTGAAAACCCCAGAAACACCTGGCAGGACCCTGATAAACTATGAAACCCCCATACACACCTGGCAGGTTCCTGATCCACTCTGAAAACCCCATGCACACCTGGCAGGATACTGATACACTGTGAAAATCCCATACACACCTAGCAGGATCCTGATATACTATGAAACCTTCATACACACCTGGCAGTTTCCTGATAAACTGTGAAACCCCCATAAACACCTGGCAGGATCCTGATAAACTGTGAAAACGCCATACACACCTGGCAGAATCCTGATAAAATGTGAAAACCGCATACACACCTGGCAGGATCCTGATACACTGTGAAAACCCCATACACACCTGGCAGGATCCTGATAAACTGTGAAACCCCCATACACACCTGGCAGGATCCTGATAAACTGTGAAAACCCCATACACACCTGGCAGGATCTTGATACACTGTGAAAACCCCATACACACCCGGCAGGATCCTGATAAACTATGAAACCCACATACACAGCTGGCAGGATTCTGATAAACTATGAAACCCCCATACACACCTGGCAGTGTCCTGATAAACTGTGAAAAACCCAAACACACCTGGCAGGATCCTGATCCAATGTGAAAACCCCATACACACCTGGTAGTATCCTGATACACTGTGAAAACCCCATACACAGCTGGCAGGATCCTGATAAACTGTGAAACCCCCATAGACAACTGGCAGGATCCTGATAAACTGTGAAAACCCCATACACACCTGGCAGGATCCTGATAAACTGTGAAACCCCCATATACACCTGGCAGGATCCTGATAAACTGTGAAAACCCCATGCACACCTGGCAGGATCTTGATACACTGTGAAAACCCCAGACACACCTGGCAGGATCCTGAGAAACTGTGAAACCCCATACACACCTGTCAGGATCCTGATAAACTGTGAAACACCCATACAAACCTGGCAGGATCCTGATAAAATGTAAAATCCCCATACACACCTGGCAGGATCTTGATACACTGTGAAAACCCCATACACACCTGGCAGGATCCTGATAAACTGTGAAACCCCCATCCACAACTAGCAGGATCCTGATAAACTGTGAAACCCCCATACACACCTGGCAGCATCCTAATCCACTGTGAAAAGCCCCATACACACCTGGCAGATTCTGATATACTGTGAAAACCCCATACACACCTGGCAGGATCCTGATACACTGTGAAAACCCTATACACACCGGGAAGGATCCTGATCCACTGTGAAAGCCACATACACACCTGGCAGAATACTGATCCGCTGTGAAACCCCCAAACACACCTGGCAGGATCCTGATACACTGTGAAACCCCCATACACACCTGGCAGGATCCTGATGCACTGTGAAAACCCCAGACACACCTGGCAGGATCCTGATAAACTATGAAACCCCCATACACACCGGGCAGCTCCCTGAACCACTGTGAAAACCCCATACACACCTGGCAGGATCCTGATGCACTGTGAAAATCCCATACACACCTGGCAGGATCCTGATAAACTATGAAACCTTCATGCACACCTGGCAGGATCCTGATAAACTATGAAAATCCCATACACACTTGGCAGGATCCTGATAAACTGTGAAAACCCCAGACACACCTGGCAGTATCCTGATCCACTGTGAAATCACCATGCACACCTGGGAGAATCCTGATACGCTGTGAAAACCCCATACACACCTGGCAGGATACTGATAAATTATGAAACCCCCATACACACCTGGCAGGATACTGATAAACTGTGAAAACCCCATACACACCTGGCAGTATCCTGATAAACTGTGAAAACCCCATTCACACCTGGCAGGATCTTGATACAGTGTGAAAACCCCATACACACCTGGCAGGATACTGATAAACTGTGAATCCACCATACACACCTGGCAGGGTCCTGATAAACTGTTAAAACCCATACACACCTGGCAGGATCCTGATAAACTGTGAAATCTCCATAAACATTTGGCAGGATCCTGTTAAACTGTGAAAACCCCATACACACCTGGCAATCTCCTGATAAACTGTGAAACACGCATACACACCTGGCAGGATCCTGATAAACTGCGAAATACCCATAAACACCTGGTAGAATTCTGATAAACTGTTAAAACCCCATACTCACCTGGCAGGATCCTGATGCACTGTGAAAACCCCATACTCACCTGGCAGGACCCTGATACACTGTGAAACCCCCATACACACCTGGCAGGATCCTGATGCACTGTGAAAACCCCAGACACACCTGGCAGGATCCTGATAAACTATGAAACCCCCATACACACCGGGCAGCTCCCTGAACCACTGTGAAAACCCCATACACACCTGGCAGGATCCTGATGCACTGTGAAAATCCCATACACACCTGGCAGGATCCTGATAAACTATGAAACCTTCATGCACACCTGGCAGGATCCTGATAAACTATGAAAATCCCATACACACTTGGCAGGATCCTGATAAACTGTGAAAACCCCAGACACACCTGGCAGTATCCTGATCCACTGTGAAATCACCATGCACACCTGGGAGAATCCTGATACGCTGTGAAAACCCCATACACACCTGGCAGGATACTGATAAATTATGAAACCCCCATACACACCTGGCAGGATACTGATAAACTGTGAAAACCCCATACACACCTGGCAGTATCCTGATAAACTGTGAAAACCCCATTCACACCTGGCAGGATCTTGATACAGTGTGAAAACCCCATACACACCTGGCAGGATACTGATAAACTGTGAATCCACCATACACACCTGGCAGGGTCCTGATAAACTGTTAAAACCCATACACACCTGGCAGGATCCTGATAAACTGTGAAATCTCCATAAACATTTGGCAGGATCCTGTTAAACTGTGAAAACCCCATACACACCTGGCAATCTCCTGATAAACTGTGAAACACGCATACACACCTGGCAGGATCCTGATAAACTGCGAAATACCCATAAACACCTGGTAGAATTCTGATAAACTGTTAAAACCCCATACTCACCTGGCAGGATCCTGATGCACTGTGAAAACCCCATACTCACCTGGCAGGACCCTGATACACTGTGAAACCCCCATACACACCTGGAAGGACCCTGATACACTGTGAAAAACCCATACACACCTGGCAGGATCGTGATAATCTGTGAAACCCCCATACACACCTGGCAGGATCCTGATAAACTGTGAAAACCCCATACACACCTGGCAGGATCCTGATACACTGTGAAAACCCCATACACACCTGGCAGGATCCTGATACACAGTGAAAACCCCATACACACCTGGCAGGATCCTGAAAAACTGTGATACACCATACACACCTGGCAGGATCCTGATAAACTGTGAAACACCCATACACACCTGGCAGGATCCTGATAAAATGTGAAATCCCCATGCACACCTGGCCGGATCTTGATACACTGTGAAAACCCCATACACACCTGGCAGGATCCTGATAAACTGTGAAACCCCCATACACACCTGGCAGGATCCTGATAAACTGTGAAACCCCCATACACACCTGGCAGCATCCTGATAAACTGTGAAACCCCATACACACATGGCAGGATCCTGATACTCTGTGAAAACCCCCATACACATCTGGCAGTACCTGACATACTGTGAAAACGCCATACACACCGGGCAGGCTCCTGATACACTGTGAAAACCCTATACACACCGGGCAGGATCCTGATCCACTGTGAAAACCCCATACACACCTGGCAGGATCCTGATACACTGTGTAAAGCCCATACACACCTTGCAGGATCCTGATAAACTGTGAAAACCCCAGACACACCTGGCAGGATCCTGATAAACTGTGAAACCCCCATACACACCTGGCAGGTTCCTGATCCACTCTGAAAACCCCATGCACACCTGGCAGGATACTGATACACTGTGAAAATCCCATACACACCTAGCAGGATCCTGATGTATTATGAAACCTTCATACACACCTGGCAGTTTCCTGATACACTGTGAAACCCCCATAAACACCTGGCAGGATCCTGATAAACTGTGAAAACCCCATACACACCTGGCAGAATCCTGATAAAATGTGAAAACCGCATACACACCTGGCAGGATCCTGATACACTGTGAAAACCCCATACACACCTGGCAGGATCCTGATAAACTGTGAAACCCCCATACACACCTGGCAGGATCCTGATAAACTGTGAAAACCCCATACACACCTGGCAGGATCTTGATACACTGTGAAAACCCCATACACACCCGGCAGGATCCTGATAAACTATGAAACCCCCATACACAGCTGGCAGGATTCTGATAAACTATGAAACCCCCATACACACCTGGCAGTATCCTGATAAACTGTGAAAAACCCAAACACACCTGGCAGGATCCTGATCCACTGTGAAAACCCCATACACACCTGGCAGTATCCTGATACACTGTGAAAACCCCATACACAGCTGGCAGGATCCTGATAAACTGTGAAACCCACATAGACAACTGGCAGGATCCTGATAAACTGTGAAAACCCCATACACACCTGGCAGGATCCTGATAAACTGCGAAACCCCCATATACACCCGGCAGGATCCTGATAAACTGTGAAAAACCCATGCACACCTGGCAGGATCTTGATACTCTGTGAAAACCCCAGACACACCTGGCAGGATCCTGAGAAACTGTGAAACACCCATACACACCTGGCAGGAGTCTGATAAACTGTGAAACCCCATACACACCTGGCAGGATCCTGATAAACTGTGAAACACCCATACAAACCTGGCAGGATCCTGATAAAATGTAAAATCCCCACACACCTGGCAGGATCTTGATACACTGTGAAAACCCCATACACACCTGGCAGGATCTTGATAAACTGTGAAACCCCCATCCACAACTGGCAGGATCCTGATAAACTGTGAAACCCCCATACACACCTGGCAGCATCCTAATCCACTGTGAAAAGCCCCATAAACACCTGGCAGATCCTGATATACTGTGAAAACCCCATACACACCTGGCAGGATCCTGATACACTGTGAAAACCCTATACACACCGGGAAGGATCCTGATCCACTGTGAAAGCCACATACACACCTGGCAGGATACTGATCCGCTGTGAAACCCCCAAACACACCTGGCAGGATACTGATCCGCTGTGAAACCCCCAAACACACCTGGCAGGATCCTGAACCACTGTGAAAACCCCATACACACCTGGCAGGATCCTGATGCACTGTGAAAATCCCATACACACCTGGCAGGATCCTGATAAACTATGAAACCTTCATGCACACCTGGCAGGATCCTGATAAACTATGAAAATCCCATACACACCTGGCAGGATCCTGATAAACTGTGAAAACCCCAGACACACCTGGTAGTATCCTGATCCACTGTGAAAACACCATGCACACCTGGGAGTATCCTGATACGCTGTGAAAACCCCATACACACCTGGCAGGATACTGATAAACTGTGAAACCACCATACACACCTGGCAGGGTCCTGATAAACTGTTAAAACCCATACACACCTGGCAGGATCCTGATAAACTGTGAAATCTCCATAAACATTTGGCAGGATCCTGTTAAACTGTGAAAACCCCATACACACCTGGCAATCTCCTGATAAACTGTGAAACACTCATACACACCTGGCAGGATCCTGATAAACTGCGAAACACCCATAAACACCTGGTAGAATTCTGATAAACTGTTAAAACCCCATACTCTCCTGGCAGGATCCTGAGGCACAGTGAAAACCCCATACTCACCTGGCAGGACCCTGATACACTGTGAAACCCCCATACACACCTGGAAGGACCCTGATACACTGTGAAAAACCCATACACACCTGGCAGGATCCTGATAATCTGCGAAACCCCCATACACACCTGGCAGGATCCTGATAAACTGTGAAAACCCCATACACACCTGGCAGGATCCTGATCCACTGTGAAAACCCCATACACACCTGGCAGGATCCTGATACACAGTGAAAACCCCATACACACCTGGCAGGATCCTGAAAAACTGTGATACACCATACACACCTGGCAGGATCCTGATAAACTGTGAAAACCCCATACACACCTGGCAGGATCCTGATAAACTGTGAAAACCCTATACACACCTGGCAGGATCTTGATACAGTGTGAAAACCCCATACACACCTGGCAGGATACTGATAAACTGTGAAACCCCCATACACACCTGGCAGGATCCTGATAAACTGTTAAAACCCATACACACCTGGCAGGGTCCTGATAAACTGTGAAAACCCCATAAACATTTGGCAGGATCCTGTTAAACTGTGAAAACCCCATACACACCTGGCAATCTCCTGATAAACTGTGAAACACTCATACACACCTGGCAGGATCCTGATGAACTGCGAAACCCCCATAAACACCTGGTAGAATTCTGATAAACTGTTAAAACCCCATACTCACCTGGCAGGATCCTAATACACTGTGAAAACACCATACTCACCTGGCAGGACCCTGATACACTGTGAAACCCCCATACACACCTGGCAGGACCCTGATACACTGTGAAAAACCCATACACACATGGCAGGATCCTGATAATCTGTGAAACCCCCATAGACACCTGGCAGGATCCTGATAAACTGTGAAAACCCCATACACACCTGGCAGGATCCTGATCCACTGTGAAAACCCCATACACAACTGGCAGGATCCTGAAAAACAGTGATACACCATAGAGACCTGGCAGGTTCCTGATAAACTGTGAAACACCCATACACACCTGGCAGGATCCTGATAAAATGTGAAATCCCCATACACACCTGGCAGGATCTTGATACACTGTGAAAACCCCATACACACCTGGCAGGATCCTGATAAACTGTGAAACCCCCATACACACCTGGCAGGATCCTGATAAACTGTGAAACCCCCATACACACCTGGCAGCATCCTGATAAACTGTGAAAACCCTATACACACCGGGCAGGATCCTGATCCACTGTGAAATCCTCATACACACCTGGCAGGATCCTGATACACTGTGAAAAGCCCATACAAATCTGGCAGGATCCTGATACACTGTCAAAACCCCCATACACACCTGGCAGGACATGATAAACTGTGAACACCCCAGACTCACCTGGCAGGATCCTGATAAACTGTGAAAACCCCATACACACCTGGCAGGATCCTGATATACTATGAAACCTTCATACACACCTGGCAGTTTCCTGATAAACTATGAAACCCCCATACACACCTGGCAGGATCCTGATAAACTGTGAACACCCCATACACACCTGGCAGGATCCTGATAAACTGTGAAACCGCATACACACCTGGCAGGATCCTGATACATTGTGAAAACCCCATACACACCTGGCAGGATCCTGATAAACTGTGAAACCCCCATACACACCTGGCAGGATCCTGATACACTGTGAAAACCCCATACACTCCTGGCAGGATCCTGATAAACTGTGAAACCCCCATACACACCTGGCAGGATCCTGATAAACTGTGAAAACCCCATACACACCTGGCAGGATCTTGATACACTGTGAAAACCCCATACACACCCGGCAGGATCCTGATAAACTATGAAACCCCATGCACAGCTGGCAGGATTCTGATAAACTATGAAACCCCCAAACACACCTGGCAGTATCCTGATAAACTGTGAAAAACCCAAACACACCTGGCAGGATCCTGATCCACTGTGAAAACCCCATACACACCTGGCAGTATCCTGATACACTGTGAAAACCCCATACACAGCCGGCAGGATCCTGATAAACTGTGAAACCCCCATACACAAATGGCAGGATCCTGATAAACTGTGAAACCCCCATACACACCTGGCAGGATCCTGATAAACTGTGAAAACCCCATACACACCTGGCAGGATCTTGATACACTGTGAAAACCCCATACACACGCGGCAGGATCCTGATAAACTATGAAACCCCATGCACAGCTGGCAGGATTCTGATAAACTATGAAACCCCCAAACACACCTGGCAGTATCCTGATAAACTGTGAAAAACCCAAACACACCTGGCAGGATACTGATCCACTGTGAAAACCCCATACACACCTGGCAGTATCCTGATACACTGTGAAAACCCCATACACAGCCGGCAGGATCCTGATAAACTGTGAAACCCCCATACACAAATGGCAGGATCCTGATAAACAGTGAAAACCCCATACACACCTGGCAGGATCCTGATAAACTGTGAAACCCCCATATACACCTGGCAGGATCCTGATAAACTGTGAAAACCCCATGCACACCTGGCAGGATCTTGACACACTGTGAAACACCCATACAAACCTGGCAGGATCCTGATAAAATGTAAAATCCCCAAACACACCTGGCAGGATCTTGATACACTGTGAAAACCCCAAACACACCTGGCAGGATCCTGATAAACTGTGAAAGCCCCATACACACCTGGCAGCATCCGAATCCACTGTGAAAACCCGATACACACGTGGCAGGATCCTGAAAATCTGTGAAATCCCCATGCACACCTGGCAGGATCATGATACTCTGTGAAAACCCCATACAAACCTGGCAGATCCAGATATACTGTGAAAACCCCATACACACCTGGCAGGATCCTGATACACTGTGAAAACCCCATACACACCTGGCAGGATACTGATCCGCTGTGAAACCCCCATACACACCTGGCAGGATCCTGATACACTGTGAAACCCCCATATACACCTGGCAGGATCCTGATACACTGTGAAAATCCCAGACACACCTGGCAGGATCCTGATAAACTATGAAAGCCCCATACACACCGGGCAGCTTCCTGATCCACTGTGAAAACCCCATACACACCTGGCAGGATCATGATGCACTGTGTAAATCCCATACACACCTGGCAGGATCCTGATCAACTATGAAACCTTCATGCACACCTGGCAGGATCCTGATAAACTGTGAAAATCCCATACACACCTGGCAGGATCCTGATAAACTGTGAAAACCGCAGACACACCTGGCAGTATCCTGATCCACTGTGAAAATCCCATGCACACCTGGGAGGATCCTGATACGCTGTGAAAACCCCATACACACCTGGCAGGATACTGATAAACTATGAAACCCCCAAACACACCTGGCAGGATCCTGATAAACTGTGAAAACCCCATACACACCTGGCAGGATCCTGATAAACTGTGAAAACCCCATACACACCTGGCAGGATATTGATACAGTGTGAAAACCCCATACACACCTGGCAGGATACTGATAAACTGTGAAACCCCCATACACACCTGGCAGGATCCTGATAAACTGTTAAAACCCATACACACCTGGAAGGATCCTGATAAACTGTGAAATCCCCATAAACATTTGGCAGGATCCTGTTAAACTGTGAAAACCCCATACACACCTGGCGATCTCCTGATAAACTGTGAAACACTCATACACACCTGGCTGGATCCTGATGAACTGCGAAACCCCCATAAACACCTGGTAGAATTCTGATAAACTGTTAAAACCCCATACTCACCTGGCAGGATACTGATAGACTGTGAAAACCCCATACTCACCTGGCAGGACCCTGATACACTGTGAAACCCCCATACACACCTGGCAGGACACTGATACAATGTGAAAAACCCATACACACCTGGCAGGATCCTGATAATCTGTGAAACCCCCATACACACCTGGCAGGATCCTGAGAAACTGTGAAAACCCCATACAAACCTGGCAGGATCCTGATCCACTGTGAAAACCCCATACACACCTGGCAGGATCCTGATACACTGTGAAAACCCCATACACACCTGGCAGGATCCTGAAAAACTGTGATACACCATACACATCTGGCAGGATCCTGATAAACTGTGAAACACCCATACACACCTGGCAGGATCCTGATAAAATGTGAAATCCCCATACACACCTGGCAGGATCTTGATACACTGTGAAAACCCCATACAAACCTGGCAGGATCCTGATAAACTGTGAAACCCCTATACACACCTGGCAGGATCCTGATAAACTGTGAAACCCCCATACACACCTGGCAGCATCCTGATAAACTGTGAAACCCCATACACACATGGCAGGATCTTGATAATCTGTGAAATCCCTGTACACACCGGGCAGGATCCTGATCCACTGTGAAACCCCATACACACCTGGCAGGATCCTGATACACTGTGAAAAGCCCATACACACCTGGCAGGATCCTGATACACTGTGAAAACCCCATACACACCTGGCAGGATCCTGATAAACTGTGAAAACCCCAGACACACCTGGCAGGACCCTGATAAACTATGAAACCCCCATACACACCTGGCAGGTTCCTGATCCACTCTGAAAACCCCATGCACACCTGGCAGGATACTGATACACTGTGAAAATCCCATACACACCTAGCAGGATCCTGATATACTATGAAACCTTCATACACACCTGGCAGTTTCCTGATAAACTGTGAAACCCCCATAAACACCTGGCAGGATCCTGATAAACTGTGAAAACGCCATACACACCTGGCAGAATCCTGATAAAATGTGAAAACCGCATACACACCTGGCAGGATCCTGATACACTGTGAAAACCCCATACACACCTGGCAGGATCCTGATAAACTGTGAAACCCCCATACACACCTGGCAGGATCCTGATAAACTGTGAAAACCCCATACACACCTGGCAGGATCTTGATACACTGTGAAAACCCCATACACACCCGGCAGGATCCTGATAAACTATGAAACCCACATACACAGCTGGCAGGATTCTGATAAACTATGAAACCCCCATACACACCTGGCAGTGTCCTGATAAACTGTGATAAACCCAAACACACCTGGCAGGATCCTGATCCAATGTGAAAACCCCATACACACCTGGTAGTATCCTGATACACTGTGAAAACCCCATACACAGCTGGCAGGATCCTGATAAACTGTGAAACCCCCATAGACAACTGGCAGGATCCTGATAAACTGTGAAAACCCCATACACACCTGGCAGGATCCTGATAAACTGTGAAACCCCCATATACACCTGGCAGGATCCTGATAAACTGTGAAAACCCCATGCACACCTGGCAGGATCTTGATACACTGTGAAAACCCCAGACACACCTGGCAGGATCCTGAGAAACTGTGAAACCCCATACACACCTGTCAGGATCCTGATAAACTGTGAAACACCCATACAAACCTGGCAGGATCCTGATAAAATGTAAAATCCCCATACACACCTGGCAGGATCTTGATACACTGTGAAAACCCCATACACACCTGGCAGGATCCTGATAAACTGTGAAACCCCCATCCACAACTAGCAGGATCCTGATAAACTGTGAAACCCCCATACACACCTGGCAGCATCCTAATCCACTGTGAAAAGCCCCATACACACCTGGCAGATCCTGATATACTGTGAAAACCCCATACACACCTGGCAGGATCCTGATACACTGTGAAAACCCTATACACACCGGGAAGGATCCTGATCCACTGTGAAAGCCACATACACACCTGGCAGAATACTGATCCGCTGTGAAACCCCCAAACACACCTGGCAGGATCCTGATACACTGTGAAACCCCCATACACACCTGGCAGGATCCTGATGCACTGTGAAAACCCCAGACACACCTGGCAGGATCCTGATAAACTATGAAACCCCCATACACACCGGGCAGCTCCCTGAACCACTGTGAAAACCCCATACACACCTGGCAGGATCCTGATGCACTGTGAAAATCCCATACACACCTGGCAGGATCCTGATAAACTATGAAACCTTCATGCACACCTGGCAGGATCCTGATAAACTATGAAAATCCCATACACACTTGGCAGGATCCTGATAAACTGTGAAAACCCCAGACACACCTGGCAGTATCCTGATCCACTGTGAAATCACCATGCACACCTGGGAGAATCCTGATACGCTGTGAAAACCCCATACACACCTGGCAGGATACTGATAAATTATGAAACCCCCATACACACCTGGCAGGATACTGATAAACTGTGAAAACCCCATCCACACCTGGCAGTATCCTGATAAACTGTGAAAACCCCATTCACACCTGGCAGGATCTTGATACAATGTGAAAACCCCATACACACCTGGCAGGATACTGATAAACTGTGAATCCACCATACACACCTGGCAGGGTCCTGATAAACTGTTAAAACCCATACACACCTGGCAGGATCCTGATAAACTGTGAAATCTCCATAAACATTTGGCAGGATCCTGTTAAACTGTGAAAACCCCATACACACCTGGCAATCTCCTGATAAACTGTGAAACACGCATACACACCTGGCAGGATCCTGATAAACTGCGAAATACCCATAAACACCTGGTAGAATTCTGATAAACTGTTAAAACCCCATACTCACCTGGCAGGATCCTGATGCACTGTGAAAACCCCATACTCACCTGGCAGGACCCTGATACACTGTGAAACCCCCATACACACCTGGAAGGACCCTGATACACTGTGAAAAACCCATACACACCTGGCAGGATCGTGATAATCTGTGAAACCCCCATACACACCTGGCAGGATCCTGATAAACTGTGAAAACCCCATACACACCTGGCAGGATCCTGATACACTGTGAAAACCCCATACACACCTGGCAGGATCCTGATACACAGTGAAAACCCCATACACACCTGGCAGGATCCTGAAAAACTGTGATACACCATACACACCTGGCAGGATCCTGATAAACTGTGAAACACCCATACACACCTGGCAGGATCCTGATAAAATGTGAAATCCCCATGCACACCTGGCCGGATCTTGATACACTGTGAAAACCCCATACACACCTGGCAGGATCCTGATAAACTGTGAAACCCCCATACACACCTGGCAGGATCCTGATAAACTGTGAAACCCCCATACACACCTGGCAGCATCCTGATAAACTGTGAAACCCCATACACACATGGCAGGATCCTGATACTCTGTGAAAACCCCCATACACATCTGGCAGTACCTGACATACTGTGAAAACGCCATACACACCGGGCAGGCTCCTGATACACTGTGAAAACCCTATACACACCGGGCAGGATCCTGATCCACTGTGAAAACCCCATACACACCTGGCAGGATCCTGATACACTGTGTAAAGCCCATACACACCTTGCAGGATCCTGATAAACTGTGAAAACCCCAGACACACCTGGCAGGATCCTGATAAACTATGAAACCCCCATACACACCTGGCAGGTTCCTGATCCACTCTGAAAACCCCATGCACACCTGGAAGGATACTGATACACTGTGAAAATCCCATACACACCTAGCAGGATCCTGATGTATTATGAAACCTTCATACACACCTGGCAGTTTCCTGATACACTGTGAAACCCCCATAAACACCTGGCAGGATCCTGATAAACTGTGAAAACCCCATACACACCTGGCAGAATCCTGATAAAATGTGAAAACCGCATACACACCTGGCAGGATCCTGATACACTGTGAAAACCCCATACACACCTGGCAGGATCCTGATAAACTGTGAAACCCCCATACACACCTGGCAGGATCCTGATAAACTGTGAAAACCCCATACACACCTGGCAGGATCTTGATACACTGTGAAAACCCCATACACACCCGGCAGGATCCTGATAAACTATGAAACCCCCATACACAGCTGGCAGGATTCTGATAAACTATGAAACCCCCATACACACCTGGCAGTATCCTGATAAACTGTGAAAAACCCAAACACACCTGGCAGGATCCTGATCCACTGTGAAAACCCCATACACACCTGGCAGTATCCTGATACACTGTGAAAACCCCATACACAGCTGGCAGGATCCTGATAAACTGTGAAACCCCCATAGACAACTGGCAGGATCCTGATAAACTGTGAAAACCCCATACACACCTGGCAGGATCCTGATAAACTGTGAAACCCCCATATACACCCGGCAGGATCCTGATAAACTGTGAAAAACCCATGCACACCTGGCAGGATCTTGATACTCTGTGAAAACCCCAGACACACCTGGCAGGATCCTGAGAAACTGTGAAACACCCATACACACCTGGCAGGAGTCTGATAAACTGTGAAACCCCATACACACCTGGCAGGATCCTGATAAACTGTGAAACACCCATACAAACCTGGCAGGATCCTGATAAAATGTAAAATCCCCACACACCTGGCAGGATCTTGATACACTGTGAAAACCCCATACACACCTGGCAGGATCTTGATAAACTGTGAAACCCCCATCCACAACTGGCAGGATCCTGATAAACTGTGAAACCCCCATACACACCTGGCAGCATCCTAATCCACTGTGAAAAGCCCCATAAACACCTGGCAGATCCTGATATACTGTGAAAACCCCATACACACCTGGCAGGATCCTGATACACTGTGAAAACCCTATACACACCGGGAAGGATCCTGATCCACTGTGAAAGCCACATACACACCTGGCAGGATACTGATCCGCTGTGAAACCCCCAAACACACCTGGCAGGATACTGATCCGCTGTGAAACCCCCAAACACACCTGGCAGGATCCTGAACCACTGTGAAAACCCCATACACACCTGGCAGGATCCTGATGCACTGTGAAAATCCCATACACACCTGGCAGGATCCTGATAAACTATGAAACCTTCATGCACACCTGGCAGGATCCTGATAAACTATGAAAATCCCATACACACCTGGCAGGATCCTGATAAACTGTGAAAACCCCAGACACACCTGGTAGTATCCTGATCCACTGTGAAAACACCATGCACACCTGGGAGTATCCTGATACGCTGTGAAAACCCCATACACACCTGGCAGGATACTGATAAACTATGAAACCCCCATACACACCTGGCAGGATCCTGATAAACTGTGAAAACCCCATACACACCTGGCAGTATCCTGATAAACTGTGAAAACCCCATTCACACCTGGCAGGATCTGGATACAGTGTGAAAACCCCATACACACCTGGCAGGATACTGATAAACTGTGAAACCACCATACACACCTGGCAGGGTCCTGATAAACTGTTAAAACCCATACACACCTGGCAGGATCCTGATAAACTGTGAAATCTCCATAAACATTTGGCAGGATCCTGTTAAACTGTGAAAACCCCATACACACCTGGCAATCTCCTGATAAACTGTGAAACACTCATACACACCTGGCAGGATCCTGATAAACTGCGAAACACCCATAAACACCTGGTAGAATTCTGATAAACTGTTAAAACCCCATACTCTCCTGGCAGGATCCTGAGGCACAGTGAAAACCCCATACTCACCTGGCAGGACCCTGATACACTGTGAAACCCCCATACACACCTGGAAGGACCCTGATACACTGTGAAAAACCCATACACACCTGGCAGGATCCTGATAATCTGCGAAACCCCCATACACACCTGGCAGGATCCTGATAAACTGTGAAAACCCCATACACACCTGGCAGGATCCTGATCCACTGTGAAAACCCCATACACACCTGGCAGGATCCTGATACACAGTGAAAACCCCATACACACCTGACAGGATCCTGAAAAACTGTGATACACCATACACACCTGGCAGGATCCTGATAAACTGTGAAACACCCATGCACACCTGGCAGGATCTTGAGACACTGTGAAACCCCCATACACACCTGGCAGCATCCTGATAAACTGTGAAACCCCCATACACACCTGGCAGCATCCTGATAAACTGTGAAACCCCATACACACATGGCAGGATCCTGATACTCTGTGAAAACCCCCATACACACCTGGCAGTACCTGACATACTGTGAAAACGCCATACACACCGGGCAGGCTCCTGATACACTGTGAAAACCCTATACACACCGGGCAGGATCCTGATCCACTGTGAAAACCCCATACACACCTGGCAGGATCCTGATACACTGTGTAAAGCCCATACACACCTTGCAGGATCCTGATACACTGTCAAAACCCCCAAATACACCTGGCAGGATCCTGATAAACTATGAAACCCCCATACACACCTGGCAGGTTCTGATCCACTCTGAAAACCCCATACTCACCTGGCAGGATACTGATACACTGTGAATATCCCATACACACCTAGCAGGATCCTGATATACAATGAAATCTTCATACATACCTGGCAGTTTCCTGATAAACTATGAAACCCCCATACACACCTGGCAGGACCCTGATACACTGTGAAAACCCCAGACACACCAGGCAGGATCCTGATCCACTGTGAAAACCCCATACACATCTGGCAGGATCCTTATACACTGTGAAAACCCCATACACACATGGAAGGATCCTGATAAACTATGAAACCCCCATACATTCCTGGCAGGATCCTGATAAACTGTGAAAACCCCAGACAAACCTGGCAGGATCCTGATAAACTGTGAAAACCCCATACACACCTGGTAGGATCTTGATACACTGTGAAAACACTATTCACACCTGGCAGGATCCTGATAAACTGTGAAACCCCCATGCACACCTGGCAGGATCCTGATAAACTGTGAAAACCCATACACACCTGGCAGGATCCTGATAAACAGTGAAATCCCCATACACACCTGGCAGGATCCTGATAAACTGTGAAAACCCCATACACACCTGGCAGGATCCTGATAAACTGTGAAACCCCCATACACAACTGGCAGGATCCTGATAAACTGTGAAACCCCCATACACAACTGGCAGGATCCTGATAAACTTTGAAAACCCCATACTCACCAGGCAGGACCCTGATACACAGTGAAAACACCATTCTCACCTGGCAGGACCTTGATACACTGTGAAAACCCCATACACACCTGGCAGGACCCTGATACACTGTGAAAACCCCATACACACCTGGCAGTATCCTGATCCACTGTGAAAACCCCATGCACACCTGGGAGGATCCTGATTCGCTGTGAAAACTCCATACACACCTGGCAGGATACTGATAAACTATGAAACCCCCATACACACCTGGCAGGATCCTGATAAACTGTGAAAACCCCATACACACCTGGCAGGATCCTGATAAACTGTGAAAACCCCATACACACCTGGCAGCATCTTGATACAGTGTGAAAACCACTTACACACCTGTCAGGATACTGATAAACTGTGAAACCCCCATACACACCTGGCAGGATCCTGATAAACTGTTAAAACCCATACACACCTGCCAGGATGCTGATAAACTGTGAAATCCCCATAAACATTTGGCAGGATCCTGCTAAACTGTGAACACCCCATACACAGCTGGAAATCTCCTGATAAACTGTGAAACACTCATACACACCTGGAAGGATCCTGATAAATAGTGAAATCCCCATACACACCTGGCAGGATCCTGATAAACTGTGAAAACCCCATACACACCTGGCAGGATCCTGATAAACTGTGAAACCCCCATACACAACTGGCAGGATCCTGATAAACTGTGAAACCCCCATACACAACTGGCAGGATCCTGATAAACTGTGAAAACCCCATACTCACCAGGCAGGACCCTGATACACTGTGAAAACCCCATTCTCCCCTGGCAGGACCTTGATAAACTGTGAAAACCCCATACACACCTGGCAGGACACTGATACACTGTGAAAACCCCATACACACCAAGCAGTATCCTGATCCACTGTGAAAACCCCATGCACACCTGGGAGGATCCAGATAAGCTGTGAAAACCCCATACACACCTGGCAGGATACTGATAAACTATGAAACCCCCATACACACCTGGCAGGATCCTGATAATCTGTGAACACCCCATACACACCTGGCAGGATCCTGATAAACTGTGAAAACCCCATACACACCTGGCAGCATCTTGATACAGTGTGAAAACCCCATACACACCTGGCAGGATACTGATAAACTGTGAAACCCCCATACACACCTGGCAGGATCCTGATAAACTGTTAAAACCCATAAACACCTGCCAGGATCCTGATAAACTGTGAAATCCCCATAAACATTTGGCAGGATCCTGCTAAACTGTGAACACCCCATACACAGCTGGCAATCTCCTGATAAACTGTGAAACACTCATACACACCTGGCAGGATCCTGATAAACTGCGAAACCACCATAAACACCTGGTAGAATTCTGATAAACTGTGAAAACCCCATACTCACCTGGCAGGATCCTGATACACTGTGAAAACCCCATACTCACCTGGCAGGACGCTGATACACTGTGAAACCCCCATACACACCTGGCAGGACCCTGATACACTGTGAAAACCCCATACACACCTGGCAGGAACCTGATAATCTGTGAAACCCCCATACACACCTGGCAGGATCCTGATAAACAGTGAAAACCCCATACACACCTGGCAGGATACTGATCCACTGGGAAAACCCCATACACACCTGGCAGGATCCTGATACACTGTGAAAACCCCATACACACCTGGCAGGATCCTGAAAAACTGTGAAACACCATGCACACCTGGCAGGATCCTGATAAACTGTGAAACACCCATACACACCTGGCAGGATACTGATAAAATGTGAAATCCCCATACACACCTGGCAGGATCTTGATTCACTGTGAAAACCCCATACACACCTGGCAGGATCCTGATAAACTGTGAAACCCCCATACACACCTGGCAGGATCCTGAGAAACTGTGAAACCCCCATACACACCTGGCAGCTTCCTGATAAACTGTGAAACACCATACACACATGGCAGGATCCTGATACTCTGTGAAAACCCCCATAAAAACCTGGCAGAACCTGACATACTGTGAAAACGCCATACACACCTGGCAGGATCGTGATACACTGTGAAAACCCCAGACACACCTGGCAGGATCCTGATAAACTATGAAACCCCCATACACACCTGGCAGGTTCCAGATCCACTCTGAAAACCCCATACACACCTGGCAGGATACTGATACACTGTGAAAATCCCATACACACCTAGCAGGATCCTGATATGCTATGAAACCTTCATACACACCTGGCAGTTTCCTGACAAACTATAAAACCCCCATACACACCAGGCAGGATCCTGATCCACTGTGAAAACCCCATACACATCTGGCAGGATCCTGATGCACTGTGAAAAACCCATACACACCTGGAAGTTTCCTGATCAACTATGAAACCCCCATACACACCTGGCAGGATCCTGATAAACTGTGAAAACCCCAGACAAACCTGGCAGGATCCTGATAAACTGTGAAAACTCCATACACACCTGGCAGGATCTTGAGACACTGTGAAAACCCCATACACACCTGGCAGGATCCTGATAAAATGTGAAACCCCCATGCACACCTGGCAGGATCCTGATAAACTGTGAAAACCCACACACACCTGGCAGGATCCTGATAAACAGTGAAATCCCCATACACACCTGGCAGGATCCTGATAAACTGTGAAACCCCCATACACACCTGGCAGGATCCTGATAAATAGTGAAACCCCCATACACACCTGGCAGGATCCTGATAAACTGTGAAACCCCCATACACACCTGGCAGGATCCTGATACACTGTGTAAAGCCCATACACACCTTGCAGGATCCTGATACACTGTCAAAACCCCCATACACACCTGGCAGGATCCTGATAAACTGTGAAAACCCCAAACAAACCTGGCAGGATCCTGATAAACTATGAAACCCCCATACACACCTGGCAGGTTCTGATCCACTCTGAAAACCCCATACCCACCTGGCAGGATACTGATACACTGTGAAAATCCCATACACACCTAGCAGGATCCTGATATACAATGAAACCTTCATACACACCTGGCAGTTTCCTGATAAACTATGAAACCCCCATACACACCTGGCAGGACCCTGATACACTGTGAATACCCCAGACACACCAGGCAGGATCCTGATCCATTGTGAAAACCCCATACACATCTGTCAGGATCCTTATACACTGTGAAAACCCCATACACACCTGGAAGGATCCTGATAAACTATGAAACCCCCATACACACCTGGCAGGATCCTGATAAACTGTGAAAACCCCAGACAAACCTGGCAGGATCCTGATAAACTGTGAAAACCCCGTACACACCTGGTAGGATCTTGATACACTGTGAAAACCCTATACACACCTGGCCGGATCCTGATAAACTGTGAAACCCCCATGCACACCTGGCAGGATCCTGATAAACTGTGAAAACCCATACACACCCGGCAGGATCCTGATAAAATGTGAAACCCCCATACACAACTGGCAGGATCCTGATAAACTGCGAAACCCCCATACACAACTGGCAGGATCCTGATAAACTGTGAAAACCCCATACTCACCAGGCAGGACCCTGATACACTGTGAAAACACCATTCTCACCTGGCAGGACCTTGATACACTGTGAAAACCCCACACACACCTGGCAGGACCCTGATACACTGTGAAAACCCCATACACACCTGGCAGTATCCTGATCCACTGTGAAAACCCCATGCACACCTGGGAGGATCCTGATTAGCTGTGAAAACCCCATACACACCTGGCAGGATACTGATAAACTATGAAACCCCCATACACACCTGGCAGGATCCTGATAAACTGTGAAAACCCCATACACAGCTGGCAATCTCCTGATAAACTGTGAAACACTCATACACACCTGGCAGGATCCTGATAAACTGCGAAACCACCATAAACACCTGGTAGAATTCTGATAAACTGTGAAAACCCCATACTCACCTGGCAGGATCCTGATACACTGTGAAAACCCCATACTCACCTGGCAGGACGCTGATACACTGTGATACCCCCATACACACCTGGCAGGACCCTGATACACTGTGAAAACCCCATACACACCTGGCAGGAACCTGATAATCTGTGAAACCCCCATACACACCTGGCAGGATCCTGATAAACTGTGAAAACCCCATACACACCTGGCAGGATCCTGATCCACTGTGAAAACCCCATACACACCTGGCAGGATCCTGATACACTGTGAAAACCCCATACACCCCTGGCAGGATCCTGAAAAACTGTGATACACCATACACACCTGGCAGGATCCTGATAAACTGTGAAACACCCATACACACCTGGCAGGATACTGATAAAATGTGAAATCCCCATACACACCTGGCAGGATCTTGATGCACTGTGAAAACCCCATACACACCTGGCAGGATCCTGATAAACTGTGAAACCCCCATACACACCTGGCAGGATCCTGAGAAACTGTGAAACCCCCATACACACCTGGCAGCATCCTGATAAACTGTGAAACACCATACACACATGGCAGGATCCTGATACTCTGTGAAAACCCCCATAAACACCTGGCAGAAACTGACATACTGTGAAAACGCCATACACACCTGGCAGGATCCCGATACACTGTGAAAACCCCAGACACACCTGGCAGGATCCTGATAAACTATGAAACCCCCATACACACCTGGCAGGTTCCTGATCCACTCTGAAAACCCCATACACACATGGCAGGATACTGATACACTGTGAAAATCCCATACACACCTGGCAGGATCCTGATATACTATGAAACCTTCATACACACCTGGCAGTTTCCTGACAAACTATGATACCCCCATACACACCAGGCAGGATCCTGATCCACTGTGAAAACCCCATACACATCTGGCAGGATCCTGATACACTGTGAAAAACCCATACACACCTGGAAGTTTCCTGATTAGCTATGAAACCCCCATACACACCTGGCAGGATCCTGATAAACTGTGAAAACCCCAGACATACCTGGCAGGATTCTGATAAACTGTGAAAACTCCATACACACCTGGCAGGATCTTGAGACACTGTGAAAACCCCACACACGCGGCAGGATCCTGATAAAATGTGAAACCCCCATACACACCTGGCAGTATCCTGATAAACTGTGAAAACCCACACACACCTGGCAGGATCCTGATAAACAGTGAAATCCCCATACACACCTGGCAGGATCCTGATAAACTGTGAAACCCCCATACACACCTGGCAGGATCCTGATAAACAGTGAAACCCCCATACACACCTGGCAGGATCCTGATAAACTGTGAAACCCCCATACACACCTGGCAGGATCCTGATAAACTGTGAAAACCCCATACTCACCAGGCAGGAGCCAGATACACTTTGAAAACCCCATACTCACCTGGCAGGACCCTGATACACTGTGAAAACCCCATACACACCTGGCAGGACGCTATTACAATGTGAAAACCCCATACACACCTGGCAGGATCCTGATATCCTGTGAAACCCCCATACACACCTGGCAGGGTCCTGCTAAACTGTGAAAACCCCATACACACGTGGCAGGATACGGATCCACTGTGAAAACCCCATACACACCTGGCAGGATACGGATCCACTGTGAAAACCCCATACACACCTGGCAGGATCCTGATACACTGTGAAAACCCCGTACACACCTGGCAGGATTCTGATCCACTGTGAAAACCCCATACACACCTGGCAGGATCCTGATACACTGTGAAAACCCCATACACACCTGGCAGGATCCTGATTCGCTATGAAACCCCCATACACACCTGGCTGGATGCTGATCAACTATGAAATCCCCATACACACCTGGCAGGATCCTGATACACTGTGAAAACCCCATACACACCTGGCAGGATCCTGATCCACTGTGAAAACCCCATACACACCTGGCAGGATCCTGATACACTGTGAAAACCCCATACACACCTGGCAGGATCCTGAAAAACTGTGATACACCATACACACCTGGCAGGATCCTGATAAACTGTGAAACCCCCATACACACCTGGCAGCATCCTGATAAACTGTGAAACCCCCATACACACATGGCAGGATCCTGATACTCTGTGAAAACCCCCATACACACCTGGCAGTACCTTACATACTGTGAAAACGCCATACACACCGGGCAGGCTCCTGATACAATGTGAAAACCCTATACACACCGGGCAGGATCCTGATCCACTGTGAAAACCCCATACACACCTGGCAGGATCCTGATACACTGTGTAAAGCCCATACACACCTTGCAGGATCCTGATACACTGTCAAAACCCCCATACACACCTGGCAGGATCCTGATAAACTGTGAAAATCCCAGACACACCTGGCAGGATCCTGATAAACTATGCAACCCCCATACACACCTGGCAGATACCTGATCCACTCTGAAAACCCCATACTCACCTGGCAGGATACCGATACACTGTGAAAATCCCATACACACCTAGCAGGATCCTGATATACTATGAAACCTTCATACACACCTGGCAGTTTCCTGACAAACTATGAAACCCCCATACACACCTGGCAGGATCCTGATACACTGTGAAAACCCCAGACACACCAGGCAGGATCCTGATCCACTGTGAAAACCCCATACACATCTGGCAGGATCCTTATACACTGTGAAAACCCCATACACACCTGGAAGGATCCTGATAAACTATGAAACCCCCATACACACCTGGTAGGATCCTGATAAACTGTGAAAACCCCAGACAAACCTGGCAGGATCCTGATAAACTGTGAAAACCCCATAAATACCTGGTAGGATCTTGATACACTGTGAAAACCCTATACACACCTGGCAGGATCCTGATAAACTGTGAAACCCCCATGCACACCTGGCAGGATCCTGATAAACTGTGAAAACCCATACACACCTGGCAGGATCCTGATAAACAGTGAAATCCCCATACACACCTGGCAGGATCCTGATAAACTGTGAAAACCCCATACACACCTGGCAGGATCCTGATAAACTGTGAAACCCCCATACACACCTGGCAGGATCCTGATAAACTGTGAAACCCCCATACACAACTGGCAGGATCCTGATAAACTGTGAAAACCCCATACTCACCAGGCAGGACCCTGATACACTGTGAAAAACCCATTCTCACCTGGCAGGACCTTGATACACTGTGAAAACCCCATACACACCTGGCAGGACCCTGATACACTGTGAAAACCCCATACACACCTGGCAGTATCCTGATCCACTGTGAAAACCCCATGCTCACCTGGGAGGATCCTGATACGCTGTGAAAACCCCATACACACCTGGCAGGATCCTGATAAACTGTGAAAACCCCATACACACCTGGCAGGATCCTGATAAACTGTGAAAACCCCATACACACCTGGCAGGATCTTGATACAGTGTGAAAACCCCATACACACCTGGCAGGATACTGATAAACTGTGAAACCCCCATACACACCTGGCAGGATCCTGATAAACTGTTAAAACCCATACACACCTGCCAGGATCCTGATAAACTGTGAAATCCCCATAAACATTTGGCAGGATCCTGTTAAACTGTGAACACCCCATACACACCTGGCAATCTCCTGATAAACTGTGAAACACTCATACACACCTGGCAGGATCCTGATAAACTGCGAAACCCCCATAAACACCTGGTAGAATTCTGATAAACTGTGAAAACCCCATACTCACCTGGCAGGATCCTGATACACTGTGAAAACCCCATACTCTCCTGGCAGGACGCTGATACACTGTGAAACCCCCATACACACCTGGCAGGACCCTGATACACTGTGAAAACCCCATACACACCTGGCAGGATCCTGATAATCTGTGAAAACCCCAAACACACCTGGCAGGATCCTGATAAACTGTGAAAACCCCATACACACCTGGCAGGATCCTGATCCACTGTGAAAACCCCATACACAACTGGCAGGATCCTGATACACTGTGAAAACCCCATACACCCCTGGCAGGATCCTGAAAAACTGTGATACACCATACACACCTGGCAGTTTCCTGATAAACTGTGAAACACCCATACACACCTGGCAGGATCCTGATAAAATGTGAAATCCCCAGACACACCTGGCAGGATCTTGATGCACTGTGAAAACCCCATACACACCTGGCAGGATCCTGATAAACTGTGAAACCCCCATACACACCTGGCAGCATCCTGATAAACTGTGAAACACCATACACACATGGCAGGATGCTGATACTCTGTGAAAACCCCCATAAACACCTGGCAGAACCTGACATACTGTGAAAACGCCATACACACCTGGCAGGTTCCTGATCCACTCTGAAAACCCCATACACACCTGGCAGGATACTGATACACTGTGAAAATCCCATACACACCTGGCAGGATCCTGATATACTATGAAACCTTCATACACACCTGGCAGTTTCCTGACAAACTATGAAACCCCCATACACACCTGGCAGGATCCTGATAAACTTTGAAAACCCCAGACACACCAGGCAGGATCCTGATCCACTGTGAAAACCCCATACACATCTGGCAGGAACCTGATACACTGTGAAAAACCCATACAGACCTGGAAGGATCCTGATCAACTATGAAACCCCCATACACACCTGGCAGGATCCTGATAAACTGTGAAAACTCCAGACAAACCTGGCAGGATCCTGATAAACTGTGAAAACCCCATACAAACCTGGCAGGATCTTGAGACACTGTGAAAACCCCATACACACCTGGCAGGATCCTGATAAAATGTGAAACCCCCATGCACACCTGGCAAATCCTGATAAACTGTGAAAACCCACACACACCTGGCAGGATCCTGATAAACAGTGAAATCCCCATACACACCTGGCAGGATCCTGATAAACTGTGAAAGCCCCATACACACATGTCAGGATCCTGATAAACAGTGAAACCCCCATACACACCTGGCAGGATCCTGATAAACTGTGAAACCCCCATGCACACCTGGCAGGATCCTGATAAACTGTGAAAACCCCATACTCACCAGGCAGGACCCAGATACACTGTGAAAACCCCATACTCACCTGGCAGGACCCTGATAGACTGTGAAAACCCCGTACACACCTGGCAGGACGCTGATACTATGCGAAAACCCCATACACAACTGGCAGGATCCTGATATCCTGTGAAACCCCCATACACACCTGGCAGGATTCTGCTAAACTGTGAAAACCCCATACTCACCTGGCAGGATCCTGATCGTCTGTGAAAACCCCATACACACCCGGAAGGATCCGGATCCACTGTGAAAACCCCATACACACCTGGCAGGATCCTGATACACTGTGAAAACCCCGTACACACCTGGCAGGATTCTGATCCACTGTGAAAACCCCATACACACCTGGCAGGATCCTGATACACTGTGAATTCCCCATACACACCTGGCAGGATCCTGATTCGCTATGATACCCCCATACACACCTGGCAGGATGCTGATCAACTATGAAATCCCCATACACACCTGGCAGGATCCTGATACACTGTGAAAACCCCACACACACCTGGCAGGATCCTGATAAACTATGAAACCCATATGCACACCTGGCAGGATCCTGATACACTGTGAAAACCCCATACACACCTGGCATATCCTGATCCACTGTGAAAACCCCATAAGCACCTGGCAGGACATTGATCCACTGTGAAACCCCCATACACACCTGGCAGGATACTGATACACTGTGAAAACCCCATACAAACCTGGCAGGATCCTGATCAACTGTGAAACCCCCATGCACACCTAGCAGTATCCTGACACACTGTGAAAACCCCATACACACCTGGCAGGATCCGGATACACTGTGAAACCCACATACACACCTGGCAGGATCTTGATACACTGTGAAAACCCCCATACACACCTGGCAGGATCCTGATAAGCTGTGAAAACCCCAAACACAACTGGCAGAATCCTGATAAACGATGAAACCCCCATACACACCTGGCAGGGTCCTGATAAAATGTGAAACCCCCATACACACCTGGCACTATCCTGATAAACTGTGAAAACCCCAGACACACCTGGCAGGATCCTGATCCACTGTGAAAACCCCATACACACCTGGCAGGTTCCTGATACACTGTGAAACCCCATACACACCTGGCATGTTCCTGATTCACTGTGAGACCCCCATACACACCTGGCAGGATCCTGATAAACTGTGGAAACCCCAGACGCACCGGGCAGGATCCTGATCCACTGTGAAAACCCCATACACACGTGGCAGGATCCTGATACACTGTGAAACTCCATACACATCTGGCAGGAACCTGATCCACTGTGAAAACCCCATACACACCTGGCAGGATCCTGACAAACTTTGAAAACCCCATACACACCTGGCAGGATCCTGATCCACTGTGAAAACCCCATACACACCTGGCAGGAACCTGATACACATTGAAAAGCCCATACACACCTGGCAGGATCCTGATAAACTATGAAACCCCCATACACACCTGGCAGGATCCTGATAAACTATGAAAACCCCACACACAACTGGCAGGATCCTGATCCACCGTGAAAACTCCATACACACCTGGCAGGAACCTGATACACTGTGAAAACCCCTTATACACCTGGCAGGATCCTGATAAACTGTGAAAACCCCATACACACCTGGCAGGATCTTGATACACTGTGAAAACCCCAGACACACCTGGCAGGATCCAGATAAACTGTGAAACCCCCATACACACCTGGCAGGATCCTGATAAACTGTGAAACCCCCATACACACCTGCAGGATCCTGATAAACTGTGAAACCGCCATACACACCTGGCAGCATAATGATAAATTGTGAAAACCCAAACACACCTGGCAGGAACCTGATATACTGTGAAACCCCCATACACACCTGGCAGGATACTGATACACTGTGAAACCCCCCATACACACCTGGCAGGATCATAATCCACTTTCAAAACCCATACACAACTGTCAGCGTTCTGATCCACTGTGAAAACCCCATACACACCTGGCAGGATCCTGATACACTGTGAAAATCCCATACACACCTGGCAGGATCCTGATAAACTATGAAACCTTCATACACACCTGGCAGGATCCTGATAAACTATGAAACCCCCATACACACCTGGCAGGATCCTGATCCACTGAGAAAATCCCATACACACCTGGCAGGATCCTGATACACTGTGAAAACGCCATACACACCTGGTAGGATTCTGATAAACTATGAAACCCCCATACACACCTGGCAGGATCCTGATTAACTGTGAAAACCCCATCCACACCATGCAGGATACTGATAAACTGTGAAATCCCCATACACACCTGGCAGGATCGTCATACACTGTGAAAACCCCATACACACCTGGCAGGATCTTATTAAACTATGAAACCCCCATACACACCTGGCAGGAACCTGATAAACTGTGAAAACCCCTTACACACCTGGCAGGATCCTGATAAACTGTGAAAACCCCATACACACCTGGCAGGATCTTGATACACTGTGAAAACCCCATACACACCTGGCAGGTTGCTGATAAACTGTGAAACACCCATACACACCTGGCAGGATACTGATACACTGTGAAAACCCCATACTCACCTGGCAGGATCCTGATAAACTGTGAAACCCCCATACACACCTGGCAGGATCTGATACACTGTGAAAACATTATACACACCTGGCAGGATCTAGATACACTGTGAAAACCCCAGACGCACCTGGCAGGATCCTGATAAACTGTGAAATCCCCATACACACCTGGCAGGACCCTGATAAACTGTGAAAACCCAGTACACACCTGGCAGGATCCTGATAAACTGTGAAACCCCATATACACCTGCCAGAATCCTGATAAACTGTGAAACCCCCATGCACATCTGGCCGGTTCCTGATTAACTGTGAAAACCCCAAACACACCTGGCAGGATATTGATACACTGTGAAAACCCCATACACACCTGGCAGGATCCTGATAAACTGTGAAACCCCAATACACACCTGGCAGGATCCGGATCAACTGTGAAACTCCCAAACACACCTGGCAGCATCCTGATAAACTGTGAAACCCCATACACACATGGAAGGATTCTGATATACTGTGAAACCCCCATACACACCTGGCAGGATCCTGATACACTGTGAAACCCCCATACACACCTGGCAGGAATGTGATACACTGTGAAAACCCCATACACACCTGGCATTTCCTGATCCACTGTGAAAATTAGATACACACCTGGCAGGATACAGATACACTGTGAAAATGCCATACTCACCTGGCAGGTTCCTGATAAACTATGAAACCTTCATACACACCTGGCAGGTTCCTGATAAACTATGAAACCTTCATACACACCTGGCAGGATCCTGATAAACTATGAAAACCCCACACACAACTGGCAGGATCCTGATCCACTGTGAAAACCCCATACACACCTGGCAGGATCCTGATACACTGTGAAAACCCCATACACACCTGGTAGGATCCTGATAAACTATGAAACCCCCATGCACACCTGGCAGGATCCAGATAAACTGTGAAAACCCCATACACACCTGGCAGGATCCTGATAAAATGTGAAAACCCCAAACACACCTGGCAGGATATTGCTCCACTGTGAAAACCCCATACACACCTGGCAGGATCCTGATAAACTATGAAACACCCATACACACCTGGCAGGATCCTGATAAACTGTGAACACCCCATACACAACTTGCAGGATCCTAATAAACTGTGAAAACCCCAGACACACCTGGTAGGATCTTGATACGCTGTGAAACCTCCATACACACCTGGCAGGGTCCTCATACACTGTGAATACCCCATACTCACCTGGCAGGATCCTGATAAACTGTGATACCCCCATACACACCTGGCAGGATCATGATACACTGTGAAAACCTCATACACACCTGGCAGGATCTTGATATACTGTGAAAACCCCATACACACCTGGCAGGATCCGAATAAACTGTGAAACCCCCATACACACCTGGCAGGACCCTGATAAACTGTGAAAACCGCATACACACCTGGCAGGATCCTGATCCACCATGAAAACTCCATACACACCTGGCAGGAACCTGATACACTGTGAAAACCCCATATACACCTGGCAGGATCCTGATAAACTGTGAAACCCCCATACACACCTGGCAGGATCTTGATACACTGTGAAAACCCCAGACACACCTGGCAGGATCCAGATAAACTGTGAAACCCCCATACACACCTGGCAGGATCTTGATACACTGTGAAAACCCCAGACACACCTGGCAGGATCCAGATAAACTGTGAAACCCCCATACACACCTGGAAGGATCCTGATAAACTGTGAAACCCCATACACACGTGGCAGGATCCTGACAAACTGTGAAACACCCATACGCATCTGGCAGGATCCTGATTAACTGTGAAAACCACATGCACAACTGGCAGGATCTTGAATCACCGTGAAAACTCCATACACACCTGGCAGGATCCTGATAAACTGTGAAACCCCCATACACACCTGGCAGGATCCTGATAAACTGTGAAACCGCCATACACACCTGGCAGCATAATGATAAATTGTGAAACCCCAAACACACCTGGCAGGAACCTGATATACTGTGAAACCCCCATACACACCTGGCAGGATCCTGATAAACTGTGAAACCCCCATACACACCTGGCAGGATCCTGATAAACTGTGAAACCGCCATACACACCTGGCAGCATAATGATAAATTGTGAAACCCCAAACACACCTGGCAGGAACCTGATATACTGTGAAACCCCCATACACACCTGGCAGGATCCTGATACACTGTGAAACCCCCCATACACACCTGGCAGGATCTTAATGCACTTTGAAAACCCCATACACAACTGTCAGCATTCTGATCCACTGTGAAAACCCCATACACACCTGGCAGGATCCCGACACACTGTGTAAATCCCATACACACCTGGCAGGATCCTGATAAACTATGAAACCTTCATACACACCTGGCAGGATCCTGATCCACTGTGAAAATCCCATACACACCTGGCAGGATCCTGATACATTGTGAAAACGCCATACACACCTGGTAGGATTCTGATAAACAATGAAACACCCATACACACCTGGCAGGATCCTGATTAACTGTGAAAACCCCATCCACACCTTGCAGGATACTGATAAACTGTGAAATCCCCATACACACCTGGCAGGATCTTCATACACTGTGAAAACCCCATACACACCTGGCAGGATCCTGATACACTGTGAAACCCCCATACACACGTGGTAGGATTCTGATAAACAATGAAACCCCCATACACACCTGGCAGGATCCTGATTAACTGTGAAAACCCCATCCACACCTTGCAGGATCATGATTAACTGTAAAACCCCCAAACACACCTGGCAGGATTCTGATATACTGTGATACCCCCATACACACCTGGCAGGATCCTGATACACTGTGAAACCCCCATACACACCTGGCAGGATCTTGATGCACTGTGAAAACCCCATACACACCTGGCATTTCCTGATCCACTGTGAAAATCACGTACACACCTGCCAGGATACTGATTCACTGTGAAAACCCCATACACACCTGGCAGGTTCCTGATAAACTATGAAACCTTCATGCACACCTGGCAGGATCCTGATAAAATATGAAAACCCCACACACACCTGGCAGGATCCTGAGAAACTGTGAAAACCACATACACACCTGGCAGGATCCTGAGACAATGTGAAAACCCCATACACACGTGGTAGGATCCTGATAAACTATGAAATCCCCATGCACACCTGGCAGGATCCAGATAAACTGTGAAAATCCCATACACACCTGGCAGGATCCTGATAAACTGTGAAAACCCCAAACACACCTGGCAGGACATTGACCACTGTGAAAATCCCATACACACCTGGCAGGATCCTGATAAACTATGAAACCCCCATACACACCTGGCAGGATCCTGATAAACTGTGAAAACCCCATACACACCTGGTAGGATCTTGATACACTGTGAAACCCCCATACACACCTGGCAGGATCCTGATACACTGTGAATACCCCATACTCACCTGGCAGGATCCGGATACACTGTGAAACACCCATACACACCTGGCAGGATCCGGATACACTGTGAAAACCCCAAACACACCTGGCAGGATCCTGATAAGCTGTGAAAACCCCAAACACAACTGGCAGAATCCTGATAAACGATGAAACCCCCATACACACCTGGCAGGATCCTGATAAACTGTGAAAACCCCATACACACCTGGTAGGATCTTGATACACTGTGAAACCCCCATACACACCTGGCAGGATCCTGATCCACTGTGAAAAACCCATAGACACCTGGCAGGATACTGATACTCTGTGAAACCCAGATGCACACCTGGCAGTATCCTGATACACTGTGAAACCCCCAGACACACCTGGCAGTATCCTGACACACTGTGAAAACCCCATACACACCTGGCAGGATCCGGATACACTGTGAAACTCCCATACACACCTGGCAGGATCCTGATACACTGTAAAAACCCCATACACACCTGGCAGGATCCTGATAAGCTGTGAAAACCCCAAACACAACTGGCAGAATCCTGATAAACGATGAAACCCCCATACACACCTGGCAGGGTCCTGATAAACTGTGAAACCCCCATACACACCTGGCAGGATCCTGATAAACTGTGAAAACCCCAGACACACCTGGCATGTTCCTGATTCTCTGTGAGACCCCCATACACACCTGGCAGGATCCTGATAAACCGTGGAAACCCCATACACACCTGGCATTTCCTGATCCACTGTGAAAATCACGTACACACCTGGCAGGATACTGATTCACTGTGAAAACCCCATACACACCTGGCAGGTTCCTGATAAACTATGAAACCTTCATGCACACCTGGCAGGATCCTGATAAAATATGAAATCCCCACACACACCTGGCAGGATCCTGAGAAACTGTGAAAACCACATACACACCTGGCAGGATCCTGAGACACTGTGAAAACCCCATACACACGTGGTAGGATCCTGATAAACTATGAAATCCCCATGCACACCTGGCAGGATCCAGATAAACTGTGAAAATCCCATACACACCTGGCAGGATCCTGATAAACTGTGAAAACCCCAAACACACCTGGCAGGACATTGACCACTGTGAAAATCCCATACACACCTGGCAGGATCCTGATAAACTATGAAACCCCCATACACACCTGGCAGGATCCTGATAAACTGTGAAAACCCCATACACACCTGGTAGGATCTTGATACACTGTGAAACCCCCATACACACCTGGCAGGATCCTGATACACTGTGAATACCCCGTACTCACCTGGCAGGATCCGGATACACTGTGAAACACCCATACACACCTGGCAGGATCCTGATACACTGTGAAAACCCCAAACACACCTGGCAGGATCCTGATAAGCTGTGAAAACCCCAAACACAACTGGCAGAATCCAGATAAACGATGAAACCCCCATACACACCTGGCAGGATCCTGATAAACTGTGAAAACCCCATACACACCTGGTAGGATCTTGATACACTGTGAAACCCCCATACACACCTGGCAGGATCCTGATCCACTGTGAAAACCCCATAGACACCTGGCAGGATACTGATACACTGTGAAACCCAGATGCACACCTGGCAGGATCCTGATACACTGTGAAACCCCCAGACACACCTGGCAGTATCCTGACACACTGTGAAAACCCCATACACACCTGGCAGGATCCGGATACACTGTGAAACCCCCATACACACCTGGCAGGATCCTGATACACTGTGAAAACCCCATACACACCTGGCAGGATCCTGATAAGCTGTGAAAACCCCAAACACAACTGGCAGAATCCTGATAAACGATGAAACCCCCATACACACCTGGCAGGGTCCTGATAAACTGTGAAACCCCCATACACACCTGGCAGGATCCTGATAAACTGTGAAAACCCCAGACACACCTGGCATGTTCCTGATTCTCTGTGAGACCCCCATACACACCTGGCAGGATCCTGATAAACTGTGGAAACCCCATACACACCTGGCATTTCCTGATCCACTGTGAAAATCACGTACACACCTGGCAGGATACTGATTCACTGTGAAAACCCCATACACACCTGGCAGGTTCCTGAAAAACTATGAAACCTTCATGCACACCTGGCAGGATCCTGATAAAATATGAAATCCCCACACACACCTGGCAGGATCCTGAGAAACTGTGAAAACCACATACACACCTGGCAGGATCCTGAGACACTGTGAAAACCCCATACACACGTGGTAGGATCCTGATAAACTATGAAATCCCCATGCACAACTGGCAGGATCCAGATAAACTGTGAAAATCCCATACACACCTGGCAGGATCCTGATAAACTGTGAAAACTCCAAACACACCTGGCAGGACATTGACCACTGTGAAAATCCCATACACACCTGGCAGGATCCTGATAAACTATGAAACCCCCATACACACCTGGCAGAATCCTGATAAACTGTGAAAACCCCATACACACCTGGTAGGATCTTGATACACTGTGAAACCCCCATACACACCTGGCAGGATCCTGATACACTGTGAATACCCCGTACTCACCTGGCAGGATCCGGATACACTGTGAAACACCCATACACACCTGGCAGGATCCTGATACACTGTGAAAACCCCAAACACACCTGGCAGGATCCTGATAAGCTGTGAAAACCCCAAACACAACTGGCAGAATCCTGATAAACGATGAAACCCCCATACACACCTGGCAGGATCCTGATAAACTGTGAAAACCCCATACACACCTGGTAGGATCTTGATACACTGTGAAACCCCCATACACACCTGGCAGGATCCTGATCCACTGTGAAAACCACATAGACACCTGGCAGGATACTGATACACTGTGAAACCCAGATGCACACCTGGCAGGATCCTGATACACTGTGAAACCCCCAGACACACCTGGCAGTATCCTGACACACTGTGAAAACCCCATACACACCTGGCAGGATCCGGATACACTGTGAAACCCCCATACACACCTGGCAGGATCCTGATACACTGTGAAAACCCCATCCACACCTGGCAGGATCCTGATAAGCTGTGAAAACCCCAAACACAACTGGCAGAATCCTGATAAACGATGAAACCCCCATACACACCTGGCAGGGTCCTGATAAACTGTGAAACCCCCATACACACCTGGCAGGATCCTGATAAACTGTGAAAACCCCAGACACACCTGGCAGGATCCTGATCCACTGTGAAAACCCCATACACACCTGGCAGGATCCTGATACCCTGTGAAACCCCATACACACCTGGCATGTTCCTGATTCTCTGTGAGACCCCCATACACACCTGGCAGGATCCTGATAAACTGTGGAAACCCCAGACGCACCGGGCAGGATCCTGATCCACTGTGAAAACCCCATACACACCTGGCAGGATCCTGATACACTGTGAAACCCCATACACATCTGGCAGGAACCTGATCCACTGTGAAGACCCCATACACACCTGGCAGGATCCTGACAAACTTTGAAAACCCCAGACACACCTGGCAGGATCCTGATCCACTGTGAAAACCCCATACACACCTGGCAGGAACCTGATACACATTGGAAACCACATACACACCTGGCAGGATGCTGATAAACGTTGAAACCCCCATACACACCTGGCAGGATTCTGATCCACTGTGAAAACCCCATACACACCTGGCAGGAACCTGATACACATTGGAAACCACATGCACACTTGGCAGGATCCTCATAAAATGTGAAAACCCCATACACACCTAGCAGGATCCTGATCCACCGTGAAAACCCCATACACACCTGGCAGGAACCTGATACACTGTGAAAACCCCATACACACCTGGCAGGATCTTGATATACTGTGAAAACCCCATACACACCTAGTAGGATCTTGATACACTGTGAAACCCCCATACACACCTGGCAGGGTCCTCATACACTGTGAATACCCCATACTCACCTGGCAGGATCCTGATAAACTGTGATACCCCATACACACCTGGCAGGATCATGATACATTGTGAAAACCCCATACACACCTGGCAGGATCATGATATACTGTGAAAACCCCATACACACCTGGCAGGATCCTAATAAACAGTGAAAACCCCGTACACACCTGGCAGGATCTTGATAAACTGTGAAACACCCATACATATCTGGAAGGATAATGATAAACTGTGAAAACCCCATACACACCTGGCAGGATCCTGATCCACTGTGAAAAGCCCATATGCACCTGTCAGGATCCTGATACACTGTGAAACCCCCATACACACCTGCCAGAATCCTGATAAACTGTGAAACCCCCATGCACATCTGGCAGGATCCTGATTAACTGTGAAACACCCATACACACCTGGCAGGATCCTGATACACTGTGAAAACCCCATACTCAATTGGCAGGATCCTGATAAACTGTGAAACCCACATACACACCTGGCAGGATTTGATACACTGTGAAAACCCCATACACACCTGGCAGGATGTTGATACACTGTGAAAACCCCAGACGCAGCTGGCAGGATCCTGATAAACTGTGAATCCCCCATACACACCTGGCAGGACCCTGATAAACTGTGAAAACCCCGTACACACCTGGCAGGATCCTGATGAACTGTGAAACCCCCATACACACCTGGCAGGATTTGATACACTGTGAAAACATCATACACACCTGGCAGTATCTAGATACACTGTGAAAACCCCAGACACACCTGGCAGGATCCTGATAAACTGTGAAATCCCCATACACACCTGGCAGGACCCTGATAAACTGTGAAAACCCAGTACACACCTGGCAGGATCCTGATAAACTGTGAAACCCCCATACAAACCTGGCAGGATCATGATTAACTGTAAAACCCCCAAACACACCTGGCAGGATTCTGATATACTGTGATACCCCCATACACACCTGGCAGGATCCTGATACACTGTGAAACCCCCATACACACCTGGCAGGATCTTGATGCACTGTGAAAACCCCATACACACCTGGCATTTCCTGATCCACTGTGAAAATCACGTACACACCTGGCAGGATACTGATTCACTGTGAAAACCCCATACACACCTGGCAGGTTCCTGATAAAATATGAAACCTTCATGCACACCTGGCAGGATCCTGATAAAATATGAAATCCCCACACACACCTGGCAGGATCCTGAGAAACTGTGAAAACCACATACACACCTGGCAGGATCCTGAGACACTGTGAAAACCCCATACACACGTGGTAGGATCCTGATAAACTATGAAATCCCCATGCACACCTGGCAGGATCCAGATAAACTGTGAAAATCCCATACACACCTGGCAGGATCCTGATAAACTGTGAAAACCCCAAACACACCTGGCAGGACATTGACCACTGTGAAAATCCCATACACACCTGGCAGGATCCTGATAAACTATGAAACCCCCATACACACCTGGCAGGATCCTGATAAACTGTGAAAACCCCATACACACCTGGTAGGATCTTGATACACTGTGAAACCCCCATACACACCTGGCAGGATCCTGATACACTGTGAATACCCCGTACTCACCTGGCAGGATCCGGATACACTGTGAAACACCCATACACACCTGGCAGGATCCTGATACACTGTGAAAACCCCAAACACACCTGGCAGGATCCTGATAAGCTGTGAAAACCCCAAACACAACTGGCAGAATCCTGATAAACGATGAAACCCCCATACACACCTGGCAGGATCCTGATAAACTGTGAAAACCCCATACACACCTGGTAGGATCTTGATACACTGTGAAACCCCCATACACACCTGGCAGGATCCTGATCCACTGTGAAAACCCCATAGACACCTGGCAGGATACTGATACACTGTGAAACCCAGATGCACACCTGGCAGGATCCTGATACACTGTGAAACCCCCAGACACACCTGGCAGTATCCTGACACACTGTGAAAACCCCATACACACCTGGCAGGATCCGGATACACTGTGAAACCCCCATACACACCTGGCAGAATCCTGATACACTGTGAAAACCCCATACACACCTGGCAGGATCCTGATAAGCTGTGAAAACCCCAAACACAACTGGCAGAATCCTGATAAACGATGAAACCCCCATACACACCTGGCAGGGTCCTGATAAACTGTGAAACCCCCATACACACCTGGCAGGATCCTGATAAACTGTGAAAACCCCAGACACACCTGGCAGGATCCTGATCCACTGTGAAAACCCCATACACACCTGGCAGGATCCTGATACACTGTGAAACCCCATACACACCTGGCATGTTCCTGATTCTCTGTGAGACCCCCATACACACCTGGCAGGATCCTGATAAACTGTGGAAACCCCAGACGCACCGGGCAGGATCCTGATCCACTGTGAAAACCCCATACACACCTGGCAGGATCCTGATACACTGTGAAACCCCATACACATCTGGCAGGAACCTGATCCACTGTGAAGACCCCATACACACCTGGCAGGATCCTGACAAACTTTGAAAACCCCATACACACCTGGCAGGATCCTGATCCACTGTGAAAACCCCATACACACCTGGCAGGAACCTGATACACATTGGAAACCACATACACACCTGGCAGGATGCTGCTAAACGTTGAAACCCCCATACACACCTGGCAGGATTCTGATACACTATGAAACACACATACACACTTGGCAGGATCCTCATAAAATGTGAAAACCCCATACACACCTAGCAGGATCCTGATCCACCGTGAAAGCCCCATACACACCTGGCAGGAACCTGATACACTGTGAAAACCCCATACACACCTGGCAGGATCTTGATATACTGTGAAAATACCATACACACCTGGCAGGATCTTGATACACTGTGAAACCCCCATACACACCTGGCAGGGTCCTCATACACTGTGAATACCCCATACTCACCTGGCAGGATCCTGATAAACTGTGATACCCCATACACACCTGGCAGCATCATGATACACTGTGAAAACCCCATACACACCTGGCAGGATCTTGATATACTGTGAAAACCCCATACACACCTGGCAGGATCCTAATAAACAGTGAAAACCCCGTACACACCTGGCAGGATCTTGATAAACTGTGAAACACCCATACACATCTGGAAGGATAATGATAAACTGTGAAAACCCCATACACACCTGGCAGGATCCTGATCCACTGTGAAAAGCCCATATGCACCTGTCAGGATCCTGATACACTGTGAAACCCCCATACACACCTGCCAGAATCCTGATAAACTGTGAAACCCCCGTGCACATCTGGCAGGATCCTGATTAACTGTGAAAACCCCAAACACACCTGGCAGGATCCTGATAAGCTGTGAAAACCCCAAACACAACTGGCAGAATCCTGATAAACGATGAAACCCCCATACACACCTGGCAGGGTCCTGATAAACTGGGAAACCCCCATACACACCTGGCAGGATCCTGATAAACTGTGAAAACCCCAGACACACCTGGCAGGATCCTGATCCACTGTGAAAACCCCATACACACCTGGCAGGATCCTGATACACTGTGAAACCCCATACACACCTGGCATGTTCCTGATTCTCGGTGAGACCCCCATACACACCTGGCAGGATCCTGATAAACTGTGGAAACCCAGACGCACCGGGCAGGATCCTGATCCACTGTGAAAACCCCATACACACCTGGCAGGATCCTGATACACTATGAAACCCCATACACATCTGGCAGGAACCTGATCCACTGTGAAGACCCCATACACACCTGGAAGGATCCTGACAAACCTTGAAAACCCCATACACACCTGGCAGGATACTGATCCACTGTGAAAACCCCATACACACCTGGCAGGAACCTGATACACATTGGAAACCACATACACACCTGGCAGGATGCTGATAAACTATGAAACCCCCATACACACCTGGCAGGATTCTGATAAACTATGAAACACACATACACACTTGGCAGGATCCTCATAAAATGTGAAAACCCCATACACACCTAGCAGGATCCTGATCCACCGTGAAAACCCCATACACACCTGGCAGGAACCTGATACACTGTGAAAACCCCATACACACCTGGCAGGATCTTGATATACTGTGAAAACCCCATACACACCTGGTAGGATCTTGATACACTGTGAAACCCCCATACACACCTGGCAGGGTCCTCATACACTGTGAATACCCCATACTCACCTGGCAGGATCCTGATAAACTGTGATACCCCCATACACACCTGGCAGGATCATGATACACTGTGAAAACCCCATGCACACCTGGCAGGATCTTGATATACTGTGAAAACCCCATACACACCTGGCAGGATCCTAATAAACAGTGAAAACCCCGTACACACCTGGCAGGATCTTGATAAACTGTGAAACACCCATACACATCTGGAAGGATAATGATAAACTGTGAAAACCCCATACACACCTGGCAGGATCCTGATCCACTGTGAAAAGCCCATATGCACCTGTCAGGATCCTGATACACTGTGAAACCCCGATACACACCTGCCAGAATCCTGATAAACTGTGAAACCCCCATGCGCATCTGGCAGGATCCTGATTAACTGTGAAAACCCCAAACACACCTGGCAGGATCTTGATACACTGTGAAAACCCCATACTCACCTGGCAGGATCCTGATAAACTATGAAACCCCAATGCACACCTGGCCGGCCCTGATAAACTGTGAAAACCCCATACACACCTGGCAGGATCCTGATAAACTGTGAAAACCCCATACACACCTGGCAGGATCTTGATACACTGTGAAAACCCCATACACACCTGGCAGGTACCTGATTAACTGTGAAACACCCATACACACCTGGCAGGATCCTGATACACTGTGAAAACCCCATACTCAATTGGCAGGATCCTGATAAACTGTGAAACCCACATACACACCTGGCAGGATTTGATACACTGTGAAAACCCCATACACACCTGGCAGGATCTTGATACACTGTGAAAACCCCAGACGCACCTGGCAGGATCCTGATAAACTGTGAATCCCCCATACACACCTGGCAGGACCCTGATAAACTGTGAAAACCCCGTACACACCTGGCAGGATCCTGATAAACTGTGAAACCCCATACACACCTGCCAGAATCCTGATACACTGTGAATACCCCGTACACATCTGGCAGGATCCGGATACACTGTGAAACACCCATACACACCTGGCAGGATCCTGATACACTGTGAAAACCCCATACACACCTGGCAGGATCCTGATAAGCTGTGAAAACCCCAAACACAACTGGCAGAATCCTGATAAACGATGAAACCCCCATACACAACTGGCGGGATCCTGATAAACTGTGAAAACCCCATACACACCTGTAGGATCTTGATACACTGTGAAACCCCCATACACACCTGGCAGGATCCTGATCCACTGTGAAAACCCCATAGACACCTGGCAGGATACTGATACACTGCGAAACCCAGATGCACACCTGGCAGGATCCTGATACACTGTGAAACCCCCAGACACACCTGGCAGTATCCTGACACACTGTGAAAACCCCATACACACCTGGCAGGATCCGGATACACTGTGAAACGCCCATACACACCTGGCAGGATCCTGATACACTGTGAAAACCCCATCCACACCTGCCAGGATCCTGATAAGCTGTGAAAACCCCAAACACAACTGGCAGAATCCTGATAAGCGATGAAACCCCCATACACACCTGGCAGGGTCCTGATAAACTGTGAAACCCCCATACACACCTGGCAGGATCCTGATAAACTGTGAAAACCCCAGACACACCTGGCAGGATCCTGATAAACTGTGAAAACCCCAGACACACCTGACAGGATCCTGATACACTGTGAAACCCCATACACACCTGGCATGTTCCTGATTCTCTGTGAGACACCCATACACACCTGGCAGGATCCTGATAAACTGTGGAAACCCCAGACGCTCCGGGCAGGATCCTGATCCACTGTGAAAACCCCATACACACCTGGCAGGATCCTGATACACTGTGAAACCCCATACACATCTGGCAGGAACCTGATCCACTGTGAAGACCCCATACACACCTGGCAGGATACTGACAAACTTTGAAAACCCCATACACACCTGGCAGGATCCTGATCCACTGTGAAAACCCCATACACACCTGGCAGGAACCTGATACACGTTGAAAACCCCATACACACCTGGGAGGATCCTGATATACTGTGAAAACCCCATACACACCTGGCAGGATCCTGATAAACTATGAAAACCCCATACACACCTGGCAGGAACCTGCTACACGTTGAAAACCCCATACACACCTGGCAGGATCTTGATATACTGTGAAAACCCCATACACACCTGGTAGGATCTTGATACACTGTGAAACCCCCATACACACCTGGCAGGGTCCTCATACACTGTGAATACCCCATACTCACCTGGAAGGATCCTGATAAACTGTGATACCCCCATACACACCTGGCAGGATCATGATACACTGTGAAAACCCCATACACACCTGGCAGGATCTTGATATACTGTGAAAACCCCATACACACCAGGCAGGATCCTAATAAACTGTGAAACCCCCATACACACCTGGCAGGACCCTGATAAACTGTGAAAACCCCGCACACACCTGGCAGGATCTTGATAAACTGTGAAACACCCATACACATCTGGAAGGATAATGATAAACTGTGAAAACCCCATACACACCTGGCAGGATCCTGATCCACTGCGAAAAGCCCATATGCACCTGTCAGGATCCTGATACACTGTGAAACCCCCATACACACCTGCCAGAATCCTGATAAACTGTGAAACCCCCATGCACATCTGGCAGGATCCTGATTAACTGTGAAAACCCCAAACACACCTGGCAGGATCTTGATACACTGTGAAAACCCCATACTCACCTGGCAGGATCCTGATAAACTATGAAACCCCCATACACACCTGGCCGGACCCTGATAAACTGTGAAAACCCCATAAACACCTGGCAGGATCCTGATAAACTGTGAAAACCCCATACAAACCTGGCAGGTTCTTGATACACTGTGAAAACCCCATACACACCTGGCAGGTTCCTGATTAACTGTGAAACACCCATACACACCTGGCAGGATCCTGATACACTGTGAAAACCCCATACTCAATTGGCAGGATCCTGATAAACTGTGAAACCCACATACACACCTGGCAGAATTTGATACACTGTGAAAACCCCATACACACCTGGCAGGATCTTGATAAACTGTGAAAACCCCAGACGCACCTGGCAGGATCCTGATAAACTGTGAATCCCCCATACACACCTGGCAGGACCCTGATAAACTGTGAAAACCCCGTACACACCTGGCAGGATCCTGATAAACTGTGAAACCCCATACACACCTGCCAGAATCCTGATAAACTGTGAAACCCCCATGCACATCTGGCAGGATCCTGATTAACTGTGAAAACCCCAAACACACCTGGCAGGAACTTGATACACTGTGAAAACCCCATACACACCTGGCAGGATCCTGATAAACTGTGAAACCCCCATACAAACCTGGCAGCATCATGATGAACTGTGAAACCCCCAAACACACCTGGCAGGATTCTGATAGACTGTGAAATCCCCATACACACCTGGCAGGATCCTGATACACTGTGAAACCCCCATACACACCTGGCAGGATCTTGATGCACTGTGAAAACCCCATACACACCTGGCATTTCCTCATCCACTGTGAAAATCACGTACGCACCTGGCAGGATACTGATTCACTGTGAAAACCCCATACACACCTGGCAGGTTCCTGATAAACTATGAAACCTTCATACACACCTGGCAGGATCCTGATAAAATATGAAAACCCCACACACACCTGGCAGGATCCTGAGAAACTGTGAAAACCCCAGACACAACTGGCAGGATCCTGATCCACTGTGAAAACCCCATACACACCTGGCGGGATCCTGAGACATTGTGAAAACCCCATACACACGTGGTAGGATCCTGATAAACTATGAAATCCCCATGCACACCTGGCAGGATCCAGATAAACTGTGAAAATCCCATACACACCTGGCAGGATCCTGATAAACTGTGAAAACCCCAAACACACCTGGCAGGACATTGATCCACTGTGAAAATCCCATACACACCTGGCAGGATCCTGATAAACTATGAAACCCCCATACACACCTGGCAGGATCCTGATAAACTGTGAAAACCCCATACACACCTGGTAGGATGTTGATACACTGTGAAACCCCCATCCACACCTGGCAGGATCCTGATACACTGTGAATACCCCATACTCACCTGGCAGGATCCGGATACACTGTGAAACACCCATACACACCTGGCAGGATCCTGATACACTGTGAAAACCCCATACACACCTGCCAGGATCCTGATAAGCTGTGAAAACCCCAAACACAACTGGCAGAATCCTGATAAACGATGAAACCCCCATACACACCTGGCAGGATCCTGATAAACTGTGAAAACCCCATACACACCTGGTAGGATGTTGATACACTGTGAAACCCCCATACACACCTGGCAGGATCCTGATACACTGTGAAAACCCCATACTCAATTGGCAGGATCCTGATAAACTGTGAAACCCACATACACACCTGGCAGGATTTGATACACTGTGAAAACCCCATACACACCTGGCAGGATCTTGATACACTGTGAAAACCCCAGACGCACCTGGCAGGATCCTGATAAACTGTGAATCCCCCATGCACACCTGGCAGGACCCTGATAAACTGTGAAAACCCCGTACACACCTGGCAGGAGCCTGATAAACTGTGAAACCCCATACACACCTGCCAGAATCCTGATAAACTGTGAAACCCCCATGCACATCTGGCAGGATCCTGATTAACTGTAAAAACCCCAAACACACCTGGCAGGAACTTGATACACTGTGAAAACCCCATACACACCTGGCAGGATCCTGATAAACTGTGAAACCCCCATACAAACCTGGCAGGAACATGATGAACTGTGAAACCCCCAAACACACCTGGCAGGATTCTGATATGCTGTGAAACCCCCATACACACATGGCAGGATCCTGATACACTGTGAAACCCCCAGACACACCTGGCAGGATCTTGATGCACTGTGAAAACCCCATATACACCTGGCATTTCCTCATCCACTGTGAAAATCACGTACACACCTGGCAGGATACTGATTCACTGTAAAAACCCCATACACACCTGGCAGGTTCCTGATAAACTATGAAACCTTCATACACACCTGGCAGGATCCTGATAAAATATCAAAACCCCACACACACCTGGCAGGATCCTGAGAAACTGTGAAAACCCCAGACACAACTGGCAGGATCCTGATCCACTGTGAAAACCCCATACACACCTGGCAGGATCCTGAGACACTGTGAAAACCCCATACACACGTGGTAGGATCCTGATAAACTATGAAATCCCCATGCACACCTGGCAGGATCCAGATAAACTGTGAAAATCCCATACACACCTGGCAGGATCCTGATAAACTGTGAAAACCCCAAACACACCTGGCAGGACATTGATCCACTGTGAACATCCCATACAAACCTGGCAGGATCCTGATAAACTACGAAACCCCCATACACACCTGGCAGGATCCTGATAAACTGTGAAAGCCCCATACACACCTGGTAGGATCTTGATACACTGTGAAACCCCCACACACACCTGGCAGGATCCTGATACACTGTGAATACCCCATACTCACCTGGCAGGATCCGGATACACTGTGAAACACCCATACACACCTGGCAGGATCCTGATACACTGTGAAAACCCCATACACACCTGGCAGGATTCTGATAAGCTGTGAAAACCCCAAACACAACTGGCAGAATCCTGATAAACGATGAAACCCCCATACACACCTGGCAGGATCCTGATAAACTGTGAAAAACCCATACACACCTGGTAGGATCTTGATACACTGTGAAACCCCCATACACACCTGGCAGGATCCTGATCCACTGTGAAAACCCCATAGACACCTGGCAGGATACTGATACACTGTGAAACCCAGATGCACACCTGGCAGGATCCTGATACACTGTGAAACCCCCAGACACACCTGGCAGTATCCTGACACACTGTGAAAATCCCATACACACCTGGCAGGATCCGGATACACTGTGAAACCCCCATACACACCTGGCAGGATCCTGATACACTGTGAAAACCCCATACACACCTGGCAGGATCCTGATAAGCTGTGAAAACCCCAAACACAACTGGCAGAATCCTGATAAACGATGAAACCCCCATACACACCCGGCAGGGTCCTGATAAACTGTGAAACCCCCATACACACCTGGCAGGATCCTGATAAACAGTGAAAACCCCAGACACACCTGGCAGGATCCTGATCCACTGTGAAAACCCCCATACACACCTGGCAGGATCCTGATACACTGTGAAACCCCATACACACCTGGCATGTTCCCGATTCTCTGTGAGACCCCCATACACACCTGGCAGGATCCTGATATACTGTGGAAACCCCAGACGCACCGGGCAGGATCCTGATCCACTGTGAAAACCTCATACACACCTGGCAGGATCCTGATACACTGTGAAACCCCATACACATCTGCAGGAACCTGATCCACTGTGAAAAGCCCATACACGCCTGGCAGGATCCTGACAAACTTTGAAAACCCCATACACACCTGGCAGGATCCTGATCCACTGTGAAAACCCCATACACACCTGGCAGGAACCTGATACACATTGAAAACCCCGTACACACCTGGCAGGATCTTGATAAAATATGAAACCCCCATACACACCTGGCAGGATTCTGATAAACTATGAAACACACATGCACACTTGGCAGGATCCTGATAAACTGTGAAAACCCCATACACACCTGGCAGGATCCTGATCCACCGTGAAAACCCCATACACACCTGGCAGGAACCTGATACACTGTGAAAACCCCATACACACCTGGCAGGATCCTGATAAACTGTGAAACCCCCATACACACCTGGCAGGATCTTGATACACTGTGAAAACCCCAGACACACCTGGCAGGATCCAGATAAACTGTGAAACCCCCATACACACCTGGCAGGATCCTAATAAACTGTGAAACCCCATACACACGTGGCAGGATCCTGACAAACTGTGAAACACCCATACGCATCTGTCAGGATCCTGATGAACTGTGAAAACCACATGCACAACTGGCAGGGTCTTGATACACTGTGAAAACTCCATACACACCTGGCAGGATCCTGATAAACTGTGAAACCCCCATACACACCTGGCAGGATCCTGATAAACTGTGAAACCGCCATACACACCTGGCAGCATAATGATAAATTGTGAAACCCCAAACACACCTGGCAGGAACCTGATATACTGTGAAACCCCCATACACACCTGGCAGGATCCTGATACACTGTGAAACCACCCATACACACCTGGCAGGATCTTAATCCACTTTGAAAACCCCATACACAACTGTCAGCATTCTGATCCACTGTGAAAACCCCATACACACCTGGCAGGATCCTGATACACTGTGAAAATCCCATACACACCTGGCAGGATCCTGATAAACTATGAAACCTTCATACACACCTGGCAGGATCCTGATAAACTATGAAACCCCCATACACACCTGGCAGGATCCTGATCCACTGTGAAAATCCCATACACACCTGGCAAATCCTGATACACTGTGAAAACGCCATACACACCTGGTAGGATTCTGATAAGCTATGAAACCCCCATACACACCTGGCAGGATCCTGATAAACTGTGAGAATCCCATCCACACCTTGCAGGATACTGATAAACTGTGAAATCCCCACACACACCTGGCAGGATCTTGATACACTGTGAAAACCCCATACACACCTGGTAGGATTCTGATAAGCTATGAAACCCCCATACACACCTGGCAGGATCCTGATAAACTGTGAGAATCCCATCCACACCTTGCAGGATACTGATAAACTGTGAAATCCCCACACACACCTGGCAGGATCTTGATACACTGTGAAAACCCCATACACACCTGGCAGGATCCTGATAAACTATGAAACCCCCATACACACCTGGCAGGAACCTGATAAACTGTGAAAACCCCTTAAACACCTGGCAGGATCCTGATAAACTGTGAAAACCCCATACACACGTGGCAGGATCTTGATACACTGTGAAAACCCCATACACACCTGGCAGGTTCCTGATATACTGTGAAACACCCATACACACCTGGCAGGATACTGATACACTGTGAAAACCCCATACTCACCTGGCAGGATCCTGATAAGCTGTGAAACCCCCATACACACCTGGCAGGATTTGATACACTGTGAAAACATCATACACACCTGGCAGGATCTAGATACACTGTGAAAACCGCAGACGCACCTGGCAGGATACTGATAAACTGTGAAATCCCCATACACACCTGGCAGGACCCTGATAAACTGTGAAAACCCAGTACACACCTGGCAGGATCCTGATAAACTGTGAAACCCCATATACACCTGCCAGAATCCTGATAAACTGTGAAACCCCCATGCACATCTGGCAGGATCCTGATTAACTGTGAAAACCCCAACACACACCTGGCAGGATATTGATACACTGTGAAAACCCCATACACACCTGGCAGGATCCTGATAAACTGTGAAACCCCCATACACAGCTGGCAGGATCCTGATCAACTGTGAAACTCCCAAACACACCTGGCAGCATCCTGATAAACTGTGAAATCCCATACACAACTGGAAGGATTCTGATATACTGTGAAACCCCCATACCCACCTGGCAGGATCCTGATACACTGTGAAACCCCCATACACACCTGGCAGGATTTTGATACACTGTGAAAACCCCATACACACCTGGCATTTCCTGATCCACTGTGAAAATTAGATACACACATGGCAGGATACTGATACACTGTGAAAATGCCAGACACACCTGGCAGGTTCCAGATAAACTATGAAACCTTCATACACACCTGGCAGGATCCTGATAAACTATGAAAACCCCACACACACCTGGCAGGATCCTGAGAAACTGTGAAAACCCCATACACACCTGGCAGGATCCTGATACACTGTGAAAACCCCATACACACCTGGTACGATCCTGATAAACTATGAAACCCCCATGCACACCTGGCAGGATCCAGATAAACTGTGAAAACCCCATACACACCTGGCAGGATCCTGATTAACTGTGAAAACCCCAAACACACCTGGCAGGATATTGATCCACTGTGAAAACCCCATACACATCTGGCAGGATCCTGATAAACTATGAAACCCCCATACACACCTGGCAGGATCCTGATAAACTGTGAACACCCCATACACAACTTGCAGGATACTAACAAACTGTGAAAACCCCATACACACCTGGTAGGATCTTGATATACATTGAAAACCCCATACACACCTGGCAGGATCCTGATAAACTCTGAAACCCCCATACACATCTGGCAGGGTCCTCATACACTGTGAATACCCCATACTCACCTGGCAGGATCCTGATAAACTGTGATACCCCCATACACACCTGGCAGGATCATGATACACTGTGAAAACCCCATACACACCTGGCAGGATCTTGATAAATATTGAAAACCCCATACACACCTGGCAGGATCCTAATAAACTGTGAAACCCCCATACACACCTGGCAGGACCCTGATAAACTGTGAAAACCCCGTACACACCTGGCAGGATCTTGATAAACTGTGAAACACCCATACACATCTGGAAGGATCCTGATAAACTGTGAAAACCCCATACACACCTGGCAGGATCCTGATCCACTGTGAAAAGCCCATATGCACCTGTCAGGATCCTGATACACTGTGAAACCCCCATACGCACCTGCCAGAATCCTGATAAACTGTGAAACCCCCATGCACATCTGGCAGGATCCTGATTAACTGTGAAAACCCCAAACACACCTGGCAGGAATTTGATACACTGTGAAAACCCCATACTCACCTGGCAGGATCCTGATAAACTATGAAACCCCCATACACACCTGGCCGGACCCTGATAAACTGTGAAAACCCCATACACACCTGGCAGGATCCTGATAATCTGTGAAAACCCCATACACACCTGGCAGGATCTTGATACACTGTGAAAAACCCATACACACCTGGCAGGATCCTGATAAACTATGAAACCTTCATACACACCTGGCAGGATCCTGATAAACTATGAAACCCCCATACACACCTGGCAGGATCCTGATCCACTGTGAAAATCCCATACACACCTGGCAAATCCTGATACACTGTGAAAACGCCATACACACCTCGTAGGATTCTGATAAGCTATGAAACCCCCATACACACCTGGCAGGATCCTGATAAACTGTGAGAATCCCATCCACACCTTGCAGGATACTGATAAACTGTGAAATCCCCATACACACCTGGCAGGATCTTGATACAATGTGAAAACCCCATACACACCTGGCAGGATCCTGATAAACTCTGAAACCCCCATACACACCTGGCAGGAACCTGATAAACTGTGAAAACCCCTTACACACCTGGCAGGATCCTGATAAACTGTGAAAACCCCATACACACCTGGCAGGATCTTGATACACTGTGAAAACCCCATACACACCTGGCAGGTTCCAGATAAACTGTGAAACACCCATACACACCTGGCAGGATACTGATACACTGTGAAAACCCCATACTCACCTGGCAGGATCCTGATAAGCTGTGAAACCCCCATACACACCTGGCAGGATTTGATACACTGTGAAAACATCTTACACACCTGGCAGGATCTAGATACACTGTGAATACCCCAGACGCACCTGGCAGGATACTGATAAACTGTGAAATCCCCATACACACCTGGCAGGACCCTGATAAACTGTGAAAACCCAGTACACACCTGGCAGGATCCTGATAAACTGTGAAAACCCCATACACACCTGGCAGGATCTTGATACACTGTGAAAAACCCATACACACCTGGCAGGTTCCTGATAAACTGTGAAACACCCATACACACCTGGCAGGATCCTGATACACTGTGAAAACCCCATACACAATTGGCAGGATCCTGATAAACTGTGAAAACCACATACACACCTGGCAGGATTTGATACACTGTGAAAACCCCATACACACCTGGCAGGATCTTGATACACTGTGAAAACCCCAGACGCACCTGGCAGGAACCTGATAAACTGTGAATCCCCCATACACACCTGGCAGGACCCTGATAAACTGTGAAAACCCCGTACACACCTGGCAGGATCCTGATAAACTGTGAAACCCCATACACACCTGCCAGAATCCTGATAAACTGTGAAACACCCATGCACATCTGGCAGGATCCTGATTAACTGTGAAAACCCCAAACACATCTGGCAGGAACTTGATACACTGTGAAAACCCCATACACACCTGGCAGGATCCTGATAAACTGTGAAACCCCCATACAAACCTGGCAGGCTCATGATAAACTGTGAAACCCCCAAACACACCTGGCAGGATTCTGATATACTGTGAAACCCCCATACACACCTGACAGGATCCTGATACACTGTGAAACCCCCATACACACCTGGCAGGATCTTGATGCACTGTGAAAACCCCATACACACCTGGCATTTCCTGATCCACTGTGAAAATCACGTACACACCTGGCAGGATACTGATTCACTGTGAAAACCCCATACACACCTGGCATGTTCCTGATAAACTATGAAACCTTCATATACACCTGGCAGGATCCTGATAAAATATGAAAACCCCACACACACCTGGCAGGATCCTGAGAAACTGTGAAAACCCCATACACAACTGGCAGGATCCTGATCCACTGTGAAAACCCCATACACACCTGGCAGGATCCTGAGACACTGTGAAAACCCCATACACACGTGGTAAGATCCTGATAAACTATGAAATCCCCATGCACACCTGGCAGGATCCAGATAAACTGTGAAAATCCCATACACACCTGGCAGGATCCTGATAAACTGTGAAAAACCCAAACACACCTGGCAGGACATTGCTCCACTGTGAAAATCCCATACACACCTGGCAGGATCCTGATAAACTATGAAACCCCCATACACACCTGGCAGGATCCTGATAAACTGTGAAAACCCCATACACACCTGGTAGGATCTTGATACACTGTGAAACCCCCATACACACCTGGCAGGATCCTGATACAATGTGAATACCCCATACTCACCTGGCAGGATCCTGATAAACTGTGATCCCGCCATACACACCTGGCAGGATCATGATACACTGTGAAAACCCCATACACACCTGGCAGGAACTTGATATACTGTGAAAACCCCATACACTCCTGGCAGGTTCCTAAGAAACTGTGAAACCCCCATACACACCTGCCAGGACCCTGATAAACTGTGAAAACCCCGTACACACCTGGCAGGATCCTGATAAATTGTGAAACACCCATACACATCTGGAAGGATAATGATAAACTGTGAAAACCCCTTACACACCTGGCAGGATCCTGATCCACTGTGAAAAGCCCATACACACCTGTGAGGATCCTGATACACTGTGAAACCCCCATACACACCTGGTAGGATCCTGATACACTGTGAAAACCCCATACACACCTGGCAGGATACTAGATACACAGTGAAAACCCCATACACACTTGGCAGGATCCTGATACACTGTGAAAACCCCATACACACCTGGCAGGATCCTGATACACTGTGAAAAACCCATACACACTTGGCAGCATCCTGATAAAATATGAAACCCCATATACACCTGAAAGGATACTGATAAACTGTGAAAACCCCATACACACCTGGCAGGATCCTGATCCACTGAGAAAACACCTTCACACCTGGCAGGATCCTGATCCACTGTGAAAACCCCATGCACACCTGGCAGGATCCTGATACACTGTGAAAACCCCATACACACCTGGCAGGATCCTGATAAACTCTGAAACCCCCATACACATCTGGCAGGATCCTGATAAACTATGAAACCTGTATACACACCTGGCAGGATCCTGAATCACTGTGAAAACCCCAAACACACCTGGCATATATTGATCCACTGTGAAAACCCTATGCACACCGGGCAGGATCCTGATCCACTGTGAAAACTCCAGGCACACCTCGCAGGATCCTGATACACTGTGAAACCCAGAAACACACCTGGTAGGATCCTGATACACTGTGAAACCCCCATACACACCTGGCAGGATCCTGATACACTGTGAAACCCCCATACACAACTGGCAGGATCCTGACCTACTGTGAAAACCCCAAACACACCTGGCAGGATCCTGATAAGCTGTGAAAAACCCAAACACAACTGTTAGGATCCTGATAAACTATGAAACCCCCAAACACACCTCGCAGGATCCTGATAAACTGTGAAACACCCATACACATCTGGAAGGATAATGATAAACTGTGAAAACCCCATACACAGCTGGCAGGATCCTGATCCACTGTGAAAAGCCCATATACACCTGTCAGGATCCTGATACACTGTGAAACCCCCATACACACCTGCCAGAATCCTGATAAACTGTGAAACCCACATGCTCATCTAGCAGGATCCTGATTAACTGTGAAAACCCCAAACACACCTGGCAGGATCCTGATACACTGTGAAACCCCCATACACACCTGGCAGGATCTTGATACACTATGAAAACCAGATACACACCTGGCATTTCCTGATCCACTGTGAAAATCACGTACACACCCGGCAGGATACTGATTCACTGTGAAAAGTCCAGACACACCTGGCAGGTTCCTGATAAACTATGAAACCTTCATACACACCTGGCAGGATACTGATAAAATATGAAAACACCACACAGACCTGGCAGGATCCTGAGAAACTCTGAAAACCCCGTACACAACTGGTAGGATCCTGATCCACTGTGAAAACTCCATACACATCTTGCAGGATCCTGATAGACTGTGAAAACCGCATACACACCTGGTAGGATCCTGATAAACTATGAAACCCCCATGCACACCTGGCAGGATCCAGATAAACTGTGAAAACCCCATACACACCTGGCAGGATCCTGATAAACTGTGAAAACCCCAAACACACCTGGCAGGATATTGATACACTGAAAACCCCATACACACCTGGCAGGATCCTGATAAAATATGAAACCCCCATACACACCTGGTAGGATCTTGATACACTGTGAAACCCCAAAACACACCTGGCAGGATCCTGATACAGTGTGAATACCCCATACTCACCTGGCAGGATTCTGATAAACTGTGATACCCCCATACACACCTGGCAGGATCATGATACACTGTGAAAACCCCATACACACCTGGCAGGATCTTGAAATACTGTGAAAACCCCATACACACCTGGCAGGATCCTAATATACTGTGAAACCCCCATACACACCTGGCAGGACCTGATAAACTGTGAAAACCCTGTACACACCTGGCAGGATCCTGATAAATTGTGAAACACCCATACACATCTGGAAGGATAATGATAAACTGTGAAAACTCCATACACACCTGGCAGGATCCTGATCCACTGTGAAAAGCCCATACACACCTGTCAGGAACCTGATACACTGTGAAACCCCCATACACACCTGGCAGGATCCTGATAAACTGTGAAAACCCCATCCACACCTCGCAGGATCCTGATACACAGTGAAAACCCCATACACACCTGGCAGGATCCTGATACACTGTGAAAACCCCATACACACCTGGCAGGATCCTGATACACTGTGAAAAACCCATACACACCTGGCAGCATCCTGATAAACTATGAAACCCCATGCACACCTGGCAGGATACTGATAAACTGTGAAACCCCCATACACACCTGGCAGGATCCTGATCCACTGAGAATACCCCTTCACACCTGGCAGGATCCTGATCCACTGCGAAAATCCCATGCACACCTGGCAGGATCCTGATACATTGTGAAAACCCCATACACACCTGGCAGGATCCTGATAAACTCTGAAACCCCCATACACATCTGGCAGGATCCTGATAAACAATGAAACCTGTATACACACCTGGCAGGATCCTGAATCACTGTGAAAATCCCAAACACACCTGGCATATACTGATCCACTGTGAAAACCCTATACACACCTGGCAGGTTCCTGATCCACTGTGAAAACCCCATGCACACCTGGCAGGATCCTGATACACTGTGAATCCCAGAAACACACCTGGCAGGATCCTGATGCACTGTGAAACCCCCATACACACCTGGTAGGATCCGGATACACTGTGAAAACCCCATACACACCTGGCAGGATCCTGATAAGCTGTGAAAACCCCAAACACAACTGGCAGGATCCTGATAAAATATGAAACCCCCATACATACCTGGCAGCATCCTGATAAACTGTGAAACCCCCATACACACCTGGCCCGATCCTGATAAACTGCGAAAACCCCAGGCACACCTGGCAGGAACCTGATAAACTGCAAAACCACCATAAACACCTGGCAGAATCCTGATAAACTGAAAAAACCCCATCCTCACCTGGCAGGATCCTGATACACTGTGAAAACCCCATACACACCTGGGAGGACCCTGATACACTGCGAAACCACCATACACACCTGGCAGGACACTGATACACTGTGAAAACCCCATACACACCTGGCAGGATCCTGATAAACTGTGAAACCCCATACACACCTGGCAGGATACTGATAAACTCTTAAAACCCCATACACACCTGGCAGGATCCTGATCCACTGTGAAAACCCCAGACACACCTGGCAGGATCCTGATAAACTGTGAAACACCATACACACCTGGCAGGATCCTGATAAACTGTGAAACACCCATAGACACCTGGCAGGATACTGATAAAATGTGACATCCCCATAAACACCTGGCAGGATCTTGATACACTGTGAAAACCCCATACACACCTGGCAGGGTCCTGATAAACTGTGAAACCACCATACACACCTGACATTTTCCTGATAAACTGTGAAACCCCCATACACACCTGGCAGCATCCTGATAAACTGTGAAACCCCATACACACCTGGCACGATCCTGATATACTGTGAAACCCCCATACACACCTGGCAGGATCCTGATACACTGTGAAACCCCGATACACACCTGGCAGGATCTTGATACCCTGAGAAAAACGCCATACATACTTGGCAGCATCCTGATCCACTGTGAAAAGCCCATACACACCTGGCAGGATACTGAAAAACAGTCAAATTCACATGCACACCTGGCAGGATCCTGATACTCTGTGACAACCCCCCTACACACCTGGCAGAACCTGATATACTGTGAAAACCCCATACACACCTGGCAGGATCCTGATACACTGTGAAAACCCTATGCACACCGGGCAGGATCCTGATCCACTGTGAAAAACCCATACACACCTGGCAGGATCCCGATCCATTATGAAACCCCCATACACACCTGGCATTATCCTGATAAACTATGAAACCCCCATACACACCTGGCAGGTTCCTGATCCACTGTGAAAACCCCATACACACCTGGCAGGATCCTGATACACAGTGAAAATCCCACACACACCTAGCCGGATCCTGATAAACTATGAAACCTTCACACACACCTGGCAGTTTCCTGATAAACTATGAAACCCCCATACACACCTGGCAGGATCCTGATAAACTGTGAAAACCCCATACACAACTGGCAGGATCCTTATACACTGTGAAAACCCCATACAGACCTGGGAGGATCCTGATAAATTATGAAACCCCCATGCACACCTGGCAGGATCCTGATAAACTGTGAAATCCCCAGACACACCTGGCAGGATCCTGATAAACTGTGAAAACCCCATACACTCCTGGCAGGATCTTGATACACTGTGAAAACCCCATACACACCTGGCAGGATCCTGATAAACTGTGAAACCCCCATGCACACGTGGCAAGATCTTGATAAACTGTGAAAACCCATACACACCTGGCAGGATCCTGATAAACTGTGAAATACCCATACGCACCTGGCAGGATCCTAATAAACTGTGAAAACCCCATACACACCTGGCAGGACCCTGACACACTGTGAAACACCCATACACACCTGGCAGGACCCTGATACACTGTGAAAACCCCATACACACCTGGCAGGATCCTGATAAACTGTGAAACCCCCATACACACCTGGCACGATCCTGCTAAACTGTGAAAACCCCATACACACCTGGCAGGATCCTGATCCACTGTGAAAACCCCATACACACCTGGCAGGATCCTGAAACACCGTGAAAACACCATACACACCTGGCAGAATCCTGATCCACTGTGAAAACCCCATACACACCTGGCAGGATCCTGATACACTATGAAAACCCCATACACACCTGGCAGGATTCTGATAAACTATGAAACCCCCATACACACCTGGCAGGATCCTGATACACTGTGAAAACCCCATACACACCTGGCAGGATCCTGATAAAATAGGAAACCCGTGTACACACCTGGCAGGACACTGATACACTGTGAAAACCCCATACACACTTGGCAGGATACTGATAAACTGTGAAACCCCCATACACAACTGGCAGGATACTGCTAAACTGTGAAAACCCCATACACACCTGGCAGGATCCTAATCAACTGTGAAACACCCATGCACACCTGCAGGATCCTGACAAACTGTGAAAACCCATAGACACCTGGCAGGATCCTGATAAACTGTGAAATACCCATACACACCTGGCAGGATCCTGATAAACTATGAAAACCCCATACACACCTGGCAGGATCCTGATAAACTGTGAAACCCCCATACAGACCTGGCAGGATCCTGATAAACTGTGAAAACCTCATACTCAACAGGCAGGACCCTGATACACTGTGAAAACCCCATACTCACCTGGCAGGACCCTGATACACTGTGAAACACCCATACACACCTGGCAGGACCCTGATACACTATGAAACCACCATAAACACCTGGCAGAATCCTGATAAACTGTGAAAACCCCATCCTCACCTGGCAGGATCCTGATACACTGTGAAAACCCCATACTCACCTGGGTGGACCCTGATACACTGCGAAACCACCATACACACCTGGCAGGACACTGATACACTGTGAAAACCCCATACACACCTGGCAGGATCCTGATAAACTGTGAAACCCCATACACACCTGGCAGGGTACTGATAAACTGTGAAAACCCCATACACACCTGGCAGGATCCTGATCCACTGTGAAAACCCCAGACACACCTGGCAGGATCCTGATAAACTGTGAAACACCATACAAACCTGGAAGGATCCTGATAAACTGTGAAACACCCATAGACACCTGGCAGGATGCTGATAAAATGTGAAATCCCCATAAACACCTGGCAGGATCTTGATACACTGTGAAAACCCCATACACACCTGGCAGGGTCCTGATAAACTGTGAAACCACCATACACACCTGACATGATCCTGATAAACTGTGAAATTTCCATACACACCTGGCAGCATCCTGATAAACTGTGAAACCCCATACACACCTGGCACGATCCTGATATACTGTGAAACCCCCATACACACCTGGCAGGATCCTGATACACTGTGAAACCCCGATACACACCTGGCAGGATCTTGATACCCTGCGAAAAACCCCATACATACCTGGCAGCATCCTGATCCACTGTGAAAACCCCATACACACCTGGCAGGATCCTGAAAAACAGTCAAATTCACATGCACACCTGGCAGGATCCTGATACTCTGTGACAACCCCCCGACACACCTGGCAGAACCTGATATACTGTGAAAACCCCATACACACCTGGCAGGATCCTGATACACTGTGAAAACAATATGCACACCGGGCAGGATCCTGATCCACTGTGAAAAACCCATACACACCTGGCAGGATCCCGATCCACTGTGAAACCCCCATACACACCTGGCATTATCCTGATAAACTATGAAACCCCCATACAAACCTGGCAGGTTCCTGATCCACTGTGAAAACCCCATACACACCTGGCAGGATCCTGATACACAGTGAAAATCCCACACACACCTAGCCGGATCCTGATAAACTATGAAACCTTCACACACACCTGGCAGTTTCCTGATAAACTATGAAACCCCCATACACACCTGGCAGGATCCTGATAAACTGTGAAAACCCCATACACAACTGGCAGGATGCTGATCCACTGTGAAAACCCCATACACAACTGGCAGGATCCTTATACACTGTGAAAACCCCATACACACCTGGGAGGATCCAGATAAACTATGAAACCCCCATACACACCTGGCAGGATCCTGATAAACTGTGAAATCCCCAGGCACACCTGGCAGGATCCTGATAAACTGTGAAAACCCCATACACTCCTGGCAGGATCCTGATACACTGTGAAAACCCCATACACACCTGGCAGGATCCTGATAAACTGTGAAACTCCCATGCACACGTGGCAAGACCTTGATAAACTGTGAAAACCCATACACACCTGGCAGGATCCTGATAAACTGTGAAATACCCATACGCACCTGGCAGGATCCTAATAAACTGTGAAAACCCCATACACACCTGGCAGGACCCTGATACACTGTGAAACACCCACACACACCTGGCAGGACGCTGATACACTGTGAAAACCCCATACACACCTGGCAGGATCCTGATAAACTGTGAATCCCCCATACACACCTGGCACGATCCTGCTAAACTGTGAAAACCCCATACACACCTGGCAGGATCCTGATCCACTGTGAAAACCCCATACACACCTGGCAGGATCCTGATACACCGTGAAAACCCCATACACACCTGGCAGAATCCTGATCCACTGTGAAAACCCCATACACACCTGGCAGGATCCTGATACACTATGAAAACCCCATACACACCTGGCAGGATTCTGATAAACAATGAAACCCCCATACACACCTGGCAAGATCCTGATAAACTATGAAACCCCCATACACACCTGGCTGGATCCTGATACACTGTGAAAACCCCATACACACCTGGCAGGATCCTGATAAAATAGGAAACCCGTGTACACACCTGGCAGGACACTGATACACTTTGAAAACCCCATACACAACTGGCAGGATACTGCTAAACTGTGAAAACCCCATACACACCTGGCAGGATCCTTATCAACTGTGAAACACCCATGCACACCTGCAGGATCCTGACAAACTGTGAAAACCCATAGACACCTGGCAGGATCCTGATAAATTGTGAAATACCCATACACACCTGGCAGGATCCTGATAATCCATGAAAACCCCATACACACCTGGCAGGATCCTGATAAACTGTGAAACCCCCATACAGACCTGGCAGGATCCTGATAAACTGTGAAAACCCCATACTCAACAGGCAGGACCCTGATACACTGTGAAAACCCCATACTCACCTGGCAGGACCCTGATACACTGTGAAACACCCATACACACCTGCCAGGACCCTGATACACTATGAAACCCCCATACACACCTGGCAGGATCCTGATAAACGATGAAACCCCCATACATACCTGGCAGTATCCTGATACACTGTGAAAACCCCATGCACACCTGGCAGGATCCTGATAATCTATGAAACCCGTATACACACCTGGCAGGACCCTGATACACTGTGAAAACCCCATGCACACCTGGCAGGATCCTGAAAAACTGTGAAACCCCCATACACACCTGGCAGGATCCTGCTAAACTGTAAAAACCCCATACACACCTGGCAGGATCCTGATCCACCGTGAAAACCCCGTACACACCTGGCAGGATCCTGATACACTGTGAAAACCCCATACACACCTGTCAGGATCCTGATCCACTGTGAAAACCCCTTACACACCTGGCAGGATCCTGATACACTGTGACAACCCCATACACACCTGGCAGGATCCTGATAAACTATGAAACCCCCATACACACCTGGCAGAAATCTGATAAACTATGAAACCCCCATACACACCTGTCAGGACCCTGATACACTGTGAAAACCCCATACACACCTGGCAGGATCCTGATAAATTATGAAACCTTCATACACTCCTGGCAGTTTACTGATTAACTATGATACCCCCATTCACACCTGGCAGGATCCTGATCATCTATGTAAACCCCATACACACCTGGCAGGATCCTGATCCACTGTGAAAACCCCATACACACCTGGCAGGATCCTTATACACTGTGGAAACCCCATACACAGCTGGCAGGATCCTGATAAACTATGAAACCCCCATACACACCTGGCATGATCCTGATAAAATGTGAAAACCCCAGACACACTTGGCAGGATCCTGATAAACTGTGAGAAACCCATACACACCTGGCAGGATTCTGATAAACTGTGAAACCCCCATGCACACCTGGCAGGATCCTGATAAACTGTCAAAACCCAAAACACACCTGGCAGGATCCTGATCCACTGTGAAAACCCCATACACACCTGGCAGGATCCTTATACACTGTGAAAACCCCATACACACCTGGGAGGATCCTGATAAACTATGAAACCCCCATACACACCTGGCAGGATCCTGATAAACTGTGAAATCCCCAGACACACCTGGCAGGATCCTGATAAACTGTGAAAACCCCATACACTCCTGGCAGGATCTTGATACACTGTGGAAACCCCATACACACCTGGCAGGATCCTGATAAACTGCGAAACCCCCATGCACACGTGGCAGGATCTTGATAAACTGTGAAAACCCATACACACCTGGCAGGATCCTGATAAACTGTGAAATACCCATACGCACCTGGCAGGATCCTAATAAAATGTAAAAACCCCATACACACCTGGCAGGACCCTGATACACTGTGAAACACCCATACACACCTGGCAGGACCCTGATACACTGTGAAAACCCTATACACACCTGGCAGGATCCTGATAAACTGTGAAACCCCCATACACACCTGGCAGGATCCTGCGAAACTGTGAAAACCCCATACACACGTGGCAGGATCCTGATCCACTGTGAAAACCCCATACACACCTGGCATGATGCTGATACACTGTGAAAACCCCATACACACCTGGCAGGATACTGATCCACTGTGAAAACCCCATACACACCTGACAGGATCCTGATACACTATGAAAACCCCATACACACCTGGCAGGATCCTGATAAACTATGAAACCCCCATACACACCTGGCAGGATCCTGATAAACTATGAAACCCCCATACACACCTGGCTGGATCCTGATACACTGTGAAAAACCCGTACACACCTGGCAGGATCCTGATAAAATATGAAACCCGTGTGCACACCTGGCAGGACCCTGATACACTGTGAAAACCCCATACACACTTGGCAGGATCCTGATAAACTGTGAAACCCCCATACACAACTGGCAGGATACTGCTAAACTGTGAAAACCCCATACACACCTGGCAGGATCCTGATAAACTGTGAAACACCCATGCACACCTGGCAGGATCCTGAAAAACAGTCAAATTCACATGCACACCTGGCAGGATCCTGATACTCTGTGACAACCCCCCGACACACCTGACAGAACCTGATATACTGTGAAAACCCCATACACACCTGGCAGGATCCTGATACACTGTGAAAACCCTAAGCACACCGGGCAGGATCCTGATCCACTGTGAAAAACCCATACACACCTGGCAGGATCCCGATCCACTGTGAAACCCCCATACACACCTGGCATTATCCTGATAAACTATGAAACCCCCATATACACCTGGCAGGTTCCTGATCCACTGTGAAAACCCCATACACACCTGGCAGGATCCTGATACACTGTGAAAATCCCACACACACCTAGCCGGATCCTGATAAACTATGAAACCTTCACACACACCTGGCAGTTTCCTGATAAACTATGAAACCCCCATACACACCTGGCAGGATCCTGATAAACTGTGAAAACCCCATACACAACTGGCAGGATGCTGATCCACTGTGAAAACCCCATACACAACTGGCAGGATCCTTATACACTGTGAAAACCCCATACACACCTGGGAGGATCCAGATAAACTATGAAACCCCCATACACACCTGGCAGGATCCTGATAAACTGTGAAATCCCCAGACACACCTGGCAGGATCCTGATAAACTGTGAAAACCCCATACACTCCTGGCAGGATCCTGATACACTGTGAAAACCCCATACACACCTGGCAGGATCCTGATAAACTGTGAAACCCCCATGCACACGTGGCAAGATCTTGATAAACTGTGAAAACCCATACACACCTGGCAGGATCCTGATAAACTGTGAAATACCCATACGCACCTGGCAGGATCCTAATAAACTGTGAAAACCCCATACACACCTGGCAGGACCCTGATACACTGTGAAACACCCACACACACCTGGCAGGACCCTGATACACTGTGAAAACCCCATACACACCTGGCAGGATCCTGATAAACTGTGAATCCCCCTTACACACCTGGCACGATCCTGCTAAACTGTGAAAACCCCATACACACCTGGCAGTATCCTGATCCACTGTGAAAACCCCATACACACCTGGCAGGATCCTGATACACCGTGAAAACCCCATACACACCTGGCAGAATCCTGATCCACTGTGAAAACCCCATACACACCTGGCAGGATCCTGATACACTATGAAAACCCCATACACACCTGGCAGGATTCTGATAAACAATGAAACCCCCATACACACCTGGCAAGATCCTGATAAACTATGAAACCCCCATACACACCTGGCTGGATCCTGATACACTGTGAAAACCCCATACACACCTGGCAGGATCCTGATAAAATAGGAAACCCGTGTACACACCTGGCAGGACACTGATACACTTTGAAAACCCCATACACACTTGGCAGGACCCTGATAAACTGTGAAACCCCCATACACAACTGGCAGGATACTGCTAAACTGTGAAAACCCCATACACACCTGGCAGGATCCTTATCAACTGTGAAACACCCATGCACACCTGCAGGATCCTGACAAACTGTGAAAACCCATAGACACCTGGCAGGATCCTGATAAATTGTGAAATACCCATACACACCTGGCAGGATCCTGATAAACTATGAAAACCCCATACACACCTGGCAGGATCCTGATAAACTGTGAAACCCCCATACAGACCTGGCAGGATCCTGATAAACTGTGAAAACCCCATACTCAACAGGCAGGACCCTGATACACTGTGAAAACCCCATATTCACCTGGCAGGACCCTGATACACTGTGAAACACCCATACACACCTGCCAGGACCCTGATACACTATGAAACCCCCATACACACCTGGCAGGATCCTGATAAACGATGAAACCCCCATACATACCTGGCAGTATCCTGATACACTGTGAAAACCCCATGCACACCTGGCAGGATCCTGATAATCTATGAAACCCGTATACACACCTGGCAGGACCCTGATACACTGTGAAAACCCCATGCACACCTGGCAGGATCCTGAAAAACTGTGAAACCCCCATACACACCTGGCAGGATCCTGCTAAACTGTAAAAACCCCATACACACCTGGCAGGATCCTGATCCACCGTGAAAACCCCGTACACACCTGGCAGGATCCTGATACACTGTGAAAACCCCATACACACCTGTCAGGATCCTGATCCACTGTGAAAACCCCTTACACACCTGGCAGGATCCTGATACACTGTGACAACCCCATACACACCTGGCAGGATCCTGATAAACTATGAAACCCCCATACACACCTGGCAGAAATCTGATAAACTATGAAACCCCCATACACACCTGTCAGGACCCTGATACACTGTGAAAACCCCATACACACCTGGCAGGATCCTGATAAATTATGAAACCTTCATACACTCCTGGCAGTTTACTGATTAACTATGATACCCCCATTCACACCTGGCAGGATCCTGATCATCTATGTAAACCCCATACACACCTGGCAGGATCCTGATCCACTGTGAAAACCCCATACACACCTGGCAGAATCCTTATACACTGTGGAAACCCCATACACAGCTGGCAGGATCCTGATAAACTATGAAACCCCCATACACACCTGGCATGATCCTGATAAAATGTGAAAACCCCAGACACACTTGGCAGGATCCTGATAAACTGTGAGAAACCCATACACACCTGGCAGGATTCTGATAAACTGTGAAACCCCCATGCACACCTGGCAGGATCCTGATAAACTGCCAAAACCCAAAACACACCTGGCAGGATCCTGATCCACTGTGAAAACCCCATACACACCTGGCAGGATCCTTATACACTGTGGAAACCCCATACACAGCTGGCAGGATCCTGATAAACTATGAAACCCCCATACACACCTGGCATGATCCTGATAAAATGTGAAAACCCCAGACACACTTGGCAGGATCCTGATAAACTGTGAGAAACCCATACACACCTGGCAGGATTCTGATAAACTGTGAAACCCCCATGCACACCTGGCAGGATCCTGATAAACTGCCAAAACCCAAAACACACCTGGCAGGATCCTGATCCACTGTGAAAACCCCATACACACCTGGCAGGATCCTTATACACTGTGAAAACCCCATACACACCTGGGAGGATCCTGATAAACTATGAAACCCCCATACACACCTGGCAGGATCCTGATAAACTGTGAAATCCCCAGACACACCTGGCAGGATCCTGATAAACTGTGAAAACCCCATACACTCCTGGCAGGATCTTGATACTCTGTGGAAACCCCATACACACCTGGCAGGATCCTGATAAACTGCGAAACCCCCATGCACACGTGGCAGGATCTTGATAAACTGTGAAAACCCATACACACCTGGCAGGATCCTGATAAACTGTGAAATACCCATACGCACCTGGCAGGATCCTAATAAAATGTGAAAACCCCATACACACCTGGCAGGACCCTGATACACTGTGAAACACCCATACACACCTGGCAGGACCCTGATACACTGTGAAAACCCCATACACACCTGGCAGGATCCTGATAAACTGTGAAACCCCCATACACACCTGGCAGGATCCTGATAAACTGTGAAATACCCATACGCACCTGGCAGGATCCTAATAAAATGTGAAAACCCCATACACACCTGGCAGGACCCTGATACATTGTGAAACACCCATACACACCTGGCAGGACCCTGATACACTGTGAAAACCCCATACACACCAGGCAGGATCCTGATAAACTGTGTAAACCCCAGACACACCTGGTAGGATCCTGATTAGCTATGAAACCCCCATACACACCTGGTAGGATCCTGATAAACTGTGAAACCCCCATGCACACCTGGCAGGATCCTGATAAACTGTGAAAACCCATACACACCTGGCAGGTTCCTGATAAACTGTGAAATCCCCATACACAACTGGCAGGATCCTGATAAACTGTGAAAACCCCATCCACACCTGGCAGGATCCTGATCCACCGTGAAAAACCCGTACGCACCTGGCAGGATCCTGATACACTGTTAAAATCCCATACACATCTGGCAGGATCCTGATCCACTATGAAAACCCCATACACACCTGGCAGGATCCTGATACACTGTGAAAACCCCATACACACATGGCAGGATCCTGATAATCTATGAAACACCCATACACACCTGGCAGAATCCTGATAAACTACGAAACCCCCATAGACACCTGGCAGGATCCTGATACACTGTGAAAACCCCATACACACCTGGCAGGAACCTGATAAACTATGAAACCTTCATACACACCTGGCAGTTTGCTGATAAACTATGATACCCCCATACACATCTGGCAGGATCCTGATAAACTGTGAAAACACCAAAGACACCTGGCAGGATCCTGATCCACTGTGAAAACCCCATACACACCTGGCAGGCTTCTTATACACTGTGAAAACCCCATACACACCTGGCAGGATCCTGATCAACTATGAAACACCCATACACAACTGGCAGGATACTGATAAACTGTGAAAACCACAGACACACCTGGCAGGATCCTGATAAACTGTGAGAACCCCATACACACCTTGCAGGATCCTGCTAAACTGTGAAACCCCCATGCACACCTGGCAGGATCCTGATAAACTCTGAAATCCCCATACACACCTGGCAGGATCCTGATCCACTGGTAAAACCCCATGCACACCTGGCAGGATCCTGATAAACTGTGAAAACCCCATACACACCTGGCAGGATCCTGATAAACTATGAAAGCCCCATACACACCCGGCAGGTTCCTGATAAACTGTGAAATTCCCAGACACACCTGGCAGGATCCTGATAATCTGTGAAAACCCCATACACTCCTGGCAGGATCTTGATACACTGTGAAACCCCATGCACACCTGGCAGGATCCTGATAAACTGTGAAAACCCATACACACCTTGCAGGATCCTGATAAACTGTGAAATACCCATACGCACCGGGCAGGATCCTGATAAACTGTGAAAACCCCATACACACCTGGCAGGACCCTGATACACTGTGAAACAACCATACACACCTGGCAGGACCCTGATACACTGTGAAAACCCCATACACACCTGGCAGGATCCTGATAAACTGTGAAACCCCCATACACACCTGTCCGGATCCTGCTAAACTGTGGAAACCCCATACACACCTGGCAGGATCCTGATCCACTGTGAAAAACCCATACAAACCTGGCAGGATCCTGATACACTGTGAAAACCCCATACAAACCTGGCAGGATCCTGATCCACTGTGAAAACCCCATACACACCTTGCAGGATCCTGAGACACTATGAAAACCCCATACACACCTGGCAGGATCCTGATAAAATATGAAACCCGTGTACACACCTGGCCGGACCCTGATACACTGTGAAAACCCCATACACACTTGGCAGGATCCTGATAAACTGTGAAACCCCCATACACACCTGGCAGGATCCTGCTAAACTGTGAAAACCCCATACTCACCTGGCAGGATCCTGATAAACTGTGAAACCCCCTTGCACACCTGGCAGGATCCTGACAAACTGTGAAAACCCATAGACTCCTGGCAGGATCCTGATAAACTGTGAAATACCCATACGCACCGGGCAGGATCCTGATAAACTGTGAAAACCCATACACACCTTGCAGGATCCTGATAAACTGTGAAATACCCATACGCACCGGGCAGGATCCTGATAAACTGTGAAAACCCCATACACACCTGGCAGGACCCTGATACACTGTGAAACAACCATACACACCTGGCAGGACCCTGATACACTGTGAAAACCCCATACACACATGGCAGGATCCTGATAAACTGTGAAACCCCCATACACACCTGTCCGGATCCTGCTAAACTGTGGAAACCCCATACACACCTGGCAGGATCCGGATCCACTGTGAAAAACCCATACAAACCTGGCAGGATCCTGATACACTGTGAAAACCCCATACACACCTGGCAGGATCCAGATCCACTGTGAAAACCCCATACACACCTTGCAGGATCCTGAGACACTATGAAAACCCCATACACACCTGGCAGGATCCTGATAAAATATGAAACCCGTGTACACACCTGGCCGGACCCTGATACACTGTGAAAACCCCATACACACTTGGCAGGATCCTGATAAACTGTGAAACCCCCATACACACCTGGCAGGATCCTGCTAAACTGTGAAAACCCCATACTCACCTGGCAGGATCCTGATAAACTGTGAAACCCCCTTGCACACCTGGCAGGATCCTGACAAACTGTGAAAACCCATAGACTCCTGGCAGGATCCTGATAAACTGTGAAAACCCCATACACACCTGGCAGGATCCTGATAAACTGTGAAACCCCCATACAGAGCTTGCAGGATCCTGATAATCTGTGAAAACCCCATACTCAACAGGCAGGACCCTGACACACTGTGAAAACCCCATACTCACCTGGCAGGACCCTGATACACTGTGAAACACCCATACACACCTGGCAGGACCCTGATACACTGAGAAAACCCCATACACACCTGGCAGGATCCTGATAAACTGTGAAACCCCCATACACACCTGGCAGGATCCTGCGAAACTGTGAAAACCCCATACACACCTGGCAGCATCCTGATCCACTGTGAAAACCCCATACACACCTGGCATGATGCTGATACACTGTGAAAACCCCATACACACCTGGCAGGACCCTGATAAACTGTGAAAACCCCATACACACTTGGCAGGATCCTGATAAACTATGAAACCCCCATACACACCTGGAAGGATCCTGATACACTGTGAAAACCCCACACACACCTGGCAGGATCCTGATAAACTATGAAACCTTCATACACACCTGGCAGTTTCCTGATAAACTATGATACCCCCATACAGACCTGGCAGGATTCTGATAAACTGTGTATACCCCATACACACCTGGCAGGATCCTGAACCACTGTGAAAACCCCATACAAACCAGGCAGGATCTTGATAAACTGTGAAACCCCCATACACACCTGGCCGGATCCTGCTAAACTGTGAAAACCCCATAAACACCTGGCAGGATCCTGATCCACTGTGAAAAACCCATACAAACCTGGCAGGATCCTGATCCACTGTGAAAACCCCATACACAACTGGCAGGATCCTGATCCACTGTGAAAACCCCATACACACCTTGCAGGATCCTGATACGCTATGAAAACCCCATACACACCTGGCAGCATCCTGATAAAATAAGAAACACGTGTACACACCTGGCAGGACCCTGATACACTGTGAAAACCCCATACACACTTGGCAGGATCCTGATAAACTGTGAAACCCCCATACACACCTGACAGGATCCTGATAAACTGTGAAAACCCCATACTCACCTGGCAGGATCCTGATAAACTGTGAAACCCCCATGCATACCTGGCAGGATCCTGACAAACTGTGAAAACCCATAGACACCTGGCAGGATCCTCATAAACTGTGAAATACCCATACACACATGGCAGGATCCAGATAAACTGTGAAAACCCCATACACACCTGGCAGGATCCTGATAAACTGTGAAACCCCCATACAGACCTTGCAGGATCCTGATAATCTGTGAAAACCCCATACTCAACAGGCAGGAACCTGATACAGTGTGAAAACCCCATACTCACCTGGCAGGACCCTGATACACTGTGAAACACCCATACACACCTGGCAGGACCCTGATACACTGTGAAAACCCCAAACACACCTGGCAGGATCCTGATAAACTGTGAAACCCCCATACACACCTGGCAGGATCCTGCTAAACTGTGAAAATCCCATAAACACCTGGCAGGATCCTGCTAAACTGTAAAAACCCCATACACACCTGGCAGGATCCTGATCCACCGTGAAAACCCCATACACACCTGGCAGGATCCTGATACACTGTGAAAACCCCATACACACCTGGCAGGATCCTGATCCACTGTGAAAACCACATACACACCTGGCAGGATCCTGATACACTGTGAAAAACCCATACTAAACTTGCACTTTCCTGATAAACTATGAAAACCCCAAACACACCTGGCAGGATCCTGATACACTGTGAAACACCCATACACACCTGGCAGGACCCTGATACACTGTGAAAACCCCAAACACACCTGGCAGGATCCTGATAAACTGTGAAACCCCCATACACACCTGGCAGGATCCTGCTAAACTGTGAAAATCCCATACACACCTGGCAGGATCCTGATCCACTGTGAAAACCCCATACACACCTGCCATGATCCTGATACACTGTGAAAACCCCATACACACCTGGCAGGACCCTGATCCACTGTGAAAACCCCATACACACCTGGCAGGATCCTGATACACTGTGAAAACCCCATACACACCTGGCAGGATCCTGATACACTATGAAACCCCCATACACACCTGGCAGGATCCTGAAAAACTATGAAACCCCCATACATATCTGGCAGGATCCTGATACACTGTGAAAACCCCATACACACCTGGCAGGATCCTGATAAACTATGAAACCCGTATACACACCGGTCAGGACCCTGATACACTGTGAAAACCCCATGCACACCTGGCAGGATCATGATAAACTGTGAAACCCCCTTACACACCTGGCAGGATCCTGCGAAACTGTGAAAAACCCATACACACCTGGCAGGATCCTGATCCAATGTGAAAACCCCATACACACCTGGCAGGATCCTGATAGACTGAGAAAACCCCATACACACCTGGCAGGATCCTGATAAACTATGAAACCCCCATACACACCTGGCAGAATCCTGATAAACTATGAAACCCCCATACACACCTGGCAGGATCCTGATACACTGTGAAAACCCCATACACACCTGGCAGGATCCTGATAAACTATGAAACCTTCATACACACCTGGCAGTTTCCTGATAAAATATGATACCCCCATACACACCTGGCAGGATCCTGATAAACTGTGAAAACCCCATACACACCTTGCAGGACCCTGATCCACTGTGAAAAACCCGTACACACCTGGCAGGATCCTTATACACTGTGAAAACCCCATACACACCTGGCAGGATCCTGATAAACTATGAAACCCCCATACACACCTGGCAGGATCCTGATAAACTGTGAAAACCCCAGACACACCTGGCAGGATCCTGATAAACTGTGAGAAACCCATACACACCTGGCAGGATCCTGATAAACTGTGTAACCCCCATGCACACCTGGCAGGATCCTGATAAACTGTGAAAACCCATACACACCTAGCAGGATCCTGATAAACAGTGAAATCCCCATACAAACCTGGCAGGATCCTGATAAACTGTGAAAACCCCATCCACACCAGGCAGTATCCTGAAAAATTGTAAAACCCCCATACTCACCTGGCAGGACCCTGATACACTGTGAAACCCCCATACACAACTGGCAGGATCCTGATACACTGTGAAACCCCCATACACACCTGGCAGGATCCTGCTAAACTGTAAAAACCCCATACACACCTGGCAGGATCCTGATCCACCGTGAAAACCCCGTACACACCTGGCAGGATCCTGATACACTGTGAAAACCCCATACACACCTGGCAGGATCCTGATCCACTGTGAAAACCACATACACACCTGGCAGGATCCTGATACACTGTGAAAACCCCATACTCACCTGGCAGGATCCTGATAAACTGTGAAACCCCCATGCATACCTGGCAGGATCCTGACAAACTGTGAAAACCCATAGACACCTGGCAGGATCCTGATAAACTGTGAAATACCCATACACACATGGCAGGATCCAGATAAACTATGAAACCCCCATACACACCTGGCAGGATCCTGATACACTGTGAAAACCCCATACACACCTGGCAGGATCCTGATAAACTATGAAACCTTCATATACACCTGGCAGTTTCCTGATAAAATATGATACCCCCATACACACCTGGCAGGATCCTGATAAACTGTGAAAACCCCATACACACCTGGCAGGACCCTGATACACTGTGAAAACCCCAAACACACCTGGCAGGATCCTGATAAACTGTGAAACCCCCATACACACCTGGCAGGATCCTGCTAAACTGTGAAAATCCCATACACACCTGGCAGGATCCTGCTAAACTGTAAAAACCCCATACACACCTGGCAGGATCCTGATCCACCGTGAAAACCCCGTACACACCTGGCAGGATCCTGATACACTGTGAAAACCCCATACACACCTGGCAGGATCCTGATCCACTGTGAAAACCACATACACACCTGGCAGGATCCTGATACACTGTGAAAAACCCATACTAAACTTGCACTTTCCTGATAAACTATGAAAACCCCAAACACACCTGGCAGGATCCTGATACACTGTGAAACACCCATACACACCTGGCAGGACCCTGATACACTGTGAAAACCCCAAACACACCTGGCAGGATCCTGATAAACTGTGAAACCCCCATACACACCTGGCAGGATCCTGCTAAACTGTGAAAATCCCATACACACCTGGCAGGATCCTGATCCACTGTGAAATCCCCATACACACCTGCCATGATCCTGATACACTGTGAAAACCCCATACACACCTGGCAGGACCCTGATCCACTGTGAAAACCCCATACACACCTGGCAGGATCCTGATACACTGTGAAAACCCCATACACACCTGGCAGGATCCTGATACACTATGAAACCCCCATACACACCTGGCAGGATCCTGAAAAACTATGAAACCCCCATACATATCTGGCAGGATCCTGATACACTGTGAAAACCCCATACACACCTGGCAGGATCCTGATAAACTATGAAACCCGTATACACACCGGTCAGGACCCTGATACACTGTGAAAACCCCATGCACACCTGGCAGGATCATGATAAACTGTGAAACCCCCTTACACACCTGGCAGGATCCTGCGAAACTGTGAAAAACCTATACACACCTGGCAGGATCCTGATCCAATGTGAAAACCCCATACACACCTGGCAGGATCCTGATAGACTGAGAAAACCCCATACACACCTGGCAGGATCCTGATAAACTATGAAACCCCCATACACACCTGGCAGAATCCTGATACACTGTGAAAACCCCATACACACCTGGCAGGATCCTGATAAACTATGAAACCTTCATACACACCTGGCAGTTTCCTGATAAAATATGATACCCCCATACACACCTGGCAGGATCCTGATAAACTGTGAAAACCCCATACACACCTTGCAGGACCCTGATCCACTGTGAAAAACCCGTACACACCTGGCAGGATCCTTATACACTGTGAAAACCCCATACACACCTGGCAGGATCCTGATAAACTATGAAACCCCCATACACACCTGGCAGGATCCTGATAAACTGTGAAAACCCCAGACACACCTGGCAGGATCCTGATAAACTGTGAGAAACCCATACACACCTGGCAGGATCCTGATAAACTGTGTAACCCCCATGCACACCTGGCAGGATCCTGATAAACTGTGAAAACCCATACACACCTAGCAGGATCCTGATAAACAGTGAAATCCCCATACAAACCTGGCAGGATCCTGATAAACTGTGAAAACCCCATCCACACCTGGCAGTATCCTGAAAAACTGTGAAACCCCCATACTCACCTGGCAGGACCCTGATACACTGTGAAACCCCCATACACAACTGGCAGGATCCTGATACACTGTGAAACCCCCATACACACCTGGCAGGATCCTGCTAAACTGTAAAAACCCCATACACACCTGGCAGGATCCTGATCCACCGTGAAAACCCCGTACACACCTGGCAGGATCCTGATACACTGTGAAAACCCCATACACACCTGGCAGGATCCTGATCCACTGTGAAAACCACATACACACCTGGCAGGATCCTGATACACTGTGAAAAACCCATACTAAACTTGCACTTTCCTGATAAACTATGAAACCCCCAAACACACCTGGCAGGATCCTGATAAACTATGAAACCCCCATGCACACCTGGCAGGATCCTGATAAACTGTGAAACCCCCATACACACCTGGCAGGATCCTGCGAAACTGTGAAAAACCCATACACACCTGGCAGGATCCTGATCCAATGTGAAAACCCTATACACACCTGGCAGGATCCTGATAGACTACGAAAACCCCATACACACCTGGCAGGATCCTGATAAACTATGAAACCCCCATACACACCTGGCAGAATCCTGATAAACTATGAAACCCCCATACACACCTGGCAGGATCCTGATACACTGTGAAAACCCCATACACACCTGGCAGGATCCTGATAAACTATGAAACCTTCATACACACCTGGCATTTTCCTGATAAAATATGATACCCCCATACACACCTGGCAGAATCCTGATAAACTGTGAAAACCCCATACACACCTGGCAGGATCCTGATCCACTGTGAAAAACCCATACACACCTGGCAGGATCCTTATACACTGTGAAAACCCCATACACACCTGGCAGGAATCTGATAAACTATGAAACCCCCATACACACCTGGCAGGATCCTGATAAACTGTGAAAACCCCAGACACACCTGGCAGGATCCTGATAAACTGTGAGAAACCCATACACACCTGGCAGGATCCTGATAAACTGTGTAACCCCCATGCACACCTGGCAGAATCCTGATAAACTGTGAAAACCCATACACACCTAGCAGGATCCTGATAAACAGTGAAATCCCCATACAAACCTGGCAGGATCCTGATAAACTGTGAAAACCCCATCCACACCTGGCAGTATCCTGATAAACTGTGAAACCCCCATACTCACCTGGCAGGACCCTGATACACTGTGAAACCCCCATACACAACTGGCAGGATCCTGATACACTGTGAAACCCCCATACACACCTGGCAGGATCCTGCTAAACTGTAAAAACCCCATACACACCTGGCAGGATCCTGATCCACCGTGAAAACCCCGTACACACCTGGCAGGATCCTGATACACTGTGAAAACCCCATACACACCTGGCAGGATCCTGATCCACTGTGAAAACCACATACACACCTGGCAGGATCCTGATACACTGTGAAAAACCCATACTAAACTTGCACTTTCCTGATAAACTATGAAAACCCCAAACACACCTGGCAGGATCCTGATACACTGTGAAACACCCATACACACCTGGCAGGACCCTGATACACTGTGAAAACCCCAAACACACCTGGCAGGATCCTGTTAAACTGTGAAACCCCCATACACACCTGGTAGGATCCTGCTAAACTGTGAAAATCCCATACACACCTGGCAGGATCCTGATACACTGTGAAAACCCCATACACACCTGCCATGATCCTGATACACTGTGAAAACCCCATACACACCTGGCAGGAACCTGATCCACTGTGAAAACCCCATTCACCTGGCAGGATCCTGATACACTGTGAAAACCCCATACACACCTGGCAGGATCCTGATACACTATGAAACCCCCATACACACCTGGCAGGATCCTGAAAAACTATGAAACCCCCATACATAACTGGCAGGATCCTGATACACTGTGAAAACCCCATACACACCTGGCAGGATCCTGATAAAATATGAAACCCGTATACACACCGGGCAGGACCCTGATATACTGTGAAAACCCCATGCACACCTGGCAGGATCATGATAAACTGTGAAACCCCCATACACACCTGGCAGGATCCTGCGAAACTGTGAAAAACCCATACACACCTGGCAGGATCCTGATCCAATGTGAAAACCCCATACACACCTGGCAGGATCCTGATAGACTGAGAAAACCCCATACACACCTGGCAGGATCCTGATAAACTATGAAACCCCCATACACACCTGGCAGAATCCTGATAAACTATGAAACCCCCATACACACCTGGCAGGATCCTGATACACTGTGAAAACCCCATACACACCTGGCAGGATCCTGATAAACTATGAAACCTTCATACACACCTGGCAATTTCCTGATAAAATATGATACCCCCATACACACCTGGCAGGATCCTGATAAACTGTGAAAACCCCATACACACCTGGCAGGACGCTGATCCACTGTGAAAAACCCATACACACCTGGCAGGATGCTTATACACTGTGAAAACCCCATACACACCTGGCAGGATCCTGATAAACTATGAAACCCCCATACACACCTGGCAGGATCCTGATAAACTGTGAAAACCCCAGACACACCTGGCAGGATCCTGATAAACTGTGAGAAACCCATACACACCTGGCAGGATCCTGATAAACTGTGTAACCCCCATGCACACCTGGCAGGATCCTGATAAACTGTGAAAACCCATACACACCTAGCAGGATCCTGATAAACAGTGAAATCCCCATACAAACCTGGCAGGATCCTGATAAACTGTGAAAACCCCATCCACACCTGGCAGGATCCTGATACACTGTGAAACCCCCATGCACACCTGGCAGGATCCTGCTAAACTGTAAAAACCCCATACACACCTGGCAGGATCCTGATCCACCGTGAAAACCCCGTACACACCTGGCAGGATCCTGATACACTGTGAAAACCCCATACACACCTGGCAGGATCCTGATCCACTGTGAAAACCACATACACACCTGGCAGGATCCTGATACACTGTGAAAAACCCATACTAAACTTGCACTTTCCTGATAAACTATGAAACCCCCAAACACACCTGGCAGGATCCTGATAAACTATGAAACCCCCATACACACCTGGCAGGATCCTGATACACTGTGAAACCCCCAAACACACCTGGCAGGATCCTGATACACTGTGAAACCCCCATACACACCTGGCAGGATCCTGATCAACTGTGAAACCCCCATGCATACCTGGCAGGATCCTGATCCACTGTGAAAACTCCATAGACACCTGGCAGGATACTGATACACAGTGAAACCCAAATACACACCTGGCAGGATCCTGATACACTGTGGAACCCCCATACACAACTGGCAGGATCCTGACACACTGTGAAAACCCCATACGCACCTGGCAGTATCCTGATACACTGTGAAACCCCCATACATACCTGGCAGGATCCTGATACACTGTGAAAACCAAATACACACCTGGCAGGATCCTGATAAGCTGCGAAAACCCCAAACACACCTGGCAGGATCCTCAAAAACGATGAAACCCCCATACACACCTGGCAGGATCCTGATAAACTGTGAAAACCCCATACACACCTGGAAGGATCCTGCTAAACTGTGAAAACCCCATACACACCTGGCAGGATCCTGATCCACCGTGAAAACCCCGTACACACCTGGCAGGATACTGATACACTGTGAAAACCCCATACACACCTGGCAGGATCCTGATCCACTGTGGAAACCCCATACACACCTGGCAGGATCCTGATACACTGTGAAAAACCCATACTGACCTGGCACTTTCCTGATAAACTATGAAACCCCCAAACACACCTGGCAGGATTTTGATAAACTATGAAACCCCCATACACACCTGGCAGGATCCTGATACACTGTGAAAACCCCATACACACCTGGCAGGATCCTGATACACTGTGAAAACCCCATGCACACCTGGCAGGACATTGATCCACTGTGAAACCCCCAAACACACCTGGCAGGATCCTGATACACTGTGAAAACCCCATACACACCTGGCAGGATCCTGATCAACTGTGAAACCCCCATGCACACCTGGCAGGATCCTGATCCACTGTGAAAACCCCATAGACACCTGGCAGGATACTGATACACTGTGAAACGCAAATACACACCTGGCAGGATCCTGATACACTGTGGAACCCCCATACACACCTGGCAGGATCCTGACACACTGTGAAAACCCCATACGCACCTGGCAGGATCCTGATACACTGTGAAACCCCCATACATACCTGGCAGGATCCTGATACACTGTGAAAACCACATACACACCTGGCAGGATCCTGATAAGATGCGAAAACCCCAAACACACCTGGCAGGATCCTCAAAAACGATGAAACCCCCATACACACCTGGCAGAATCCTGATAAACCGTGAAAACCCCATACACACCTGGCAGGATCCTGATAAACTGTGAAAACCCCAGACACACCTGGCAGGATCCTGATCCACTGTGAAAACCCAAATACACACCTGGCAGGATCCTGATACACTGTGAAACCCCCATACAGACCTTGCAGGATCCTGATAATCTGTGAAAACCCCATACTCAACAGGCAGGAACCTGATGCACTGTGAAAACCCCATACACACCTGGCAGGATCCTGATAAACTATGAAACCCGTATACACACCGGGCAGGACCCTGATACACTGTGAAAACCCCATGCACACCTGGCAGGATCCTGATAAACTGAGAAACCCCCATACACACCTGGCAGGATCCTGATAAACTGTGAAAACCCCATACACACCTGGCAGGATCCTGCTAAACTGTGAAAATCCCATACACACCTGGCAGGATCCTGATCCACTGTGAAAACCCCATACACACCTGGCATGATCCTGATACACTGTGAAAACCCCATACACACCTGGCAGGAACCTGATCCACTGTGAAAACCCCATACACACCTGGCAGGATCCTGATACACTGTGAAAACCCCATACACACCTGGCAGGATCCTGATACACTATGAAACCCCCATACACACCTGGCAGGATCTTGATAAACTATGAAACCCCCATACATAACTGGCAGGATCCTGATACACTGTGAAAACCCCATACAGACCTGGCAGGATCCTGATAATCTATGAAACCCGTATGCACACCGGGCAGGACCCTGATACACTGTGAAAAACCCATGCACACCTGGCAGGATCCTGATAAACTGTGAAACACCCATACACACCTGGTAGGATCCTGCGAAACTGTGAAAAACCCATACACACCTGGCAGGATCCTGATCCACTGTGAAAACCCCATACACACCTGGCAGGATCCTGATAGACTGCGAAAACCCCATACACACCTGGCAGGATCCTGATAAACTATGAAACCCCCATACACACCTGGCAGAATACTGATAAACTATGAAAACCCCATACACACCTGGCAGGATCCTGATACACTGTGAAAACCCCATACACACCTGGCAGGATCCTGATAAACTATGAAACCTTCATACACACCTGGCAGTTTCCTGATAAAATATGATACCCGCATACACACCTGGCAGGATCCTGATAAACTGTGAAAACCCCATACACAACTGGCAGGATCCTGATCCACTGTGAAAACCCAATACACACCTGGCAGGATCCTTATACACTGTGAAAACCCCATACACACCTGGCAGGATCCTGATAAACTATGAAACCCCCATACACACCTGGCAGGATCCTGATAAACTGTGAAAACGCCAGACACACCAGGCAGGATCCTGATAAACTGTGAGAACCCCATACACACCTGGCAGGATCCTGATAAACTGTGAAACCCCCATGCACACCTGGCAGGATCCTGATAAACTGTGAAAACCCATACACACCTAGCAGGATCCTGATAAACAGTGAAATCCCCATACAAACCTGGCAGGATCCTGATAAACTGTGAAAACCCCATCCACACCTGGCAGGATCCTGATAAACTGTGAAACCCCCATACTCACCTGGCAGGACCCTGATACACTGTGAAACCCCCATACACAACTGGCAGGATCCTGATAAACTGTGAAACCCCCATACACACCTGGCAGGATCCTGCTAAACTGTGAAAACCCCATACACACCTGGCAGGATCCTGATCCACCTTGAAAACCCCGTACACACCTGGCAGGATCCTGATACACTGTGAAAACCCCATACTCACCTGGCAGGATCCTGATCCACTGTGAAAACCCCATACACACCTGGCAGGATCCTGATACACTGTGAAAAACACATACTAACCTGGCACTTTCCTGATAAACTATGAAACCCCCAAGCACACCTGGCAGGATCCTGATAAAATATGAAACCCCCATACACACCTGGCAGGATCCTGATACACTGTGAAAACCCCATACACACCTGGCACGATCCTGATAAACTATGAAACCCGTATACACACCTGGCAGGATCCTGATACACTGTGAAAACCCCATACACACCTGGCAGGACATTGATCCACTGTGAAACCCCCAAACACACCTGGCAGGATCCTGATACACTTTGAAAACCCCAGACACACCTGGCAGGATCCTGATAAACTGTGAGAACCCCATACACACCTGGCAGGATCCTGATAAACTGTGAAACCCCCATGCACACCTGGCAGGATCCTGATAAACTGTGAAACCCCATACACACCTAGCAGGATCCTGATAAACAGTGAAATCCCCATACAAACCTGGCAGGATCCTGATAAACTGTGAAAACCCCATCCACACCTGGCAGGATCCTGATAAACTGTGAAACCCCCATACTCACCTGGCAGGACCGGGATACACTGTGAAACCCCCATACACAACTGGCAGGATCCTGATAAACTGTGAAACCCCCATACACACCTGGCAGGATCCTGCTAAACTGTGAAAACCCCATACACACCTGGCAGGATCCTGATCCACCGTGAAAACCCCGTACACACCTGGCAGGATCCTGATACACTGTGAAAACCCCATACACACCTGGCAGGATCCTGATCCACTGTGAAAACCCCATACACACCTGGCAGGATCCTGATACACTGTGAAAAACCCATACTAACCTGGCACTTTCCTGATAAACTATGAAACCCCAAAACACACCTGGCAGGATCCTGATAAACTATGAAACCCCCATACACACCTGGCAGGATCCTGATACGCTGTGAAAACCCCATACACACCTGGCAGGATCCTGATAAACTATGAAACCCGTATACACACCTGGCAGGATCCTGATACACTGTGAAAACCCCATACACACCTGGCAGGACATTGATCCACTGTGAAACCCCCAAACACACCTGGCAGTATCCTGATACACTGTGAAACCCTCAAAAACACCTGGCAGGATCCTGATCAACTGTGAAACCCCCATGCACACCTGGCAGGATCCTGATCCACTGTGAAAACCCCATAGACACCTGGCAGGATACTGATACACTGTGAAACCCAAATACACACCTGGCAGGATCCTGATAAACTGTGGAACCCCCATACACACCTGGCAGGATCCGGACACACTGTGAAAACCCCATACGCACCTGGCAGGATCCTGATACACTGTGAAACCCCAATACATACCTGGCAGGATCCTGATACACTGTGAAAACCAAATACACACCTGGCAGGATCCTGATAAGCTGCGAAAACCCCAAACACACCTGGCAGGATTCTTAAAAACGATGAAACCCCCATACACACCTGGCAGGATCCTGATAAACTGTGAAATCCCCATACACACCTGGCAGGATCCTGCTAAACTCTGAAAACCCCATACACACCTGGCAGGATCCTGATCCACCGTGAAAACCCCGTACACACCTGGCAGGATACTGATACACTGTGAAAACCACATACACACCTGGCAGGATCCTGATCCACTGTGGAAACCCCATACACAGCTGGCAGGATCCTGATACACTGTGAAAAACACATACTAACCTGGCACTTTCCTGATAAACTATGAAACCCCCAAACACACCTGGCAGGATCCTGATAAACTATGAAACCCCCATACACACCTGGCAGGATCCTGATACACTGTGAATACCCCATACACACCTGGCAGGATCCTGATAAATTATGAAACCCGTATACACACCTGGTAGGATCCTGATACACTGTGAAAACCCCATACACACCTGGCAGGACATTGATCCACTGTGAAACCCCCAAACACACCTGGCAGGATCCTGATACACTGTGAAAACCCCATACACACCTGGCAGGATCCTGATCAACTGTGAAACCCCCATGCACACCTGGCAGGATCCTGATCCACTGTGAAAACCCCATAGACACCTGGCAGGATACTGATACACTGTGAAACCCAAATACACACCTGGCAGGATCCTGATACACTGTGAAACCCCCATACATACCTGGCAGGATCCTGATACACTGTGAAAACCACATAAACACCTGGCAGGATCCTGATAAGCTGCGAAATCCCCAAACACACCTGGCAGGATCCTGATAAACTGTGAAAACCCCATACACACCTGGCAGGATCCTGATAAACTGTGAAAACCCCAGACACACCTGGCAGGATCCTTATCCACTGTGAAAACCCAAATACACGCCTGGCAGGATCCTGATACACTGTGAAACCCCATACACACCTGGCATGTTCCTGATATACTGTGAGACCCCCATACACACCTGGCAGGATCCTGATAAAATGTGAAAACCCCAGACAAACCTGGCAGGATCCTCTTCCACTGTGAAAATCCCATGCACACCTGGCAGGATCCTGATACACTGTGAAACCCCATAAACACCTGGCAGGATCCTGATCCACTGTGAAAACCCCATACACGCCTGGCAGGATCCTGACAAAATTTGAAAACCCCATCCACACCTGGCAGGATCCTGATCCACTGTGAAAACCCCATACACACCTGGCAGGATCCTGATACACAGTGAAAACCCCATACACACCTGGCAGGATCCTGATGAACTATGAAACCCCCATACACACCTGGCAGGATCCTGATAAACTATGAAACACCCATACACACTTGGCCGGATCCTGTTAAACTGTGAAAACCCCATACACACCTGGCAGGATCCTGATACACTGTGAAAACCCCATACACACCTGGCAGCATCCTGATAAACTGTGAAACCCCCATACACACCTGGCAGCATCCTGAAAATCTGTGAAACCCCATACACACCTGGCATGTTCCTGATATACTGTGAGACCCCCATACACACCTGGCAGGATCCTGATAAAATGTGAAAACCCCAGACACACCTGGCAGGATCCTCTTCAACTGTGAAAATCCCATGCACACCTGGCAGGATCCTGATACACTGTGAAACCCCATAAACACCTGGCAGGATCCTGATCCACTGTGAAAACCCCATACACACCTGGCAGGATCCTGACAAAATTTGAAAACCCCATCCACACCTGGCAGGATCCTGATCCACTGTGAAAACCCCATACACACCTGGCAGGATCCTGATACACAGTGAAAACCCCATACACACCTGGCAGGATCCTGATGAACTATGAAACCCACATACACACCTGGCAGGATCCTGATAAACTATGAAACACCCATACACACTTGGCCGGATCCTGTTAAACTGTGAAAACCCCATACACACCTGGCAGGATCCTGATACACTGTGAAAACCCCATACACACCTGGCAGCATCCTGATAAATTGTGAAACCCCCATACACACCTGGCAGCATCCTGAAAATCTGTGAAACCCCATACACACCTGGCAGAATCCTGATATACTGTGAAACCCCCATACACACCTGGCAGGACCGTGATACACTGAGAAAACCCCTTCACACCTGGCAGGATCCTGATCCACTGTGAAAACCCCTAACCCTAACCCTAACCCTAACCCTAACCCTAACGTGTGCCATACTGTTGGATGGTCATTACTGAGGGAGTGCCAAGCTGTCGGAGGGTCAGAACTGAGTGAGTGAAGCGCTGTCGGATATTCAATACTGAAGGAGTGCCATAATGTCGGAGCGCCAATACTGAGGGAGTGCCATACTGTCGGAGGGTCAGTAGTGAGGGAGTGCCGCACTGTCGGTGGCTGAGAAATGAGGGAGTGCCATACTTTCGGAGGGTCATTACTGAGGCAATGCCATACTGTCGGAGGGTAAGTACTGAGGGAGTGGCGCTCCGTCGGAAGATAAGTACTGAGAGAGTGCTGTACTGTCGGAGGATCAGTACTGAGGGATTGCCGTACTGTCGGAGGGTAAGTACTGAGTTAGTGTCATAGTGGCAGAGGGTTAGGACTGAGGGAGAGCAGCACTTTCGGATGTCCGGTACAGAGTGAGTCTCAAAATGTCGGAAGGCCAGTGGTAAGAGAGTGCCAAAATATTGGAGGGTAGGTAATGAGAGACTGCCATACTGTCGGAGTGTCAGTACTGAGGGTGTACCGCACTGTCGGAGGGTCATTACTGATGGAGTGCCATACTGTCACAGGGCCAGTTCTGTGGGAGTGCTGAACTGTCAGAAAGTTGGTGATGAGGGAGTGACGCACAGTCAGAGGTTCCGCACTGAGGAAATGCTGCAACTTTGGAGCGTTACTACTGATGGAGGGCTGCACTGTCAGATGTTCAGTACTGAGGGAGCGCCTCATTTTTGTTCAGTCAGTACCGAGGGAGCGTTGCCCTCTCAGAGTGCCAGCACTGAGGGAGTGCTGCACTGTCAGAGGTTCAGTACTGAGGCAGTGCCCCAATGACGGAGATTCAGTACTGAGGGAGTGCCGCAGTGTAGGAGGTTCAGTGCTGAGAGATTGCCATACTGTAACAGTATTGGTACTGAGGGTGTGTCATACTGTCGGGCGGTCAGTACCTCGGGAGTGCCGCACTGTTAGAGCATCAGTAATGAGGGAGAGCCATACTGTCGCAGGGTCAGTATTGAGGGATTGCCATACTGTCAGAGTGTCAGTACTGAGGGTGTGCCGCACTGTCGGAGGGTCAGTACTGAGTGAGTGCCATACTGTCGGAGAGTCAGTAATGAGGGAATGACATACTTTCGGAGGGTCAGTCCTGAGGGTCTGCTGCACTGTCAGAGGTTGAGTACTGAGGGAGTGTTGCACTGTCAGAAAGGTGGTACAGAGGGAGTGCTGGACTGTCGGATGGTCAGTACAGAGGAAATGCCATGCTGTCGGAGGGTCAGTCCTGAGGGAGTGCCAACCTTCAGAAGGTCAGTACTAAGGTAGTGCCGCACTGTCAGAAAGTTGGTGATGAGGGAGTGCCGCACTTTCGGAACATTCGTACTGAGGAAGTGCCATACTGTCGGAGGGTCAGTACTGAGGGAGTGCCATACCGTCGGTTGGTCAGTACTAAGGGAGCGCTGCATTGTTGTTGAGTCAGTACAGAGGGAGCGCTGCACTGTCCGAGGATCAGTACTGATGGAGTGCTTCACTTTTGAAGGTTCACTGCTGAAGGCGTGCTGCAGTGTCTGATAGTCAGTACTGAGGGAGTGCCAGACTGTCGGAGGGTCAGTACTGCGGGAGTACCATACTGTCGGAGGGTCAGTACTGAGGGGGCAATATATTGTTGTTGAGTCAGTACTGAGGGAGCGCTGCACTGTCAGATGGTCAGAACTGAGGGGGCGCTGCGTTGTTGTTTTGCCAGTACTGAGAAAATGCTGCACTCTCAGATTGTTAGTACTGAGGGAATTAGATTATATTAGATTCGAGTTACAGCACTGAAACAGGCCTTTTGGCACCAAGTCGGTGCGGACCAACAACCACCCATTTATACTAATTCTACTCTAATTCCATATTTCAAACACATCCCCACCTGTCCCTATCTTCCCCTACCACCTACCTATACTAGGGGCAATTGCTAATGGCCAATTTACCTATCAAACTGCAAGACTTTGGCATGTGGGAGGAAACTGGAGCACCCGGAGGAAACCCACGCAGACACAGGGAGATTTTTCATCCTCCACACGGGTAGTGCACAGAATTGAACCCTGGTCGCAGGAGATATGAGGCTGCGGTGCTAACCACTGCGCCACTGTGCCGCCCTGTGGTGCACTGTCAGACGTCCATTAGTGAGGGAGTGCTCCGCGGTCAGAGGGTCAGTACTGAGGGAGCTCTGCACTCCCAGAGTGTCAGTACTGAGGGAGCGCTGCACTGTCAGATATTCAGTACAGAGGGAGTGCTGCACTGTTCTTGAGTCAGTACTGAGGGAATGTTGCACCCTCAGAGTGTCTGTATTGAGGGAGTGCTGCACTCACAGAGAGTCAGTACTGAGGGAGTGCTGCACTGTCAGTGGTTCACTTCTGAAGGAGCACTGCATTGTTGTTGAGCCATTACTGAGCGAGCGCTTCACTCTCAGAGTGTCAGTATTGAGGTATGCGGCACTCAGAGGATCAGTACTGAGGGAGCGCTGCATTGATGTTGAGTCAGTACAGAGGGAGCGCTGCACTGTCCGAGGGTCTGTACTGAGGGAGTGCTGCACTACCAGAGGATAAGTACTGTGGGAGTGCTCATCTGTCAGATGATCAGTACTGATGGAGTGTTTCACTTTTGAAAGGTCACTACTGAAGGTTGCAATGTCGGATGGTCAGTGCTGAGGGAGTGCTATACTGTCGGAGGGTCAGTACTGAGGGAGTACCATACTGTCGCAGGGTCAGTACTGAGGGAGTACCATACTGTCGCAGGGTCAGTACTGAGGGAGTACCATACTGTCGGATGGACATTTCGGCGGGAGATCTATACTGTCGCAGGGTCAGTACTGAGGGAGTACTGAATTTCTGGCGCACCAGTACTGAGGGACTGCTGCACTGTCAGATGATCAGTACTGAGAGAATGCTGCATTGTTGTTGAGTCAGTACTGAGGGAGTGCTGCACCCTCAGAGAGTTTGTACTGTGTGAGTGCTGCACTGTCAGAGCGTCAATACTGAGGGAGTGCTGCACTGACAGTGGGTCAGTTCTGAAGGAGCACTGCATTGTTGTTGAGTCATTACTGAGGGAGCGCTTCGCTCTCAGAGTGTAAGTATTGAGGTAAGTTGCACTGTCTGAGGGTCAATGCTGAGGGAGCGCTGCAATGTTGTGGTATCAGTACAGAGGGAGAGCTGCACTGTCAGAGTGTCAGTACTGAGGGAATGCTACACAGTCAGAGCGTCAGTACTGAGACAGTGCCGCACAGTCGGAAGGTCTGGACAGAGGGAGTGTCATACTGTTGGAGTGTCAGTACTGAGGAAGTGCCAGACTGTCGGAGGGTCAGTACTGAGGGAGTGCCATACTGTCAGAAGGTCAGTGCTGAGGGAGTGCAATATTGTCGGATGGGCAGTACTGAGGGAGTGCTGCACTAATGGCAGGTCAGTACTTAGGGAGTGCCATACTGTTGGAGAGTCAGTAATGAGGGAGTGCTGCAGTGTTGGGGGTTGAGTACTGAGGGAGTGCCATACTGTTGGAGAGTCAGTAATGAGGGAGTGCTGCAGTGTTGGAGGTTGAGTACTGAGGGAGTGCCATACTGTTGGAGGATCAGTAATGAGGGAGTGCTGCAGTGTTGGGGGTTGAGTACTGAGGGAGTGCCATACTGTTGGAGGATCAGTAATGATTGACTGCCATACTATTGGAGGCTCAGTACTGAGGGAGTGCCGAACTATTTGCGTTTCGGTACTGAGGGAGGGCTATACTGGTGGAAGGTTAGTACTGAGGGAGTGCTGCACTGTTTGAGGGACAGTACTGAGGGAGTGCCATGCTGGCGGAGGCTCGATACTGAAGGAATGCCATACTGTTGGAGGGTCAGTACTGAGTGAGTACCATACTGGTGGAGTGTCAGTGCGGAGGTAGAGCTGCACTGTCGGAGGATCAGTACTGAGGGAGTGCTGCCCTGTCGGAGGGTCAGTACTGAGGGAGAGCTCCACTGTCGGACGATCAATACTGAGGGAGGGCTGTGCTGTCGGAGGGTCAGTATTGAGGGTATGCCTTACTGTCGGAGGGTAAGTACAGAGGGAGTGCTGCACTTTTGGTGCGCTCGTACTGAGGGACTGCTGCACTGTCAGATGGTCAGTACAGAGTGAGTGCTGCATTGTTGTTGAGTCTGTACTGAGTGAGTGCTGCACTGTCAGAGGGTCAGTCCTGTGGGAGTGCTGCATTGTTGTTGAGTCAGCACTGAGGGAGCGCTGCACTCTCAGAGAGTCAGTACTGAGGGAGTGCAGCACTGTCATAGGGTCAGTTCTGAAGGAGCACTGCATTGTAGTTGAGTCATTACTGAGGGAGCGCTTCACTTTCAGAGTGTCAGTATTGTGGTATGCTGCACTGTCAAAGTGTCGGTTTGGAGGGAGCGCTGCATTGTTGTTGAGTTAGTGCAGAGGGAGCGCTGCATTGTCAGAGGGACAATACTGAGGGGCTGCTGCACTCTCAGAGTGTCAGCACTGAGGGAATGCTGCACTGCCAGAGGATCAGTACTGAGGGAGTGCTCCACTTTTGAAGGGTCACTACTGAGGGCGTGCTGCAATGTCGGATGGTCAGTACTGAGGGAGTGTCAAACTGTCAGAACGGTGGTGGTGAGGGAGTGCCACAGTTTCGGAGGATCAGGACTGAGGAACTGCCATACTGGCGGAGGGTACGTACGGCAGGAGGGCCATACTGTCGGAGGGTAGGTACTGAGGGAGTGTTGCACGTTTGGAGCGCCAGTACTGAGGGACTGCTGCACTGTCAGATGGTCAGTCCTGAGAGAGTGCTGCATTGTTGTTGTGTCAGTACTGAGAGAGTGCCGCACTGTTGGAGGGTCAGTACTGAGGGTGTGCCATCATGTCGGACCGTCACTCCTGAGGGTGTGCCATACTGTCGGAGGGTCAGTACTGAGGGAGTGCTGCACTTTTGGAGCGCCAGTACTGAGGGACTGCTGCACTGTCAGATGGTCAGTCCTGAGAGATTGCTGCATTGTTCTTGTGTCAGTACTGAGAGAGTGCCGCACTGTTGGAGGGTCAGTACTGAGGGAGTGCCATCATGTCGGACCGTCACTCCTGAGGGAGTGCCGCAATGTCGGAGGGTCAGTACTGAGCGAGTGCTGCACTGTTAAATGTTCAGTACTGAGGGAGTGCTGCACTCTCAGTTGGTCAGTACTGAGGGAGAGCCATACTGTTGGAAGTTCTGTATTGAGGGAGTGCCACACTGTCGGACGGTCTGCACTGATGGAATGCCATACTGTAGGACGGTCAGTACTGAGGAAGTGCTGCACAGTCGGAGGGTCTGTACTCCGGGAGTGCCACATTGTTGTTAATTCTGTCCTGAGATAATGCTGCACCCTCAGATTGTCACGACTGAGAGAGTGCTGCACTGTCGGAGGATCATTAGTGAGTGACTGCTGCACTGTTAGAGGGTCAGTACTGAGCGAGTGTTGCACTGTCAGAAGGTCGGTACTGATTGAGTGTTGCACTATCGGAGAGTCAGTACGTAGGGAGTGCCGCACTGTCGGAGGGTCAGTACTGAGGGAGTGCCATACTGTCGGAGGCTCAGTACTGAGGGAGTGCTGCACTGTCAGATGGTCAGTTCTGAAGGAGCGTTGTCTTGTTGCTGAGTCAGTACCGAGGGCGCGCTGCACTCTCGTAGTGCCAGTATTGAGGGATGCTGCTCTGTCAGACCGTAAGTGCTGAAGGACTGCAGCATTGTTTCTGAGTCAGTACTGATGGAGCGCTGCACTGTCAGAGGGTCAATACTGAAGGAGTGCTGCACTACCAGAGTGTCAGTACTGAGGGAATGCTGCCCTGCCAGAGCATCAGTACTGTGGGAGCGCGGCACTGTCAGAGGACCAGTACTGAGGGACTACTGCACTGTTGAATGGTAACTACTGAGGGAGTGCTTTTGTGTCGGAGGGTCAGTACTGAGAGAGTGCCATACTGTCAGAGGGTCGGTACTGAGGGGTGCAATGCTGTCGGAGGCACAGTACTGGGGAGTGCTGCACTGTTGGGGGTTTAGTACAGAGGGAGTGCCTGAATGTCGGAGGGTCAGTATAGAGGTAGTACCATACTGTCGCAGGGTCCGTACTGAGGGAGTGCCGTGCTGTTGGAGGGTCAGTTCTGACTGAATGCCAGACTGTGGAGGCTCAGTACTGAGGAGCCGCTGCATTGTTGTTGAGTCGGTACTGAGGGATTGCGGCATTCTCAGAGTCCAAGTGTCAGTCCAGAGGGAGTTCCATATTGTCAGAGTGTCAGTACTGAGATGGGCTGCACTCTCAGAGTGTCAGTACTGATGGAATGCTGCACTGCCAGAGGATCAGTACTGAGGGAGTGCCATACTCTTGGACTGTTAGAACTGAGGGAGTGCAATACTGTCGGAGGGTCAGTACTGAGGGAGTGCCGCAATGTCGGAATGTCAGTACTGAGTGAGTGCCATACTGTCGTAGGGGAGGTACTGAGAGACAGCCGCACTGTTGGAGGATCAGTACTGAGGCTGTGCTGCACTTCCAGAGGCTCTGTTCTCAGGGAGTGCAAAACTGTCGGAGGGTCAGTAAAGAGGGAATGCCATACTGTCGGAGGGTCAGGACTGAGGGATTGCGGCATTCTCAGAGTCCAAAGGTCAGTACCGAGGGAGGTCCATACTGTCACAGGGTCATAACTGAGGGAGTGCCATACTGTCGGAGGGTCAGCTCTGCGGGAGTGCTGCACTGTCAGAGGGTCAATACTGAGGAAGTGCTGGACTGTCGGAGGGCTGGATCTGAGGGAGTGCTGCATTTTTGGATCGTCAGTACTGAGGGAGTTCTGAACTTTCAGAAGGTCAGTACTGAGGGAGAGCGGCATTGTTGTTGAGCCTGCACTGAGGGAATGCAGCACTGTCAAAGCGTCGGTAATGAGGGAGTGCTGCATTGTTGTTGAGTCAGTACTGAGGGAGCGCTGCATTCTCAGCACTGAGTGAGTGCTGCACTGTCACAGGGTCAGAAATGAGGGAGTGCTGCAGCCTCAGAATGTCAGTGCTGAGGGAGTGCTGCACTGTCAGTGTGTCAGTACTGAGGGAGTGCTGCATTGTTGTCGAGTCAGAACTGAGGGAGCGCTGGACCTTCTGTTGGTCAGTTCTGAAAAAGCGCTGCAGTGTTCCTGAGTCACTACTGAGGGAGCGCTGCACTCTCAGATTGTCAGTATTGAGGCATGCTTCTCTGTCAGATGTCAGGTACTGAGGGACTGCTGAATTGTTGTTGAGTCAGGACTGAGGGTGTGATGCACTGTCACAGGATCAGTATTGAGGGAGTGCTTAATTGTTGTCGAGTCAGCACTGAAGGAGCGCTGCACTTTCAGATGGTCAGTTCTGAAAAAGCGCTGCATTGTTGCTGAGTCAGTACTGAGGGAGCGCTGCACTCTCAGATTGTCAGTATTGAGGGATGCTGTTCTGTCAGATGGTAGGTACTGAGGGACTGCTGCATTGTTGTTGAGTCAATAATGAGGGAGCGCTGCAATGTCAGAGGGTCAGTACTGTGATGGGCTGCACTCTCAGAGTGTCAGTACTGATGGAATGCTGCACTGCCAGAGGATCAGTACTGACGGAGTGCCATACTCTCGGCGTTTCAGAACTGAGGGAGTGCAATACTGTCGGAGGGTCAGTACTGAGGGAGTGCCGCACTGTCGGAGGGTAGGTACTGAGGGACAGCCGCACTGTTGGAGGATCAGTACTGAGGCTGTGCCGCACTTACAGAGGCTCTGCACTCAGGGAGTGCCAAACTGTCGGAGGGTCTGTAAAGAGGGAATGCCATGCTGTCGGAGGCTCAGTACTGAGGGAGTGCCACACCGTTTGATGGTCAGTACTGAGGGAGTGCCGTACATGTGGAGGGTCTGTACTGAGAAAGTGCTGCCGTTTTAGAAAAAAAAAACAAAGAACAAAGAAAATTACAGCACAGGAACAGGCCCTTCGGCCCTCCAAGCCTGCGCCGATCCAGATCCTCTACCTAAACATGTCGCCTATTTTCTGAGCGTCTGTATCTCTTTGCTTCCTGCCCATTCATGTCTCTGTCTAGATACATCTTAAAAGACGCTATCGTGTTCGCATCTACCTCCTCTGCTGGCAAAGCGTTCCATGCACCCACCACCCTCTGTGGAAAGAACTTTCCACGCATATCCCCCCTAAACTTTACCCCTTTCACTTTGAACTCGTGACCCCGTGTATTTGAATCCCCCACTCTGGGAAAAAGCTTCTTGCTATCCACCCTGTCTACACCTCATGATTTTGCACACCTCAATCAGGTCCCCCCGCAACCTCCGCCTTTCCAATGAAAATAATCCTAATGTACTCAACCTCTCTTCATAGCGAGCGCCCTCCATACCAGGCAACATGCTGGTGAACCTCCACTGCACCCTCTCTAAAGCATCCACATCCTTTTGGTAATGTGGCGACCAGAACTGCACGCAGTATTCCAAATGTGGCCGAACCAAAGTCCTATACAACTGTAACATTACCTGCCAAATCTTGTACTCAATATCCCGTTCGATGAAGGAAAGCATGCCGTTTGCCTTCTTGACCACTCTATTGACCTGCGTTGCCACCTTCAGGGAACAATGGACCTGAACACCCAAATCTCTCTGTACATCAATTTTCCCTAGGACTTTTCCATTTACTGTACAGTTCACTCTTGAATTGGATCTTCCAAAATGCATCACCTCGCATTTACCCTGATTGAACTCAATCTGCCATTTCTCTGCCCAACTCTCCAATCTATCTATATTCTGCTGTATTCTCTGACAGTCCCCTTCACTATCTGCTACATCACCAATCATAGTGTCGTCTGCAAACTTGCTGATCAGACCACCTATACTTTCCTCCAAATCATTTATGTATATCAAAAACAACAGTGGTCCCAGCACAGATCCCTGTGGAACACCACTGGTCACACGTCTCCATTTTGAGAAACTCCCTTCCACTGCTACTCTCTGTCTCCTGTTGCCCAGCCAGTTCTTTATCCATCTAGCCAGGACACCCTGGATCCCATGCGACTTCACTTTCTCCATCAGCCTACCATGGGGACCCTTATCAAACTCCTTACTGAAGTCCATGTATATGACATCTACAGCCCTTCCCTCATCAATCAAATTTGTCACTTCCTCAAAGAATTCTATTAAGTTAGTAAGACATGACCTTCCCTGCACAAAACCATGTTGCCTATCACTGATAAGCCCATTTTCTTCCAAATGGGAATAGATCCTATCCCTCAGTATCTTCTCCAGCAGCTTCCCTACCACTGACGTCCGTCTCACTGGTCTATAATTACCTGGATTATCCCTGCTACCCTTCTTAAACAAGGGGACAACATTAACAATTCTCCTGTCCTCCGGGACATCACCCGTGTTTAAGGATGCTGCAAAGATATCTGTTAAGGCCCCAGCTATTTCCTCTCTCTTTCTCTCAGTAACCTGGGATAGATCCCATCCGGACCTGGGGACTTGTCCACCTTAATTCCTTTTAGAATACCCAAAACTTGCTCCCTCCTTATGCCGACTTGACCTAGAGTAATCAAACATCTGTCCCTAATCTCAACATCCGTCATGTCCCTCTCCTCGATGAATACCGATGCAAAGTACTCGTTTAGAATCTCACTCATTTTCTCTGACTCCACGCATAACTTTATTCCTTTGTCCTTGAGTGGGCCAATCCTTTCTCTAGTTACCTTCTTGCTCCTTATATATGAATAAAAGGCTTTGGGGTTTTCCTTAACCCTGTTTGCTCAAGATATTTCATGACCACTTTTAGCCCTCTTAATACCTCGTTTCAGATTGGTCCAACATTCCCGATATACTTCCACAGCTTTGTCTTTCTTTAGCCACCTAGACCTTATGTATGTTTCCTTTTCCCTCTTAGCTAGTCTCACAATTTCACCTGTCATCCATGGTTCCCTAATCTTGCCATTTCTATCCCTCATTTACACAGGAACATGTCTCTCCTGCACGCTGATCAACCTCTCTTTGAAAGCCTCCCACATATCAAATGTGGATTTACCTTCAAACAGCTGCTCCCGATCTGCATTCCCCAGCTCCTGCCGAATTTTGGTATAGTTGGCCTTGCCCCAATTTAGCACTCTTCCTTTAGGACCACTCTTGTCTTTGTCCATGAGTATTCTAAAACTTACGAATTTGTGATCACTATTCCCAAAGTAGTCCCCTACCGAAACTTCAAACACCTGGCCGGGCTCATTCCCCAACACCAGGTCCAGTATGGCCCCTTCTCGAGTTGGACTATTTACATACTGCCCTAGAAAACCCTCCTGGATGCTCCTTACAAATTCTGCTCCATCTAGACCACTAACACTCAGTGAATCCCAGTCAATGTTGGGAAAATTAAAATCTCCTATCACCACCACCCTGTTGCTCCTACACCTTTCCATAATCTGTTTACATATTTGCACCTCTATCTCACGCTCGCTGTTGGGAGGCCTGTCGTACAGCCCCAACATTGCTCCCGCACCCCTCCTATTTCTGAGTTCTGCCCATATTGCCTCACAGCTCGGATCCTCCATAGTGCCTTTCTGCAGCACTGCTGTGATATCCTCTTTGACCAGTAATGCAACTCCTCCATCCCTTTTACCTCCCTCTCTATCCCGCCTGAAGCATCGATATCCTGGAATATTTAGTTGCCAATCATCCCTTCCCTTAACCAATTCTCAGTAATAGCAATAACATCATACTCCCAGGTACTAATCCAAGCCCTAAGTTCATCTGCCTTACCTACTACACTTCTTGCATTAAAACAAATGCACCTCAGACCACCAGTCCTTTTGCTTTCATCATCTGCTCCCTGCCTACTCTTTACCTTTGTCACGCTGACTTCATTATCTAGTTCCTTACAGGCTTTAGTTACTACCTCCTTACTGTCCACTGACCTCCTCATTTGGTTCTCAACCCCCTGCAACATTAGTTTAAACCCTCCCCAACAGCGTTAGCAAAAGCACCCCCAAGGACATTGGTTCCAGTCCGGCCCAGGTGTAGACCGTCCAATTTGTAATCGTCCCACCTCCCACAGAACAGGTCCCAATGTCCCAAAAATCTGAACCCCTCCCTCCTGCACCATCTCTCAAGCCATGCATTCATCCTGACTATTCTTTCATTTCCACTCTGACTATCACGTGGCACTGGTAGCAATCATGAGATTACTACCTCTGAGGTCCTACTTTTTAACTTGGCTCCTGACTCCCGAAATTCTGCTTGTAGGACCTCATCCCGTTTTTTACCTATATCATTGGCGCCTATGTGCACAACAACAACTGGCTGTTCACCCTCCCCCTTCAGAATGTTCTGCAGCCGATCTGAGACATCCCTGACCCGTGCACCTGGGAGGCAACATCCCATTCGGGAGTGTCGTTTTCGACCACAGAACCGCCTATCTACTCACCTTACAATCGAATCCCCTATGACGATAGCCCTTCCACTATTTTTGCCGCCCTTCTGAACAGCAGAGCCAGCCACGGTGCCATGAACCTGGCTACTGCTGCTTCCCCTGGTGAGCCATCTCCCTCAACAATATCCAAAACGGTATACCTGTTGTGGAGGGAGATGACCACAGGGGACGCCTGCGCTGCCTTCCTGCTCTTTCTCTGACTTTTGGTCACCCATTCCCTTTCTCCCACAGCAATCCTAATCTGCGGTGTGACCAATTCGCTAAACGTGCTATCCACGACCTCCTCACCATCGCGGATGCTCCAAAGTGAGTCGATCCGCAGCTCCAGAGCCGTCATGCGGTCTAACAAGAGCTGCAGCTGGACACACTTCCTGCACGTGAAGGAGTCAGGGACATCAGCCGTGTCCCTGAGCTCCCACATTGAGCAAGAGGAGCATAACACGGGTCTGAGATCTCCTGCCATTTTTAATCTTAAGCTTAACTTAGTCTGAAACTTAGAGAAAATTAAAACAGAACGAAAAGTTTTTACCAATCGCACGATACAACAAAAGTAGAAAAGGCCTTACCTTATCTACACACCACCGAGTCCTTTTTTTTTGGTTTGAGGAGGAGGGCGGGTGGGAGACACTAGCCGCGCAGTTTCTCGGGTTCAGAAAAGGCCCAAATATATGGGGTTTTACTTACCCAGCAGCCCCTTGGTCCGCCGAAAGCAAAATGGAATTAAGTTTAAGCTGAAACTGATCTTCCCAGCTGCTCACTCGCTCGCACACTCTGCTCCCGAATAAGCTGCTGCAATGAAAGGTAAGTTATTTTAAACGGCCCAAATATATAGAGTTTTACTTACCCAGCAGCTCCTTGGTCCGCCGAAAACAAAAGAAAATTAAGTTTAAGCTGAAACTGACCTTCCCAGCTGCTCACTCGCTTGTACTCTCTGCTCCCGAATAAGCTGCTGCTATTTTGGAGGGTCAGTACTGAGGGAGTGTTGAACTGTTTGAAAGTCGGTACTAAGGGAGTGCTGCACTACCGGAGGGTCGGTACTGAGGGACAGCCGCACTGTTGGAGGATCAGTACTGAGGCTGTGCCGCACTGACAGAGGCTCTGTACTGAGGCAGTGCCATGCAGTTGGAGGATCATTACTGAGGCAGTGCCTCACTGTCGGAGGTTCAGTGCAGTGGAAGGACAAAACTGTCGGAGGATCAGTACTGAGAGAGTGCCAAAATGCAGAAGGGTAAAAACTGAGGAAGTTGCGCACTGTTGGAGAGTCAGTACTGCAGGAGCCATACAGTCAGAGGCACCGTACTGAGGGAGTGCTTCACTCTTGGTGCGTTAGTACGAAGGGAGTGCCACACTGTTAGAAGGACAGTCCACAGAGTGTGCTGTAGTCAGGGGGTCAGTGCTGAGAGAGTGCCACACTGTTAGAAAGTCAGTACTGATGGAGTGCTGCACTGTCATGAAGTTGGAGAAGAGGGAGTGCCGCACTGTCGGCGTGTCAGTACTGTGGAGCCATACTGTTGGAGGGTCAGTACTGAGGGAGTGCTGCACTGTCAGAAAGTTGGTAATGAGGGAGTGCTGCACTGCCGGAGGATCAGTACTGAGGGAATGCCATACTGTCGGAGGGTCAGAACTGAGGGAGTGCTGCGCTTTTGGCGGGTCTTTACTGAAGGAGTGCCGCACTGTCAGAAGGTCAGAACTGAAGGAGTGACGCACTGTCGGAGGGTCAGTACTGAGTGACTGCTACAATGTCAGAGGGTCAGTACTGAGGGAGTGCAATACTGTCGGAGGCGCAGTACTGAGGGAGTGCTGCACTCTTGGAGAGTTAGTAAGGGAGTGCCACACTGTTAGAGTACAGAGAGAGTGCTGCACTGTCAGGGGGTCAGTTCAGAGAGGGAGTGCTGCACTCTCGGATGGTCAGTTCTGAAGGAGCGATGCATTGTTGTTGAGTCAGTGCTGAGGGAGTGCTGCGCTGTCAGAGGAACAGTAAAGAGGGAGTGCTGCACTGTCAGAAACTTGGTGATGAGGGATTGCCTACCGTCGGAGGAATAGTACTGAGGGGGCGCTGCATTGTTGTTGAGTCAGTCATGAGGGTGCGCTGCACTCTCAGAGTGTCAGTATGGACGAATGCTGCACTGTCAGATGGTCAGCACTGAGGGAGTGCCACACTGTCGGAGGGTCAGTACTGAGGGCGTGCCATACTGTTGGAGAGTCCGTAGTGAGGGAGAGCTGCACTGTTGGTTGGTCAGTACATGGGGAGTGCCATGCTGTTGGAGTGTCAGTACTGAGGGAGTGCGAGACTGATGGAGGCTCCTTAAAATTGGTTGGCCATGCCAGTGGAGGGTCAGTACTGAGGGACTGCTGTCCAGTGAAGGAACAGTACTGAGGGAGTGCCATACTTTCGGAGAGTCTGTCCTGAGGGAGTGCCATACTGTCGGAAGAAAAGTTAGAGGAAGTGCCACAATGATGAAAGGTCAGCACTGAGGGAGTGCTGCACAGTCGGAGGTTCAGTTACTGTGGTAGTGCCATACTGATGGAGGGTCATTACTGAGGCAGTATCATACTAGTGTACAGTAAGCACTGAGGGAGTGCCATTCTGCTGCAGTGTCATTACTGAGGGAGTGCTGCACTTTTGGAGGGTCAGTACTGAGGGAGCGCTGCACTGTCAGAAACTTGGTGATGCGGGATTGCCTTCCGTCAGAGGATCAGTACTCAGGGAGCGCTGCATTGTTGTGGAGTCAGTACTGAGGGAGCGCTGCACTCAGTATTGATGGATGCTGCACCGTCAGACGGTCAGCACTGAGGGAGTGCCATACCATCGGAGGGTCAGCACTGAGGGAGTGCCATACTGTTGGAGGGTCAGTACTATTGGTTGGCCATACAGGTGGAGGGTCAACACTGAGGGACTGCTGGACAGTGGCAGGAACAGTACTGAGGGTGTGCCGCACTGTCGGAGGTTCAGGTCTGAGGCAGTGCTGCACTGTCGGAGGATACGTATTGTGGGAGTGCTGCGTATTTGGAGAGTCAGTACTGAGGGAGTGCTCCCCTGTTCGAGTGTCAGTAGTGAGGGTGTGCCGCACTGTCGGAGGGTTAGTACTGAGGGGCAGACATTCTGTCGGAGGGTCAGTACTGAGGGAGTGCCATACTGTCGGATGGTCAGTACTGAGGTGGTGCTGTATTGTCGGAGGGTCCGTTCTGAGGCAGTGCGATATTTGGGTGGTCAGTACTGAGGGAGAGCTGCACTGTTGAAGGGTCAGTATTGAGGGTGTTCCATGCTGTTGGAGGGTCAATACTGAGGGAGTGCCATACTGGTGGAGGGTCAGTACTGAGGGATTGCTGCAAAGTCGGAGGATCATTACTGAGGGAGTGCTGCACTGTTAGATGTTCAGTGCTGAGGGAATATCATACCATTGGCGGGTCAGTACTGAGGGTGTGCCATATTTGTGGAGGGTCAGTACTGAGAGTGTGCTGCACTGTCAGAGGATCCGTACTGAGGGAGTGCTGCACTTTCTGAGGATCAGCAGTGAGGGAGAGCTGCACTGTCAGAAAGTTGGTGATGAGGGAGAGCTGCACTGCTGGACAATCAGTAGTGAGGGAATGCTGCACTCTCAGAGTGCCAGTGCTGTGTGAATGCTGCGGTGTCAGATGGTCAGTGCTGAGGAAATGCTGCACTTCAGCTGGTCAGGACTGAGGGAATGCTGCACTCACAGAATGTCAGTACTGACGGAGTGCTGCATTGTTGTTGAGTCAATACTGAGGGAACGCTGCACTCTCAGAGTGTCAGTTCTGTGGGAGCGCTGCACTGCAAGATGGTAAGTACTGAGGGAACGGCTAATTGTTGTTGAGTCAGTACTGAGGGAAAGCTGCAATCTCAGAGGGTCTGCACTGAGTGAGTGCTGCACTGTCGGATGGTCAGATCTGAAGGATCGCTGCATTGTTGTTGAGTCAAAACTGAGGGAGAGCTGCACTCTCACAGTTTCAGTACTGAGAGGTTCGAATTAGAATTAGAACCTTACAGCGCAGTACAGGCCCTTCGGCACTCGATGTTGCGCCGACCTGTGAAACCATCCGACCTACACTATTCCATTTTCATCCATATGTCTATCCAATGACCACTTAAATGCCCTTAAAGTTGTCGAATCTACTCATGCTGCAGGCAGGGCGTTCCACGCCCTTACTACTCTCTGAGTAAAGAAACTACCTCTCAATTCTGTCCTATATCTATCACCCCTCAACTTGAAGCTATGTCCCCTCGTGTTTTCCATCACCATCCGAGGAAAAAGACGCTCAATGTCCACCCTATCTAACCCTCTGATTATCTTATATGTCTCTATTAAGTCACCTCTCCTACCCCTTCTCTCCAACGAAAACAACCTCAAGTCCCTCAGCCTTTCCTCGTTAGACCTTCCCTCCAAACCAGGAAACATCCAAGTAAATCTCCTCTGGACCCTTTCCATAGCTTCCACATCCTTCCTATAATGTGGTGACCAGAACTGCACGCAATACTCCAGGTGCGGTCTCACCATAGATTTGTGCAGCTGCAGCATGACCTCGTGGCTCCGAAACTCGATCCCCTTACGAATAAAAGCAAACACACCATCTGCCTTGTTAACAGCCCTATTAACCTAGGTAGCAACCTTCCGGGATTTATGTACCTGGACACCAAGATCTCTCTGTTCATCTACATTACCGAGAATCTTCCCATTAGCCCAGTACTCTGCATTCCTGTTACTCCTTCCAAAGTCAATCACCTCGCACATTTCCGCATTAAACTCCATTTGCTATCTCTCAGCCCAGCTCTGCAGCCTATCTATGTCCCTCTGTACCCGACAACATCCTTCGACACTATCCACAACTCCACCGACATTAGTGTCACCTGCAAATTAACTAACCCACCCTTCTACACCCTCTTCCAGGTCATTTATAAAAATCACAAACAGCAGTGGCCCCAAAACAGATCCTTGCGGTACACCACTAGTAACTAAACTCCAGGATGAACATTTGCCATCAACCACCACCCTCTGTCTTCTTTCAGCTAGCCAATTTCTGATCCAAAGCTCTAAAACACCTTCAACCCCATACTTCCGTATTTTCTGCAATAGCCTACCGTGGGGAACCTTATCAAACGCCTGACTGAAATCCATATACACCACATCCACTGCTTTACCCTCATCCACCTGTTTGGTCACCTTCTCGAAAAACTCAATAAGGTTTGGGAGGCACGACCTACCCTTCACAAAACCGTGCTGACTATCGCTAATGAAATTATTATTTTCAAGATGATTATAAATCCTGTCTCTTGTAACCTTTTCCAAAATTTTACCCACAACCGAAGTAAGGCTCACAGGTCTATAATTACCAGGACTGTCTCTACTCCTCTTCTTGAACAAGGGGACAACATTTGCTATCCTCCAGTCTTCCGGCACTTTTCCTGTCGACAATGACGTCATAAAACTCAAGGACAAAGGCTCTGCAATCTCCTCCCCAGCTTCCCAGAGAATCCTAGGATAAATCCCATCTGGCCCAGGGGACTTATCTATTTTCACACTTTCCAAAATTGCTAACACCTCCTCCTTGTGAACCTCAATCCCATCTAGCCTAGTAGCCTGAATCTCAGTATTCTCCTCAACAACATTTTCTTTCTCTACTGTAAATACTGACGCAAAATATTCATTTAACACTTCCCCTATCTCCTCTGATTCCACACACAACTTCCCACTACTGTCCTTGATTGGCCCTAATCTAACTCCAGTCATTCTTTTATTCCTGATATACCTATAGAAAGCTTTAGGGTTTTCCTTGATCCTATCCGCCAATGACTTCTCGTGTCCTCCCCTTGCTCTTCTTATCTCTCCCTTTAGATCCTTCCTGGCAAGTTTGTAGCTCTAAAGCGGCCTAACTGAGCCTTCACATCTCATCCTAACATAAGCCTTCTTCTTCCTCTTGACAAGCGCTTCAACTTCCTTAGTAAACCACGGCTCCCTCGCTCGACAACTTCCTCCCTGCCTCACAGGTACATACTTATCGAGGACACGCAGTAGCTGCTCCTTGAATAACCTCCACATTTCGATTGTTCCCATCCCCTGCAGTTTCATTCCCCATCCTACGCATCCTAAATCTTGCCTGATCGCATCATAATTTCCTTTCCCCCAGCTATAATTCTTGCCCTGCGGTATCCCTGCCCATCGCTAAGGTAAACCTAACCGAATTGTGATCATGATCACCAAAGTGCTCACCTACATCTAAATCTAACACCTGGCCGGGTTCATTTCCCAGTACCAAATCCAATGTGGCATCGCCCCTGGATGGCCTGTCTACATACTGTGTCAGAAAACCCTCCTGCACACACTGGACAAAAACTGACCCATCTGAAGTACTCGAACTATAGTATTTCCAGTCAATATTTGGAAAGTTAAAGTCCCCCATAACAACTACCCTGTTACTCTCACCCCTGTCGAGAATCATCATCGCTATCCTTTCCTCTCCATCTTCTGGAACAGTTTGGAGGTCTATAAAAGACTCCCAACAGGGTAACCTCACCTCTCCTGTTTCTAACCTCGGCCTATACTACCTCAGTAGACGAGTCCTCAAACGTCCTTTCTGTCGCTGTAATACTCTCGTTGATTAACAATGCCACACCTCCCCCTCTTTTACCATCTTCTCTGTTCTTACTGAAACATCTAAATCCCGGAACCTGCAACATCCATTCCTGCCCCTGCTCTACCCATGTCTCCGAAATAGCCACAACATCGAGATCCCAGGTACCAACCCATGCTGCAAGCTCACCCACCTTATTCCGGATGCTCCTGGTGTTGAAGCAGACACACTTTAAACCAGGTTCTTGCTTGCCAGTGCCCTCTTGCATCCTTTTAACCATATCCCTGACCTCACTACTCTCAACATCCTGTACACTGGCACGACAATTTCGGTTCCCATTCCCCTGCTGAATTAGTTTAAACCCCCCCGAAGAGCACTCGCAAATCTCCCCCCCCCCCCCCCCCAGGATATTGGCACCCCTCTGGTTCAGGTGAGGACCATCCTGTTTGTAGAGGTCCCACTTACCCCAGAAAGAGCCCCAATTATCCAGGAAACCAAAACCCTCCCTCCTGCAGCATCCCTGCAGCCACGTGTTCAACTTCTCTCTCTCCCTCGCTATCGCTTCGCTATCACATGGCACGGGCATCAACCCAGAGATCACAACTCTGTTTGTTCTCGCTCTAAGCTTCCACCCTAACTCCCTGAATTTCTGTCTTAAATCCCCTTCTCTCTTCCTCCCCATGTCGTTGGTGCCTATGTGGACCAGGTCTTGGGGCTGCTCCCCCTCCCCCTTAAGGATCCCAAAAACACGATCCGAGACATCACAAACCCTGGCACCTGGGAGGCAACATACCAACCGTGAGTCTCTCTCGTTCCCACAGAACCTCCTATCCGTTCCCCTAACTATGGAGTCCCCAATGACTAATGCTCTGCTCCTCTTCCCCTTCCATTCTGAGCAACAGGGATAGACTCTGTGCCAGATATCTGTACCCCATTGCTTACCCCTGGTAAGTCGTCCCCCGCTACAGTATCCAAAACGGTATACCTGTTGTTGAGGGAAACGGCCACAGGGGATCCCTGCACTGCCTGCTGGTTCCCTCTCCTTCCCCTGACGGTAACCCATCTACCTACTTCTTTTACCTGAGGTGAGACTACCTCCCCATAAGTCCTCTCAATAGCCTCCTCCATCTCCCGAATGATCCGAAGTTCATCCAGCTCCAGCTCCAGTTCCCAAACGCGGTTCTCGAGGAGCTGGAGTTGGGTGCACTTCCCGCAGATGCAGTCAGCAGGGACACTCTTGTCGACACTTACCTCCCACATTCTGCAGGAGGAACATACAACTGCCTTAACCTCCATTCCCACTATTCTAAATTCCCAACATATCTACTGAAAAACCAAAAAAAAAAAGGCAAAACTTGTTAGGTTAGCAATCCAACGGACAGAACTTCTTAAATAAAACGCTTACCTTATCAACACACAAGAGTCCTTTTTTTTGGTTAGAGGAAGAGGGTGGGTGGGAGACACGACACATGTAGTGTCTCGGGTACAGCCACAACCCAAATATATAGTTTTTACTTACCCCGCAGTACCCTGGTCTTCCGATAACAAAAGGGAATTAACTTTTAAACTTACACTGAAATTGACTTCGCAGCCACAAGCCCGCTCCCGCACCTCCGTTACTATCAAAGCTGCAGTCATCGAAACTAAAAGAAAGAGATTTTAAACCACCCAAATATATAGTTTTTACTTACCCAGCAGTCCCCTGGTCCTCCGAAAACAAAAGGGAATTCACTTTTAAACTTCCACTGAAATTGACTTCGCAGCAGTCAGCCCGCTCCCGCACTTCCGTTGCTATCAAAGCTGCAGTCACCGAAAACCTAATTGATGGTTCGTATTGAGGGAGTGCTATACTGTCAGAGGGTCAGTACTGAGGGAGTGACATACTGTCGGATGGTCAGTACTGGTGGAGTGCCAGACTGATGGAGGGTCTGTACTGAGCGAGCGCTGCCCTGTCTGAAGATCAGTACTGAGGGAATGCAGCACTCTGAGACGGTCAGTTCTGAGGGAGTGCTGCACTGTTGTTGAGTCAGTAATGAGGGAGTGCTGCACTGTCAGAAGGTCTGTACAGAGGGATTGTTGCATTATTGTTGATTCAGTACTGAGGGAGCGCTGCCTTAGTTGGAGGGGTTGACTAAGTCTGAGGGGTTGCCTTAGTCTGAGGGGTTGCCATAGTTTGAGGGGTTGCCTTAGTTTGATCTTCTGCCTTCGTTTGATGGGTTGCCTTAGTTTGAGGGAAGGCCTTAGTTTGAGGGAAGGCCTTAGTTTGAGGGATGGCCTTAGTTTGAGGGATGGCCTTAGTTTGAGGGATGGCCTTAGTCTGAGGGATTGCCTTAGCTTGAGTGATTGCCTTAGTTTGAGGGATTGCCTTAGTTTGAGGGATTGCCTTAGTTTGAGAGTTGCCTTAGTTTGAAGGGTTGCCTTAATTTGAGGTGCTGCATTAATTTGAGCCCGTCCCTTAGTTTGAGGGCCGGCATTATTTTAATGGGTTGCCTTAGTTTGAGGGGTTGCCTTAGTTTGGTGGTCCCCTTAGTTTGAGGGTTGTCTTAGTTTGAGGCACTGCCTTAGATTGAGGGTTGCCTTAGTATGAGGGATTGCCTTAGTATGCGGGATTGCCTGAGATTGAGGGATTGCCTCAGATTGAAGGGATACCTTATTTTGAGGGGATACCTTATTTTGAGGGGATGCCTTATTTTGAGGGGATGCCATATTTTGAGGGATGCCTTCGTTTGGGGACCTGCCTTAGTTTGGGGGGGTTGCCGTAGTTTTGGGGGGTTGCCTTAGTTTGGGGGGTTGCCTTAGTTTGGGGGATGCCTTAGTTTGAGGTGTTGCCTTATTTTGAGGTGTTGCCTTATTTTGAGGTGTTGCCTTAGTTTGAGGTGTTGCATTAGTTTGAGGGTCTGCCTTAGTTTGAGGGGTTGCCTTAGTTTGAGGGTCTGCATTAGTTTGAGGGGATGCCTTAGTTTGAGGGGTTGCCTTAGTTTGAGGGGTTGCCTGAGATCGAGGGGTTGCCTTAGGTCGAGGGGTTGACTTAGTTTGAGCTGCTGCCTTAGTTTGAGGGGTTGCCTTTGTTTGAGATGCTGCCTTAGTGTGAGAGGTTGCCTTAACTTGAGGGTCTGCATTAGTTTGAGGGGTTGCCTCAGTTTGAGCTGCTGCCTTAGTTTGAGGGTTTGCCTCAGATTGAGCGCTGCCTTTGTACAAGCTTCTGCCTTATTTTGAGGGGTTGCCTTAGTTGGAGAGACTGCCTTTGTTTGAGGGGTTGCCTCAGTTTGAGCGATTGCCTTCGTTTGAGGGGGTGCCTTAGTTTAAGGGGTTGCCTCAATTAGAGGGGGTGCCTTACTTTGAGCTTCTGCCTTAGTTTGAAGGGTTGCCTTAGTTTGAGGGGTTGCCTCAGTTTGAGACTCTGCCTTAGTTTGAGGCAACCCTCCCAAAACTAAGGCAACCCTCCCAAAACTAAGACAACCCCCCCAAAACTAAGGCAACCCCCCTAAAATGAAGGCAACCCCCCCAAACGAAGGCAACCTTCAAACGAAGGCAACCCCTTAAACTGAGGCAACCCTCAAACTAAGGCAACGCTCAAACTAAGGCAACCACTCAAACTAATGCAATCCTCAAACTAATGCAACCCCACAAACTAAGGCAGGCTCACAAACGAAGTCAACACTCAAACGAAGGCAACCCCTCAAACTAAGGTAACCCTCAAACTCAGGCAGTGCCTCAAACTAATGCAACACCTCAAGCTAAGGCAGGCCCTCAAACTCACGCAACCATCAAACTCAGGCAAACATCAAACTAAGGCACCCCCTCAAACTAAGGCAACCCTCAAACTAAGGCAACTCCTTAAACTGAGGCAGGCCCTCAAACTGAGGCAACCCCTCAAACTAAGGCAACCCCTCAAACTAAGGCATCCACTCAAATTAAGGCAGCCCCTCAAACTCAGGCAACTCCTTAAACTAAGGCAGGCCCACAAACTAAGGCAGCCCCTCAAACTAAGGCAGCCCCACAAACGAAGGCAGCCCCTCAAACTAATGCAAACCTCAAACTAAGGCAACACCTCAAACTTATGCAACACCTCAAACTAAGGCAGTCCCTCATACTAAGGCAACACTCAAACAAAGGCAGTGCCTCAATTAAGGCAGTGCCTCAAACTAAGGCAGTGCCTCAAACTGAGGCAACGCCTCAAACTAAGGCAACACCTCAAACTAATGCAACACCTCAAACTAATGCAACACCTCAAACTAAGGCAACACCTCAAAATAAGGCAACACCTCAAACTAAGGCATCCCCCAAACTAAGGCAACCCCCCAAACAAAGGCAACCCCCCCCCAAACTAAGGCAAACCCCCAAACTAGGGCAACCCTCCAAAACTAAGGCAACCCCCCAAACTAAGGCAGGCCCCCAAACGAAGGCAACCCTCAAAATATGGCATCCCCTCAAAATAAGGCATCCCCTCAAAATAAGGTATCCTCTCAAAATAAGGTATCCCCTCAATCTAAGGCAATCCCTCAGTCTCAGGCAAACCCTCATATGAAGGCAACCCTCAATCTAAGGCAGTGCCTCAAACTAAGGCAGCACCTCAAACTAAGGCTACCATCAAACTAAGGCATCCACTCAAATTAAGGCAGCCCCTCAAACTCAGGCAACTCCTTAAACTAATGCAAACCTCAAACTAAGGCAACACCTCAAACTTATGCAACACCTCAAACTAAGGCAGTCCCTCATACGAAGGCAACACTCAAACAAAGGCAGTGCCTCAACTAAGGCAGTGCCTCAAACTAAGGCAGTGCCTCAAACTGAGGCAACGCCTCAAACTAAGGCAACACCTCAAACTAATGCAACACCTCAAAATAATGCAACACCTCAAACTAAGGCAACACCTCAAAATAAGGCAACACCTCAAACTAAGGCATCCCCCAAACTAAGGCAACCCCCCAAACAAAGGCAACCCCCCCCAAACTGAGGCAACCCCCCAAACTAGGGCAACCCTCCAAAACTAAGGCAACCCCACAAACAAAGGCAGGCCCCCAAACGAAGGCAAGCCTCAAAATATGGCATCCCCTCAAAATAAGGCATCCCCTCAAAATAAGGAATCCTCTCAAAATAAGGTATCCCCTCAATCTAAGGCAATCCCTCAGTCTCAGGCAAACCCTCAGATGAAGGCAACCCTCAATCTAAGGCAGTGCCTCAAACTAAGGCAGCACCTCAAACTAAGGCTACACCTCAAACTAAGGCAACCCTCAAATTAGGGCAACACTCACACGAAGGCAACCCTCAAACTAGGGCAACCATCAAACTAGGGCAACCCTCAAACTAGGGCAACCCTCAAACTAAGGCGGCCCCTCAAACTAAGGCAGGCACTCAAACTAAGGAAGACCCTCAAACTAATGCACTCCCTCAAACTAATGCACTCCTTCAAACTCAGGAAGCACCTCAAACTAAGGCAGCCCATCAAACTAAAACACTCCCTCAAACTAAGGCACTCCCTCAAACTAAGGCACTCCCTCAAACTCAGGCAGCCCCTCAAACTAAGGCAACGCCTCAGACTAATGCAACGCCTCAAACTAATGCAACGCCTCAAACTAAGGCCACACTCAAACTAAGGCGACGCTCAAACTAAGGCAACTACTCAAACTAATACAATCCTCAAACGAATGCAACACCGCAAACGAAGGCAGGCTCACAAACTAAGCCAACACTCAAACGAAGGCAACCGCTCAAACTAAGGTAACCCTCAAACTCAGGCAGTGCCTCAAACTAATGCAACACCTCAAGCTAAGGCAGGCCCTCAAACTAATGCAACCATCAAACTCAGGCAACCATCAAAGTAAGGCACCCCCTCAAACTAAGGCAACCCTCAAACTAAGGCAACTCCTTAAACTGAGGCAGGCCCTCAAACTGAGGCAACCCCTCAAACTAAGGCAACCCCTGAAACTAAGGCATCCACTCAAATTAAGGCAGCCCCTCAAACTCAGGCAACTCCTGAGACTAAGGGAGGCCCACAAACTTAGGCAACCCTCAAACTAAGGCAACTCCTCAAAATAAGGCATCCACTCAAACTAAGGCAGCCCCTCAAACTAAGGCAGCCCCTTAAAATAAGTTATCCCCTCAATCTAAGGCAATCCCTCAGTCTCAGGCAATCCCTCATACTCAGGCAATCCCTCATACTAAGGCAATCCCTCATACTAAGGCAACCCTCAATCTAAGGCAGTGCCTCAAACTAAGGCAGCACCTCAAACTAAGGCTACACCTCAAACTAAGGCAACCCTCAAACTAGGGCAGCCCTCAAACTAGGGTAACCATCAAACTAGGGCCACCCTCAAACTAGGGCAACCCACAAACTAAGGCTGCCCCTCAAACTAAGGCAGCCCCTCAAACTAAGGCAGCCCCTCAAACTAATGCACTCCCTCAAACTAATGCACTCCCTCAAACTCAGGAAGCACCTCAAACTAAGGCAGCCCCTCAAACTAAGGCACTCCCTCAAACTAATGCACTCCCTCAAACTAAGGAACTCCCTCAAACTCAGGCAGCCCCTCAAACTAAGGCAATGCCTCAAACTAATGCAACGCCTCAAACTAATGCAACGCCTCAAACTAATGCAACGCCTCAAACTAAGGCCACACTCAAGCTAAGGCAACAGTCAAACTAAGGCAACGCTCAAACTAAGGCAACCACTCAAACTAATGCAATCCTCAAACTAATACAACCCCGCAAACTAAGGCAGGCTCACAAACTAAGTCAACACTCAAACGAAGGCAACCCCTCAAACTAAGGTAACCCTCAAACTCAGGCAGTGCCTCAAACTAATGCGACACCTCAAGCTAAGGCAGGCCCTCAAACTAAGGCTACACCTCAAACTAAGGCAACCCTCAAACTAGGGCAGCCCTCAAACTAGGGTAACCATCAAACTAGGGCCACCCTCAAACTAGGGCAACCCACAAACTAAGGCTGCCCCTCAAACTAAGGCAGCCCCTCAAACTAAGGCAGCCCCTCAAACTAATGCACTCCCTCAAACTAATGCACTCCCTCAAACTCAGGAAGCACCTCAAACTAAGGCAGCCCCTCAAACTAAGGCACTCCCTCAAACTAATGCACTCCCTCAAACTAAGGCACTCCCTCAAACTCAGGCAGCCCCTCAAACTAAGGCAATGCCTCAAACTAATGCAACGCCTCAAACTAATGCAACGCCTCAAACTAATGCAACGCCTCAAACTAAGGCCACACTCAAGCTAAGGCAACAGTCAAACTAAGGCAACGCTCAAACTAAGGCAACCACTCAAACTAATGCAATCCTCAAACTAATACAACCCCGCAAACTAAGGCAGGCTCACAAACTAAGTCAACACTCAAACGAAGGCAACCCCTCAAACTAAGGTAACCCTCAAACTCAGGCAGTGCCTCAAACTAATGCGACACCTCAAGCTAAGGCAGGCCCTCAAACTAATGCAACCATCAAACTCAGGCAACCATCAAACTAAGGCAACCCCCTCAAACTAAGGCAACCCTCAAACTAAGGCAACTCCTTAAACTGAGGCAGGCCCTCAAACTGAGGCAACCCCTCAAACTAAGGCAACCCCTCAAACTAAGGCATCCACTCAAATTAAGGCAGCCCCTCAAACTCAGGCAACTCCTTAAACTAAGGCAGGCCCACAAACTTAGGCAACCCTCAAACTAAGGCAACTCCTCAAAATAAGGCATCCACTCAAACTAAGGCAGCCCCTCAAACTAAGGCAGCCCCTCAAACTAAGGCAGCCCCACAAACTAAGGCAAACCTCAAACTAAGTCAAACCTCAAACTGATGCAACACCTCAAACTAAGGCAGCCCCTCATACGAAGGCAGCCCCTCAAACGGAGGCAACCCCTCAAACTGAGACAGCCCCTCAAAGTAATGCAGCCCCTCAAAGTAATGCAGCCCCTCAGACGAATGCAGCCCCTCAGACCAATGCAGCCCCTCAGACGAATGCAGCCCCTCAGACTAAGGCTGCCCCTCAGACGAATGCAGCCCCTCAGACGAATGCATCCCCTCAGAAGAATGCAGCCCCTCAGACGAATGCAGCACTTCAAACTAAGGCTTCCTCAAAAACTAAGCCATTCTGTCAAACAAAGGCAACCCCTCAAACTAATGCAACCCCTCAAACTAAGGCAACCCCTCTACGAAGGCACCCCTCTACTAAGGCAACACCTCAAACTAAGGCAGCTCCTCAAAATAAGGCATCCCCGCAAACTAAGGCATCCCCCCAAACTAAGGTCAGCCCCTCAAACGAAGGCAGCCCCTCAAACGAAGGCAGCCCCTCAAACGAAGGCAACACCTCAAACTCAGGCAACACCTCAAACTAAGGCAACACCTCAAACTCAGGCAGCCCCACAAACTAAGGCAGCCCCTGAAATTAAGGCAGCCCCTCAAACAAAGGCAACACCCCAAACTAATGTAGCACATCAATCTAAGTCAACCCTCAATCTAATGCAGCCCCTCAAACTAAGACAGCCCCTCAAACTAATGCAGCACCTCAAACTAATGCAGCCCCTCAAACTAAGGCAACGCCTCAAACGAATGCAACGCCTCAAACTAATGCAAAGCCTCAAACTAAGGCAACACTCAAACTAAGGCAACACTCAAACTAAGGCATCCCTCAACATAAGGCATCCCTCAAACTAAGGCCTCCCTAAAACTAAACAAACCCTCAAACTAAACAAACACTCAAACTAATGCAGCCCCTCAAAGTAATGCAGACCCTCATACTAATGCAGCCCCTCAGACTAATGCAGCCCCTCAGACTAATGCAGCTCCTCAGACGAATGCAGCCCATTTCAGACGAAGGCTGCCCCTCAAACTAAGGCTGCCCCTCAGACGACTGCAGCCCCTCAGTCGACTGCAGCCTCTCAGACGACTGCAGCCCCTCAGACGAATGCAGCCCCTCAAACTAAGGCTTCCCCAAAAACTAAGCCATTCCGTCAAACTAAGGCAACCCCTCAAACTAAGGCAGCCCCTCAAACTAAGGCAACCCATCAAACTAAGGCAACCCATCAAACTAAGGCAACCCCTCTACTAAGGCAACACCTCAAACTAAGGCAGCCCCTCAAACGAAGGCAGCCCCTCAAACGAAGACAGCCCCTCAAAAGAAGGCAACACCTCAAACGAAGGCAACACCTCAAACGAAGGCAACACCTCAAACGAAATCAACACCTCAAACGAAGGCAACAACTCAAACGAAGGCAACACCTCAATCTAAGGCAACACCTCATTCTAAGGCAACACCTCAAACTAAGGCAACAACTCAAACGAAGGCAACACCTCAATCTAAGGCAACACCTCATTCTAAGGCAACACCTCAAACTAAGGCAACACCTCAAACGAAGGCAACACCTCAATCTAAGGCATCACCTCAATCTAAGGCAACACCTCAAACTAAGGCAACACCTCAAACTAAGGCAACATTTCAAACTAAGGCTGCCCCTCAAACTAAAGCTGCCCCTCCAACTAAGGCAGCCGCTCAAACTAAGGCAGCCCCTCAAACTAAGGCAGCCCCTCAAACTAAGGCAGCCCCTCAAACAAAGGCAACACCCCAAATTAATGCAGCTCATCAATGTAAGTAACCCTCAATCTAATGCAGCCCCTCAAACTAAGACAGCCCCTCAAAGTAAGACATCCCCTCAAAGTAAGACAGCCCCTCAAAGAAAGACAGCCCCTCAAAGTAAGTCAGCCCCTCCTACTAATGCAGCCCCTCATACTAATGCAGCCCCTCATACTAATGCAGCCCCTCAAACTGAGGCTGCCCCACAAACTAAGGCATCCCCTCAAACTAAGGCAACCCCTCAAACTAATTCAGCCCCTCAAACGAAGGCTTCCCCACAAATTAAGCCATTACGTCAAACTAAGGCAACCCCTCAAACCAAGGCAACCCCTCTACGAAGGCAGCCCCTCAAACTAAGGCAACCCAACAAACTAAGGCAACACCTCAAACGAAGGCAGCCCCTCAAACTAAGGCAGCCGCTCAAACAAAGGCAGCCCCTCAAACTGGGCAACCCTCAAACTAAGGCAGACCTCAAACTAAGGCAGACCTCAAACTAAGGCAATTCTCAAACTAAGGCAGGCCCTCAAACTGGGGCAACCCTGAAAATAAGGCAGCCGCTCAAAGTGAGGCAACCCTCAAAGTGAGGCAACCCTCAAACTAAAGCAACACATCAAACTAAGGCAACACATCAAACTGAGGCAACACATCAAAATAAGGCAACACTTCAATCTAAGGCAACCCTCAAACTAAGGCAACACCTCAAATAAAGGCAGCACCTCAAAAAAAGACAGCACCTCAAACAGAGGCAGCATCTCAAACAAAGGCAGCACCTCAAACAAAGGCAACCCTCAAACTAAGGCAGCCCCTCAAACTAAGGCAGCCCCTCAAACTAAGGCAGCTCCTCAAACTAAGGCAGCTCCTCAAACTAAGGCAACACATCAAACTAAGGCAACACATCAAACTGAGGCAACACATCAAAATAAGGCAACACTTCAATCTAAGACAACCCTCAAACTAAGGCAACACCTCAAACTAAGGCAACACCTCAAACTAAGGCAACACCTCAAATCAAGGCAACACCTCAAACAAAGACAGCACCTCAAACAGAGGCAGCATCTCAAACAAAGGCAGCACCTCAAACAAAGGCAACCCCAAAACTAATGCAAAACCTCAAACGAAGGCAAATCCTCAAAATTAAGGCAAATCCTCAAACTAAGGCAAAACCTCAAACTAAGGCTACACCTCAAACAAAGGCAACACCTCAAACTAAGGCAACACCTCAAACTAAGTCAACACCTCAAACTAATGCAACACCTCAAACTAATGCAACACCTCAAACTAATGCAACACCTCAAACTAAGGCAACACATCAAAATAATGCCACACATCAAACTAAGGCAACACCTCTAACTAAGGCAACACCTCAAACTATGGCAACATTTCAAACTAAGGCAACCGTCAAACTAATGGAACCCTGAAACTAATGGAACCCTCAAACTAATGCAACACCTCAAACTAAGGCAACACCTCAAACTAAGGCAACACCTCAAACGAAGTCAACACCTCAAACTTATGCAACACCTCAAACTGATTCAACAACTCAAACTAATGCAACACCTCAAACTAATGCAACACCTCAAACTAAGGCAACAACTCAAACTAAGGCAACACCTCAAACTAAGGCAACCCCACAACCTAAGGCAGTCCCTCATACTCGGGCAATCCTCATACTCGGGCAACCCTCAAACTAAGGCAGCCCCTCAAACTAAGGCAGCCCCTCAAACTGATGCATTCCCTCAAACTGATATACTCCCTCAAACTGATGCACTCCCTCAAACCTAGGCAGCCCCTCAAACTCAGGCAGCCCCTCAAACTCAGGCAGCCCCTCAAACTAAGGCAGCCCCTCAAACTGATGCAACGCCTCAAACTGATGCAACGCCTCAAACTGAGGCAACCCCTCAAACTAAGGCAAAACCTCAAACTAAGGCAAACCCTCAAACTAAGGCAACACCTCAAACTAAGGCAACCGTCAAACGAATACAACCCTCAAACTAATGCAACACTCAAACTAATGCAACCCTCAAACTAATGCAACCCTCAAACTAATGCAACCCTCAAACTAAGGCAACACCTCAAACTAAGGCAACACCTCAAAATAAGGCAGCCCACTTAAAAATAGGCAACACCTCAAATTAAGAAAACCCTCAAACTAAGGCAACACCTCAAACTAATGCAACACCTCAAACTGAGGCAAGACCTCAAACTAAGACAACACCTCAAACAGAGACAGCCCACTTAAAATAAGGCAAGACCTCAAATTAAGAAAATCCTCAAACTAAGGCTACACCTCAAACTAAGGTTAAACCTCAAACTAATGAAACCCTCAAACTAAGGCAACACCTCAAACTAAGGCAACCGTCAAACGAATACAACCCTCAAACTAATGCAACACTCAAACTACTGCAACCCTCAAACTAATGCAACCCTCAAACTAATGCAACCCTCAAACTAAGGCAACATCTCAAACTAAGGCAACACCTCAAACTAAGGCTAAACATCAAACTAATGAAACCATCAAACTAAGGCAACACCTCAAACTAAGGCAACACCTCAAACTAAGGCAACAGCTCACAGCTCAAACTAAGGCAACACCTCAAACTAAGGCAACATCTCAAACTAAGGCAACCCTCAATCAAAGGCAACAACTCAATCTAAGGCAACAACGCAAACCAAGGCAACACCTCAAACTAAGGCAACACCTCAAACTAAGGCAACACCTCAATCTAAGGCAACAGCTCAAACTGAGGCAACTCCTCAAACTAATGCAACTCCTCAAACTAATGCAACACCTCAAACTAAGGAAACCGTCAATCAAAGGCAACACCTCAAACTCAGGCAGCACCTCAAACGAAGGCCGCCCCTCATACTAAGGCAGCCCCTCAAACTAAGGCAGCCCCTCAAACTAAGGCAGCCCCTCAAACTAAGGCAGCTCCTCAAACTAAGGCAGCTCCTCAAACTAAGGCAACACATCAAACTAAGGCAACACATCAAACTGAGGCAACACATCAAAATAAGGCAACACTTCAATCTAAGGCAACCCTCAAACTAAGGCAACACCTCAAATAAAGGCAACACCTCAAAAAAAGACAGCACCTCAAACAGAGGCAGCATCTCAAACAAAGGCAGCACCTCAAACAAAGGCAACCCTCAAACTAAGGCAGCCCCTCAAACTAAGGCAGCCCCTCAAACTAAGGCAGCTCCTCAAACTAAGGCAGCTCCTCAAACTAAGGCAACACATCAAACTAAGGCAACACATCAAACTGAGGCAACACATCAAAATAAGGCAACACTTCAATCTAAGACAACCCTCAAACTAAGGCAACACCTCAAACTAAGGCAACACCTCAAACTAAGGCAACACCTCAAATCAAGGCAACACCTCAAACAAAGACAGCACCTCAAACAGAGGCAGCATCTCAAACAAAGGCAGCACCTCAAACAAAGGCAACCCTAAAACTAATGCAAAACCTCAAACTAAGGCAAATCCTCAAAATTAAGGCAAATCCTCAAACTAAGGCAAAACCTCAAACTAAGGCTACACCTCAAACAAAGGCAACACCTCAAACTAAGGCAACACCTCAAACGAAGGCAACCCCTCCAACTGAGGCAGCCGCACAAACTAAGGCTGCCCCTCAAACTAAGGCTGCCCCTCAAACTAAGGCAGCCCCACAAACTAAGGCAGCCCCGCAAAATAAGGCAGCCCCGCAAACTAAGGCAGCCCCGCAAACTCAGGCAGCCCCTCACACTCAGGCAGCTCCTCACACTCAGGAAGCCCCTCACACTCAGGAAGCCCCTCACACTCAGGCAGCCCCTCACACCAAGGCAGCCCCTCACACCAAGGCAGCCCACAAACTAAGGCAACACCTCAAACTAAGGCAACACCTGAAACTAAGGCAACACCTCAAACTGAGGCAACACCTCAAACTTAGGCAACACCTCAAACTGAGAAACCACTCAAACTAAGGCAACACCTCAAACTAAGGCTAAACATCAAACTAATGAAACCATCAAACTAAGGCAACACCTCAAACTAAGGCAACACCTCAAACTAAGGTAACAGCTCAAACTAAGGCAACACCTCAAACTAAGGCAACATCTCAAACTAAGGCAACCCTCAATCAAAGGCAACAACTCAATCTAAGGCAACAACGCAAACCAAGGCAACACCTCAAACTAAGGCAACACCTCAAACTAAGGCAACACCTCAATCTAAGGCAACAGCTCAAACTGAGGCAACACCTCAAACTAAGGCAACACCTCAAACTAAGGCAACACCTCAAACTAAGACAGCCCACGAAAACTAAGGCAACACCTCAAATTATGTAAACCCTCAAAATAAGGCACCACCAGAAATGAAGGGAACCCTCAAACTAAGGCAACCCTCAAACTAATGCAACACCTCAAACTAATGCAACACCTCAGACTAAAGCAACACCTCAAACTAAAGCAACACCTCAAACGAAAGCATCTCCTCAAACTAAAGCAACTCCTCAAACTAATGCAACACCTCAAACTAAGGAAACCGTCAATCAAAGGCAACACCTCAAACTCAGGCAGCACCTCAAACGAAGGCCGCCCCTCAAACTAAGGCAGCCCCTCAAACTAAGGCAGCCCCTCAAACTAAGGCAGCCCCTCAAACTAAGGCAGCTCCTCAAACTAAGGCAGCTCCTCAAACTAAGGCAACACATCAAACTAAGGCAACACATCAAACTGAGGCAACACATCAAAATAAGGCAACACTTCAATCTAAGACAACCCTCAAACTAAGGCAACACCTCAAACTAAGGCAACACCTCAAACTAAGGCAACACCTCAAATCAAGGCAACACCTCAAACAAAGACAGCACCTCAAACAGAGGCAGCATCTCAAACAAAGGCAGCACCTCAAACAAAGGCAACCCTAAAACTAATGCAAAACCTCAAACTAAGGCAAATCCTCAAAATTAAGGCAAATCCTCAAACTAAGGCAAAACCTCAAACTAAGGCTACACCTCAAACAAAGGCAACACCTCAAACTAAGGCAACACCTCAAACGAAGGCAACTCCTCCAACTGAGGCAGCCGCACAAACTAAGGCTGCCCCTCAAACTAAGGCTGCCCCTCAAACTAAGGCAGCCCCACAAACTAAGGCAGCCCCGCAAAATAAGGCAGCCCCGCAAACTAAGGCAGCCCCGCAAACTCAGGCAGCCCCTCACACTCAGGCAGCTCCTCACACTCAGGAAGCCCCTCACACTCAGGAAGCCCCTCACACTCAGGCAGCCCCTCACACGAAGGCAGCCCCTCACACCAAGGCAGCCCACAAACTAAGGCAACACCTCAAACTAAGGCAACACCTGAAACTAAGGCAACACCTCAAACTGAGGCAACACCTCAAACCTAGGCAACACCTCAAACTGAGAAACCACTCAAACTAAGGCAACACCTCAAATTAAGGCAGACCCTCCATCTAAGGCAACCCCTCAAACTAATGCAGTGCCTCAGACAAAGGCAACCTTCAAAATAAAGCTACACCTAAAACGAAGGCAGACCCTCAAACTAAGGCAACACCTCAAACTATTGCAACATCTAAAACGAAGTAAACCCTGGAACTAAGACAACCCCTCAAAATAAGGCAACATCTCAAAATAACGCAGTTCATCAAACTAAAGCAGCCCCTCAAACTAAGGCAGCCCCTCAAACTAAGATAGCCCCTCAAACTAAGATAGCCCCTCAAAATAAGGTAGCCCCTCAAACTAATGCAACACCTCAAACTAAGGCAACACCTCAAACTAAGGCTACACCTCAAACTAAGGCTACACCTCAAACTAATGAAACCCTCAAACAAATGCAACAACTAAAACGAAGGCAACACCTCAAACTAAGGCAACACCTCAAACTAAGGCAACATCTCAAACTAAGGCATCACATCAAACTAATGCAACACCTCAAACTAAAGCAACACCTCAAACTAAGGCAACACCTCAAAATAAGGCAGCCCACTTAAAAATAGGCAACCTCAAATTAAGAAAACCCTCAAACTAAGGCAACACCTCAAACGAAGGCAGCCCCTCAAACTAAGGCAGCCGCTCAAACAAAGGCAGCCCCTCAAACTGGGCAACCCTCAAACTAAGGCAGACCTCAAACTAAGGCAGACCTCGAACTAAGGCAATTCTCAAACTAAGGCAGGCCCTCAAACTGGGGCAACCCTGAAAATAAGGCAGCCGCTCAAAGTGAGGCAACCCTCAAAGTGAGGCAACCCTCAAACTAAAGCAACACATCAAACTAAGGCAACACACCAAACTGAGGCAACACATCAAAATAAGGCAAGACTTCAATCTAAGGCAACCCTCAAACTAAGGCAACACCTCAAATAAAGGCAGCACCTCAAAAAAAGACAGCACCTCAAACAGAAGCAGCATCTCAAACAAAGGCAGCACCTCAAACAAAGGCAACCCTCAAACTAAGGCAGCCCCTCAAACTAAGGCAGCCCCTCAAACTAAGGCAGCTCTTCAAACTAAGGCAGCTCCTCAAACTAAGGCAACACATCAAACTAAGGCAACACATCAAACTGAGGCAACACATCAAAATAAGGCAACACTTCAATCTAAGAGAACCCTCAAACTAAGGCAACACCTCAAACTAAGGCAACACCTCAAACTAAGGCAACACCTCAAATCAAGGCAACACTTCAATCTAAGGCAACCCTCAAACTAAGGCAACACCTCAAATAAAGGCAACACCTCAAACAAAGACAGCACCTCAAACAGAGGCAGCATCTCAAACAAAGGCAGCACCTCAAACAAAGGCAACCCTAAAACTAATGCAAAACCTCAAACTAAGGCAAATCCTCAAAATTAAGGCAAATCCTCAAACTAAGGCAAAACCTCAAACTAAGGCTACACCTCAAACAAAGGCAACACCTCAAACTAAGGCAACACCTCAAACGAAGGCAACCCCTCCAACTGAGGCAGCCGCACAAACTAAGGCTGCCCCTCAAACTAAGGCTGCCCCTCAAACTAAGGCAGCCCCACAAACTAAGGCAGCCCCGCAAAATAAGGCAGCCCCGCAAACTAAGGCAGCCCCGCAAACTCAGGCAGCCCCTCACACTCAGGCAGCTCCTCACACTCAGGAAGCCCCTCACACTCAGGAAGCCCCTCACACTCAGGCAGCCCCTCACACGAAGGCAGCCCCTCACACCAAGGCAGCCCACAAACTAAGGCAACACCTCAAACTAAGGCAACACCTGAAACTAAGGCAACACCTCAAACTGAGGCAACACCTCAAACCTAGGCAACACCTCAAACTGAGAAACCACTCAAACTAAGGCAACACCTCAAATTAAGGCAGACCCTCCATCTAAGGCAACCCCTCAAACTAATGCAGTGCCTCAGACAAAGGCAACCTTCAAAATAAAGCTACACCTAAAACGAAGGCAGACCCTCAAACTAAGGCAACACCTCAAACTATTGCAACATCTAAAACGAAGTAAACCCTGGAACTAAGACAACCCCTCAAAATAAGGCAACATCTCAAAATAACGCAGTTCATCAAACTAAAGCAGCCCCTCAAACTAAGGCAGCCCCTCAAACTAAGATAGCCCCTCAAACTAAGATAGCCCCTCAAAATAAGGTAGCCCCTCAAACTAATGCAACACCTCAAACTAAGGCAACACCTCAAACTAAGGCTACACCTCAAACTAAGGCTACACCTCAAACTAATGAAACCCTCAAACAAATGCAACAACTAAAACGAAGGCAACACCTCAAACTAAGGCAACACCTCAAACTAAGGCAACATCTCAAACTAAGGCATCACATCAAACTAATGCAACACCTCAAACTAAGGCAACACCTCAAACTAAGGCAACACCTCAAAATAAGGCAGCCCACTTAAAAATAGGCAACACCTCAAATTAAGAAAACCCTCAAACTAAGGCAACACCTCAAACGAAGGCAGCCCCTCAAACTAAGGCAGCCGCTCAAACAAAGGCAGCCCCTCAAACTGGGCAACCCTCAAACTAAGGCAGACCTCAAACTAAGGCAGACCTCGAACTAAGGCAATTCTCAAACTAAGGCAGGCCCTCAAACTGGGGCAACCCTGAAAATAAGGCAGCCGCTCAAAGTGAGGCAACCCTCAAAGTGAGGCAACCCTCAAACTAAAGCAACACATCAAACTAAGGCAACACATCAAACTGAGGCAACACATCAAAATAAGGCAACACTTCAATCTAAGGCAACCCTCAAACTAAGGCAACACCTCAAATAAAGGCAGCACCTCAAAAAAAGACAGCACCTCAAACAGAGGCAGCATCTCAAACAAAGGCAGCACCTCAAACAAAGGCAACCCTCAAACTAAGGCAGCCCCTCAAACTAAGGCAGCCCCTCAAACTAAGGCAGCTCTTCAAACTAAGGCAGCTCCTCAAACTAAGGCAACACATCAAACTAAGGCAACACATCAAACTGAGGCAACACATCAAAATAAGGCAACACTTCAATCTAAGAGAACCCTCAAACTAAGGCAACACCTCAAACTAAGGCAACACCTCAAACTAAGGCAACACCTCAAATCAAGGCAACACTTCAATCTAAGGCAACCCTCAAACTAAGGCAACACCTCAAATAAAGGCAACACCTCAAACAAAGACAGCACCTCAAACAGAGGCAGCATCTCAAACAAAGGCAGCACCTCAAACAAAGGCAACCCTAAAACTAATGCAAAACCTCAAACTAAGGCAAATCCTCAAAATTAAGGCAAATCCTCAAACTAAGGCAAAACCTCAAACTAAGGCTACACCTCAAACAAAGGCAACACCTCAAACTAAGGCAACACCTCAAACGAAGGCAACCCCTCCAACTGAGGCAGCCGCACAAACTAAGGCTGCCCCTCAAACTAAGGCTGCCCCTCAAACTAAGGCAGCCCCACAAACTAAGGCAGCCCCGCAAAATAAGGCAGCCCCACAAACTAAGGCAGCCCCGCAAACTCAGGCAGCCCCTCACACTCAGGCAGCTCCTCACACTCAGGAAGCCCCTCACACTCAGGAAGCCCCTCACACTCAGGCAGCCCCTCACACGAAGGCAGCCCCTCACACCAAGGCAGCCCACAATCTAAGGCAACACCTCAAACTAAGGCAACACCTGAAACTAAGGCAACACCTCAAACTGAGGCAACACCTCAAACCTAGGCAACACCTCAAACTGAGAAACCACTCAAACTAAGGCAACACCTCAAATTAAGGCAGACCCTCCATCTAAGGCAAACCCTCAAACTAATGCAGTGCCTCAGACAAAGGCAACCTTCAAAATAAAGCTACACCTAAAACGAAGGCAGACCCTCAAACTAAGGCAACACCTCAAACTATTGCAACATCTAAAACGAAGTAAACCCTGGAACTAAGACAACCCCTCAAAATAAGGCAACATCTCAAAATAACGCAGTTCATCAAACTAAAGCAGCCCCTCAAACTAAGGCAGCCCCTCAAACTAAGATAGCCCCTCAAACTAAGATAGCCCCTCAAAATAAGGTAGCCCCTCAAACTAATGCAACACCTCAAACTAAGGCAACACCTCAAACTAAGGCTACACCTCAAACTAAGGCTACACCTCAAACTAATGAAACCCTCAAACAAATGCAACAACTAAAACGAAGGCAACACCTCAAACTAAGGCAACACCTCAAACTAAGGCAACATCTCAAACTAAGGCATCACATCAAACTAATGCAACACCTCAAACTAAGGCAACACCTCAAACTAAGGCAACACCTCAAAATAAGGCAGCCCACTTAAAAATAGGCAACACCTCAAATTAAGAAAACCCTCAAACTAAGGCAACACATCAAACGAAGGCAGCCCCTCAAACTAAGGCAGCCCCTCAAACTAAGGCAGCTCCTCAAACTAAGGCAGCTCCTCAAACTAAGGCAACACATCAAACTAAGGCAACACATCAAACTGAGGCAACACATCAAAATAAGGCAACACTTCAATCTAAGAGAACCCTCAAACTAAGGCAACACCTCAAACTAAGGCAACACCTCAAACTAAGGCAACACCTCAAATCAAGGCAACACTTCAATCTAAGGCAACCCTCAAACTAAGGCAACACCTCAAATAAAGGCAACACCTCAAACAAAGACAGCACCTCAAACAGAGGCAGCATCTCAAACAAAGGCAGCACCTCAAACAAAGGCAACCCTAAAACTAATGCAAAACCTCAAACTAAGGCAAATCCTCAAAATTAAGGCAAATCCTCAAACTAAGGCAAAACCTCAAACTAAGGCTACACCTCAAACAAAGGCAACACCTCAAACTAAGGCAACACCTCAAACGAAGGCAACCCCTCCAACTGAGGCAGCCGCACAAACTAAGGCTGCCCCTCAAACTAAGGCTGCCCCTCAAACTAAGGCAGCCCCACAAACTAAGGCAGCCCCGCAAAATAAGGCAGCCCCGCAAACTAAGGCAGCCCCGCAAACTCAGGCAGCCCCTCACACTCAGGCAGCTCCTCACACTCAGGAAGCCCCTCACACTCAGGAAGCCCCTCACACTCAGGCAGCCCCTCACACGAAGGCAGCCCCTCACACCAAGGCAGCCCACAAACTAAGGCAACACCTCAAACTAAGGCAACACCTGAAACTAAGGCAACACCTCAAACTGAGGCAACACCTCAAACCTAGGCAACACCTCAAACTGAGAAACCACTCAAACTAAGGCAACACCTCAAATTAAGGCAGACCCTCCATCTAAGGCAACCCCTCAAACTAATGCAGTGCCTCAGACAAAGGCAACCTTCAAAATAAAGCTACACCTAAAACGAAGGCAGACCCTCAAACTAAGGCAACACCTCAAACTATTGCAACATCTAAAACGAAGTAAACCCTGGAACTAAGACAACCCCTCAAAATAAGGCAACATCTCAAAATAACGCAGTTCATCAAACTAAAGCAGCCCCTCAAACTAAGGCAGCCCCTCAAACTAAGATAGCCCCTCAAACTAAGATAGCCCCTCAAAATAAGGTAGCCCCTCAAACTAATGCAACACCTCAAACTAAGGCAACACCTCAAACTAAGGCTACACCTCAAACTAAGGCTACACCTCAAACTAATGAAACCCTCAAACAAATGCAACAACTAAAACGAAGGCAACACCTCAAACTAAGGCAACACCTCAAACTAAGGCAACATCTCAAACTAAGGCATCACATCAAACTAATGCAACACCTCAAACTAAGGCAACACCTCAAACTAAGGCAACACCTCAAAATAAGGCAGCCCACTTAAAAATAGGCAACACCTCAAATTAAGAAAACCCTCAAACTAAGGCAACACCTCAAACGAAGGCAGCCCCTCAAACTAAGGCAGCCGCTCAAACAAAGGCAGCCCCTCAAACTGGGCTACCCTCAAAATAAGGCAGACCTCAAACTAAGGCAGACCTCAAACTAAGGCAATTCTCAAACTAAGGCAGGCCCTCAAACTGGGGCAACCCTGAAAATAAGGCAGCCGCTCAAAGTGAGGCAACCCTCAAAGTGAGGCAACCCTCAAACTAAAGCAACACATCAAACTAAGGCAACACATCAAACTGAGGCAACACATCAAAATAAGGCAACACTTCAATCTAAGGCAACCCTCAAACTAAGGCAACACCTCAAATAAAGGCAGCACCTCAAAAAAAGACAGCACCTCAAACAGGCAGCATCTCAAACAAAGGCAGCACCTCAAACAAAGGCAACCCTCAAACTAAGGCAGCCCCTCAAACTAAGGCAGCCCCTCAAACTAAGGCAGCTCCTCAAACTAAGGCAGCTCCTCAAACTAAGGCAACACATCAAACTAAGGCAACACATCAAACTGAGGCAACACATCAAAATAAGGCAACACTTCAATCTAAGAGAACCCTCAAACTAAGGCAACACCTCAAACTAAGGCAACACCTCAAACTAAGGCAACACCTCAAATCAAGGCAACACCTCAAACAAAGACAGCACCTCAAACAGAGGCAGCATCTCAAACAAAGGCAGCACCTCAAACAAAGGCAACCCCAAAACTAATGTAAAACCTCAAACGAAGGCAAATCCTCAAAATTAAGGCAAATCCTCAAACTAAGGCAAAACCTCAAACTAAGGCTACACCTCAAACAAAGGCAACACCTCAAACTAAGGCAACACCTCAAACTAAGTCTACACCTCACACTAATGCAACACCTCAAACTAATTCAACACCTCAAACTAATGCAACACCTCAAACTAAGGCAACACATCAAAATAATGCCACACATCAAACTAAGGCAACACCTCTAACTAAGGCAACACCTCAAACTATGGCAACATTTCAAACTAAGGCAACCGTCAAACTAATGGAACCCTGAAACTAATGGAACCCTCAAACTAATGCAACACCTCAAACTAAGGCAACACCTCAAACTATTGCAACATCTAAAACGAAGTAAACCCTGGAACTAAGACAACCCCTCAAAATAAGGCAACATCTCAAAATAACGCAGTTCATCAAACTAAAGCAGCCCCTCAAACTAAGGCAGCCCCTCAAACTAAGATAGCCCCTCAAACTAAGATAGCCCCTCAAAATAAGGTAGCCCCTCAAACTAATGCAACACCTCAAACTAAGGCAACACCTCAAACTAAGGCTACACCTCAAACTAAGGCTACACCTCAAACTAATGAAACCCTCAAACAAATGCAACAACTAAAACGAAGGCAACACCTCAAACTAAGGCAACACCTCAAACTAAGGCAACATCTCAAACTAAGGCATCACATCAAACTAATGCAACACCTCAAACTAAGGCAACACCTCAAACTAAGGCAACACCTCAAAATAAGGCAGCCCACTTAAAAATAGGCAACACCTCAAATTAAGAAAACCCTCAAACTAAGGCAACACCTCAAACGAAGGCAGCCCCTCAAACTAAGGCAGCCCCTCAAACTAAGGCAGCTCCTCAAACTAAGGCAGCTCCTCAAACTAAGGCAACACATCAAACTAAGGCAACACATCAAACTGAGGCAACACATCAAAATAAGGCAACACTTCAATCTAAGAGAACCCTCAAACTAAGGCAACACCTCAAACTAAGGCAACACCTCAAACTAAGGCAACACCTCAAATCAAGGCAACACTTCAATCTAAGGCAACCCTCAAACTAAGGCAACACCTCAAATAAAGGCAACACCTCAAACAAAGACAGCACCTCAAACAGAGGCAGCATCTCAAACAAAGGCAGCACCTCAAACAAAGGCAACCCTAAAACTAATGCAAAACCTCAAACTAAGGCAAATCCTCAAAATTAAGGCAAATCCTCAAACTAAGGCAAAACCTCAAACTAAGGCTACACCTCAAACAAAGGCAACACCTCAAACTAAGGCAACACCTCAAACGAAGGCAACCCCTCCAACTGAGGCAGCCGCACAAACTAAGGCTGCCCCTCAAACTAAGGCTGCCCCTCAAACTAAGGCAGCCCCACAAACTAAGGCAGCCCCGCAAAATAAGGCAGCCCCGCAAACTAAGGCAGCCCCGCAAACTCAGGCAGCCCCTCACACTCAGGCAGCTCCTCACACTCAGGAAGCCCCTCACACTCAGGAAGCCCCTCACACTCAGGCAGCCCCTCACACGAAGGCAGCCCCTCACACCAAGGCAGCCCACAAACTAAGGCAACACCTCAAACTAAGGCAACACCTGAAACTAAGGCAACACCTCAAACTGAGGCAACACCTCAAACCTAGGCAACACCTCAAACTGAGAAACCACTCAAACTAAGGCAACACCTCAAATTAAGGCAGACCCTCCATCTAAGGCAACCCCTCAAACTAATGCAGTGCCTCAGACAAAGGCAACCTTCAAAATAAAGCTACACCTAAAACGAAGGCAGACCCTCAAACTAAGGCAACACCTCAAACTATTGCAACATCTAAAACGAAGTAAACCCTGGAACTAAGACAACCCCTCAAAATAAGGCAACATCTCAAAATAACGCAGTTCATCAAACTAAAGCAGCCCCTCAAACTAAGGCAGCCCCTCAAACTAAGATAGCCCCTCAAACTAAGATAGCCCCTCAAAATAAGGTAGCCCCTCAAACTAATGCAACACCTCAAACTAAGGCAACACCTCAAACTAAGGCTACACCTCAAACTAAGGCTACACCTCAAACTAATGAAACCCTCAAACAAATGCAACAACTAAAACGAAGGCAACACCTCAAACTAAGGCAACACCTCAAACTAAGGCAACATCTCAAACTAAGGCATCACATCAAACTAATGCAACACCTCAAACTAAGGCAACACCTCAAACTAAGGCAACACCTCAAAATAAGGCAGCCCACTTAAAAATAGGCAACACCTCAAATTAAGAAAACCCTCAAACTAAGGCAACACCTCAAACGAAGGCAGCCCCTCAAACTAAGGCAGCCGCTCAAACAAAGGCAGCCCCTCAAACTGGGCAACCCTCAAACTAAGGCAGACCTCAAACTAAGGCAGACCTCAAACTAAGGCAATTCTCAAACTAAGGCAGGCCCTCAAACTGGGGCAACCCTGAAAATAAGGCAGCCGCTCAAAGTGAGGCAACCCTCAAAGTGAGGCAACCCTCAAACTAAAGCAACACATCAAACTAAGGCAACACATCAAACTGAGGCAACACATCAAAATAAGGCAACACTTCAATCTAAGGCAACCCTCAAACTAAGGCAACACCTCAAATAAAGGCAGCACCTCAAAAAAAGACAGCACCTCAAACAGGCAGCATCTCAAACAAAGGCAGCACCTCAAACAAAGGCAACCCTCAAACTAAGGCAGCCCCTCAAACTAAGGCAGCCCCTCAAACTAAGGCAGCTCCTCAAACTAAGGCAGCTCCTCAAACTAAGGCAACACATCAAACTAAGGCAACACATCAAACTGAGGCAACACATCAAAATAAGGCAACACTTCAATCTAAGAGAACCCTCAAACTAAGGCAACACCTCAAACTAAGGCAACACCTCAAACTAAGGCAACACCTCAAATCAAGGCAACACCTCAAACAAAGACAGCACCTCAAACAGAGGCAGCATCTCAAACAAAGGCAGCACCTCAAACAAAGGCAACCCCAAAACTAATGTAAAACCTCAAACGAAGGCAAATCCTCAAAATTAAGGCAAATCCTCAAACTAAGGCAAAACCTCAAACTAAGGCTACACCTCAAACAAAGGCAACACCTCAAACTAAGGCAACACCTCAAACTAAGTCTACACCTCACACTAATGCAACACCTCAAACTAATTCAACACCTCAAACTAATGCAACACCTCAAACTAAGGCAACACATCAAAATAATGCCACACATCAAACTAAGGCAACACCTCTAACTAAGGCAACACCTCAAACTATGGCAACATTTCAAACTAAGGCAACCGTCAAACTAATGGAACCCTGAAACTAATGGAACCCTCAAACTAATGCAACACCTCAAACTAAGGCAACACCTCAAACTAAGGCAACACCTCAAACGAAGTCAACACCTCAAACTTATGCAACACCTCAAACTGATTCAACAACTCAAACTAATGCAACACCTCAAACTAATGCAACACCTCAAACTAAGGCAACAACTCAAACTAAGGCAACACCTCAAACTAAGGCAACCCCTCAACCTAAGGCAGTCCCTCATACGCGGGCAATCCTCATACTCGGGCAACCCTCAAACTAAGGCAGCCCCTCAAACTAAGGCAGCCCCTCAAACTGATGCATTCCCTCAAACTGATGCACTCCCTCAAACTGATGCACTCCCTCAAACCTAGGCAGCCCCTCAAACTCAGGCAGCCCCTGAAACTCAGGCAGCCCCTCAAACTAAGGCAGCCCCTCAAACTGATGCAACGCCTCAAACTGATGCAACGCCTCAAACTGAGGCAACCCCTCAAACTAAGGCAAAACCTCAAACTAAGGCAAACCCTCAAACTAAGGCAACACCTCAAACTAAGGCAACCGTCAAACGAATACAACCCTCAAACTAATGCAACACTCAAACTAATGCAACCCTCAAACTAATGCAACCCTCAAACTAATGCAACCCTCAAACTAAGGCAACACCTCAAACTAAGGCAACACCTCAAAATAAGGCAGCCCACTTAAAAATAGGCAACACCTCAAATTAAGAAAACCCTCAAACTAAGGCAACACCTCAAACTAATGCAACACCTCAAACTGAGGCAAGACCTCAAACTAAGACAACACCTCAAACAGAGACAGCCCACTTAAAATAAGGCAAGACCTCAAATTAAGAAAATCCTCAAACTAAGGCTACACCTCAAACTAAGGTTAAACCTCAAACTAATGAAACCCTCAAACTAAGGCAACACCTCAAACTAAGGCAACCGTCAAACGAATACAACCCTCAAACTAATGCAACACTCAAACTAATGCAACCCTCAAACTAATGCAACCCTCAAACTAATGCAACCCTCAAACTAAGGCAACACCTCAAACTAAGGCAACACCTCAAACTAAGGCTAAACATCAAACTAATGAAACCATCAAACTAAGGCAACACCTCAAACTAAGGCAACACCTCAAACTAAGGCAACAGCTCAAACTAAGGCAACACCTCAAACTAAGGCAACATCTCAAACTAAGGCAACCCTCAATCAAAGGCAACAACTCAATCTAAGGCAACAACGCAAACCAAGGCAACACCTCAAACTAAGGCAACACCTCAAACTAAGGCAACACCTCAATCTAAGGCAACAGCTCAAACTGAGGCAACTCCTCAAACTAATGCAACTCCTCAAACTAATGCAACACCTCAAACTAAGGAAACCGTCAATCAAAGGCAACACCTCAAACTCAGGCAGCACCTCAAACGAAGGCCGCCCCTCATACTAAGGCAGCCCCTCAAACTAAGGCAGCCCCTCAAACTAAGGCAGCCCCTCAAACTAAGGCAGCTCCTCAAACTAAGGCAGCTCCTCAAACTAAGGCAACACATCAAACTAAGGCAACACATCAAACTGAGGCAACACATCAAAATAAGGCAACACTTCAATCTAAGGCAACCCTCAAACTAAGGCAACACCTCAAATAAAGGCAACACCTCAAAAAAAGACAGCACCTCAAACAGAGGCAGCATCTCAAACAAAGGCAGCACCTCAAACAAAGGCAACCCTCAAACTAAGGCAGCCCCTCAAACTAAGGCAGACCCTCAAACTAAGGCAGCTCCTCAAACTAAGGCAGCTCCTCAAACTAAGGCAGCTTTTCAAACTAAGGCAACACATCAAACTAAGGCAACACATCAATCTGAGGCAACACATCAAAATAAGGCAACACTTCAATCTAAGACAACCCTCAAACTAAGGCAACACCTCAAACTAAGGCAACACCTCAAACTAAGGCAACACCTCAAATCAAGGCAACACCTCAAACAAAGACAGCACCTCAAACAGAGGCAGCATCTCAAACAAAGGCAGCACCTCAAACAAAGGCAACCCTAAAACTAATGCAAAACCTCAAACTAAGGCAAATCCTCAAAATTAAGGCAAATCCTCAAACTAAGGCAAAACCTCAAACTAAGGCTACACCTCAAACAAAGGCAACACCTCAAACTAAGGCAACACCTCAAACGAAGGCAACCCCTCCAACTGAGGCAGCCGCACAAACTAAGGCTGCCCCTCAAACTAAGGCTGCCCCTCAAACTAAGGCAGCCCCACAAACTAAGGCAGCCCCGCAAAATAAGGCAGCCCCGCAAACTAAGGCAGCCCCGCAAACTCAGGCAGCCCCTCACACTCAGGCAGCTCCTCACACTCAGGAAGCCCCTCACACTCAGGAAGCCCCTCACACTCAGGCAGCCCCTCACACGAAGGCAGCCCCTCACACCAAGGCAGCCCACAAACTAAGGCAACACCTCAAACTAAGGCAACACCTGAAACTAAGGCAACACCTCAAACTGAGGCAACACCTCAAACTTAGGCAACACCTCAAACTGAGAAACCACTCAAACTAAGGCAACACCTCAAACTAAGGCTAAACATCAAACTAATGAAACCATCAAACTAAGGCAACACCTCAAACTAAGGCAACACCTCAAACTAAGGTAACAGCTCAAACTAAGGCAACACCTCAAACTAAGGCAACATCTCAAACTAAGGCAACCCTCAATCAAAGGCAACAACTCAATCTAAGGCAACAACGCAAACCAAGGCAACACCTCAAACTAAGGCAACACCTCAAACTAAGGCAACACCTCAATCTAAGGCAACAGCTCAAACTGAGGCAAAACCTCAAACTAAGGCAACACCTCAAACTAAGGCAACACCTCAAACTAAGACAGCCCACGAAAACTAAGGCAACACCTCAAATTATGTAAACCCTCAAAATAAGGCACCACCAGAAATGAAGGGAACCCTCAAACTAAGGCAACCCTCAAACTAATGCAACACCTCAAACTAATGCAACACCTCAGACTAAAGCAACACCTCAAACTAAAGCAACACCTCAAACGAAAGCATCTCCTCAAACTAAAGCAACTCCTCAAACTAATGCAACTCCTCAAACTAATGCAACACCTCAAACTAAGGAAACCGTCAATCAAAGGCAACACCTCAAACTCAGGCAGCACCTCACACGAAGGCCGCCCCTCAAACTAAGGCAGCCCCTCAAACTAAGGCAGCCCCTCAAACTAAGGCAGCCCCTCAAACTAAGGCAGCTCCTCAAACTAAGGCAGCTCCTCAAACTAAGGCAACACATCAAACTAAGGCAACACATCAAACTGAGGCAACACATCAAAATAAGGCAACACTTCAATCTAAGACAACCCTCAAACTAAGGCAACACCTCAAACTAAGGCAACACCTCAAACTAAGGCAACACCTCAAATCAAGGCAACACCTCAAACAAAGACAGCACCTCAAACAGAGGCAGCATCTCAAACAAAGGCAGCACCTCAAACAAAGGCAACCCTAAAACTAATGCAAAACCTCAAACAAAGGCAAATCCTCAAAATTAAGGCAAATCCTCAAACTAAGGCAAAACCTCAAACTAAGGCTACACCTCAAACAAAGGCAACACCTCAAACTAAGGCAACACCTCAAACGAAGGCAACCCCTCCAACTGAGGCAGCCGCACAAACTAAGGCTGCCCCTCAAACTAAGGCTGCCCCTCAAACTAAGGCAGCCCCACAAACTAAGGCAGCCCCGCAAAATAAGGCAGCCCCGCAAACTAAGGCAGCCCCGCAAACTCAGGCAGCCCCTCACACTCAGGCAGCTCCTCACACTCAGGAAGCCCCTCACACTCAGGAAGCCCCTCACACTCAGGCAGCCCCTCACACGAAGGCAGCCCCTCACACCAAGGCAGCCCACAAACTAAGGCAACACCTCAAACTAAGGCAACACCTGAAACTAAGGCAACACCTCAAACTGAGGCAACACCTCAAACCTAGGCAACACCTCAAACTGAGAAACCACTCAAACTAAGGCAACACCTCAAATTAAGGCAGACCCTCCATCTAAGGCAACCCCTCAAACTAATGCAGTGCCTCAGACAAAGGCAACCTTCAAAATAAAGCTACACCTAAAACGAAGGCAGACCCTCAAACTAAGGCAACACCTCAAACTATTGCAACATCTAAAACGAAGTAAACCCTGGAACTAAGACAACCCCTCAAAATAAGGCAACATCTCAAAATAACGCAGTTCATCAAACTAAAGCAGCCCCTCAAACTAAGGCAGCCCCTCAAACTAAGATAGCCCCTCAAACTAAGATAGCCCCTCAAAATAAGGTAGCCCCTCAAACTAATGCAACACCTCAAACTAAGGCAACACCTCAAACTAAGGCTACACCTCAAACTAAGGCTACACCTCAAACTAATGAAACCCTCAAACAAATGCAACAACTAAAACGAAGGCAACACCTCAAACTAAGGCAACACCTCAAACTAAGGCAACATCTCAAACTAAGGCATCACATCAAACTAATGCAACACCTCAAACTAAGGCAACACCTCAAACTAAGGCAACACCTCAAAATAAGGCAGCCCACTTAAAAATAGGCAACACCTCAAATTAAGAAAACCCTCAAACTAAGGCAACACCTCAAACTAATGCAACACCTCAAACTGAGGCAAGACCTCAAACTAAGGCAACACCTCAAACAGAGACAGCCCACTTAAAATAAGGCAAGACCTCAAATTAAGAAAATCCTCAAACTAAGGCTACACCTCAAACTAAGGCTAAACCTCAAACTAATGAAACCCTCAAACTAAGGCAACACCTCAAACTAAGGCAACCGTCAAACGAATAAACCCTCAAACTAATGCAACACTCAAACTAATGCAACCCTGAAACTAATGCAACCCTCAAACTAATGCAACCCTCAAACTAAGGCAACACCTCAAACTAAGGCAACACCTCAAACTAAGGCTAAACATCAAACTAATGAAACCATCAAACTAAGGCAACACCTCAAACTAAGGCAACACCTCAAACTAAGGTAACAGCTCAAACTAAGGCAACACCTCAAACTAAGGCAACATCTCAAACTAAGGCAACCCTCAATTAAAGGCAACAACTCAATCTAAGGCAACAACGCAAATCAAGGCAACACCTCAAACTAAGGCAACACCTCAAACTAAGGCAACACCTCAATCTAAGGCAACAGCTCAAACTGAGGCAACACCTCAAACTAAGGCAACACCTCAAACTAAGGCAACACCTCAAACTAAGACAGCCCACGAAAACTAAGGCAACACCTCAAATTATGTAAACCCTCAAAATAAGGCACCACCAGAAATGAAGGGAACCCTCAAACTAAGGCAACCCTCAAACTAATGCAACACCTCAAACTAATGCAACACCTCAGACTAAAGCAACACCTCAAACTAAAGCAACACCTCAAACGAAAGCATCTCCTCAAACTAAAGCAACTCCTCAAACTAATGCAACTCCTCAAACTAATGCAACACCTCAAACTAAGGAAACCGTCAATCAAAGGCAACACCTCAAACTCAGGCAGCACCTCAAACGAAGGCCGCCCCTCAAACTAAGGCAGCCCCTCAAACTAAGGCAGCCCCTCAAACTAAGGCAGCTCCTCAAACTAAGGCAGCTCCTCAAACTAAGGCAACACATCAAACTAAGGCAACACATCAAACTGAGGCAACACATCAAAATAAGGCAACACTTCAATCTAAGACAACCCTCAAACTAAGGCAACACCTCAAACTAAGGCAACACCTCAAACTAAGGCAACACCTCAAATCAAGGCAACACCTCAAACAAAGACAGCACCTCAAACAGAGGCAGCATCTCAAACAAAGGCAGCACCTCAAACAAAGGCAACCCTAAAACTAATGCAAAACCTCAAACTAAGGCAAATCCTCAAAATTAAGGCAAATCCTCAAACTAAGGCAAAACCTCAAACTAAGGCTACACCTCAAACAAAGGCAACACCTCAAACTAAGGCAACACCTCAAACTAAGGCAACACCTCAAACTAATGCAACACCTCAAACTAAGGCAACACATCAAAATAATGCCACACATCAAACTAAGGCAACACCTCTAACTAAGGCAACACCTCAAACTATGGCAACATTTCAAACTAAGGCAACCGTCAAACTAATGGAACCCTGAAACTAATGGAACCCTCAAACTAATGCAACACCTCAAACTAAGGCAACACTTCAAACTAAGGCAACACCTCAAACGAAGTCAACACCTCAAACTGATTCAACAACTCAAACTAATGCAACACCTCAAACTAATGCAACACCTCAAACTAAGGCAACAACTCAAACTAAGGCCGCCCTCAAACTGAGGCTACCCTCAAACTAAGGCAACCCCTCAAAATAAGGCAACCCCTCAAACTAAGGCAACCCCTCAACCTAAGGCAGTCCCTCATACTCGGGCAACCCTCATACTCGGGCAACCCTCAAACTAAGGCAGCCCCTCAAACTAAGGCAGCCCCTCAAACTGATGCATTCCCTCAAACTGATGCACTCCCTCAAACTGATGCACTCCCTCAAACTTAGGCAGCCCCTCAAACTCAGGCAGCCCCTCAAACTCAGGCAGCCCCTCAAACTAAGGCAGCCCCTCAAACTGATGCAACGCCTTCAAACTGATGCAACGCCTCAAACTGAGGCAACCCCTCAAACTAAGGCAAAACCTCAAACTAAGGCAAACCCTCAAACTAAGGCAACACCTCAAACTAAGGCAACCGTCAAACGAATACAACCCTCAAACTTATGCAACACTCAAACTAATGCAACCCTCAAACTAATGCAACCCTCAAACTAATGCAACCCTCAAACTAAGGCAACACCTCAAACTAAGGCAACACCTCAAACTAAGGCAAAACCTCAAACTAATGAAACCCTCAATCTAAGGCAACACCTCAAACTAAGGCAACACCTCAAACTAAGGCAACAGCTCAAACTAAGGCAACACCTCAAACTAAGGCAACATCTCAAACTAAGGCAACCCTCAATCAAAGGCAACACCTCAAACTAAGGCAACACCTCAAACTAAGGCAACACCTCAAACTAAGGCAACCCTCAATCAAAGGCAAAAACTCAATCTCAGTCAACACCTCAAACCAAGGCAACACCTCAAACTAAGGCAACACCTCAAAATAAGCAACACCTCAATCTAAGGCAACAGCTCAAACTGAGGCAACACCTCAAACTAAGGCAACACCTCAAAATAAGGCAACACCTCAAACTAAGACAGCCCACGAAAACTAAGGCAACACCTCAAATTATGTAAACCCTCAAAATAAGGCACCACCACAAATGAAGGGAAGCCTCAAACTAAGGCAACCCTCAAACTAAGCAACCCTCAAACTAAGGCAACCCTCAAACTAACTAAGGCAACACGTCAAACTAATGCAACACCTCAAACTAATGCAACACCTCAGACTAAAGCAACACCTCAAACTAAAGCAACACCTCAAACGAAAGCATCTCCTCAAACTAAAGCAACTGCTCAAACTAAAGCAACTCCTCAAACTAAAGCAACTCCTCAAACTAATGCAACTCCTCAAACTAATGCAACTCCTCAAACTAATGCAACACCTCAAACTAAGGAAACCGTCAATCAAAGGCAACACCTCAAACTCAGGCAGCACCTCAAACGAAGGCCGCCCCTCAAACTAAGGCAGCCCCTCAAACTAAGGCAGCCCCTCAAACTAAGGCAGCCCCTTAAACTAAGGCAGCTCCTCAAACTAAGGCAGCTCCTCAAACTAAGGCAACACATCAAACTAAGGCAACACTTTAATCTAAGGAAACCCTCAAACTAAGGCAACACCTCAAACTAAGGCAACACCTCAAACTAAGGCAACACCTCAAATAAAGGCAACACCTCAAACAAAGACAGCACCTCAAACAGAGGCAGCATCTCAAACAAAGGCAGCACCTCAAACAAAGGCAACCCTAAAACTAATGCAAAACCTCAAACTAAGGCAAATCCTCAAAATTAAGGCAAATCCTCAAAGTAAGGCAAAACCTCAAACGAAGGCTACACCTCAAACAAAGGCAACACCTCAAACTAAGGCAACACCTCAAACGAAGGCAACACCTCAAACTAATGCAACACCTCAAACTAATGCAACACCTCAAACTAATGCAACACCTCAAACTAAGGCAACACATCAAAATAATGCAACACATCAAACTAAGGCAACACCTCTAACTAAGGCAACACCTCAAACTATGGCAACATTTCAAACTAAGGCAACCGTCAAACTAATGGAACCCTGAAACTAATGGAACCCTCAAACTAATGCAACACCTCAAACTAAGGCAACACCTCAAACTAATGCAACACCTCAAACTTATGCAACACCTCAAACTGATTCAACAACTCAAACTAATGCAACACCTCAAACTAATGCAACACCTCAAACTAAGGCAACAACTCAAACTAAGGCCGCCCTCAAACTGAGGCTACCCTCAAACTAAGGCAACCGCTCAAAATAAGGCAACCCCTCAAACTAAGGCAACCCCTCAAACTAAGGCAGCCCCTCAAACTGATGCATTCCCTCAAACTGATGCACTCCCTCAAACTGATGCACTCCCTCAAACTTAGGCAGCACCTCAAACTCAGGCAGCCCCTCAAACTGATGCATTCCCTCAAACTGATGCACTCCCTCAAACTGATGCACTCCCTCAAACTTAGGCAGCCCCTGAAACTCAGGCAGCCCCTCAAACTCAGGCAGCCCCTCAAACTAAGGCAGCCCCTCAAACTGATGCAACGCCTCAAACTGATGGAACGCCTCAAACTGAGGCAACCCCTCAAACTAAGGCAAAACCTCAAACTAAGGCAAAACCTCAAACTAAGGCAGCCCCTCAAACTAATGCAGCCCCTCAAACTAAGGCAGCCCCTCAAACTGATGCATTCCCTCAAACTGATGCACTCCCTCAAACTGATGCACTCCCTCAAACTTAGGCAGCACCTCAAACTCAGGCAGCCCCTCAAACTCAGGCAGCCCCTCAAACTAAGGCAGCCCCTCAAACTGATGCAACGCCTCAAACTGAGGCAACCCCTCAAACTAAGGCAAAACCTCAAACTAAGGCAAAACCTCAAACTAAGGCAGCCCCTCAAACTGGGGCAGTCCCTCAAACTGGGGCAACCCTCACAATAGGGCAACCCTCAAACTAAGGCACTCCCTCAAACTCAGGCACACCCTCAAACTCAGGCAGCCCCTCAAACGAAGGCAGCCCCTCAAACTAAGGCAACGCCTCAAACTAATGCAACGCCTCAAACTAATGCAACGCCTCAAACTAAGGCAACACTCAAACTAAGGCAACACTCAAACTAAGGCATCCCTCAACATAAGGCATCCCTCAAACTAAGGCATCCCTCAAACTAAACAAACCCTCAAACTAAACAAACACTCAAACTAATGCAGCCCCTCAAAGTAATGCAGACCCTCACACTAATGCAGCCCCTCAGACTAATGCAGCCCCTCAGACTAAGGCTGCCCCTCAGACGACTGCAGCCCCTCAGTCGACTGCAGCCCCTCAGACGACTGCAGCCCCTCAGACGAATGCAGCCCCTCAAACTAAAGCTTCCCCACAAACTAAGCCATTCCGTCAAACTAATGCAACCCCTCAAACTAAGGCAGTCCCTCAAATTAAGGCAACCCATCAAACTAAGGCAACCCATCAAACTAAGGCAACCCCTCTACTAAGGCAACACCTCAAACTAAGATTACACCTCAAACTAAGGCGACACCTCAAACTAAGGCGACATCTCAAACTAATGAAACCCTCAAACAAAGGCAACAACTAAAACTAAGGCAACACCTCAAACTAAGGCAACACCTCAAACTAAGGCAACACCTCAAACTAAGGCATCACCTCAAACTAATGCAACACCTCAAACTAAGGCAACACCTCAAACTAAGGCAACACCTCAAACTAAGACAGCCCACTTAAAATAAGGCAACACCTCAAATTAAGAAAACCCTCAAACTAAGGCAACACCTCAAACTAATGCAACACCTCTAACTAAGGCAACACCTCAAACTATGGCAACATTTCAAACTAAGGCAACCGTCAAACTAATGGAACCCTGAAACTAATGGAACCCTCAAACTAATGCAACACCTCAAACTAAAGCAACACCTCAAACTAAGGCAACACCTCAAACTAAGGCAACCCTCAAACCAAGGAAACAGCTCAAACAAAGGCAACACCTCAAACTAAGGCAACACCTCAAACTTATGCAACACCTCAAACTGATTCAACAACTCAAACTAATGCAACACCTCAAACTAAGGCAACAACTCAAACTAAGGCAGTCCCTCATACTCGGGCAACCCTCATACTCGGGCAACCCTCAAACTAAGGCAGCCCCTCAAACAAAGGCAGCCCCTCAAACTGATGCATTCCCTCAAACCGATGCACTCCCTCAAACTGATGCACTCCCTCAAACTCAGGCACTCCCTCAAACTCAGGCAGCCCCTCAAACTAAGGCAGCCCCTCAAACTAAGGCAACGCCTCAAACTAATGCAACGCCTCAAACTAATGCAACGCCTCAAACTAAGGCAACACTCAAACTAAGGCAACACTCAAACTAAGGCATCCCTCAACATAAGGCATCCCTCAAACTAAGGCATCCCTCAAACTAAACAAACCCTCAAACTAAACAAACACTCAAACTAATGCAGCCCCTCCAAGTAATGCAGACCCTCATACTAATGCTGCCCCTCAGACTAATGCAGCCCCTCAGACCAAGGCTGCCCCTCAGACGACTGCAGCCCCTCAGTCGACTGCAGCCCCTCAGAAGACTGCAGCCCCTCAGACGAATGCAGCCCCTCAAACTCAGGCTTCCCCACAAACTAAGCCATTCCGTCAAACTAAGGCAACCCCTCAAACTAAGGCAGCCCCTCAAATTAAGGCAACCCATCAAACTAAGGCAACCCATCAAACTAAGGCAACCCCTCTACTAAGGCAACACCTCAAACTAAGGCTACACCTCAAACTAAGGCGACACCTCAAACTAAGGACACATCTCAAACTAATGAAACCCTCAAACAAAGGCAACAACTAAAACTAATGCAACACCTCAAACAAAGGCAACACCACAAACTAAGGCAACACCTCAAACTAAGACAGCCCACTTAAAATAAGGCAACACCTCAAATTAAGGCAACACCTCAAACTAAGACAGCCCACTTAAAATAAGGCAACACCTCAAATTAAGAAAACCCTCAAACTAAGGCAACACCTCAAACTAATGCAACACCTCTAACTAAGGCAACACGTCAAACTAAGGCAACACCACAAACTAAGGCAACACCTCAAACTAAGACAACCAACTTAAAATAAGGCAACACCTCAAATTAAGAAAACCCTCAAACTAAGGCAACACCTCAAACTAATGCAACACCTCTAACTAAGGCAACACGTCAAACTAAGGCAACACCACAAACTAAGGCAACACCTCAAACTAAGACAGCCCACTTAAAATAAGGCAACACCTCAAATTAAGAAAACCCTCAAACTAAGGCAACACCTCAAACTAATGCAACACCTCTAACTAAGGCAACACGTCAAACTAAGGCAAAACCTCAAACTAAGGCAACACCTCAAACTAAGGCAACACCTCAAACTAAGGCAACCGTCAAACTAATGGAACCCTCAAACTAATGCAACACCTCAAACTAAAGCAACACCTCAAACTAAGGCAACACCCCAAACTAAGGCAACACCTCAAACTAAGGCAACCCTAAAACCAAGGCAACACCTCAAACAAAGGCAACAACTCAAACTAAGGCAACACCTCAAACTTATGCAACACCTCAAACTGATTCAACAACTCAAACTAAGGCAACACCTCAAACTAAGGCAACCCTCAAACCAAGGCAACACCTCAAACAAAGGCAACACCTCAAACTAAGGCAACACCTCAAACTTATGCAACACCTCAAACTGATTCAACAACTCAAACTAATGCAACACCTCAAACTAAGGCAACAACTCAAACTAAGGCAGTCCCTCATACTCGGGCAACCCTCATACTCGGGCAACCCTCAAACTAAGGCAGCCCCTCAAACAAAGGCAGCCCCTCAAACTGATGCATTCCCTCAAACCGATGCACTCCCTCAAACTGATGCACTCCCTCAAACTTAGGCAGCCCCTCAAACTCAGGCAGCCCCTCAAACTCAGGCAGCCCCTCAAACTGATGCAACGACTCAAACTGATGCAACGCCTCAAACTGAGGCAACCCCTCAAACTAAGGCAAAACCTCAAACTAAGGCAAAACCTCAAACTGAGGCAAAACCTCAAACTAAGGCAGCCCCTCAAACCGGGGCAGACCCTCAAACTAGGGCAACCCTCACACTAGGGCAACCCTCAAACTGAGGCAGCCTCTCAAACTAAGGCACTCCCGTCAAACTAAGGCACTCCCTCAAACTCAGGCACTCCCTCAAACTCAGGCAGCCACTCAAACTAAGGCAGCCCCTCAAACTAAGGCAACGCCTCAAACTAATGCAACGCCTCAAACTAATGCAACGCCTCAAACTAAGGCAACACTCAAACTAAGGCAACACTCAAACTAAGGCATCCCTCAACATAAGGCATCCCTCAAACGAAGGCATACATCAAACTAAACAAACCCTCAAACTAAACAAACACTCAAACTAATGCAGCCCCTCAAAGTAATGCAGACCCTCATACTAATGCAGCCCCTCAGACTAATGCAGCCCCTCAGACTAAGGCTGCCCCTCAGACGACTGCAGCCCCTCAGTCGACTGCAGCCCCTCAGACGACTGCAGCCCCTCAGACGAATGCAGCCCCTCAAACGAAGGCTTCCCCACAAACTAAGCCATTCCGTCAAACTAAGCAACCCCTCAAACTAATTCAGCCCCTCAAACGAAGGCTTCCCCACAAACTAAGCCATTCCGTCAAACTAAGGCAACCCCTCAAACCAAGGCAACCCCTCTACGAAGGCAGCCCCTCAAACTAAGACAACCCCACAAACTAAGGCAACACCTCAAACGAAGGCAGCCCCTCAAACTAAGGCAGCCCCTCAAACTAAGGCAGCCGCTCAAACAAAGGCAGCCCCTCAAACTAGGCAACCCTCAAACTAAGGCAGACCTCAAACTAAGGCAATTCTCAAACTGAGGCAGGCCCTCAAACTGGGGCAACCCTGAAAATAAGGCAGCCGCTCAAAGTGAGGCAACCCTCAAAGTGAGGCAACCCTCAAACTAAAGCAGCCCCTCAAACTAAGGGAGGCCCTCAAACTAAGGCAATTCTCAAACTAATGCAGCGCTTCTAACTAAGGCAGCTCCTCAAACTAAGGCAGCCCCTCTCACTAAGACAGCCCCTCTCACTAAGGCAGCCCCTTTCACTAAGGCAGCCCCTGACACTCAAGCAGGCCCTGAAACTCAAGCAGGCCCTGAAACTAAAAGCAGGCCCTGAAACTCAAGCAGGCCCTTAAATTAATGCAGCACCACAAACTAAGGCTGCCCCTCATACTAAGGCAGCCCCTCATACTAATGCAGCGCCTCAGACAAAGGCAACCTTCAAAATTAAGCTACACCTAAAACGAAGGCAGACCCTCAAACTAAGGCAACACCTCAAACTAAGATAGCCCCGCAAACTAAGGTAGCCCCTCAAACTAATGCAACACCTCAAACTAAGGCAACACCTCAAACTAAGGCTACACCTCAAACTAAGGCAACATCTCAAACTAATGAAACCCTCAAACAAAGGCAACAACTAAAACTAAGGCAACACCTCAAACTAAGGCAACACCTCAAACTAAGGCAACACCTCAAACTAAGGCATCACCTCAAACTAATGCAACACCTCAAACTAAGGCAACACCTCAAACTAAGGCAACACCTCAAACGAAGACAGCCCACTTAAAATAAGGCAACACCTCAAATTAAGAAAACCCTCAAACTAAGGCAACACCTCAAACTAATGCAACACCTCTAACTAAGGCAACACCTCAAACTATGGCAACATTTCAAACTAAGGCAACCGTCAAACTAATGGAACCCTGAAACTAATGGAACCCTCAAACTAATGCAACACCTCAAACTAAAGCAACACCTCAAACTAAAGCAACACCTCAAACTAAGGCAACACCTCAAACTAAGGCAACCCTCAAACCAAGGCAACACCTCAAACAAAGGCAACACCTCAAACTAAGGCAACGCCTCAAACTTATGCAACACCTCAAACTAATGCAACACCTCAAACTAATGCAACACCTCAAACCAATGCAACACCTCAAACTAAGGCAACAACTCAAACTAAGGCCGCCCTCAAACTGAGGCTACCCTCAAACTAAGGCAACCCCTCAAAATAAGGCAACCCCTCAAACTAAGGCAACCCCTCAAACTAAGGCAGTCCCTCATACTCGGGCAACCCTCATACTCGGGCAACCCTCAAACTAAGGCAGCCCCTCAAACTAAGGCAGCCCCTCAAACTGATGCATTCCCTCAAACTGATGCACTCTCTCAAACTGATGCACTCCCTCAAACTTAGGCAGCCCCTCAAACTCAGGCAGCCCCTCAAACTAAGGCAGCCCCTCAAACTGATGCAACGCCTCAAACTGATGCAACGCCTCAAACTGAGGCAACACCTCAAACTAAGGCAAAACCTCAAACTAAGGCAAAACCTCAACCTAAGGCAAAACCTCAAACTAAGGCAGCCCCTCAAACTGGGGCAAACCCTCAAACTAGGGCAACCCTCACACTAGGGCAACCCTCAAACTAAGGCAGCCCCTCAAACTAAGGCACTCCCTCAAACTAAGGCACTCCCTCAAACTCAGGCACTCCCTCAAACTCAGGAAGCCCCTCAAACTAAGGCAGCCCCTCAAACTAAGGCAACGCCTCAAACTAATGCAACGCCTCAAACTAATGCAACGCCTCAAACTAAGGCAACACTCAAACTAAGGCAACACTCAAACTAAGGCATCCCTCAACATAAGGCATCCCTCAAACTAAGGCATCCCTCAAACTAAACAAACCCTCAAACTAAACAAACACTCAAACTAATGCAGCCCCTCAAAGTAATGCAGCCCCTCATACTAATGCAGCCCCTCAGACTAATGCAGCCCCTCAGACTAAGGCTGCCCCTCAGACGACTGCAGCCCCTCAGTCGACTGCAGCCCCTCAGTCGACTGCAGCCCCTCAGACGAATGCAGCCCCTCAAACTAAGGCTTCCCCACAAACTAAGCCATTCCGTCAAACTAAGGCAACCCCTCAAACTAAGGCAGCCCCTCAAACGAAGGCAGCCCCTCAAAAGAAGGCAACACCTCAAACGAAGGCAACACCTCAAACGAAGGCAACACCTCAAACGAAATCAACACCTCAAACGAAGGCAACACCTCAAACGAAGGCAACACCTCAATCTAAGGCAACACGTCATTCTAAGGCAACACCTCAAAATAAGGCAACACCTCAAACGAAGGCAACACCTCAATCTAAGGCAACACCTCAATCTAAGGCAACACCTCAAACTAAGGCAACACCTCAAACTAAGGCAACACCTCAAACTAAGGCTGCCCCTCAAACTAAGGCTGCCCCTCAAACTAAGGCAGCCGCTCAAACTAAGGCAGCCCCTCAAACTAAGGCAGCCCCTCAAACTAAGTCAGACCCTCAAACTAAGGCAGCCCCTCAAACAAAGGCAACACCCCAAGTTAATGTAGCACATCAATCTAAGGCAACCCTCAATCGAATGCAGCCCCTCAAAGTAAGACAGCCCCTCAAAGAAAGACAGCCCCACCTACTAATGCAGCCCCTCATACTAATGCAGCCCCTCATACTAATGCAGCCCCTCAAACTAAGGCTGCCCCACAAACTAAGGCATCCCCTCAAACTAAGGCAACCCCTCAAACTAATTCAGCCCCTCAAACGAAGGCTTCCCCACAAACTAAGCCATTCCGTCAAACTAAGGCAACCCCTCAAACCAAGGCAACCCCTCTACGAAGGCAGCCCCTCAAACTAAGGCAACCCCACAAACTAAGGCAACACCTCAAACGAAGGCAGCCCCTCAAACTAAGGCAGCCCCTCAAACTAAGGCAGCCGCTCAAACAAAGGCAGCCCCTCAAACTAGGCAACCCTCAAACGAAGGCAGACCTCAAACTAAGGCTGACCTCAAACAAAGGCAATTCTCAAACTGAGGCAGGCACTCAAACTGGGGCAACCCTGAAAATAAGGCAGCCGCTCAAAGTGAGGCAACCCTCAAAGTGAGGCAACCCTCAAACTAAAGCAGCCCCTCATACTAAGGCAGGCCCTCAAACTAAGGCAATTCTCAAACTTATGCAGCGCTTCTAACTAAGGCAGCGCCTCAAACTAAGGCAGCCCCTCTCACTAAGACAGCCCCTCTCACTAAGGCAGCCCCTTTCACTAAGGCAGCCCCTGACACTCAAGCAGGCCCTGAAACTCAAGCAGGCCCTGAAACTAAAGCAGGCCCTGAAACTCAAGCAGGCCCTTAAATTAATGCAGCACCACAAACTAAGGCTGCCCCTCATACCAAGGCAGCCCCTCATACTAATGCAGCGCCTCAGACAAAGGCAACCTTCAAAATTAAGCTACACCTAAAACGAAGGCAGACCCTCAAACTAAGGCAACACCTCAAACTATTGCAAGTTCTAAAACGAAATAAACCCTCTAACTAAGTCAACCCCTCAAAATAAGGCAACATCTCAAAATAACGCAGTTCATCAAACTAAGGCAGCCCCTCAAACTAAGGCAGCACCTCAAACTAAGATAGCCCCTCAAACTAAGGTAGCCCCTCAAACTAATGCAACATCTCAAACTAATGAAACCCTCAAACAAAGGCAACAACTAAAACTAAGGCAACACCTCAAACTAAGGCAACACCTCAAACTAAGGCAACACCTCAAACTAAGGCAACACCACAAACTGAGACAGCCCACTTAAAATAAGGCAAGACCTCAAATTAAGAAAACCCTCAAACTAAGGCAACACGTCAAACTAAGGCTAAACCTCAAACTAATGAAACCCTCAAACTAAGGCAACAACTCAAACTAAGACAACCGTCAAACGAATACAACCCTCAAACTAATGCAACACTCAAACTAATGCAACCCTCAAACTAATGCAACCCTCAAACTAATGGAACCCTCAAACTAATGCAACACCTCAAACTAAGGCAACACCTCAAACTAAGGCTAAACCTCAAACTAATGAAACCGTCAAACTAAGGCAACACCTCAAACTAAGGCAACACCTCAAACTAAGGAACACCTCAAACTAAGGCAACACCTCAAACTAATGCAACAGCTCAAACTGAGGCAACACCTCAATCTAAGGCAACCCTCAATCAAAGGCAACACCTCAAACTAAGGCAACACTTCAAACTAAGGCAACACCTCAAACTAAGGCAACCCTCAATCAAAGGCAACAACTCAAACTAAGGCAACAACTCAAACTAAGGCAACACCTCAAACTAAGGCAACACCTCAAACTAAGGCAACACCTCAGTCTAAGGCAACACCTCAAACTAAGGCAACACCTCAAACTAAGGCAACACCTCAAACTAAGACAGCCCACGAAAACTAAGGCAACACCTCAAATTATGTAAACCATCAAAATAAGGCACCACCACAAACGAAGGGAACCCTCAAACTAAGGCAACCCTCAAACTAAGCAACCCTCAAACTAAGGCAACCCTCAAACAAACTAAGGCAACACCTCAAACTAATGCAACACCTCAAACTAATGCAACACCTCAGACCAAAGCAACACATCAAACTAAAGCAACACCTCAAACGAAGCAACTCCTCAAACAAAAGCAACTGCTCAAACTAAAGCAACTGCTCAAACGAAAGAAACTCCTCAAACTAAAGCAACTGCTCAAACTAATGCAACTCCTCAAACTAATGCAACTCCTCAAACTAATGCAACTCCTCAAACTAATGCAACACCTCAAACTAAGGAAACCATCAATCAAAGGCAACACCTCAAACTCAGGCAACACCTCAAACTAAGGCAACACATCAAACTAAGGCAACAACTCAAACTAAGGCAACAACTCAAACTAAGGCAACACCTCAAACTAAGGCAACACATCAAACTAAGGCATCACCTCAAATTAAGGCAAAACCTCAAACAAAGGCTCCCATCAAACTAAGCAATATCTCAAACTAAGGCATACCTCAAACTAAGGCAACACCTCAAACGAAGGCAACACCTCAAACTAAGGCAACACCTCAAACTAAGGCAACACCTGAAACTAAGGCAACCCCTCAAACAGATGCCGCCCCTTAATCTGAAGCAACACCTCAAACTAAGGCAATCCCTCAAACTAAGGGAACCCTCAAACTAAGGGAACCCTCAAACTAAGGGAACCCTCAAACAAAGGCAACCCACTAACGAAGGCTGCAACTCAAACTAAAGAAACACCTCAAACTAATGCAAAACCTCAAACTAATGCAACACCTCAAACTAATGCAACACCTCAAACTAATGCAACACCTCAAACTAATGCAACACCTCAAACTAAGGCAACACCTCAAACTAAGACAGCCCACTTAAAATAAGGCAACACCTCAAATTAAGAATACCCTCAAACTAAGGCAACACCTCAAACTAATGCAACACCTCAAACTGAGGCAACACCTCAAACTAAGGCAACACCTCAAACTAAGGCTAAACCTCAAACTAATGAAACCCTCAAACTAAGGCAACACCTCAAACTAAGGCAACCGTCAAACGAATACAACTCTCAAACTAATGCAACACTCAAACTAATGCAACCCTCAAACTAATGCAACCCACAAACTAATGCAACCCTCAATCTAAGGCAACACCTCAAACTAGGGCAACACCTCAAACTAAGGCAACACCTCAAACTAAGACAGCCCACGAAAACTAAGGCAACACCTCAAATTATGTACACCCCCAAAATAAGGCACCACCACAAACGAAGGGAACCCTCAAACTAAGGCAACCCTCAAACGAAGCAACCCTCAAACTAAGGCAACCCTCAAACAAACTAAGGCAACACCTCAAACTAATGCAACACATCAAACTAAGGCAACACCGCTAACTAAGGCAACACATCAAACTATGGCAACATTTCAAACTAAGGCAACCGTCAAACTAATGGAACCCTCAAACTAATGCAACACCTCAAACTAAAGCAACACCTCAAACAAAGGCAACACCTCAAACCAATGCAACATCTCAAACTAAGGCAACAACTACAACTAAGGCAACACATCAAACTAAGGCAACAACTCAAACTAAGGCAACACCTCAAACTAAGGCAACACATCAAACTAAGGCATCACCTCAAACGAAGGCAACACCTCAAACTGAGGCCTCACCACAAACGAAGGCAACACCTCAAACTAATGCAACACCTCAAACTAAGGCAGCACCTCAAACTAAGGCAACACCTCAAACTAAGTCAAAACCTAAACAAAGGCTCCCATCAACCTATGTAATATCTCAAACTAAGCAACCCCCAAACTAATGCAACACCTCAAATTAAGGCAAAACCTCAAATAAAGGCTCCCATCAAACTAAGCAATATCTCAAACTAAGGCAAACCTCAAACTAAGGCAACACCTCAAACTAAGGCAACACCTGAAACTAAGGCAACCCCTCAAACAGATGCAGCCCCTTAAACTAAGGCAACACCTCAAACTAAGGCAACACCTCAAACTAAGGGAACCCTCAAACTAAGGGAACCCTCAAACTAAGGGAACCCTCAAACAAAGGCAACCCACAAACGAAGGCTGCAACTCAAACTAAAGCAACACCTCAAACTAATGTAACACCACAAACTAATGCAACACCTCAAACTAATGCAACACCTCAAACTAATGCAACTCCTCAAACTGAGGAAACCGTCAATCAAAGGCAACACCTCATACTCAGGCAACACCTCAAACTAAGGAAACAGCTCAAACTTAGGCAACACCTCAAACTAATGCAACACCTAAAACTAAGGCAACCCCTCAAACAGATGCAGCCCCTTAAACTAAGGCAACACCTCAAACTAATGCAACACCTCAAACTAAGGGAACCCTCAAACTCAGGGAACCCTCAACCTAATGCAACACCTCAAACTAAGGAAACCATCAATCAAAGGCAACACCTCAAACTCAGGCAGCACCTCAAACGAAGGCCGCCCCTCAAACTAAGGCAGCCCCTCAAACTAAGGCAGCCCCTCAAACTAAGGCAGCCACTCAAACTAAGGCAGCTCCTCAAACTAAGGCAGCTCCTCAGACTAAGGCAACACATCAAACTAAGGCAACACATCAAACTGAGGCAACACATCAAACTAAGGCAACACCTCAAACTAAGGCAACACCTCAAACTAAGGCAACACCTCAAATAAAGGCAACACCTCAAACAAAGACAGCACCTCAAACAAAGGCAGCATCTCAAACAAAGGCAGCACCTCAACCAAAGGCAACCCCAAAACTAATGCAAAACCTCAAACTAAGGCAAATCCTCAAACTTAGGCAAATCCTCAAACTAAGGGAAAACCTCAAACTAAGGCAACACCTCAAACAAAGGCAACACCTCAAACTAAGGCAACACCTCAAACTAAGGCAACACCTCAAACTAATGCAACACCTCAAACTAATGCAACACCTCAAACTAATGGAACACCTCAAACTAAGGCAACACATCAAAATAATGCAACACATCAAACTAAGGCAACACCTCGAACTAAGGCAACACCTCAAACTATGGCAACATTTCAAACTAAGGCAACCGTCAAACTTATGGAACCCTGAAACTAATGGAACCCTCAAACTAATGCAACACCTCAAACTAAAGCAACACCTCAAACTAAGGCAACACCTCAAACTAAGGCAACACCTCAAACTAAGGCAACCCTCAAACTGAGGCAACACCTCAAACAAAGGCAACACCTCAAACTAAGGCAACACCTCAAACTTATGCAACACCTCAAACTGATTCAACAACTCAAACTAATCCAACACCTCAAACTAATGCAACACCTCAAACTAAGGCAACAACTCAAACTAATGCAACACCTCAAACTAAGGCAACACATCAAACTAAGGCATCACCTCAAACGAAGGCAACACCTCAAACTGAGGCCTCACCTCAAACGAAGACAACACCGCAAACTAATGCAACACCTCAAACTAAGGCAACACCTCAAACTAAGGCAACACATCAAACTATGGCAACATTTCAAACTAAGGCAACCGTCAAACTTATGGAACCCTGAAACTAATGGAACCCTCAAACTAATGCAACACCTCAAACTAAAGCAACACCTCAAACTAAGGCAACACCTCAAACTAAGGCAACACCTCAAACTAAGGCAACCCTCAAACTGAGGCAACACCTCAAACAAAGGCAACACCTCAAACTAAGGCAACACCTCAAACTTATGCAACACCTCAAACTGATTCAACAACTCAAACTAATCCAACACCTCAAACTAATGCAACACCTCAAACTAATGCAACACCTCAAACTAATGCAACACCTCAAACTAAGGCAACAACTCAAACTAATGCAACACCTCAAACTAAGGCAACACATCAAACTAAGGCATCACCTCAAACGAAGGCAACACCTCAAACTGAGGCCTCACCTCAAACGAAGACAACACCGCAAACTAATGCAACACCTCAAACTAATGCAACACCTCAAACTAAGGCAACACCTCAAACTAAGGCAAAACCACAAACAAAGGCTCCCATCAACCAAAGCAATATCTCAAACTAAGCAACCCCCAAACTAATGCAACACCTCAAATTAAGGCAAAACCTCCAATAAAGGCTCCCATCAAACTGAGCAATATCTCAAACTAAGGCAAACCTCAAACTAAGGAAACCCTCAAACTAAGGGAACCCTCAAACTAAGGGAACCCTCAAACAAAGTCAACCCACTAACGAAGGCTGCAACTCAAACTAAAGCAACACCTCAAACTAATGCAACACCTCAAACTAATGCAACACCTCAAACTAATGCAACACCTCAAACTAATGCAACTCCTCAAACTAAGGAAACCGTCAATCAAAGGCAACACCTCATAGTCAGGCAACACCTCAAACTAAGGAAACACCTCAAACTTCGGCAACACCTCAAACTAATGCAACACCTAAAACTAAGGCAACACCTCAAACTAATGCAACACCTCAAACTAAGGGAACCCTCAAACTCAGGGAACCCTCAAGCTAAGGGAACCCTCAAACAAAGGTAACCCACTAACGAAGGCTGCAACTCAAACTAAAGCAACACCTCAAACTAATGCAACACCTCAAACTAATGCAACACCTCAAACTAATGCAACACCACAAACTAAGGAAACCGTCAATCAAAGGCAACACCTCATACTCAGGCAACACCTCAAACTAAGGCGGCCCCTCAAACTAAGGCGGCCCCTCAAACTAAGGCGGCCCCTCAAACTAAGGCAACACCTCAAACTAAGGCAACAGCTAAAACTAAGGCAACACCTCAAACTAATGCAACACCTGAAACGAAGGCAACCCCTCAAACAGATGCAGCCCCTTAATCTAAGACAACACCTCAAACTAAGGCAACACATAAAACTAATGCAACACCTCAAACTGATGCAACACCTCCAACTAATGCAACACCTCAAACTAATGCAACACCTCAAACTAATGCAAAACCTCAAATAAAGGCTCCCATCAAACTAAGCAATATCTAAAACTAAGGCAAACCTCAAACTAAGGCAACACCTCAAACTAAGGCAACACCTCAAACTAAGGGAACCCTCAAACTAAGGGAACCCTCAAACTAAGGGAACCCTCAACCAAAGGCAACCCACTAACGAAGGCTGCAACTCAAACTAAAGCAACACCTCAAACTAATGCAACACCTCAAACTAATGCAACACCTCAAACTAATGCAGCACCTCAAACTAATGCAACTCCTCAAACTAAGGAAACCGTCAATCAAAGGCAACACCTCGAACTAATGCAACACCTCAAACTAATGCAACACCTCAAACTAAGGGAACCGCAAATCAAAGGCAACACCTCATACTCATGCAACACCTCAAACTAAGGCGGCCCCTCAAACTAAGGCGGCCCCTCAAACTAAGGCAACACCTCAAACTAAGGCAACACCTCAAACTAAGGCAACACCTCAAACTAATGCAACACCTGAAACTAAGGCAACCCCTCAAACAGATGCAGCCCCTTAAATTAAGGCAACACCTCAAACTAAGGCAACACCTCAAACTAAGGGAACCCTCAAACTAAGGGAACCCTCAAACTAAGGGAACCCTCAAACAAAGGCAACCCACTAACGAAGGCTGCAACTCAAACTAATGCAACACCTCAAACTAATGCAACACCTCAAACTAAGGAAACCGTCAATCAAAGGCAACACCTCATAATCAGGCAACACCTCAAACTAAGGCGGTCCCTCAAACTAAGGCGGCCCCTCAAACTAAGGCAACACCTCAAACGAAGACAACACCTCAAACTAAGGCAACACCTCAAACTAAGGAAACACCTCAAACTAATGCAACACCTCAAACTAAGGCAGCACCTCAAACTAAGGGAACCCTCAAACTAAGGGAACCCTCAAACAAAGGCAAACCACTAACGAAGCATGCAACTCAAACTAAAGCAACACCTCAAGCTGATGCAGCACCTCAAACTAATGCAACACCTCAAACTAATGCAACACCTCAAACTAATGCAACATCTCAAACTAATGCAACACCTCAAACTAATGCAAAACCTCAAACTCATGCAACACCTCAAACTAATGCAACACCTCAAACTAATGCAACACCTCAAACTAATGTAACACCTCAAACGAATGCAACACCTCAAACTAATGCAACACATTATACTAAGGAAACAGTCAATCAAAGGCAACACCTCATACTCAGGCAACACCTCAAACAAAGGCAGCACATCAAACAAAGGCAGCATCTCAAACAAAGGCAGCACCTCAAACAAATGCAACCCTAAAACTAATGCAAAACCTCAAACTAAGGCAAATCCTCAAACTAAGGCAAAACCTCAAACTGAGGCAACACCACAAACTAAGGCAACACCTCAAACTAAGGCAACAGCTCAAAATAATGCAACACCTCAAACTGATGCAACACCTCAAACTAATGCAACACCTCAAACTATGGCAACACCTCAAAATTATGCAACACATCAAACTAAGGCTACACCTCAAACTGAGGCAACACCTCAAACGAAGGCAACATTTCAAACTAAGGCAACCGTCTAACTAATGGAACCCTCAATCTAATGGAACCCTCAAACTAATGCAACACCTCAAACTAAAGCAACACCTCAGACTAAGGCAACACCTCAAACTAAGGCAACACCTCAAACTAAAGCAAACCTCAAACTAAGGCAACACCTCAAACTGAGGCAACACCTCAAACTAAGGCAACACCTCAAACTTATGCTGCACCTCAAACTGATTCAACAACTCAAACTAATGCATCACCTCAAACTAATGCAACAGCTCAAACTAAGGCAACACCTCAAACTAAAGCAACACATCAAACTAATGCAACACCTCAAACTAATGCAAAACCTCAAACTAATGCAACACCTCAAACTAATGCAACACTTCAATCTAATGCAACACCTCAAACTAATGCAACACCTCAAACTCATGGAACACCTCAAACTAATGCAACACCTCAAACTAATGCAACACCTCAAACTAATGCAACACCTCAAACTAATGCAACACCTCAAACTAATGCAACACCTTATACTAAGGAAACCGTCAATCAAAGGCAACACCTCATACTCAGGCAACACCTCAAATAAAAGCAGCACGTCAAGCAAAGGCAGCATCTCAAACAAAGGTAGAACATCAAACAAAGGCAACCCTAGAACTAATGCAATACCTCAAACTAAGGCAAATCCTCAAACTAAGGCAAAACCTCAAACTAAGGCAACACCTCAAACTCAGGCAACACCTCAAACCAATGTAACACCTCAAACTAATGCAACACCTCAAACTAATGCAACACCTCAAACTAATGCAACACCTCAAACTAAGGCAACACCTCAAAATAATGCAACACATCAAACTAAGGCAACACCTCAAACTAAGGCAACACCTCAAACTAAGGCAACATTTCAAACTAAGGCGACCGTCAAACTAATGGAACACTCAATCTAATGGAACCCTCAAACTAATGCAACACCTCAAACCAAAGCAACACCTTAAACTAAGGCAACACCTCAAACTAAGGCAACACCTCAAACTAAGGCTACACCTCAAACTTGTGCAACACCTCAAACTGATTCAACAAGCCAAACTAATGCAACACCTCAAACTAATGCTACACCTCAAACTAAGGCAACACCTCAAACTAAGGCAACACCTCAAACTAAGGCAACACATGAAACGAAGGCAAAACCTCAAACTAAGGCAACACCTCAAACTAAGGCAACACCTCAAACTAATGCAACACCTCAAACTAAGGCAACACCTCAAACTAAGGCAACACCTCAAACTAATGCAACACCTGAAACTAAGGCAACCCCTCAAACAGATGCAGCCTCTTAAACTCAGGCAACACCTCAAACTAAGGGAACCCTCAAACTAAGGGCGGCACAGTGGCGCAGTGGTTAGGGCGGCACAGTGGCGCAGTGGTTAGCACCGCAGCCTCACAGCTCCAGGGACCCGGGTTCGATTCTGGGTACTGCCTGTGTGGAGTTTGCAAGTTCTCCCTGTGTCTGCGTGGGTTTTCTCCGGGTGCTCCGGTTTCCTCCCACAAGCCAAAAGACTTGCAGGTTGATAGGTAAATTGGCCATTATAAATTGTCACTAGTATAGGTAGGTGGTAGGGAAATATAGGGACAGGTGGGGATGTTTGGTAGGAATATGGGATTAGTGTAGGATTAGTCTAAATGGGTGGTTGATGTTCGGCACAGACTCGGTGGGCCGAAGGGCCTGTTTCAGTTCTGTATCTCTAATCTCTAATCTAATCTAATCATAAGGGAACCCTCAAACAAAGGCAACCCACTAACGAAGGCTGCAACTCAAACAAATGCAACACCTCAAACTAATGCAACACCTCAAACTAAGGAAACCGTCAATCAAAGGCAACACCTCATACGCAGGCAACACCACAAACTAAGGCAACACGTCAAACTAAGGCGGCCCCTCAAACTAAGGCGGCCCCTGAAACTAAGGCAACACTCACACTAATGCAACACCTCAAACTAAGGCAGCACCTCAAACTAAAGGAACCATCAAACTAAGGGACCCTCAAACAAAGGCAACCCACTCACGAAGGCTGCAACTCAAACTAAAGCAACACCTCAAACTAATGCAACACCTCAAACTAATGCAATACCACAAACTAATGCAACACTTCAAACTAATGCAACACCTCAAACTAATGCAACACCTCAAACTAATGCAGCACCTCAAACTAAGGGAACCCTCAAACGCAGGGAACCCTCAAGCTAAGGGAACCCTCAAACTATGGCAACCCACTAATGAAGGCTGCAACTCAAACTAAAGCAACACCTCAAACTAATGCAAAACCTCAAAATAATGCAACACCTCAAACAAATGCAACACCTCAAACTAAGGAAACCGTAAATCAAAGGCAACACCTCATACTCAGGCAACAACTCAAACTAAGGCGGCCCCTCAAACTAAGGCGGCCCCTCAAACTAAGGCAACACCTCAAACTAAGGCAACACCTCAACCTAAGGCAACACCTCAAACTGAGGCAACACCTCAAACTAAGGGAACCCTCAAACTAAGGGAACCCTCAAACTAAGGGAACCCTCAAACAAAGGCAACCCACTAACGAAGGCTGCAACTCAAACTAATGCAACACCTCAAACTAATGCAACACCTCAAACTAAGGAAACCGTCAATCAAAGGCAACACCTCATACTCAGGCAACACCTCAAACTAAGGCGGCCCCTCAAACTAAGGCGGCCCATCAAACTAAGGCAACACCTCAAACGAAGGCAACACCTCAAACTAAGGCAACACCTCAAACTGAGGAAACACCTCAAACTAATGCAACACCTGAAACTAAGGCAACACCTCAAACTAAGGCAGCACCTCAAACTAAGGGAACCCTCAAACTAAGGGAAGCCTCAAACAAAGGCAAACCACTAACGAAGGCTGCAACTCAAACTCAGGAAACACCTCAAGTTAATGCAGCACCTCAAACTAATGCAACACCTCAAACTAATGCAACATCTCAAACTAATGCAACACCTCAAACTAAGGAAACACCTCAAGCTAATGCAGCACCTCAAACTAAGGAAACACCTCAAGCTAATGCAGCACCTCAAACTAATGCAACACCTCAAACTAATGCAACACCTCAAACTAATGCAACATCTCAAACTAATGCAACACCTCAAACTAATGCAACACCTCAAACTCATGCAACACCTCAAACTAATGCAACACCTCAAACTAATGCAACACCTGAAACTAAGGCAACACCTCAAACTAAGGCAGCACCTCAAACTAAGGGAACCCTCAAACTAAGGGAACCCTCAAACAAAGGCAAACCACTAACGAAGGCTGCAACTCAAACTAAGGAAACACCTCAAGTTAATGCAGCACCTCAAACTAATGCAACACCTCAAACTAATGCAACATCTCAAACTAATGCAACACCTCAAACTAAGGAAACACCTCAAGCTAATGCAGCACCTCAAACTAAGGAAACACCTCAAACTAATGCAACACCTCAAACGAATGCAACATCTCAAACTAACGCAACACCTCAAACTAATGCAACACCTCAAACTCATGCAACACCTCAAACTAATGCAACACCTCAAACTAATGCAACACCTCAAACTAATGCAACACCTCAAACGAATGCAACACCTCAAACTAAGGCAACACCACAAACTAAGGCAACACCTCAAACTAAGGCAACAGCTCAAAATAATGCAACACCTCAAACTGATGCAACACCTCAAACTAATGCAACACCTCAAACTATGGCAACACCTCAAAATTATGCAACACATCAAACTAAGGCTACACCTCAAACTGAGGCAACACCTCAAACTAAGGCAACATTTCAAACTAAGGCAACCGTCGAACTAATGGAACCCTCAATCTAATGGAACCCTCAAACTAATGCAACACCTCAAACTAAAGCAACACCTCAGACTAAGGCAACACCTCAAACTAAGGCAACACCTCAAACTAAAGCAAACCTCAAACTAAGGCAACACCTCAAACTGAGGCAACACCTCAAACTAAGGCAACACCTCAAACTTATGCTGCACCTCAAACTGATTCAACAACTCAAACTAATGCATCACCTCAAACTAATGCAACAGCTCAAACTAAGGCAACACCTCAAACTAAAGCAACACATCAAACTAATGCAACACCTCAAACTAATGCAAAACCTCAAACTAATGAAACACCTCAAACTAATGCAACACTTCAAACTAATGCAACACCTCAAACTAATGCAACACCTTAAACTCATGGAACACCTCAAACTAATGCAACACCTCAAACTAATGCAACACCTCAAACTAATGCAACACCTCAAACTAATGCAACACCTTATACTAAGGAAACCGTCAATCAAAGGCAACACCTCATACTCAGGCAACACCTCAAATAAATGCAGCACGTCAAGCAAAGGCAGCATCTCAAACAAAGGTAGAACATCAAACAAAGGCAACCCTAGAACTAATGCAATACCTCAAGCTAAGGCAAATCCTCAAACTAAGGCAAAACCTCAAACTAAGGCAACACCTCAAACTCAGGCAACACCTCAAACCAATGCAACACCTCAAACTAATGCAACACCTCAAACTAATGCAACACCTCAAACTAATGCAACACCTCAAACTAAGGCAACACCTCAAAATAATGCAACACATCAAACTAAGGCAACACCTCAAACTAAGGCAACACCTCAAACTAAGGCAACATTTCAAACTAAGGCGACCGTCAAACTAATGGAACACTCAATCTAATGGAACCCTCAAACTAATGCAACACCTCAAACCAAAGCAAAACCTTAAACTAAGGCAACACCTCAAACTAAGGCAACACCTCAAACTAAGGCTACACCTCAAACTTGTGCAACATCTCAAACTGATTCAACAAGCCAAACTAATGCAACACCTCAAACTAATGCAACACCTCAAACTAAGGCAACACCTCAAACTAAGGCAACACCTCAAACTAAGGCAACACATGAAACGAAGGCAAAACCTCAAACTAAGGCAACACCTCAAACTAAGGCAACACCTCAAACTAATGCAACACCTCAAACTAAGGCAACACCTCAAACTAAGGCAACACCTCAAACTAATGCAACACCTGAAACTAAGGCAACCCCTCAAACAGATGCAGCCTCTTAAACTCAGGCAACACCTCAAACTAAGGGAACCCTCAAACTAAGGGAACCCTCAAACAAAGGCAACCCACTAACGAAGGCTGCAACTCAAACTAATGCAACACCTCAAACTAATGCAACACCTCAAACTAAGGAAACCGTCAATCAAAGGCAACACCTCATACGCAGGCAACACCACAAACTAAGGCAACACGTCAAACTAAGGCGGCCCCTCAAACTAAGGCGGCCCCTGAAACTAAGGCAACACTCACACTAATGCAACACCTCAAACTAAGGCAGCACCTCAAACTAAAGGAACCATCAAACTAAGGGAACCCTCAAACAAAGGCAACCCACTCACGAAGGCTGCAACTCAAACTAAAGCAACACCTCAAACTAAAGCAACACCTCAAACTAATGCAACACCTCAAACTAATGCAATACCACAAACTAATGCAACACCTCAAATTAATGCAACTCCTCAAACTAAGGAAACCGTCAATCAAAGGCAACACCTCAAACTAATGCAACACCTCAAACTAATGCAGCACTTCAAACTAAGGGAACCCTCAAACGCAGGGAACCCTCAAGCTAAGGGAACCCTCAAACTATGGCAACCCACTAACGAAGGCTGCAACTCAAACTAAAGCAACACCTCAAACTAATGCAAAACCTCAAAATAATGCAACACCTCAAACTAATGCAACACCTCAAACTAAAGGAACCGTAAATCAAAGGCAACACCTCATACTCAGGCAACAACTCAAACTAAGGCGGCCCCTCAAACTAAGGCGGCCCCTCAAACTAAGGCAACACCTCAAACTAAGGCAACACCTCAACCTAAGGCAACACCTCAAACTGAGGCAACACCTCAAACTAAGGGAACCCTCAAACTAAGGGAACCCTCAAACTAAGGGAACCCTCAAACAAAGGCAACCCACTAACGAAGGCTGCAACTCAAACTAATGCAACACCTCAAACTAATGCAACACCTCAAACTAAGGAAACCGTCAATCAAAGGCAACACCTCATACTCAGGCAACAACTCAAACTAAGGCGGCCCCTCAAACTAAGGCGGCCCCTCAAACTAAGGCAACACCTCAAACTAAGGCAACACCTCAACCTAAGGCAACACCTCAAACTGAGGCAACACCTCAAACTAAGGGAACCCTCAAACTAAGGGAACCCTCAAACTAAGGGAACCCTCAAACAAAGGCAACCCACTAACGAAGGCTGCAACTCAAACTAATGCAACACCTCAAACTAATGCAACACCTCAAACTAAGGAAACCGTCAATCAAAGGCAACACCTCATACTCAGGCAACACCTCAAACTAAGGCGGCCCCTCAAACTAAGGCGGCCCATCAAACTAAGGCAACACCTCAAACGAAGGCAACACCTCAAACTAAGGCAACACCTCAAACTAAGGAAACACCTCAAACTAATGCAACACCTGAAACTAAGGCAACACCTCAAACTAAGGCAGCACCTCAAACTAAGGGAACCCTCAAACTAAGGGAAGCCTCAAACAAAGGCAAACCACTAACGAAGGCTGCAACTCAAACTCAGGAAACACCTCAAGTTAATGCAGCACCTCAAAGCTAATGCAACACCTCAAACTAATGCAACATCTCAAACTAATGCAACACCTCAAACTAAGGAAACACCTCAAGCTAATGCAGCACCTCAAACTAAGGAAACACCTCAAGCTAATGCAGCACCTCAAACTAATGCAACACCTCAAACTAATGCAACACCTCAAACTAATGCAACATCTCAAACTAATGCAACACCTCAAACTAATGCAACACCTCAAACTCATGCAACACCTCAAACTAATGCAACACCTCAAACTAATGCAACACCTGAAACTAAGGAAACACCTCAAACTAAGGCAGCACCTCAAACTAAGGGAACCCTCAAACTAAGGGAACCCTCAAACAAAGGCAAACCACTAACGAAGGCTGCAACTCAAACTAAGGAAACACCTCAAGTTAATGCAGCACCTCAAACTAATGCAACACCTCAAACTAATGCAACATCTCAAACTAATGCAACACCTCAAACTAAGGAAACACCTCAAGCTAATGCAGCACCTCAAACTAAGGAAACACCTCAAACTAATGCAACACCTCAAACTAATGCAACATCTCAAACTAACGCAACACCTCAAACTAATGCAACACCTCAAACTCATGCAACACCTCAAACTAATGCAACACCTCAAACTAATGCAACACCTCAAACTAATGCAACACCTCAAACGAATGCAACACCTCAAACTAAGGCAACACCTCAAACTAAGGCAACATTTCAAACTAAGGCAACACCTCAAACTAAGGCAACCCTCAAACTAAGGCAACACCTCAAACTGAGGCAACACCTCAAACTAAGGCAACACCTCAAACTAATGCTACACCTCAAACTGATTCAACAACTCAAACTAAGGCAACACCTCAAACGAATGCAACACCTCAAACTCATGCAACACCTCAAACTAATGCAACACCTCAAACGAATGCAACACCTCAAACTAATGCAACACCTGAAACTAAGGAAACCGTCAATCAAAGGCAACACCTCATACTCAGGCAACACCTCAAACAAAAGCAGCACGTCAAACAAAGGCAGCATCTCAAACAAAGGCAGAACCTCAAACAAAGGCAACCCTAGAACTAATGCAAAACCTCAAACTCAGGCAAATCCTCAAACTAAGGCAAAACCGCAAACTAAGGCAACACCTCAAACTCAGGCAACACCTCAAACCAATGCAACACCTCAAACTAATGCAACACCTCAAACTAAGGCAACACCTTAAACTGAGGCAACACCTCAAACTAAGGCAACACCTCAAAGTAAGGCAACACCTCAAACTGAGGCAACCATCAAACTAATGGAACACTCAAACTAAGGCAACACCTCAAACTAAGGCAACACCTCAAACTGAGGCAACACCTGAAACTACGGAAACCCCTCAAACAGATGCAGCCCCTTAAACTAAGGCAACACCTCAAACTAATGCAACACCTCAAACTAAGGGAACCCTCAAACTAAGGGAACCCTCAAACAAAGGCAACCCACTAACGAAGGCTGCAACTCAAACTAAAGCAACACCTCAAACTAATGCAACACCTCAAACTAATGCAACACCTCAAACTAATGCAACACCTCAAAGTAATGCAACACCTCAAACTAATTCAACACCTCAAACTAAGGCAGCACCTCAAAAAAAGGCAGCATCTCAAACAAAGGCAGCACCTCAAACAAAGGCAACCCTAAAACTAATGCAAAACCTCAAACTCAGGCAAATCCTCAAACTAAGGCAAAACCTCAAACTAAGGCAACACCTCAAACTAAGGCAACACCTCAAACTAAGGCAACAGCTCAGACTAATGCAACACCTCAAACTAATGCAACACATCAAACTAATGCAACACCTCAAACTATGGCAACACCTCAAAATAATGCAACACATCAAACTAAGGCTACACCTCAAACTGAGGCAACACCTCAAACTAAGGCAACATTTCAAACTAAGGCAACCGTCAAACTAATGGAACCCTCAATCTAATGGAACCCTCAAACTAATGCAACACCTCAAACTAAAGCAACACCTCAGACTAAGGCAACACCTCAAACTAAGGCAACACCTCAAACTAAGGCAACCATCAAATTAAGGCAACACCTCAAACTGAGGCAACACCTCAAACTAAGGCAACACCTCAAACTTATGCTGCACCTCAAACTGATTCAACAACTGAAACTAATGCAACACCTCAAACTAATGCAACTTCTCAAACGAATGCAACACCTCAAACTAATGCAACACCTTATACTAAGGAAACCGTCAATCAAAGGCAACACCTCATACTCATGCAACACCTCAAACAAAGGCATCACCTCAAACAAAGGCTGCATCTCAAACAATGGCAGCACCTGAAACAAAGGCAACCCTAAAACTAATGCAAAACCTCAAACTAAGGCAAATCCTCAAACTAAGGCAAAACCTCAAACTAAGGCAACACCTCAAACTAAGGCAACACCTCAAACTAAGGCAACAGCTCAAACTAATGTAACACCTCAAACTAATGCAACACCTCAAACTAATGCAACACCTCAAACTATGGCAACACCTCAAAATAATGCAACACATCAAACTAAGGCTACACCTCAAACTGAGGCAACACCTCAAACTAAGGCAACATTTCAAACTAAGGCAACCGACAAACTCATGGAACCCTCAATCTAATGGAACCCTCAAACTAATGCAACACCTCAAACTAAAGCAACACCTCAGACTAAGGCAACACCTCAAACTAAGGCAACACCTCAGACTAAGGCAACACCTCAAACTAAGGCAACACCTCAAACTAAAGCAAACCTCAAACTCAGGCAACACCTCAAACTAATGCAACACTTCAAACTAATGCAACACCTCAAACTAATGCAACACCTCAAACTAATGCAACACCTCAAACTAATGCAACACCTCAAACTAATGCAACACCTCAAACTAATGCAACTCCTTAAACTAAGGAAACCGTCAATCAAATGCAACACCTCATACTCAGGCAACACCTCAAACAAAAGCAGCACGTCAAACAAAGGCAGCATCTCAAACAAAGGCAGAACCTCAATCAAAGGCAACCCTAGAACTAATGCAAAACCTCAAACTAAGGCAAATCCTCAAACTAAGGCAAAACCTCAAACTAAGGCAACACCTCAAACTCAGGCAACACCTCAAACCAATGCAACACCTCAAACTAATGCAACACCTCAAACTAATGCAACACCTCAAACTAATGCAACACCTCAAACTAAGGCAACACCTCAAAATAATGCAACACATCAAACTAAGGCAACACCTCAAACTAAGGCAACACCTCAAACTAAGGCAACATTTCAAACTAAGGCTACCGTCAAACTAATGGAACACTCAATCTAATGGAACTCTCAAACTAATGCAACACCTCAAACCAAAGCAACACCTCAAACTAAGGCAACACCTCAAACTAAGGCAACACCTCAATCTAAGGCAACCATCAAACTAAGGCAATACCTCAAACTAAGGCAACACCTCAAACTAAGGCAACACCTCAAACTTGTGCAACACCTCAAACTGATTCAACAACCCAAACTAATGCAACACCTCAAACTAATGCAACACCTCAAACTAAGGCAACACCTCAAACTAAGGCAACACCTCAAACTAAGGCAACTCATGAAACGAAGGCAAAACCTCAAACTAAGGCAACACCTCAAACTAACGCAACACCTCAAACTAATGCAACACCTCAAACTAATGCAACACCTCAAACTACTGCAACAGCTCAATCTAATGCAACAGCTCAAACTAAGGCAACACCTCAAACTAATGCAACACCTGAAACTAAGGCACCCCTCAAACAGATGCAGCCTCTTAAACTCAGGCAACACCTCAAACTAAGGGAACCCTCAAACTAAGGGAACCCTCAAACAAAGGCAACCCACTAACGAAGGCTGCAACTCAAACTAAAGCAACAGCTCAAACTAATGCAACACCTCAAACTAATGCAACACCTCAAACTAATGCAAATCCTGAAACTAAGGAAACCGTCAATCAAAGGCAACACCTCATACTCAGGCAACACCTCAAACTAAGGCGGCCCCTCAAACTAAGGCGGCCCCTCAAAATAAGGCGGCCCCTCAAACTAAGGCAACACCTCAAACTGAGGCAACACCTCAAACTAAGGCAACACCTCAATCTTATGCTACACCTCAAACTGATTCAACAATTCAAACTAATGCAACACCTCAAACTAATGCAACAGCTCAAACTAAGACAACACCTCAAACCAATGCAACAACTCAAACTCATGCAACACCTCAAACTAATGCAACACCTCAAACTAAGGCAACACCTCAAACTAAGGCAACACGTCAAACTAAGGCAAAACATGAAACGAAGGCAACACCTCAAACTAAGGCAACACCTCAAACTAAGGCAACACCTCAAACTAATACAACACCTCAAACTAAGGCAACACCTCAAACTAAGGCAACCCCTCAAAAAGATGCAGCCTCTTAAACTCAGGCAACACCTCAAACTAAGGCAACACCTCAAACTAAGGGAACCCTCAAACTAAGGGAACCCTCAAACAAAGGCAACCCACTAACGAAGGCTGCAACTCAAACTAATGCAACACCTCAAACTAATGCAACACCTCAAAATAAGGAAACCGTCAATCAAAGGCAACACCTCATACTCAGGCAACACCTCAAACTAAGGCGGCCCCTCAAACTAAGGCGGCCCCTGAAACTAAGGCAACACCTCAAACGAAGGCAACAACTCAAACTAAGGCAACACCTCAAACTAAGGAAACACCTCAAACTAATGCAACACCTGAAACTAAGGCAACACCTCAAACTAAGCAGCACCTCAAACTAAGGGAACCCTCAAACTAAGGGAACCCTCAAACAAAGGCAAACCACTAACGAAGGCTGCAACTCAAAATAAGGAAACACCTCAAGTTAATGCAGCACCTCAAACTGAGGCAACACCTCAAACTAAGGCAACACCTCAATCTTATGCTACACCTCAAACTGATTCAACAATTCAAACTAATGCAACACCTCAAACTAATGCAACAGCTCAAACTAAGACAACACCTCAAACCAATGCAACAACTCAAACTCATGCAACACCTCAAACTAATGCAACACCTCAAACTAAGGCAACACCTCAAACTAAGGCAACACGTCAAACTAAGGCAAAACATGAAACGAAGGCAACACCTCAAACTAAGGCAACACCTCAAACTAAGGCAACACCTCAAACTAATACAACACGTCAAACTAAGGCAACACCTCAAACTAAGGCAACCCCTCAAAAAGATGCAGCCTCTTAAACTCAGGCAACACCTCAAACTAAGGCAACACCTCAAACTAAGGGAACCCTCAAACTAAGGGAACCCTCAAACAAAGGCAACCCACTAACGAAGGCTGCAACTCAAACTAATGCAACACCTCAAACTAATGCAACACCTCAAAATATGGAAACCGTCAATCAAAGGCAACACCTCATACTCAGGCAACACCTCAAACTAAGGCGGCCCCTCAAACTAAGGCGGCCCCTGAAACTAAGGCAACACCTCAAACGAAGGCAACAACTCAAACTAAGGCAACACCTCAAACTAAGGAAACACCTCAAACTAATGCAACACCTGAAACTAAGGCAACACCTCAAACTAAGGCAGCACCTCAAACTAAGGGAACCCTCAAACTAAGGGAACCCTCAAACAAAGGCAAACCACTAACGAAGGCTGCAACTCAAAATAAGGAAACACCTCAAGTTAATGCAGCACCTCAAACTAATGCAACACCTCAAACTAATGCAACATCTCAAACTAATGCAACACCTCAAACTAAGGAAACACCTCAAGCTAATGCAGCACCTCAAACTAAGGAAACACATCAAGCTAATGCAGCACCTCAAACTAATGCAACACCTCAAACTAATGCAGCACCTCAAACTAATGCAACATCTCAAACTAATGCAACACTTCAAACTAATGCAACACCTCAAACTCATGCAACACCTCAAACTTAGGCAACACCTCAAACTAAGGCAACACCTCAAACTAAGGCAACATTTCAAACTAAGGCTACCGTCAAACTAATGGAACACTCAATCTAATGGAACCCTCAAACTAATGCAACACCTCAAACCAAAGCAACACCTCAAACTAAGGCAACACCTCAAACTAAGGCAACACCTCAAACTAAGGCAACCATCAAACTAAGGCAATACCTCAAATTAAGGCAACACCTCAAACTAAGGCAACACCTCAAACTTGTGCAACACCTCAAACTGATTCAACAACCCAAACTAATGCAACACCTCAAACTAATGCAACACCTCAATCTAAGGCAACACCTCAAACTAAGGCAACACCTCAAACTAAGGCAACACATGAAACGAAGGCAAAACCTCAAACTAAGGCAACACCTCAAACTAAGGCAACACCTCAAACTAATGCAACACCTCAAACTAATGCAACACCTCAAACTAAGGCAACAGCTCAATCTAATGCAACACCACAAACTAAGGCAACACCTCAAACTAAGGCAACAGCTCAAAATAATGCAACACCTCAAACTGATGCAACACCTCAAACTAATGCAACACCTCAAACTATGGCAACACCTCAAAATTATGCAACACATCAAACTAAGGCTACACCTCAAACTGAGGCAACACCTCAAACTAAGGCAACACCTCAAACTGAGGCAACACCTCAAACTAAGGCAACACCTCAAACTTATGCTGCACCTCAAACTGATTCAACAACTCAAACTAATGCATCACCTCAAACTAATGCAACAGCTCAAACTAAGGCAACACCTCAAACTAAAGCAACACATCAAACTAATGCAACACCTCAAACTAATGCAAAACCTCAAACTAATGAAACACCTCAAACTAATGCAACACTTCAAACTAATGCAACACCTCAAACTAATGCAACACCTTAAACTCATGGAACACCTCAAACTAATGCAACACCTCAAACTAATGCAACACCTCAAACTAATGCAACATCTTATACTAAGGAAACCGTCAATCAAAGGCAACACCTCATACTCAGGCAACACCTCAAATAAATGCAGCACGTCAAGCAAAGGCAGCATCTCAAACAAAGGTAGAACATCAAACAAAGGCAACCCTAGAACTAATGCAATACCTCAAACTAAGGCAAATCCTCAAACTAAGGCAAAACCTCAAACTAAGGCAACACCTCAAACTCAGGCAACACCTCAAACCAATGCAACACCTCAAACTAATGCAACACCTCAAACTAATGCAACACCTCAAACTAATGCAACACCTCAAACTAAGGCAACACCTCAAAATAATGCAACACATCAAACTAAGGCAACACCTCAAACTAAGGCAACACCTCAAACTAAGGCAACATTTCAAACTAAGGCGACCGTCAAACTAATGGAACACTCAATCTAATGGAACCCTCAAACTAATGCAACACCTCAAACCAAAGCAACACCTTAAACTAAGGCAACACCTCAAACTAAGGCAACACCTCAAACTAAGGCTACACCTCAAACTTGTGCAACATCTCAAACTGATTCTACAAGCCAAACTAATGCAACACCTCAAACTAATGCAACACCTCAAACTAAGGCAACACCTCAAACTAAGGCAACACCTCAAACTAAGGCAACACATGAAACGAAGGCAAAACCTCAAACTAAGGCAACACCTCAAACTAAGGCAACACCTCAAACTAATGCAACACCTCAAACTAAGGCAACACCTCAAACTAAGGCAACACCTCAAACTAATGCAACACCTGAAACTAAGGCAACCCCTCAAACAGATGCAGCCTCTTAAACTCAGGCAACACCTCAAACTAAGGGAACCCTCAAACTAATTGAACCCTCAAACAAAGGCAACCCACTAACGAAGGCTGCAACTCAAACTAATGCAACACCTCAAACTAATGCAACACCTCAAACTAAGGAAACCGTCAATCAAAGGCAACACCTCATACGCAGGCAACACCACAAACTAAGGCAACACGTCAAACTAAGGCGGCCCCTCAAACTAAGGCGGCCCCTGAAACTAAGGCAACACTCACACTAATGCAACACCTCAAACTAAGGCAGCACCTCAAACTAAAGGAACCATCAAACTAAGGGAACCCTCAAACAAAGGCAACCCACTCACGAAGGCTGCAACTCAAACTAAAGCAACACCTCAAACTAAAGCAACACCTCAAACTAATGCAACACCTCAAACTAATGCAATACCACAAACTAATGCAACACCTCAAATTAATGCAACTCCTCAAACTAAGGAAACCGTCAATCAAAGGCAACACCTCAAACTAATGCAACACCTCAAACTAATGCAGCACTTCAAACTAAGGGAACCCTCAAACGCAGGGAACCCTCAAGCTAAGGGAACCCTCAAACTATGGCAACCCACTAACGAAGGCTGCAACTCAAACTAAAGCAACACCTCAAACTAATGCAAAACCTCAAAATAATGCAACACCTCAAACTAATGCAACACCTCAAACTAAAGAAACCGTAAATCAAAGGCAACACCTCATACTCAGGCAACAACTCAAACTAAGGCGGCCCCTCAAACTAAGGCGGCCCCTCAAACTAAGGCAACACCTCAAACTAAGGCAACACCTCAACCTAAGGCAACACCTCAAACTGAGGCAACACCTCAAACTAAGGGAACCCTCAAACTAAGGGAACCCTCAAACTAAGGGAACCCTCAAACAAAGGCAACCCACTAACGAAGGCTGCAACTCAAACTAATGCAACACCTCAAACTAATGCAACACCTCAAACTAAGGAAACCGTCAATCAAAGGCAACACCTCATACTCAGGCAACACCTCAAACTAAGGCGGCCCCTCAAACTAAGGCGGCCCATCAAACTAAGGCAACACCTCAAACGAAGGCAACACCTCAAACTAAGGCAACACCTCAAACTAAGGAAACACCTCAAACTAATGCAACACCTGAAACTAAGGCAACACCTCAAACTAAGGCAGCACCTCAAACTAAGGGAACCCTCAAACTAAGGGAAGCCTCAAACAAAGGCAAACCACTAACGAAGGCTGCAACTCAAACTCAGGAAACACCTCAAGTTAATGCAGCACCTCAAAACTAATGCAACACCTCAAACTAATGCAACATCTCAAACTAATGCAACACCTCAAACTAAGGAAACACCTCAAGCTAATGCAGCACCTCAAACTAAGGAAACACCTCAAGCTAATGCAGCACCTCAAACTAATGCAACACCTCAAACTAATGCAACACCTCAAACTAATGCAACATCTCAAACTAATGCAACACCTCAAACTAATGCAACACCTCAAACTCATGCAACACCTCAAACTAATGCAACACCTCAAACTAATGCAACACCTGAAACTAAGGAAACACCTCAAACTAAGGCAGCACCTCAAACTAAGGGAACCCTCAAACTAAGGGAACCCTCAAACAAAGGCAAACCACTAACGAAGGCTGCAACTCAAACTAAGGAAACACCTCAAGTTAATGCAGCACCTCAAACTAATGCAACACCTCAAACTAATGCAACATCTCAAACTAATGCAACACCTCAAACTAAGGAAACACCTCAAGCTAATACAGCACCTCAAACTAAGGAAACACCTCAAACTAATGCAACACCTCAAACTAATGCAACATCTCAAACTAACGCAACACCTCAAACTAATGCAACACCTCAAACTCATGCAACACCTCAAACTAATGCAACACCTCAAACTAATGCAACACCTCAAACTAATGCAACACCTCAAACGAATGCAACACCTCAAACTAAGGCAACACCTCAAACTAAGGCAACATTTCAAACTAAGGCAACACCTCAAACTAACGCAACCCTCAAACTAAGGCAACACCTCAAACTGAGGCAACACCTCAAACTAAGGCAACACCTCAAACTAATGCTACACCTCAAACTGATTCAACAACTCAAACTAAGGCAACACCTCAAACGAATGCAACACCTCAAACTCATGCAACACCTCAAACTAATGCAACACCTCAAACGAATGCAACACCTCAAACTAATGCAACACCTGAAACTAAGGAAACCGTCAATCAAAGGCAACACCTCATACTCAGGCAACACCTCAAACAAAAGCAGCACGTCAAACAAAGGCAGCATCTCAAACAAAGGCAGAACCTCAAACAAAGGCAACCCTAGAACTAATGCAAAACCTCAAACTCAGGCAAATCCTCAAACTAAGGCAAAACCGCAAACTAAGGCAACACCTCAAACTCAGGCAACACCTCAAACCAATGCAACACCTCAAACTAATGCAACACCTCAAACTAAGGCAACACCTTAAACTGAGGCAACACCTCAAACTAAGGCAACACCTCAAAGTAAGGCAACACCTCAAACTGAGGCAACCGTCAAACTAATGGAACACTCAAACTAAGGCAACACCTCAAACTAAGGCAACACCTCAAACTGAGGCAACACCTGAAACTACGGAAACCCCTCAAACAGATGCAGCCCCTTAAACTAAGGCAACACCTCAAACTAATGCAACACCTCAAACTAAGGGAACCCTCAAACTAAGGGAACCCTCAAACAAAGGCAACCCACTAACGAAGGCTGCAACTCAAACTAAAGCAACACCTCAAACTAATGCAACACCTCAAACTAATGCAACACCTCAAACTAATGCAACACCTCAAAGTAATGCAACACCTCAAACTAATTCAACACCTCAAACTAAGGCAACACCTGAAACTAAGGCAACCCCTCAAACTAATGCAACACCTCAAACTAAGGAAACCGTCAATCAAAGGCAACACCTCATACTCAGGCAACACCTCAAACTAAGGCGGCCCCTCAAACTAAGGCGGCCCCTCAAACTAAGGCAACACCTCAAACGAAGGCAACACCTCAAACTAAGGCAACACCTCAAACTGAGGAAACACCTCAAACTAATGCAACACCTGAAACTAAGGCAACACCTCAAACTAAGGCAGCACCTCAAACTAAGGGAACCCTCAAACTAAGGGAACCCTCAAACAAAGGCTAACCACTAACGAAGGCTGCAACTCAAACAGAAGCAATACCTCAAGCTAATGCAGCACCTCAAACTAATGCAACACCTCAAACTAATGCAACACCTCAAACTAATGCAACATCTCAAACTAATGCAACATCTCAAACTAATGCAACGCCTCAAACTCATGCAACACCTCAAACTAATGCAACACCTCAAACTAATGCAACACCTCCAACTAATGCAACTCCTCAAACGAATGCAACACCTCAAACTAATGCAACACCTTATACTAAGGAAACCGTCAATCAAAGGCAACACCTCATACTCAGGCAACACCTCAAACAAAGGCAGCACCTCAAACAACGGCAGCATCTCAAACTAAGGCGGCCCCTCAAACTAAGGCAACACCTCAAACGAAGGCAACACCTCAAACTAAGGCAACACCTCAAACTAAGGAAACACCTCAAACTAATGCAACACCTGAAACTAAGGCAACACCTCAAACTAAGGCAGCACCTCAAACTAAGGGAACCCTCAAACTAATGGAACCCTCAAACAAAGGCAAACCACTAACGAAGGCTGCAACTCAAACTGAAGCAATACCTCAAGCTAATGCAGCACCTCAAACTAATGCAACACCTCAAACTAATGCAACATCTCAAACGAATGCAACATCTCAAACTAATGCAACACCTCAAACTCATGCAACACCTCAAACTAATGCAACACCTCAAACTAATGCAACACCTCCAACTAATGCAACTCCTCAAACGAATGCAACACCTCAAACTAATGCAACACCTTATACTAAGGAAACCGTCAATCAAAGGCAACACCTCATACTCAGGCAACACCACAAACAAAGGCAGCACCTCAAAAAAAGGCAGCATCTCAAACAAAGGCAGCACCTCAAACAAAGGCAACCCTAAAACTAATGCAAAACCTCAAACTCAGGCAAATCCTCAAACTAAGGCAAAACCTCAAACTAAGGCAACACCTCAAACTAAGGCAACACCTCAAACTAAGGCAACAGCTCAGACTAATGCAACACCTCAAACTAATGCAACACATCAAGCTAATGCAACACCTCAAACTATGGCAACACCTCAAAATAATGCAACACATCAAACTAAGGCTACACCTCAAACTGAGGCAACACCTCAAACTAAGGCAACATTTCAAACTAAGGCAACCGTCAAACTAATGGAACCCTCAATCTAATGGAACCCTCAAACTAATGCAACACCTCAAACTAAAGCAACACCTCAGACTAAGGCAACACCTCAAACTAAGGCAACACCTCAAACTAAGGCAACCATCAAATTAAGGCAACACCTCAAACTGAGGCAACACCTCAAACTAAGGCAACACCTCAAACTTATGCTGCACCTCAAACTGATTCAACAACTGAAACTAATGCAACACCTCAAACTAATGCAACTTCTCAAACGAATGCAACACCTCAAACTAATGCAACACCTTATACTAAGGAAACCGTCAATCAAAGGCAACACCTCATACTCATGCAACACCTCAAACAAAGGCATCACCTCAAACAAAGGCTGCATCTCAAACAATGGCAGCAGCTGAAACAAAGGCAACCCTAAAACTAATGCAAAACCTCAAACTAAGGCAAATCCTCAAACTAAGGCAAAACCTCAAACTAAGGCAACACCTCAAACTAAGGCAACACCTCAAACTAAGGCAACAGCTCAAACTAATGTAACACCTCAAACTAATGCAACACCTCAAACTAATGCAACACCTCAAACTATGGCAACACCTCAAAATAATGCAACACATCAAACTAAGGCTACACCTCAAACTGAGGCAACACCTCAAACTAAGGCAACATTTCAAACTAAGGCAACCGACAAACTCATGGAACCCTCAATCTAATGGAACCCTCAAACTAATGCAACACCTCAAACTAAAGCAACACCTCAGACTAAGGCAACACCTCAAACTAAGGCAACACCTCAGACTAAGGCAACACCTCAAACTAAGGCAACACCTCAAACTAAAGCAAACCTCAAACTCAGGCAACACCTCAAACTGAGGCAACACCTCAAACTAAGGCAACACCTCAAACTTATGCTGCACCTCAAACTGATTCAACAACTCAAACTAATGCAACACCTCAAACTAATGCAACAGCTCAAACTAAGGCAACACCTCAAACTAAGGCAACACATCAAACTAATGCAAAACCTCAAACTAATGCAAAACCTCAAACTAATGCAACACCTCAAACTAATGCAACACTTCAAACTAATGCAACACCTCAAACTAATGCAACACCTCAAACTAATGCAACACCTCAAACTAATGCAACACCTCAAACTAATGCAACACCTCAAACTAATGCAACTCCTTAAACTAAGGAAACCGTCAATCAAATGCAACACCTCATACTCAGGCAACACCTCAAACAAAAGCAGCACGTCAAACAAAGGCAGCATCTCAAACAAAGGCAGAACCTCAATCAAAGGCAACCCTAGAACTAATGCAAAACCTCAAACTAAGGCAAATCCTCAAACTAAGGCAAAACCTCAAACTAAGGCAACACCTCAAACTCAGGCAACACCTCAAACCAATGCAACACCTCAAACTAATGCAACACCTCAAACTAATGCAACACCTCAAACTAATGCAACACCTCAAACTAAGGCAACACCTCAAAATAATGCAACACATCAAACTAAGGCAACACCTCAAACTAAGGCAACACCTCAAACTAAGGCAACATTTCAAACTAAGGCTACCGTCAAACTAATGGAACACTCAATCTAATGGAACTCTCAAACTAATGCAACACCTCAAACCAAAGCAACACCTCAAATTAAGGCAACACCTCAAACTAAGGCAACACCTCAATCTAAGGCAACCATCAAACTAAGGCAATGCCTCAAACTAAGGCAACACCTCAAACTAAGGCAACACCTCAAACTTGTGCAACACCTCAAACTGATTCAACAACCCAAACTAATGCAACACCTCAAACTAATGCAACACCTCAAACTAAGGCAACACCTCAAACTAAGGCAACACCTCAAACTAAGGCAACTCATGAAACGAAGGCAAAACCTCAAACTAAGGCAACACCTCAAACTAACGCAACACCTCAAACTAATGCAACACCTCAAACTAATGCAACACCTCAAACTACTGCAACAGCTCAATCTAATGCAACAGCTCAAACTAAGGCAACACCTCAAACTAATGCAACACCTGAAACTAAGGCACCCCTCAAACAGATGCAGCCTCTTAAACTCAGGCAACACCTCAAACTAAGGGAACCCTCAAACTAAGGGAACCCTCAAACAAAGGCAACCCACTAACGAAGGCTGCAACTCAAACTAAAGCAACAGCTCAAACTAATGCAACACCTCAAACTAATGCAACACCTCAAACTAATGCAACACCTCAAACTAATGCAACACCTGAAACTAAGGAAACCGTCAATCAAAGGCAACACCTCATACTCAGGCAACACCTCAAACTAAGGCGGCCCCTCAAACTAAGGCGGCCCCTCAAAATAAGGCGGCCCCTCAAACTAAGGCAACACCTCAAACTGAGGCAACACCTCAAACTAAGGCAACACCTCAATCTTATGCTACACCTCAAACTGATTCAACAATTCAAACTAATGCAACACCTCAAACTAATGCAACAGCTCAAACTAAGACAACACCTCAAACCAATGCAACAACTCAAACTCATGCAACACCTCAAACTAATGCAACACCTCAAACTAAGGCAACACCTCAAACTAAGGCAACACGTCAAACTAAGGCAAAACATGAAACGAAGGCAACACCTCAAACTAAGGCAACACCTCAAACTAAGGCAACACCTCAAACTAATACAACACCTCAAACTAAGGCAACACCTCAAACTAAGGCAACCCCTCAAAAAGATGCAGCCTCTTAAACTCAGGCAACACCTCAAACTAAGGCAACACCTCAAACTAAGGGAACCCTCAAACTAAGGGAACCCTCAAACAAAGGCAACCCACTAACGAAGGCTGCAACTCAAACTAATGCAACACCTCAAACTAATGCAACACCTCAAAATAAGGAAACCGTCAATCAAAGGCAACAACTCATACTCAGGCAACACCTCAAACTAAGGCGGCCCCTCAAACTAAGGCGGCCCCTGAAACTAAGGCAACACCTCAAACGAAGGCAACAACTCAAACTAAGGCAACACCTCAAACTAAGGAAACACCTCAAACTAATGCAACACCTGAAACTAAGGCAACACCTCAAACTAAGGCAGCACCTCAAACTAAGGGAACCCTCAAACTAAGGGAACCCTCAAACAAAGGCAAACCACTAACGAAGGCTGCAACTCAAAATAAGGAAACACCTCAAGTTAATGCAGCACCTCAAACTAATGCAACACCTCAAACTAATGCAACATCTCAAACTAATGCAACACCTCAAACTAAGGAAACACCTCAAGCTAATGCAGCACCTCAAACTAAGGAAACACCTCAAGCTAATGCAGCACCTCAAACTAATGCAACACCTCAAACTAATGCAGCACCTCAAACTAATGCAACATCTCAAACTAATGCAACACTTCAAACTAATGCAACACCTCAAACTCATGCAACACCTCAAACTAATGCAACACCTCAAACTCATGCAACACCTCAAACTTAGGCAACACCTCAAACTAAGGCAACACCTCAAACTAAGGCAACATTTCAAACTAAGGCTACCGTCAAACTAATGGAACACTCAATCTAATGGAACCCTCAAACTAATGCAACACCTCAAACCAAAGCAACACCTCAAACTAAGGCAACACCTCAAACTAAGGCAACACCTCAAACTAAGGCAACACCTTAAACTGAGGCAACACCTCAAAGTAAGGCAACACCTCAAACTAAGGCAACACCTCAAACTTGTGCAACACCTCAAACTGATTCAACAACCCAAACTAATGCAACACCTCAAACTAATGCAACACCTCAATCTAAGGCAACACCTCAAACTAAGGCAACACCTCAAACTAAGGCAACACATGAAACGAAGGCAAAACCTCAAACTAAGGCAACACCTCAAACTAAGGCAACACCTCAAACTAATGCAACACCTCAAACTAATGCAACACCTCAAACTAAGGCAACAGCTCAATCTAATGCAACAGCTCAAACTAAGGCAACACCTCAAACTAATGCACACCTGAAACTAAGGCAACCCCTCAAACAGATGCAGCCTCTTAAACTCAGGCAACACCTCAAACTAAGGGAACCCTCAAACTAAGGGAACCCTCAAACAAAGGCAACCCACTAACGAAGGCTGCAACTCAAACTAAAGCAACAGCTCAAACTAATGCAACACCTCAAACTAATGCAACACCTCAAACTAATGCAACACCTGAAACTAAGGAAACCGTCAATCAAAGGCAACACCTCATACTCAGGCAACACCTCAAACTAAGGCGGCCCCTCAAACTAAGGCGGCCCCTCAAACTAAGGCGGCCCCTCAAACTAAGGCAACACCTCAAACTGAGGCAACACCTCAAACTAAGGCAACACCTCAATCTTATGCTACACCTCAAACTGATTCAACAACTCAAACTAATGCAACACCTCAAACTAATGCAACAGCTCAAACTAAGGCAACACCTCAAACTAATGCAACAACTCAAACTCATGCAACACCTCAAACTGATGCAACACCTCAAACTAAGGCAACACCTCAAACTAAGGCAACACGTCAAACTAAGGCAAAACATGAAACGAAGGCAACACCTCAAACTAAGGGAACACCTCAAACTAATACAACACCTCAAACTAAGGCAACACCTCAAACTAAGGCAACCCCTCAAAAAGATGCAGCCTCTTAAACTCAGGCAACACCTCAAACTAAGGCAACACCTCAAACTAAGGGAACCCTCAAACTAAGGGAACCCTCAAACAAAGGCAATCCACTAACGAAGGCTGCAACTCAAACTAATGCAACACCTCAAACGAATGCAACACCTCAAACTAAGGAAACCGTCAATCAAAGGCAACACCTCATACTCAGGCAACACCTCAAACTAAGGCGGCCCCTCAAACTAAGGCGGCCCCTGAAACTAAGGCAACACCTCAAACGAAGGCAACACCTCAAACTAAGGCAACACCTCAAACTAAGGAAACACTTCAAACTAATGCAACACCTGAAACTAAGGCAACACCTCAAACTAAGGCAGCACCTCAAACTAAGGGAACCCTCAAACTAAGGGAACCCTCAAACAAAGGCAAACCACTAACGAAGGCTGCAACTCAAACTAAGGAAACACCTCAAGTTAATGCAGCACCTCAAACTAATGCAACACCTCAAACTAATGCAACATCTCAAACTAATGCAACACCTCAAACTAAGGAAACACCTCAAGCTAATGCAGCACCTCAAACTAATGCAACACCTCAAACTCATGCAACACCTCAAACTAATGCAACACCTCAAACTAATGCAACACCTCAAACTAATGCAACACCTCAAACTAATGCAACACCTCAAACTAAGGAAACCGTCAATCAAAGGCAACACCTCATACTCAGGCAACACCTCAAACAAAAGCAGCACGTCAAACAAAGGCAGCATCTCAAACAAAGGCAGAACCTCAAACAAAGGCAACCCTAGAACTAATGCAAAACCTCAAACTAAGGCAAATCCTCAAACTAAGGCAAAACCGCAAGCTAAGGCATCACCTCAAACTCAGGCAACACCTCAAACCAATGCAACACCTCAAACTAATGCAACACCTCAAACTAAGGCAACACCTTAAACTGAGGCAACACCTCAAACTAAGGCAACACCTCAAAGTAAGGCAACACCTCAAACTGAGGCAACCGTCAAACTAATGGAACACTCAAACTAAGGCAACACCTCAAACTAAGGCAACACCTCAAACTCAGGCAACACCTCAAACTAAGGCGGCCCCTCAAACGAAGGCAACACCTCAAACTAAGGCTGTCCCTCAAACTAAGGCAGCCCCTCAAACTAAGGCAGCCCCTCAAACTAAGGCAACACATCAAAATAATGCAACACATCAAAATAATGCAACACCTCAAACTAAGGCAACACCTTAAACTGAGGCAACACCTCAAAGTAAGGCAACACCTCAAAGTAAGGCAACACCTCAAACTGAGGCAACCGTCAATCAAAGGCAACACCTCATACTCAGGCAACACCTCAAACTAAGGCGGCCCCTCAAACTAAGGCGGCCCCTGAAACTAAGGCAACACCTCAAACTAAGGCAACACCTCAAACTAAGGCAACACCTCAAACTAAGGAAACACCTCAAACTAATGCAACACCTGAAACTAAGGCAACACCTCAAACTAAGGCAGCACCTCAAACTAAGGGAACCCTCAAACTAAGGGAACCCTCAAACAAAGGCAAACCACTAACGAAGGCTGCAACTCAAACTAAGGAAACACCTCAAGTTAATGCAGCACCTCAAACTAATGCAACACCTCAAACTAATGCAACATCTCAAACTAATGCAACACCTCAAACTAAGGAAACACCTCAAGCTAATGCAGCACCTCAAACTAAGGAAACACCTCAAGCTAATGCAGCACCTCAAACTAATGCAACACCTCAAACTAATGCAGCACCTCAAACTAATGCAACATTTCAAACTAATGCAACACCTCAAACCAATGCAACACCTCAAACTCATGCAACACCTCAAACTAATGCAACACCTCAAACTAATGCAACACCTCAAACGAATGCAACACCTCAAACTAAGGCAACACCTCAAACTAAGGCATCATTTCAAACTAAGGCAACCGTCAAACTAATGAACCCTCAATCTAATGGAACCCTCAAACTAATGCAACACCTCAAACTAAAGCAACACCTCAGACTAAGGCAACACCTCAAACTAAGGCAACACCTCAAACTAAGGCAACCCTCAAACAAAGGCAACACCTCAAACTGAGGCAACACCTCAAACTAAGGCAACACCTCAAACTTATGCTACACCTCAAACTGATTCAACAACTCAAACTAATGCAACAACTCAAACTCATGCAACAGCTCAAACTAAGGCAACACCTCAAACTAATGCAACACCTCAAACTCATGCAACACCTCAAACTAATGCAACACCTCAAACTAATGCAACACCTCAAACTAATGCAACACCTCAAACTAATGCAACACCTCAAACTAAGGAAACCGTCAATCAAAGGCAACACCTCATACTCAGGCAACACCTCAAACAAAAGCAGCACGTCAAACAAAGGCAGCATCTCAAACAAAGGCAGAACCTCAAACAAAGGCAACCCTAGAACTAATGCAAAACCTCAAACTAAGGCAAATCCTCAAACTAAGGCAAAACCGCAAGCTAAGGCATCACCTCAAACTGAGGCAACACCTCAAACCAATGCAACACCTCAAACTAATGCAACACCTCAAACTAAGGCAACACCTTAAACTGAGGCAACACCTCAAACTAAGGCAACACCTCAAAGTAAGGCAACACCTCAAACTGAGGCAACCGTCAAACTAATGGAACACTCAAACTAAGGCAACACCTCAAACTAAGGCAACACCTCAAACTCAGGCAACACCTCAAACTAAGGCGGCCCCTCAAACGAAGGCAACACCTCAAACTAAGGCTGCCCCTCAAACTAAGGCAGCCCCTCAAACTAAGGCAGCCCCTCAAACTAAGGCAACACATCAAAATAATGCAACACATCAAAATAATGCAACACCTCAAACTAAGGCAACACCTTAAACTGAGGCAACACCTCAAAGTAAGGCAACACCTCAAAGTAAGGCAACACCTCACACTGAGGCAACCGTCAAACTAATGGAACACTCAAACTAAGGCAACACCTCAAACTAAGGCAACACCTCAAACTAAGGCAACACCTGAAACTACGGAAACCCCTCAAACAGATGCAGCCCCTTAAACTGAGGCAACACCTCAAACTAATGCAACACCTCAAACTAAGGGAACCCTCAAACTAAGGGAACCCTCACACAAAGGCAACCCACTAACGAAGGCTGCAACTCAAACTAAAGCAACAGCTCAAACTAATGCAACACCTCAAACTAATGCAACACCTCAAACTAATGCAACACCTCAAACTAATGCAACACCTCAAACTAAGGAAACCGTCAATCAAAGGCAACACCTCATACTCAGGCAACACCTCAAACTAAGGCGGCCCCTCAAACTAAGGCGGCCCCTCAAACTAAGGCAACACCTCAAACGAAGGCAACACCTGAAACTAAGGCAACACCTCAAACTAAGGCAGCACCTCAAACTAAGGGAACCCTCAAACTAAGGGAACCCTCAAACAAAGGCAAACCACTAACGAAGGCTGCAACTCAAACTAAGGAAACACATCAAGTTAATGCAGCACCTCAAACTAATGCAACACCTCAAACTAATGCAACACCTCAATCTAAGGAAACACCTCAAGCTAATGCAGCTCCTCAAACTAAGGAAACACCTCAAGCTAATGCAGCACCTCAAACTAATGCAACACCTCAAACTAATGCAGCACCTCAAACTAATGCAACATTTCAAACTAATGCAACACCTCAAACTAATGCAACACCTCAAACTCATGCAACACCTCAAACTAATGCAACACCTCAAACTAATGCAACACCTCAAACGAATGCAACACCTCAAACTAAGGCAACACCTCAAACTAAGGCATCATTTCAAACTAAGGCAACCGTCAAACTAATGAACCCTCAATCTAATGGAACCCTCAAACTAATGCAACACCTCAAACTAAAGCAACACCTCAGACTAAGGCAACACCTCAAACTAAGGCAACACCTCAATCTAAGGCAACCCTCAAACTAAGGCAACACCTCAAACTGAGGCAACACCTCAAACTAAGGCAACACCTCAAACTTATGCTACACCTCAAACTGATTCAACAACTCAAACTAATGCAACAACTCAAACTCATGCAACAGCTCAAACTAAGGCAACACCTCAAACTAATGCAACACCTCAAACTCATGCAACACCTCAAACTAATGCAACACCTCAAACTAATGCAACACCTCAAACTAATGCAACACCTCAAACTAATGCAACACCTCAAACTAAGGAAACCGTCAATCAAAGGCAACACCTCATACTCAGGCAACACCTCAAACAAAAGCAGCACGTCAAACAAAGGCAGCATCTCAAACAAAGGCAGAACCTCAAACAAAGGCAACCCTAGAACTAATGCAAAACCTCAAACTAAGGCAAATCCTCAAACTAAGGCAAAACCGCAAGCTAAGGCATCACCTCAAACTGAGGCAACACCTCAAACCAATGCAACACCTCAAACTAATGCAACACCTCAAACTAAGGCAACACCTTAAACTGAGGCAACACCTCAAACTAAGGCAACACCTCAAAGTAAGGCAACACCTCAAACTGAGGCAACCGTCAAACTAATGGAACACTCAAACTAAGGCAACACCTCAAACTAAGGCAACACCTCAAACTCAGGCAACACCTCAAACTAAGGCGGCCCCTCAAACGAAGGCAACACCTCAAACTAAGGCTGCCCCTCAAACTAAGGCAGCCCCTCAAACTAAGGCAGCCCCTCAAACTAAGGCAACACATCAAAATAATGCAACACATCAAAATAATGCAACACCTCAAACTAAGGCAACACCTTAAACTGAGGCAACACCTCAAAGTAAGGCAACACCTCAAAGTAAGGCAACACCTCAAACTGAGGCAACCGTCAAACTAATGGAACACTCAAACTAAGGCAACACCTCAAACTAAGGCAACACCTCAAACAGATGCAGCCCCTTAAACTGAGGCAACACCTCAAACTAATGCAACACCTCAAACTAAGGGAACCCTCAAACTAAGGGAACCCTCACACAAAGGCAACCCACTAACGAAGGCTGCAACTCAAACTAAAGCAACAGCTCAAACTAATGCAACACCTCAAACTAATGCAACACCTCAAACTAATGCAACACCTCAAACTAATGCAACACCTCAAACTAAGGAAACCGTCAATCAAAGGCAACACCTCATACTCAGGCAACACCTCAAACTTAGGCGGCCCCTCAAACTAAGGCGGCCCCTCAAACTAAGGCAACACCTCAAACGAAGGCATCACCTCAAACTAAGGCAACACCTCAAACTAAGGAAACACCTCAAACTAATGCAACACCTGAAACTAAGGCAACACCTCAAACTAAGGCAGCACCTCAAACTAAGGGAACCCTCAAACTAAGGGAACCCTCAAACAAAGGCAAACCACTAACGAAGGCTGCAACTCAAACTAAAGCAATACCTCAAGCTAATGCAGCACCTCAAACTAATGCAACACCTCAAACTAATGCAACACCTCAAACTAATGCAACACCTCAAACTATGGTACACCTCAAAATAATGCAACACATCAAACTGAGGCTACACCTCAAACTGAGGCAACACCTCAAACTAAGGCAACATTTCAAACTAAGGCAACCGTCAAACTAATGGAACCCTCAATCTAATGGAACCCTCAAACTAATGCAACACCTCAAACTAAAGCAACACCTCAGACTAAGGCAACACCTCAATCTAAGGCAACGCCTCAAACTAAGGCAATACCTCAAACTAAGGCAACCCTCAAATTAAGGCAACACCTCAAACTGAGGCAACACCTCAAACTAAGGCAACACCTCAAACTTATGCTACACCTCAAACTGATTCAACAACTCAAACTAATGCAACACCTCAAACTAATGCAACAGCTCAAACTAAGGCAACACCTCAAACTAAGGCAACACATCAAACTAATGCAACACCTCAAACTAATGCAACACCTCAAACTAATGCAAAACCTCAAACTAATGCAACACTTCAAACTAATGCAACACCTCAAACTAATGCAACACCTCAAACTCATGCAACACCTCAAACTAATGCAACACCTCAAACTAATGCAACACCTCAAACTAATGCAACACCTCAGACTAATGCAACACCTTAAACTAAGGAAACCGTCAATCAAAGGCAACACCTCATACTCAGGCAACACCTCAAACAAAAGCAGCACGTCAAACAAAGGCAGCATCTCAAACAAAGGCAGAACCTCAAACAAAGGCAACCCTAGAAGTAATGCAAAATCTCAAACTAAGGCAAATCCTCAAACTAAGGCAAAACCTCAAACTAAGGCAACACCTCAAACTCAGGCAACACCTCAAACCAATGCAACACCTCAAACTAATGCAACACCTCAAACTAATGCAACACCTCAAACTAAGGCAACACCTCAAAATAATGCAACACATCAAACTTAGGCGGCCCCTCAAACTAAGGCGGCCCCTCAAACTAAGGCAACACCTCAAACGAAGGCATCACCTCAAACTAAGGCAACACCTCAAACTAAGGAAACACCTCAAACTAATGCAACACCTGAAACTAAGGCAACACCTCAAACTAAGGCAGCACCTCAAACTAAGGGAACCCTCAAACTAAGGGAACCCCCAAACAAAGGCAAACCACTAACGAAGGCTGCAACTCAAACTAAAGCAATACCTCAAGCTAATGCAGCACCTCAAACTAAAGCAACACCTCAAACTCATGCAACACCTCAAACTAATGCAACATCTCAAACTAATGCAACATCTCAAACTAATGCAACACCTCAAACTCCTGCAACACCTCAAACGAATGCAACACCTCAAACTAATGCAACACCTCAAACTAATGCAACTCCTCAAACGAATGCAACACCTCAAACTAATGCAACACCTTATACTAAGGAAACCGTCAATCAAAGGCAACACCTCATACTCAGGCAACACCTCAAACAAAGGCAGCACCTCAAACAAAGGCAACATCTCAAACAAAGGCAGCACCTCAAATAAAGGCAACCCTAAAACCAATGCAAAACCTCAAAATAAGGCAAATCCTCAAACTAAGGCAAAACGTCAAACTAAGGCAACACCTCAAACTAAGGCAACACCTTAAACTAAGGCAACAGCTCAAACTAATGCAACACCTCAAACTAATGCAACACCTCATACTAATGCAACACCTCAAACTATGGTAACACCTCAAAATAATGCAACACATCAAACTGAGGCTACACCTCAAACTGAGGCAACACCTCAAACTAAGGCAACATTTCAAACTAAGGCAACCGTCAAACTAATGGAACCCTCAATCTAATGGAACCCTCAAACTAATGCAACACCTCAAACTAAAGCAACACCTCAGACTAAGGCAACACCTCAATCTAAGGCAACGCCTCAAACTAAGGCAACACCTCAAACTAAGGCAACCCTCAAATTAAGGCAACACCTCAAACTGAGGCAACACCTCAAACTAAGGCAACACCTCAAACTTATGCTACACCTCAAACTGATTCAACAACTCAAACTAATGCAACACCTCAAACTAATGCAACAGCTCAAACTAAGGCAACACCTCAAACTAAGGCAACACATCAAACTAAGGCAACACCTCAAACTAATGCAACACCTCAAACTAATGCAAAACCTCAAACTAATGCAACACTTCAAACTAATGCAACACCTCAAACTAATGCAACACCTCAAACTCATGCAACACCTCAAACTAATGCAACACCTCAAACTAATGCAACACCTCAAACTAATGCAACACCTCAGACTAATGCAACACCTTAAACTAAGGAAACCGTCAATCAAAGGCAACACCTCATACTCAGGCAACACCTCAAACAAAAGCAGCACGTCAAACAAAGGCAGCATCTCAAACAAAGGCAGAACCTCAAACAAAGGCAACCCTAGAACTAATGCAAAATCTCAAACGAAGGCAAATTCTCAAACTAAGGCAAAACCTCAAACTAAGGCAACACCTCAAACTCAGGCAACACCTCAAACCAATGCAACACCTCAAACTAATGCAACACCTCAAACTAATGCAACACCTCAAACTAAGGCAACACCTCAAAATAATGCAACACATCAAACTAAGGCAACACCTCAAACTAAGGCAACACCTCAAACTAAGGCAACATTTCAAACTAAGGCTACCGTCAAACTAATGGAACACTCAATCTAATGGAACCCACAAACTAATGCAACACCTTAAACCAAAGCAACACCTCAAACTAAGGCAACATCTCAAACTAAGGCAACACCTCAAACTAAGGCAACCATCAAACTAAGGCAACACCTCAAACTAAGGCAACACCTCAAACTAAGGCAACACCTCAAACTTGTGCAACACCTCAAACTGATTCAACAACTCAAACTAATGCAACACCTCAAAGTAATGCAACACCTCAAACTAAGTCAACACCTCAAACTAAGGCAACACCTCAAACTAACGCAACACCTCAAACTAATACAACACCTCGAACTAAGGCAACCCCTCAAACTAAGGGAACCCCTCAAACAGATGCAGCCTCTTAAACTCAGGCAACACCTCAAACTAAGGCAACACCTCAAACTAAGGGAACCCTCAAACTAAGGGAACCCTCAAACAAAGGCAACCCACGAACGAAGGCTGCAACTCAAACTAATGCAACACCTCAAACAAATGCAACACCTGAAACTAAGGAAACCGTCAATCAAATGCAACACCTCATATTCAGGCAACACCTCAAACTAAGGCGGCCCCTCAAACTAAGGCGGCCCCTCAAACTAAGGCGGCCCGTCAAACTAAGGCAACACCTCAAACTGAGGCAACACCTCAAACTAAGGCAACACCTCAATCTTATGCTACACCTCAAACTGATTCAACAACTCAAACTACTGCAACACCTCAAACGAATGCAACACCTCAAACTAATGCAACACCTTATACTAAGGAAACCGTCAATCAAAGGCAACACCTCATACTCAGGCAACACCTCAAACAAAGGCAGCACCTCAAACAAAGGCAACATCTCAAACAAAGGCAGCACCTCAAATAAAGGCAACCCTAAAACCAATGCAAAACCTCAAACTAAGGCAAATCCTCAAACTGAGGCAAAACCTCAAACTAAGGCAACACCTCAAACTAAGGCAACACCTCAAACTAAGGCAACAGCTCAAACTAATGCAACACCTCAAACTAATGCAACACCTCAAACTAATGCAACACCTCAAACTATGGCAACACCTCAAAATAATGCAACACATCAAACTGAGGCTACACCTCAAACTGAGGCAACACCTCAAACGAAGGCAACATTTCAAACTAAGGCAACCGTCAAACTAATGGAACCCTCAATCTAATGGAACCCTCAAACTAATGCAACACCTCAAACTAAAGCAACACCTCAGACTAAGGCAACACCTCAAACTAAGGCAACGCCTCAAACTAAGGCAACACCTCAAACTAAGGCAACCCTCAAATTAAGGCAACACCTCAAACTGAGGCAACACCTCAAACTAAGGCAACACCTCAAACTTATGCTACACCTCAAACTGATTCAACAACTCAAACTAATGCAACACCTCAAACTAATGCAACAGCTCAAACTAAGGCAACACCTCAAACTAAGGCAACACATCAAACTAATGCAACACCTCAAACTAATGCAACACCTCAAACTAATGCAAAACCTCAAACTAATGCAACACTTCAAACTAATGCAACACCTCAAACTAATGCAACACCTCAAACTCATGCAACACCTCAAACTAATGCAACACCTCAAACTAATGCAACACCTCAAACTAATGCAACACCTCAGACTAATGCAACACCTTAAACTAAGGAAACCGTCAATCAAAGGCAACACCTCATACTCAGGCAACACCTCAAACAAAAGCAGCACGTCAAACAAAGGCAGCATCTCAAACAAAGGCAGAACCTCAAACAAAGGCAACCCTAGAACTAATGCAAAATCTCAAACGAAGGCAAATTCTCAAACTAAGGCAAAACCTCAAACTAAGGCAACACCTCAAACTCAGGCAACACCTCAAACCAATGCAACACCTCAAACTAATGCAACACCTCAAACTAATGCAACACCTCAAACTAAGGCAACACCTCAAAATAATGCAACACATCAAACTAAGGCAACACCTCAAACTAAGGCAACACCTCAAACTAAGGCAACATTTCAAACTAAGGCTACCGTCAAACTAATGGAACACTCAATCTAATGGAACCCACAAACTAATGCAACACCTTAAACCAAAGCAACACCTCAAACTAAGGCAACATCTCAAACTAAGGCAACACCTCAAACTAAGGCAACCATCAAACTAAGGCAACACCTCAAACTTGTGCAACACCTCAAACTGATTCAACAACTCAAACTAATGCAACACCTCAAAGTAATGCAACACCTCAAACTAAGTCAACACCTCAAACTAAGGCAACACCTCAAACTAACGCAACACCTCAAACTAATACAACACCTCGAACTAAGGCAACCCCTCAAACTAAGGGAACCCCTCAAACAGATGCAGCCTCTTAAACTCAGGCAACACCTCAAACTAAGGCAACACCTCAAACTAAGGGAACCCTCAAACTAAGGGAACCCTCAAACAAAGGCAACCCACTAACGAAGGCTGCAACTCAAACTAATGCAACACCTCAAACAAATGCAACACCTGAAACTAAGGAAACCGTCAATCAAATGCAACACCTCATACTCAGGCAACACCTCAAACTAAGGCGGCCCCTCAAACTAAGGCGGCCCCTCAAACTAAGGCGGCCCGTCAAACTAAGGCAACACCTCAAACTGAGGCAACACCTCAAACTAAGGCAACACCTCAATCTTATGCTACACCTCAAACTGATTCAACAACTCAAACTACTGCAACACCTCAAACGAATGCAACACCTCAAACTAATGCAACACCTTATACTAAGGAAACCGTCAATCAAAGGCAACACCTCATACTCAGGCAACACCTCAAACTAAGGCGGCCCCTCAAACTAAGGAAACACCTCAAACTGAGGCAACACCTCAAACTAAGGCAACACCTCAAACTTATGCTACACCTCAAACTGATTCAACAACTCAAACTAATGCAACAACTCAAACTCATGCAACAGCTCAAACTAAGGCAACACCTCAAACTAATGCAACACCTCAAACTCATGCAACACCTCAAACTAATGCAACACCTCAAACTAATGCAACACCTCAAACTAATGCAACACCTCAAACTAATGCAACACCTCAAACTAAGGAAACCGTCAATCAAAGGCAACACCTCATACTCAGGCAACACCTCAAACAAAAGCAGCACGTCAAACAAAGGCAGCATCTCAAACAAAGGCAGAACCTCAAACAAAGGCAACCCTAGAACTAATGCAAAACCTCAAACTAAGGCAAATCCTCAAACTAAGGCAAAACCGCAAGCTAAGGCATCACCTCAAACTGAGGCAACACCTCAAACCAATGCAACACCTCAAACTAATGCAACACCTCAAACTAAGGCAACACCTTAAACTGAGGCAACACCTCAAACTAAGGCAACACCTCAAAGTAAGGCAACACCTCAAACTGAGGCAACCGTCAAACTAATGGAACACTCAAACTAAGGCAACACCTCAAACTAAGGCAACACCTCAAACTCAGGCAACACCTCAAACTAAGGCGGCCCCTCAAACGAAGGCAACACCTCAAACTAAGGCTGCCCCTCAAACTAAGGCAGCCCCTCAAACTAAGGCAGCCCCTCAAACTAAGGCAACACATCAAAATAATGCAACACATCAAAATAATGCAACACCTCAAACTAAGGCAACACCTTAAACTGAGGCAACACCTCAAAGTAAGGCAACACCTCAAAGTAAGGCAACACCTCAAACTGAGGCAACCGTCAAACTAATGGAACACTCAAACTAAGGCAACACCTCAAACTAAGGCAACACCTCAAACAGATGCAGCCCCTTAAACTGAGGCAACACCTCAAACTAATGCAACACCTCAAACTAAGGGAACCCTCAAACTAAGGGAACCCTCACACAAAGGCAACCCACTAACGAAGGCTGCAACTCAAACTAAAGCAACAGCTCAAACTAATGCAACACCTCAAACTAATGCAACACCTCAAACTAATGCAACACCTCAAACTAATGCAACACCTCAAACTAAGGAAACCGTCAATCAAAGGCAACACCTCATACTCAGGCAACACCTCAAACTTAGGCGGCCCCTCAAACTAAGGCGGCCCCTCAAACTAAGGCAACACCTCAAACGAAGGCATCACCTCAAACTAAGGCAACACCTCAAACTAAGGAAACACCTCAAACTAATGCAACACCTGAAACTAAGGCAACACCTCAAACTAAGGCAGCACCTCAAACTAAGGGAACCCTCAAACTAAGGGAACCCTCAAACAAAGGCAAACCACTAACGAAGGCTGCAACTCAAACTAAAGCAATACCTCAAGCTAATGCAGCACCTCAAACTAATGCAACACCTCAAACTAATGCAACACCTCAAACTAATGCAACACCTCAAACTATGGTACACCTCAAAATAATGCAACACATCAAACTGAGGCTACACCTCAAACTGAGGCAACACCTCAAACTAAGGCAACATTTCAAACTAAGGCAACCGTCAAACTAATGGAACCCTCAATCTAATGGAACCCTCAAACTAATGCAACACCTCAAACTAAAGCAACACCTCAGACTAAGGCAACACCTCAATCTAAGGCAACGCCTCAAACTAAGGCAATACCTCAAACTAAGGCAACCCTCAAATTAAGGCAACACCTCAAACTGAGGCAACACCTCAAACTAAGGCAACACCTCAAACTTATGCTACACCTCAAACTGATTCAACAACTCAAACTAATGCAACACCTCAAACTAATGCAACAGCTCAAACTAAGGCAACACCTCAAACTAAGGCAACACATCAAACTAATGCAACAGCTCAAACTAATGCAACACCTCAAACTAATGCAAAACCTCAAACTAATGCAACACTTCAAACTAATGCAACACCTCAAACTAATGCAACACCTCAAACTCATGCAACACCTCAAACTAATGCAACACCTCAAACTAATGCAACACCTCAAACTAATGCAACACCTCAGACTAATGCAACACCTTAAACTAAGGAAACCGTCAATCAAAGGCAACACCTCATACTCAGGCAACACCTCAAACAAAAGCAGCACGTCAAACAAAGGCAGCATCTCAAACAAAGGCAGAACCTCAAACAAAGGCAACCCTAGAACTAATGCAAAATCTCAAACTAAGGCAAATCCTCAAACTAAGGCAAAACCTCAAACTAAGGCAACACCTCAAACTCAGGCAACACCTCAAACCAATGCAACACCTCAAACTAATGCAACACCTCAAACTAATGCAACACCTCAAACTAAGGCAACACCTCAAAATAATGCAACACATCAAACTTAGGCGGCCCCTCAAACTAAGGCGGCCCCTCAAACTAAGGCAACACCTCAAACGAAGGCATCACCTCAAACTAAGGCAACACCTCAAACTAAGGAAACACCTCAAACTAATGCAACACCTGAAACTAAGGCAACACCTCAAACTAAGGCAGCACCTCAAACTAAGGGAACCCTCAAACTAAGGGAACCCCCAAACAAAGGCAAACCACTAACGAAGGCTGCAACTCAAACTAAAGCAATACCTCAAGCTAATGCAGCACCTCAAACTAAAGCAACACCTCAAACTCATGCAACACCTCAAACTAATGCAACATCTCAAACTCATGCAACACCTCAAACGAATGCAACACCTCAAACTAATGCAACACCTCAAACTAATGCAACTCCTCAAACGAATGCAACACCTCAAACTAATGCAACACCTTATACTAAGGAAACCGTCAATCAAAGGCAACACCTCATACTCAGGCAACACCTCAAACAAAGGCAGCACCTCAAACAAAGGCAACATCTCAAACAAAGGCAGCACCTCAAATAAAGGCAACCCTAAAACCAATGCAAAACCTCAAAATAAGGCAAATCCTCAAACTAAGGCAAAACCTCAAACTAAGGCAACACCTCAAACTAAGGCAACACCTTAAACTAAGGCAACAGCTCAAACTAATGCAACACCTCAAACTAATGCAACACCTCAAAATAATGCAACACATCAAACTTAGGCGGCCCCTCAAACTAAGGCGGCCCCTCAAACTAAGGCAACACCTCAAACGAAGGCATCACCTCAAACTAAGGCAACACCTCAAACTAAGGAAACACCTCAAACTAATGCAACACCTGAAACTAAGGCAACACCTCAAACTAAGGCAGCACCTCAAACTAAGGGAACCCTCAAACTAAGGGAACCCTCAAACAAAGGCAAACCACTAACGAAGGCTGCAACTCAAACTAAAGCAATACCTCAAGCTAATGCAGCACCTCAAACTAATGCAACACCTCAAACTCATGCAACACCTCAAACTAATGCAACATCTCAAACTAATGCAACATCTCAAACTAATGCAACACCTCAAACTCCTGCAACACCTCAAACGAATGCAACACCTCAAACTAATGCAACACCTCAAACTAATGCAACTCCTCAAACGAATGCAACACCTCAAACTAATGCAACACCTTATACTAAGGAAACCGTCAATCAAAGGCAACACCTCATACTCAGGCAACACCTCAAACAAAGGCAGCACCTCAAACAAAGGCAACATCTCAAACAAAGGCAGCACCTCAAATAAAGGCAACCCTAAAACCAATGCAAAACCTCAAAATAAGGCAAATCCTCAAACTAAGGCAAAACCTCAAACTAAGGCAACACCTCAAACTAAGGCAACACCTTAAACTAAGGCAACAGCTCAAACTAATGCAACACCTCAAACTAATGCAACACCTCATACTAATGCAACACCTCAAACTATGGTAACACCTCAAAATAATGCAACACATCAAACTGAGGCTACACCTCAAACTGAGGCAACACCTCAAACTAAGGCAACATTTCAAACTAAGGCAACCGTCAAACTAATGGAACCCTCAATCTAATGGAACCCTCAAACTAATGCAACACCTCAAACTAAAGCAACACCTCAGACTAAGGCAACACCTCAATCTAAGGCAACGCCTCAAACTAAGGCAACACCTCAAACTAAGGCAACCCTCAAATTAAGGCAACACCTCAAACTGAGGCAACACCTCAAACTAAGGCAACACCTCAAACTTATGCTACACCTCAAACTGATTCAACAACTCAAACTAATGCAACACCTCAAACTAATGCAACAGCTCAAACTAAGGCAACACCTCAAACTAAGGCAACACATCAAACTAATGCAACACCTCAAACTAATGCAACACCTCAAACTAATGCAAAACCTCAAACTAATGCAACACTTCGAACTAATGCAACACCTCAAACTAATGCAACACCTCAAACTCATGCAACACCTCAAACTAATGCAACACCTCAAACTAATGCAACACCTCAAACTAATGCAACACCTCAGACTAATGCAACACCTTAAACTAAGGAAACCGTCAATCAAAGGCAACACCTCATACTCAGGCAACACCTCAAACAAAAGCAGCACGTCAAACAAAGGCAGCATCTCAAACAAAGGCAGAACCTCAAACAAAGGCAACCCTAGAACTAATGCAAAATCTCAAACGAAGGCAAATTCTCAAACTAAGGCAAAACCTCAAACTAAGGCAACACCTCAAACTCAGGCAACACCTCAAACCAATGCAACACCTCAAACTAATGCAACACCTCAACCTAATGCAACACCTCAAACTAAGGCAACACCTCAAAATAATGCAACACATCAAACTAAGGCAACACCTCAAACTAAGGCAACACCTCAAACTAAGGCAACATTTCAAACTAAGGCTACCGTCAAACTAATGGAACACTCAATCTAATGGAACCCACAAACTAATGCAACACCTTAAACCAAAGCAACACCTCAAACTAAGGCAACATCTCAAACTAAGGCAACACCTCAAACTAAGGCAACCATCAAACTAAGGCAACACCTCAAACTAAGGCAACACCTCAAACTAAGGCAACACCTCAAACTTGTGCAACACCTCAAACTGATTCAACAACTCAAACTAATGCAACACCTCAAAGTAATGCAACACCTCAAACTAAGTCAACACCTCAAACTAAGGCAACACCTCAAACTAACGCAACACCTCAAACTAATACAACACCTCGAACTAAGGCAACCCCTCAAACTAAGGGAACCCCTCAAACAGATGCAGCCTCTTAAACTCAGGCAACACCTCAAACTAAGGCAACACCTCAAACTAAGGGAACCCTCAAACTAAGGGAACCCTCAAACAAAGGCAACCCACTAACGAAGGCTGCAACTCAAACTAATGCAACACCTCAAACAAATGCAACACCTGAAACTAAGGAAACCGTCAATCAAATGCAACACCTCATACTCAGGCAACACCTCAAACTAAGGCGGCCCCTCAAACTAAGGCGGCCCCTCAAACTAAGGCGGCCCGTCAAACTAAGGCAACACCTCAAACTGAGGCAACACCTCAAACTAAGGCAACACCTCAATCTTATGCTACACCTCAAACTGATTCAACAACTCAAACTACTGCAACACCTCAAACGAATGCAACACCTCAAACTAATGCAACACCTTATACTAAGGAAACCGTCAATCAAAGGCAACACCTCATACTCAGGCAACACCTCAAACAAAGGCAGCACCTCAAACAAAGGCAACATCTCAAACAAAGGCAGCACCTCAAATAAAGGCAACCCTAAAACCAATGCAAAACCTCAAACTAAGGCAAATCCTCAAACTGAGGCAAAACCTCAAACTAAGGCAACACCTCAAACTAAGGCAACACCTCAAACTAAGGCAACAGCTCAAACTAATGCAACACCTCAAACTAATGCAACACCTCAAACTAATGCAACACCTCAAACTATGGCAACACCTCAAAATAATGCAACACATCAAACTGAGGCTACACCTCAAACTGAGGCAACACCTCAAACGAAGGCAACATTTCAAACTAAGGCAACCGTCAAACTAATGGAACCCTCAATCTAATGGAACCCTCAAACTAATGCAACACCTCAAACTAAAGCAACACCTCAGACTAAGGCAACACCTCAAACTAAGGCAACGCCTCAAACTAAGGCAACACCTCAAACTAAGGCAACCCTCAAATTAAGGCAACACCTCAAACTGAGGCAACACCTCAAACTAAGGCAACACCTCAAACTTATGCTACACCTCAAACTGATTCAACAACTCAAACTAATGCAACACCTCAAACTAATGCAACAGCTCAAACTAAGGCAACACCTCAAACTAAGGCAACACATCAAACTAATGCAACACCTCAAACTAATGCAACACCTCAAACTAATGCAAAACCTCAAACTAATGCAACACTTCAAACTAATGCAACACCTCAAACTAATGCAACACCTCAAACTCATGCAACACCTCAAACTAATGCAACACCTCAAACTAATGCAACACCTCAAACTAATGCAACACCTCAGACTAATGCAACACCTTAAACTAAGGAAACCGTCAATCAAAGGCAACACCTCATACTCAGGCAACACCTCAAACAAAAGCAGCACGTCAAACAAAGGCAGCATCTCAAACAAAGGCAGAACCTCAAACAAAGGCAACCCTAGAACTAATGCAAAATCTCAAACGAAGGCAAATTCTCAAACTAAGGCAAAACCTCAAACTAAGGCAACACCTCAAACTCAGGCAACACCTCAAACCAATGCAACACCTCAAACTAATGCAACACCTCAAACTAATGCAACACCTCAAACTAAGGCAACACCTCAAAATAATGCAACACATCAAACTAAGGCAACACCTCAAACTAAGGCAACACCTCAAACTAAGGCAACATTTCAAACTAAGGCTACCGTCAAACTAATGGAACACTCAATCTAATGGAACCCACAAACTAATGCAACACCTTAAACCAAAGCAACAACTCAAACTAAGGCAACATCTCAAACTAAGGCAACACCTCAAACTAAGGCAACCATCAAACTAAGGCAACACCTCAAACTAAGGCAACACCTCAAACTAAGGCAACACCTCAAACTTGTGCAACACCTCAAACTGATTCAACAACTCAAACTAATGCAACACCTCAAAGTAATGCAACACCTCAAACTAAGTCAACACCTCAAACTAAGGCAACACCTCAAACTAACGCAACACCTCAAACTAATACAACACCTCGAACTAAGGCAACCCCTCAAACTAAGGGAACCCCTCAAACAGATGCAGCCTCTTAAACTCAGGCAACACCTCAAACTAAGGCAACACCTCAAACTAAGGGAACCCTCAAACTAAGGGAACCCTCAAACAAAGGCAACCCACTAACGAAGGCTGCAACTCAAACTAATGCAACACCTCAAACAAATGCAACACCTGAAACTAAGGAAACCGTCAATCAAATGCAACACCTCATACTCAGGCAACACCTCAAACTAAGGCGGCCCCTCAAACTAAGGCGGCCCCTCAAACTAAGGCGGCCCGTCAAACTAAGGCAACACCTCAAACTGAGGCAACACCTCAAACTAAGGCAACACCTCAATCTTATGCTACACCTCAAACTGATTCAACAACTCAAACTAATGCAACACCTCAAACGAATGCAACACCTCAAACTAATGCAACACCTTATACTAAGGAAACCGTCAATCAAAGGCAACACCTCATACTCAGGCAACACCTCAAACAAAGGCAGCACCTCAAACAAAGGCAACATCTCAAACAAAGGCAGCACCTCAAATAAAGGCAACCCTAAAACCAATGCAAAACCTCAAACTAAGGCAAATCCTCAAACTGAGGCAAAACCTCAAACTAAGGCAACACCTCAAACTAAGGCAACACCTCAAACTAAGGCAACAGCTCAAACTAATGCAACACCTCAAACTAATGCAACACCTCAAACTAATGCAACACCTCAAACTATGGCAACACCTCAAAATAATGCAACACATCAAACTGAGGCTACACCTCAAACTGAGGCAACACCTCAAACGAAGGCAACATTTCAAACTAAGGCAACCGTCAAACTAATGGAACCCTCAATCTAATGGAACCCTCAAACTAATGCAACACCTCAAACTAAAGCAACACCTCAGACTAAGGCAACACCTCAAACTAAGGCAACGCCTCAAACTAAGGCAACACCTCAAACTAAGGCAACCCTCAAATTAAGGCAACACCTCAAACTGAGGCAACACCTCAAACTAAGGCAACACCTCAAACTTATGCTACACCTCAAACTGATTCAACAACTCAAACTAATGCAACACCTCAAACTAATGCAACAGCTCAAACTAAGGCAACACCTCAAACTAAGGCAACACATCAAACTAATACAACACCTCAAACTAATGCAACACCTCAAACTAGTGCAAAACCTCAAACTAATGCAACACTTCAAACTAATGCAACACCTCAAACTAATGCAACACCTCAAACTCATGCAACACCTCAAGCTAATGCAACAGCTCAAACTAATGCAACACCTCAAACTAATGCAACACCTCAGACTAATGCAACACCTTAAACTAAGGAAACCGTCAATCAAAGGCAACACCTCATACTCAGGCAACACCTCAAACAAACGCAGCACGTCAAACAAAGGCAGCATCTCAAACAAAGGCAGAACCTCAAACAAAGGCAACCCTAGAACTAATGCAAAATCTCAAACGAAGGCAAATTCTCAAACTAAGGCAAAACCTCAAACTAAGGCAACACCTCAAACTCAGGCAACACCTCAAACCAATGCAACACCTCAAACTAATGCAACACCTCAAACTAATGCAACACCTCAAACTAAGGCAACACCTCAAAATAATGCAACACATCAAACTAAGGCAACACCTCAAACTAAGGCAACACCTCAAACTAAGGCAACATTTCAAACTAAGGCTACCTTCAAACTAATGGAACACTCAATCTAATGGAACCCACAAACTAATGCAACACCTCAAACCAAAGCAACACCTCAAACTAAGGCAACATCTCAAACTAAGGCAACACCTCAAACTAAGGCAACCATCAAACTAAGGCAACACCTCAAACTAAGGCAACACCTCAAACTAAGGCAACACCTCAAACTTGTGCAACACCTCAAACTGATTCAACAACTCAAACTAATGCAACACCTCAAAGTAATGCAACACCTCAAACTAAGTCAACACCTCAAACTAAGGCAACACCTCAAACTAACGCAACACCTCAAACTAATACAACACCTCGAACTAAGGCAACCCCTCAAACTAAGGGAACCCCTCAAACAGATGCAGCCTCTTAAACTCAGGCAACACCTCAAACTAAGGCAACACCTCAAACTAAGGGAACCCTCAAACTAAGGGAACCCTCAAACTAAGGGAACCCTCAAACAAAGGCAACCCACTAACGAAGGCTGCAACTCAAACTAATGCAACACCTCAAACTAATGCAACACCTGAAACTAAGGAAACCGTCAATCAAAGGCAACACCTCATACTCAGGCAACACCTCAAACTAAGGCAACACCTCAAACTTATGCTGCACCTCAAACTGATACAACAACTCAAACTAATGCAACACCTCAAACTAATGCAACAGCTCAAACTAAGGCAACACCTCAAACTAATGCAACAACTCAAACTCATGCAACACCTCAAACTAATGCAACACCTCAAACTAAGGCAACACCTCAAACTAAGGCAACACGTCAAACTAAGGCAAAACATGAAACGAAGGCAACACTTCAAACTAAGGCAACACCTCAAACTAAGGCAACACCTCAAACTAATACAACACCTCAAACTAAGGCAACACCTCAAACTAAGGCAACCCCTCAAAAAGATGCAGCCTCTTAAACTCAGGCAACACCTCAAACTAAGTCAACACCTCAAACTAAGGGAACCCTCAAACTAAGGGAACCCTCAAACAAAGGCAACCCACTAACGAAGGCTGCAACTCAAACTAATGCAACACCTCAAACTAATGCAACACCTGAAACTAAGGAAACCGTCAATCAAAGGCAACACCTCATACTCAGGCAACACCTCAGACTAAGGCGGCCCCTCAAACTAAGGCGGCCCCTCAAACGAAGGCGGCCCCTCAAACTAAGGCAGCCCCTCAAACTAAGGCAGCCCCTCAAACTAAGGCAACACATCAAAATAATGCAACACATCAAAATAATGCAACACCTCAAACTAAGGCAACACCTTAAACTGAGGCAACACCTCAAACTAAGGCAACACCTCAAAGTAAGGCAACACCTCAAACTGAGGCAACCGTCAAACTAATGGAACACTCAAACTAACGCAACACCTCAAACTAAGGCAACACCTCAAACTAAGGCAACACCTGAAACTACGGCAACCCCTCATACAGATGCAGCCCCTTAAACGAAGGCAACACCTCAAACTAATGCAACACCTCAAACGAAGGGAACCCTCAAACTAAGGGAACCCTCAAACAAAGGCAACCCACTAACGAAGGATGCAACTCAAACTAAAGCAACACCTCAAACTAATGCAACACCTCAAACTAATGCAACACCTCAAACTAATGCAACACCTCAAACTAATGCAACACCTCAAACTAATGCAACACCTCAAACTAAGGAAACCGTCATTCAAAGGCAGCACCTCATACTCAGGCAACACCTCAAACTAAGGCGGCCCCTCAAACTAAGGCGGCCCCTCAAACTAAGGCAACACGTCAAACTAAGGCAACACCTCAAACCAATGCAACACCTCAAACTAAGGCAACACCTCAAACTAATGTAACACCTGAAACTAAGGGAACCCTCAAACTGAGGGAAACCTCAAACAAAGGCAACCCACTAACGAATGCTGCAACTCAAACTAATGCATCACCTCAAACTAATGCAACACCTCAAACTAATGCAACACCTCAAACTAATGCAACACCTCAAACTAATGCAACACCTCAAACTAATGCAACACCTCAAACTAGTGCAAAACCTCAAACTAATGCAACACTTCAAACTAATGCAACACCTCAAACTAATGCAACACCTCAAACTCATGCAACACCTCAAACTAATGCAACAGCTCAAACTAATGCAACACCTCAAACTAATGCGACACCTCAGACTAATGCAACACCTTAAACTAAGGAAACCGTCAATCAAAGGCAACACGTCATAGAACATAGAACATACAGCACAGAACAGGCCCTTCGGCCCACAATGTTGTGCCGATCCTTTGTCCTCTGTCAAGGACAATTTAATCTATACCCCATCATTCTCCTTTATCCATATACCTATCCAAAAGCCTTTTGAAAGTCCCTAAAGTTTCTGACTCAACAACTTCCCCGGGCAAGGCATTCCATGCCTCGACCACTCTCTGGGTAAAGAACCTTCCCCTGACATCCCCCTTATATCTCCCACCCTTCACCTTAAATTTATGACCCCTTGTAACGCTTTGCTCCACCCGGGGAAAAAGTTTCTGACTGTCTACCCTATCTATTCCCCTGATCATCTTATAAACCTCTATCATGTCACCCCTCATCCTTCTCCTTTCTAATGAGAAGAGGCCTAGAATGTTCAGCCTTTCCTCGTAAGACTTATTCTCCATTCCAGGCAACATCCTGGTAAATCTCCTCTGCACCCTCTCCAAGGCTTCCACATCCTTCCTAAAATGAGGCGACCAGAACTGCACACAGTACTCCAAATGAGGCCTTACCAAGGTCCTGTACAGCTGCATCATCACCTCACGGCTCTTAAATTCAATCCCTCTGCTAATGAACGCTAACACCCCATATGCCTTCTTCACAGCCCTATCCACTTGAGTTGCAACTTTCAATGATCTATGCACATAGACCCCAAGGTCTCTCTGCTCCTCCACATGCCCAAGAACCCTACCGTTAACCCAGTATTTTGCATTCATGTTTGTCCTTCCAAAATGGACGACCTCACACTTTTCAGGGTTAAACTCCATCTGCCACTTTTCAGCCCAGCACTGCAACCTATCCAAGTCCCTTTGCAGACGACAATAGCCCTCCTCGGTATCCACAACTCCACCAACCTTTGTATCATCTGCAAATTTACTGACCCACCCTTCGACTTCCTCATCCAAGTCGTTAATAAAAATCACAAACAGGAGAGGACCCAGAACTGATCCCTGCGGCACGCCACTGGTAACTGGGCTCCAGGCTGAGTATTTACCATCTAAGACCACTCTCTGCCTTCTATCAGTTAGCCAATTCTTAATCCAACTGGCCACATTCCCCACTATCCCATGCCTCCTGACTTTCTCCATAAGTCTACCATGGGGGACCTTATCAAATGCCTTACTAAAATCCATGTACACCACATCCACTGGTTTACCCTCATCCACTTGCTTGGTCACCTGCTCAAAGAATTCAATCATGCTTGTGAGGCAAGACCTACCCCTCACAAAACCGTGCTGACTGTCCCGAATCAAGCAGTGTCTTTCCAGATGCTCAGAAATCCTATCCCTCAGCACCTTTTCTATCAACTTGCCTACCACCGAAGTAAGACTAACTGGCCTGTAATTCCCAGGGTTGTTCCTATTCCCTTTCTTGAACAGGGGCACAACATTTGCCACCCTCCAATCACCTGGTACCACCCCCGTCAGCAGAGAAGATGAAAAGATCATTGCCAGCGGCTCTGCAATTTCATCCCTTGCTTCCCATAACATCCTTGGATATACCCCGTCAGGCCCGGGAGACTTGTCTATCTTCAAGTTATTCAAAAACCCCAACACATCTTCCCTCCTAACGAGCACTTCCTCGAGCTTACCAGTCTGTTTCACACCGTCCTCTTCAGTAATACACCCCTTCTCATTCGTAAATACCGAAGAGAAGTACTCATTCAAAACCTCACTTATCTCTTCCGGCTCAACACACAGTCTCCCGCTATTGTCCTTGACCGGACCTATGGTCCCCCTAGTCATCCTCATATTTCTGACATATGCGTAAAAGGCCTTGGGGTTTTCTTTTATCCTACCCGCCAAGCATTTTTCATGCCCTCTCTTAGCTCTCCTAATCCCTTTCTTCAGATCCTTCCTGGCCATCTTGTATCCCTCCAGAGCTATGCCTGTGCCCTTTTTCCTCAACTTTATATACGCATCCTTCTTCTTCCTAACAAGACTCTCAACCTCTCTTGTCAACCACGGTTCCCTCACATGACCATCCCTTCCCTGTCTGACAGGGACATGCTTATCAATGGCCCCTACTATCTGCTCCTTGAAAAAGTTCCACATTTCGACCGTGCCCTTCCCTGCCAGCATATGCTCCCAACTTATGCTCCTCAGTTCCTGCCTGACAGCATCATATCTACCCTTCCCCCAATTGTAAACCTTGCCCTGTTGCACATACCTATCCCTCTCCATTACCACAGTGAATGCTACAGAATTGTGATCACTATCTCCAAAGTGCTCGCCCACCAACAGCTCTATCACTTGCCCTGGTTCATTACCTAGTACCAAATCCAATATTGCCTCCCCTCTGGTCGGGCAGTCTACATACTGAGTCAGAAAAGCTTCCTGGACATACTGCACAAACACTACCCCATCCAAACTATTCGATCTAAAGAGTTGCCAATCAATATTTGGGAAGTTGAAATCCCCCATAATTACTACCCTGTGACTTCTGCTCCTTTCCAAAATCTGTTTCCCAATCTGCTCTTCCACCTCATACTCAGGCAACACCTCAAACAAAAGCAGCACGTCAAACAAAGGCAGCATCTCAAACAAAGGCAGAACCTCAAACAAAGGCAACCCTAGAACTAATGCAAAATCTCAAACGAAGGCAAATTCTCAAACTAAGGCAAAACCTCAAACTAAGGCAACACCTCAAACTCAGGCAACACCTCAAACCAATGCAACACCTCAAACTAATGCAACACCTCAAACTAATGCAACACCTCAAACTAAGGCAACACCTCAATATAATGCAACACATCAAACTAAGGCAACACCTCAAACTAAGGCAACACCTCAAACTAAGGCAACATTTCAAACTAAGGCTACCGTCAAACTAATGGAACACTCAATCTAATGGAACCCACAAACTAATGCAACACCTCAAACCAAAGCAACACCTCAAACTAAGGCAACATCTCAAACTAAGGCAACACCTCAAACTAAGGCAACCATCAAACTAAGGCAACACCTCAAACTAAGGCAACACCTCAAACTAAGGCAACACCTCACACTTGTGCAACACCTCAAACTGATTCAACAACTCAAACTAATGCAACACCTCAAAGTAATGCAACACCTCAAACTAAGTCAACACCTCAAACTAAGGCAACACCTCAAACTAACGCAACACCTCAAACTAATACAACACCTCGAACTAAGGCAACCCCTCAAACTAAGGGAACCCCTCAAACAGATGCAGCCTCTTAAACTCAGGCAACACCTCAAACTAAGGCAACACCTCAAACTAAGGGAACCCTCAAACTAAGGGAACCCTCAAACTAAGGGAACCCTCAAACAAAGGCAACCCACTAACGAAGGCTGCAACTCAAACTAATGCAACACCTCAAACTAATGCAACACCTGAAACTAAGGAAACCGTCAATCAAAGGCAACACCTCATACTCAGGCAACACCTCAAACTAAGGCGGCCCCTCAAACTAAGGCGGCCCCTCAAACTAAGGCGGCCCCTCAAACTAAGGCAATACCTCAAACTGAGGCAACACCTCAAACTAAGGCAACACCTCAAACTTATGCTGCACCTCAAACTGATTCAACAACTCAAACTAATGCAACACCTCAAACTAATGCAACAGCTCAAACTAAGGCAACACCTCAAACTAATGCAACAACTCAAACTCATGCAACACCTCAATCTAATGCAACACCTCAAACTAAGGCAACACCTCAAACTAAGGCAACACGTCAAACTAAGGCAAAACATGAAACGAAGGCAACACTTCAAACTAAGGCAACACCTCAAACTAAGGCAACACCTCAAACTAATACAACACCTCAAACTAAAGCAACACCTCAAACTAAGGCAACCCCTCAAAAAGATGCAGCCTCTTAAACTCAGGCAACACCTCAAACTAAGTCAACACCTCAAACTAAGGGAACCCTCAAACTAAGGGAACCCTCAAACAAAGGCAACCCACTAACGAAGGCTGCAACTCAAACTAATGCAACACCTCAAACTAATGCAACACCTGAAACTAAGGAAACCGTCAATCAAAGGCAACACCTCATACTCAGGCAACACCTCAGACTAAGGCGGCCCCTCAAACTAAGGCGGCCCCTCAAACGAAGGCGGCCCCTCAAACTAAGGCAGCCCCTCAAACTAAGGCAGCCCCTCAAACTAAGGCAACACATCAAAATAATGCAACACATCAAAATAATGCAACACCTCAAACTAAGGCAACACCTTAAACTGAGGCAACACCTCAAACTAAGGCAACACCTCAAAGTAAGGCAACACCTCAAACTGAGGCAACCGTCAAACTAATGGAACACTCAAACTAACGCAACACCTCAAACTAAGGCAACACCTCAAACTAAGGCAACACCTGAAACTACGGCAACCCCTCATACAGATGCAGCCCCTTAAACGAAGGCAACACCTCAAACTAATGCAACACCTCAAACGAAGGGAACCCTCAAACTAAGGGAACCCTCAAACAAAGGCAACCCACTAACGAAGGATGCAACTCAAACTAAAGCAACACCTCAAACTAATGCAACACCTCAAACTAATGCAACACCTCAAACTAATGCAACACCTCAAACTAATGCAACACCTCAAACTAATGCAACACCTCAAACTAAGGAAACCGTCATTCAAAGGCAGCACCTCATACTCAGGCAACACCTCAAACTAAGGCGGCCCCTCAAACTAAGGCGGCCCCTCAAACTAAGGCAACACGTCAAACTAAGGCAACACCTCAAACCAATGCAACACCTCAAACTAAGGCAACACCTCAAACTAATGTAACACCTGAAACTAAGGGAACCCTCAAACTGAGGGAAACCTCAAACAAAGGCAACCCACTAACGAATGCTGCAACTCAAACTAATGCATCACCTCAAACTAATGCAACACCTCAAACTAATGCAACACCTCAAACTAATGCAACACCTCAAACTAATGCAACACCTCAAACTACTGCAACACCTCAAACTAATGCAAAACCTCAATCTAATGCTACACCTCAAACTAATGCAACATCTCAAACTCATGCAACACCTCAAACTAATGCAAACCATCAAACCAATGCAACACCTCAAACTAATGCAACACCTCAAACTAAAGCAACACCTCAAACTAATGAAACACCTCAAACTAAGGAAACCGTCAATCAAAGGCAGCACCTCATACTCAGGCAGCACCTCAAACTAATGAAACACCTCAAACTAAGGAAACCGTCAATCAAAGGCAGCAGCTCATACTCAGGCAACACCTCAAACTAAGGCAACACCTCAAACTATGGCAACACCTCAAAATAAGGCAACACCTGAAACAAAGGCAACCCCTCAAACAGATGCAGCCCCTTAAACTAAGGCAACACCATAAACGAATGCAACACCTCAAACTAAGGGAACCCTCAAACTAAGGGAACCCTCAAACTAAGGGAACCCTCAAACAAAGGCAACCCACGAACGAAGGCTGCAACTCAAACTAAAGCAACACCTCAAACTAATGCAACACCTCAAACTAATGCAACACCTCAAACTAAGGAAACCGTCAATCAAAGGCAACACCTCATACTCAGGCAACACCTCAAACTAAGGCGGCCCCTCAAACTAAGGCGGCCCCTCAAACTAAGGCAACACTCAAACTAAGGCATCACCTCAAACCAATGCAACACCTCAAACTAAGGCAACACCTCAAACTAAGGCAACACCTGAAACTAAGGCAAACCCTCAAACAGATGCAGCCCCTTAAACTAAGGCAACACCTCAAACTCAGGCAACACCTCTCACTAAGGGAACCCTCAAACTAAGGGAACCCTCAAACAAAGGCAACCCACGAACGAAGGCTGCAACTCAAACTAAACAACCACTCAAACTAATGCAACACCTCAAACTAATGCAACACCTCAAACACATGCAACACCTCAAACTAATGCAACACCTCAAACTAATGCAACACCTCAAACTAATGTAACACCTCAAACTAATGCAACACCTCAAACTCATGCAACACCTCAAACTAATGCAACACCTCAAACTAATGCAACACCTCAAACTAATGCAACACCTCAAACTAATGAAACACCTCAAACTAAGGAAACCGTCAATCAAAGGCTACATCTCAGACTCAGGCAACACCTCAAACTAAGGCGGCCCCTCAAACTAAGGCGGCCCCTCAAACTAAGGCGGCCCCTCAAACTAAGGCAGCCCCTCAAACTAAGGCAGCCCCTCAAACTAAGGCAACACATCAAAATAATGCAACACATCAAAATAATGCAACACCTCAAACTAAGGCAACACCTCAAACTAATGCAACACCTCAAACTAAGGCAACACCTCAAACGAAGGCAACACCTCAAACTAATGCAACACCTGAAACTAAGGCAACCCCTCAAACAGATGCAGCCTCTTAAACTCAGGCAACACCTCAAACTAAGGCAACACCTCAAACTAAGGGAACCGTCAAACTAAGGGAACCCTCAAACAAAGGCAACCCACTAACGAAGGCTGCAACTCAAACTAATGCAACACCTCAAACTAATGCAACACCTGAAACTAAGGAAACCGTCAATCAAAGGCAACACCTCATACTCAGACAACACCTCAAACTAAGGCGGCCCCTCAAACTAAGGCGGCCTCTCAAACTAAGGCAACACCTCAAACTAAGGCGACACCTCAAACTAAGGCAACACCTCACACTAATGCAACACCTGAAACTAAGGCAACCCCTCAAACAGATGCAGCCCCTTAAACTAAGGCAACTCCTCAAACTAAGGCAACACCTCAAACTAAGGGAACCGTCAAACTGAGGGAAACCTCAAACAAAGGCAACCCACTAACGAAGGTTGCAACTCAAACTAATGCAACACCTCAAACTACTGCAACACCTCAAACTAATGCAACACCTCAATCTAATGCAACACCTCAAACTAATGCAACATCTCAAACTCATGCAACACCTCAAACTAATGCAACCCATCAAACCAATGCAACACCTCAAACTAATGCAACACCTCAAACTAATGCAACACCTCAAACTAATGCAACACCTCAAAGTAATGAAACACCTCAAACTAAGGAAACCGTCAATCAAAGGCAACACCTCAAACTAATGCAACACCTCAAACTAATGCAACACCTCAAACGATTGCAACACCTCAAACTAAGGCAACACCTCAAACTAAGGAAACCGTCAATCAAAGGCAGCACCTCATATTCAGGCAACACCTCAAACTAAGGCGGCCCCTCAAACTAAGGCGGCCCCTCAAACTAAGGCGGCCCCTCAAACTAAGGCAGCCCCTCAAACTAAGGCAGCCCCTCAAACTAAGGCAACACATCAAAATAATGCAACACATCAAAATAATGCAACACCTCAAACTAAGGCAACACCTTAAACTAAGGCAACACCTCAAACTGAGGCAACACCTCAAAATAACGCAACCCCTCAAACTAAGGCAACACCTCAAACTAAGGCAACACCTCAAACAAAGGCATCTCTCAAACTAAGGCAACTCCCACACTAAGGCAACACCTCAATCTAATGCAACACCTCAAACTAATGCAACACCTCAAACTAATGCAACAACTCAAACTAAGGCAACACCTCAAACTAAGGCGACACCTCAAACTAAGGCAGCACCTCAAACTAAGGCGACACCTCAAACTAAGGCAGCACCTCAAACTAAGGCAACAACTCAAACTAAGGCAACAACTCAAACGAAGGCAACAACACAAACTAAGGCAACAACTCAAACTAAGGCAACAACTCTAACTGAGGCAACACCTCAAACTAAGGCAACACCTCAAACTAAGGCAACACCTCAAACTAAGGCAACCGTCAAACAAATGCAACACCTCAAACTGAGGCAAAACCACAAACTAAGGGAGCCCTCAATCTAAGGCAACGCCTCAAACTAAGGCATCCCTCAAACTAAGGCATCCCTCAAACTAAGGCAGCCCCTCAAACTAAAGCAGCCCCTCAAACTAAGGCTACCCCTCAAACTAAGGCAGCCCCTCAAACTAAGGCAGACCCTCAAACTAAGTCAGCACCTCAAACGAAGGCAGCAACTCAACCTAAGGCAGCACCTCAAACGAAGGCAACACCTAAAACTAAGGCAGCACCACAAACGAAGGGAACCCTCAATCTGAGGCAACACCTCAAACTGAGGAAAAAACTCAAACTAAGGCAAAACCTCAAACTAAGGCATCACGTCAAACTCAGGCAACACCTCAAACTAAGGCAACACCTCAAACTAAGGCAACGCCTCAAACTAAGGGAACCCTCAAACTAATGCAACACCTCAAACTAAGGCAACCCTTCAAACTGAGGCAACCCCTCAAACATATGCAGCCCCTCAAACATATGCAGCCCCTTAAACCAACGCAACACCTCAAACGAAGGCATTCCTCAATCTAAGGCAACACTCAAACTAATGCAACACCTGAAACTAAGGCAACCCCTCAAACAGATGCAACCCCTTAAACTAACGCAACACCTCAAACTAAGGCAACTTCTCAAAATAAGGGAACCCTCAAACTAAGTGAACCCTCAAACTAAGGGAACCCACTAACGAAGGCTGCAACTCAAACTAAAGCAACACCTCAAACTAAGTCAACCTTCAAACGAAGGCAGGTCGTCAAACGAAGGCAACACCTCAAACTAAGACAACCCTCAAACTAAGGCAACCCTCAAACTAAGGCAACCCTCAAACTAAGGCAGCCCCTCAAACTAAGCCAGCCCCTCAAACTAAGGCAGCACCTCAAACTAAGGCAACAACTCAAACTAAGGCAACAACTCAAACGAAGGCCACAACACAAACTAAGGCAACAACTCAAACTAAGGCAACAACTCAAACTGAGGCAACACCTCAAACTAAGGCAACACCTCAAACTAAGGCAACACCTCAAACTAAGGCAACCGTCAAACAAATGCAACACCTCAAACTGAGGCAAAACCACAAACTAAGGGAGCCCTCAATCTAAGGCAACGCCTCAAACTAAGGCATCCCTCAAACTAAGGCAGCCCCTCAAACTAAGGCAGCCCCTCAAACTCAGGCAGCCCCTCAAACTAAGGCAGACCCTCAAACTAAGGCAGCACCTCAAAGTAAGGCAGCACTTCAAACTGAGGCAGCACCTAAAACTAAGGCAGCACCACAAACGAAGGGAACCCTCAATCTGAGGCAACACCTCAAACTGAGGCAAAAACTCAAACTAAGGCTACACCTCAAATTAAGGCAACACCTCAATCTAAGGCAGCCGTCACATAAAGGCAACACCTCAAATTAAGGCAACACATCAAACTAAGGCAACAAATCAAACTAAGGCAACACATCAAACTAAGGCAACACATCAAACTAAGGCAACCCTCCAACTAATGCAACACCTCAAACTAATGCAATACCTCAAACTAATGCAACACCTCAAACTTAGGCAACAGTCAAACTAAGGCAACACCTGAAACTAAGGCAACCGTCAAACAAATGCAACATCTCAAACGAAGGCAACACCTCAAACGAAGGCAACACCTCGAACTAAGGCAACACCTCAAACTAATGCAACACCTCAAACGAAGGCAAAACCTCAATCTAAGGCAAAACCTCAAACTAAGGCAACACCTCAAACTAAGGCAAAACCTCAAACGAAGGCAAAACCTCAAACTAAGGCAACCCTCAAACTAAGGCAACCCTCAAACTAAGGCAACCCTCAATCAAAGGAACCCCTCAATCAAAGGAAACCCTCAATCAAAGGCAACCCTCAAACAAAGGCAACACCTCAAACTAAGGCAACACCTCAAACTAAGGCAACACCTCAAACTAAGGCAGCCGTCAAATAAAGGCAACACCTCAAATTAAGGCAACACATCAAACTAAGGCAACACATCAAACTAAGGCAAGACATCAAACTAAGGCAACACCTCCAGCTAATGCCATACCTCAAACTAATGCAATACCTCAAACTAATGCAACACCTCAAACTAAGTCAACACCTCAAACTAAGGCAGCACCTCAAACTAAGGCAACACCGCAAACAAAGGCAACACCTCAAAATAGGCCAACACCTCAAACAAAGGTTCCCATCAAACTAAGCAATATCTCAAACTAAGGCAACACCTAAAACTAATGCAACACCTCAAACAAAGGCTAACATCAAACTAAGCAATATCTCAAACTAAGGCAATCCTCATTCTGAGGCAAACGTCAGACTGAGGCAGCAGTCAATACAAGGCAACTCTCAATTTAAGACAACCCTCAAACTAATGCAAAATCTGAAACTAAGGCAACCCATAAACGAAGGCAATTCCTCAAACCAAGGCAATTCCTCAAACTAAGGCAACCCTCACACTAAGGCAACCCTCAAACGAACGCAACCCTCAAACTAACGCAACCCTCAAACTAAGGCAACGCTCAAACTCAGGCAACGTTCAAACTAAGGCAACCCTCAACAAAGGCAACACCTCAAACGAAGGCAACACCTCAAAGGAAGGCAACACATCAAACTAAGACAACACCTCAAACTAAGGCAACACCGCAAACTGAGGCTACACTACAAACTTAGGCAACACCTCAAACTTAGGCAACACCTCAAACTGAGGCAAAGGTCAAACTAAGGCAAGACCTCAAACGAAGGCAACACCTCAAACTCAGGCAACACCTCAAACTAAGGCAACACCTCAAACTAAGGCAACACAGAAAACTAAGGCAACACCTCAAACTAAGGCAACCGTCAATCAAATGCAACACCTCAAACGAAGGCAACACCTCAAACGAAGGCAACACCTCAAGCTAAGGCAACACCTCAAACTAAGGCAACACCTCAAACTAAGGAAACACCTCAAACTTAGGCAACAGTCAAACTAAGGCAACACCTCAAACTAAGGCAACAGTCAAACTAAGGGAACCGTCAAACTAATGCAACACCTCAAACTAATGCAACACCTCAAAATAAGGCAAAACCTCAAACTAAGGCAAAACCTCAAACTAAGGCAAAACCTCAAACTAAGGCAAAACCTCAAACTAAGGCAACCCTCAAACTAAGGCAACCCTCAAACTGAGGCAACCCTCAATCAAAGGAAACCCTCAATCAAATGAAGCCCTCAATCAAAGGCAACCCACAAACAAAGGCAACACCTCAAACTAAGGCAACACCTCAAACTAAGGCAAAACCTCAAAGGAAGGCAAAACCTCAAACTAAGGCAACCCTCAAACTAAGGCAACCCTCAAACTAAGGCAACCCTCAATCAAATGAAACCCTCAATCAAAGGAAACCCTCAATCAAAGGAAACCCTCAATCAAAGGCAACCCTCAAACAAAGGCAACACCTCAAACTAAGGCAACACCTCAAACTAAGGCAACACCTCAAACTAAGGCAGCCGTCAAATAAAGGCAACACCTGAAATTAAGGCAACACATCAAACTAAGGCAACACATTAAAACTAAGGCAACACATCAAACTAAGGCAACCCTCCAGCTAATGCCATACCTCAAACTAATGCAATACCTCAAACTAATGCAACACCTCAAACTAAGTCAACACCTCAAACTAAGGCAGCACCTCAAACTAAGGCAACACCGCAAACAAAGGCAACACCTCAAAATAGGCCAACACCTCAAACAAAGATTCCCATCAAACTAAGCAATATCTCAAACTAAGGCAACACCTAAAACTAATGCAACACCTCAAACAAAGGCTAACATCAAACTAAGCAATATCTCAAACTAAGGCAATCCTCATTCGAAGGCAAACCGCAGACTGAGGCAGCAGTCAATACAAGGCAACTCTCAATTTAAGACAACCCTCAAACTAATGCAAAATCTGAAACTAAGGCAACCCATAAACGAAGGCAATTCCTCAAACTAAGGCAATTCCTCAAACTAAGGCAACCCTCAAACTAAGGCAACCCTCAAACGAACGCAACCCTCAAACCAACGCAACCCTCAAACTAAGGCAACGCTCAAACTAAGGCAACGTTCAAACTAAGGCAACCCTCAACAAAGGCAACACCTCAAACGAAGGCAACACCTCAAAGGAAGGCAACACATCAAACTAAGACAACAGCTCAAACTAAGGCAACACCTCAAACTGAGGCTACACCTCAAACTTAGGCAACACCTCAAACTTAGGCAACACCTCAAACTTAGGCAACACCTCAAACTGAGGCAAAGGTCAAATTAAGGCAAGACCTCAAACTAAGGCAACACCTCAAACTAAGGCAATACCTCAAACGAAGGCAACACCTCAAACGAAGGCAACACCTCAAACTCAGGCAACACCTCAAACTAAGGCAACACCTCAAACTAAGGCAACACATAAAACTAAGGCAACACCTCAAACTGAGGCAACCGTCAATCAAATGCAACACCTCAAACGAAGGAAGCACCTCAAACGAAGGCAACACCTCAAGCTAAGGCAACTCCTCAAACTAAGGCAACACCTCAAACTAAGGAAACACCGCAAACTTAGGCAACAGTCAAACTAAGGCAACACCTCAAACTAAGGCAACAGTCAAACTAAGGGAACAGTCAAACTAATGCAACACCTCAAACTAATGCAACACCTCAAAATAAGGCAAAACCTCAAACTAAGGCAAAACCTCAAACTAAGGCAAAACCTCAAACTAAGGCAAAACCTTAAACTAAGGCAACCCTCAAACTAAGGCAACCCTCAAACTAAGGCAACCCTCAATCAAAGGAAACCCTCAATCAAAGGAAGCCCTCAATCAAAGGCAACCCACAAACAAAGGCAACACATCAAACTAAGGCAACACCTCAAACTGAGGCAACACCTCAAACTGAGGCAACACCTCAAACTAAGGCAGCCGTCAAATAAAGGCAACACCTCAAATTAAGGCAACACATCAAACTAAGGCAACACATCAAACTAAGGCAACACATCAAACTAAGGCAACCCTCCAACTAATGCCATACTTCAAACTAATGCAATACCTCAAACTAATGCAACACCTCAAACTAAGGCAACACCTCAAACTAAGGCAAGACCTCAAACTAAGGCAACACCTCAAAATAGGCCAACACCTCAAACAAAGGCTCCCATCAAACTAAGCAATATCTCAAACTAAGGCAATCCTCAATCTGAGGCAAACCTCAGACTGAGGCAGCAGTCAATACAAGGCAACTCTCAATTTAAGACAACCCTCAAACTAATGCAACACCTGAAACTAAGGCAACCCATAAACGAAGGCAATTCCTCAAACTAAGGCAACCCTCAAACTAAGGCAACCCTCAAACTAACGCAACCCTCAAACTAACGCAACCCTCAAACTAAGGCAACCCTCAAACTAAGGCAACGCTCAAACTAAGGCAACGCTCAAACTAAGGCAACCCTCAACAAAGGCAACCCCTCAAACAAAGGCAACCCCTCAAACAAAGGCAACCCCTCAAACAAAGGCAACCCTCAAACTAAGGGAACCATCAAACTAAGGAAACCCTCAAACTAAGGCAACACCTCAAACTAAGTTAACACCTCAAACTAAGGCAGCCCAAAGACTACGGCAACGCCTCAAACTTAGGCAATGCCTCAAACTGAGGTAACGCCTCAAACTGAGGCAGCGCCTCAATCTAAGGCAACGCCTCAATCTAAGGCAACCCTTAAAATATGGCAATGCTCAAACTAATGCAGACCCTCAAACTAATGCAGCCCCTCAAACTAAGGCAACCATCAAACTTAGGCACCCCTCAAAATAATGCAACATCTCAATCTAAGGCAACCCTTAAAATGTGGCAAAGCTCAAACTAATGCAGACCCTCAAACTAATGCAGACCCTGAAACTAAGGCAACCCTCAAGCTGAGGCAACCCTTAAGGCTTTTAGTTTTGGTGACTGCAGCTTTGACAGTCGCGAAGGTGCGAGAGCGAGCTTGCAGCTGGGAAGTCAATTTCAGTGGAAGTTTAAAAGTTAATTCTCTTTTGTTTTCGGAGGACCAGGGGACTGCTGGGTAAGTAAAAACTATATATTTGGGTGGTTTAAAATCTCTTTCTTTTAGTTTTGGTGACTGCAGCTATGACATTAGCGAAGGTGCAAGAGCGAGCTTACAGCTGGGAAGTCAGTTTCAGTGGAAGTTTAAAAGTTAATTCCCTTTTGTTTTCGGAGGACCAGGGGACTGCTGGGTAAGTAAAAACTATATATTTCGGTGGTGGCTGTACCCGAGACAGTACACATGTGGTGTCTCCCACCCTCCCTCTTCCTGTAACCAAAAAAAAGGACTCTTGTTTTGATAAGGTTAGCTTTTTATTTAAGAAGTTCTGTCCGTTGGATTGCTATCCTAACAAGCTTTGACATTTTTTTTTGCTTTTTCACTAGATTTGTTGGGAATTTAGAATAGTGGGACAGGAAGTTAAGGCAGTTGTATGTTCCTCCTGCAGAATGTGGGAGGTAAGGGTCGCCAAGAGTGTCCCTGCTGACTGCATCTGCGGGAAGTGCACCCAACTCCAGCTCCTCGAAAACCGCGTTTGGGAACTGGAGCTGGAGCTGGATGAACTTCGGATCATTCGGGAGGCGGAGGGGGTAATTGAGAGGAGTTATGAGGAGGGAGTCACACCTCAGGTAAAAGAAGTAGGTAGATGGGTTACCGTCAGGGGAAGGAGTGGGAACCAGCAGGCAGTGCAGGGATCCCCTGTGGCCGTTTCCCTCAACAACAGGTATACCGTTTTGGATACTGTTGCGGGGGACGACTTACCAGGAGTAAGCAATGGGGTACAGGTCTCTTTCACAGAGTCTGTCCCTGTTGCTCAGAAGGGAAGGGGGAAGAGGAGCAGAGCATTAGTCATTGGGGACTCCATAGTTAGGGGAACAGATAGGAGGTTCTGTGGGAACGAGAGAGACTCACGGTTGGTATGTTGCATCCCAGGTGCCAGGGTTCGTGATGTTTCGGATCGTGTTTTTGGGATCCTCAGGGGGGAGGTGGAGCAGCCCCAAGACGTGGTCCACATTGGCACTAACGACATAGGTAGGAAGAGAGATGGGGATTTAAGACAGAAATTCTGGGAGCTAGGGTGGAAGCTTATAGTGAGAACAAACAGAGTTGTTATCTCTGGGTTGTTGCCCGTGCCACGTGATAGCGAAGCAAGGAATAGGGAGAGAGAGGAGTTGAACACGTGGCTGCAGGGATGGTGCAGGAGGGAGGGTTTTGGTTTCCTGGATAATTGGGGCTCTTTCTGGGGTAGGTGGGACCTCTACAAACAGGATGGTCATCACCTGAACCAGAGGGGTACCAATATCCTGCGGGGGGGAGATTTGGTAGTGCTCTTCGGGGGGGGGGGGGTTAAACTAAATCAGCAGGGGAATGGGAACCGAAAATGTAATGCCAGTGTACAGGATGTTGAGAGTAGTGAGGTCAGGGATAAGGTTACAAGGACGCAAGAGGGCACTGGCAAGCAAGAAACTGGTTTAAAGTGTGTCTATGTCAATGCCGGGAGCATCCGGAATAAGGTGGGTGAGGTTGCAGCATGGGTTGGTACCTGGGATCTCGATGTAGAGGCCATTTCGGAGACATGGGTAGAGCAGGGGAAGGAATGGATGTTGCAGGTTCCGGGATTTAGATGTTTCAGTAAGAACAGAGAAGATGGTAAAAGAGGGGTGGGGGTGGGGGGCGGGGGGGTGTTGGTGTGGCATTGTTAATCAAGGAGAGTATTACAGCGACAGAAAGGACGTTTGAGGACTCGTCTACTGAGGTAGTATGGGCCGAGGTTAGAAATAGGAGAGGTGAGGTCACCCTGTTGGGAGTCTTTTATCGACCTACAAATAGTTCCAGAGATGTAGAGGAAAGGATAGCGAAGATGATTCTCGACAGGGGCGAGAGTAACAGGGTAGTTGTTATGGGGAACTTTAACTTTCCAAATATTGACTGGAAATACTATAGTTCGAGTACTTTAGATGGGTCAGTTTTTGTCCAGTGTGTGCAGGAGGGTTTTCTGACACAGTATGTAGACAGGCCAACCAGGGGCGATGCCACATTGGATTTGGTACTGGGTAATGAACCCGGCCAGGTGTTAGATTTAGATGTTGGTGAGCACTTTGGTGATCGTGATTACAATTCGGTTAGGTTTACCTTAGCGATGGGCAGGGACAGGTATATACCGCAGGGCAAAAATTATAACTGGGGGAAAGGAAATTATGATGCGATCAGGCAAGATTTAGGATGCGTAGGATGGGGAAGGATACTGCAGGGGATGGGAACAATCGAAATGTGGAGCTTATTCAAGGAGCAGCGACTGCGTGTCCTTGATAAGTATGTAAATGTGAGGCAGGGAGGAAGTTGTCGAGCGAGGGAGCCATGGTTTACTAAAGAAGTTGAAGCGCTTGTCAAGAATAAGAAGGCTGATGTCAGGATGAGACGTGAAGGCTCAGTTAGGGCGCTTGAGAGTTACAAGCCAGCCAGGAAGGATCTAAAGGGAGAGCGAAGATGAGCAATGAGAGGACACGAAAAGTCATTGGCGGATAGGATCAGGGAAAACCCTAAGGCTTTCTATAGGTACATCAGGAATAAAAGAATGACTGGAGTTAGATTAGGGCCAATCAAGGATCGTCGTGGGAAGTTGTGTGTGGAATCAGAGGAGGTAGGGGAAGCGTTAAATGAATATTTTGCCTCAGTATTTACAGTAGAGAAAGGAAATGTTGTCGAGGAGATTACTGAGATTCAGGCTACTAGGCTAGATGGGATTGAGGTTCACAAGGAGGAGGTGTTATCAATTTTGGAAAGTGTGAAAATAGATAAGTCCCCTGGGCCAGATGGGACTTATCCTCGGATTCTCTGGGAAGCCAGGGAGGAGATTGCAGAGCCTTTGTCCTCTATCTTTATGTCGTCATTGTCGACAGGAATAGTGCCGGAAGACTGGAGGATAGCAAATGATGTCCCCTTGTTCAAGAAGGGGAGCAGAGACAGCCCTGGTAATTATAGACCTGTGAGCCTTACTACGGTTGTGGGTAAATTGTTGGAAAAGGTTATATGAGACAGGATTTATAATCATCTTGAAAAGAATAAGTTCATTAGCGATAGTCAGCACGGTTTTGTGACGGGTAGGTCGTGCCTCACAAACCTTATTGAGTTTTTCGAGAAGGTGACCAAACAGGTGGATGAGGGTAAAGCAGTGGATGTGGTGTATATGGATTTCAGGAAGGCGTTTGATAAGGTTCCCCACGGTAGGCTATTGCAGAAAATACGGAAGTATGGGGTTGAATGTGATTTCGAGCTTTGGATCAGAAATTGGCTAGCTGAAAGAAGACAGAGGGTGGTGGTTGATGGCAAATGTTCATCCTGGAGTTTAGTTACTAGTGGTGTACCGCAAGGATTTGTTTTGGGGCCACTGCTGTTTGTCATTTTTAGAAATGACCTGGAAGAGGGTGTAGAAGGGTGGGTTAGTAAATTTGCGGATGACACTAAAGTCGGTGGACTTGTGGATATTGCCGAAGGGTGTTGTAGGGTACAGAGAGACATAGATAGGCTGCAGAGCTGGGCTGAGAGATGGCAAATGGAGCTAAATGCGGAAAAGTGCGAGGTGATTCACTTTGGAAGGAGTAACAGGAATGCAGAGTACTGGGCTAATGGGAAGATTCTTGGTGGTGTAGATGAACAGAGAGATCTTGGTGTCCAGGTGCTTAAATCCCTGAAGGTTGCTACCCAGGTTAATAGCGCTGTTAAGAAGGCATACGGTGTGTTAGATTTTATTGGTTTGGGGATCGAGTTTCGGAGCCACGAGGTCATGCTGCAGCTGTCCAAAACTCTGGTGAGACCGCACCTGGAGTATTGCGTGCAGTTCTGGTCACCGCATTATAGGAAGGATGTGGAAGCTTTGGAAAGGGTGCAGAGGAGATTTACTAGGATGTTTCCTGGTATGGAGGGAGGGTCTAACGAGGAAAGGCTGAGGGAATTGAGGTTGTTTTCGTTAGAGAGAAGGAGGAGGAGAGACAGAGAGAGAGAGACACACAGAGAGAGAGAAATCTCTTTGCACTGTTTGTGAACTTCCCTGTTCGATCCTTTTTATGTGCAAAGTAGCAGATCTCCCATTTGTCACAGTTTTCTCCATTCACTTCATCTACAAATATCTCATCGTAATTTTATGCTTCAATCTAATGGGTCTGTACTAAAGAGTGCGCGGGAACACAGGGACCTGGAGGTACATGTGCATCGATTATTGAAGGTGGCAGGACATATTGAGAGAGTGGTTAGTAAAACAGGTGGGATTGGGATCTTGGGTTTCATAATTAGAGGCATTGAGTGCAAAAGCAGGGAAATTATGCTGAACCTTTATACAACTGTGGTTCGGCCCTAACTGGAGGATTATGTCCAGTTCTGGTCACCACACTTTAGGAAGGAGGTGAGGGTCCTTGAGAGGGTGCAGAGGAGATTTTTCCAGAATGGTTCCAGTGATGAGGGATTTTAGTTACAAGGTCAGGTTGCCAAAGGCAACACTCCAAACCCAAAGGCAACACTCCAAAACCAAAGGCAACACTCCAGAGCCAAAGGCAACACTCCAAACCCAAAGGCAACACTCCAAACCCAAATGCAACACTCCAAACCCAAAGGCAACACTCCAAACCCAAAGGCAACACTCCAGAGCCAAAGGCAACACTCCAAACACAAAGGCAACACTCCAAACCCAAAGACAACACTCCAAACCCAAAGGCAACACTCCAAACCCAAAGGCAACACTCCAAACCAAAGGCAACACTCCATACACTGTGAAACCAGCATACACACCTGGCAGGATCCTGATACAGAGTGAAACTCCCCTCACACCTGGCAGGATCCTGATACACTGTGAAACCCACATACACACCTGGCAGGATCCTGATACACAGTGAAACCCGCCTCACACCTGGCAGGATCCTGATACACTGTGAAACCCCCCTCACACCTGGCAGGATCCAGATACACAGTGAAACCCCCCTCACATCCGGCAGGATCCTGATACACAGTGAAACCCCCCTCACACCTGGCAGGATCTTGATACACAGTGAAACCCCCCTCAAACCTGGCAGGATCCAGATCCACTGTGAACACCCCATACACACCTGGCAGGATCCTGATACACTGTGAAAGCCCCATACACACCTGGCAGGATCCTGATACACAGTGAAAACCCCCTCACCCCTGGCAGGATCCTGATCCACTGTGAACACCCCATACACATCTGGCAGGATCCTGATACACTGTGAAACCCCACTCACACCTGGCAGGATCCTGATACACTGTGAAACCCCTATACACACCTGGCAGGACCCTGATAAACTGTGAAAACCCAATTCACACCTGGCAGGATCCCGATACACTGTGAAACCCCCATACACACCTGGCAGGAACCTGATACACAGTGAAACCCCCCTCACACCTGGCAGGATCCTGATACACAGTGAAACCCCCCTCACATCTGGCAGGATCCTGATACACAGTGAAACCTCCGTCACACCTGGCAGGATCTTGATACACAGTGAAACCCCCCTCAAACCTGGCAGGATCCAGATCCACTGTGAACACCCCATACACACCTGGCAGGATCCTGATACACTGTGAAACCCCCATATACACCTGGCAGGATCCTGATACACAGTGAAACCCCCCTCACACCTGGCAGGATCCTGATCCACTGTGAACACCCAATACACACCTGGCAGGATCCTGATACACTGTGAAACCCCACTCACACCTGGCAGGATCCTGATACACTGTGAAACCCCCATACACACCTGGCAGGACCCTGATAAACTGTGAAAACCCAATTCACACCTGGCAGGATCCTGACACACTGTGAAACCCCCATACACACCTGGCAGGATCCTGAAACACTCTGAAACCCCACTCACACCTGGCAGGATTCTGATACACTGTGAAACGCCCACACACACCTGGCAGGATCCTGATACACTGTGAAACCCCACTCACACCTGGCAGGATTCTGATACACTGTGAAACCCCCATACACACCTGGCAGGATTCTGATACACTGTGAAACCCCCATCGACATCTGGCAGGATGCTGATACACTGTGAAACCCCACTCACACCTGGGAGGATCCTGATACACTGTGAAATCCCAGACACACCTGGCAGGATCCTGATACACTGTGAAACCCCATACACACCTGGCAGGATCCTGATAAACTGTGAAAACCCCATGCACACCTGGCAGGATCCTGATAAACTGTGAAAACCCCATGCACACCTGGCAGGATCCTGATCTAGTGTGAAAACCCCATACACACCTGGCAGGATCCTGATACTCTGTGAAACCACCTGACACACCTGGCACAATCCTGATATATTGTGAAAACACCGTACATACCTGGCAGGATCCTGATTCTCTGTGAAACCCCGTACACGTCTGGCAGGATCCTGATATATTGTGAAAACCCCGTACACACCTGGCAGGATCCTGAGCCTCTGTGAAAACCCGTACACATCTGGCAGGATCCTGATATATTGTGAAAACCCCGTACACACCTGGCAGGATCCTGATCCTCTGTGAAACCCCGTACACATCTGGCAGGATCCTGATATATTGTGAAAAACCCATACACACCTGGCAGGATCCTGATCCTCTGTGAAACCCCGCACACATCTGGCAGGATCCTGATCCACTGTGAAAACCCCATACACACCTGGCAGGAACCTGATACTCTGTGAAACCCCGTACACATCTGGCAGGATCCTGATATATTATGAAAACCCCGTACACACCTGGACGGATCCTGATCCTCTGTGAAACCCTGTACACACCTGGCAGGATCCTGATCCACTGTGAAAACCCCATACACACCTGGCAGGATCCTGATAAACTGTGAAACACCCATCCATACACACCTGGCAGGATCCTGACAAACTGTGAAACCCCCATACACACCTGGCAGGTTCCTGATGCACAGTGAAACCACATTCACATCTGGCAGCATCCTGATACACTGTGAAAACCCATGCACACCTGGCAGGATCCTGATACACAGTGAAACCCCATTCACACCTGGCAGGAATCCTGATACACAGTGAAACCCCATTCACATCTGGCAGGATGCTGATACACTGTGAAACCCCATACACACCTGGCAGGATCCTGATACGCTGTGAAAACCCCCATCCACACCTGGCTGGATCACGATACACTGTGAAACCCCAAACACACCTGGCAGGATCCTGATACACTGTGAAAACCCCATTCACATCCGGCAGGATACTGACACACAGTGAAACCCCATACACACCTGGCAGGATCATGATCCTCTGTGAAACCCCCATACACACCTCGAAGGATCCTGAAACACTGTGATACCCCATGTAGACCAGGCAGGATCCTGATAAACTGTGAAACCCACATACACACCTGGCAGGATCCTGATGCACTGTGAAACACACATACTCACCTGGAAGGATGCTGATACAATGTGAAAACCCCATGCACACCAGGCAGGATCCTGATAAACTGTGAAACCCACATACACACCTGGCAGGATCCTGATACACTGTGAAAACCCCATGCACACCAGGCAGGATCATGATAAACTGTGAAACCCCATACACACGTGGCAGGATCCTGATACACTGTGAAAACCCCATACACACCTGGCAGGATCCTGATCCAATGTGAAAACCCCATACACACCTGGCAGGATCCTGATACACTGTGAAAACCCCATACACACCCGGCTGGATCCTGATCCACTGCGAAAAACCCATGCACACCTGGCAGGATGCTGATAAACTGTGAATCCCCCATACGCACCTGGCAGGATCCTGATAAAGGGTGATACCCCCATACACACCAGGCCGGATCCTGATACACTATTGAAAACCCCATACACACGTGGCAGGATCCTGATGAACTGTGAAACCCCCATGCACACCATGCAGGATCCTGATACTTTGTGAAACACCCACACACACGTGGCAGGATCCTGATCCACTGTGAAACCCCATGCAAACCAGGCAGGATCCTGATAAACTGTGAAACCCACATCCACACCTGGCAGGATCCTGATACACTGTGAAACCCACATACACACCTGGCAGGATCCTGATACACTGTGAAAAACCCATACACACCAGGCAGGGTCTTGATAAACTGTGAAACCCACATACACACCGGGCAGGATCCTGATACACAGTGAAAACCCCCTCACACCTGGCAGGATCCTGATCCACTGTGAACACCCAATACACACCTGGCAGGATCCTGATACACTGTGAAACCCCACTCACACCTGGCAGGATCCTGATACACTGTGAAACCCCCATACACACCTGGCAGCACCCTGATAAACTGTGAAAACCCAATTCACACCTGGCAGGATCCTGACACACTGTGAAACCCCCATACACACCTGGCAGGATCCTGATACACTCTGAAACCCCACTCACTCCTGGCAGGATTCTGATACACTGTGAAACGCCCACACACACCTGGCAGGATCCTGATACACTGTGAAACCCCACTCACACCTGGCAGGATTCTGATACACTGTGAAACCCCCATACACACCTGGCAGGATTCTGATGCACTGTGAAACCCCCAAAGACATCTGGCAGGATCCTGATACACTGTGAAACCCCACTCACACCTGGGAGGATTCTGATACACTGTGAAATCCCAGACACACCTGGCAGGATCCTGATACACTGTGAAACCCCATACACACGTGGCAGGATCCTGATACACTGTGAAAACCCCATACACACCTGGCAGGATACTGATCCAATGTGAAAACCCCATACACACCTGGCAGGATCCTGATACACTGTGAAAACCCCATACACACCTGGCTGGATCCTGATCCACTGCGAAAAACCCATGCACACCTGGCAGGATGCTGATAAACTGTGAATCCCCCATACGCACCTGGCAGTATCCTGATAAAGGGTGATACCCCCATACACACCAGGCCGGATCCTGATACACTATTGAAAACCCCATACACACGTGGCAGGATCCTGATGAACTGTGAAACCCCCATTCACACCATGCAGGATCCTGATACTTTGTGAAACACCCACACACACGTGGCAGGATCCTGATCCACTGTGAAACCCCATGCACACCAGGCAGGATCCTGATAAACTGTGAAACCCACATCCACACCTGGCAGGATCCTGATACACTGTGAAACCCACATACACACCTGGCAGGATCCTGATACACTGTGAAAAACCCATACACACCAGGCAGGGTCTTGATAAACTGTGAAACCCACATACACACCGGGCAGGATCCTGATACACAGTGAAAACCCCCTCACACCTGGCAGGATCCTGATCCACTGTGAACACCCAATACACACCTGGCAGGATCCTGATACACTGTGAAACCCCACTCACACCTGGCAGGATCCTGATACACTGTGAAACCCCCATACACACCAGGCAGGATCCTGATACACTCTGAAACCCCACTCACTCCTGGCAGGATTCTGATACACTGTGAAACGCCCACACACACCTGGCAGCATCCTGATACACTGTGAAACCCCACTCACACCTGGCAGGATTCTGATACACTGTGAAACCCCCATACACACCTGGCAGGATTCTGATGCACTGTGAAACCCCCATAGACATCTGGCAGGATCCTGATACACTGTGAAACCCCACTCACACCTGGGAGGATTCTGATACACTGTGAAATCCCAGACACACCTGGCAGGATCCTGATACACTGTGAAACCCCATACACACCTGGCAGGATCCTGGCACACAGTGAAAACCCATACACAACTGGCAGGAACCTGATCCACTGAGAAAACCCCGGACACACCTGGCAGGATCCTGATACACTGTGAAAACCCCATACACACCTGGCATGATCCCGATAAACTGTGAAAACGCCATACACACCTGGAAGGATCCTGTTCCACTGCGAAACCCCACTCACACCTGGCAGGTTCCTGATACAATGTGAAACCCCCATACACTCCTGGCAGGATCCTGATACACTGTGAAACCACAGACACATCTGGCAGAATCCTGGTGCACTGTGAAATCCCCAAACACACCTGGCAGGATCCTGATCAACTGTGAAGCCCAATACACAGCTGGCAGGATCCTGATCCACAGTGAAAACCCCATACACACCTGGGAGGATCCTGATAAACTGTGAAACCCCCATACACACCTGGCAGGATCCTGATAAACTGTGAAACCCCCATACACACTTGGCAGAATCCTGATAAACTGTGAAACCCCCATACACACCTGGCAGGATCGTGATAATCTGAGAAAAACCCATGCACACCTGGCAGGATCCTGATCTAGTGTGAAAACCCCATACACACCTGGCAGGATCCTGTACTCTGTGAAACCACCTGACACACCTGGCACAATCCTGATATATTGTGAAAACACCGTACATACCTGGCAGGATCCTGATTCTCTGTGAAACCCCGTACACGTCTGGCAGGATCCTGATATACTGTGAAAACCCCGTACACACCTGGCAGGATCCTGAGCCTCTGTGAAAACCCGTACACATCTGGCAGGATCCTGATATATTGTGAAAACCCCGTACACACCTGGCAGGATCCTCATCCTCTGTGAAACCCCGTACACATCTGGCAGGATCCTGATATATTGTGAAAAACCCATCCACACCTGGCAGGATCCTGATCCTCTGTGAAACCCCGCACACATCTGGCAGGATCCTGATCCACTGTGAAAACCCCATACACACCTGGCAGGAACCTGATACTCTGTGAAACCCCGTACACATCTGGCAGGATCCTGATATATTGTGAAAACCCCGTACACACCTGGACGGATCCTGATCCTCTGTGAAACCCCGTACACACCTGGCAGGATACTGATCCACTGTGAAAACCCCATACAGACCTGGCAGGATCCTGATAAACTGTGAAACACCCATCCATACACACCTGGCAGGATCCTGACAAACTGTGAAACCCCCATACACACCTGGCAGGTTCCTGAAGCACAGTGAAACCACATTCACATCTGGCAGCATCCTGATACACTGTGAAACCCCATGCACACCTGGCAGGATCCTGATACACAGTGAAACCCCATTCACACCTGGCAGGAATCCTGATACACAGTGAAACCCATTCACATCTGGCAGGATGCTGATACACTGTGAAACCCCATACACACCTGGCAGGATCCTGATACGCTGTGAAAACACCCATCCACACCTGGCTGGATCACGATACACTGTGAAACCCCAAACACACCTGGCAGGATCCACATACACTGTGAAAACCCCATTCACATCCGGCAGGATACTGACACACAGTGAAACCCCGTACACACCTGGCAGGATCATGATCCTCTGTGAAACCCCCATACACACCTAGAAGGATCCTGAAACACTGTGATACCCCATGCAGACCAGGCAGGATCCTGATAAACTGTGAAACCCACATACACACCTGGCAGGATCCTGATGCACTGTGAAACACACATACTCACCTGGCAGGATGCTGATACAATGTGAAAACCCCATGCACACCAGGCAGGATCCTGATAAACTGTGAAACCCACATACACACCTGGCAGGATCCTGATACACTGTGAAAACCCCATGCACACCAGGCAGGATCATGATAAACTGTGAAACCCCATACACACGTGGCAGGAACCTGACACACTGTGAAAACCCCATACACATCTGGCAGGATCCTGATCCAATGTGAAAACCCCATACACACCTGGCAGGATCCTGATACACTGTGAAAACCCCATACACACCTGGCAGGATCCTGATACACTGTGAAAACCCCATACACACCTGGCTGGATCCTGATCCACTGCGAAAAACCCATGCACACCTGGCAGGATGCTGATAAACTGTGAATCCCCCATACGCACCTGGCAGGATCCTGAAAAACGGTGATACCCCCATACACACCAGGCCGGATCCAGATACACTGTGAAAACACCATACACACGTGGCAGGATCCTGATGAACTGTGAAACCCCCATGCACACCAGGCAGGATCCTGATACTTTGTGAAACACCCACACACACGTGGCAGGATCCTGATCCACTGTGATATTCACATGCATACCTGGCAGGATCCTGATACACTGTGAAAAACCCATACACACCAGGCAGGGTCTTGATTAACTGTGAAACCCACATACACACAAGGCAGGATCCTGATACACTGTGAAAACCCCATACAGACCAGGCAGGATCCTGATAAACTGTGAAACCCCATACACACGTGGCAGCATCCTGATACACTGTGAAAACCCCATACACACATGGCAGAATTCTGATCCACTGTGAAAACCCCATACACACCTGGCAGGATCCTGATCCACTGTGAAAACCCCTTACACACTTGGCAGGATCCTGATACACTGTGAAAACCCCATACACACCTGGCAGGATTCTGATACACTGTGAAAACCCCATACACACCTGGCAGGATCCTGATCCTCTGTGAAAACCCCTTACAATCCTGGCAGGATGCTGATGCACAGTGAAACCCCATTCACATCTGGCAGGATCCTGATGCACAGTGAAACCCCATTCACATATGGCAGGATCCTGTTACACTGTGAAACCCCATACACACCTGGCTGGATCATGATCCACTGATAAAACCCCATGCACACCTGGCAGGATGCTGATAAACTGTGAAACCCCCATACGCACCTGGCAGGATCCTGATAAACGGTGATACCCCCATACACACCAGGCCGGATTCTGATACATGTGAAAACCCCATACACACGTGGCAGGATCCTGATCCACAGTGAAACAACCCCCATGCACACCAGGCAGGATCCTGATCCACTGTGAAACCCACATACACACCTGGCAGGATCCTGATACACTGTGAAACCCACATACACACCTGGCAGGATCCTGATACACTGTGAAAACCACATACACACCTGGCAGGATCCTGATACACTGTGAAATCCCATACACACCAGGCAGGGTCTTGATAAACTGTGAAACCCACATACACACCTGGCAGGATCCTGATACACTGTGAAAACCCCATACAGACCAGGCAGGATCCTGATAAACTGTGAAACCCCATACACACGTGGCAGCATCCTGAAACACTGTGAAAACCCCATACACACCTGGCAGGATCCGGATCCACTGTGAAAACCCCTTACACACTTGGCAGGATCCTGAAACACTGTGAAAACCCCATACACACCTGGCAGGATTCTGATACACTGTGAAAACCCCATACACACCTGGCAGGATCCTGATCCTCTGTGAAAACCCCTTACAATCCTGGCAGGATGCTGATGCACAGTGAAACCCCATTCACATCTGGCAGGATCCTGATGCACAGTGAAACCCCATTCACATATGGCAGGATCCTGTTACACTGTGAAACCCCATACGCACCTGGCAGGATCCTGATGCACTGTGAAACCCCATACACACCTGGCAGGATCCTGATACACTTTGAAACCCCATATCCACCTGGCAGGATTCTGATACACTGTGAAAACCCCATACACACCTGGCAGGATCCTGATCAACTGTGAAAACTCCATACACACCTGGCAGGACGCTGATAAACTGTGAAAACCCCATACACACCTGGCAGGACCCTGATACACTGTGAAAACCCCATTCCCTCCTGGCAGGAACCTGATACACTGTGAAAACCCCATACACACCTGGCAGGAACCTGATGCACTGTGAAAACCCCATACACTCCTGGCAGGATCCTGATCCACTGTGAAACCCCATACACACCTGGCAGTATCCTGATCCACTGTGAAACCCCATACACACCTGGCAGGATCCTGATACACTGTGAAAACGCCATACACAACTGGCAGGATCCTGAGCCACTGTGAAACCCCCATACACATCTGGCAGGATCCTGATACAATGTGAAATCCCATACACATCAGGCAGGATCCTGATGCACTGTGAAACCCCAGACACATTTGGCAGGATCCTGATGCACTGTGAAAACCCCATACACACCTGGCAGGACCCTGATACACTGTGAAAACCCCATATGCACCTGGCAGGATCCTGATCCACTGTGAATCCCCCATACACACCTGGCAGGATCCTGATACACTGTGAAACCCCATACGCACCTGGCAGGATCCTGATACACTGAGAAAACCCCATACACACCTGGCAGGACTCTGATACACCGTGAATCCCCGTATACACGTGGCTGGATCCTGATACACTGTGAAAACCCCATACACACCTGGCAGGACCCTGATGCACTGTGAAACCCCATACACAGCTGACAGGATACTGATACACTGTGAAAACCCCACACACACCTGGCAGGATCCTGATACACTCTGAAAACCCCATACACACCTGGCAGGATCCTGATACACTTTGAAACCCCATACACACCTGGCAGGATCCTGATACACTGTGAAAACCCCATACACACCTGGCAGGATCCTGATCAACTGTGAAAACTCCATACACACCTGGCAGGACGCTGATAAACAGTGAAAACCCCATACAAACCTGGCAGCACGCTGATACACTGTGAAAACCCCATACCCTCCTGGCAGGGACCTGATACACTGTGAAAACCCCATACACACCTGGCAGGATCCTGATCAACTGTGAAAACTCCATACACACCTGGCAGGACGCTGATAAACTGTGAAAACCCCATACAAACCTGGCAGCACCATGATGCACTGTGCAAACCCCATACACTCCTGGCAGGATCCTGATCCAATGTGAAACCCCATACACACCTGGCAGTATCCTGATCCACTGTGAAACCCCATACACACCTGGCAGGATCCTGATACACTGTGAAAACCCCATACACAACTGGCAGGATCCTGATTCACTGTGAAACCCCCATACACATCTGGCAGGATCCTGATACACTGTGAAATCCCATACACATCAGGCAGGATCCTGATACACTGTGAAACCCCAGACACATTTGGCAGGATCCTGATGCACTGTGAAAACCCCATACACACCTGGCAGGACCCTGATACACTGTGAAAACCCCATACACACCTGGCAGGATACTGATCCACTGTGAAAACCCCATACACACCTGGCAGGATCCTGATCCACTGTGAAAAACCCATACACACTTGGCAGGATCCTGATACACTGTGAAAACCCCATGCACACTTGGCAGGATACCGATACACTGTGAAAACCCCATACACACCTGGCAGGATCCTGATCCACTGTGAAAACCCCATACACACCTGGCAAGATGCTGATAAACGGTGAAACCCCCATAGACACCTGGCAGGATCCTGAAAAGCTCTGAAAAACCCATACACATCTGGCAGGATCCTGATATACTGTGAAAACCCATACACACCTGGCAGGAACCTGATACACTGTGAAACCCCGATATACACCCGGCAGGAGCCTGATACACTGTGAAAACCCCGGACACAACTGGCAGGATCCTCATGCACAGTGAAACCCCATTCACATCAGGCAGGATATTGATACACTGTGAAAACCCATACACACCAGGCAGGATCCTGATAAACTGTGAAACCCCATACACACGTGGCAGGATCCTGATACACTGTGAAAACCCCATACACACCTGGCAGGAACCTGATCCACTGTGAAAACCCCATACACACCTGGCAAGATGCTGATAAACTGTGAAACCCCCATACACACCTGGCAGGATCCTGAAAAGCTCTGAAAAAACCATACACATCTGGCAGGATCCTGATATACTGTGAAAACCCATACACACCTGGCAGGAACCTGATACACTGTGAAACCCCCATATACACCCGGCAGGAGCCTGATACACTGTGAAAACCCCGTACACACCTGGCAGGTTCCTGATTCTGAGTGGAACCCCATTCACATCTGGCAGGATCCTGATGCACAGTGAAAACCCATACACATCTGGCAGGATCCTGATACAATGTGAAATCCCATACACATCAGGCAGGATCCTGATGCACTGTGAAACCCCAGACACATTTGGCAGGATCCTGATGCACTGTGAAAACCCCATACACACCTGGCAGGACCCTGATACACTGTGAAAACCCCATATGCACCTGGCAGGATCCTGATCCACTGTGAATCCCCCATACACACCTGGCAGGATCCTGATACACTGTGAAACCCCATACGCACCTGGCAGGATCCTGATACACTGAGAAAACCCCATACACACCTGGCAGGACTCTGATACACCGTGAATCCCCGTATACACGTGGCTGGATCCTGATACACTGTGAAAACCCCATACACACCTGGCAGGACCCTGATGCACTGTGAAACCCCATACACAGCTGACAGGATACTGATACACTGTGAAAACCCCACACACACCTGGCAGGATCCTGATACACTCTGAAAACCCCATACACACCTGGCAGGATCCTGATACACTTTGAAACCCCATACACACCTGGCAGGATCCTGATACACTGTGAAAACCCCATACACACCTGGCAGGATCCTGATCAACTGTGAAAACTCCATACACACCTGGCAGGACGCTGATAAACAGTGAAAACCCCATACAAACCTGGCAGCACGCTGATACACTGTGAAAACCCCATACCCTCCTGGCAGGGACCTGATACACTGTGAAAACCCCATACACACCTGGCAGGATCCTGATCAACTGTGAAAACTCCATACACACCTGGCAGGACGCTGATAAACTGTGAAAACCCCATACAAACCTGGCAGCACCATGATGCACTGTGCAAACCCCATACACTCCTGGCAGGATCCTGATCCAATGTGAAACCCCATACACACCTGGCAGTATCCTGATCCACTGTGAAACCCCATACACACCTGGCAGGATCCTGATACACTGTGAAAACCCCATACACAACTGGCAGGATCCTGATTCACTGTGAAACCCCCATACACATCTGGCAGGATCCTGATACACTGTGAAATCCCATACACATCAGGCAGGATCCTGATACACTGTGAAACCCCAGACACATTTGGCAGGATCCTGATGCACTGTGAAAACCCCATACACACCTGGCAGGACCCTGATACACTGTGAAAACCCCATATGCACCTGGCAGGATCCTGATACACTGTGAAACCCCTTACACACCTGGCAGGATCCTGATACACTGAGAAAACCCCACACACACCTGGCAGGACTCTGATACACCGTGAATCCCCGTATAAACCTGGCTGGATCCTGATACACTGTGAAAACCCCATACACACCTGGCAGGACCCTGATACACTGTGAAACCCCATACACACCTGACAGGATACTGATACACTGTGAAAACCCCAAACACACCTGGCAGGATACTGATACACTGTGAAAACCCCATACACACCAGGCAGGATCCTGATAAACTGTGAAACACCATACACACGTGGCAGCATCCTGATACACTGTGAAAACCCCATACACACCTGGCAGGATACTGATCCACTGTGAAAACCCCATACACACCTGGCAGGATCCTGATCCACTGTGAAAAACCCATACACACTTGGCAGGATCCTGATACACTGTGAAAACCCCATGCACACTTGGCAGGATACCGATACACTGTGAAAACCCCATACACACCTGGCAGGATCCTGATCCACTGTGAAAACCCCATACACACCTGGCAAGATGCTGATAAACGGTGAAACCCCCATAGACACCTGGCAGGATCCTGAAAAGCTCTGAAAAACCCATACACATCTGGCAGGATCCTGATATACTGTGAAAACCCATACACACCTGGCAGGAACCTGATACACTGTGAAACCCCGATATACACCCGGCAGGAGCCTGATACACTGTGAAAACCCCGGACACAACTGGCAGGATCCTCATGCACAGTGAAACCCCATTCACATCAGGCAGGATATTGATACACTGTGAAAACCCATACACACCAGGCAGGATCCTGATAAACTGTGAAACCCCATACACACGTGGCAGGATCCTGATACACTGTGAAAACCCCATACACACCTGGCAGGAACCTGATCCACTGTGAAAACCCCATACACACCTGGCAAGATGCTGATAAACTGTGAAACCCCCATACACACCTGGCAGGATCCTGAAAAGCTCTGAAAAAACCATACACATCTGGCAGGATCCTGATATACTGTGAAAACCCATACACACCTGGCAGGAACCTGATACACTGTGAAACCCCCATATACACCCGGCAGGAGCCTGATACACTGTGAAAACCCCGTACACACCTGGCAGGTTCCTGATTCTGAGTGGAACCCCATTCACATCTGGCAGGATCCTGATGCACAGTGAAACCCCATTCACATCTGGCAGGATCCTGATACACTGTGAAACCCCATACACACCTGGCAGGATCCTGATACACTGAGAAAACCCCATACACACCTGGCAGGTCTCTGATACACCGTGAATCCCCGTATACACGTGGCTGGATCCTGATACACTGTGAAAACCCCATACACTCCTGGCAGGACCCTGATGCACTGTGAAACCCCATACACAGCTGACAGGATACTGATACACTGTGAAAATCCCACACACACCTGGCAGGATCCTGATACACTGTGAAAACCCCATACACACCTGGCAGGATCCTGATACACTTTGAAACCCCATACACACCTGGCAGGATCCTGATACACTGTGAAAACCCCATACACACCTGGCAGGATCCTGATCAACTGTGAAAACTCCATACACACCTGGCAGGACGCTGATAAACTGTGAAAACCCCATACAAACCTGGCAGAACCCTGATACACTGTGAAAACCCCATACCCTCCTGGCAGGGACCTGATACACTGTGAAAACCCCATACACACCTGGCAGGATCCTGATCAACTGTGAAAACGCCATACACACCTGGCAGGACGCTGATAAACTGTGAAAACGCCATACAAACCTGGCAGCCCCCTGATGCACTGTGAAAACCCCATACACTCCTGGCAGGATCCTGATCCAATGTGAAACCCCATACACACCTGGCAGTATCCTGATCCACTGTGAAACCCCATACACACCTGGCAGGATCCTGATACACTGTGAAAACCCCATACACAACTGGCAGGATCCTGATCCACTGTGAAACCCCCATACACATCTGGCAGGATCCTGATACACTGTGAAATCCCATACACATCAGGCAGGATCCTGATACACTGTGAAACCCCAGACACATTTGGCAGGATCCTGATGCACTGTGAAAAACCCATACACACCTGGCAGGACCCTGATACACTGTGAAAACCCCAAACACACCTGGCAGGATCCTGATACACTGAGAAAACCCCATACACACCTGGCAGGATCCTGATACACTGAGAAAACCCCATACACACCTGGCAGCACTCTGATACACCGTGAATCCCCGTATAAACCTGGCTGGATCCTGATACACTGTGAAAACCCCATACACACCTGGCAGGACCCTGATACACAGTGAAACCCCATTCACATCTGGCAGGATATTGATACAATGTGAAAACCCGATACACACCAGGCAGGATCCTGATAAACTGTGAAACCCCATACACACCTGGCAGGATCCTGATACACTGAGAAAACCCCATACACACCTGGCAGGTCTCTGATACACCGTGAATCCCCGTATACACGTGGCTGGATCCTGATACACTGTGAAAACCCCATACACTCCTGGCAGGACCCTGATGCACTGTGAAACCCCATACACAGCTGACAGGATACTGATACACTGTGAAAATCCCACACACACCTGGCAGGATCCTGATACACTGTGAAAACCCCATACACACCTGGCAGGATCCTGATACACTTTGAAACCCCATACACACCTGGCAGGATCCTGATACACTGTGAAAACCCCATACACACCTGGCAGGATCCTGATCAACTGTGAAAACTCCATACACACCTGGCAGGACGCTGATAAACTGTGAAAACCCCATACAAACCTGGCAGAACCCTGATACACTGTGAAAACCCCATACCCTCCTGGCAGGGACCTGATACACTGTGAAAACCCCATACACACCTGGCAGGATCCTGATCAACTGTTAAAACTCCATACACACCTGGCAGGACGCTGATAAACTGTGAAACCCCCATACAAACCTGGCAGCACCCTGATGCACTGTGAAAACCCCATACACTCCTGGCAGGATCCTGATCCAATGTGAAACCCCATACACACCTGGCAGTATCCTGATCCACTGTGAAACCCCATACACACCTGGAAGGATCCTGATACACTGTGAAAACCCCATACACAACTGGCAGGATCCTGATCCACTGTGAAACCCCCATACACATCTGGCAGGATCCTGATACACTGTGAAATCCCATACACATCAGGCAGGATCCTGATACACTGTGAAACCCCAGACACATTTGGCAGGATCCTGATGCACTGTGAAAACCCCATACACACCTGGCAGGACCCTGATACACTGTGAAAACCCCAAACACACCTGGCAGGATCCTGATACACTGAGAAAACCCCATACACACCTGGCAGGACCCTGATACACTGAGAAAACCCCATACACACCTGGCAGGACTCTGATACACCGTGAATCCCCGTATAAACCTGGCTGGATCCTGATACACTGTGAAAACCCCATACACACCTGGCAGGACCCTGATACACTGTGAAACCCCATACACACCTGACAGGATACTGATACACTGTGAAAACCCCAAACACACCTGGCAGGATCCTGATACACTGTGAAAACCCCATACACACCAGGCAGGATCCTGATAAACTGTGAAACCCCATACACACGTGGCAGCATCCTGATACACTGTGAAAACCCCATACACACCTGGCAGGATACTGATCCACTGTGAAAACCCCATACACACCTGGCAGGATCCTGATCCACTGTGAAAACCCCATACACACTTGGCAGGATCCTGATACACTGTGAAAACCCCATACACACCTGGCAGGATCCTGATCCACTGTGAAAACCCCATACACACCTGGCAAGATGCTGATAAACGGTGAAACTCCCATACACACCTGGCAGGATCCTGAAAAGCTCTGAAAAACCCATACACATCTGGCAGGATCCTGATATACTGTGAAAACCCATACACACCTGGCAGGAACCAGATACACTGTGAAACCCCGATATACACCAGGCAGGAGCCTGATACACTGTGAAAACCCCGGACACAACTGGCAGGATCCTGATGCACAGTGAAACCCCATTCACATCTGGCAGGATATTGATACAATGTGAAAACCCCATACACACCAGGCAGGATCCTGATAAACTGTGAAACCCCATACACACGTGGCAGCATCCTGATACACTGTGAAAACCCCATACACACCTGGCAGGATCCTGATCCACTGTGAAAACCCCATACACACCTGGCAGGATCCTGATCCACTGTGAAACCCCATACACACTTGGCAGGATCCTGATACACTGTGAAAACCCCATGCACACTTGGCAGGATCCTGATACACTGCGAAAACCCCATACACACCTGGCAGGATCCTGATCCACTGCGAAAACCCCATACACACCTGGCAAGATGCTGATAAACTGTGAAACTCCCATACACACCTGGCAGGATCCTGAAATGCTCTGAAAAGCCCATACACATCTGGCAGGATCCTGATATACTGTGAAAACCCATACACACCTGGCAGGAACCTGAAGCACTGTGAAACCCCGATATACACCCGGCAGGAGCCTGATACACTGTGAAAACCCCGTACACACCTGGCAGGTTCCTGATTCAGAGTGGAACCCCATTCACATCTGGCAGGATCCTGATGCACAGTGAAATCCCATTCACATCTGGCAGGATCCTGATACACTGTGAAACCCCATACACACCTGGCAGGATCCTGATACACTGTGAAACCCCATACACACCTGGCAGGATCCTGATACACTGTGAAACCCCATACACACCTGGCAGGATCCTGATACACTGTGAAACCCCATGCACACCTGGCAGGATCCTGATCCACTGTGAAAACGCCATACACACCTGGTATTACGCTGAAAAACTGTGAAAACCCCAGACACACCTGGCAGGATCCTGATACACTGTGAAAACCCCATACACACCAGGCAGGATCCTGATGAACTGTGAAACCCCATACACACGTGGCAGCACCTGATACACTGTGAAAACCGCATTCACACCTGGCAGGATCCTGATACACTGTGAAAACCCCATACACACCTGGCAGGAACCTGATGCACTGTGAAAACCCCATACACTCCTGGCAGGATCCTGATCCAATGTGAAACCCCATACACACCTGGCAGTATCCTGATCCACTGTGAAACCCCATGCACACCTGGCAGGATCCTGATCCACTGTGAAAACCCCATACACAACTGGCAGGATCCTGATCCACTGTGAAACCCCCATACACATCTTGCAGGATCCTGATACTCTGTGAAATCCCATACACATCAGGCAGGATCCTGATACACTGTGAAACCCCAGACACATTTGGCAGGATCCTGATGCACTGGGAAAACCCCATACACACCTGGCAGGACCCTGATACACTGTGAAAACCCCATACACACCTGGCAGGACTCTGATACACCATGAATCCCCGTATACACCTGGCTGGATCCTGATACACTGTGAAAACCCCATACACACCTGGCAGGACCCTGATACACTGTGAAACCCCATACACATCTGACAGGATACTGATACACTGTGAAAACCCCAAACACACCTGGCAGGATCCTGATACACTGTGAAAACCCCATACACACCAGGCAGGATCCTGATAAACTGTGAAACCCCATACACACGTGGCAGCATCCTGATAAACTGTGAAAACCCCATACACACCTGGCAGGATACTGATCCACTGTGAAAACCCCATACACACCTGGCAGGATCCTGATCCACTGTGAAAACCCCATACACACTTGGCAGGATCCTGATACACTGTGAAAACCCCATGCACACTTGGCAGGATGCCGATACACTGTGAAAAACCCATACACACCTGGCAGGATCCTGATCCACTGTGAAAACCCCATACACACCTGGCAAGATGCTGATAAACTGTGAAACCCCCATACACACCTGGCAGGATCCTGAAAAGCTCTGAAAAACCCATACACATCTGGCAGGATCCTGATATACTGTGAAAACCCATACACACCTGGCAGGAACCTGATACACTGTGAAACCCCGATATACACCCGGCAGGAGCCTGATACACTGTGAAAACCCCGGACACAACTGGCAGGATCCTGATGCACAGTGAAACCCCATTCACATCTGGCAGGATATTGATACAATGTGAAAACCCCATACACACCAGGCAGGATCCTGATAAACTGTGAAACCCCATACACACGTGGCAGCATCCTGATACACTGTGAAAACACCATACACACCTGGCAGGATCCTGATCCACTGTGAAAACCCCATACACACCTGGCAGGATCCTGATCCACTGTGAAACCCCATACACACTTGGCAGGATCCTGATACACTGTGAAAACCCCATGCACACTTGGCAGGATCCTGATACACTGTGAAAACCCCATACACACCTGGCAGGATCCTGATCCACTGTGAAAACCCCATACACACCTGGCAAGATGCTGATAAACTGTGAAACTCCCATACACACCTGGCAGGATCCTGAAAAGCTCTGAAAAACCCATACACATCTGGCAGGATCCTGATATACTGTGAAAACCCATACACACCTGGCAGGAACCTGATACACTGTGAAACCCCGATATACACCCGGAAGGAGCCTGATACACTGTGAAAACCCCGTACACACCTGGCAGGTTCCTGATTCAGAGTGGAACCCCATTCACATCTGGCAGGATCCTGATGCACAGTGAAACCCCATTCACATCTGGCAGGATCCTGATACACTGTGAAACCCCATACACACCTGGCAGGATCCTGATACACTGTGAAACCCCATACACACCTGGCAGGATCCTGATACACTGCGAAACCCCATACACACCTGGCAGGATCCTGATACACTGTGAAACCCCATGCACACCTGGCAGGATCCTGATCCACTGTGAAAACGCCATACACACCTGGTATTACGCTGAAAAACTGTGAAAACCCCAGACACACCTGGCAGGATCCTGATACACTGTGAAAACCGTTTACACACCAGGCAGGATCCTGATGAACTGTGAAACCCCATACACACGTGGCAGCACCTGATACACTGTGAAAACCGCATTCACACCTGGCAGGATCCTGATACACTGTGAAAACCCCATACACACCTGGCAGGAACCTGATGCACTGTGAAATCCCCATACACTCCTGGCAGGATCCTGATCCAATGTGAAACCCCATACACACCTGGCAGTATCCTGATCCACTGTGAAACCCCATGCACACCTGGCAGGATCCTGATCCACTGTGAAAACCCCATACACAACTGGCAGGATCCTGATCCACTGTGAAACCCCCATACACATCTGGCAGGATCCTGATACACTGTGAAATCCCATACACATTTGGCAGGATCCTGATGCACTGGGAAAACCCCATACACACCTGGCAGGACCCTGATACACTGTGAAAACCCCATACACACCTGGCAGGACTCTGATACACCGTGAATCCCCGTATACACCTGGCTGGATCCTGATACACTGTGAAAACCCCATACACACCTGGCAGGACCCTGATACACTGTGAAACCCCATACACATCTGACAGGATACTGATACACTGTGAAAACCCCAAACACACCTGGCAGGATCCTGATACACTGTGAAAACCCCATACACACCAGGCAGGATCCTGATAAACTGTGAAACCCCATACACACGTGGCAGCATCCTGATAAACTGTGAAAACCCCATACACACCTGGCAGGATACTGATCCACTGTGAAAACCCCATACACACTTGGCAGGATCCTGATACACTGTGAAAACCCCATGCACACTTGGCAGGATGCCGATACACTGTGAAAAACCCATACACACCTGGCAGGATCCTGATCCACTGTGAAAACCCCATACACACCTGGCAAGATGCTGGTAAACTGTGAAACCCCCATACACACCTGGCAGGATCCTGAAAAGCTCTGAAAAACCCATACACATCTGGCAGGATCCTGATATACTGTGAAAACCCATACACACCTGGCAGGAACCTGAGACACTGTGAAACCCCGATATACACACGGCAGGAGCCCGATACACTGTGAAAACCCCGTACACAACTGGCAGGATCCTGATGCACAGTGAAACCCCATTCGCATCTGGCAGTATATTGATACACTGTGAAAACCCCATACACACCAGGCAGGATCCTGATAAACTGTGAAACCCCATACACACGTGGCAGCATCCTGATACACAGTGAAAACCCCATACACACCTGGCAGGATCCTGATCCACTGTGAAAACCCCATACACACCTGGCAGGATCCTGATCCACTGTGAAAACCCCATACACACTTGGCAGGATCCTGACACACTGTGAAAACCCCATGCACACTTGGCAGGATCCTGATACACTGTGAAAACCCCATACACACCTGGCAGGATCCTGATCCACTGTGTAAACCCCATACACACCTGGCAAGATGCTGATAAACTGTGAAACCCCCATACACACCTGGCAGGATCCTGAAAAGCTCTGAAAAACCCATACACATCTGGCAGGATCCTGATATACTGTGAAAACCCATACGCACCTGGCAGGAACCTGATACACTGTGAAACCCCGATATACACCCGGCAGGAGCCTGATACACTGTGAAAACCCCGTACACACCTGGCAGGTTCCTGATTCAGAGTGGAACCCCATTCACATCTGGCAGGAACCTGATGCACAGTGAAACCCCATTCACATCTGGCAGGATCCTGATACACTGTGAAACCCCATACACACCTGGCAGGATCCTGATACACTGTGAAACCCCATACACACCTGGCAGGATCCTGATACACTGTGAAACCCCATACACACCTGGCAGGATCCTGATACACTGTGAAACCCCATGCACACCTGGCAGGATCCTGATCCACTGTGAAAACGCCATACACACCTGGCAGTACGCTGAAAAACTGTGAAAACCCCAGACACACCTGGCAGGATCCTGATACACTGTGAAAACCCCATACACACCAGGCAGGATCCTGATGAACTGTGAAACCCCATACACACGTGGCAGCACCTGATACACTGTGAAAACCCCATACACACCTGGCAGGATCCTGATCCACTGTGAAAACCCCATACACACCTGGCAGGATCCTGATCCACTGTGAAAACCCCATACACAATTGGCAGGATCCTGATACACTGTGAAAACCCCATGCACACTTGGCTTGATCCTGATACACTGTGAAAACCCCATACACACCAGGCAGGATCCTGATAAACTGTGAAACCCCATACACACGTGGCAGCATCCTGATACACAGTGAAAACCCCATACACACCTGGCAGGATCCTGATCCACTGTGAAAACCCCATACACACCTGGCAGGATCCTGATCCACTGTGAAAACCCCATACACACTTGGCAGGATCCTGACACACTGTGAAAACCCCATGCACACTTGGCAGGATCCTGATACACTGTGAAAACCCCATACACACCTGGCAGGATCCTGATCCACTGTGTAAACCCCATACACACCTGGCAAGATGCTGATAAACTGTGAAACCCCCATACACACCTGGCAGGATCCTGAAAAGCTCTGAAAAACCCATACACATCTGGCAGGATCCTGATATACTGTGAAAACCCATACGCACCTGGCAGGAACCTGATACACTGTGAAACCCCGATATACACCCGGCAGGAGCCTGATACACTGTGAAAACCCCGTACACACCTGGCAGGTTCCTGATTCAGAGTGGAACCCCATTCACATCTGGCAGGAACCTGATGCACAGTGAAACCCCATTCACATCTGGCAGGATCCTGATACACTGTGAAACCCCATACACACCTGGCAGGATCCTGATACACTGTGAAACCCCATACACACCTGGCAGGATCCTGATACACTGTGAAACCCCATACACACCTGGCAGGATCCTGATACACTGTGAAACCCCATGCACACCTGGCAGGATCCTGATCCACTGTGAAAACGCCATACACACCTGGCAGTACGCTGAAAAACTGTGAAAACCCCAGACACACCTGGCAGGATCCTGATACACTGTGAAAACCCCATACACACCAGGCAGGATCCTGATGAACTGTGAAACCCCATACACACGTGGCAGCACCTGATACACTGTGAAAACCCCATACACACCTGGCAGGATCCTGATCCACTGTGAAAACCCCATACACACCTGGCAGGATCCTGATCCACTGTGAAAACCCCATACACAATTGGCAGGATCCTGATACACTGTGAATACCCCATGCACACTTGGCTTGATCCTGATACACTGTGAAAACCCCATACACACCTGGCAGAATCCTGATCCACTGTGAAAACCCCATACACACCTGGCAAGATGCTGATAAACTGTGAAACCCCCATACACACCTGGCAGGATCCTGAAAAACTCTGAAAACTCATACACACCTGGCAGGATCCTGATACACTGTGAAACCCCCATACATACCCGGCAGGAACATGATACACTGTGAAAACCTCGTACACACCTGGCTGGTTCCTGATGCACAGTGGAACCCCATTCACATCTGGCAGGATCCTGATACACTGTGAAACCCCATACACACCTGGCAGGATCCTGATACACTGTGAAACCCCCATGCACACCTGGCAGGATCCTGATCCACTGTGAAATCGCCATACACACCTGGCAGGACCCTGATAAACTGTGAAAACCACATACCCTCCTGGCAGGAACATGATACACTGTGAAAACCCCATACACACCTGGCATGATCCTGATATACTGTGAAAACCCATACACACCTGGCAGGATCCTCATACAATGTGAAACCCCCATACACACCTGGCAGGAGCCTGATACTCTGTGAAAACCCCGTACACACCTGGCAGGTTCCTGATGCACAGTGGAACCCCATTCACATGTGGCATGATCCTGATGCAAAGTGAAACCCCATTCACATCTGGCAGGATCCTGATACACTGTGAAACCCCATACACACCTGGCAGGATCCTGATACACTGTGAAACCCCATGCACACCTGGGAGGATCCTGATCCACTGTGAAAACGCCATACACACCTGGTAGTACGCTGATAAACTGTGAAAACCCCATGCACAACTTGCAGGATCCTGATACACTGTGAAACCCCATACACACCTGGCAGGATCCTGATACACTGTGAAACCCCATGCACACCAGGCAGGATCCTGATCCACTGTGAAAACCCCATACACACCTGGCAGGATCCTGATCCACTGTGAAAACCCCATACACACCTGGCAGGATCCTGATCCACTGTGAAAACCCCATACACACTTGGCAGGATCCTGATACACAGTGAAAACCCCATCACACTTGGCAGGATCCTGATACACTGTGAAAACCCCATACACACCTGGCAGGTTCCTGATCCACTGTGAAAACCCCATACACACCTGGCAAGATGCTGATAAACTGTGAAGCCCCCATACACAGCTGGCAGGATCCTGAAAAACTCTGAAGACCCCATACACATCTGGCAGGATCCTGATATACTGTGAAAACCCATAAACACCTGGCAGGATCCTGATTCACTGTGAAACCCCCATACACACCCAGCAGGAGCCTGATACACTGTGAACACCCCGTACAAACCTGGCAGGTTCCTGATGCACAGTGGAACCCCACTCACATCTGGCAGGTTCCTGATGCACAGTGAAACCCGATTCACATCTGGCAGGATCCTGATACACTGTGAAACCCCATACACACCTGGCAGGATCCTGATACACTGTGAAACCCCATATACACCTGGCAGGATCCTGATACACTGAGAAAACCCCATACACACCTGGCAGGTCTCTGATACACCGTGAATCCCCGTATACACGTGGCTGGATCCTGATACACTGTGAAAACCCCATACACTCCTGGCAGGACCCTGATGCACTGTGAAACCCCATACACAGCTGACAGGATACTGAAACACTGTGAAAATCCCACACACACCTGGCAGGATCCTGATACACTGTGAAAACCCCATACACACCTGGCAGGATCCTGATACACTTTGAAACCCCATACACACCTGGCAGGATCCTGATACACTGTGAAAACCCCATACACACCTGGCAGGATCCTGATCAACTGTGAAAACTCCATACACACCTGGCAGGACGCTGATAAACTGTGAAAACCCCATACAAACCTGGCAGAACCCTGATACACTGTGAAAACCCCATACCCTCCTGGCAGGGACCTGATACACTGTGAAAACCCCATACACACCTGGCAGGATCCTGATCAACTGTGAAAACTCCATACACACCTGGCAGGACGCTGATAAACTGTGAAACCCCCATACAAACCTGGCAGCACCCTGATGCACTGTGAAAACCCCATACACTCCTGGCAGGATCCTGATCCAATGTGAAACCCCATACACACCTGGCAGTATCCTGATCCACTGTGAAACCCCATACACACCTGGCAGGATCCTGATACACTGTGAAAACCCCATACACAACTGGCAGGATCCTGATCCACTGTGAAACCCCCATACACATCTGGCAGGATCCTGATACACTGTGAAATCCCATACACATCAGGCAGGATCCTGATACACTGTGAAACCCCAGACACATTTGGCAAGATCCTGATGCACTGTGAAAACCCCATACACACCTGGCAGGACCCTGATACACTGTGAAAACCCCAAACACACCTGGCAGGATCCTGATACACTGAGAAAACCCCATACACACCTGGCAGGACCCTGATACACTGAGAAAACCCCATACACACCTGGCAGGACTCTGATACACCGTGAATCCCCGTATAAACCTGGCTGGATCCTGATACACTGTGAAAACCCCATACACACCTGGCAGGACCCTGATACACTGTGAAACCCCATACACACCTGACAGGATACTGATACACTGTGAAAACCCCAAACACACCTGGCAGGATCCTGATACACTGTGAAAACCCCATACACACCTGGCAGGATCCTGATAAACTGTGAAACCCCATACACACGTGGCAGCATCCTGATACACTGTGAAAACCCCATACACACCTGGCAGGATACTGATCCACTGTGAAAACCCCATACACACCTGGCAGGATCCTGATCCATTGTGAAAACCCCATACACACTTGGCAGGATCCTGATACACTGTGAAAACCCCATACACACCTGGCAGGATCCTGATCCACTGTGAAAACCCCATACACACCTGGCAAGATGCTGATAAACGGTGAAACTCCCATACACACCTGGCAGGAGCCTGAAATGCTCTGAAAAACCCATACACATCTGGCAGGATCCTGATATACTGTGAAAACCCATACACACCTGGCAGGAACCAGATACACTGTGAAACCCCGATATACACCAGGCAGGAGCCTGATACACTGTGAAAACCCCGGACACAACTGGGAGGATCCTGATGCACAGTGAAACCCCATTCACATATGGCAGGATATTGATACAATGTGAAAACCCCATACACACCAGGCAGGATCCTGATAAACTGTGAAACCCCATACACACGTGGCAGCATCCTGATACACTGTGAAAACCCCATACACACCTGGCAGGATCCTGATCCACTGTGAAAACCCCATACACACCTGGCAGGATCCTGATCCACTGTGAAACCCCATACACACTTGGCAGGATCCTGATACACTGTGAAAACCCCATGCACACTTGGCAGGATCCTGATACACTGTGAAAACCCCATACACACCTGGCAGGATCCTGATCCACTGCGAAAACCCCATACACACCTGGCAAGATGCTGATAAACTGTGAAACTCCCATACACAACTGGCAGGATCCTGAAATGCTCTGAAAAACCCATACACATCTGGCAGGATCCTGATATACTGTGAAAACCCATACACACCTGGCAGGAACCTGAAGCACTGTGAAACCCCGATATACACCCGGCAGGAGCCTGATACACTGTGAAAACCCCGTACACACCTGGCAGGTTCCTGATTCAGAGTGGAACCCCATTCACATCTGGCAGGATCCTGATGCACAGTGAAATCCCATTCACATCTGGCAGGATCCTGATACACTGTGAAACCCCATACACACCTGGCAGGATCCTGATACACTGTGAAACCCCATACACACCTGGCAGGATCCTGATACACTGTGAAACCCCATACACACCTGGCAGGATCCTGATACACTGTGAAACCCCATGCACACCTGGCAGGATCCTGATCCACTGTGAAAACGCCATACACACCTGGTATTACGCTGAAAAACTGTGAAAACCCCAGACACACCTGGCAGGATCCTGATACACTGTGAAAACCCCATACACACCAGGCAGGATCCTGATGAACTGTGAAACCCCATACACACGTGGCAGCACCTGATACACTGTGAAAACCGCATTCACACCTGGCAGGATCCTGATACACTGTGAAAACCCCATACACACCTGGCAGGAACCTGATGCACTGTGAAAACCCCATACACTCCTGGCAGGATCCTGATCCAATGTGAAACCCCATACACACCTGGCAGTATCCTGATCCACTGTGAAACCCCATGCACACCTGGCAGGATCCTGATCCACTGTGAAAACCCCATACACAACTGGCAGGATCCTGATCCACTGTGAAACCCCCATACACATCTGGCAGGATCCTGATACTCTGTGAAATCCCATACACATTAGGCAGGATCCTGATACACTGTGAAACCCCAGACACATTTGGCAGGATCCTGATGCACTGGGAAAACCCCATACACACCTGGCAGGACCCTGATACACTGTGAAAACCCCATACACACCTGGCAGGACTCTGATACACCGTGAATCCCCGTATACACCTGGCTGGATCCTGATACACTGTGAAAACCGCATACACACCTGGCAGGACCCTGATACACTGTGAAACCCCATACACATCTGACAGGATACTGATACACTGTGAAAACCCCAAACACACCTGGCAGGATCCTGATACACTGTGAAAACCCCATACACACCAGGCAGGATCCTGATAAACTGTGAAACCCCATACACACGTGGCAGCATCCTGATAAACTGTGAAAACCCCATACACACCTGGCAGGATACTGATCCACTGTGAAAACCCCATACACACCTGGCAGGATCCTGATCCACTGTGAAAACCCCATACACACTTGGCAGGATCCTGATACACTGTGAAACCCCCATGCACACTTGGCAGGATGCCGATACACTGTGAAAAACCCATACACACCTGGCAGGATCCTGATCTACTGTGAAAACCCCATACACACCTGGCAAGATGCTGATAAACTGTGAAACCCCCATACACACCTGGCAGGATCCTGAAAAGCTCTGAAAAACCCATACACATCTGGCAGGATCCTGATATACTGTGAAAACCCATACACACCTGGCAGGAACCTGATACACTGTGAAACCCCGATATACACCCGGCAGGAGCCTGATACACTGTGAAAACCCCGGACACAACTGGCAGGATCCTGATGCACAGTGAAACCCCATTCACATCTGGCAGGATATTGATACAATGTGAAAACCCCATACACACCAGGCAGGATCCTGATAAACTGTGAAACCCCATACACACGTGGCAGCATCCTGATACACTGTGAAAACACCATACACACCTGGCAGGATCCAGATCCACTGTGAAAACCCCACACACACCTGGCAGGATCCTGATCCACTGTGAAACCCCATACACACTTGGCAGGATCCTGATACACTGTGAAAACCCCATGCACACTTGGCAGGATCCTGATACACTGTGAAAACCCCATACACACCTGGCAGGATCCTGATCCACTGTGAAAACCCCATACACACCTGGCAAGATGCTGATAAACTGTGAAACTCCCATACACACCTGGCAGGATCCTGAAAAGCTCTGAAAAACCCATACACATCTGGCAGGATCCTGATATACTGTGAAAACCCATACACACCTGGCAGGAACCTGATACACTGTGAAACCCCGATATACACCCGGAAGGAGCCTGATACACTGTGAAAACCCCGTACACACCTGGCAGGTTCCTGATTCAGAGTGGAACCCCATTCACATCTGGCAGGATCCTGATGCACAGTGAAACCCCATTCACATCTGGCAGGATCCTGATACACTGTGAAACCCCATACACACCTGGCAGGATCCTGATACACTGTGAAACCCCATACACACCTGGCAGGATCCTGATACACTGCGAAACCCCATACACACCTGGCAGGATCCTGATACACTGTGAAACCCCATGCACACCTGGCAGGATCCTGATCCACTGTGAAAACGCCATACACACCTGGTATTACGCTGAAAAACTGTGAAAACCCCAGACACACCTGGCAGGATACTGATACACTGTGAAAACCCCATACACACCAGGCAGGATCCTGATGAACTGTGAAACACCATACACACGTGGCAGCACCTGATACACTGTGAAAACCGCATTCACACCTGGCAGGATCCTGATACACTGTGAAAACCCCATACACACCTGGCAGGAACCTGATGCACTGTGAAATCCCCATACACTCCTGGCAGGATCCTGATCCAATGTGAAACCCCATACACACCTGGCAGTATCCTGATCCACTGTGAAACCCCATGCACACCTGGCAGGATCCTGATCCACTGTGAAAACCCCATACACAACTGGCAGGATCCTGATCCACTGTGAAACCCCCATACACATCTGGCAGGATCCTGATACACTGTGAAATCCCATACACATTTGGCAGGATCCTGATGCACTGGGAAAACCCCATACACACCTGGCAGGACCCTGATACACTGTGAAAACCCCATACACACCTGGCAGGACTCTGATACACCGTGAATCCCCGTATACACCTGGCTGGATCCTGATACACTGTGAAAACCCCATACACACCTGGCAGGACACTGATACACTGTGAAACCCCATACACATCTGACAGGATACTGATACACTGTGAAAACCCCAAACACACCTGGCAGGATCCTGATACACTGTGAAAACCCCATACACACCAGGCAGGATCCTGATAAACTGTGAAACCCCATACACACGTGGCAGCATCCTGATAAACTGTGAAAACCCCATACACACCTGGCAGGATACTGATCCACTGTGAAAACCCCATACACACCTGGCAGGATCCTGATCCACTGTGAAAACCCCATACACACTTGGCAGGATGCCGATACACTGTGAAAAACCCATACACACCTGGCAGGATCCTGATCCACTGTGAAAACCCCATACACACCTGGCAAGATGCTGATAAACTGTGAAACCCCCATACACACCTGGCAGGATCCTGAAAAGCTCTGAAAAACCCATACACATCTGGCAGGATCCTGATATACTGTGAAAACCCATACACACCTGGCAGGAACCTGATACACTGTGAAACCCCGATATACACCCGGCAGGAGCCCGCTACACTGTGAAAACCCCGTACACAACTGGCAGGATCCTGATGCACAGTGAAACCCCATTCACATCTGGCAGGATATTGATACACAGTGAAAACCCCATACACACCAGGCAGGATCCTGATAAACTGTGAAACCCCATACACACGTGGCAGCATCCTGATACACAGTGAAAACCCCATACACACCTGGCAGGATCCTGATCCACTGTGAAAACCCCATACACACCTGGCAGGATCCTGATCCACTGTGAAAACCCCATACACACTTGGCAGGATCCTGACACACTGTGAAAACCCCATGCACACTTGGCAGGATCCTGATACACTGTGAAAACCCCATACACACCTGGCAGGATCCTGATCCACTGTGTAAACCCCATACACACCTGGCAAGATGCTGATAAACTGTGAAACCCCCATACACACCTGGCAGGATCCTGAAAAGCTCTGAAAAACCCATACACATCTGGCAGGATCCTGATATACTGTGAAAACCCATACGCACCTGGCAGGAACCTGATACACTGTGAAACCCCGATATACACCCGGCAGGAGCCTGATACACTGTGAAAACCCCGTACACACCTGGCAGGTTCCTGATTCAGAGTGGAACCCCATTCACATCTGGCAGGAACCTGATGCACAGTGAAACCCCATTCACATCTGGCAGGATCCTGATACACTGTGAAACCCCATACACACCTGGCAGGATCCTGATACACTGTGAAACCCCATACACACCTGGCAGGATCCCGATACACTGTGAAACCCCATACACACCTGGCAGGATCCTGATCCACTGTGAAAACGCCATACACACCTGGCAGTACGCTGAAAAACTGTGAAAACCCCAGACACACCTGGCAGGATCCTGATACACTGTGAAAACCCCATACACACCAGGCAGGATCCTGATGAACTGTGAAACCCCATACACACGTGGCAGCACCTGATACACTGTGAAAACCCCATACACACCTGGCAGGATCCTGATCCACTGTGAAAACCCCATACACACCTGGCAGGATCCTGATCCACTGTGAAAACCCCATACACAATTGGCAGGATCCTGATACACTGTGAAAACCCCATGCACACTTGGCTTGATCCTGATACACTGTGAAAACCCCATACACACCTGGCAGAATCCTGATCCACTGTGAAAACCCCATACACACCTGGCAAGATGCTGATAAACTGTGAAACCCCCATACACACCTGGCAGGATCCTGAAAAACTCTGAAAACTCATACACACCTGGCAGGATCCTGATACACTGTGAAACCCCCATACATACCCGGCAGGAACATGATACACTGTGAAAACCTCGTACACACCTGGCTGGTTCCTGATGCACAGTGGAACCCCATTCACATCTGGCAGGATCCTGATACACTGTGAAACCCCATACACACCTGGCAGGATCCTGATACACTGTGAAACCCCCATGCACACCTGGCAGGATCCTGATCCACTGTGAAATCGCCATACACACCTGGCAGGACCCTGATAAACTGTGAAAACCACATACCCTCCTGGCAGGAACATGATACACTGTGAAAACCCCATACACACCTGGCATGATCCTGATATACTGTGAAAGCCCATACACACCTGGCAGGATCCTGATACAATGTGAAACCCCCATACACACCTGGCAGGAGCCTGATACTCTGTGAAAACCCCGTACACACCTGGCAGGTTCCTGATGCACAGTGGAACCCCATTCACATGTGGCATGATCCTGATGCAAAGTGAAACCCCATTCACATCTGGCAGGATCCTGATACACTGTGAAACCACCTACACACCTGGCAGGATCCTGATACACTGTGAAACCCCATACACACCTGGCTGGATCCTGATACACTGTGAAACCCCACACACACCTGGCAGGATCCTGATACACTGTGAAACCCACAGGCACACCTGGCAGGATCCTGACCCACTGTGAAAACGCCATACACACCTGGTAGTACGCTGATAAACTGTGAAAACCCCATGCACAACTTGCAGGATCCTGATACACTGTGAAACCCCATACACACCTGGCAGGATCCTGATACACTGTGAAACCCCATGCACACCAGGCAGGATCCTGATCCACTGTGAAAACCCCATACACACCTGGCAGGATCCTGATCCACTGTGAAAACCCCATACACACCTGGCAGGATCCTGATCCACTGTGAAAACCCCATACACACTTGGCAGGATCCTGATACACAGTGAAAACCCCATCACACTTGGCAGGATCCTGATACACTGTGAAAACCCCATACACACCTGGCAGGTTCCTGATCCACTGTGAAAACCCCATACACACCTGGCAAGATGCTGATAAACTGTGAAGCCCCCATACACAGCTGGCAGGATCCTGAAAAACTCTGAAAACCCCATACACATCTGGCAGGATCCTGATATACTGTGAAAACCCATAAACACCTGGCAGGATCCTGATTCACTGTGAAACCCCCATACACACCCAGCAGGAGCCTGATACACTGTGAACACCCCGTACAAACCTGGCAGGTTCCTGATGCACAGTGGAACCCCACTCACATCTGGCAGGTTCCTGATGCACAGTGAAACCCGATTCACATCTGGCAGGATCCTGATACACTGTGAAACCCCATACACACCTGGCAGGATCCTGATACACTGTGAAACCCCATATACACCTGGCAGGATCCTGATACACTGTGAAACCCCATACACACCTGGCAGGATCCTGATACACTGTGAAACCCCCATGCACACCTGGCAGGATCCTGATCCACTGTGAAAACGCCATACACACCTGGCAGTACGCTGATAAACTGTGAAAACCCCATACACACCTGGCAGTACCCTGATAAACTGTGAAATCCCCATACCCTCCTGGCAGGATCCTGATACACTGTGATACCCCATACACACCTGTCAGGATCCTGATACACTGTGAAACCCCAGACACATCAGGCAGGATCCTGATGCACTGTGAAAACCCCATACACACCTGGCAGGACCATGATACACTGTGAAAACCCCATATGCACCTGGCAGGATCCTGATCCACTGTCAAACCCCCATACACACCTGGCAGGATCTTGATACACTGTGAAACCCCATACACACCTGGCAGGATCCTGATACACTGTGAAAACACCATACACACCTGGCAGGACACTGATACACTGTGAATCCCCGGACACACCTGGCAGGTTCCTGATACACTGTGAAAACCCCATACACAACTATCAGGTCCCTGATACACTGTGAAACCCCATACTCACCTGGCAGGATCCTGATACACTGTGAATCCCCGTACACACCTGGCATGATCCTGATCCACTGTGAAAACCCCATTCAAACCTGTTAGGTCCCTGATACACTGTGAAACCGCATACACACCAGGCAGGATCCCGAGACACTGTGAAAACACCATGCACACCTGGCAGGACCCTGATACACTTTGAAAACCCCATACACAACTGGCAGGATCCTGATACACTGGGAAAACCCCATGCACACCTGGCAGGACCCTGATACACTGTGAAAACCCCATTCACACCTGGCAGGATCCTGTTACAGTGTTAAAAACCCATACACACCTGGCAGGACCCTGATACACAGTGAAATCCCCGTACACACCTGGCAGGTTCCTGATGCACTGTGAAACCCTCATACACACCTGGCAGTATCCTGATCCACTGTGAATCCCCATACACACCTGGCAGGATCCTGATACACTGTGAAAACCCCATACACAACTGGCAGGATCCTGATCCACTGTGAAACCCACACAACACATCTGGCAGGAACCTGATGCACTGTGAAAACCCCATACACTCCTGGCAGGATCCTGATCCAATGTGAAACCCCATACACACCTGGCAGTATCCTGATCCACTGTGAAACCCCATACACACCTGGCAGGATCCTGATACACTGTGAAAACCCCATAGACAACTGGCAGGATCCTGAGCCACTGTGAAACCCCCATACACATCTGGCAGGATCCTGATACACTGTGAAATCCCATACACATCAGGCAGGATCCTGATACACTGTGAAACCCCAGACACATTTGGCAGGATCCTGATGCACTGTGAAAACCCCACACACACCTGGCAGGACCCTGATACACTGTGAAAACCCCATATGCACCTGGCAGGATCCTGATCCACTGTGAAACCCCCATACACACCTGGCAGGATCCTGATATACTGTGAAACCCCATACACACCTGGCAGGATCCTGATACACTGAGATAACCCCATACACACCTGGCAGGACTCTGATACACCGTGAATCCCCGTATGCACCTGGCTGGTTCCTGATGCACTGTGAAAACCCCATACACACCTGGCAGGATACTGATACACTGTGAAAACCCCACACACACCTGGCAGGATCCTGATACACTGTGAAAACCCATACACACCTGGCAGGATCCTGATACACTTTGAAACCCCATACACACCTGGCAGGATCCTGATACACTGTGAAAACCCCATACACACCTGGCAGGATCTTGATCAACTGTGAAAACTCCATACACACCTGGCAGGACGCTGATAAACTGTAAAAACCCCATACACACCTGGCAGTACCCTGATACACTGTGAAAACCCCATACCCTCCTGGCAGGAACGTGATAGACTGTGAAAACCCCATACACACCTGGCAGGAACCTGATGCACTGTGAAAACCCCATACACTCCTGGCAGGATCCTGATCCACTGTGAAACCCCATACACACCTGGCAGTATCCTGATCCACTGTGAAACCCCATACACACCTGGCAGGATCCTGATACACTGTGAAAACCCCATACACAACTGGCAGGATCCTGATCCACTGTGAAACCCCCATACACATCTGGCAGGATCCTGATACACTGTGAAATCCCATACACATCAGGCAGGATCCTGATACACTGTGAAACCCCAGACACATTTGGCAGGATCTTGATGCACTGTGAAAACCCCATACACACCTGGCGGGACCCTGATACACTGTGAAAACCCCATATGCACCTGGCAGGATCCTGATACACTGTGAAACCCCATACACACCTGGCAGGATCCTGATACACTGTGAAAACCCCATACACACCTGGCAGGACCCTGATACACTGTGAAACCCCATATACACCTGACAGGATACTGATACACTGTGAAAACCCCACACACACCTGGCAGGATCCTGATACACTGTGAAAACCCCATACACACCTGGCAGGATCCTGATACACTTTGAAACCCCATACACACCTGGCAGGATCCTGATAAACTGTGAAAACCCCATACACACCTGGCAGGATCCTGATCAACTGTGAAAACTCCATACACACCTGGCAGGACGCTGATAAACTGTGAAAACCCCATACACACCTGGCAGCACCCTGATACACTGTGAAAACCCTATACCCTCCTGGCAGGAACCTGATACACTGTGAAAACCCCATACACACCTGGCAGGAACCTGATTCACTGTGAAAACCCCATACACTCCTGGCAGGATCCTGATCCAATGTGAAACCCCATACACACCTGGCAGTATCCTGATCCACTGTGAAACCCCATACACACCTGGCAGGATCCAGATACACTGTGAAAACCCCATACACAACTGGCAGGATCCTGATCCACTGTGAAACCCCAGACACATTTGGCAGGATCCTGATGCACTGTGAAATCCCCATACACACCTGGCAGGACCCTGATACACTGTGAAAACCCCATATGCACCTGGCAGGATCCTGATACACTGTGAAACCCCATACACACCTGGCAGGATCCTGATACACTGAGAAAACCCCATACACACCTGGCTGGACTCTGATACACCGTGAATCCCCGTCTACACCTGGCTGGATCCTGATACACTGTGAAAACCCCATACACACCTGGCAGGACCCTGATACACTGTGAAACCCCATACACACCTGACAGGATACTGATACACTGTGAAAACCCCAAACACACCGGGCAGGATCCTGATACACTGTGAAAACCCCAGACACACCTGGCAGGATCCTGATACACTGTGAAACCCCATACACACCAGGCAGGATCCTGATGAACTGTGAAACCCCATACACACGTGGCAGCACCTGATACACTGTGAAAACCCCATACACACCTGGCAGGATCCTGATCCACTGTGAAAACCCCATACACACCTGGCACGATCCTGATCCACTGTGAAAACCCCATACACACTTGGCAGGATCCTGATACACTGTGAAAACCCCATGCACACTTGGCTTGATCCTGATACACTGTGAAAACCCCATACACACCTGGCAGAATCCTGATCCACTGTGAAAACCCCATACACACCTGGCAAGATGCTGATAAACTGTGAAACCCCCATACACACCTGGCAGGATCCTGAAAAACTCTGAAAACCCATACACACCTGGCAGGATCCTGATACACTGTGAAACCCCCATACATACCCTTCAGGAACATGATACACTGTGAAAACCCCGTACACACCTGGCTGGTTCCTGATGCACAGTGGAACACCATTCACACCTGGCAGGATCCTGATGCACAGTGAAACCCCATTCACATCTGGCAGGATCCTGATACACTGTGAAACCCCATACGCACCTGGGAGGATCCTGATACACTGTGAAACCCCATACACACCTGGCAGGATCCTGATACACTGTGAAACCCCCATGCACACCTGGCAGGTTCCTGATCCACTGTGAAATCGCCATACACACCTGGCAGTCCGCTGATAAACTGTGAAAACCACATACCCTCCTGGCAGGAACATGATACACTGTGAAAACCCCATACACACCTGGCAGGATCCTGATATACTGTGAAAACCCATACACACCTGGCGGGATCCTGATACAATGTGAAACCCCCATACACACCTGGCAGAAGCCTGATACTCTGTGAAAACCCCGTACACACCTGGCAGGTTCCTGATGCACAGTGGAACCCCATTCACATGTGGCATGATCCTGATGCAAAGTGAAACCCCATTCACATCTGGCAGGATCCTGATACACTGTGAAACCCCATACACACCTGGCAGGATCCTGATACACTGTGAAACCACCAGGCACACCTGGCAGGATCCTGATCCACTGTGAAAACGCCATACACACCTGGCAGTACGCTGATAAACTGTGAAAACCCCATGCACAACTTGCAGGATCCTGATACACTGTGAAACCCCATACACACCTGGCAGGATCCTGATACACTGTGAAACCCCTTGCACACCAGGCAGGATCCTGATCCACTGTGAAAACCCCATACACACCTGGCAGGATTCTGATCCACTGTGAAAACCCCATACACACCTGGCAGGATCCTGATCCACTGTGAAAACCCCATATACACTTGGCAGGATCCTGATACACAGTGAAAACCCCATCACACTTGGCAGGATCCTGATACACTGTGAAAACCCCATACACACCTGGCAGGATCCTGATCCACTGTGAAAACCCCATACACACCTGGCAAGATGCTGATAAACTGTGAAGCCCCCATACACACCTGGCAGGATCCTGAAAAACTCTGAAAACCCCATACACATCTGGCAGGATCCTGATATACTGTGAAAACCCATAAACATCTGGCAGGATCCTGATTCACTGAGAAACCCCCATACACACCCGGCAGGAGCCTGATACACTGTGAACACCCCGTACACACCTGGCAGGTTCCTGATGCACAGTGGATCCCACTCACATCTGGCAGGTTCCTGATGCACAGTGAAACCCCATTCACATCTGGCAGGATCCTGATACACTGTGAAACCCCATACACACCTGGCAGGATCCTGATACACTGTGAAACCCCATATACACCTGGCAGGATCCTGATACACTGTGAAACCCCATACACACCTGGCAGGATCCTGATACACTGTGAAACCCCCATGCACACCTGGCTGAATCCTGATCTACTGTGAAAACGCCATACACACCTCGCAGTGCGCTGATAAACTGTGAAAACCCCATACACACCTGGCAGTACCCTGATACACTGTGAAAACCACATACACACCTGGCAGGATCCTGATACACTGTGAAAACCCCATAAACACCAGGCAGGATCCTGATAAACTGTGAAACCCCATACACACGTGGCAGCATCCTGATACACTGTGAAAACCCCATACACACCTGGCAGGTCCCTGATACACTGTGAAACCCCATACACACCTGGCAGGATCCTGATACACTGTGAAAACCCCATGCACACCTGGCAGGATCCTGATACACTGTGAAAACCCCATAAACACCAGGCAGGATCCTGATAAACTGTGAAACCCCATACACACGTGGCAGCATCCTGATACACTGTGAAAACCCCATACACACCTGGCAGGTCCCTGATACACTGTGAAACCCCATACACACCTGGCAGGATCCTGATACACTGTGAAAACCCCATGCACACCTGGCAGGACCCTGATACACTGTGAATCCCCGTACACACCTTGCATGATCCTGATACACTGTGAAAACCCCACACACACCTGGCAGGATCTTGATACACTGTGAAAACCCCATACAAACCTGGCAGGATCCTGATACACTTTGAAACCCCATACACACCTGGCAGGATCCTGATAAACTGTGAAAACCCCATACACACCTGGCAGGATCCTGATCAACTGTGAACACTCCATACACACCTGGCAGGACGCTGATGCACTGTGAAAACCCTATACCCTCCTGGCAGGAACCTGATACACTGTGAAAACCCCATACAGACCTGGCAGGAACCTGATGCACTGTGAAAACCCCATACACTCCTGGCAGGATCCTGATCCAATGTGAAACCCCATACACACCTGGCAGAATCCTGATACACTGTGAAAACCCCATACACAACTGGCAGGATCCTGATCCACTGTGAAACCCCCATACACATCTGGCAGGATCCTGATACTCTGTGAAATCCCATACACATCAGGCAGGACCCTGATATACTGTGAAAACCCCAAATGCACCTGGCAGGATCCTGATACACTGTGAAACCCCATACACACCTGGCAGGATCCTGATACACTGAGAAAACCCCATACACACCTGGCAGGACTCTGATACACCGTGAATCCCCGTATACACCTGGCTGGATCCTGATACACTGTGAAAACCCCATACACACCTGGCAGGACCCTGATACACTGTGAAACCCCATACACACCTGACAGGATACTGATACACTGTGAAAACCCCAAACACACCGGGCAGGATCCTGATACACTGTGAAAACCCCAGACACACCTGGCAGGATCCTGATACACTGTGAAAACCCCATACACACCAGGCAGGATCCTGATGAACTGTGAAAACCCATACACACGTGGCAGCACCTGATACACTGTGAAAACCCCATACACACCTGGCAGGATCCTGATCCACTGTGAAAACCCCATGCACAACTGGCACGATCCTGATCCACTGTGAAAACCCCATACACACTTGGCAGGATCCTGATACACTGTGAAAACCCCATGCACACTTGGCAAGATGCTGATAAACTGTGAAACCCCCATACACACCTGGCAGGATCCTGAAAAACTCTGAAAACCCATACACACCTGGCAGGATCCTGATACACTGTGAAACCCCCATACATACCCTTCAGGAACATGATACACTGTGAAAACCCCGTACACACCTGGCTGGTTCCCGATGCACAGTGGAACACCATTCACATCTGGCAGGATCCTGATGCACAGTGAAACCCCATTCACATCTGGCAGGATCCTGATACACTGTGAAACCCCATACACACCTGGGAGGATCCTGATACACTGTGAAACCCAATACACACCTGGCAGGATCCTGATACACTGTGAAACCCCATACACACCTGGCAGGATCCTGATACACTGTGAAACCCCAATGCACACCTGGCAGGTTCCTGATCCACTGTGAAATCGCTATACACACCTGGCAGTACGCTGATAAACTGTGAAAACCACATACCCTCCTGGCAGGAACATGATACACTGTGAAAACCCCATACACACCTGGCAGTATCCTGATATACTGTGAAAACCCATACACACCTGGCAGGATCCTGATACAAAGTGAAACCCCCATACACACCTGGCAGGAGCCTGATACTCTGTGAAAACCCCGTACACACCTGGCAGGTTCCTGATGCACAGTGGAACCCCATTCACATGTGGCATGATCCTGATGCAAAGTGAAACCCCATTCACATCTGGCAGGATCCTGATACACTGTGAAACCCCATACACACCTGGCAGGATCCTGATACACTGTGAAACCCCCATGCACACCTGGCAGGATCCTGATCCACTGTGATATCGCCATACACACCTGGCAGTACGCTGATAAACTGTGAAAACCACATACCCTCCTGGCAGGAACATGATACACTGTGAAAACCCCATACACACCTGGCAGGATCCTGAGATACTGTGAAAACCCATACACACCTGGCAGGATCCTGATACAATGTGAAACCCCCATACACACCTGGCAGGAGCCTGATACTCTGTGAAAACCCCGTACACACCTGGCAGGTTCCTGATGCACAGTGGAACCCCATTCACATGTGGCATGATCCTGATGCAAAGTGAAACCCCATTCACATCTGGCAGGATCCTGATACACTGTGAAACCCCATACACACCTGGCAGGATCCTGATACACTGTGAAACCCCCAGGCACACCTGGCAGGATCCTGATCCACTGTGAAAACGCCATACACACCTGGCAGTACGCTGATAAACTGTGAAAACCCCATGCACAACTTGCAGGATCCTGATACACTGTGAAACCCCATACACACCTGGTAGGATCCTGATACACTGTGAAACCCCATGCACACCAGGCAGGATCCTGATCCACTGTGAAAACCCCATACACACCTGGCAGGATCCTGATCCACTGTGAAAACCCCATACACACCTGGCAGGATCCTGATCCACTGTGAAAACCCCATACACACTTGGCAGGATCCTGATACACAGTGAAAACCCCATCACACTTGGCAGGATCCTGATACACTGTGAAAACCCCATACACACCTGGCAGGATCCTGATCCACTGTGAAAACCCCATACACACCTGGCAAGATGCTGATAAACTGTGAAGCCCCCATACACACCTGGCAGGATCCTGAAAAACTCTGAAAACCCCATACACATCTGGCAGGATCCTGATATACTGTGAAAACCCATAAACATCTGGCAGGATCCTGATTCACTGTGAAACCCCCATACACACCCGGCAGGAGCCTGATACACTGTGAACACCCCGTACACACCTGGCAGGTTCCTGATGCACAGTGGAACCCCACTCACATCTGGCAGGTTCCTGATGCACAGTGAAACCCCATTCACATCTGGCAGGATCCTGATACACTGTGAAACCCCATACACACCTGGCAGGATCCTGATACACTGTGAAACCCCATATACACCTGGCAGGATCCTGATACACTGTGAAACCCCCATACACACCTGGCAGGAGCCTGATACTCTGTGAAAACCCCGTACACACCTGGCAGGTTCCTGATGCACAGTGGAACCCCATTCACATGTGGCATGATCCTGATGCAAAGTGAAACCCCATTCACATCTGGCAGGATCCTGACACACTGTGAAACCCCATACACACCTGGCAGGATCCTGATACACTGTGAAACCCCCAGGCACACCTGGCAGGATCCTGATCCACTGTGAAAACGCCATACACACCTGGCAGTACGCTGATAAACTGTGAAAACCCCATGCACAACTTGCAGGATCCTGATACACTGTGAAACCCCATACACACCTGGTAGGATCCTGATACACTGTGAAACCCCATGCACACCAGGCAGGATCCTGATCCACTGTGAAAACCCCATACACACCTGGCAGGATCCTGATCCACTGTGAAAACCCCATACACACCTGGCAGGATCCTGATCCACTGTGAAAACCCCATACACACTTGGCAGGATCCTGATACACTGTGAAACCCCATACACACCTGGCAGGATCCTGATACACTGTGAAACCCCCATGCACACCTGGCAGGATCCTGATCTACTGTGAAAACGCCATACACACCTCGCAGTACGCTGATAAACTGTGAAAACCCCATACACACCTGGCAGTACCCTGATACACTGTGAAAACCCCATACCCTCCTGGCAGGATCCTGATACACTGTGATACCCCATACAAACCTGGCAGGATCCTGATACACTGTGAAACCCCAGACACATCAGGCAGGATCCTGATGCACTGTGAAAACCCCATACACACCTGGCAGGACCCTGATACACTGTGAATACCCCATATGCACCTGGCAGGATCCTGATCCACTGTCAAACCCCCATACACACCTGGCAGGATCTTGATACACTGTGAAACCCCATACACACCTGGCAGGATCCTGATACACTGTGAAAACACCATGCACACCTGGCAGGACACTGATACACTGTGAATCCCCGTACACACCTGGCAGGTTCTTGATACACTGTGAAAACCCCATCCACACCTGTCAGGTCCCTGATACACTGTGAAACCCCATACTCACCTGGCAGGATCCTGATACACTGTGAAAACCCCATGCACACCTGGCAGGACCCTGATACACTGTGAAATCCCCATTCACACCTGGCAGGATCCTGTTACAGTGTTAAAAACCCTCACACACCTGGCAGGACCCTGATACACAGTGAAATCCCCGTACACACCTGGCAAGTTCCTGATGCACTGTGAAACCCTCATACACACCTGGCATTATCCTGATCCACTGTGAATCCCCATACACACCTGGCAGGATCCTGATACACTGTGAAAACCCCATACACAACTGGCAGGATCCTGATCCACTGTGAAACCCACACAACACACCTGGCAGGATGCTGATACACTGTGAAACCCCAAACACACCTGGCAGTATCCTGATACACTGTGAAACCCCAGACACACCAGGCAGGATCCCGATACACTGTGAAAACACCATCCACACCTGGCAGGACCCTGACACACTGTGAAAACCACATATGCACCTGGCAGGATCCTGATCCACTGTGAAACCCCCATACACACCTGGCAGGATCCTGATACACTGTGAAACCCCATACACACCTGGCAGGATCCTGATACACTGAGAAAACCCCATACACACCTGGCAGGTCCCTGATGCACTGTGAAACCCCATACACACCTGGCAGGATCCTGATACACTGTGAAAACCCCATGCAAACCTGGCAGGACCTTGATACACTGTGAATCCCCGTACACACCTGGCATGATCCTGATACACTGTGAAAACCCCATATACACCTGTAAGGACCCTGATACACTGTGAAACGGAATACACACCAGGCAGGATCTCGAAACACTGTGAAAACACCATACACACCTGGCAGGAACCTGATACACTGTGAAAACTCCATATGCACCTGGGAGGATCCTGATCCACTGTGAAACCCCCATACACACCTGGCACGATCCTGATACACTGAGAAAACCCCAGACACACCTGGCAGGACTCTGATACACCGTCAATCCCCGTACACACCTGGCAGGATCCTGATAAACTGTGAAACCCCATACACACGTGGCAGCATCCTGATACACTGTGAAAACCCCATACACACCTGGCAGGTCCCTGATACACTGTGAAACCCCATACACACCTGGCAGGATCCTGATACACTGTGAAAACCCCATGCACACCTGGCAGGACCCTGATACACTGTGAATCCCCGTACACACCTTGCATGATCCTGATACACTGTGAAAACCCCAAACACACCTGTAAGGACCCTGATACACTGTGAAACCGAATACACACCAGGCAGGATCCCGATACACTGTGAAAACACCATCCACTCCTGGCAGGACCCTGACACACTGTGAAAACCACATATGCACCTGGCAGGATCATGATCCACTGTGAAACCCCCATACACACCTGGCAGGATCCTGATACACTGTGAAACCCCATACACACCTGGCAGGATACTGATACACTGAGAAAACCCCATACACACCTGGCAGGTCCCTGATGCACTGAGAAACCCCATACACACCTGGCAGGATCCTGATACACTGTGAAAACCCCATGCAGACCTGGCAGGACCCTGATCCACTGTGAAACCCCCATACACACCTGGCAGGATCCTGATACACTGTGAAACCCCATACACACCTGGCAGGATACTGATACACTGATAAAACCCCATACAAACCTGGCAGGTCCCTGATGCACTGTGAAACCCCATACACACCTGAGGATCCTGATACACTGTGAAAACCCCATGCAAACCTGGCAGGACCTTGATACACTGTGAATCCCCGTACACACCTGGCATGATCCTAATACACTGTGAAAACCCCATATACACCTGTAAGGACCCTGATGCACTGTGAAACGGAATACACACCAGGCAGGATGTCGAAACACTGTGAACACACCATACACACCTGGCAGGACCCTGATACACTGTGAAAACTCCATATGCACCTGGCAGGATCCTGATGCACTGTGAAACCCCCATACACACCTGGCAGGATCCTGATACACTGTGAATCCCCATACAAACCTGGCAGGATCCTGATACACTGAGAAAGCCCCAGACACACCTGGCAGAACTCTGATACACCGTCAATCCCCGTACACACCTGGCAGGATCCTGATACACTGTGAAAACCCCATACACGCCTGGCAGGAACCTGATACACTGTGAAACACCATACACACCTGGCAGGATCCTGATACACTGTGAAAACCCCATACACACCTGGCAGGATCCTGATACACTGTGAAAACCCCATAAACACCAGGCAGGATCCTGATAAACTGTGAAACCCCATACACACGTGGCAGCATCCTGATACACTGTGAAAACCCCATACACACCTGGCAGGATCCTGATACACTGTGAAACCCCATGCACACCAGTCAGGATCCTGATCCACTGTGAAAACCCCATACACACCTGGCAGGATCCTGATCCACTGTGAAAACCCCATACACACCTGGCAGGATCCTGATCCACTGTGAAAACCCCATACACACTTGGCAGGATCCTGATACACAGTGAAAACCCCATCACACTTGGCAGGATCCTGATACACTGTGAAAACCCCATACACACCTGGCAGGATCCTGATCCACTGTGAAAACCCCATACACACCTGGCAAGTTGCTGATAAACTGTGAAGCCCCCACACACACCTGGCAGGATCCTGAAAAACTCTGAAAACCCCATACACATCTGGCAGGATCCTGATATACTGTGAAAACCCATAAACATCTGGCAGGATCCTGATTCACTGTGAAACCCCCATACACACCCGGCAGGAGCCTGATACACTGTGAACACCCCGTACACACCTGGCAGGTTCCTGATGCACAGTGGAACCCCACTCACATCTGGCAGGTTCCTGATGCACAGTGAAACCCCATTCACATCTGGCAGGATCCTGATACACTGTGAAACCCCATACACACCTGGCAGGATCCTGATACACTGTGAAACCACATATACACCTGGCAGGATCCTGATACACTGTGAAACCCCATACACACCTGGCAGGATCCTGATACACTGTGAAACCCACACAACACATCTGGCAGGATGCTGATACACTGTGAAACCCCAAACACACCTGGCAGTATCCTGATACACTGTGAAACCCCAGACACACCAGGCAGGATCCCGATACACTGTGAAAACACCATCCGCACCTGGCAGGACCCTGACACACTGTGAAAACCACATATGCACCTGGCAGGATCCTGATCCACTGTGAAACCCCCATACACACCTGGCAGGATCCTGATACACTGTGAAACCCCATACACACCTGGCAGGATCCTGATACACTGAGAAAACCCCATACACACCTGGCAGGTCCCTGATGCACTGTGAAACCCCATACACACCTGGCAGGATCCTGATACACTGTGAAAACCCCATGCAAACCTGGCAGGAGCTTGATACACTGTGAATCCCCGTACACACCTGGCATGATCCTGATACACTGTGAAAACCCCATATACACCTGTAAGGACCCTGATACACTGTGAAACGGAATACACACCAGGCAGGATCTCGAAACACTGTGAAAACACCATACACACCTGGCAGGATCCTGATACACTGTGAAAACTCCATATGCACCTGGCAGGATCCTGATCCACTGTGAAACCCCCATACACACCTGGCACGATCCTGATACACTGAGAACACCCCAGACACACCTGGCAGGACTCTGATACACCGTCAATCCCCGTACACACCTGGCAGGATCCTGATACACTGTGAAAACCCCATACACACCTGGCAGGATCCTGATACACTGTGAAAACCCCATAAACACCAGGCAGGATCCTGATAAACTGTGAAACCCCATACACACGTGGCAGCATCCTGATACACTGTGAAAACCCCATACACACCTGGCAGGTCCCTGATACACTGTGAAACCCCATACACACCTGGCAGGATCCTGATACACTGTGAAAACCCCAAACACACCTGGCAGGACCCTGATACACTGTGAATCCCCGGACACACCTTGCATGATCCTGATACACTGTGAAAACCCCATACACACCTGTAAGGACCCTGATACACTGTGAAACCGAATACACACCAGGCAGGATCCCGATACACTGTGAAAACACCATGCACACCTGGCAGGAGCCTGACACACTGTGAAAACCACATATGCACCTGGCAGGATCCTGATCCACTGTGAAACCCCCAAACACACCTGGCAGGATCCTGATACACTGTGAAACCCCATACACACCTGGCAGGATCCTGATACACTGAGAAAACCCCATACACACCTGGCAGGTCCCTGATGCACTGAGAAACCCCATACACACCTGGCAGGATCCTGATACACTGTGAAAACCCCATGCACACCTGGCAGGACCCTGATACACTGTGAATCCCCGTACACACCTTGCATGATCCTGATACACTGTGAAAACCCCATACACACCTGTAAGGACCCTGATACACTGTGAAACCGAATACACACCAGGCAGGATCCCGATACACTGTGAAAACACCATCCACACCTGGCAGGACCCTGACACACTGTGAAAACCACATATGCACCTGGCAGGATCCTGATCCACTGTGAAACCCCCATACACACCTGGCAGGATCCTGATACACTGTGAAACCCCATACACACCTGGCAGGATACTGATACACTGAGAAAACCCCATACACACCTGGCAGGTCCCTGATGCACTGAGAAACCCCATACACACCTGGCAGGATCCTGATACACTGTGAAAACCCCATGCAGACCTGGCAGGACCCTGATCCACTGTGAAACCCTCATACACACCTGGCAGGATCCTGATACACTGTGAAACCCCATACACACCTGGCAGGATACGGATACACTGAGAAAACCCCATACACACCTGGCAGGTCCCTGATGCACTGTGAAACCCCATACACACCTGGCAGGATCCTGATACACTGTGAAAACCCCATGCAAACCTGGCAGGACCTTGATACACTGTGAATCCCCGTACACACCTGGCATGATCATAATACACTGTGAAAACCCCATATACACCTGTAAGGACCCTGATGCACTGTGAAACGGAATACACACCAGGCAGGACCCTGATACACTGTGAAAACTCCATATGCACCTGGCAGGATCCTGATGCACTGTGAAACCCCCATACACACCTGGCAGGATCCTGATACACTGTGAATCCCCATACAAACCTGGCAGGATCCTGATACACTGAGAAAGCCCCAGACACACCTGGCAGAACTCTGATACACCGTCAATCCCCGTACACACCTGGCAGGATCCTGATACACTGTGAAAACCCCATACACACCTGGCAGGACCCTGATACACTGTGAAACACCATACACACCTGGCAGGATCCTGATACACTGTGAAAACCCCATACACACCTGGCAGGATCCTGATACACTGTGAAAACCCCATAAACACCAGGCAGGATCCTGATAAACTGTGAAACCCCATACACACGTGGCAGCATCCTGATACACTGTGAAAACCCCATACAAACCTGGCAGGATCCTGATACACTGTGAAACCCCATGCACACCTGGCAGGATCCTGATACACTGTGAAAACCCCATAAACACCAGGCAGGATCCTGATAAACTGTGAAACCCAATACACACGTGGCAGCATCCTGATACACTGTGAAAACCCCATACAAACCAGGCAGGATCCTTATCCACTGTGAAAACCCCATACACACTTGGCAGGATCCTGATCCACTGTGAAAACCCCATACACACCTGGCAGGATCCTGATCCACTGTGAAAACCCCATACACACTTGGCAGGATCCTGATACACAGTGAAAAGCCCATGCACACTTGGCAGGATCCGGATACACTGTGAAAACCCCATACACACCTGGCAGGATCCTGATCCACTGTGAAAACCCCATACACACCTGGCAAGATGCTGATAAACTGTGAAGCCCCCATACACACCTGGCAGGATCCTGAAAAACTCTGAAAACCCCATACACATCTGGCAGGATCCTGATATACTGTGAAAACCCATAAACATCTGGCAGGATCCTGATTCACTGAAAAACCCCCATACACACCCGGCAGGAGCCTGATACACTGTGAACACCCCGTACACACCTGGCAGGTTCCTGATGCACAGTGGAACCCCACTCACATCTGGCAGGTTCCTGATGCACAGTGAAACCCCATTCACATCTGGCAGGATCCTGATACACTGTGAAACCCCATACACACCTGGCAGGATCCTGATACACTGTGAAACCCCATATACACCTGGCAGGATCCTGATACACTGTGAAACCCCATACACACCTGGCAGGATCCTGATACACTGTGAAACCCCCATGCACACCTGGCAGGATCCTGATCTACTGTGAAAACGCCATACACACCTCGCAGTACGCTGATAAACTGTGAAAACCCCATACACACCTGGCAGTACCCTGATACACTGTGAAAACCCCATACCCTCCTGGCAGGATCCTGATACACTGTGATACCCCATACAAACCTGGCAGGATCCTGATACACTGTGAAACCCCAGACACATCAGGCAGGATCCTGATGCACTGTGAAAACCCCATACACACCTGGCAGGACCCTGATACACTGTGAAAACCCCATATGCACCTGGCAGGATCCGGATCCACTGTCAAACCCCCATACACACCTGGCAGGATCTTGATACACTGTGAAACCCCATACACACCTGGCAGGATCCTGATACACTGTGAAAACACCATGCACACCTGGCAGGACACTGATACACTGTGAATCCCCGTACACACCTGGCAGGTTCCTGATACACTGTGAAAACCCCATACACACCTGTCAGGTCCCTGATACACTGTGAAACCCCATACTCACCTGGCAGGATCCTGATACACTGTGAATCCCCGTACACACCTGGCATGATCCTGATACACTGTGAAAACCCCATACTAACCTGTAAGGACCCTGATACACTGTGAAACCGCATACAAACCAGGCAGGATCCCGATACACTGTGAAAACACCATGCACACCTGGCAGGACCCTGATACACTGTGAAAACCCCATACACACCTGGCAGGATCCTGATACACTGTGAAAACCCCATGCACACCTGGCAGGACCCTGATACACTGTGAAATCCCCATTCACACCTGGCAGGTTCCTGATGCACTGTGAAACCCTCATACACACCTGGCATTATCCTGATCCACTGTGAATCCCCATACACACCTGGCAGGATCCTGATACACTGTGAAAACCCCATACACAACTGGCAGGATCCTGATCCACTGTGAAACACCATACACACCTGGCAGGATCCTGATACACTGTGAAAACCCCATACACACCTGGCAGGATCCTGATACACTGTGAAAACCCCATAAACACCAGGCAGGATCCTGATAAACTGTGAAACCCCATACACACGTGGCAGCATCCTGATACACTGTGAAAACCCCATACAAACCTGGCAGGATCCTGATACACTGTGAAACCCCATGCACACCAGGCAGGATCCTGATCCACTGTGAAAACCCCATACACACCTGGCAGGATCCTGATCCACTGTGAAAACCCCATACACACCTGGCAGGATCCTGATCCACTGTGAAAACCCCATACACACTTGGCAGGATCCTGATACACAGTGAAAACCCCATCACACTTGGCAGGATCCTGATAAACTGTGAAAACCCCATACACACCTGGCAGGATCCTGATCCACTGTGAAAACCCCATAAACACCTGGCAAGATGCTGATAAACTGTGAAAACCCCATATACACCTGTAAGGACCCTGATACACTGTGAAACGGAATACACACCAGGCAGGATCTCGAAACACTGTGAAAACACCATACACACCTGGCAGGATCCTGATACACTGTGAAAACTCCATATGCACCTGGCAGGATCCTGATCCACTGTGAAACCCCCATACACACCTGGCACGATCCTGATACACTGAGAACACCCCAGACACACCTGGCAGGACTCTGATACACCGTCAATCCCCGTACACACCTGGCAGGATCCTGATACACTGTGAAAACCCCATACACACCTGGCAGGATCCTGATACACTGTGAAAACCCCATAAACACCAGGCAGGATCCTGATAAACTGTGAAACCCCATACACACGTGGCAGCATCCTGATACACTGTGAAAACCCCATACACACCTGGCAGGTCCCTGATACACTGTGAAACCCCATACACACCTGGCAGGATCCTGATACACTGTGAAAACCCCAAACACACCTGGCAGGACCCTGATACACTGTGAATCCCCGGACACACCTTGCATGATCCTGATACACTGTGAAAACCCCATACACACCTGTAAGGACCCTGATACACTGTGAAACCGAATACACACCAGGCAGGATCCCGATACACTGTGAAAACACCATGCACACCTGGCAGGAGCCTGACACACTGTGAAAACCACATATGCACCTGGCAGGATCCTGATCCACTGTGAAACCCCCAAACACACCTGGCAGGATCCTGATACACTGTGAAACCCCATACACACCTGGCAGGATCCTGATACACTGAGAAAACCCCATACACACCTGGCAGGTCCCTGATGCACTGAGAAACCCCATACACACCTGGCAGGATCCTGATACACTGTGAAAACCCCATGCACACCTGGCAGGACCCTGATACACTGTGAATCCCCGTACACACCTTGCATGATCCTGATACACTGTGAAAACCCCATACACACCTGTAAGGACCCTGATACACTGTGAAACCGAATACACACCAGGCAGGATCCCGATACACTGTGAAAACACCATCCACACCTGGCAGGACCCTGACACACTGTGAAAACCACATATGCACCTGGCAGGATCCTGATCCACTGTGAAACCCCCATACACACCTGGCAGGATCCTGATACACTGTGAAACCCCATACACACCTGGCAGGATACTGATACACTGAGAAAACCCCATACACACCTGGCAGGTCCCTGATGCACTGAGAAACCCCATACACACCTGGCAGGATCCTGATACACTGTGAAAACCCCATGCAGACCTGGCAGGACCCTGATCCACTGTGAAACCCTCATACACACCTGGCAGGATCCTGATACACTGTGAAACCCCATACACACCTGGCAGGATACGGATACACTGAGAAAACCCCATACACACCTGGCAGGTCCCTGATGCACTGTGAAACCCCATACACACCTGGCAGGATCCTGATACACTGTGAAAACCCCATGCAAACCTGGCAGGACCTTGATACACTGTGAATCCCCGTACACACCTGGCATGATCATAATACACTGTGAAAACCCCATATACACCTGTAAGGACCCTGATGCACTGTGAAACGGAATACACACCAGGCAGGACCCTGATACACTGTGAAAACTCCATATGCACCTGGCAGGATCCTGATGCACTGTGAAACCCCCATACACACCTGGCAGGATCCTGATACACTGTGAATCCCCATACAAACCTGGCAGGATCCTGATACACTGAGAAAGCCCCAGACACACCTGGCAGAACTCTGATACACCGTCAATCCCCGTACACACCTGGCAGGATCCTGATACACTGTGAAAACCCCATACACACCTGGCAGGACCCTGATACACTGTGAAACACCATACACACCTGGCAGGATCCTGATACACTGTGAAAACCCCATACACACCTGGCAGGATCCTGATACACTGTGAAAACCCCATAAACACCAGGCAGGATCCTGATAAACTGTGAAACCCCATACACACGTGGCAGCATCCTGATACACTGTGAAAACCCCATACAAACCTGGCAGGATCCTGATACACTGTGAAACCCCATGCACACCTGGCAGGATCCTGATACACTGTGAAAACCCCATAAACACCAGGCAGGATCCTGATAAACTGTGAAACCCAATACACACGTGGCAGCATCCTGATACACTGTGAAAACCCCATACAAACCAGGCAGGATCCTTATCCACTGTGAAAACCCCATACACACTTGGCAGGATCCTGATCCACTGTGAAAACCCCATACACACCTGGCAGGATCCTGATCCACTGTGAAAACCCCATACACACTTGGCAGGATCCTGATACACAGTGAAAAGCCCATCACACTTGGCAGGATCCGGATACACTGTGAAAACCCCATACACACCTGGCAGGATCCTGATCCACTGTGAAAACCCCATACACACCTGGCAAGATGCTGATAAACTGTGAAGCCCCCATACACACCTGGCAGGATCCTGAAAAACTCTGAAAACCCCATACACATCTGGCAGGATCCTGATATACTGTGAAAACCCATAAACATCTGGCAGGATCCTGATTCACTGAAAAACCCCCATACACACCCGGCAGGAGCCTGATACACTGTGAACACCCCGTACACACCTGGCAGGTTCCTGATGCACAGTGGAACCCCACTCACATCTGGCAGGTTCCTGATGCACAGTGAAACCCCATTCACATCAGGCAGGATCCTGATACACTGTGAAACCCCATACACACCTGGCAGGATCCTGATACACTGTGAAACCCCATATACACCTGGCAGGATCCTGATACACTGTGAAACCCCATACACACCTGGCAGGATCCTGATACACTGTGAAACCCCCATGCACACCTGGCAGGATCCTGATCTACTGTGAAAACGCCATACACACCTCGCAGTACGCTGATAAACTGTGAAAACCCCATACACACCTGGCAGTACCCTGATACACTGTGAAAACCCCATACCCTCCTGGCAGGATCCTGATACACTGTGATACCCCATACAAACCTGGCAGGATCCTGATACACTGTGAAACCCCAGACACATCAGGCAGGATCCTGATGCACTGTGAAAACCCCATACACACCTGGCAGGACCCTGATACACTGTGAAAACCCCATATGCACCTGGCAGGATCCGGATCCACTGTCAAACCCCCATACACACCTGGCAGGATCTTGATACACTGTGAAAACCCCATACACACCTGGCAGGATCCTGATACACTGTGAAAACACCATGCACACCTGGCAGGACACTGATACACTGTGAATCCCCGTACACACCTGGCAGGTTCCTGATACACTGTGAAAACCCCATACACACCTGTCAGGTCCCTGATACACTGTGAAACCCCATACTCACCTGGCAGGATCCTGATACACTGTGAATCCCCGTACACACCTGGCATGATCCTGATACACTGTGAAAACCCCATACTAACCTGTAAGGACCCTGATACACTGTGAAACCGCATACAAACCAGGCAGGATCCCGATACACTGTGAAAACACCATGCACACCTGGCAGGACCCTGATACACTGTGAAAACCCCATACACACCTGGCAGGATCCTGATACACTGTGAAAACCCCATGCACACCTGGCAGGACCCTGATACACTGTGAAATCCCCATTCACACCTGGCAGGTTCCTGATGCACTGTGAAACCCTCATACACACCTGGCATTATCCTGATCCACTGTGAATCCCCATACACACCTGGCAGGATCCTGATACACTGTGAAAACCCCATACACAACTGGCAGGATCCTGATCCACTGTGAAACACCATACACACCTGGCAGGATCCTGATACACTGTGAAAACCCCATACACACCTGGCAGGATCCTGATACACTGTGAAAACCCCATAAACACCAGGCAGGATCCTGATAAACTGTGAAACCCCATACACACGTGGCAGCATCCTGATACACTGTGAAAACCCCATACAAACCTGGCAGGATCCTGATACACTGTGAAACCCCATGCACACCAGGCAGGATCCTGATCCACTGTGAAAACCCCATACACACCTGGCAGGATCCTGATCCACTGTGAAAACCCCATACACACCTGGCAGGATCCTGATCCACTGTGAAAACCCCATACACACTTGGCAGGATCCTGATACACAGTGAAAACCCCATCACACTTGGCAGGATCCTGATAAACTGTGAAAACCCCATACACACCTGGCAGGATCCTGATCCACTGTGAAAACCCCATAAACACCTGGCAAGATGCTGATAAACTGTGAAACCCCATATACACCTGGCAGGATCCTGATACACTGTGAAACCCCATACACACCTGGCAGGATCCTGATACACTGTGAAACCCCCATGCACACCTGGCAGGATCCTGATCTACTGTGAAAACGCCAAACACACCTCGCAGTACGCTGATAAACTGTGAAAACCCCATACACACCTGGCAGTACCCTGATACACTGTGAAAACCCCATACCCTCCTGGCAGGATCCTGATACACTGTGATACCCCATACAAACCTGGCAGGATCCTGATACACTGTGAAACCCCAGACACATCAGGCAGGATCCTGATGCACTGTGAAAACCCCATACACACCTGGCAGGACCCTGATACACTGTGAAAACCCCATATGCACCTGGCAGGATCCGGATCCACTGTCAAACCCCCATACACACCTGGCAGGATCTTGATACACTGTGAAACCCCATACACACCTGGCAGGATCCTGATACACTGTGAAAACACCATGCACACCTGGCAGGACACTGATACACTGTGAATCCCCGTACACACCTGGCAGGTTCCTGATACACTGTGAAAACCCCATACACACCTGTCAGGTCCCTGATACACTGTGAAACCCCATACTCACCTGGCAGGATCCTGATACACTGTGAATCCCCGTACACACCTGGCATGATCCTGATACACTGTGAAAACCCCATACTAACCTGTAAGGACCCTGATACACTGTGAAACCGCATACAAACCAGGCAGGATCCCGATACACTGTGAAAACACCATGCACACCTGGCAGGACCCTGATACACTGTGAAAACCCCATACACACCTGGCAGGATCCTGATACACTGTGAAAACCCCATGCACACCTGGCAGGACCCTGATACACTGTGAAATCCCCATTCACACCTGGCAGGTTCCTGATGCACTGTGAAACCCTCATACACACCTGGCATTATCCTGATCCACTGTGAATCCCCATACACACCTGGCAGGATCCTGATACACTGTGAAAACCCCATACACAACTGGCAGGATCCTGATCCACTGTGAAACACCATACACACCTGGCAGGATCCTGATACACTGTGAAAACCCCATACACACCTGGCAGGATCCTGATACACTGTGAAAACCCCATAAACACCAGGCAGGATCCTGATAAACTGTGAAACCCCATACACACGTGGCAGCATCCTGATACACTGTGAAAACCCCATACAAACCTGGCAGGATCCTGATACACTGTGAAACCCCATGCACACCAGGCAGGATCCTGATCCACTGTGAAAACCCCATACACACCTGGCAGGATCCTGATCCACTGTGAAAACCCCATACACACCTGGCAGGATCCTGATCCACTGTGAAAACCCCATACACACTTGGCAGGATCCTCATACACAGTGAAAACCCCATCACACTTGGCAGGATCCTGATAAACTGTGAAAACCCCATACACACCTGGCAGGATCCTGATCCACTGTGAAAACCCCATAAACACCTGGCAAGATGCTGATAAACTGTGAAGCCCCCATACACACCTGGCAGGATCCTGAAAAACTCTGAAAACCCCATACACATCTGGCAGGATCCTGATATACTGTGAAAACCCATAAACATCTGGCAGGATCCTGATTCACTGTGAAACCCCCATACACACCCGGCAGGAGCCTGATACACTGTGAACACCCCGTACACACCTGGCAGGTTCCTGATGCACAGTGGAACCCCACTCACATCTGGCAGGTTCCTGATGCACAGTGAAACCCCATTCACATCTGGCAGGATCCTGATACACTGTGAAACCCCATACACACCTGGCAGGATCCTGATACACTGTGAAACCCCATATACACCAGGCAGGATCCTGATACACTGTGAAACCCCATACACACCTGGCAGGATCCTGATACACTGTGAAACCCCCATGCACACCTGGCAGGATCCTGATCTACTGTGAAAACGCCATATACACCTCGCAGTACGCTGATAAACTGTGAAAACCCCATACACACCTGGCAGTACCCTGATTCACTGTGAAAACCCCATACCCTCCTGGCAGGATCCTGATACACTGTGATACCCCATACAAACCTGGCAGGATCCTGATACACTGTGAAACCCCAGACACATCAGGCAGGATCCTGATGCACTGTGAAAACCCCATACACACCTGGCAGGACCCTGATACACTGTGAAAACCCCATATGCACCTGGCAGGATCCTGATCCACTGTCAAACCCCCATACACACCTGGCAGGATCTTGATACACTGTGAAACCCCATACACACCTGGCAGGATCCTGATACAATGTGAAAACACCATGCACACCTGGCAGGACACTGATACACTGTGAATCCCCGTACACACCTGGCAGGTTCCTGATACACTGTGAAAACCCCATACACACCTGTCAGGTCCCTGATACACTGTGAAACCCCATACTCACCTGGCAGGATCCTGATACACTGTGAATCCCCGTACACACCTGGCATGATCCTGATACACTGTGAAAACCCCATACAAACCTGTCAGGACCCTGATACACTGTGAAACCGCATACACACCAGGCAGGATCCCGATACACTGTGAAAACACCATGCACACCTGGCAGGACCCTGATACACTGTAAAAACCCCATACACACCTGGCAGGATCCTGATACACTGTGAAAACCCCATGCACACCTGGCAGGACCCTGATACACTGTGAAATCCCCATTCACACCTGGCAGGTTCCTGATGCACTGTGTAACCCTCATACACACCTGGCATTATCCTGATCCACTGTGAATCCCCATACACACCTGGCAGGATCCTGATACACTGTGAAAACCCCATACACAAATGGCAGGATCCTGATCCACTGTGAAACCCACACAACACATCTGACAGGATGCTGATACACTTTGAAACCCCATACACACCTGGCAGTATCCTGATACACTGTGTAACCCCAGACACACCAGGCAGGATCCCGATACACTGTGAAAACACCATCCACACCTGGCAGGACCCTGACACACTGTGAAAACCACATATGCACCTGGCAGGATCCTGATCCACTGTGAAACCCCCATACACACCTGGCAGGATCCTGATACACTGTGAAACCCCATACACACCTGGCAGGATCCTGATACACTGAGAAAACCCCATACACACCTGGCAGGTCCCTGATGCACTGTGAAACCCCATACACACCTGGCAGGATCCTGATACACTGTGAAAACCCCATGCAAACCTGACAGGACCTTGATACACTGTGAATCCCCGTACACACCTGGCATGATCCTGATACACTGTGAAAACCCCATATACACCTGTAAGGACCCTGATACACTGTGAAACGGAATACACACCAGGCAGGATCTCGAAACACTGTGAAAA